>NC_137265.1:15128286-16573579 GCF_053477335.1 Acartia tonsa
AGGGTTAAGCATTCTAAATAAGCGAACCGACGATGAGAATGTCTATGTGTATTGCATTAAAATTAGGATTTAGTAGTACTCATAGAAGAGCGGTCTCCATACCTAAATATGGACAAACGCCCCATTCGCACACACAATGGTGCAACTTACCGGTTGTATCTTGGAAAAATTTTACTTCATAAATTTTTTTTTCTTTTTTTTCCTTACCGTACCCGAACCGCCTAAGGCAGGTATTTTTACCAAAATCGAATAATTGTAGCTATGGCAAAATCGGATTTACCAAAACCTGTGATACTATTTGAGAGCAAGGTTAGGACTATGAGGCGTTTGAAGAGATAGGGACTGAAAGGCACGACACAAATGCAATTGAGAGCCTCGTGTACGAGCAGTTGCACTAGCTGACACTCTAGAGGCCCTAGAGAATGCTAGCATATTTGTGGCCATTGGTCGCCGCCCTATAAGGACACTCGCACTGGTTGACACTCTAGAGGCCCTAGAGAATACCAGCACACCGGCACCTCCATGTCCGCCTCTCTTTAGTAAAACACTTGGGTTGGAATAATCTATGATTGAGCTATGTGCAAAATTTTGATTTCTGGACTTAGTCAGAATTTTGAAATTTAGGAGTTGTGCTAGGTGGCGGAGTATATATATAAATCTTCGGACTTAGTATGATTTTTACTTATTCGAAAATTCTCTAAGTGTTGAAATACTTGAATCTTTGATACTTAAGCCAGAACTTATTAAGAATCAAGCATGGAGTAACTTTTCATTTATAAGCTATCAAAATACTATTTGTAAAGGACCATTTTGAACTGCCTTATTAAATGAAAACTTAGGAGCAAATCCTATAGAACACGGGAAACGCTGTTAGTTGGGATACATATTGTCTTTGGAGCCATGTTTCTGAAACAATATGCCGAAAGCAGTTAGTACTCTTGAGTCGTAGTAAAGGGCCAAAAGATTATTACAAACTTGTAGCATTTATACACAAGTTAAACTGTACTAATACTTTGGTGCCGTTAGAACCGATTTTCTGAGATTTGCACTTACTTATACATGCCTAGGACTTATATTCTTAATGCAATTCTGATTTATACGCGGATGTATCAAAATAAAACTATTGCCTCTAAAATTTTGAGTTAAACAAAATATTTCAAAGTCTCAAAGATATTCTCAACATCGATCGGTTGGAATGATATAAGTGTAGACAAATTGCTGTATGCAATCAGAGACCTCCTGAGACTCTGAGCAAAATATTCCACTTTTGGACTTAGCACCGTTTCTATTTCTTTTGTTACAGAGAGAATCTCGAATTTCTGGACTTATAGTAATTTTTATGAAATTGGGAACTTGGTTGGAAATTTACCAAAATTCGGACTTGTAATAATTACGATTTTTTCCAACTAGATTAACAAATTTCATTTTCCACACTTAAAAGAAAATTTTGTCTTAGAGTATTTTTGTCTTAGCCAAAATATTCCGATTATGGACTTAGAGAGATTCTACTTCTTTTGGCGAAGGATAATTCTAACACTCTAATACTTTATAATTTTAAAATCCTTAACTTAGCGAGATTTGCATTTAGTCAAAATATTCCAATAGTGGACTTAGAGTGATTCTATTTCTTTTGACTTATAGGCAATCTCTAAAGTAGATTTGTGAATGAACTGTTAGGAAATTTCATCTCGGACAAAATATTCCACGTCTGGACTTAGAGTAATTCTATTTCTTTTGTCTCAAGAAAATTTCACTATTTTTGTACTTAGCATAATTTCATTGAAAGATTTTTGGACTTAGTCAAAATTCACTAATTTTGTACTTGGTATAATTTCAAAAAAAAAAAAAATCTTTTGACTTAGTCAAAATTTGCTAACTTTTTGTACTTAAGATAATTTTTGACTTTTTTTCCTGGGCCAAAATTTATTGATTTTGTACTTAGAATATTTTCATTAGAAACTTTTTGGACTTAGTCAAAATTTTCCAACTTTGGACTTAGAGTGATTCTATTTTATTTTGACTTAGAAAGTTTTTAATTCAATCTTAACTTAGAAAAATCTTTTGTTTGTATGTTCCTTACAAACACATACATAGATACAATAAACAGTTCACTCAACAATAAGTAGGACATGAAAACTAAATTTTTACTTGCTTTGCTAATGCTAAAATTTCTATTTCATGTGCCGCCAGAATTCAACAGACAACTTGAGAAGAGTTATAAACCATCAATCATTAGTGATAGTGAATATTAGTGATTTAAAAGTATAGTCAACAACCTAAGCCCTATATGTAATTTAAAAGCACACTTATAAGAGACAAAGTTCTAGTAACCAAACGCAGCAAAAGGTTGCAGCAGCCTATCTTGGGAGTCTTGGGACGTCTCTAAAAGAAGTAGCAAGTAATATTGGAAGTACTCTACTGTCTTTATAAAACATCCGGATTAAAACAAAGAAAGAATATTTTCTTTTATACCATTGAGAAAATTTAATTTTACTTAGGATTATTAGTATAAAATCTATAACCAAGTAAAATAAAGTGTGTACATATAGTTCATAGTCTTTATAATCTAAAATTGTTACCTTTTTAGAAAAAAAAGTGCACTAATTCAGCTAATTTGATTTTCAATAATATTTGACCAAGCAATAACACCAACCTTGTAGTCTACTTTAAAGAGTTTGATTGACAACTTCCAGCGTATAGATTGATCACCTTGCGTAGGATATCACACTTCAGTAAGACACATAGAATATTGTGTTCTCACTAATTAAGTAGAGCACATCCGGTCTATAATAACCTTGAAAACAGACTGATTATATTCATATATATAGGATAATCTAAATTGAGTCTCAATAATATAGTTATAAGGATTGAAATCACAAGTGAAGCCCCGTAATAATTCGCGAATAATACTTAGTAGGATTGGTAGGCATACCCTAATACAACTATAAGTATTGGGTGCGAGATCTTTGATATTCAGGCAAAACAGTTGCAATACTATTAGAATATAGACGATCCTTTGGGAGTGAACCTTAGTAAGTTATATTCATAAAGCCTTACAGGAATAAGCAGATTGTAAGCTACATATCCTTAGAGTGAAGTAAGAATTCAACAAGGATTATAAATTGCTGTTTTTCTCAACAATAACATTTGCTAGGAAAAGTCGACGCCTAAGCAAATAACAGTTAATTTGTGATAGTATATTAGCATACCCAAATTAACTTCGCTGCAAACTTTAACATTCTATCTAACCTTATAGCTAATTTGTATAGCTAACTAACCCACATTAGCTTTGTAAGCAAATATAGAATAAATCTGAGTAAAAGTGTTTCTACAGTTGAGCTTAATTAAGGATAAGAGTGCATTAGCGCACACTCCAGAATAAGATTCCAAGCTCACACGCAAGCATTCACGACGTAGAAACAACTGTAGGTGAAGTAGACAATACATACTCATCTATATTTAACAATTTTAAAAGAAAAATTTGTTATTGTAAACAATTCCTGATTGTTTTAACGTTAAGCGCATTAGTCGGTTTCTTCTTGTACCTCTGCTATTTAAATCCTAAAATAGTACAACATCTCATAAGCTTCTTTAAAGAACTCATAGAAAGTTTAAAAGCTTTAAGCTAGCTGTAATGCCATTATTTAATAAAAGTAAGAAAGATGACAACGCTGAAAAGGCGAACACTCCACGTCGAGGACGCTCGACGACGCCTGGAAGAAGAACTCCGTCAGCTGATGCAGCTTCTGCAGGAGATGATACACGAAGGGAGGAACCAATGCCCAACCAGGAGGAACCAGAACAGAATGGTGAGAGAACCCAGACGCCAGAACCAGACAGGGAATCTGTAAGATCCATACCCATGCGAGAGGACTCACCAGACGCACTGATCAGAGACCGATATGTTAGAGCAACACTAGCAGATCCTCTGGGAAATTTCCTGTTCCCACAATTCCTGGATACAATAAGACTTTGTAACCCCAACCTACGTGTGGACTCAGAAATGATGAGGAACTTCTGTACCAACTACACACAGAGTATGAGGGAATACAAAGAGGAACAAAGACGTGAAGTTGAGTTAGAAGCCCAGCGTATTGTACAAGTGGAGAATGACAAACGCACTCAACGACACTTCAGTAACTTCACCAACCAAACTGGAATTAAACCACCAAGCAGCTATGCAAGTAAGAGCACCCTAAGCAACGATCAAAAGCTTAAGTTAGCCAATGGAACCTTCCCTCTCAAGCATTGCTTCAAAGGAGATGGTAAACCACCCTACATTACTGATTACCTATCAGAGATGAACACTGCTCAGGAGTTATGTAACCTCTCAAGATCAGAATTTGAAACCTTTATGCTTAGAACCACAACTGGCGAAGCATATACTACTATCCAGCAGAGTTTCAATCTTGGACTATCCATTGAAAGTGTCTACAATAGCTTACTGCTACAGTATGATATACTCATCACCCCACAGGAAGCTCAAGCTAAGCTGATAGCCTTTAAGGGAACAAAAGCCATGTCATTCCCTAAGCTTGTCAGTACAATTCAGAATCTTGCCAGCAGAGCCGCTGTTCATTATACAGACAAGAAGGAAAGACAGAATGTATTCAACATAACTGCAGTGGAGGCACTTAAACGTAGCTTACCAACAAATAGCCGCAATATAGCATCTGAAAACCATCACAATCTCACACATGATCTTGGAAGATCCCCTACATATCATGAGTTGACCGCTTCCATGTATCCTAGAACTGAAGACCTAGATCTGGACCTACAGCAGAATGGTGTATCAGCCAGTTACAATGGAGATTTATCGCTTCATAAAAAGACGAACAACACCAACTACTCACATGACAGGGATACAAGAATGAACAGAGACAAACAACCTGCTAAAGTTGCCGCTACGTCAAGCTATTATAAAAGGCCAACAGTTAGAGAAGTTACTGCTAAACCAGCTTATCCTAAAACCTACAACAGAGAAAACAGGGATAATAGAGATAGGCAACCACAAAAGAACACTAAACAAGATTATCATATCTCCTATGGAACATCCAATAAGCGCTACTGCGGTGCATGTGGTCAAAACTCCCACAAAATATCCGATGGATGCAGACTACTGTGTGATGACCAAGGACGACAATATCAAACAGCACTAACATCCGGATACTGCCCAAGCTGTCACAAGAAGTATGGCAAAGACCTATACCACGCGCAACACCTATGCCCTGGACGACCAGCAATGATGGAACTGTACCATAGTGGCAAAGTAAGACCTGGTGGTGTGTTTAGACAGGCATATGAAGAATGGGTTGAGGCCAAAGCCAATGGACAATCCAAGGAGCGTGGCAGAACAGGTAGAGTTAATGCTATCACCGTTCGAATGGATCCAAACGACCCCAAGATTTTAGCGGTCGATAGTTCTGCAGCTATCATGGATGAAAATAGGAAAATGTACCTGAACTGTTCTGGCTGTATGTCAAATGGAAACTACGATGTATACATGACAGCTTTGTTTGACTCAGCAGCAGACAGAAATATCATGTCAACCAGCTATTTTGGTATGTTATTTGGAGTACAACAAAATGAGGTTAAGAACCATCTGGAAAAGAGTGACATGGTTCTTGTCAGCTACTCTGGACACAAAATCCCAGTAGCTGGAGAGATAACTCTCATGATTCGTCTCACACAATTCTCAGGCATCTATAGACCAGTACCATTTATGATTGTACCTGAGGAACACAAGAATGTCACACCTATGATCATTGGAATGAACGGCATTAGGGATCTCCAATTAGGGTTGACTTTCGTTGCGGATAACCACCCGCCGGCACCATATCTATACTCTATGTTCCATCCTGGGAGAGTACTAGATAGCCTGTTCTGTTCTGATTATGAGTTACAACTCTGCACAGGGACAATAGACAAAATTGACCCTAATGAAACTCAGACTATAGAAATGAACATCAACCATTTCTTCAACTTAGCTCCCGGAACAAAAGTCATTCTCAGCGATGACCACATTGCAAATGATAGAAATGGAGGAATTAAAATTCAACCTGGACAAACGCAACTGACTGTCAACAACCGAGGACAACTTAGTGGAAGAGCAATGATAACAAATGTCACTGAACATGCAATCACTAACACTGTTATCACCGGATACTTGGAACCAAGCAACCAATTTGTAGTCAAGGAGATCACCACAGACTTTGACTTTACGCAATCATTCCTACACAATGTATCTGTGACAACTGAGCTAGATGAGATTGTACAAGCCCTGGAGCGACACGCAGAAAAAGATACGGCTCCAGCCATCAATCAGATCTCACTAGACACCAGAAACCATTCAGTTCAACTCTTATAGCTACCAAAATACAGCGCCATCAATCTGGTAGAACGATCTTTTCCTTTAGCTGATGGATATATATCGAATCCTACAGCTATAAACAATGACACTCCAGTACCAGGAGTAGCCTTATCTGACTACCGTTCTAATATTGATGAAATTCTAACTACACCAGATCCTGAAAAGAATAAACTCTTTGAGAATAGTGATGACGTTATTGAACTTGGCTTAAAACATATAGCTGAATCTGATAACCTCATGGACTATGTAACAGAACCTACTGGCTACAGTGTGCCTAAGGATCAGTTTGTTAAACCAGAGGATCTTGTGGTGCTGTCAGACTATCCACCAGAGGTAAGACATTATATAGAGGACATATTCCTAAAATCTTACCCTGATATCATATCTACACATTCTACTGACAGAGGTAACATGAGTAAATATCTAGGCAATTATACAATTAGACTAAAACCTGGTCAAACTTTACCCCAGCATAAGAAATTATATTATTTATCACCCGTAGAAAAAATGCAAATGCAATCTATCTTAGAGTTTTTGTTAAAGAACGGCACCATTGAAAGAGCTAATTTGGATGGGGATTCCTATAACAACTATGCAAGCCCAGCATATCTGATTCCAAAGTCGGATCAGGGGAGCTGTCCTCGTTTAATTGTAAATTTTCAACAATTGAATCCATGTCTGCAATCTGAACCTGCACTGCTACCCACAGCAGAAAATTTGATTCAGTCTCTAAGGGACAAATTTGTGCACAGTAGTAGTGACATGGCTAACGCCTTTCATAGTATAACGCTAGAACCTTCTTGCAGAGACCTAACATTGTTTGCAACCCCCTTAGGAGCTTTTAGACATGCATCCTTACCAACCGGCATTAAGACTTCACCTGAAAGTCTATCACGCTTTATGGAAAAGATATTACACTGGGAATTGGTTTATGATGATAGTGGTAATGTTGTAATGGAAGGTGATTTAGCCAAGATGGTATACTCACCTATCCCAGAAGTCCAACACATTTACGATGATTTCATTGTCTCAACTGAACTAGCTAAAACTAGATCAGAATCATTGAATATACATTTTAAGATTTTGAAGAAAGTTATGGGGAGAATACACACGCATAAAGGAAAGATTAGTTTAAAGAAATCACAACTTTTTAAAAGTAGGGTAAATTTCTTTGGGTTCTTCATTTCACATAATTATTGCTGTGTAGATCAAAGGCGAGTACAAAAACTCCTAAATATTCCCATGCCTACTGATATTACTATAATGAGATCTTTTATGGGAGTACTACAAAGTATGCATAAACATTTAAGATTTGATATTATGGCTCCTACACATATTCTAACTTCACTTACTTCTACTAGAATAGGTAAAACTTTTGTCCCAACTCCAGAACAAAGACAAGCATTCGAAGACATTAAGAAAGCTTTAGCTTCAGGACCAATTTTTAGCAAATTAGTTAACTTATCTGCACCTAAGATTATCTTATCAGACGCAGCCGGCACCTCAACTGGCTCATATTCGGCAGTCTTAGCGCAAATAGTGACACCAGAATTACAGGCTAAAACCCTACCCCCTGGGCTAAATTTCGATGACCCTGTACACCATGTTATTTATGATAATAGGTTACCAATTTTACCCCTACCTTTGCAGAATGAAGGTGAAAACATTAAGGATTATGCGAAGCGTATGTCTGAAGATGGACCACCTGAGTTTGAATATTTGGCTAGTAAAACTTTGGGCTATCCTGAAGACACTGTACACAATAGTCTCGGGATATCTTTACAATTGCTTCTAGAACTAAATAAAGTTCAAACACCTTTGACCACTATCCTGCAAAGAGCATCAAAAATTATACGTTCTACGATGTTGAGACAAAAGTATATTCAATTTGTATTTAATAATGATAGGGATAAATTCTTAGAATTTATTCGCAAACTAGAGCATGGATATGTATATCTAGATCCGCAACAACTCATATTTGAAGCTCTTAGTGTAGCTATGTACCGTCCTGTGATAGTTATCACAAATATAGAGGGTGTCAAACCTGTCACTCAACACTGTTCAGACAAAACAAAACCCCCTTTTGTATTTTTACTATATGGACACAAAGAGCAACACATAGTAAGACCCGCAATGGTTTCATCAACCAATAGCTTTAATTTAAAATCTTTAGCGTCTATGTTTGAAATTATCGCATACACCTCAAAGAAAATTACCGTTGCTGAGTCAAGATTACATATCATAGACATTGAAATCCTAGGAATTATTTATGCAGCAAACTCGTTTAGAACTCTAATAGGTCCAAGCTGTGAATGTACTTTGTTAACAGACGCAAAGTGTGCTTATTATCTCTTTAATCCTAAAGCATTAACAGCCGTTAATAAATTGAAGAGATGGAATACCACTCTGTTGACTCTAATACCGAAGCTAACAATGTCTTTCTTAAGAGGAGAAGACAATTTGGCAGATTTCTTAACAAGGGCATATAAGGCTACTTTACCAAGCATTAAAAAGGTAGCCCTACCTAAGTTTGTTAAATCTGGGTTTGAAGATAACTTACCCCAATATAAAGTTTGGACTATTGAGGAATGGACACAGTTCATTATGGATAACCCCGACTATTTGGGTTATGATGAACAACCCCCACAGCCAAAGCAACAAAAACCCAAAATCACCATAAATTCACTTGCCGCAGAACATAGAGTTATAGGCAAAGTACTAAGACCTCTGGAAATCCTAAAAGAAAAGATTAGTATAGAAAATATAATTGCAAACCAAAAAGAGGAATACTCTGATATTTACACACGTTGTCTAACCTCTAAATCAAATACCTACACTTATAAAAGACAGAACTACGAACTTAAGGACACGATTTTGTTCACAAAAGTAAAAGGAGATTTAAAGGTTTATCTCCCAACCAAACTATTACCAGTATTAGTATGCTATACTCATCTTTTGTTAGTACATAGTGGAGAAATTAAAATGCTTTTGAATATGCAAAATTTCTTCCACCCTAACCTTAAGAAATATGTTAGAAATTACACTAGATCTTGTTTAAATTGTCAACTTCAAAATTCATCTACAAAACTAGAACAAGTAGGAACTTATAGTACAATTTCAAGACCTTTTGAATGTGTAAGTATTGACTATATACAATCCTTGCCACCATATCGTAGTTATAACCATATCCTCACTATAGTCTGCCAACTAACAGGAATGATTCTTGCATATCCCATGAAATCACTCACATCCCGTGAATTTATAAACAAATTCATGTTTTATTTCTATCCTAATTTCTCCCCCAGACAAATATTGTGCGACAATGCAAAATCATTCTTAGATAAGCAAAATTTAATATTCTTTGCTTCTATTGGCATACGAGTTTTGTATTCTACTGCGTACTTTTCACCCTCTAAAGGATTGGTGGAAGCTAGCAACAAAGTAATAAAATGGCCAATCATTAAAATTTTGGCGCAAGACTCAAAAACCTCATGGGTATATCTACTACCGTTAATAGTCCGACAATATAATTGCACTAAAATACCAAAAACTGGATTCTCACCCATGGAATTATTATTCGGGACACGTAGCTCCCTGTCTAAATTGTTCTTTGGAGCAATAAAACCGGATGAATATCACCCTGAAATAGCACGCACAGAAGCTTATGTGCAAGACCTCTCAAACGGTATACAAGAAAACTTGGACATTTCAGCAAAAGCTATTGAAAAGGGAAGGGAGGCAAGACTAAAGTATATTAACAAAACCCGCATACACAAACAATTTGATATAGGAGATCTTGTCTTGGTTAGAAATAACACTATTACACCTGGTGTTAACCCCAATCTTAGACCTATCTATCATATTTCACCCTATAGAGTTCTAGATGTAAGCCCTAACAGTTGCACGCTTGAAAGAATTTCTGACAAGAAGACTGAAATATTTAAATACTCTTTCAACGAAATCAAAAAGTTCAAGCCAATTGACGAACATTTTGACACCCTCCCAGAGGAAATAAGGGATATTATCACAAAGCCTTATAATAAACTCACAAATCAAGAGATAGCCACATTAGTTAAAAATGACACACTTCCGCTTATATTTCCGGTTAATTCAAAAGATCCACAACCAGGAATACGCGCACACTCACCCTTAGAAACACGAAAAGAAGCGTCACAAAATAAGAAACCATTAGATTCTGATTCGGACATAGAGGACTCAAGTGACGACGAGGACATGACACTCGATTCCGTATTTATTACCGGAGGTCGACGACTTAGGAAAATAAATGATAGACATGTCAGATTTCGGAATGGCACAAGTTCACAACCATAATTTACATTTCCATTTACCCTGTAAACTTGTGAACAATATGATAATATGTTATTTTAATCTGATAACTAAGTTATCATATTCATGTAAATTTTCCCACTCAAGGTTATATATTCAGTGGTAAAATATACATCTTTTCTTTTCAACGGGGAGACCAACTATATGCAATATACGTCGACTAAAGAGTCGATCCCTTCAAAAACACTTACATAAAACAAATTTTTGCATATAGAGAGTTTTGAATCTGTATAGGCAAACAGAGTCAAACAATTGATACAGATTGTACATAAATGCGAATATTACAAATGTTAAATACGCACCCTAAAATATACACAAAAACTATTTAAAACATTTAATACAAATTGTACAAAGTGCACAAACATAGCAGTACTAATAGGCAACCTATATATATTCGCCTTGAATCATGATGAGTTGATTAGTTATTAGAAATTATAACCACTCTACATACAAAAAAAATATGTCAAAAACTTTAATTATAACTTCGGACAGGAAACGCCCACTCAGAATTTTAGTAGTAGTAAACAATAACGATAACTTAAATTTTACCCTGAAATTGAGTCAGTTTACTATAACATATCCACAAGTGAGGAAATCACCAACCTTGTGAAGTACTACAGTTATCACATAACACGTAAGTCTTAACAGAATATTTTACAAAAGTTATAAAATGCAAACTAGATTCCGAAAGCCTATGCCTAGATCACAACGGGTTCTACATGAGACCTTCGCAAACCTAGTAGAATATTGTTATAACTTGCTTACGATGATTAAAGAAATGTTAGCGTTTAAAATTAGTTGTGGAATCAGCCAACCTAGTCGTATTGTACGATACTTGCACTGTCGTATACTTAGAAACACTTATAGAGACGCATACAACCGTTTGGTTATACGGTATAGACAGCAAGAGTATAGAAACCGACAGACTATAACAGACGAATTACGGGCAGTAGCACGCCAAATAGAGAATCTGAGAGACACAGTCCTTCTTATTTCTGGTCATTGTACTCTCCCCACTATCCACGAAGAGTAAACTAGATTACAACTGATTCTTATAATCTGAGTTCTAAACAAAGACGTACGGACGTATCCTAACGATATAAAAGTTTTGCATATGATAAAACCTCTTGTACATATGTGTATTGATGTAAAATATTTATATTCTCATATATCTCTATGTAATTATTGAAAACGATAGGAAATTAATCGCATAAATCATAGTAGAGATATCAAAAAGAACATAACAAGAAAGTTTGTTATTTATACAAGTTATCATAAACCAAGTGAATGTAAGCTAAACTAAGCACCTTGCAAAAATAAACTTTAATTATGTATCTAACTAAATTAAGGAACAGACAATAATACTTATAGAGTAGCTACGTAAACGGGAGTTGTACACAATAAATACTAAATCAGTAAATAACAGTGTATACGCTACTTAAAATTGCTATATTTATTTAAAACAAAAGTAAATAATCTTTAGAATGGTATAAAAATTTTGACAAATATTTTTCTTTGGTGAAAACTAAAATTTAAATCAATTTTGAAAACAGAACATAAATTTTTATTTTTACAGTATTGGGAAAACATTACGATAGTAAGAAGTTTTCTGACAATTTAACATCTTAGTTAATATAATTTGGACATAAGCTGTACATTGGCACATAATAAAACTTCGAGATTGCTAATACGATTAATCAAACGCTAAATGTTGAATTTGTTCATATAAAAAGCGCATAGCCTAACAACAAGCCAATGTGAGCACAAAAAAAAATTTTTTTTAGCTCTACTTGTTGGAATTCAGACTTAGTTTTAAATCCAAAGGGACATAAGAACATTTTACCTTGAGACTTTAAACTTTATGACTATTGTATCGAAATTTAAAAGGGGAAAACCTTTTATTCTAAGCCTTACTAATTAAATAAAACTTCCTTAATGAGATCATCCAATCAATGATATTACTTTAATTACTTGAGTTACAAACAGCCTTTACATGAGTTCTCTTAAAAATACTTGAATAAGCGTATTTAAATGATTTTGTCTAAACGTCAGTCTTTCGGTCTACTTAGATATTGTTTTACAAAAAAAATATATATATGCTATTTACAAGTCCTCTCTATATCACAGCACAATTAAAATTCACGATTAATGCACAGGGATGGATATAAATGAAATTTAGAGAAAAGGTACTGAGTTGCGAGTTCGATTAAATATCTATATATACATGACCCTTACAAGCTAACAAGAATGAATATACTGCGATATAAGGCTGCAATTACAGTTATTAATATACTATTGAAAAAGAAAAAGGATTAGTTCATTTACGAAGACAGTAATTAAGAATTGAATGAAGTTTTAAAAATTATGGGCATAAAGAAAATACAACCTTATAATCATTTCCTTACATACTAAATATCCTTACAGACTAAACATATATGTACATAATATAATGGCAGAAGTGTAAATTAATGTTTGGTTTTGTACAGTATAAAGAGTCATAATGTCTAATAACAAAAGTCTTTAATTCATAGTGATTACTATTTTGACTAGTTACATAAGAATAGAAAATCTGTAAATTTAGTCACATGTTGTCTAAAACTGGTCATTGTCTTAAAATTTGTATGTCATAGTTTCAACCAAGCTAACAGCGCCACTTCACGGCGTGCGTTTAGGGAACATGGGACCCCGACGTCGAGGGACTCCCTCGACGCCGGAATCCTCTGTCCTGTCGTTATCTGAGGAATGTGTAGCTGAGTTGAAGCTACTCTCCGCTGATGTTATCTCTTCCAAGATAGCAGGCGTTGGAGTACGCATGGAGCGGCGCAAACGTTCTAAACTGAGGACCCGCAGTGGAGTGGGATACTCGATTTCATCAGTCACCGCATTAAATCGAATCGGCGGAAGATCGGGGTCCTCGATATCGTCAACCAGTGGAACTAAACTGGCCGCATCCTAAAATTAAGAAAAGGGACGTTATTAGACAACCATATTAATAAAATGTTCACAAGAAAATTTATCAACGTTAATCCATATATGATTATGAGTCAATTTTACTAATACTTTATCTAAAATATTGCTATTAACTATTAGGAAGAAATTACACCATAGTTAAAGTAAAGTTATTGTCTAAAAGCATAGCTAGCTGAGCTAAATAGCCTAGTCTAAGTTACGTAATTTTTGCAGCGAAGAAATATTATAAGAGCTTATCAAACTTACCACAGACAAATCAGCTGCAGAAGGAGATTCAATGCGACTTAAGCACATAATAGAGCTCAAGGAAGAGCTGTCGCTGGATACCTCAGCTGTCCTCTCAGAGCTGACTCGATTACACCTCCCCATATTGGTGTAAAATTGTGCCAGGGGGATGGAGTTGGTCGCCTAAAATATAATAGATCTTATTAGTTTAATCGCAATACCAACAACGAGTCTAGGAAAATCAGGAAATGAGAATGCCTAAAATCCTGTAAAGCTATATGATTAGGTAGCAAGTCAACCCACTTTATACTAGAATTAAAATCTTAGATCGGTTCAAAAATGCTTATGCAACCATACATTTTAAGATTAATATTCTACCAATAAAAGAATTTTAGTTGCAAATACCTCTAGATACGTGTACAAATATACAGCCTCTTTCTGAAAATTAATAGAAAACTAAAGCATGGACACTTACATGTAAACGCTCTGTTTGATCCACAATCAACGGACGGAAGCCAGGACTTCCCGTCGAGGTTTCCAAGCCCACAGGCACACTTCTTCCAGTAATCCGATCCTCAGGGGCAGACAAACAGTGTACGGCAAACAGGCCAATTCTGGACCTCACTTCTGCTGGAGTCGATGGACTAGCAGAGGGAGCCTAAAACAAAAGGAAAACATTAAAGTCTTGATCTAACATTTAAACCCCAATGAGAAACGTACGGCACGAGCAAACTCTTAACTTTCCCAGAGGGAAATAATATTAGGTTGCTACTTAAGATTTTAGTAAATGTTAACTGGTATCTCAACTTAATTGCGGTAATCGAGCAGATTTCTCTGGCGACATAAAACGATGACAAACGGTGAGCGATACATATGGAAGAGCCGAAAGTCAACGTTGAGGAAGTGAGAATAGGACAGAACAACCATACACCAACATGATGCTTTATTATACAAACCGGGTGGCTAGAAAAAAAATTATACAAAACACAAAAAAAAAGAAATATACAACAGAAGAAAACTCACCTGTGTATCCGACAGAATATCATCAATCTCAGAGGATGCGGCTTCATACATGGTATCCGACGGCTCCGCAGTTGGCGACATAGCCCCAGCTCTAGTCCTGTTAGTCCTGTTACTGCAGTGGAGAAGCTCAATGGTCCTGACGCCTATGTTTCGGAGGCGCGTACATACATCTCTTATCCAGCGAGCCAGCGACCTGTCTGAGGTGTTGTCAACACGTGTGAGAGTCTCAAGCCCTACAGCGCCGAAGAAGACCACTATAAGAGCACATGAAAACAAGGCTAAACCCAACAACATGTTAATTAAGCCATCCATGTTGAAGGTGTCCAGACTCGTCTTCTGGTCTCTCCCCAACTCGGCAGACCCAGAATCACCTCCGGCAACATCGTCACCAATGTCACCGCAGGAGTTCTGCATCACCGAATTGAGGAGAGACCAGATGATTTGTATCGTTCTACTAAGCATCAGTGAGAGATGCTCGTTGCCGAACATCTCCCCTTGATCCCTTTCGGACTCTACAGTACTTGTGCCCCCATAGTCATCGACATCAGCAAGGCTTGGCATCCCAGACTGGTCGCTGTACACTGAACTCGAGTCGTCTAAGGAATTTTCAAGAAACGAGGAATTGGCGAGAGTGGCCGCAGCCGCCCTCATTGATTCCTCGAATCTTTCCTTAATATTCTGATGCGCGTCCAGGCTGTCAGGCACATACATTATGAGCGAATGTAAATTTAAAATAAGAGGACTAGTGATTCTGAAAGGCAATATAGTAAAGTTAATTTTATGAAAAAGACTGTACACACGAATAATTCTTTTGTATTTTAAGCAACTATGGTTGAACCTCCTAACCATTAAAACTTTGATTTATCATCTAAAAGTAAAATTCTTTAAATTAAAGAATATGTAATTAATTTTACATGATTCAATGCTTGAAAATAGCTATCGTTAAGCTATTCAAACATTAAAAACTTTATTTTATTAGATTCAATTAAGTTAAAGAATATGTAATTAATCTTACATGATTCAACGCTTAAAAATAGCTATCGTTAAGCTATTTAAACATTAAAACTTTGTTTTATTAGACTCAATTAAGTTAAAGAATATGTAATTAGTTTTACATGATTCAACGCTTAAAAATAGCTATCGCTGAGCTATCAAAAACATATTCATTATGATGTATCAAGCAGTTAAAACTTATGTACTAGCTAAATCTGAATATCTTCAATGATGTTTTAAAACACTTTAGATAAAGCTAGCTAAATATAATTTTTGTAAGCGACCATTTTTTTATATAATATGGTTGAGTTATTCGTAACGTAAATAATCTATCAATTAACGTCATTATAATTGAATTACGTAAAAAGAAAATCTTATTTTTAAACCTATAGTAAAATTGTTTTAGAAGATTTGAATCAGGACTCAAATAAGTTTTGATTATACAAAGGGAACCCTATAATCAAAAGTTAAAACGAGTAGAATGATGGAATATATCTGTGTCATTATAAGTTTTGTTTACGATGAACGAATTTAACTTTTGCAGACGGAAAACATAAACAAAACAAGGTACGTCAATTTACTTGCTGACTCAGATATGTCCTATCAAAACTACAAATATTATATAGAACAAAATTGTCATATATTGAAGATGTACCCATACTGCTTCAAACCCACTTTCGTTTAAAATACAGTGATAAAGGCCTTATCGACGAAGAAAAATAAGATTCTTAGGTCTTAAATAATGGCTAACGAATGCAATAATGGGCACATCAACAATCTATAACATAAAAACATTCATATAAAACAAACGGGTTACTATATTTTATCACTTTTATATAAATTCTCTTGGAATTTAGCGGTAAAATTAAACACTCGAACGCAAGCTCCGCTCGCAAGGACAATTATTATATAAATGAGCATAATTACTGGGCCGCCAGCTTTTTATAACCTCGCTCAAAGCCAACCCCTATCACTTTTGACCGCCCAAACATAAACAAAGGGTTGACAACTTATTGTTACGTAAAATTTAATTACGGACGTCGAACGATATATTTTATAGATATTAAGTTTAAAAGGTACACTTGATAGCGACGTAATGTAAGATATTAGTCTTTAAAATGATTAAAATTTATTCATGTTAAAAATAACATAAATACAGCTAATACCAACAATGGTATAAACCATATGTACATATACAAAATATACAAACAAAGGGTTACCAACTTTTGTTAGTAAAATCTTATATTTTTACATATATACGAGTAATGTAACCAAAGAAAATAATACGATACGTAAATACTAATTGTACTTATACATTTTTATATATAATATTGTTTATATTCAGGAAACAGTTATATTTAACAGAAATAGAGATAACTAACCAATCCATTATAGGTCTATCTGTAACGAAAGAATTTCTAGAATATCCCAGGGATAAAAGGATTAATAAAAGATTATTAAAACTTCTTTTGTTTAGATTACCATAGCCAGGATACCCCAAGGAACCGGTTGGAGCACGCGCACTAACTCTTTTTAGGATCTACCATGGACCAGCCTGGAGATAACCTAGATGATCATGGAGTATTGGAGCCCTACCACCACCCTACCTTGGACGGATTGCGGTTGTGTTCCTGTCAACACCTTGACACAATAGACGAGAACAACAACATCATCACCACACCTGAGTACGATGGATTCTCAGAGAACCTGTCCATCACCATCAGGAATTTCTTGTTAAATACAGCCCTGACTACCAGAGAAGATAGTAGAGTGGAGACCGATAGTAACACCAGCTCCAGCAGCACACTGTCCCTCTCTACCGATGACCTCAACCAACTCTACTATGACCTGGAAAATCACTCAATCACCTTGGACGAGAATGGAAACGAGGTAGCACAAGTGGACGCCCTTGGCTACATATCTACCTCACCCCCAACCTCAACCTACACTTCGAACGAGAGCACTTCACCACCTAGTTCATCATCAGAAGAAGCTGAACTATCCAGAACTACCAACGCAAAAACATTTATTGATGTGACAAAGTTAGATAAAACTAAACCCCTCAAGAAAAGAATGTATTCTATTTGGGAGGTTTATCATCTTGTATACCCAGCTATGAAGATACGCAAATCATACTTTCTTAATGGAAAGCGTATTTAACTTAGCTTGGAATACATTTATAGTTTATTATATATGCCTATATACTGGGACTACTAAATTTTTTCTTTTTCTCTTTTTTCTTTTTTAACAACTTACCCCCATTGGAGATGCGATCCTCAATTTTCAAATTCTTTGAACGTACATATGAGACTTTTACAGAAATGCTTCGCATCCACAACTATCTATCTATGCTTGATATAAAATCAACACTATATAGATCATATTATGAACCTTTGATTGACACGTGCCCTGCAATTAACTAGTAGCACTCAGGGGCAAGACACAATTACTTTAGCTAGGCCCAAGGCATTATTTGTATCAATTTATGCATTCATAGGCCTGTTTCTACCTATATGACACCATATATGGGTAACGAAAGCCTATTCATGGTAATCTATATGTGATTTGCTAATAGTATATGTTTATTAAAGATATTATGTTTATAGTTAATGTAATCATATAAACAACCAGTACATATATGTATGCCTACAACTATGCCTGATTTACGTCACATATTAACACACAGATATTTAATTGCACAGACAAACACTAAAATCCTGGTCCAGAGCTAATGTTATAGCATGTACCTCTTGAATTTATTCAGTTATTTACTAACTCTCCTACCATCAACTTCTCTTTCTGGCTTTAAAAAGGTAATGACTTAGTTGTTTGGCATGCATTGTAGTTTAAATTTAGGCCCCTTAGTACTTAGCATGAATTGAGCTCAGGCCTTATGTTAGAACTCTAACACTTAGCACAATTCACTGCTTGGGACTTAGGGCACATTTCTGTCCTACTCTACTTATAATTTTAACACTTATCCTGTAAATATTTTCATACTTAACTTATGCACTTGTGATATAAATACACTTTATAAAAACATTTTCCTTCCTTAATACTTAATATACTTATATGATTCTAATCGAATATCAAAACCAACCATTTATTCTTAGGTTAAAGCAACATAATACTTCGCGTGGGTCTTTTGTTGAGCTTCCACCAGCTCAACCAAATTCGTATTATACTTGTGGGAATAGAGGGTTAAGCATTCTAAATAAGCGAACCGACGATGAGAATGTCTATGTGTATTGCATTAAAATTAGGATTTAGTAGTACTCATAGAAGAGCGGTCTCCATACCTAAATATGGACAAACGCCCCATTCGCACACACAATTATAGAGATGCTTCGCTTATAACACTTTATCTTGTTGTAATAGGAATCAGTATTCAAAAAATCTGATGACTAGGATAATTTTAACAAACAAAAATTTGTTGTAAAAAAAGTAAAAAATAAGCCTGTTTTAAATGAACGAATGAACTTTCTGGTAACGATTATAGAGTTGCTGCGCTTTCTAAGTGGTACCTAACAGCTATAGGAATTAGCATGTAAAGTTTGAATTGATAGGACAATTCTAACCTTTTTAATTTAACGGAAACAGCTAACTGTAATGGAAAGACGTACGGACTTACGGACAGACCATAATTATAGAAAAGCTTCGCTTTTAAAAAATAAATAAACATAAAATACTAAATTCTATTTGACGAACACCTTAATAACAAATAAGCATAAAAAATATATATATTGGTGCCTTACCACAAAGTTGCCTATTAAGCACTGATCCCCCTCCTTATTAAGATTATATCTTTTGGTTTCCTTAATACTATACCAAAAGGACCCCCGCCCCTTTGATCGTTTACAATTTGTTTTAAGTTAATGGTGGGGAAAGGGGGGATTCTGTGCTCTACAAGGCACTTTGGGGAAAATTACCCATTTTTAAATTCTGTAATAAGTTTGTAAATTGTTAATATTCAAGAAGATTAGTTGTTTTTATGTACAATATTGCAGGACATGATAAATCATTTTATGATTTCAGGGAAGCTCCTTATTTACATTTCCTATTTTGACACTTCCCTCCAACTTGTTTCGCAATTAGAGGCAAGATGTTGTCAAGAAATACCAAATTAAACCACAACATATATTATAAAATTTAGGATTTGGAAAAGAATAGTTATGTAGTTCAGAATTTTATTGATAGGTGTCGTAAAAACTTTTTTTATGTAAAATTTTTTGATGAGATAAATATCTAAACAATCTTAAATATTTTTGAAAATATTACAGCTATCCACTCTTTGGGATTTTCAATAAATTTTATTCACTATTAAAAATATAATTTACGAGTAGTCTATGATTTAGATAAAATATATAAAATATGTAAAAAGCATTATTCAACTCGTTCATCTCAAAACTGAACATGGAACTAATCTCTGACTATCATTTTTGCATGGCTTGTAGTAAAGTGAGAAAAAACTAATAAAATAATGCTTGAGATTCTTATCAAATTCTGCCAAAAGTTGCATAATCTCATCATCTAGTTTTAACTGGAAATCTATGAAATCAGCTCTAAAGCATTGTTTGCCAGAATAGCCTTCCCTTGTCCCTGAATATTCTACTTACCAATTATAAAGAACTGGCAGATTCACCTTCAAAAGGTTGTCCCGCTGCCAAATTTGTTTTGATTAATTTATTTTAGGTATGGTAATCTTTTTATTTAAATGAATTTAAGAAGGTTTTATTTATTCCCTGAAAATAGCTTGAAACCTGCCCATGGCCAATATTTATCTACATAAATTAAAAGTTCTAAATTTACCAATTCATTGAATTCATTTTCGAGATCTTAAACGAGACAAGGATACCAAATATTTAATACAAGTTTTAAAATGGTACAGAGAATATTTCCAATATGAAAGGTTCTTAAATCGTCAGTAAAGGGTTACCTCTTTTTTTTAATTTCTTGTTTAATTAGTTTACATTAGGTGGGGTTTGTTTTGATGCTTTTAGGAATAAAAAATATAAAACAATTATTCTTTACATTAGAAATAACATTGCTAATAAAATTTTTGAAAAAAATTTCATAATATAAAAAGAATGTTTTAGCAAAGGGATTAAAAATAGAAGTAGATCAGTATCACATTCTTTTTTTGTTTATTTAAATTTGATTAACTAACAATTAATAATTAATAGTATATCATCCACCAGACACAAATATGCAAGATTTTATTTGAGGAGTTATTACTCTTATTGAACCCAAGTAAAATTGTCCAAACTTTTCAACTAATATTCTATCAGAGATTAATTTGTCATCTACTAATTGAAGCATAAAATAAGGAGATATACTTTTCATTTTCGATTTACTGGATTACATAATCAACGTATAACTTTTAAGTTTTATTTACTTTCTGTCCTAAGACAATGGATGATAAATTGCTTACATCTCTATTGATAATAAACAAAATTACATTTTATTTAAATTAAAAGCATTGGTTCAAAAGCAATTTAAAAAAAACAATCAATATTTGACTTATGTACCCAATTAATCCGTTTTAGAGATCTTATGGAACCTACAGACGCCAAATTTATTGAAAAGTTTTGAAAAGGAGCAGGGAATTGTTTCTACTAAAAATTATTTCAATAAAGTTTTTGAGCCGTCAATAAAGGGTTATCTAAATAGTTTAAATTTCTAGTTTATTATTTTACGTTAGCTGGAGTTTTGATGTTCTTAGGAGTAGAAAAAAGAAAGCAATAATTCAAAATATAGGAATTTGAATAGATACATCAATTCAAAAGAAAATGATTATAATACAAAAAAGCGATAGCAAAAAAACGGGATTTAAATGAAAGATACATCAGTGTCGTATTCTTTTGCTTTTCTAAAATAGATTATTAAAAAATTAGTACTATTGGAAAATTAACCATGAGACAATCTTTAACGTGAAACTAAATTTTAAGGAGATAACACTCTAATTAAATCCACCTAACATTATCCAATTTCAAACCCCTAACTTGGGGGGATGTATTTTCTTCAATTTTAAATCTAAAAAAGAAATATTGTTTTCTCGTATTCATTCGAATCCGGTGGATAAGAACCGGTTCTCATCCATACGAAAAAACTATGTCTAGTATCGTAATATATCCAGCTTTCTACGAATAAAAAATGTACAATGATAAGATTAAAACCAGTTTTTTTAATCTTATAATTGTACTTTTTATATCCGCGGAAAGCCGTTTATAATACGATGCGAGAAATAACTATTAATGTTCTTATTCGTGTACAATTTTCTGTGTAACCATTTAACCAACTCAAAATTTAATCATCGATTTAAATTAAGATTTTTTGAGTTTTATTAGATTCATGTTCTTTCTTTTTAAAAATTTTAATTTATTAAAGATCAAATACTTGTTTCGTCAATAAAGGGTTACCTGCATTGTATTAATTTTAGTTTGGTAAGTTTACGTAAGATGACATTATGATGTTATAAGCAGTTGAAAAAATAAGAGCATTAAATCTTTAAACAAAAAATAACTAGTTAAAGAGATTCATAAGAAAATGTTTATTGTATTTTAAAATGCCAAAATAAAAGATTTATTTAAGAGTTACAACAATGTTGTATTCTTTTTTGTTTACTTAAATATGATTAATTAACAATGAAATTTAGTACTTCCTGTAACTATGCAAACATTTACTAAGAAATTTTGAGGAGTTACTATACTCTTGTAAATTCAGATTATGAGTGTCCAAACCTTTTCAATCAAATGTGTTTTTCTTTCCACCAGCAATTGTTGGTGATGTACATCAATTTAAAATCTAGTAATCTAGTTCTTTTTCCTATCCGCGGACAAATTACAACCAACTCAAAATTAAATTATCAATTAACAGTAATACATTATCCATGTAAGACTTTTGACTTTTATTCACTTTCTGTTTTAGGACATAGAATTTATTAAATCTCTAATAATAATAAACAAAATTTCCTCTTCTTTAGATTAAAAGTATTAGTTCAAAAGAAAATTAAACAATTTAACAAACTAATCAAGATTTATTTATGTACCCAATTAATCCGTTTTAGAGATCTTACAGAACATACAGGCGCCAAATTTATTGAAAAGTTTTGAAAAGGAGCAGGAAATTGTTTCTACTAAAAATTATTTCAATAAAGTTTTTGAGCCGTCAATAAAGGGTTATCTAAATAGTTTCAATTTCTAATTCATTTAGTTTACGTTAGATGGAATTTTAATATTCTTGGGGATAAAAAAGATAGGACAATATTAATTTAATTAGAAATATCATTGCTAAATATACTTATGGAGGAACTGTTTTTTAATGTAATAACATATTATAATAAAGAGCTTCCATTGAGGGTTAAAATAATGTTGTATACTTTTTAGTTTATTTAAATATGATTTACTTACAATAACAATTAGCCTGAGAAACATTAAATAAAGAACTTCTTGAAATTTTAGGGAGTAATTACTCTTATAATACTAAAATGAAATCATTGAAACTCTTCAATCCTAAACTCTAATTGGAATAATCGAATAACTGTAATAATATTCTATGAAATAAATTGATAACATCCCCAATGATGATAAATAAAATTATCTCTTCTGTTGATAAAAGTATTAGTTTAAGAGCTTGGACACAAAGTAATCAAGATTTGGTCATTGTACCCAAATTATTTTAAGCCTACGAATGAGAAAATGTTTTTATAAACCTTTGGGTACCAGTGTAAATTTGCAATCCAATGTCCCCTTCCTCACTGCGTTTTATGCCATTTTCTTAGGTTGAGATAAATCGAACTGATGGAAAGTGGTATTCTTGTTTTTAAAGTTTCTTATTTAGAGGTTGTCCATTTATTTAAAATGTATTTTTATTCAAAGTTATCTTGCATCTACTGCAATTGACAGTTGATTGCGTTGGGTTGAAGTTATACATAAAGATGTTAAAAATTTGTTACATAATTTCATGCCATTTTACCTGATGAACTTCAAAGTAGTGGAGTGCACAGGAATTTGCCAGGAGGAAGGGGAGTTACACCTGACTTTGAAAAGGTTTCATAGGTAGGACAATGGATGATAAATCAAGTTTCTCCATCTATTTAAAACAAAATTCTGCCTAACAATTCTAAGGTTTCAAAGGCAGAAATCAGATTTTAAGCTTTTACAAATGCATTTATATTTCTCTCTGGTTATATAATAATAATTGCAAAAATAATAGATTGCATAATAATCCATTGCAATTAAAAGTCTGAATTTAATCTAAGCAGCAAAAACAGAGGTGTGAGGTCTTTGTAATAATGAAGCAAGAACGAAATTTTTGGTTTCTGTAGCTTAGGCATATTTCCTCCCCCTTACCCTTTTATCATAAGTTTAAAAAATTTCAGCCTAGTAAGAAGGAAATTTATCTGCTGTTATATTTTTTATGCCAATTAATTTTTTATTTCTGCTGTATAACTCACTTTTTATTTTTGTGCTTTGATCCCTTTTTTTGTATTTTTGAAAAAAAGATTGGTTCGATTTGGAGAACAATTGAACAAATGAATTGCTTTAATACTCTTAAACTCGAATCCATTATTGCATTTGTCTTTTCCTTGCTCTTAATTATGAATTCATAATGAGTAAAGTTAAATTAAAATTATCTTAAGCATTTTCAGATGCATAACGTCTCTATAAGTTTCATTCTCGCTCGCTGAATTAATCACTTTATCATATTTTCCTTTATTTCTTTAGCTTTAACTATCCTATACAAAGTATCAAGAAGTAATCTTTTAAGGGAGACTTGTTATATTACTTATATCCTATATCAATTGCAGTAAAGAAGACAAAATCGGTCCTAGGACAAACGCACGAGTCTCAAACGTCGGAGTGGACAAACGCAGGAGTGGAAACTTAACCTAACCTAACCTATTTTAAACCATTTTTAGGTTTTTTTAAAATTCCTAACAACTGCGGGGGGATTATTTGTATATTCATATCTTAACCTAACCTAACCTGTATAGAAAAACATGATTAAATTAATATTTTAGCACTCCTGCGTTTGTCCACTCCGACGTTTGGGACTCCTGCGTTTGTCCTGGAACCACAAAATCCATAAATAGCAAAGCACAAATAATAATGGATAGACAAACGGACAAAATGAGTTCCAAAGAAGTTTTCCGCTTGGAAAGAAAGGAAAGGATAAAATGAAAATAAGAAAGAGAAAAAACAGTAAAAAAACTAATAGAATATCACAAAACCTTTAAATTTGGATGTTTAATCTTTTGTAGAATTACCGGCAGAACAACATTCATTGTAAGTCATATAAAAGTTGCACATTGACTTAGTGAATTTTCACCAAAAAACCAGCTATCTATCTTAACTAGAAGCTGAGACAAAAAAATTCAAACAATTTTTCGAAATTATAGAGTATCTTTGCTACTAAGGAAAAAAAAGATTCACCAACAGACATAACGATACTAATTAAAAATGTGTTATTGAAAACGATATATTATTTATTGCTTGGATGGTGCACTAGATTTTCAGTTGACCAATAAATGAGGTCCATATTAGTAACCCACATTGACGACAAATTTTCTCATATCAATATAACCATGTGTGTTCTATATCCATTGTTATTGCAAGTGATGTTTTTAAAAACGTAATATTTTCCTAACCCAATTCCGATGAAATTTTACACTATACAAATTTGACTAAAACTATCTATTTACTAAGAGATAGACGTATATTGGTTCGTGTATTTATAGACAGGGAGGGAGGGGACATTGGACTTTAAATTACGTACCCAAAGTTTTATAAACAAAAACTTTGGATGCCTTAATTGAAATCTTGATTAGTTTGTTCCAAAAGTGTTTAAAATTTTCAATCATTAATTTAAATCTACATAAGGGGTACTTTGTTTATCATCATTGGCAATGTTTATAAACTTATCGTCCATTGTCTTATCCATTAAGTTCACTGATTTATAAAGATAAACGAGGTTGGCAACATCCATATAAGCGAGTCAAAAAAAACAAAAGACAAGCATTTACAATTCTAAAGTGAAAGTGCTTTTAAAAGATGAATATTATTAGTAGCGAAGCTACTCTATAATTCGAAATGTCCGTCCGTCCGTCTGAGACAAAGTGGGGGAAACGTGATTTTATAGTGAAGATTCTTATAACATATGCCCATTTAATCTATATATTGTTTTGTCCATCTGTCTGTTATTTGGGTTGCTAGATCGATTCCTAGATTTTCATGTTTTCGTGACTTTCTCAACTTCTTTTTAAGATAATTCTACATATTTTCCTTAAGTTTTATTACGTTTTTTCTATTAATTTGGGTGCTAGATCGAATCGTAGATTTTTAGGTTTTCTATGGCCGGTTTTCTCGATTCCTCTAAGGATTTGCGGCTGAAATTATCAGGGATTGAATATGCTCATATTCTACATATTTTTATTAAGTTTTATTCAGATTCAAACTAAAAAAATCTTCATGTGACTCATCCCTGCCCATGATTAATTGTGATTGACGTACATAGATATCTTTATATAGACACAAAACAATTTCTACATGTAAATATTTTTATACTCTAACAGTTAGGGAGTTGAATCCATTTTTATAGAAGCAGAAATATAATCTATGATTATGGTTTGGACCCTCTAAAACTGTAATCTACCCTTCCACTTTCCCCTCTCTTGGTGAAGATATCTTCAACGCCGATACGATTTTTGAAATATAAGATTCCACTTTTGTCTCTCTTGTTGAAGATATCTTCACCAAGAGAGGCAAAAGTGGAATCTTACATTTCAAAAATCGTATCGGCGTTGAAGATATCTTCACCAAGAGAAGGGAATGTAGAATCTTACATTTCAAAAATCGTATCGGCGTTGAAGATATCTTCACCAAGAGAGGGGAAAGTGGAAAGGTAGATTACAGTTTTAGAGGGTCCAAACCATAATCATAGATTATATTTCTGCTTCTATAAAAATTTATTCAACTCCCTAACTGTCTAACACAATGAGTAGTATATTTAGAACTTGGAATAAAATAATAGAATCAATATTAGGTACTTTCAACAAACATAACATAGAATACAAAAATAGTATAGTTTAGAACAGGTATTCTAGAAGTAAATAATTTACACACTAACACAGTGAGTAGCAAATTTAGAACTAAGAATACAATAATAGAATCGATATTAGGTACTTGCATTAAATGTAACATAGAATAAATTGATTGTAGATTTTATATAATACTTATAATAAAGTAATGGAATCAATATTAGGTACTTGCATTAATTGTAACATAGAATAAAATAAATCTAGAATTTAGAATAGGTACATTTAAACTGTAAATCAATGATTCTAATTTAGAACTCAGAATATAATAATAGAATTGATATTAGGAACTCGCATCAAACTTAACATAACATAGAATAAAATAATAGTAGAGTTTAGAACAGGTATTCTAGAAGTAAATAATTTATACTCTAACATAATGAGTAGCAAATTTAGAACTCAGAATACAATAATAGAAACAATATTAGGTACTTGTTTCCAACATAACATAGAACAAATTGATTGTAGATTTTAGAACAGGTATTCTATATATTGATACCGTAACATAAAGAGTGGTAAATTTAGAACATTTATAATAAAATAATAGAATAAATATTAGGTACTTGCATAAATTGTAACATAGAATAGAATAAATCTAGAATAAATCTAGTACTTTTTATGCTGTAAATCAATGAATAGCAAATCTAGAACTTGGAATAAAAAAATAGAATCGATATTAGATACTTTTAACAAACATAACATAGAATAAAATAATAGTAGAGTTTAGAACAGGTATTCTAGAAGTAAATGATGAATACTATATACTAACACAATGAGTAGCAAATTTAGAACTTAGAATACAATAATCGAATCGATATTAGGTACTTGCATTTAATGTAACATAGAATAAAACAAGAGTAGAATTTAGGATAAAATATTCAGAAGTACACATATATTTTTATACTGTAAAACAATGAGTAGCAAATTTAGAACTTAAAATAGAATAATAGAATTAATATAAGGTACTTGAATAAATTGTAACATAGAATAAAATAAATCTAGAATTTAGGATAGGTACTTTTCATACTGTAAATCAATGAATAGCAAATTTAGAACTTGGAATAAAATAATACAATCAATATAAGGTACTTACATCAAACATAGAATAAAATAATAGTAGACTTTTGAATAGATATTCTAGATGTAAAGACTGTAACATAATGAGAGATTATAATTATTTAGAATGTAACACAACGAGTCGCAAATCTAGAATTTTAAATAAAATAATAGAATCCTATTTTTTAAAACAAGGAATAAAATGTTAGTAGAATTTATGATAAGTATTCTATAATCGGTTCTCTAATTTAAGAATAGGTGTTTTACATTTAAGGTCGACTGTCCATAAAAGATTTTTAGGCCAAATAGTTGTTTTTCAGATGAAATATCCCTCTTTGCATGGTAATATTGACATATACATTTTCATAAATGATTGAATTGAATCATTAATATAATAATCTATCATTTATCTAACAAGGATGGTATGTCCAAAAAACATAAATAGCTAGTGGGAAAAGAATGAATTTTAAAAGCACCTGAAAACTGGTGCTTTTTTACAAAGGCATAGCGACAGAACCCAGGTTTAATTATATTTTTATTGGCCCCAGGGAGCTTAATTTATCCAATAATTTATACTTTATTTTTCGTGGAAAACTTTTTTATGGCCTGGAACTGGTTTTCCATCATGGGTTCAAAATTGATTATTCTCTAGATTAGAACCGGTTCTCGGCCATACTGAAAAATCATGTACAGCAACGTATTACATTCAATTTTCCACGAGAATTAAAATAAAAAAATTTTAAATTAATACCGAAGGTCCGGCCTAAAAAAACTGGTTTTAATCTTACAATTTATCATCTTAATATTCACGGAAAATAAGACGGTGCAATAAATAATTATTATAAAATCTTCTTATTACACACTAAATAAGTAAGTTAAATAGTTACAACGCTTCCAATACCTACAACTGAGAACCTTTTATATTTTCATTGATATAATTATAGAATGTGCATTAGATGCAATCATTAATCTATGAAGGGTAATATATGTATTATGTATATATTAACTTGGATAACCTCTAGAGGACGGGACACACCTTAAGGTGTTATTTTTGTGCATTTTTAAAATAAATTTAACTAATGAACGTTCTATAGACAACCGACTCTTTGATTTAGATAAGAATTGTCTGAAAGTGCTAACTATGCCTTGTAATGAGTTGCGCTTGTTAAAGGCTAAGACATTTCCCTACTACAACTTTTAGTATCATGACCTGACACAGTCTTTACACAGTGAATGCGTTACGTAATATGCTACAGTTGTATGCTATAACTTTTAACTAATATCTAATCCTTTTGGGAAACCCTTAAATGATTTATAGCCCCCGTAACGGCTGCTTCTAAGAGTCCCATAAAAATTAAACACGCTTTTCTGTGGTGAATAAAGGGGTAACATGGACAATTGGGTTCATAAGAAGCGCAGCAATAAAAGTTTAAATTTTTTTTTAATGAGCATAAACCAGAGGTGAACTCTTAAAAAAAAATTGCCTCTAAAATCAGTTTGCCCCACTAAAATCAGTGAGGCTCACTAAAAATTTAGAGGGGATAGTTTTGCCCTACTAAAATTTTAGTGAGGAAAAATTATTTTAGATAGGCAAAAGTTTTTTTTAAGAATTCACCTCATCTCAGAAGGGAGAGCAAGTGATTAAAAGAGAAGAGATACAGAGACAACGAAAGATAGAGAGCAACTGCAAACTTATAAACCCAAAATTTTAATCTACAGAAGGTAAAATTTTGTTTATCAAAGCTGGGTATGAACATCAATTTATTGCTAATTGTCTTGTCCCTTAGATCCCTGCGTGAGAGTCCTATTAGAATATATGTTACCAGGAGTAGCCAGTCTAACCAACAATTCTACAAATAATCACGAAACCTTCTGGGGTATCTGGTGATATAGTTTGTTTTTGTCATGTAAGTGAAGAGGGGTGGAAGTAAGGGATTTGTGGGAAAATTTTCCTTTAGAGTTGTTTTTCGTAATATCATTCCCTTGTCCCTGATATGTTACGAATAGCTAGGCCGTCTCCAAAATAATTTTATATAGTGACGGACGAACCTAGATTATAAGGTAGCTATGCTACTTTAAAAAGGGGTAACTTTTCAAAGGCTTACTTCAAGCCAAAAAGTCATTTGATTCCACTAAAGTGGTTTTGTAATATTATATTGCTTTTAAAAATACTATTAAAGGCTTCCCCCTCCCTCCCCCGGTAGCCTCCAGGGCTTTAGTTTTGCCACATAATGTAATAATAACTCAGTTTAAGCTGAAACAAAATTTGTATATTAGGGTATGTCAATACGTTCAATTTACGTCTAAATATCCTAAAACACATCATGATTTATATTTTAAAACATAATTTGCAACAGAACGTCATGGTAGCGTGCCTATCACAGGGGTGTTTGGTTCGAGTATAGCGAACACCATGTCATACCAGATACGTTGAAAATTGTACCTATTGCTGATTTAGGATATTTTCACAAAAATTAGTGCCGGGTAAGTTGCACCCCCCCCCCCTCTCCTTTAAAGACAAACAGACGGGCAGACAGAATAAGTAAATGTATATAATATATAGCTTCGCTACTAAAAATCCTAAATTGTCCAATTACGCTATTTAATCGCCAATTTTCACTATTTAAAAGTTCGAATGATATTGGGAAAAGATATCATTAAGCATTTTAATTATATTGAAAAAGTTAAATTGTATGAAATTTTAACTTTTTTGAAGCAAAGCTTCTCTTTAATATCAAATGTCAGTCAGTATATAAAAAAATATTTTTGGTAAACGTGACTTTTTCGACTGCTGTCAAAGATAGAAGGCTGAAATCTCTTGCAAGATTAAAATGACTATTTTATTGAGATTCTAGTACAACAATGACTTCGTCCGCCCAATGTTGACAAAAATTTACTGGTAAATATTTGTTACCAATATATCCTTGTATGAAAGTGACAGAATGCCTCTCTGTCTTTGTGTGTGTTTGCAGCAAATAATAAAGCACCGATAAGGTTCTCCTTTATAGTGAATGTCCAGGGAAGGTTTACATTAGGGGAAGGTAACCACCACCCTCCAAAGAGAAATCACCCCTAGAAGAAAATAAATCCCTCTCAAAAATTTTGTTTTACGTTTTCTTTTTCTACTCTACTCTAGAGGCGTAGCCGCTAATATTACGTTTTAACCGCTAAACCTATATAAATATAAATAGAGTACATATATGAAAGGGTTTAGAAGAAGAGCTGAGGGGTAGATTATGTATTTAAGTATTTCAATATCTATGTACATATGCGATAATAAGGGAAACGGTAAAGTAAAAAGACTATTTAAGAAGATATGTTTTATTCATCAGGAAAAAAACTACTTTTTCAAAGATAAAAAATTAAATGTAGCAGTTTGCAACCTGAAGAAAAAAGGGATCTACTGCAGTTCATGGTAAAATATTGCTGGTAACGAATGCTTCCTGGTTACTGGTACTATTACAAGATTCCTGGATCCAGCAGCACGCATATTGCAATAAATCCTATGTTCCTGTTAGCTGGCAACCACCAAAATTTCCAAGTTACCAGTAATAAAGAAAGATTGCTGGCCAACGGGACTTTTTACCCCATACCCCTTTTTTACAATATCCTAGGGGGGAAAGAGCAATGTTTAAAAGGGATAGTGGCTTCTAATACTGTGCAACTAGCTTCAATTACTTGTACACCTTTTCTGCATTCTTAATAGGTGAGGGAGGAGGAGGTTGGGGAGGGGGATCTTTACCTTCAAATTTAACTGTTTTTATCTTAATATCCCTTTTCGCGCCAAAATTTGAATAGCATCCCAATCAAATCACAACCAATCCCGTCTCTTTATTTTTATAATAATTTGAAAAAAGTTGGGGAGAGATACTCATTATTATAAGATATTAGTAAATTAAATCTTTTTTTTCATTTGATAAAATAGGGTTTTTAATTGGTGGATATTTGATTTAAGATAAAGTAACCTCTTGACAAAAAAGCGAATTGGTTACCCATTTTTAAATTTAAAATGCACATATGTTCTGAATCTCTGATACTTTTGGCGGGTGTTTTAAATTCAAATTCTCTTGCATTCTTTTTATGCTTTGTAAACTCAAGATAAAAGAGAGCAAGACTGACATTATAGCAATATTTGTTTGTTTCTTAATTAAGATCTCACTAACCACTGATTCGATTAAGATCTTCATTTTAGAGAAGCTTCACAAGGTCCTATGGTGGTTTTAGGCTATTGTTTATGTTAATTTCTGCCCCCTTCCTACCAATTCAAAAACGGAGCTTCATAATGCTAGGGGCGCAACTGCATATAAGTATGAGTTTCATACTTATTTATAAGTAACAGGGTGTGTGTGTGTGCACAGAGGGATCTTGCTAACCGATAAACCGAAAAAGTATAATAATATTTTTTTTAGTTGCGATTTATCTTGGGAGGATTGTGGAATATATCCTCAAATCAACCAAAATTGTTAAAAACCTTCCCAGGACCTATTACCCTTAAAGTTTTTCCTGGCTACTTTTATATAATTACTTTTTATGTCTACGTAAACGTTGCATGTATTATTAAATGTTTATAAAAATCAGAAATAAGGAATATTTGTCTCACATTGCCCCCCGCCTCCTCCCCTCCCTCTCTCTAATTCATTTTTTACATTTGATCAGTTTAAGCTTTTTCACATCAGACAAACATTCCAAAATAGTCAATTTGAGAATAGATTTATATTTATATATTACTTTAATACTTTAAGTAGCATGAATCTTACTTCTAATTGTGGGGTAAGTGTAATAAAATGGTAACGGCAATTAAAAAGGGAAATATTGCTATTTGACAGGAATATTTCAAACATGGCAGTGGCCAGGAATATGCACAAATTGCCAGCAACCAGGACAGTTAAACATTGGTGGCTCCAGAAATATTTCTTGTTATGCTAGATCCAGGAATCTTCTAATATTGCCAGGAAACAGGAAGCATTCGTTACCAGCAATATTTTACCATGAACTGCAGTAGATCCGAAAAAAGAACATATTGTCTAACAAATGATAATTTTTTTACTGACTGACATGTTAGAGACAAAATTGGTTTCCTTCGGGTTTTCAGTCTGTCCGTCTATAAGTTCGCTATTAAGGAAATTTTTTGTTTCTGCTGCCATTTAAGGTAGATTGCTCTTTTGTCATGAAGCATCTAGTATATGTTTGTCAATCTATGATTTTTTGTCACTTTTTCTTATATATCACTAATTTATTATGGGGGTTGGAAGAACTTGCCCCTCCCTACATGCCTGCCACCCTGATATGTGACCTTGTAACCAATTTATGGCTTTTCCCCTCAATGTACAACAGTCGTTTTTATCTTCAACCCCCCCCCCCTCCACACCCCTCACATCATAGCTTTCTTATTCAGGGATTAGGGATAGATATTTATCTTGTTATTTAGGGTAGCGGAATAACTTAGACATTAAATAAATTGGCTACTAATTCTATGTTAAACGCTTGACTTCACTACATTAAATGTTCTTATTTTTTTTAATTTCAAAAGACAGTTGTTATTATAATGGGGTCAAATAGATAATATGTCAGCTATGGCTACTTTTTAAAAAAGTGGCTGCTCCCCTAGCAGCTAGAGTATCTTCCTTGTAAAATGAAGGTATCTGGGATGGGGTATAAAAATAGCCTAAAACTATCCTATAACCTATGTAAAGAAAGCTTTTATAAATAGGAAAATTGAAATAATAATCTTAATACAATACCTAAATTCCTGATTCCTAAAGCTACCCTTTCACATAGATATTAGTTTTAACAGGGAGGGAGAGGACATTGGACAATAATTTTTAATTGTACTAATACCCAAAGTTTGATAACAACATCTTTTCTCTTTTGTTAGATTTATAACGTTTAGTGCTTTTATTAAATCTTGATTGGCTGATTCAAACTACAGATTTACAGAACGATAATTTTTTATTATTATTTTTATCATCATTGGGGATGTACATCAACTTTTTCCATATTATATCCATAAGGGAGGGAGGTGACACTGGTGCAAAGTATTTTAACCTTGTTCTCTTATTCGTTTGCTCATAAACTTTGTTTACTTTTGTTGAATTTTCGTTAGTTTGTTCCACAGTAGTAATGTCCAAACTTTTCCACAAATATTTTTACTTTACAGAAGGAGTGTTTTAAGTTGTGCAGTGTTTAAATTTAAAGAAATTATGTATTTAAATTAGTTAGAATATTGTTCTATTCTTCCAATTGTTTTTTAGGATAGTTTCCTGGTTCAGAAAATAAATTTATAGTATTAGATGTATAACCAGACAACTACATGTTAAGGACACCTTTATTCTGCTGGAAAATTGTTTTCTGCTACTTGGCTGTGTTAATATTTCCGACACAATTGGTTGAATTTTAAAGACCCAATTGAAGTTCGGCAAAAGATCCTTGGGATGGAGACAGACAGTTATTTAACCCCTTCCCCCTCAAGTGTTTTACTCTAATGTTCTGAATCGAGGACGTCCAAGCTTTTATTTTAAGGGGGTAAAATGAGGGGTAACAAAGGTTTGAGGGGATAATCTAATGTATTTTTAAAAAAACATTGGGGGGGGGGTAAACGCCCTTTTACCCTCTACCTTGGACATCTTAATCAACTTATCATGAAATTCAAATTCCCAACAAAAATATTAATTCTAAGGTCATTTTTTTGTGTGATAAGAACTTGAAGTAAAAAATTACATCTCATTAAATATACAAATTTTTCATTCAAGTTAACAAGATAGCATGGAGAGAGGGGACATTGGACTGTTATTTACACTATTTTTATAATCATGTTCTCTTATTTGTTGGCTTTAAACTATGACTACTTTTAATAATGTTACCTGAGGTGAATTCTTAAAAAACTTTTGCCCCACTAAAATCAGTGAGGCAAACTAAAAATTAAGAGGGGATAATTTTGCCTCACTAAAATTTATTGGGACAAAATGATTTTAGTGGGGCAAAGTTTTTTTTAAGAATTCACCTCTGATTGGTATATTTACTAACAGTGTCCAAACGTTTCAACCAATAATTATAATTCAGAGAAGAGGTGCTTATGTTTATCATCATTACTTTGATGAATATTAATTCAGCGAGGGTTGAGACACTACTAGTTTAATTAATTTAAGATCTTCCTTTCCCATCAGAGGTTATCAGCTATTTAAGCAGAATTCTACATATACAATTTTTGAGAGGGAATATTTATTATTTGACATTGTTCTATCCCTGATGTATTTTGGTAAAACTATAAATATAGAAAGTCTAGATCCCCCATCACTTTATTTGACCAATAGTATCACAGTAGAGGAACATTCCATCTACATTATTGGTTAGACAGTGTACATTTCAGTATGAAATGGCGGTTATTTTGTGCATTTAATTTATATAATAAGTGAGCTTTTCATATTCTAATAACTTGGTTTAAAACTATTACTAGAAAAGTTATAGTTATTTACTAAAAATTTCGTCGTTCTCAACAGGATTTTTTTTATTTGGCAGATTAATGTGTCTGTTTGACCTTCAAGGGTATTAAGTCTATTGTTAAAACTGATATCTTAATTGGGCCCCGCAAGCGTTAACATGAAGAATCAGGCCCCTGTGCGGTTAGAGTGAGTCCCGCAACATTAAAGTTAATAGAAAAGAGGTTCTGTTTTTTTGGTGTGTTTTTACATCGCAACGAATACAATTAGAAACCCTTTGTCGGAAGTTCCAACTATGTGTATGTTGTGCCTGTTTTTAGCTAAGGCATTTCTCTAACAAATATTCTATTAACAGCATTTTGTAGATTTTTAAATATCTTACTTTATGGCAAGTTTTGGACCGAGGTTTAAACGCATTACCTTAAAAGAGCAATGTGTTATTTTTCACAGAGATATGTGGCAAATCTATTTACCGTAAAAAAATAACAATTCCTCCTTTTTTTGTACGTGTTCTGTATTTTGTAGCCCCTCAGGGTTAGGTATCGCAGATATAAGCCCTCCAGGGTTGGGACCATCAACATGGTTTAAACATAGGAAAAACACTCAACAGACAATTTGTGTGAAAGCACCAAATGCCCATTTTATATAGTTATTGCGCTAATAAAATTGGTGAATAAACCTCTATAACTTGTAACATTCCTTGTAGTACGGCAGATTAATTCATTTTTTTTCTATATTTTGGCAAGCAAAAAGTTATCGTTGTGTAGCAAAACTACTCTGTAAGTTGCCGTGTCTATTTGTCCTTCTGTAAAGCTTCTATCCTTATACTAAAGTAACAGGATGTTTGTCTGTTTGTCTGTGTGTCTGTGTATCTGTGTGTCTGTACCGAAGGATCTTGCTAACCGCTGAACCGATTGAGTTCTCCTCAACAGGGTAGATTCTCATAGGTCCTGGGAAAGTTTATAACTATTTTGGGGGAGGGTACCACCATCCTTCCTAAAGAAATCACAATAAATATTCCCGCCGCATAGTGTCGCTAGCGTAGTGGCGCTGCGTAGAGACATGAATTTAACAGCTGATTGACCATAGACAAATTATTTCTCAAATTAGATATTTAAAATAAAAAAAAAAACATTTAAATGCCACTAGAGCGTAGCCGCTAGTATCTTGCTAAAGTGCTATTGTACTATCTCTCCTTTCACATGCTCTCTCATATGTTGGCTTAAAAACTCTGGGTACTTTTTATTACACATACATTAGTTGGATAAAAAAAAGCAGTGTCTAAAATTTTATTCCAATAAACCAAAAAGTGCTAACTATTAGTTAAAGAATTTTGCGTTTTTAGCTATTATTTTTTATCTTTTATGTAAACATTCTTTTATATGACATGAACTATTTTCTTTGGCCACGTCAACCAAATTAGTAAGAATAGTTTTAATGAAAGATTCAATTAAAATATAAATCTACTAGCAGCTGCACCCTGTCTTTAAAGGATACGGTGCAGGCAGAAAAAAGCCTTAAACCATACCAAGGCTTAAATATAAAAATTAAATAACCTAAAACCATCCCGGGTTCTATGTAAAATTTGGACAAATAGGAAAACTCGATCAGTTCTGTAATTATTGAAATTGTAAGCTTCAACTAAAAGATACCTCACTAATTCAAATAATATAATAGGATAATTTTTTACATTTATAAGCATAGTTGTTTGGTACAATTATTAGTTTTCTACAAAATTATTTTGTAAAGTTATACATTGCATGGATAATGGCAAAAGAAATAACTTAAACACAAATGATTAGGATTACTTAAACACAAATATAGTGAAGATGTTGTAATAAGCTCCTTTTATAGAAGCTTTTATCTTGATTTTTTTTGTTTATATACGGATTTCTTTATCCCGCATAATAGCACTTAATTTTTTGTGTAAATATTTTTATCTGTTGGTCGTTGTTATGAGATTTTTGCGCGGTTTTGTTAACATTTGAAAATTTCAATATCCTATCAGAGTTACAGCTCTGTATTGCTGTAATAGCAGTGTGATACAATGAAGTAAATTGGTCTTTTGAAATGGTATTTTGATAAATCTATTTGAATCAACGGAAACTGAAAGAAATGAAGACGGGAGATTTCCCATTTTAGAAAACTAGACCATTAGCTTCCCTCTTTGATTTTAAAAAATCCTCATATAAGAAAAAACAGGAATCTTTATGGATAAGAAAATGGTTAAAAAATCAATGCATTTTACAAATGTGTTAATTGATATTATTGGTTTAAAAATGTGCACACTACAAGTTACACATTTATATGTCCCCAAACTTTTAAAGAGACGACGTGTATATGAAACTTTTGGTACTAGTATAAATGATGTCCCATCCATCCCTAATAAAAAGAAAGGTAGATGTGCGTGTTTTTATTCATCTCCTTTATATGGAAGCTTCTTGTAGGTCCCCGGGTTCTTTTTTTTTATCGAGTTTGGGGAGGGCACCTCAAACCCTTCCATGAGAAAGCTAACCTTTAAAATATTTCTTCTTCCCCTCCCAATTTTAAAAGGATTTATATTTGATGTCGCGTAAAAAGGGTCCAATGTCTTTAAATGGGAAGATATAAAAATGAATGAGATATAACCACTTTTATTTTGAGGGGGGGGGGGGTGGTTGAAATTAAAGGGGTGTGGTTTGTCATTGACTAAAATTTTACTTCCAAGGTGCTCGCAAATTTTTGTTTCATTTAGCTGACAATACTTTTTCCCTATCTTCTTATCTTTTCTTTTTTTTTCTCTCTCTCTCTCTCTCTCTCCCTCCCTCTCTCTCTCTCTCTCTCTCTCTCTCTCTCTCTCTCTCTCTCTCTCTCTCTCTCTCTCTCTCTTTCTCTCTTTCTCTCTCTCTCTCTCTCTCTCTCTCTCTCTTCTCCTTTTCCCTCTATTTTTCTTTCTCTTTCTTTAGATTTTTCTTTGATATTGTAGCAATTAATATGAAGACCTGAACAAACTCTTGTATTAATTTCTCCATGAGGCTTGCAAACGGATTTGTCAAGTTGGTTTAAGACTATTCCTAGAGGCATTTTAATGACAAAGTTACATTACAGTTTATATAGTCGACTATATGGTTTTTAAGAAAAGATGCAATTTTTTTAAAACAAAAATTGACCAAATTTATGTCGACTGTATGTCTTTAGTTCAAGTGGCCATGGCTGACAGAATATCAACAGTCTAATGACATTAACTACATACTAATGTTGACATATTAACAACACAATATTTTGATATTTTGGTAAATTGGAATTATGAAGTACATGATCCAACAAACAACCCTCCAAAACAACATTTGTCCTACAGTTCTGATCAGTTAATATAGGCTTTTAAGCCATTTTAAAGTCTTATGCTAAAACTCGAACCTATCGCCTTAAAAACCAAAATACGTTTACACTTATCACTAAAATCAAAGGTCTAATGCTGTACTGCAAAACCATGCACTGTTATGTTTCTAGGATCCACTATACGTTGTTTTTATTATGGTATAATTTTAATGTATAAAGAACTATTTTAATTCGTCACACGTTGATGCCTTACATTTTAAAACATTTTTTTATTTCAAAGGATGTTAAATATTTTTTTAAGTTAAACTATGTGACCCCTCCATTAAAGGAATCCTTTATTTTTATGAATATCGGCTACGCCCCTTATAGGTGGAAGGGGGGGGGGGGAGGGAGTCGACCCGTTATTTTATTTTTTTTTAAATTGGGTGATGGATTAATTTTTCCATGACGATTTCTCTTGGTAGGGTGGCGGTCCCTCCCCGAAAATAGTTATAATTATGGCTACCCACAGCTAAAACAATTAAGTTTTGCTTTTCAATAAACTTACGGCTTCGCACCAAGCATCAGGGTAAGAAGGACAGAGAAATAGGCTAGAACCTTCCGAATCCACAAATCTAAAAATAAAATAGTCTGGAAAGCTAAAAAAATGGGTACTTCTCTATATTAAGTAAATATACAAATTGGCCCCTCCGAGCTAACAAAACTGGTTTTAATCTAAAAATTTTTCTTTTTAATATATTCGCGGAAAACTGTCTATAATACGATATGACAAATAACTATTTCTGAACAAATCTTTATTTTGAGAATAAACAAATTTTACTTGAATGTTCTTGGTCGTCGCAGGAATCTTCATTGGGATTGGGAAGATAATCAGGCCTAGAGATTAGCCTGAGCTGACTTAGAAACTACAGTCATTGAAAACCTATCTAAAACAATTATTCTTAGTGCTTTTCTCAAAAACATTTATATATACATATTTTCAGCTTCACTCTGCTATATAGTTCAGAAGAGATAGATATATACGAATAATAACTACAAACAATTATAAAACATTTTTAACATAATGTAATTATATACACCAATTATTTAAACATAATATTTAAAACAAAACAAATAAAATCTTGTGTTTAATTTGTGATAGTTTATATTTACGGTTACCTTATAATTTTGTAATTTACTATTTGTAATTGAGTTATCTAGCGGTGAAATTTAAAACTACATAAAATAACTTTTCAGTGGTTTGTGTTAAATTACAATTAATTTTCATTGAACTTCTAGTAAAAAGTAACATAAAAGTCATGAAAGACTTTGTTACGTTAAACTGTACTAGCGGCTAAGCCCCTGTAGTTCTCTTGGGGCACTTGAGGTATGATTCTACCCCCGCCCCCCAATTTTTAAATTCATGGAGAATTCCATGTTTCTTTATATAAAAGTCTGTGTCTTTACACAGTAGCTTCTCATTGGTCCTTGGAAGGTTTGTAAATAATAAAGAGAAATTGCCACTAGAAAAAATGAATTAACAGGAGGGGGCGAATTTAACGCGTAGGGTTACTCGATGTGCACGCCTCTAATAGTATCCAAATGTTTAACAATGACATTAAAAACCTATTACACCTTTGCAAGCAAGACAACACATTAATGGTGTGCATTTTCTTCCGCAATGTGTTATAGTAAGCAAAAGTAGTAAGTTTTTTGTTTATTATTCCGTTAAGGTTTTTCAAATCACTGAACCAGTTTAGTTCTCCATTTAAAGGAATCTTCACATAGGTGCCAGAATGGTTAAAGGCCATCTTATTTTTAGGGCGGGTTTTAGGAGAATCAAAAGTAATTATTTGTAATTATTTCCAGTTCTGATTATATGATAATATAGATTACAATAAGTGGTGGGAACGTTTATACACTCAACTTAATTAACCAACCAATCAAAGATCATTAAAAGTCCTTAAAGTTGTTTAGCCAACCAATAAGAAAATGTTATTATAAAACTTTGGGGACTAGTGTAATAGACAGCTCATCGTCCTTACTCTCTCTGTAATGTGCTATATGAGCGGAGATGAATGCACACTGAAATTAGAAACAAAAAAGTTTAGAGCAAGCTGCAGACCCTCAAAAAAAGATTAATTATCAAAAAATAACATGGTTGAACCCCCAGGGATGAATGGATAAACTAATAAAGTGCATCTTTTAATGGGCCAAGGCATTCTGCCAATTATTCTCCCAGCTGTAGGTACATTTTTCAACGTCTTTATTAGTGACTCAGCTTGGGCTTTGATTCCATAATATGTTGATAAAATAACAGATTCAAAAATGAGCAAAAACTGTCTATGACTCTGCCAAGCAGGGTTCTTAAGGGATAAGATAATGTATGAAAAATAAAAATACTCCGCCAAAATCTATATACAAAATTAACATTTCTATAGATTAAATCAAGATAAAACAAAAGTACTAACACTTTTAAAGAATTATATGGTGTTTATAAAACTTTGGGTACTATTATAATTTACAATCCAGTGTCCCCTCCCTCCCTGCTGTATACATCTGGTATTGTGATCTAATTACTGTTATGAATTACTAATGATCAAAAAGACCTTGCACTAAAAAACAAGGGTAATTAGGTTCATTTTTGGCATAATTTTTCTAGAGAAAATAGACTCAGACCAAACCAGGATCAATACTTGACCTCCCTAAAAATGCAGATCTTATCTAAAACCTAGACTAAAATAAATAAATTAGAAAAAATAGCTTAAAACCATTCCAGTACAAAACCTCCTTTGAAATTGTAGATTTAAATGCAACAAATTTGAAGATCTTACTTGAAAATCAACCAGGGTGATTTAATATTTTTTATAATTGACGTTTTTTTTGCTAACAAACCAGTCAAGCAACTAACATTAAAGAATTATAGAAAAGTTTTGCTACTGACAAAAAAAAACGTTTATAATGGCAACTTACAAAGAAAATGTAAAAAGACAAGAATTAACAAGGATTATTACATTTATATATAGCGAAGCTTGATGAACTTACGAACTGACCAAGTAAATTATATACATACCTGATGCTCTTAGTGGATCTTTACACAAAAATTCAACCATCTACATATATTCTTGAATAGCAACAGAGAAAATCAGGTTTCCACGTAAACATAGCTGACTGAAGGGACAGACAGACATTTGAAATCATAGATTAGCTTAGCAATTAATCCTTCAAAGAAATTCATTAATAAACTTTATACGAAAGGGTTTTAATTCTAAAGTAATTGTTTGTTGTCTTGTTAACTATCTAAAACGGATCTGTTAGTCTACTAATAATAAAAGTCAAATATTTCTGTACATCCTAATTGTTAAAGTTATTAAATATTAGAATAGCTTCTCTACTAATAATGAAATAAAGTCAAATATTGCTGTACGTCCAAATTTCAAAAGTATTAAATATTATAGTAGCTTCGCTTCTAATAATGAAATAAAGTCAAATATTGCTGAACGTCCTAATTGCCATCTAATCACCTATCAATTTCAATTTCCCAGTGGATTTATATGACCCTCTTTTTAAAATTGATGCCTTACCTTGTAAATCACCAAATTACCCCTTCCATAGATTACTACGAGTGGTCTATATGTTTAGACCTTAACTTAATGAACCAACCAATCAAAATTCATGAAAGTCACCAAAATTGTTAAGCAAACGAATAAGAAACAATAAAAGTAAAACTTAACATAAAACCAACCCTGTTATTACACTGCTTTTGTCTTTTCACCTTCCTTTTGTCATTATTTTAATGTAAAAATTCTATTATGCAGTATGGGTAATTTTGTTTGTCAACATTGAGGGTGTATATCATTTTATCGTCCATTATATTATCCCTGGGTATGCCTTAAGTTGATATAAAAATGACATGGAGTTTTAGAAATATTACTTTTTATAAGCCAATACATTCCTCCTAAGATAGTGCGGTGCAAAAAAACAAAGGGTCAGAGAGGGAACTCAAATGGGATATTAAAACCAATAATGAAAAAAAGTAAAATTTTACTAATGATGTCTTTTCCCCCCTATTAGATGTATTTCCATCAATATATATATTTGGCCGGGCATAAAAGTGTTATTTTTGCTTTTAAAATAAGTGATTTGTGTTTTTTTTTATATTCATTCTATAATACCTTGAATTACTGTAAATTGTCGACTAACAATTTTTATGGTATTTTATTAACTATTTTGGGTATTTATAAAAAGTATTTAAAGCTGTAAACAAACATGTTACCTGCAAATGCGCCTCTAGTAGCCTTAAGGGTCACTTTAAAGTTGGGTGGATGGGGGGCAAATAACCAAAACTTCCGATTTTAGTTAATATTTTTTTTTCGGGGGGGATTCTTTCTAGAGCTCTGTAATAGTTAAAACAGATAAACATCATATTACTTTAATATAAAGGTTTACATACAAGCTATTTTACTTGATATTTATGTTAACTTCTTAACATACTAATTATTGCTATGGACTTATTTGTTATTGATTTTCAGAAAAAAAACATCTTTTTTATGCCTGAAATTCATATAAAAAAAACATTAGTACGAAATATCTTATTTTTCCCTCCAAATTTTGGTTCCCTAGTAGTTTGAGGCTAAATCTCAATTAGAAGCTATTTTATTCGCATTAATGCACGTGATGCCCCCCCCCCTCACCCCCAACAGAAGAAGAATGGGAGGGGAGTGTACGTACAGCATCCCTCAACTCCCCACCCACAAAAATATAGTTTCCCAAAACTATTATAAAATGCCAACTGTCCATCTATCTTTTTTTCAATCAAAAAGACTGTACAAAATCAAAATGTTAAACTTAAAATTTTTTATCTGTCTGTCTGTTTATGAAACCACTATTTTGCCCTTTTTAGTAGATTAAGTTATTGATACTGGGTAGGTTCGAGGCTATTTTTCGATTTTTTGTGCTTTTCACAAAAGCATTGTCTTATTAAGATACGGTTTCAGCGGGAAGGGATGGGACATTGGACAGTAAATAACATTCATACCCAAAGATTTGTTATACGTTGACTCATATTTTTATATTTTGATTGGTTGGTTCCAAACTTTCAAACAAAATGATTTTATCTGTATGAGGATGATTTTATTAATCATCATTGGAAATTTTAACAATTTATCATCCATTGTCTTATCCTGTGAGTTGTGTTACCAGCATAAACGTGTCGACATACATTATTAAGAAAATTAGTTCCCTTCAGTAGATATTGGTTTCTAGAAGTAACTTTTAAATGTGGACATAATTTCAATGTAAATATAAGAATTTGCTACTGATATAATAAAATCATTGAAAAATGGCAATAATACAATTTTTTAATATTCATTTTAAATCCAATAAAACCTAAACAATTATTTTTTGGTTTTTAAAAATAGCATAGACACTCCTTTTATAAAGGCATCATTCTTTGTAAAAAAAAAAATTGGTACATAAGGCCTATCAATATCCTGCCTTCCCTTTTGAAGAGTTTCTTCCCCAATTTCCCTTCTTAGAATTGGGGTGTTTGTCTAAACTAACAAATAATTTTGTTTTAAGAAAAAAAGGGATTTATTGGTAACGAAGCTACAGCAAATTAATCTGTTACCCAAAGTTTTATAATTACGCTATACTAATCGTTGCATTGGCTCAAAAAGTTTGGATACATTTATTAAATTTCAATTGGTTGGTTCAGAAATGTGTTTAAACATTTTAATCAATAATTTTAATCTACATCGGGAAGGCACATGAATTTAACGTTCATTTTCTTATCAGTTAGGATACCTGATTTTACAATGATTTACACAATATCTATTCTTCACCTTTATTCCCATTGATGTTAAACAAAATTAACTCATTTGTATATTAAAATAATTGGTTGAAAATGCTGAACACTGCTACTTTGAACTAACCAAACAAGCTTAAATAAAGTTGCTAAAAAACTTTGGGTACTATTATAATTTACACTCAAATGACCCCACCTTCCCTGCAAAAAAAAAAATTTCTGATACAACTAACAAGGATGACAACATCCATAAGTACCGAAGCTCAAAAATTATGATTGTATATCAGGAAAAAAATACTATAAAGCAGTGTCATATAATAAATATTAATATTGGTAAAATAGGGAAATCATCACACCTTTAAAATCACGCAACCTTATAATCATGAAAACTTTAAAATCTAGGAATCGATCTAGCACCGCAATTAATAGACAAATCTTAATGAATCTTGATGGAAATATGTAGAACATGATCATACCCAATCCCTGATAATTTCAACCGTCAATCCTGAATAGAAATTGAGAAAACCATGAAAACCTAAAAAATCTAGGAATCGATCTAGCACCCCAATTAATACAAAAATATTAATAAAACTTAGTGAAAATATGTAGAATATAAAATTAATTAATTCCTGAAAATTTCAGCCCTTTATCTTGAAAAGGGGTTGAGAAAATCACGAAAACGTAAAAATCTAGGAATCGATCTAGCACCCAAAATAACAAACAGACGGACAAAACAATGTATATATTAGATGGGCATTTATAGTGGGAATCTTCACTAAAAATTTCAGCTGTCTATCTTGAATAGGAGCCGAGAAAATCACGTTTCCCCCAATTCATTAATTACGGACAGACGGACGGACATTGTGAATTATAGAGTAGCTTCGCTACTAAAAAGGAATAAACAAACTAAAGAACTATCTGCTACTTATTATAGTTATATAAATTTGCTGTTTTGTAAGAAAACTACCAATGTCTTAACCACACTACTAAAGGCAGATATTTACAATTCTAGAGAAAAAAAAACAATGACAGGGTCTTTTATTCTGAAAAAAATATGCATGACTATGATTAATTGGTTGTTATGAATCTCTTTGATATTGATTGTACGACCTTTGTCCAGAAGTATTTTATATTCTCTTGTCATATTGCTTAAGCATCTGACAAATAGTTCTTAGGCATTCAGATTTTATTATCGCAAGACCTTTATCTGAAAGTTCTGAATACGTGTGGTAAAGTTGTGCCTATTTATTATTAATGATCTCTTATAGCTAGACAAAATTTTAAGCGCTTTGGTAGACTGCAATTAATAGGAGTAAAATATTCATTATTTCTTTATCTTTCTCCTACCTTTCTCTGTAACAATTTAAAGCTACCAAATGCAGAAATCGGTCAATCGGGAAGGGGTTATTTATTGTCCATAGTAACTTTTTTCAATCTCTAAACTGTTTTTAAGAATATTTATCCATGAACAAAGAATAAAAAAGCGGTTACACACGCTCTCCTTGTTTTTTTCTTCTTATTTTTATTTAACGAACTTTTTAGTATTAATTGTAATGACATATTTTTTAGTTTTTTTTGATAAAAATATATTTTTAAATGTGAATTATGTCACATTAATATTATATTTTGATCAAGAATCTGTAATTATGTTGTTTATGACAGCGAGGGAGGGGACATTGACTGTAAATTATACTGGTACCCAAAGTTTTATAAACAGTGAACACGTTCTCTCATTCGTAAGATTTAAAACTTAGTGTACTCTCTTCAATGGATGTTTGAAGCTCACAGTGTCAAAACTTTTCAACCAATAATTATAATCTACTTAAAGAGTAATTGTTTGTCATCATTGGAGATGTACAATTGTCTAATTATCACTTAAAATCGAAAAAGCGACAGAAGGACAAAAAAGAACCGCATTACCGACAGACAGACACGATAACCTATAAAATAACTTTGCTTCCAAAAATGGCTGTTTTTTCCCAGTGCCACTAATAAGACGTATTTTTGTCAATTGGTGTGACAGTTTGAAAATAGTTGAATATATATATTTTAATTAACTAAATTTACGTGGCTGCAGGCAACTCACAGGGCGGATAGGGCTAACCAAGATCAATTAAGCCTCTAAACAACACTCTAAACAGTTGGGGAAATGAAGAAGGTGGTTGGTGATAAATGTTTATTAATATGTCTTATATACTATTGTGTCAAGTCAAGCAAGTGGGATTTTTAAATAGCCTCTAATAAGCAACAACTATTAAACAACTCATTTGTTGTGTTACTTTAGTCTAGAAGTTCTACATGTAAAATACATGTGTTGAGTGCCAGGACATACCTTTCGAATTAGCATTATTAGACTAATCTTTTTCATAGTAGAGACGTTAAAATTAAAAAAAGTATTATTTTTTTGTAATATTGATCAAGCTGGAAAGTTTGATCTTATGGCAAAACTTGAAGTTTCTCTTTTCCATTCAAGTAAGAAGTAAGTAAAAATTACAATTTTTGCCACCAGATCATTATACAATGTGTTTTTTATTAAAAACTATTTTGAAAGCAATTCTACCCAACTTTTAGTTAACAAAATCATACTAAATTGATGAATTATGGTTTAAAATACGATAAAGATATAAAAGTCGAATTATATTATTAAATTTTGTTTTTTCATAAAGTCACATTGAGTTCCCTAACTGTAGCGTAGGAAACAGCTTGTCAACTAAATAATATCCTATTTTTTAAAATATTTACTATTGCTTCAGTATTACTTTTTTAGTAGATGAGCAGCCACTCTATTTAAATGTTTCGTCCGCTTGTCAGTAAAAAAAATGCATATACTCTGATTTATGCATAGATCTAAATTGCAAATTATATTTACTGAATTTGTCATAAGATAAAACATAAGTTTTTAAAAGCGAAGCTTTTCTATAATTAGGGTCGGTCTGTCCGTACTTCTGAGACGGATAGCTTTTTCTGTTAATTTAGGCATGTTTGAATTGTCCTATCGGCTTCAAACTTTGCATGGTGATTCCTGTAGTAGTTAGGTATGATTTAGCAAGCGTAGCAACTCTATAATCATTACCATAATGTCCTTACGTCCATTCTAAACATGTTGATTTTTTACAACAAATTTTTATGTGATCTAATTATCCGAATGTTCTGACTTTTAGTATACTGATTCATGGGACAACAAAGTACAATATCATAAGCAAAGCAACTCTATAATCAGGTCCTAAAAATGTAAGTATGCCCATAAACATTATCCTGTATCAAGCAGTTTTTCAACAAATTTACTCACAATTTTGCTTTGACTCTTATTCATTTATATTCTGATTATTCAGTTCTGATACTATGCAAGTGTTAATGTCCGTTTGTCCTATTGTTTCAGAGCTTCGCTTTTATGGATGTTGTCATCCTTGTTTTTATTTTCAAATTGTGTTCTAGTTGTTGCTGTGCAACTTATGGAAGTGATCGTTCTTGTTTAAAACCAGGGATTTTAGGGGATAAGACAATGGACGATAAATTAATATGCATACCATAAATTTGTTTAAAAGTTTGGACACTACTAGTTTAAAACCTAACAAACAAATCAAAATTCAATAAAAGTACCCAAAGATAAGATTCAACGAATAAGATAAACTTTGGGCACTAGCATAATTTACAGTCAAATTTCTCCTCCCTCCATGTTTAAGATAAAGTTACTACTTACTACTGGCTGTATAAAATACAATAGTAAGTTATTTATTGATCCCCTTTCCTAATTTAGGTAGCTAATTAGTTTGGAAATTGTAATTTCAAATTTAACAAGAATGAAAAAATTATTGAAGGTAAAGCTTGTCAATGGTTGTAGTTGGACAAACGGACATTAATTAAAGAGAGACATTGCTTTAAATTTTGAAGAAACTTAATCCTCTTAGATAAAGGAGGCATTTTTGTTTGTCAGTTTAGATCTCACTAACTAATTAAAGGAATAGTTCAAGGCTAATTTAGTGCCCCTAAATGCTAGGGGCGAAGTCGCTAGTATAATTTGAACCTGGACAAGGATTCTATATTATTAATAATCAATCGTAAAAATAAGTGAGATGATTTCTGGTAAGAATTATGAAGTGGTCACTCTTTCAAGATTGTTTCCTATTGTTACGGGAACCATTAAATATTATATTATTCTTAAAATTTTTACAGATGAACTGTAATTGTAATTATTACGGAAACGTAGAAAAGTTTTGCATTTAAAGAGTACAAATTCTGGAATACAAAACCTTGGATGGCAGTCTTTTGTCCGTAAGTCTACCTAGGCCTTTGGTGAGCTATGGATGCCTTAGTCTGTCAGCAAGCATTTTTAGTCTAGGGGTTTTTCAAAATCCTTAGCCCTATCATATTGTTCTCTTGTAACTAATACTTCTACTTAAAATAGCTTTATTAGTTACATAACCATATCGATGTTTTTCTGGTTATTTTACTTCAGATCATCCGTTTAAAAATCTTTCTGTACACACTACACAAACATCCAAATAATTCATTATATAGGAACTTCCCAATTTGTTATTTATTTCTAATCATCACAAATAAGAAAAATTCTGAAAGTCATGCCAATCTATTTTACAGGGTTTCCAAATAAAAAAAACATTCAATTCTAAAATTAAGTGTTATTGGGCTGTAATGTACTACGCAATGTATTTATCTATTATTATTCTTTAGAAGATTCCCAATACAAAAATGCATCTCTCTACAAACAATGTATTTTTAAAATACTTGTATTGGCATGATCTTTAATGCATAAAGATATTTTCATCCTTGTTTTTTTTGCTTTTATAACCATTTGTTTTGGCAACGCTATTCTCAAGGGAATTGAAATCACTTGTATCCCATAGGAGTTGACAAAGAACGTTGCATCCGATGTTATCGCAACACTTTAATACATAAAATTGTTACTAAAATATATACCCTTTGAAAAAATTATGCAGCCTGATTGGTCCGACACTATATTCCTATTGGTACAATTAAGGGATTGAACATCTATACATATTTTATATTCATTGTATTTTTTAAATTACCTTTACACTACAGGCTTACAATCCTAAACGTTAGAAAATTTATATTAACGTAGAATGTAGATACCTTTTTAGCGAAGCTACTCTAAAATACGAAATGTGTGTCCGTCTGAATGAAAAATTCATTGCTTTCACTGCTTATGGATGTTGTCATCCTTGTTAAAAATCTAATTTTAAATGGTTAAATGCAAAAGATTTTTTGAAAGAAAAAACACATCCCCTTAATACGCCAATATTGCAATTTGCCATCTTAATTTTGTATTAATGCATATTGTTTTTTGCAAGTCTAGACGACAAATTCTATGTTTTTTTTCATTGGATTGAGCCACTCAATATTTCATCATCCATTACTGTAACAATTAGGTATAACCTTAAAAGAAAGGCAGCTCTAATCGTTATCAAAGAGTCTAGACAGTTTTCCGCGGATATTGAAATGAAAAATTATAAGATTATAGCCATTTTTGTTAGCCCGAGAAGCCGAAGGCCCGAGCCTTCAAAACAATTATAAATTGCATGACTTTTATTTTAATATTCATAGAAAATTGTCTGTAATACGATGCTATATATACATGAATAAGAACCGGTTCTAATCCAGCGGATTCGAAGCTATTGTGACATCAATTATGAAGATAGGATTACTTAAAGAGTGGCTTTGCTACAAAAAACAGCACTTTTTCTTTTTATAATATTATCATTCTGTATGTACATAAGCTTTTTTTTACATCCACTCTTATATTTTATATGTACATACAATGTTCTTGCAGATCTTTTCTCGCTTAACATGCTAATTTTTATACTGGGGAAAGGGAAAAGTAAAACATCTAAAAATTATTTGACTTTTGCATCTTTTATTGTACTTTTGTTCAATGTAGCCATTTGATATACAATTTTTAAACCAAATACCAAAATACTTTTAATGCAGCGGGTGGTCAAACTGCTAAAGGTGATGCCGTATTCACTGGCACATAGTATTTGACATTCCTGTAATTTTAGGGAATGCCCTGGCCTAGGGATAGAAACAACGCATTAAAACATCCCTGAAGATCCACAAGCAAAGTTGCGGAAAAATATCGTACAAGGTTTGTTTGCTTATTACTATTTCCATGACTCTGGTAGTATATATAAAGGGCATCAGAGTCTAGGGTATACATGAAAATTCTATAAATAAGTATAAAGCAAGGGCATAAGTGCTTTCTACATAATGAACATGAAACGGTTTGATCCAGGCTTGTACCCGACACATCACTGACTCTTGGGGAACTTTGGAAAATGGTAGGGACCAAACGACCCTCTACTTTCAATTTAAGTTTATTGTAAGTGTAAGGAGAACCGTATCAGTTTAGCGGTTAGCGCGATCATTAACTACACATTGACATAATGATACTTTTTGGAAGGATTACATAAAACAGCTAAAACTATTATTATTTAAATTATTCTAAAGAATACGTTTTCCTATCTGTGTGGTGGGAATGTAAACTTTTTCTACCATTCATGAACTTTAAGGTCGCTAAAAATTATGATTTAGATACTCTATTTTAGTGGTGTGGCTATTCCATAATTATAGTAGCTACGTTCTTTGAAACTTTAAACTTTAAAAAAAATTATATAAAAGACGTAATATCAAGTTAAAATACAAAAAAAAACATGGCTGGACGAACGGACAAAGTCAGCTATAGAGTAGATGTTCAGAGGTGATAATAGTTATTTCTCACATCGTATTACAAACAGCTTTCCGCGGATATAGAGTGTACAATTATAAGATTAATAGCAGTTTTTTTAGCCCCGAGGTGCCGAAGGCACCGGCTAAAAATACTGGTTTTAATCTTATGATTGTACATTTTTATATTCGTAGAAAGTTGAATATAATACGATGCTAGACATAGGTTTTTCGTATGGTTGAGAACCGGTTCCTATCCACCGGATTCGTATGAATACGAGAAAAAAAAACAATCTTTTGTAGGATGACCGTAATACCAAGTATTTTTTGTTGTTAATGTGTAGCAAGAAGTGTTTTTTTTCATTGATTTGATCGTTCTTGCTCTTTTTACGGATTTTTTGCATAGTTTTTGTAACCCATATTCTCGTTGTATAATGATTTAAAACTATATTTACGTTATGTTATTGCTTTTTTATTCTTTTAAATACATGATTATGATTTAGTATTTTTTACATAATGTCTTTTTAACACACTATACCGTTTTATTGTACATTTTAAGTACTTTTGATTATAAAACTGATAATTCTAGATGTATTTGACTATCCAAATACATATAAAAACAAAAATAAGTACGTTCAAAGCAAAATAATTAGTCAAACAAAGGGATAGTTAGAGGAAATAATGTTTCAGTGATGGGTAAGTGAAGGGAAGATACAAAAAAGGGACGGGTACGTGAAGATGGTGGGAAGAAACTAAGAGGGACAGGTTAGTAATGGGGAGAGGGGGTGAAAATAAAAGGATCTGTAAATTAAAGGGAAAAAACTAAAAGGAAAGAGAAGGTGAAGGAGGAGGGAATAAAAAAGGCAAGTGAGTGGGAGGGGAAAAGAAGGAAAAGAAGGGCCGGGGAAGTACAGTACATTACAGACAGAATGATAGACAGACAGACAACGAACCATATAGAGTAGCTTCTCTACCAAAAATTAAACAAAAACCATATTTAATCGTATACACAATACTTTTAATTTAATCTAATGATTAAATCTTAAAAATGGAAAAAAAAGTAAAGTTGTAAAATATTTGATTAGGTAACAAGGTCGAAAATGTGCATGTAGGCGCAGCATAAACCACGAGAATTTAATACAGTAGTACCCAAAGATTTGAAACCTAGTTAGGTATCTTATTCGTTGGCTAAAAACGTGGGTATTTTGCTTAAAGTTACATTGGTTGGTTCACACTAGTACTTTCCAAACTTTTAGCCCAATAATTTTTCAAAATTATCATTATTAAGAATATATTAATTAACCTCAGGTATTATTCCTTAAGATTCCTGAAAAAAATAGAGATAAAGGGGTAAACAGGAAGAGTAACTTAGGGAAGGTTTGACACAAATTAGCGTTTACAATAGCACCACAGACAAACAGACCCATCAGGGATCTAAAGGAATAAGACAATGAATGATACATTTATGTACATCCCCAATAAAAATAAACTATTATATAGGTTAAAATTATTGGTTGAAAAGTTTGTCGACTTGCAGTTTGGAACAAAACAATCAAAATTCAAAGAAAGTAACTAAACTCTAAAGACTTTGAGCCAACGAATAAGATAACGTGGTTATAAATCTTGGTGTTCCTGCAGAACTTTACCAATATAAAACCGCTCTAGTTTTTGAAAGTACAACTCAGATGCATAACAGACAGACAGACAGGCCAGCTAAGTAATACTACGGTCCTGTAAAGTAGTATTGCTACTATAAAACTAGCTGTGATATAAAACACCCCGCCCTAGTTTTTATAATTCTGCTTTGCATTAATTCAATCAGACTAAATATTGGCGGCGGAATGTTACAGCAAGATTATTTTCAGCAAATGTGACTTCCAATATTTGCTATAAATTGTACACGGAGGGAGGAGACATTAGACTGTTATTAACACTGGTAATCAAGGTTTTGAGACCGAGCTATTTTATTGGCGATTATATACATTTATCGGTCATTGGTGCTCTATGCATTTAAATAAATAATTAAAATAATTGCTAAAATTATTATGCTTTTTTTCCCACACATCCCAAAAAATTCCGCAATAATGTATCTTTGATATATTCAAGTGTCGAAGGTGTTAGGAGTAAACCTCTAATAAAGTTGGTGTGCGTTCTTTTCCGCTCATTATCACACTCATATAGCAAAAAATGACAATAACAAATGACTGGACAAACGGCCAAAGTGAGTTATTAAGTAGTTTTTCTGTGGTCTTCAAAATAGAAAAAAAGAAAGTCACGAGACCTTTATATTTAAATGTTTTAATGTTTTTTTTTGTAGCTTGACCGACAGAACGACAGACTATTTAATAATAAAATGGATGCTCATTGTTATAAGGAATCTTCACAAAAAATTTCAGCTGCCTATCTTAAATATAAGCTTAGCAATTCACGTCTACCGAACGACGGACAGACGAACATTTCAAATGATGGACCAGCTTTGATACTAAAAAGAAACAATTTAAAATAAGAGTGGGTGTTTAAAAATGAAAAGGGGAAGGGGCAGTTATTGTAATAATATGCGGTTCTGATAATTTGCTAATGTGCGGACGTGAATACACACCAAATAAAGTTTTTGCCATGGTAAAAATAATGAGTAAAAATAACCAGGTTTTTTTTATTGCTTCTCTGTTATGCTAAATTTTTTTCTTCGTTTTTTCAGGGATAAATCATGATCCGTGTCATGCTGAAGACGTTAATAACAATATTATCCATTTTATGATATTCTTAGAGGTCGATAGGGACATTAGAGAGAAGAGGGGGAGGGGGAGAAGGTTGAAAATCTACCAATCTTATTTTTTATAAGTAAGAAAGACATTTTTTGGGTGAGGGTTGCTTTTTTCTTGGTACCCTCCCCAAAAATTTTAAAACCAATCCTGGACCATTGAGAAGCTTTACTTTAAAGGAGAACCATGGTTAAGTAGTTACAGGCTTCCTTCTGTACAAATAAACACACAGACATCCTGTTACTTTTATTTAAGGATTTTTATAATACAAAAAGGCCAATACCACGCCTCCCTGATTTTTTACAAACTGGGAAAATTGTTTCCTAAATGTTTCAATGAGTTGTAAAATAGTTTTGCGCGGTTTTCGGATGCGTAGCCACTCTATAACTAATGTGTTCTTCTTACAGCCTTTCCAAAATGTTTTTATCCCTGTAATAGAAAGTAGTAAGCTTTCTTTTGTCTGAAGCGAAGGATCTCGCTAACTGCTGAACTTATGTGGTTCTCCTTTACAGCGAAGCTTTTTATAGTTCGAGGGAAGGTTTATAACTATTTTTTTTTTTTTGGGGGGGGGGGGGGGAAAGGTGCCTCCATCATCCTAAGATAAATTGTCCCTGGAAAAATATTTTTTTATTTCAAAAAAAAATTTAACTTGGATGGTCGACTCCCCCTTCCCCCACGTTAATTTGCTACGTTTTTGGATGGCCTAATTTTGTTCTTGGTAGTTTAAAGTTACAAAAAGAAATATGAATAAAAACATAAAAGTCTTGTAAAATTAATACAAAAATTATTATTACATCCATAAAAGCGCAGCTTTACTTTAAATCTATCATTGGTACATTGGGACATTTAACTTCTTCTTCAGAATGATTGTCTCCAGCTTGGATTAATATCGCCAGTTTTTTACAAAGAAAAGTTTTTGCTGTAAGTGAGAGAAGTGTACAGGGTGTCACAAAAGGGAAATATGTACAGGGTGTCCAAAAAGGTAAAATATTTATATCTTTAAGTGGAAAATTTTACTTTTAGTTGTGTCAGAAAATCGCAAAGCCTTTGGATTTTGAGTGAAATATATCTAAATTAACAATTAATTAATATTCTTAAAAAACTGTCCTATGGAAAATTCTTTTTATACTTCAATGTTTTTATCCGAAAAGTTTTTATTGGGCCACCCAGTACTCTAATAAAAGAGCTAAGCTAGAATGAGTAGGACAAAATCCTCAATGAACAACAGTAGGATACAATAACTTGTACACTTTATTATATTTATGAAAGCATTAGCAAGAACAATCATTATTTCGATTGGCGTAGCAATAGCAAGCTAACAAAATTCTTTATAAAAATTAATAGATACAGGAAACCTTTTTCTCGTATTCATTCGAATCCGGTGGATAGGAACCGATTCTCATCCATACGAAAAAACTATGTCTAGCATCGTATTATATCCAGCTTTCTACGAATATAAAAATGTACAATCATAAGATTAAAACCAGTTTTAATCTTATAATTGTACATTCTATATCCGCGGAAAGCTGTTTATAATACGATGCGAGAAATAACTATTATTGAACATATATAGACTTTGTCACTTTGGACGAAGATTCGTAAGGATATGCTTGCCGAGTTATACTTGTTATAGAAAAGCTGTGCTATGATGTGATGAGTGTATTTCTAAATGTACAGAAAGTAAAAGCCAGGTGTAGCTGATAAAAACAGTGAGGTTCAGATTTGTAGATAAAATGTTATCAAACCTCTGAATTGCCCGATTCAATTAAGAACAAAATAAGAGTGTGAGTGATGTTAAGCAAAATAAGACGATTACTTCCAAAGTTAGCTATGCTTCTTAAAAAAAAAAACATTAACTGATAGGATAAAACATTATTATATCAAAATATATCCTTTTATTTTGTATAATAGAAAGTAGTGTAAAAAACTAAATTTCGATGGATTGCTTATTTAAGAACAGGTTTAGACATCCAGCTGAATTTTAAAGTTATAATATGACGATTTCACTGAGGCTTACACGCGGCTGGAGCCCTGGAAATTTCTAAGATTTTTAAATGATGAAAACTGAAACTTGGAATTTTGCTGCAATATTTGCCAGTGAGATAATGACAACAGTATGGGGATGTTTATATCACAAACTTTAAGGGATATCCTTTCAAATATTAAGCTAATTTCTACGTCATTTCTATTATAAAATTATTCATTTATCAATATCTAACTAGAAGACAGCTTATATTAACTTTCTGATTTTTCATGATATAATTCCAATAAAGGGCAGAAACTTTGAAAAATTATTTGAATTTGAATTATTTGAAAAACTAGGGAACTCTAGGGGCACCTTTATTCTAAGGTAGGTAATTTTTTAAGGGACAATTTCTCTTCTGAGGGTGTAGTTAACCTCAAAAAAAAAATTTGAAAACCTTCCCTGGACAAATAAGTAGCTTTACTGTAAAGGTGAGTGGTTAGCGAGATCCTTTACAACAGACACTGCAGAATAGAGTATACTAGCCCCTTTAGACTCCCTTAACAATCACATAACCTAACTTAAAAAAAGTATAGATAAAAGTTGATAACAAAGTTTTTCTACTAGCAAAAAATCGCAAATAAGACTTAGACATAGAATCGTTCTATCATAATGAAACTTAAGATAAATATTGTAGAATTATTTAATTGTTGCTGATAAGAATAATGAAATAATTCAATGACGTGCGAAAAGGGGAAGTAGGTTGGTGTTAACAAGATCTGCCTTCCCTTTTTTATGCCCCTCAAGGCTCCACAATCCCCAGGTAAATCACTGTACGCCACTAGAATTATCCCCTAACCCTGAATTAAAGTATATCTATAACACTTTAGGATGACATAAACAAGGTTAAGGTTAAAAAAGTAGATAGGGGAAATATTTTATTTTATGATCTGAAGGGATAAGACAATGGACTATATATTATTTTATGTTCTCAAAGATGAGAAACAAAATTATGATGCCAGATGGATGTAATTACGTTAGGATAACTATGCGTTGTGCCTTATAATCAAAGGTATCAGCATTTTTTAGACTTTGTAATAATATTTTAAGAGTTGTTACGCTCTCAATTACACCCTATAGTCTTTTTGTGTAAAGCTTGAAATTGATAGGACTAATTTATCATACCTAAATAAATTCTTATCGCTTTTAAAGAATAGGTATATTTGCTGAATTATCATACTATCAGATATGTTTGGAAAAGTTCTCCCCCGTAAAAATGTGTTTTTTATATCTGTCTGTCTTGGCCCAAGGTCAGTAATGAAACTTAATCTCACACACACCCTTTATAAGATTTATCTGATTTAACTTTTTTTGAAATACTTCCAGCAGCATTGCTACTCCTTATCTAATTTGATGGGCAGGTTTAAGGCTATTTTCGTGGATGGATCAACTGAACCAAGATTTCTCAATTTATTAAATCTAGCATAATATCAATAAAAATAAAACAGAAAGCTCTCTTATTTTTAAAAATAAATTGGAATAAGGGGGAGGGGGGGTGTTAGACTTTTTTATGCGCACCCCTAGCGGGGAGCTATAAACCTGAGTAGCCTTTACTTGCGGTGCCCTAGCTAGTGTTTATTTGTGTACCCAATAGAACCTATCCTAAGATAAAACTACACATAAGTACAGTTTATTTTGATATAAGTATGGGGGTGGGGGGATTAGTATTGAAGTAATATATTGAAAAACAGTTCGTGAAAACTTTATGTACAAGAGTCCGACCTCATACAATTTAGGAATTATAGCATCGTATTATAGACACCTTTCTGCGGATAGTAAAATAAAAAAAATCCAAGATTAGTTTTGTTGGTCGGTGTCGGAGCCGTGTCCAACAAAACTGGTAATATTGATAGTAGTAGTATTTTTATCATTCATTTGATTATTCGTAGAAAAGTGTCCATGTTATGTTACGATACATTATTTTTAAGTATGCTTCTGAACCGTTTCTAATCCAGCGGATATTTGTATTTTTTGAAGCCATAACATTTAAAATATTTATTTAATTTTGAAACAATATACAAGAAAAAATTTATAGTAAGGTTATAATGGAAAGATTGTTATTTGTTTATGTCAAAAAAGGAAAGAGTTTAGTGTCATTTAAACGAAAGGGAAATCTAAGCATACCAGAGATTCAGGGATAGGACAATCAACAATAAATAAACTTATTAAACAAATTACAAAAATGCTAAAAGATTTGAAGCCAATGACTGAAAGACCTGATAGTACCTTAATAATGATTCCTGTAGCTATTAAGTACAATTTAGAAAGTGAAGGAGCTCTATAATCATTACCTGAAAGTCCGTATGTTCAATTTAAAAATAATGATTTTAGGCTTAAAACAAACATAATTTTATACGATATATAATCATATTATTTTTTTTGATTTTTGGAATTCCTAGAACCATATCGTAAAATATTAAAAGCCTTAAAAATAAGAATTCTGAAGAACTAAAAAACATACGTTCAGTCAACAGATCTATAGCATAGATGTATATACAGACAACTACCTCCCTTCCTGTTTTAACAACCTTCTTCGTCTGCTTTTAACATTATTTTCTGCTACTTGGCTGTGCTAATATAAGCGACACCATTGGTTGATTTTCAATGATCCAATAGAAAGGTTGCACAAGGTAGTTGAGATGGAGAGATCCAGTTATTTAACCCAATCTCCCTCTAGTGTTTTACTCTAATGTTCTGTCTAATCCTTAATGCCTGTTAAAAACAAAGAAATTAGAATTTAGAGAGAAAACATTTTAAAATTCCCATCTTTAGATGCTAAAACTTCAAACATTTGATACTTTGATAATAAATTTTCTTACAAATATTCTTCGGATAGGGATAGCACTACTAAATAAAAAGTTATCTTCCGCCCAATGATCCTTTTTATAGATTTATATTATGTTATATTATTTCATGTCAAGTAACTAAATAAAATAAACAGCGCTGCGACTATGACTGATGATATTTGCGACTGGAAGGGGCTTAGGAGGGAGCCGCTGACGGAGTTTAAGGTTGATTAAGGCTTAAGGTGATGGTTTTCCAATATGTCTTAGGATCTGATTTATTTCCGATGGATTAATAACGATTCTGAGCCATGCTGAAAAATAGTGTATCGTGTCGTATTAAATAAAATTTTACCACGAAAATAAAATAAAAAACTTATACATAATTATTACTATATTCGGGTATTACCCTGTTAAGGAGAACCCGATCGGTTCAGTGGTTAGCGAGATCATTCGGTACAAACAAACAGACAGACACACATACAGACAAACCAACACACATCCTGTTACTTTATTATAAGGATAGTCCTTTTCGTGGCAACACGTATTAAGGAGCGATACGTAGTATTTTCACAGTAGCTACTCTCCTATTTCTAGCCCCTGCGGGGGGCTCTAACCCTGCGGGACAATCATCTAATCTAAAACAACCTATAAAAGATGCTTTGAAAATAAGACGAATTTCCCCTTAAGAGGCGTTGCCACGAAAGGGACTATATTACAATATTCTTATGATTATTATTACTATACTGATTACTATACCTGGCCAAGAAAACAGGTGTGAATATCAAGATGTATATCAAGCTGAATTCATATATGTCTGTTCCGTATTTTTAATAGCGAAGCTTCTCTATAATTCTTTTGAATTTCCCGTCATTCCGTCCGACCTTTCTTTGGAAATTCTATGAGTTAGTCACATGTCACATGGGCATTTTTGGTAAGAAGACGTTGATTTATCAAGATAACTGTGAAGTACTTTTATTTAGACATTTTAATTTACTAAATTTCATGTGAAGTAAAATTTTTTGTGCAGCCAACCATATTTCGTCGAGATGGATTTCAATTGTTAAAACAAGAAAATGAAGTGAATATAATATAAATAATTGCTATAACATAAGTAATAAAAAAAACATAAACCATGTGCATTCGAAATTACTTTTGACAAAAATAGGTTGGATATACAAAAAATTTTACTTCACATGAAATTTAGTATATTAAAATGTCTAAATAAAAGTACTTCACAGTTATCTTGATAAATCAACGTCTTCTTACCAAAAATGCCCATTAGAACCTCGGGAACGGCAAAAGACGTCAAAAATTCCGCCTTTGGCGGTAAATAACGGCAAAACGGTTCGTTTTTTGCGGTTTTTGCATAAATAACAAATGATGTGTCTTGAAAAGTTCTACAAAATTAAAGAAATAGTCTAGGGCCCTAAAACGGCTCCTTCCCCCCAAAAATGGGCAAAAACCATAATTTTTTTAAAACATGCACAGGGTGTCCCAAAAGTGTAAAAATTTGAAAAATAGGCAACTATGATTTGATTAGTCAAAATCTATATCTATATGACAGTTTTAAGTAACTTAAAAATAGAAAAAAAAAAAAAAAAAAAAAAAATTTCTCTTTTTTTGAAAATACAGGGTGTCCAAAAAATAGGAAAATATTGATCTGGTCAGAAAACACTATGGCCAAACATACTAAGACACATATTAGAGTAATTTGAAAAAAAATAGCCAATTTGGACCAAGTTTTAGCACTACAGACGCAAAAATCACATTTACAGGGTGTCCCAAAGTGAAATTTGACAACCTTTTAGTCCCGGGTGGTCTGAACCATTATATATATACCACATATGCCCACAGATAAAACACAGGATTTAAGCCAAAAAAATGATTTTTTTCGGACAGGTATTTTGGGTATTATGCTAGATATCAAAAATACACTTTTTGTTGGACACCCTGTAAAATTAGAGTTTTGGCCTAAATAGCATTATATGCGCTTTTTACATGAATAAACGATCATTTTGGTGTATAAAATGTATAGGTTGGATGTAAGATTGATGAAAAAAATAATTTTTAAAATTGTGAAAAAATGGGTGTTTTTTTAATTTTTGTTACCCACCTTCATAGATAGCTAGATATCTAGACATCCAGGGACTCTGAAACTTATTTTTTGCCATCCAGCATCCTTGAATCACCAAACGGACCAAAATATAGAGTATTAACAAAATCGGAGAGGTAGTGCAGAAAAGTGGTACATTTGGCAAATAATGCACCACATATAATTGGCCTAATAATTTTTTTCCTGCTTTTTACTCTGTGACTTTGGTGATTTATATGCAGTGGCGTGCGAACCGAAGGGGGCATTTGAGGCAATCGCCCCCCCCCCCCCTAGCGACCAAAAAGCCCCCCCCCTGCCCCCCCCTAGCCACCGCCCCCCCTAAATGTTGAAAAATGCCCCATTTTGCCCCCCTCTGGTCAACAAAAATGCCCCTTTTTGCCCACTACCCTACAAAAAGCAAAACTATCCCAGTTTCCAAAAAAAAGATCAAGAAATACTCAAAAAAAAAATTTTGGCGCTTCGCGCCAAACAGACAGTTACTATTCATTTAACCTTTCCAAATTTTTTAATTAGTGTAGAAATTAGGTTATAATCTTTTTTCGCTGAACATAACAAACCAGGTAATAGGAAGTATTTTATTTGGTATAATATAAACTTTTTACCAAAGAAATTTGTACATCCCCAATGATGATACACAAAATTACCCCATATATAGATTACAATTAGTGGATGAAATGTATGGAAACTCGACTTAACCCATTAGTGCCGAACCGGGCATTAAAACCCGGTTCCGAAAAATGGAAAAAAAAAACAGTTTCCGGCTTCATAATTGCATCATTCTCAGTAGGAATCCCCCCTCTACTACCCTGGCTTTCATTTCCCCCTGGAGCAGGCAGTTTAGCTTACTTCCGTTTTCCGGTATAGCTCAACAAAATTTGAAAATCATGAAAATTCAAAATACCCCTTCTAACTTTTTTGTTTTTATAGTAAAGTCGCTGATTTTTTTCGTGATATCTAATGTTTATTGACAAGTACATCTATTTGTGAATTTGATTTATTCAAATTATTATTTTTTATATGATTTTTTTATCGTTTTTTTACGCCCTATTATGACCCGGTTCGGCTTGGCCATAAATACCTGACAGTTTTAAAACCCGGCTCGGTTTCGGTTTTTATTACCCGGTTTTAACTTTTCAACCAATAAAATAACAGTTTACGTCATTAGTAAGGGTTTGAGCCACCCTAATAACCCTAGTAATCTCTATAGGTGTCACCCAATAGTTTTATTCTCGTTTTCTGATATGTAACACCCAAATTTTATATGTTCTTTTTTTGTAGTGTGTGTCTTTTATAACTTCGAGCAACGGTTTTTTTTACCTGAAAACGGCGGCACCTATAGCCGAAACACTAAATTTGAAATAAATCGCTTTGTATTATACTTGTAGCTCTATAGATTACATGAGGTTGTGTAGTTTTCAATTTCGGATCGTATCAAAGTTCTAAAAAGTGTTCATCTCACTTTTGGTGTTAAAAATTACATTTTTCGATTTTTGGTCGAAATAACCGGGTTTTTACAGCAAAACCAGGTTTTAACGCCGGTGGAAACCGCCCAAAACGGGTAATAATGCCTGGTTGGTATTTATGGCCGAGCCGAACCGGGTTTTTTTGCAACTTTCCTGTGCACGCCACTAGAGCAAAACAAAAATATACGAATTCCGTTTTGACCATTATAAAGCTTCCCTGAAACTTTCAGCTCAATCGGCCCATAAAAGTGGCGCTCGGCACTAATGGGTTAATTAACCAACCAATCAAAAATCAATTAAAGTACCCAAAGTTATTGAGCCAACGAATAAGAAAATTTTATATGAATTATTTGGGATTAGTGTAATAAATAGCCCAAAAACCCCTCCTTCCCTGCATATTTGAAGAAAAAAAATTGCGCTTCACGCACTTCCAAATGGTTTCTGCTTTTTCTCACATGCATTGTATATTTTGTTTTTATTTCTATAAAAACATTTGTAAACAACAAATATTTAATCAAAAATTGTTTTATATAAAAAAAGAAACAGCGTTGATATTTATCTAAGCCTTTTTCTCAACACTGTATGTCTGTCTAAATGAATAACTATATATGATGTCATATTATTTTCAGGATAAGTTTATCATTTTTTTTGTTTACATACCCTTACAAAAAGACATGTTTTTTATGGCAATTTTCATTAAAAACCCTTAAAACTAACTACACTCTATATTCCTAACTTGATAAAATACGCCACTCATGTTGTCTTTAATTGATTTTAGTTCAAAGGGGGAGTAAATATTTTTAGGTGCGCTTCACGCACCGCCCTTATAAATCCTTGGAAACACCACTTAATGAAAAATTAACAGAGTTTTAAAGTGCCATTTAAAGAGGGTAGGATATGTTGATATAACTTTTTAGCTTCTCTATAATTCACTATGGCTGTCAGTACGTAATGCTAAAGGGGGAAAGTTTTTTTTTCAACTGCAATTAAAGGCTAAAACTTAATGTTAACATTCCCATCATTATGGAGTATAATTAACTATAAAAAATTCATGGATGTCGGACTGCTTTGCAGGACGTTTTTGGCTATTTTTGTATCTTTTAAATTTCGGGTATAGTCCCTTTTGTGACATTGCCTCTTAAGGTGCATTTCGTCGTATTTTCACAGTAGCTTTTCCCCTATTTATAGCTCCTGCGGGGCCAATTGCCTAACCCTGCGGGGAAATCACCTGACCTAACTTAACCTAGAATAACCTATTAAAGGCTACTATGAAAATACGACGAAATGCCCCTTAAGAGGCGTTGCCACAAAAGAGACTATAACCCAAAGTTTTCCATATTTCTAAGAGATTTTTATATCTGTAGATGAAAGGACAAGTAATTTTTTTTATTTTTTACATAGTTCTTTATATCTTTGGTTTTTATGGTACGATAAATTTTTTTGTGGATTATAATATTAAAAAAATAAAATTTCTTGCTGTTTCGAGCATACAGTATGTAATTTACAGGATTTGCAGGAAAAAGGATTTGTGACTTTTTCTACCTGAAATATATATTTATTTCAACAGATGCTCTTTAAATCTACTTGTCTGTATTCTTATTAATGATTTTTTGTGCTTTGCTACTTAAAGATGTTGTCATTCTTGTTGTCATACAATAAAGAAATATTTAAAAACAGTTTTACATATTAGGTTAATTTTTGGTAAATTATTTCCAAAATGAGTGTTTTTATCTCCTCCCCCTCTCAAAATTTTTTTTTAATGGAGTTATTCATCCTTCCTGCTGAGATTTTATAACATCCTTTTCCACCCATATAAAATGTTTTGTGGTGGGGGGAGGGGGGGGGAGGTTAAATTATATTCTGTACTTTTTTTCGAAGATGCTTTCTAGCTCCCTTCCCTTCAGTCATAGCAGGGTGGGGAGAAGGAATGGGGGAGAAGAGATGGGGGGGGGGGGAGAGATAGGGGATATAAACGGGAAATAGGGATGGGGGAAGGGATGGGGAAGAAGGGATAAGGACTAGAAGGCCCATAATCAAATAATCCCACCCCTAAAACACCCTTATTTAAAATTAGTATATATAATCAAAATGCCCCCCCCCCCCTAAAGCAAAGTGCCCCCCCGGGGAACTTTGATTTAGGGGGGAGGGGGCAAAATTTTACAAAATCTTCAAAATGCCCCTCCCTAAGACAAAGTGCTTCGCATGCCACTGTTTATATGACATAGCAGCAGTTGGTAATATTATATCGACTTAATTTTTTACGCAGTTTTGGGCCCTGAATCAAAACTATCAACTCGTTGTAAACATTCTTATATTTATAAATTAGGTTTATTGATTGAAATTTCTTTACACTGCAAGTTTAAACAAATCAATCAAGGTGTAATAAAAAGTGTTTATAAAACATTGGGTACCAGTAAAATTTATAGTCCAGTGTCCCATCCCTCCGTGGTAATTACAGAGTGTAGGCGTGTGAAATCTAAATGTAAATCATTCTCAACTTACTTTAAAACCAGAAAGTTGTTTAAACAAGGACAAATATGTCCTATAGTAGCATAGCATAGCATAGAAGAGAGAGAGAAAGAGTGAGAGAAAGAGAGAAAGAGTGAGAAAAAGAGAAAGAAAAGAAAGGAAAGTGATGGGTAAAAAAAGAGAGATGGAGAGAAAAGGGAGAGAGAGAAAAAGGGAAAAAGAAGGATAAAAATGAAGAGAAAGAAAGAGAAAAAAAGAACAAGCGACAGAAAGAGAAGGGAGGAAGAGTGAGGGAAAGTTTGAGAGAGAGAGCAAGCGACAGAAAGAGAAGGGAGAAAAATCTGAGTCGAAATCGACATAGACATTTTTGCGCAATAGAAAGACAGACACAGACACAATTCTAGAGAAGTTTCGCTGCTAAAAAGTTTTGAGGAAAAAAAGAGTAATTCCTAATTGTCATGCAAGTAAGAGCTATAAGGATAAGTGAAAAGTGTTAAATTAATTACAGTAAAAATAAAGTATTAAGTCCTAAAATTCTTTCATACATATAAAGCACAACATCAATACATCAATTAGTTAACATTATTATTAAATCTTAGATATGCATATGTATCGGTGAGGACATTCTATCTAAATTTGTTTATTTATATGGTGCTTTCCCTCAAAGTGACTATAAGCATTGAAACCCAATCCGTTATTTTTTAAATAAGTTGAAAATAAGAGAGAGGTGATGTAGTTTTTCTTATGTCTAAGCCCTACGAGGACTTTACTGCGTATATACTTTAACCATTGTGGACTATTATGAAAAAAAGCCACGTAAATTAATTGAATCATATTTTCTAGCTCATTTGCATACCTATCATCACTGTTCGTAAGTACGTACAGATTTCAATTTGTTTTAAGTATGTTGAGTAACTAAATTTTTTTAAAGCGACACTTTTCTTAAGAAAGGATATATTGTTTCAATTGTATGTTATGTTACATTACTTTAAACAAATTTAATCATAGAGCTTGAAATATTACTGCATTATAATTCACTGATTCTTGTTATTGCTGCGCTACTTATAGATATAATTGACCTTGTTAGAATGAGCTAAGTTCATTGAGTATTTTTAAACCTCTAAGAGACTAATTCATTCCATTTACATAGTCGCACTACTTTTAGATATAATTGTCCTTGTTTAGGTGAGCTAAACTCATTGACTATTTTTAAACCTCTAATAGTGTAATTTATACCATTTATATTGCTGCTGACTTTCAGTATTTAAAAATAGTCTTCATTGGTGGGTGCGCCTCTAGTATCAAGGGTCTTTGTCCCTTTTTCGGGAGGTGTGTCAGAGAAGGAGGGGGGGGGGGGAGGATTTTTGAACGACCGCTTCAGCCGTATACGAATTTTTAGCGGACATACATACAGCCTAGTACTTTAGTATACATATACGATTGTTAAATGGCAAAGCTACTATGCAATTTTGATGTACTGGTCGGTTATGCGCCCATTGATGTCTGTACATGATAATATTTATGGGTTTGTATCCTTTGATATCCTATCGTGTCATGATGATTCCTGTAACAGTAAGGTAAAAGTTTGAAAGAACCACTATCAAAGTAACTGGACAAAGTGTCAGCAGTGTGACGTCATAAACATGAGGGATTATCCATCTAATGTTTAGTTATTTTATTTCAAACTTCTCATCTTATCACCCTCATTTTTATGACGTATCATGGCTGACACTTCGTCCAGTTATATATCAAAATTTGCTGTAGTTCAAATTAACTTGCCCCCCTTTCACCAAAACGTTTGCACGCCCTTGACTGCTATTATGCTCAAAAGTGCAGAATATAACCTTCCATAAATCTTTATAAATCTCGACTGTGAATCAAAATTTTTATACCCACATCTCCCCTTTTTCTAGTCCAATTCTTTAAACATAAATTTCATTTACCAGCGGCTGTGTCCCTAGCATCTAGGGGCTAGAAATCAAATTGATAAGTAGCGAGGTCTGTTAGTCAGTCCTTAGCTCTGGGGAAAATGTGATTTTCTCGGCTGTTATTATTGATAGACAGCTAACGGTTTTAGTGAAGATTCCTAAGACATATGCACATCTACTATACATTGTTTTGTCCGTTTGTCTGTCGGTCATGCTTCAAAAGATGTCAACGTTATTTTTTTAATGTTTAGTGATTTTCTTGAAGTTTAGCATATTTTCTCTCTTTATTCTTTATTACAAGAACTGAACATCTGTTCTATAACTCACTTTTCTATTTGTCTATTCCATGCTGTTTTTGTGCTTTGCTACTTAGGGATATTGTCATCCTTGTTTTCACCACATGAACTATTCATGACAATTTGATATTTATGAGACACAGGGGAAATGAAAATAGACCCGACAAAATCTTTTAAGCTTCCCACTCCCCCCCTCCTCCCCCCCATTAAATATTTGACGCTTTTTTATTACCCCTTTCAAGAAGCGAGACTTTTTTTTTAAAATACTGTCCGACGGTATGTCCATTAGATATTTTTTGTTTAAATCATTAAAACTTATTTATATCCTAAAATTACAATTCATTGAAAGTATATTATAATTTTAAAATATTTACATTTTTCAAAATTCTACTTTGTAGCCAGGAAATAAATTATCCGTTTGAGAGATCTGTTGTATCAGACAAAAAATGTTACTACTTCTTTTTATTATCAGCTGTGCCCCCTGAATCATCAGGGGCTCTGTATTCTATAATAACCTGAAATTTCTTATGAATTAGCTTAATTCATCCCAGAAACTAAGTGAAGCTGCCCTAAAAATGAGAACCCAATCGGTTTAGTGTTTAGGAAGATCATAAAAAAACCTTACTGCTTGTAGATTTCTACTTTATAGTTCTTTTAACGCTATTCTTGTTATCACAAAAATCTATGTGCGTTATTAAACTACAGCTTAGCTATTCTAAAAAGTGTCATTCTTGTATTTGGAACTGACCCTAAAAGTGCATATAGAGGATGATTCCAAATTAAAGGGAAGAAAAAGTAGACGGGAAAGTAAAAGGCTTGTCAAGGAGGAGGGGGAGAGATTTTGTAAAAGCGAGCCCATTCGATCTGCACTGCCCTTTTTGTTAGGGTTGTGCTGAATACAGGGGGGAAAGGGGACAATGGCCTATTTATTACACTAGTACCCACAGTTTTAAAATAAGGTATTCTTAATTGTTGGCTTAAAAACTTTGGTGACATAATAAATTTTCATTGGTTTGTTCATTAAGTGTCCAACGTTTCAACCACTTATGGTGAATTTTGTGTATCATTATTGGGGATGTACATAAATTTATCAATCATTGTCTTATTCCTGTGCTGAAACTCATATACCCCCTTATATTTTAAAACTTTTTTTGGTTTTTGTAAATGATATAAAAAGTCACGTATAAAATTTAAGTGTGTGTATAAAAAAGTGCATGTTGGTATGCTCTATTTACCTAGATATAATTCAAATTATAAAAGCAAATAGTACAATTTTTGCACAATAATTTAACACTTATTATTAATGCAATTAATTGTATGTGAATTGCACCCATGCGAAATTTATAATTTATAAGTGTTTGTCCAGTAGTGATAGTGCAAGTTATTTCTGAAAATTGTATTGAACATTTATAGTTTTTGATCATGGAAAGAAATCAAAGTAGCAGATTTTATCATGTTTTTGCAGTATCTTTTGATAGGTTAGGTAAATGTTATTAATTGTCCTCCTGCAGGGTTATGAAATTTGCCCCGCAGGGTTAGAGTCCCAGCAGGGGCTAGAAATAGGAGAAAAGCTACTGTGAAAATACAACAAAACTAGCTACTTTATTTTCTTTCCATGATCTAAAATTTGTTTATTAAATATAGCATTGTTTCAATAGAATTATGAGAGAAGAAGACTAATGAAAAAGGAACTATTAGATGGTTTCTTTATTAAGAAATTGTAACAGTTGAAACCTTATTAGAATCAGCTAAAATCTTTTTGTTAAAAAAGAATAAAAAAACAGGTAAGGTAGAAACTTAAACAGTTTTAAAAATCATTTATTCTTTTAAAAAGTTTTAATCGCCGCACGTTTATTCAGAACCAAAACTAGTTTAATAGATTTCTTTAGTAATTAAAGTATTTATAACCATTACAAATAATATTGTATATTTATTTTTTACACTGCATATGAGAAAATTATTTTAGATTCCAACATTATCTTTAAAAAAAAGGAATCGAATATTTGTTAATTAAGAACTGATATGTAATATTTGAATAAGTGTACGCTAACCAGATTCTTTAATTAAAAGAAGATATTTAAATAAAATTAAATAGGGTTGAGCATGGTATGTCTTTTAAGATCTCGTCAACATATAAAATAATAATTAATGCTCAATTTTCAGGAAGTGTTTATATCGGCTTGTAGTTTTTTTTTCATATTAGAAGATATCAGTTCATACAATATATAAACCTACAAAAGAAAAAACAATCAAGTATCATATGCCATATTTTTTCAATCTTTCATATTAGGATTACTTTCATCCACCTCTTTAGCGAATCCTCTAAAAACTTGGAATTGTGACAATTAATTTCAAAATTAAAATTGCACTTATAAAAAATGGAAAGGGAGTAGACTCGTTTTTTATTATTTAGTTGTTTCCCTATTTTTTTTTAATCTATTAAAAATTAAGGAGTAGTGTTACTAGCATCAATCTCTCTCTAAATTTGAAAACTATTGAAACGAATTGATTTATGGGTTTTAATTAAGAAATTCGACCGTTTATAGCCGACTTTTTTATTGGGAAGAAATTAAAAAAATAAGGCCTTTCATACCAAAATGTGTACAGTTTCTACTCAATAGCAGGTCTGCCGAGTTCTCCCGGGATATTTTTATTGGTGGAGCCTGAATACCTCTCTTTCTTAGTACCTTTATTATTGTTTCTTACAAAATTTAATTGTGTATTGGCTATAGTGTTGCCAGATCACCAAATTTATTTTTTAAACTAACTATTAATATTATTATTAAAATCCTTTAAAAATTGGATAAGTCTTCTATTAAAAACCTTTCTTTTACTTTCAAACACATTTTTTGTTTTCATAGAAGGATGTCCACAACCCTATAGCTAATTATGTGATTCTTTTTTATAGGACTTCTGGTAGGATATGATCTTTTTAGATACTTTTTATATAAACTAGCAACTATGCTCCTAAAGACCTCTAATGACAATTGGGGGTTGGTGGAAGCAGACCTAACACTGTTAGTTTTAATTTAAAAAGTGAAAAATGTGTTGTTTTTTTGGGGGGGAGGGGGGTATCATTTTTTACGAGCGATTTATCTTCGGATGTTGGAGATACACACTCCCAAAATAGTTTTAAACCTTCACTGGACATAAAAGAAGCTTCACAGTAAAGGAGAATCATATCGGTTCAGTGGTTAGAAAGATTCTGTGCTATAGACAAAAAAGTTTAATATTTTATAAATTTGGATATAAAATTAAAAGTCTATGAATTTCTGTCATAACCCTAACATTTTCTACACCCTACCAAAAATGCACTCAAACACACACACACACACATGCACATATATATAAATTTTTAGACTGCAGTCCTTTACACAATTGACCTTGAGCGTCTGGAGTTTAAATGGGCATACACAGACTTTACTGGATAGCCTGACCAAAAATCATCAATCAAAACAGATAAATATGTGCATATTGGACGTGGATTCATTGAGTTGACTTACAATGTTGATGTTTTGTATTGACTCTGCGATTAGACAATCTAATTACAGGGCTCGGCAGCCTCGTCTCAGCCGTGACTAAGCCTCAAATTTAAACCTCTGATTTTTTTTGAAAATAGAGATTGCCAAAATTGGGTGAAAAATCGCAAAATCTCAGAGGCTTACACGCGGCTGGCAAGCCCAATCACTTAATTGAATTTAAAGTTGCCCTAATATTTAATATTTTTATGTTTACTTAGGGTAGGTATACCACAATAAACGATAAATGGATAAACATCCCTAATGATGATAAACAAAATAACACCTTCTGTATAATGAAAATTACAGGTTGAAGGTTGGACCACGTGTTTATAACCAACCAATCAAAATGTAATATAGGAACACAGAGTTTTTGAGCCAACCAACAAATTAACGTGGTTATAAACTTTGGTTATCAGCGTAATTTACAATCCATTGTTTCCTACTTCTCTCAGTTTACTCGAGTTTTTAGGAAATAACAATAGGGAAATGGGTATAGTTGACCATGTAAGTAAATTTATGTTGGTGACAATCGTCGGATTTTAATGTCCCCCAATTCCTTCCTTTTAATTTTCTACATTGTTGAACCCCTCCCCAAATTATGGGGGGGGGGGGAGAGTAGTGCAACTGCACCACCCTTTATTGTTGTTGTACATGCACTCAACTTTTTGTTTTCTGAGAAATATAACTATTCTTTTTGAGGATGCTCTGCTTTAGTTTTAATTGAATTGCTTTAGATATTGAGAGGTATTTTTGAAAACGGTGTTTTTCGTTAAAGTGCCCAACGGGCATAGAAACCCGACCCCCTTTAAAGTAAACTAATTGCTTCACCCAAGGCTCTAAGGGATGGATGGGGAAGGGGAGGGCGAGATATGTCAGGAAAATAGGGTAAGACCATCCTAAGATTAAGTAACTCAGTCCAGATTTTTTAACCTTTAGACGAACAAAAAACTTGGTACTTTATGCTGGAGGGGAGGGGTCAGTTTTTCTTTATTCATAACCCATGCGGGACTTATACCTAAACCTGCAAAGCTACGTTGGAACAAATATAACCAAACCTATAGTAGAACAAATCCCATACAAAATATTGATCAATACCTAACCATTATACTTAAAAGCAGGGATAAGGGATGGGAAACGTAGGAAAATATTATTTCAGGCCTATTTCAAGCCTAGGCCTATTTCTAGCCTAATAAACCAGTTTTGGGATAGCGCAGTGGTTCGTATAAAATGCTAATGAAAAAGCTGTGTGTGTGTGTGTAGATAAAGTATAGAATCAAATTCAGGTAGCTAGTTTAAAGTAAAAAACATAACTTTTTATAAACCTATATATTAATGGCTTTTGTTAAAATGAAGTTTTTTCTCTCCCAAAATTTTTTATCTTTCACTTTGGTAATTTGAACTGTCAGAAAGCTATCGTTGGGTTTCCCTCAGACAGATTTTATTTTGTATTATTTGCATTTTTATTAATGAGTAAAAATTTTATTTGAAAATTTCATTGCTAATTAAAATTCAAAATAAATAAATAAATATGCACTTGGGTAACATTCTATCAAGTTCTTTGGATACTATACTGGATATAATGTAATGATATATCTGTACTGTGTTGTATTGTACAAAAATTAGGGTGAAGGTGTTGTATCAACTCCGTACTAAATTTTTAAAATTCAAAATACAACATCTAATTTATAAACTACCAAATGAAAATTCGTAGCTACCTTCTTTCCAAAAAAATATTCCCGTTATTTTTGTTTTTTCTATGTGGCCCTTTTTTAATGTTTAACTCTAAGCAGATTTAATAATTAAACTAATGTGATCTAACACCATTTATATTTATTTTTTCGAAGCAGACGAAATCATTATTTTTTCCAGAATTGTCTGCTTCTAAAGTTTCCGCCATCTGTGATTTGGGCTTGTTTTGTATCAACCAATCACCAATTGGCTCCGCCAATTAGTGATTGGTTGATACAAAACAAGCCCAAATCACAGAACACTATTGGTTTAGAGCGGTAGCCAATATGAGCCGTCCGCCAGTAAGGTCATTAAATTAGGCAAATGGTAAAAGTTGCATGATCCCTTTCAAAACCAGGCCGAGACCTAATTTATGGCCAGGTTTCCTATCCCTTATCCCTGCTTAAAAGGCAGACAACACAGAAGTTTGTTCAGCGCATTATGCACATACACACACACACACACACATGCATATATCACAAAACAAGAAACACATTTTTCCAGGGAGGGAGGGGACATTGGGCCGTTGATTACACTATTCCCCAAAGTTTAATAATTACATTTTCTTCAAAATTACCTGTCCTCATCTACCCTCCCCATAAGGGCTACTTGATTTTTTTAACTTGTTGATTACTATAACGACAAAAAAACATAACTAATCTAAAATTGACAAATCAAGATTAAAAACCAAAATTTAACTTTTCTAATATTATTAAAAATGTAACAATGCAAATTTTCTTCTTCTATAAAACCTAATCTGTATGAAATTCGTGATATAATTTTTGTTTGGAATTTTAGGTGTGTTGTGGAAATGGATGTAGGATATACTTGGATATGATGACAGGGGAAAATTTGTCGGCAATTTAAATAGGTAGCTAATATGGACCTCATTCATTGGTCAATTCATCAATCCATAAGAGGGGAGGGGATAGGGTAAGGAAAATTGGTGGAGGAATCGTTATTTTAGCCAGCTGCGAATTATTACTTTATCAGTGTACATGAAAATCTGGTGCAATATCCAAATAATAATATATCGATTGTTCTGGGTTGTTAACAGACCTATGACACATAAAGAATTTTTTTTACCATGTTTTAAAATCAAAATATGTTGAAATCTTATCTAATGTGTTGAAGTAAGCTATTTATGAGATCTTTTGGTGCAAAGACACAACAGGCATCCTTTTACTTTTATGTAAGGATGACATCAATAGTGCAAAAAACTATGGGTTTTGATTTAAGTGTCAAATAAGCTGACCTAGCGAAGCTTTTCCATTGTTAGGGTTGAATAGTTCCCCGCCCGTTCTTAACAGTTAGCTCAATTTGCTAATTTAGGTTTGTTAGAGTTGTCCTATTGATTTCAAATTTGGTATGATGATTCCTGTAACAGTTTTGAAGGTCTGACACTTTTAGAGCCTCGCTATTATGAATGTTGTCATCAATTCTTGTTTATTATCTAAAACATCAATTAAATTACCACAATTTAATTACAGATTATAAAATGACATATGGATTGGTAATAAAAATTAGGATTTTTGGTGACTGTAGCCAAAAAAAAATCGCTTGACCATGATCAAGGATGACAACATCCATATGTAGCGAAGCATAAAAATTGTGAATTTACCAACAGACAAATTGAGGTATTAAGAATTGTCATAAAAATTATAAAAAAAAAATAAAAATCACGAAACCTTTTGTCTTTCGTAGCATCATTTACAGACTGGCGTACCAAGTAAGCTATATCCTGACAAACAGAGAGACGGACGGACTTTTAGAATTATACAATATACATAGAATAGTTTAGCTACTAAAATGGTGCACCAAAATTTATTAAATTTTAATCCAAGAAATAAAATCACAATTAAATAAGTAGAATGTCTGTTTATATCTACTAAATGTGGACATAAGAATAAAATAATTATTTTAATTTGAACAAAACCTCCTACAAAGACTTTTAAGATATATAATCTAAAGAGTTGATTTAGACGATAATTTTGAAAATCTAAACATCATCAAAATAATCAGAGGAGTCGAAGAATCGGGGAAAGAGGTGACATTGGGCTGTTAATTACACTAGTCTCCAAAGTTTTATAAAATCATTTAGTTATTCGTTCGCTCAACATAGTTTAGATTTTTATTTAAATTTGATTGGTTGGTTCATTAAGCTTAGTATCCAAGTGTTTAACCACTAGTTGTAACCTACAAAAGGGGTAATTTTGAGTATCATCATAGAATATTTATATAAATTTATCGACTGTTATCTTTTTCCTTAAGATCCCTGGGTGGGGTTATATTTGTATGACCGTTAAGATCTCGCTAAGCACTTAACCGATTGAGTTTTCCATTTTATGGGATCTTAACATAGGTCATGGGGTAGTTTTACTCTTTTTTTGGATTAAATCTATATTTAAGCCCCAACTCCCCCCTACATAAATAAAAGTATCATAATATTTTTTTTTAAATGGCATGGATAAAAAAAACGAAAACATTTAAATCATAAATGAAATGATATTTATAATTATAATAAAATTTGTAGTTTGAAGACACTTTTCAGTTGTCTTATAATTCTGAATCTGTCAACCGTAGTTTTTTTTGGTGGCTCTAGAAATTCTTAACAATAAACGTACTATAATAAAACGTCTTATTTGAAGTAGATGGATGTATGTTTTTTTTTTGTCTGCTAAACTTAGTTTTGGTGGCTCTAGAAATTCTTAACAATTGACATACTACTGTAGAACTTCGTATTTGAAGTAGATGGATGTATGTTTGTTTGTCTGCTAAACTTAGTTTTGGTGGCTCTAGAAATTCTTAACAATTGACATACTATAATAAAACGTCTTATTTGAAGTAAATGGATGTATGTTTTTTTTGTCTGCTAAACTTTTTTTTGGTGGCTCTAGAAATTCTAAACAATTGACATATTATAGTAAAACGTCTCATATTAATAGATGCAAGGATGTTTGTCTGTCTGTTAAACTTGGTTTTGGTGGCTCTAGAACTTTTTAACAATAGACAAAGTAAAATAAAACGTCACATATAAAGTAGCAAAGAGGTCTTTAGTGTTTGGGGCAGGTAGTATTCTGGAGTATACATCTATATATTTAATCTAGTATGTCTATTATGTACATACTTGTTACTTTCTTATCTTTTATTTTAATCTTTTGACAATCTTGTTGCCTCGGTTTCTACAAATGTTGTTTTTTTTTTATTAGAAGAGTAACTACTCTATATTAAGGGCCAGTCTGTCCCTTTTGTTAGAATCGTCCTTTCGACTTTAAACTAGACCTGGTGATTCCTGCAATAGTTAGAAACAATTTAGAAGCTATGTTTTGGTTCTTATAAATATAATTAATACTTGAGGTGTGAAGGGGAGTCTGGGGGGGGGTGTAATTATTTTCTTAGGGGTGGTGGAACCACCCCTAAATAGCTATAATATAAACCTTTCTTGGACCAATGCGAAACTACACTGTGAAGAATAATCATACCGATTCAAATGTTATTGAGCTCCTTTGGTACACAAAGACAGACAGACTCGCAGTCATCCTATGCTTCAAAAGGATGAATTTGAATTCTGATTTTTCCTGATCCATCTTTGAATGTATTCCACTATTTTTGTTTATTTAAACTGTCAGCCAGGGGATAAAGAATTGTCTTTAGGATTTACCAGCCATTGGTAATTTCCAGGGATTCGAGGATATGTCTATTGATGGAGAATTATATCATTTTAACATTATGTCTAATCGCCATAGAAATCAATGTTCCAAAAATAAAGTAAATTTGATAATATGCAGGGATCTAGAGGAATAAGACAATGGTCGATAAACATATGATAACAATTAGAGGTTGAAACGATTGAACACTAGACTTAATGAACCAACCAATAACAATCTAATAAAAGTTGAAAATATTATGGTTAAACTTTTAGGGACTAGTGTAATAAACAGCCTAATGTCCAATGTAATTAAAAGGCTAAAAATCATCATGTTTAAATTGTACATAAGTCTTTCTTGGTAATAAATATAGTGTTGCTACACTTTTTAATTAACTGTTCTAATTTGTTACAGGAATAATCGTTCCAACCTTTAAATCGATAGGACAACATAAACATGACTAAAAACATACGTTAAAAGAATTCCCTGATAAAACCGCATCTTCTCTATAGTTCACTCATTTTGTATTTTCCGTTCATGATATTTTATCAAAAAATCATTAGTATACTCGCTACTTATGAATGTTGTCATCCTTGTTGCTTTTAATTTTTAGTATAATATATAACTCTCTTGGTCTTGCCTTCCAATTCAAAGACAATTTCAAGCTAGACTTGCTTTCAGTGCCAATACTACTCTCCAAGCTAAGTTACAGAACCATTTTGCCGACTTCCCTTACCTACATTATTCTATTGGTCAGAGGTTCTTAACCTTGGAGACCTGCTGCGGATATGAGTACGGCCTATACCAGTTCAACCATAGCCTTAAGATTGATTTTCAAGGTCCAGCTTTCTGCAGAGACACGTCTCATCCCTATTCCCTGTGAATTTAGCAATCATTTTGGAACATTTCTGTTCCATTGAAATTTCTCCTCGCTAAAAATGCGCCAGAATATATTTACAGAAACTTTCATTTGTTGAATTGCTAGTCGTCAAGCAAGTGAGTTGTTCGAATCCCAACTTAACACTGCGTCAAAACATAGACGTTTAAAATTGCCTAAAGGTAGGTAATTTTTGTTCAGGGCTGTAGTATGGCCTTAAGAAATAATGCGGTGGGCCCTAACACTGAAGGGCTAACCAGTACAATATTTAACCTAAACTAACCTGCCCTAAAGTAATTAACAAACTAAAAACTACCCCAGGACCCACCCGTCCTTATTTATTTATATTTTTTAAAAAGAGGGGAAGGTTTCTATGCTTAACTAGGCACTTTGAGGGAAAATGATAACAATTTAGTTATATGAGAACCTGACATATAAATGACAGTATAGGACTTATAACATGGTGTAAATTCTTATTACGTAAATTCAGATCAAAAACATGCTATGAAATGTCTAAAATACACTCGATTTTTTCAAACAAGTGACTTTTAACAATAGTATATAGGAGGGGGAGATATCTCCTATCCCCCCCTGGTAGATCTTGGAGAAGTTAAAGCATTATCTGCAAAAAAAACACCTTCCAAAAATAGAATATAAAAACAAAATGGCAAAAAATCATTTTTAATTTGGTCCAATTTAGGTTTGAACTTGAAATTTCCAAGAATTCCAATATGGAGGTGATTTTGTGATTTGTTTATCTGATAACATCGAAACCATTTTATTTATTTGTCGGCCATGTAAACCAGAGCAGGGAAGAAAGGAGGGGATATTGGACTATAAATTTCACTGATACCCAAAGTTTTGAAATCGAGTTATCTTATTCGTTGGCTTAAAAACTGTGGGTACTTTTATTGAATTTTTTTATTAGGTAGTTCTAAACTAGTGACCAAACATTTCTTCCAATAATTGAAATCTACATAAGCGATAATTTTGTTTATTATAATTTGGTATGTGTATAAATTCAGCGTCCATTGTCTTATCCCTAATGTTCCCTAAAATTAGGGCTTGGGATTTTTTTTCCTGAAGAAAAACTATCTTGGTGTTTTTATTACTGAGACAAAATGGAATTATTTTCAAAAATATTATTATGATTATCATTAAGAAATCAAAAAAGTAAATGAACACTGTAAATTAATTTTTTTAACCCACTTAGTTTTTTTAGCCACAAGTTTCATAATGTAAAATCAGTTTGAAGATTTATTTATTGTCCATTATCTTATCCATGTAGATTTATTGTAAATTTTTGCATAAAGGTACCTGCATATTTATAGTTAGTAATGGATATATTATTACTTGGATGTTGCAACAGATTTTCATGTACTCTAATAAAATATTACTCACAGCTGTCTAAAATAACGATTCCCCCCATCCACTCCCTTTGCCCCATCTCCTCCACTTCTACTGAATGAACGAACTGACCAATACATTAGGTACTTATTAGCAAGCTAAATTGACGACAAATTTTCCCCTGTCTTTATATCCTCATATGTCCTATATCTATAATATTTATAGTCTTTATCATTGTTAACTTAGGTTATATGCTCAAGTAGGTCATTAGCGTCGTGTTAGAGACTGTAAATTATTCTGCTGCTATCTATGACAAAGTGGAAGCTTCCAGACATCCGTCTTCCAACCAAAGGGTTGGTTGTATATTGAATGTTTATTAATTCAAATGGTGTCCTAGTGGGCGTCCTAAACTAGAATAAAACTTAATTTACCTCAATTAACCTAACCTAACCAATCTAATAGTCTTGTATGTAATGTATAACTTTAAACGTTCACCATTTTGGTTGTATTTTATCTACCTTTATTGCGAACCTTGGCATAATAAAGACGTCAAAATATCCACTACAAATAATATCAAAAATATCATTAATCAAGGTTAGGCAGATAGCTTCAGTGACCAGGGATACAGCAACTGAAGAAAAACTAACTATATCTAAAATTTTGACCAATCAATAATAAAGATTTCTTTCAGAGATTTTAAGGGAAAAGATAATGGACGATTAATTGATGTACGTTACCACTCAAGTGATGATAAACAAAATACCCCCTTCTGTAGATTGAAATTCTCCAAAGTTTTTCAGTTTTTAAGCCAACGAATGAGTAAACGTGTTTATGAAACTTTAGAGGCGAATAAAAGTAAATTCAATAAGAGTTCTTTGTTTCTGATTCAGTGACGTACGCTATGGGAGAGTCAACACCCTCTTAAAATCTAATTTGAGAAGGCCTGTCCTCCCCTTTTTCACCCCCTAATAGTTACACACCCCCCTGTTGAATCGCTGTGCACGCCACTGTTTTTTTTTAACGCTACAAATCATGGATCTTAAGTGATAAGACAATATCCGATAAATTGATGTACAACCTCAATCATGATACCCCTTATGTAGACTTCAATTACGTTAAAACATTTGAACCAACTAAGAAGTTAAGACAACGAATGAGAAAACGTTACTATAAAACTTTGGGGACTAGTGTAATAAACAGCCCAATGTTGCCACACTCCATGAACTTTACAAATCTTGCTTTAATTTTAACTTGGCGCGAATTCTAAAATTTTAAGTGTGTTTTATCTTCTTTTGAATTATTACGCCTCTTTATGAAGAATGTTTCTGAGACTATAAGTTACAGTACTATAACATCATTGTTTGACACATATATAGAGTATTATTCATTTGTGACAGCTCAATACAAAATAATTTTAGAATCCGCCGTTTATGAGGTGTTTTGGACCTTTTTAAAATTTTACTAATTGCCAAAAATTTCAGAGGTAAACGAATATTAAAATTAACCCATAAAAAGGCTGCCATGATTATTCAAAGATCTTAGGATAAGACAATGAACAATAAACTGTTGTGCAAACCCAATGATGATAAACAAAATAACTACCTTTGATAATCAAAATTATTTGTTGAAAATTTGAATTCTGCTAGTTTCAACAACCAATCAAGATTTGATAAAAGGACCAAAGGTCAATTAGAGAAATTTTAATTCTATTTGTTAGGAGATATGTAATTTATTTACACGTTTGAATTAAATGTCAGAATTTACTAGAAAAAGATGCTAATACTTAATTATCACATTTTATTATAGACAGCTTTCTTCAGATATATAAGATTAAAACAAGTATTGTTAGCCCAAGGGTTCTGATCCAGCAGATATTAATCGGTTTCGAAGTCATACTGGGAAATTAATTTTTATTCAATGCCTTTATTTGAGAAAATCTTCTTTCCTTTTACCCTTGAAACAACCCTCTTTAACCTTGGAGCCCGTATTCTAACAAGAACAATAATATTGCAACAGGTGAAGAGCTTTCTAAAAAAGAGAGCAAATGGATAGACATATTACAGTTAGGGAGTTGAATCCATTTTTATAGAAGCAGAAATATAATCTATGATTATAGTTTTGACCCTCTAAAACTGTAATCTACCTTTCCACTTTCCCCTCTCTTGGTGAAGATATCTTCAACGCCGATACGATTTTTGAAATGTAAGATTCTACTTTCCCCTCTCTTGGTGAAGATATCTTCAACGCCGATACGATTTTTGAAATGTAAGATTCTACTTTCCCTTCTTTTGGTGAAGATATCTTCAACGCCGATACGATATTTGAAATTTAAGATTCCACTTTTGCCTCTCTTGGTGAAGATATCTTCAACAAGAGAGACAAAAGTGGAATCTTATATTTCAAAAATCGTATCGGCGTTGAAGATATCTTCACCAAGAGAGGGGAAAGTGGAAGGGTAGATTACAGTTTTTGAGGGTCCAAACCATAATCATATATTATATTTCTGCTTCTATAAAAATGGATTCAACTCCCTAACTGTATTATTTTACAACAGATCTGAGATTTTTGTAAACAATGGGTCGATATAATGTCAACACAATATATCTAGTTCCAATGACATTAGACTGGAGAAGTTCAGATAGGACGTCCACTTTTTATCAAAACCATATAGTTGACATATACTCTTAAAATTAAATATTAATAGAATACCAACATTTTTGACAGGGAAGGGGCGCAACCTCTTTTTATAATCTACCTCTCTTAAATGGTAAATCATGAACAGAAATATAATTCACTGAAAAGCTCGACTCTTTGAAGCATGTGGTGGTTGAGTTGTAAGTACCATTTTTTTGCCAAGTTACCCAAGTTTCACCCCTTCCCACCCTTCACTCCCCCAATATTTCTATCTTTTTATCTATCTTAGTTAAACTATGGGATAAAAGAATAGATGGACAAGCAAAAAGTTTAAAATATATCAGCGATTCTTTTCTTTTCAAGAGAACCAAAAATATTTAAGGGGTTGGATTTGTTCATTTCTTTGCATCTTATATACGTTTCTTTAAATGGCATAAAACCAGCCCAGAAATGAAAGTTATGGATCAGACTTTTCCGATATTTATTTGGACACGTCACATTACTTCTCACAAACAACTATTAAGGGAGAGGACATTAATTGCAGATTATAATAATGCCTAAAGTTTTTTAAAACGTTCTCGTATTCGTTCACTTAAATATTGGAAACATTTGTTAAATCTTTAAACTAGCAGTATCCAAACTATTCATCCTATAATTTTACTCGACAGAATTGGTAATTTTATTTATCATCATCTGGGATCTGTTTCAATTTTCGACCATTGTCTTCTCCCTTTAGATTACCTACAATTTTAATTTTTTCCTGAATTTACCATTCCCTTTACCTGTAAAAATTAGAAATGTAATAGTATTTTTGAAATAAAACATTTATGTTCCAGCTGCTTTACAGTACTTATACAGATAGTGTTATGTATACATAATTGCTTTTTTAACCAAATTAAACTCTCCACTGTTTAATTTATCAGTAAAAAGGAAAAAAACTATGTGTACTAGGTAAAAAATGTTTATTAATAAAAATATATTTCTATCCGATTTATTACCGCTGAATTATAATCAGTTCTCAGTCAAACTGAAAGAAAATATTGTATTTATTAAGGACAATTTTTGCATAAGTAGTAAAATAAAAAGTTATAGGATCAATTCATGTTTTGATGGACCCGGCCAATTTAAAAAAAAACCAATGTATCATTGTAACATTTATAACATTTCTATAAAGGTTGACAGTGTTACTCTTTTATTGATTACTAAATTTTGATTCATAAAAATATTCTTTCAAAGCAAATCTTTAATAACTAATAATACTTATTGCATCAAATTTTGTCATCTAAATAAAAGATTGAGCAAGTTTATCACAGTATGTCTGCTGTGCAAATTATTGTAAGAATTATGCTTTTTAAAAATTATATATAAAGAAGCAGTTGCTGTTTGATTTTTAGGCTTTTTTATAAGGCAACATATTTGCTACGCAACTTGGAGACAAAATCGTCCTTGTTTTAAATTTATAAAAAAGCAGTTGCTATTTGTTTACACGTTACAAATATATTTAACCTGAGGGAAGAAACTAAATTTTAGATTGGCTAATTATGAGGCAATAGAATAGAGCATTTTTTTATATTATACTAGTTGCTTTGCCCTTTTCGGAAAATAGCCTGAAACCACCCCAAGCCATTTAAAAAGCTTTCCTGAAGAGTATAAGCCATTTAGACCAGCAATTCCCAAGATCTTAAGCTTCAGACATAAAACCATAGTACTTTATAATACCTACAGGATTATATTATTTTGTTCAGCTTTATTGTCCTCGATTTATTTTTCAAATTTTCTGACCATGTATTTTGAAATTTTAAATTTAAACTAGAGGAATCGCCACAAATCTCTGATAGTGTTTGTAAAGGTGGGGTACTATGGCAAGGCCACACTAAGATATATCAAAAACAAGGATGACAACATCCATAATAGCGAAAAGCACAGCTCAACAAATTAGACTAAAAACAAAAACCAAATTGGTTCAGTAGTTATCGAAATCTTAAGCTTTAGACATAAAAACTTACTACATTATGTAATATGTAATAGGATTGGTTGTCTATAATATCAGCTTTATACTCTAAATAAGAAGTCAAATATCTAAAATAAGATCTACAGTAGACCACCAAGATTTAGTTTTGAGATTTGTATATTTTATGCAATGTTTTAATTACTATTTGTACCTCTATATTTGACTATACTATTACATCTTATTTACCCCTATACGTTTTTTTTAAAAAATCAAATAAGATAAAGGGAAAGAGTGAAAATTAAACTGTAAATTAAAATGATTCCCAAATTTTATAAAACAAGGATGACAACATCCATGTCTATGTCTGAATTAAATGTCTGAATAATAAATAGAGCTATTCTTTACACACATACGTACGGAAGGGCGAACGGACTATAATTATAGAAAAGCTTAGCTTTCAAAAAGATTTTGGATTCTTTAGCATTAACTTTGGGAACTTTTTCACAAATAATTTTGTCACTTTACGTTAATTTGTTTTTTAGTAAGTTTGTTATACAGACTGTTTTATTTTATAGTACAAATCTTTGAAATTAATGTTACCCACCAACCAATCGGCATGGCGTGTATTATTAAAAATAAATTCTAATATTTGCATCATAATATTAGGAGCGTAGCTACTCTTCTATTGTTGGTCTGTCAGTCTGTATGTCCCTCTTTTAATCTCTCTAATAATCGGCATGGCGTTTGTTATTAAAAATAAATTCTAATATTTGCATCATAATATTAGGAGCGCAGCAACACTACTATTGTTGGTCAGTCAGTCTGTCTGTCCCTCTTTGAATCTCTCTGTCTGTCTGTCTTTTAATATTCATACAAACAGACATAAAGAAACACACTCTTTGAACTTTACTCTGAAGCCATAGGCAGGGGCCACAAAATGTTTTTACCCACCCCAAAATTTTTACCCCGGGGGTAAAACTTGCTGAAATCTGTTGGCAGGGGTAAATTATAATAAAAAAATTTACCCTTGGGGTATAATTTTTTTTTGGGGGGGGGGGGGGTAATTTGATAATGTAGGCTATACTTATTACAATATTATCACTCTAGTTTATTAGCAGATGCTTTTTTATCATATAAATTTATTTTTTAATGCGGTCAAAAAAATTTTAGCTTTTATGTTTTTAGCAGAGAAGCTTCTCTAGAGAATCACTTGTTTGTAAGTCGATAGTTTACTTTTTTTTCAAACTTTTTATTTGCTTGTCATTAATTATTATTAATTTGATTGGATAGGATGAAGATATTTTTTATTAAGCAACCTTTATTACATTATTTAAAACTAGGAAAGGTCAGGAAAATAACCTAAAACCACCCCAATACCTTTACAAGTTTCCCGGTAAAGAACCACCTATTTCTTTGATAATACTTTGATTTAATGGTGTTTATCCTGATGTTTGAACTGTAAATTTTTTCAGTGCTACGTAATTAGTATCCATCGTCAATTATCTGATATACATAGTGGCAATAGTTACTTAGGTTTCATTTTCTCAAAAAGATAATAAAGCTAGGAAAAATAGTTTTTCTTTAGATAAAATATTCCTCTAGTTACATGATAATATCTACCTTAATCCTTTTCATTTAACTTTTCTTCTCCTTTTCAAGATAGAGGAGATAAGACAATGGACGATAAATTGAATTATATCCTAAAGGATGATACGCAAAATTATCCCTTTTGTAGATTAATATTATTGTTTGAAAGACTATTTTCTTGGAACCAACTAATTGAGTAAAAGTACCCAAAGTTTTTGAGCCAACGAATAGGATGACATTGTTATAAACTTTGGGTACCAGTGTAATTTACAGTCCCCTTCCTCCCTGTGTTATGCCAGTTTTACAAGGATAATAGACGTATTTTCATGAAGTCACACATGATACATGCCACTGTCTCCTGAATAGAGGTTATAGGATCAAATAAATATTTCTTCTATTGTTCTATTCCTTAAACCCTGGAAGTAGGGAAAAGATAATAAGGAATAAAACAGAATGAGCAAAGTTTGAAATAATCAGGGAGGGAGGGGACGTACAGTGGACTGCAAATTACAATAGTACCTAAAGTTTTATAATTTATTTGTTGGTTTAATTGTATTGTGATTGGTTGATTCTAAACTACTTGTGACAAAAAAAATTTAATCTACAGAAAGGGTAGTTTTGTTTATTACTATTGGATATGTACATCAATTTCTCATCCATTGTCTTATCCTTTAAGATCCCTGGAAATAATATTCATGATGTATTGCAAGAAAGTAAAATCCTAAGGCTGTAATCAAAATAGAATAGCCTAAAACCATCTCAAACAAGTGAAAAGCATCCCTTAATGATTTAAGGTTATTTGAATATTCGTTTTATATATTTTATCTTGCGTACATTCTCGGAATAATGATTATCTCTGTACTAAAATGTGTACACTTTCTAATCAGTAGTATAGTCAGATTGTTCCTACACTGTTTTCCCATTGCATTGGCTTAATTAAGGAATTTGGGGTCTAGAATTCGTTTTTGATTGTCCATAGGATATATTACTATTAGCAAAGGTTTTGGCTCAATATTTAAGGTTGTCTCGCACGTCCTAATGTTCATTTAAATCACACTAAGATATCAGTCGATCAAGGATTGACCTACTGCTGTGATTATTAGCAATGAAGCAACCTTAGAAACAGCTGGTAGCTTTCCACAGGGAGAGAGGAGACATTGGACTGTAAATTACACTGACATCAAAAGTTTTATAACCATGCTATTTTATTCTTTCTTGCTCAAAACTTTGGGTATTATTTTTGAAATCAAGTAAACTTTTCAACCATAAATCTTCACCTACCGTAGGGATGATTTTTTTTGTTATCATTTGAGTTGTATATATCAATTTATTGACCATTGTCTTATCCCTTAAGATCCCTTTCCTGGCTTTCCTGGCGACGTTTATGATCGATCCCCGTGAAATTTACGACCATATTGACCTTGGTTGGGAGAGAGAGAAAGAGAGAGAGAGGGAGAGAGAGAGAGAATGAGAGAGAGAGAGAGAGAATGAGAGAGAGAGAGAGAGAGAGAGAGAAAGATAAACGCCCCTCTGTTAAGTTTTGTTGATGTTATAAATTCAACATAGGGGTTTAGGGGTTTTCTTTCCCACTCCTCATTTCTTCATCTCACATTTTTATGACGTCATTGAGGGACTTTCTTCGTCTTCGCATAATAATATCTTTAGACAGTAGTTATAGACCATTGCAGTAATACTTAATAACAATGTCAAATGAACTACCACTGAAACATTATCAACTTACTAGTCATTACTGTTCAAAGACGAATTGTCGACGTACAATGTATGTCATCAAAATGCTTCTGAATCAACAGGGGTGATTAACGGGAGCGAGAAAGATAGATAAAGAGAGAGACATATGAGAGAGAGAGAGAGAGAGAGAGAGAGAGAGAGAGAGAGAGAGAGAGAGAGAGAGAGAGAGAGAGAGAGGAAGTGAGAAAGATGGTATATGATTGGCAGGGAGGCAGAGAACAATGTAAGTTTAATTAATCCACAAACCATTCTTTTCCCCCTATATATTTCAGTTGCCAAACAAAAACTTTGGAGGAAGAATAATTAATCCCCCATTGTCCCATCCCTGTATCCATGAGAGTATGGTAGGGAAATGAGCGGAAGATATTGGTGATATAAAGCTAGCAAAATTGTGAAAACTAGGATAGTTAGGATTTCTAAAGACTTATGTGAAGCAAGCAGGGACAAGGGAATGATATTCTGACAAACAATTCTAAAGGAAAATTTCCCCACAGCCCCCTTCCCCTTTTTCCTCCCCTTCTTACCCACCCCTCTTCACTTACATCAGAAAACAAAATATACTTCCAAATACTTTAAAAGGTTTCGTGATTTTGTAGAATTGATTGGAACACAGTAATAGTGTCTGACTGATTATGACGTAACAAAAAAAATTAGCCAATGAGAGGCCACTATAAATTTTACCATTGGTCAATAACGGCCTCTCATTGGCTAATTTTTTTTTGTTACGCCATAATCAGTCAGACACTATTACTGTGTTCATTGATTGTTACAATAGCTACCCCTGATAGCATGAAATAGGAAGGGAGGGGATTTTTAAACTGTAAATTATGCTGGTTCTAAAAGTTTTAAAGAAGATGTCTGATGCGTTGGTTTAAACTATGGAGACAACAAACATTCAGTGTCCAAACTTTTCCAACAAGAATTCAAAAATGTACAGAAGGGTTGATTTTGTTGATTGTAATTGGGAGCATACATCAATTAATTGTACATTGTCTTAAATCCCCAAGATCAATAATTGACTATTTTGCCATAAACATTCTTGCAGTTTAAAATTTAGAAAACAAATATTCGAAAAAGTCATCCTCAGCCACAGCCTTCAAATTTTAATTAGCCTAGAAAAAAACACTCTCAGGTGCAACCAACCTAAGTCACCCTCAGCCGTTTCTGCAACCATATATACTGTCACGCGACTGCCTATCGCTGGATAAAAAGTTTATAATAGTCTTTCAAGTTCCTCACTATTCCTCACTGTGCAAATGGTAAAATAAGATTGGGTACACTTTCCTGCATATGTACGCAAAATTTACTTAGACTGTACTAACTAAAAGGGAATAATTTTGGATTTATACTTATTAATATAAGCAAATCTTTTTTTAAATTTAGCAAGTGTATTCCAAAAAGCAAAAACTATCAGAGCTCATGGATAGATTTTTAATTTTGATAATAATAAAGGTTGGAGGGGGTAATCTAATGTATTAAAATGATTAAATCTAATTTAAAATCTTGAGGGGTTTTTAAGTTTGAGGGGGACAAACACCACTTTCCCCCCCACCCTTGGACGTCTATGATGGTTATCATCCCTATTTTTGTTGTTGATAAAATGAGAACTTATTGCCTCTCTGAAATAGACAAAGTCGTACATAAAAGTTTACAAATAAAATACAGAAGTCACATATGTCATAGAAAGACAGTCACGTAGACAAACATCTTATTACTTTCCCCTGCTGTGCTGTCCCTGACAAGTTTCCGTTTGAAAGTTTGGAAAATAAAATGACATCCAAAGTTCCTTTTCAGCTTTTTTTGCGGCCCTATCGGGGACATGGAAAGACATCCTATATATATTCCCCCCTCCTACATTTATTTTTATGGAAAAAAATGCAAAGAGGCATATTTTTGTTGGGTAATGCCTTCGCCCCTCTGGGAAATGGAGGTTCCTCCATTTATTTTTTGTTAAAGTAAAAGTAAAATTGGTATGGAGAAGCAATTGGGCTATAAATTACATCTGCTACACAAAGTTTTATAAACACCTTCTTTCATTGGCTAAAAAATTTTGGTACTTTGATAAAATATTATTGTTTGCTACAAATTACCAGTAGTTAAACTTCCCGACTAATGATATTAATATGTAACGAGGTAATATTCTTAATGATAATATTCTTACCTCTTAAGATACCTGAGTAAAAAGTATTTTGTTGCTCTGTCCTATGTACTATTTGTTCTTAAGAAAATTAATCCCTAATTTTACACCTATTACAAATAGCAAAGTGTTTTAAAAAATTAGAATAATAAAAGGTTTTGCTTTTTCTTCAAACCTTTTAAGGCAATATTGAAACTAGCGGCTACGCCTCTAGAGGCCGTTCAAGGAAGAAGGAAGTCAACCTTGCCCTTTCCATTTCATTTTTTTTTCAGTTTAGGTGCCGGAGATTTTTACAGAGGCAATTTCTCTTGGGGGGAAGATTTTATCCTTCCCTTAAATCTGGATCTATACAAAGCTTCACCGTAAAAGAGAACTTTATAGGTCCAGAGATCTTAAGGGGCACAGAGACAGACAGATATGTAGTGACTTTTAAATAATGTTGAAAATAATTCAATTTCATTTTTTTAAACACCCTATTTTGATGAAAAAAGTTGATTACATAAAAATAAAGCTTTTTTTTATTTAGCCTTCATGATAGCTCCGGAAATTTGAAGAAAATTTAACAGTATCAAAAATAAACAGAAAAGGAAGTTTTTTTATTAGCAATGCTATTCTATAGTTGATTGTTGTTGTTTGTGTGTGTGTGTGTGTGTGTGTGTGTGTTATTTAGAGCTTAAAGGTCAATATTTTTTAGGGAAAGTAAAATAATAAAACTGTTTTAGTTTTTATTTGTAAAAACTAAAATTGAAATTATGAAGGTATCGACTTAGACCTTTCACCTCATTTGACTCTAGAGGCTTCTAGGGCATAGCCGATAGTTATACGTAAAGTAGTAGGTGGTAGGTTTAGAAGCAAAAGAGTTTTTTTTATTTTTTGCCATATTCTTATTTTGAATTAGCGGCTGCACCTTTAGCTTATAGGGGAGGGATGTGAGGAATAGCCCAAAACCATGCGAAGACTTAAATCTAAAACAAAATGGCCTTAAACTAAGTTAGAATCTATGAAGAACTCAATCGTTTATTTAGTCATCGAAAAAGAAGTCAAAAAAACCTTATTACTTATTAAATAGGACTCTCTAGTAGGAAGAGAAGGGATAGTTGACTCTCCCCTTGAAATGAAAAGAAAAACTTTTGGGGATAAATTTTTTTCCAGGAAGAATTTTGGGATAAGGGAACCTTCCCCAGAATTATAAAAAGCTTGACTGTAGTAAAGGAGAGTTATATCAGTCCAGAGGTTAGCAAGATCCTTTGGTACAGACAGACAAACCGACTTACAAACATCCTCTTACTTTTATAAAAGAATAATAAGATATGTACTTGAAAAGCAAAAATATAGTTTCTTTCACAATTTCCATTTAAAAAGTAGGCGGATTTTTTCATTTGGCCTAAATTCTTTACGAACAAAATCAATATTAGCAAATACTTATGTCAATAAGAAGCGAAGCAATAACAAATTTTCAATTGTTTGAATGCAAAAAAACCTAGTGAATTGGTATACAGTATTTAATGTCAACAGATTAAAATTGCTAGTTTTTACAAACCAATCAATATTTAATAATAGTCCCCATTTTTTTTTAAGCCAACGAATAGAAGCACTTTTGTATAAAAGTTTCGGTACCATTTTAGATAACAGTCCAATGTCCCCTCCGTCTTAACACAAACATAAATACGGATGACAATATTCATAAAAGCGAAGCTCTAAAATCAGAATGAAGGACAAACAAACAATAACTCTTGTAGAATTTCAGAACTTAATAAGAAAAACATTCATTTAATCAAAATTATACAATAATTTGTTTCAAAATTGAACAAAATCTGAAAACTGTATAAGAACATACTTTCTTTTTTTAGGATTTCATTATGGAGATGCTTCGTTTATAATATTGGAACTTGTTGACGTTGTCCTAGGAATCAATATTCCAAAGATCAGATGCATAGGATAGAAAAGCTTTGCTTGTAACAATTTATAAAATACAAAACTTAACGTACTGTCAAAGATTAGTATTTTTATTTTAAAAGAGAAATTCAATAAAATTTTCAAACAATAGAATAAGAAAATAAGGTCAAACGGGATAAAATAAGAACGATTAAATTATTGGTTGCAAAGCTGGCAGTTTCCTTTATAGTTCCTTATCGAGCACAATACCCCCTTTGCCATTATTTCTAAACAAAAAATGGGGGTATGCATTGCTCGAATTGTGTTTGAAATATCCCTTCCCCTCTATTTTAAAGTTTCTTAGGTTCAAAATTTTAGTGAATTTTGGTATCGGTCACTTTAACGTGTTAGAATTAAGCCTAAAGGAAAGCATTTCCCCTGTATAAAATGTTGAGGTAATGTATAGAAATTGAAAAAGACTGACTAGCCGAAATAAGATAATTCATTAGGAGCATCGGTGCTGAACATATTTTTAATAATTATTGTACTCTATATACTCCTTAAAGCTTAAATAAATTATTATGTTTAATTAAACCATTTTCTTAGATGCTATTTTTATCGCCAAGCCGCTTTGTAAGACATTGTACTAGGCCGTTGAAGAAGCTTGCGGTTGCAGCCAAAATATTGGACAACCGCCAACTTCTTTGTTAAAATCGTCAAATAATATTAGTGACACATAGAGTGTGAACCATAGTAAACTGATTATTTAAGCCTTTCAATAGACACAACTTTATCATATTTCTGAAATTTTAGTAGTTGTGATTGATTTTATCTTGCTAGCTATTAAACTGTTATTTTTGATAAATACTGAAAGTTGACAAAAATAAGGATCTGGAGATAAAATAAGGCAGGTTTTTAGCTATTTTGTGTGTTATACTCCCTTATTTAAATAGATCGTCTGCAGTGTTTAAATTTATATCTAAAGAATTAAGTACAATACTTTTTTGAAGTAATAGGATGTTTGTTTGTGTATGTGTGTGTGTGCCTGTCTGAAGCCTAGGAATTCGCTAACCGCTGATCGATATATGTTCTCCTTCACAGTGAAGCTTCTTATAGGTCCAGGGAAGGATAATATAAATTTTTAGGGAGGGTAGCTCAAACCTCCCAAAACCATCACCCCATAGAACAAGGACGTCCATTGGTGGGGGGTTTTAGGGGTGATTATCCCAAACTTTTGAAGTTTGAATTTTTACCCCCTCCCCTCCCAAATTAAAAAGCTTGGACGTCCTTGACTATATGATATTAAGATTACCCCCCCCCCCCCCAACTAATATTGAAAGTGAGGGGGTCGACTAAAATGCTTTAAATGTTCTATTACCTTTTTTTTTTACAAAAAGCCTTAATCTGTAAATCCCCTAAAAATTCAGCTAGTTGACTTTGGGTATAAGACTGTAAAATAGTAACCCTTTTTGTCTTTAAAATATTTGAGCATCACTAGAATTTTTTTTGGTAATTATCCCGTATTTTGTTACCCGTAATATTACTGCTGCCCTCCCCCCCTTATTACTGATAACAGCACTGAACCTAAGAGATAAGACAATGGCCTATAAATTCATGTACATCCCCTCCCCATTGTAACTTATAAAATTGGATTCAGTTTAGATTTGCTAATTTGAACCAACCAATCAAGATTGAACGAATAAGAGATCTTGTTTTAAAACTTGACGTACCAGAATAATTTACAGTCCAATGTCCACTCACTCCCTGAACTAGATATAGAAATTTAAAAACCTTATTACCTACTGACAGTAAGACAAGCGGACATATATTGACACTTATACAGTAGCTTCGCTTGAAATCGTGAAAACAAATTTAAATTTCACTTTCCTCAAATCAATATATAAATAAAAGGTGTAAGTCACATATGTTGAAATTAATCAATAATAATTAGTTTTAAGTAACAGGTCAAACATATATTACCAAGGATGACAATATCCATAAAAGCAAGGCTCTAAAAACAAGGACAAACTTTTGCAGAGTGCAGAACTGAATAAGCAGAATATGATGTATAAATTGTAAGTAAATTTGTTGAAAACTGCTTAAATACAGGATACTGTTTAAGGACATACTTACATTTTTAAGACTTGATTATAGAAATGTTTCGCTCATTGTAAAAAATCAAGATATTCTAAATGGACGTACAGACATTCTGGTAACGTTTATGGAGTTGCTACACTTTCTCAATCGTACATAACTACAAAAGGAATCCCATGCCAAGTTTGAAATCGATAGGACAGTTCTAACATGCCTAAATTAATCCGTTACAGATAAACAGGAGGACGGACCGAGCCTAATTATAGAAAATAGATTTTTTAAAAAGAATTACAACATCCATAAGAGACGGATAAAATTAGAGTTTGGTAAACAAGGAGGTGGAGGACATTCGACTGTATATTACACTGGTAACCAAAGTTTTATGACAACGTTATCTTATTGGCTCTCACTAAAATTTTAGGGAATTTATTGAACTAGTAGTGACTAAACTTTCAAAAAAATTCTACAAAAGGGTGATTTTATTTATTATCATCTTGGATATATGTAAATTTATCAAATTTGAGCTTCTCTGCTATGAACAATAATTCTCCTGGCATAATTATATCAATTAAATTGTCAATATATGAAATATAAATTTGTTAAAATTGAAATGTACACAACTTTAATTTGTTTATACAAAACCATGGATAGGGAAATGGAGAAGAAAATATATAGTACCTTCAACTTTTCTGCCAGTAAACAGTAGTCAATATTATTATCTAAATATCATATTCTATGGCGGTGTCATTGCTTCTTAACCAAAAGCGATTTGTTTATAAAATGTATTTGTGATGCATTTTTTAGGTTAGTTTTGGTTGATTAAAGGTTGAAAGAGCCCCAGAGGGTAATTATTCAATTGAATAAGACCCCTTAAGGTAGAGCCAATGTCATTGACCGTAAACTTTTTCAATCATAGAAAAACATGGGTTGGTGGGTTGGAGTTTCGATGTTCAAAAAAAAGGACGGAGTGTAAGTACCTGTTTTCTTTAATGATGACAATCTGTATTGATCATATAGAAGCAAAGAATAAAATAAACTTTTTTTCTTAAAAGTTGGAGGCATTATAGTTTTTTTTATATAGGTTAATTATTCCTGTTCATGAATCTTATTCATGAATGCATTGTTCTGCAGGGATCTAAAGGAATAAGACAATGACCGCTAAATTGATATACATGACCTTTTATGATAAATAAAATTACCCCTCTGGAGTTTACAATTACGTTTGAAACGGTTGGACAATCAACTTAATAAGCCAACCTATTAAAATTTAATGAAAGGCCCCAAAGTTGTAAAGCCTACAAATAAGAAAACGTTATTATAAAAGTTTGGTAACTAGTGTAATAAAGTTAGCTTAAGATTTCGGCAACTACATGACCGATTTAGTTCTCTATTTCAGGGAAACTCTACATAGGCCAGGGAATGGTTTTAGGCTTTTTTGTGAGACCCTAGATGCTAAGGGTGACGCTGCTAGTGGATTAAACATCAGTGCTGCTGCTATAAAGTATTGATAGAAATGTTAGATAAAAACAGACCTACCAAAAAGGTTACAATTAGTGTAACTTTGCTACTAAAACAAAACATTTAAAAAAAAAACACGAAACCTACTTTATATGCATTTTATCAAGCTTTTTCTTAGAAATATATAGGTTAATTATAAACACGCAATATTGAAAATTTAGAAAAGTTAAAATCGTCCCACCAATTTAAAAATTTGCAATAATTAGGGGTGGTAAAACAAAGTATTTTTCAGTATTTAAATATTCTAATTTTGAACACCATAACCGGGCAGTAGGGGGGCGTCAACACTTCCCTTAAAATTGAAATTGGGAAGGATTCCTTTTTCCCCTCCTCCCCCCACTGACAAAACCCTGTGCACTCCACAAATTGAACATCTTATACCCTATTATTTATAAAGTTTATTTTGTCTAAAGCTTAAGATTTCGATAACTACTGTACCGATTTAGTTCTCCAGTTTTGAAAACTTTCACATAGGTCCTGTTATGGTTTTAGGCTACTTAAACTTTTAGATCTAAGTCTTGAAATGGGTTGGGCTATTTTTCAATCTTCCAAAACAGAGCCTCTTGATGCTAGGGGCGCAACCACTAGTTTTCAATAAAGAAAAGTATAATTACAAAAAAATAAAATTAACATAAAGCCATTTTTGACATACACACTATAGACAGACATACACAATTACAACTCATTACTTAACAAGACATATTAGATTAGACATGATAGAATTGCTCGTTTTTCTTCAAGCTTTCGTTGCTAATTAGAACTGACATGATGATAATGTGAAACGCAAATTTACAGGTTATATTTCGAGTTTTATCAATTGCTTGAGGATGAGAACCTCCATAAAAGCAAAGCATTACAGCAAACATAACGGCTTAAAACATTTTGTATATTCGTCCAGTATATAAATCTTTAAGACCAGAATAATTTAAATAATTTCTCGCATTTATTCGAATCCGGTGGATAGGAACCGGTTCTCATCCATACGAAAAAACTATGTCAAGCATCGAATTATATCCAGCTTTCTACGAATATAAAAATGTACAATCATAAGATTAAAACCAGTTTCTTTAGCCGGTGCCTTCGGCACCTCAGGGCTAAAAAAACTGGTTTTAATCTCATAATTGTACATTCTATATCCGCGGAAAGCCGTTTATAATACGATGCGAGAAATAACTATTCTATCCCGTACTTTTTGTGTCAACATAGCCTAAAAAAAGACGTACGAACTTTACAGATATATTTAAAGCGTTGCTGGTTTACAAGGTTTTAAATCAATAGAATGATTAAAACGTGTTTTAAGGACTCGCCCTAATTATAGAAAAGCTGTCATAATTTAACGTAAAATGCAAAGTATTAAAGAAAACAAGCATAATTGTATCCAATAGTATTGTATTTTTAAGAGAATACCAGTATAGCACAGTAAGAGTTAATTAATGTTTTAAGATCATTTTCAAATTTTAGTAAAAAAACTTAAAATGATATTTTGCCTAACTTTTATGAAATTGCGTTTTAAACTTTTAAAAATCCAGGTATAGTCCCTTTCGTCCTTCCATAAACAAGAATGGTATTAGTTATTTCTCGCATAATATTATAAACAGCTTTCCGCAAATATAGAATGTACAATTATGATATTAAAACCAGTTTTTTTAGCCCCGAGGGGCCGAAGGCACGGTCTAAAAAAACTGGTTTTTATATTATGATTGTACATTTTGATATTTCTGGATATAATCCGATGCTAGAAATAGTTTTTTTCGTATGGATGAGAACCGGTTCCTATCCACCGGATTCGAATGAATACGAGAAAAAATTCCTGAAATAACATAAGCGGTCAGACTCATTACTGATTAAAGAGTAGCTGCGCTACTCATAAAATTTAAAATGCTTTGTTGATAACAAATGACCTTCATTACGATGTAAAAATCCATTCAAGGTTCAAAGCCAGGTATTAAGGGTAACATGCAAAAATTTCGTTAAGTGTAATCCATGCTTAAGTATGTCGTTAACATGTAATGAAATGTTCTCTTTTTAATGATGCAATGTAGATAGTTTGTCAGTCACATTTATTTATCCTGTCAAAACTGTTGGCATTCTATCGATATGCAATTTAAAGGTTCATTTCGACTATATGTTTATCTGTAGAATGTATTTACTAGCTTATATTTTTTTTAAATCTAACCCCTTTTAAAATCTTTAGTTAATAACTAGCGGATGCGGCCTTAGAGGCCACTGGGGGTACTTGAAAGAAGAGGGGATCGACCGTCCACTTTCGATTTTAGTTTCGAAAAAAAGTAAACAAAATTTGGAAGGGGTAATTCTTTAAACGAAGAGTGGCATGAGGTTCCCTTTCCCAAAATAGTTATAAATCTACAATTGAACTAAAATGGGCGTCACTGTAAAGGAGAATTGTTCACTGTTCAGCTTTGAGTGAGATCCTACGCACTATGATAGGCAATGACATCCTGTTAATGAGCAAAAAAACAAAAGATTATGATAATCCTTTTTGTCCAAGATCCCATCCTTATATCCCTGTTAATATTTTCTTACAAATTTCAGGTATAAATCACAAGAAAAGATTATATTTAAATTCCAGTCCCATTTAATGTAGGCAGGGAGGAGACCTTGGACTGTAAATTATACTGGTCCCCAAATTTTTATCAACACGTTCATTGGTTTAAAACTTTTGGTACTTTTCTCAAATCTTGATTTGTTGGATAAAACTAGAAATGTTAAAAATTTTCAACCAATTTTTAAGAAGGAGTAACTTTGTTTATCATCTTTATGGGTATACAATATACATCAATTTATCGTCCATTGTCTTATCCCTCAAGATCCTTAGGATACAATATCACCTGTTGAACTTCCGACAATTTTGTTGACAGCCTATCATAACGCTATTATGTCAACTCTATGCATATATAAAAATTGTTCTTAGTGAACATTCATCGGCATTGTGTTTTTGATTAAACTTTACTAATAGAAACTGATATATGCCATGTACCACTTTGAGAAATGTTATATAATTAGTATAACCGTAGCCTCATTATTGATTGGTCAACATAAACAAACTCCCAGTCTGAGAGTTGGTTTCCAAAACCTTGAATTGATATATCGGACAAACTAAAGCTTAGCCAAGTTCTTTCTGGTGCCTATAAAAAAATGACGCCATACAATACAAATGTCCTATGATAGGGCAATACACAGACTAAATTACCAATGGCAGGCCAGAATACATTTTAATTGATCAATCGAAGGCTAGTATAAAGTTATTTTTTAAGCACTAAAAAAAGCTTCAAGCTGAGCCTATGATTTGTCATAGCAAAACTAAAGATATTTATATTAATTAAAAGCCTTTACCAAAAAAGACTTATTAGTATGGTTAAGCGTACGGACATACCAACCTACCACACGAGTTTCTAGAAGTGTAGCTTCGCTATTTATAGATACTGTTTGTATGTTAATCATACAATTCACTCAGACATACACACACAAACACACACACACATACACACACACACGCGAACACACACAAACACACACACACACACATACTCACACTAAAAACACAATCACGTACGATTAATGATTCTCTCCAAAAAATACGCTTTTTTGCTTTCTCCCACTCTCCTCCCCCTTCCTCTCCGTATTTGTCCTGTTTTTTTTGTAGAGAAGCTACTCTATAATTCAAAATGTCTGACTGTCAAAAATGTTTTTTAGAAGAAACGTAATTTTCTCGGATGCTGTTAAAGATTGATTTGTAAAATTGTAAAATGGAAATGATTCGATATTAAAGATATGTTTTTTTATGTAAATTATTATAAGTAACTACTTTATCTTTTTCTCTGATGTTAAAAAAAATATATGTCAAAATCCTTTTTCTAGATTCCCACAACCATTTAGCATCTATGGTAAACCTCATTTTACCTTCTATCTTTAAGACTGACCTTGTTGTTTTGATAAATCGTTTTAAAGAGTTTAGGTGCTTATGGATGCTATCATGCTTGTTTCATCATTTATTGTTGTTGAACACTGTGATTTTAAAAAATGCACCTCTTTTCGGGGGGCGTAGGTTCTATTTCCCTCCCCCTTTAAATGCAGGCATACAGGGAAACATTTGAAGCTTCCCTGGAAATGAGAACTTAATAAGTTCAAAAGTTTTGGAAATCTTAAGCTTCAACGAAAAGCCTTATACTACTTTATGTAATAGGATAATAAGTTTTTTTAAATAAGTCCTTATACTTTTTTCCCTGAAATGGCTGCGACTTACATCCATTTTTCATTGCTTTATCATGCAGTTGGGGGCACCACCCTCCACCCCCATCCCTTTCTCTCTCATAGACTACCCCCACCCTGAGGTGGATACTTAAAACATTGTCGACGTCTTGAAGTCTTGCAGTCTTCAAGTATTTTGGCAAAAAGTAATTCTTAAAAACTTTTTCTTGAAGAGCTACTCTTTGAAGACAAGTCTTCAAGTAGGTAGTTGAAGACGTCTTCGAAGTGTTCTCAATTTACATCGAACAGTGTGTGTATGTTAGTCTGCAAAATAGGCACTTTTCTTTAGTGGGGGGGAATATATTCCTATAGGGTGACAAACAAGTATTTTCACAATTTTTTTATTTAAATATTTATTTAATATTTCCACGGATAGTAAAATTAAATATCATCAGTTTATTATCAATTTCTATTTTCCGAGGGCCCGAAGCTTTATTTTATTATTCGGTGAGAATTGTTTATTATACAATACAAAATCCTATTATAAATGGTTTTATGCTATTTTCTACCCTTTGAATAAATAGTTCCTAAATGCTAGGTGCGAAATCGCTTGTGATTTTCAGTTTGAAAAAATGTAAATAAAACTTGAGAAAAAAAGTTGTTAACTCTTATTAATGACATAATATTAGGAGGGAAAGCGAGAGGATTTTTTAACGCAAAATTACGCAAAGCTACACAAAACTTGACGTCTCTTCAAAAGTGTCTTGAAGTGTTTTTAAGAAGAGGAAAAAATTTAACCTCGAGTCTCGGAAGACTGAGTCGTCGAACGTGTCTTCAAGTGTTTTTAATGTTTTTAAGTATCCACCTCTGGGTCCTAGACACTTTTTTCTGTGTCTAAAAATGACGTCAGGGGTGGGGATCCTCATTATCCCTAAAACTTTCAACTAAATAGTAATTGTTAAATATGGGCATAACTGACCTAGTACCGATTTGAAATAATTTCAACACTAAGCTTTACTTTAGGATTAGAATATCTACTATGTAACGCTATTCTTGTTACCAAATTCTGTTCTAATGATTTATATCAATAATATGACTTTATAAAAGGGGTCATGTATGGCATTACATTGACTTACTATTATCAAAATGAATGTCGCCTATATAGTAATGAATAAAAATGGTAATAGCTGACATAATGTCCACATAAAAATATTCATTTTTTTTGTTTGTTAATAAAACATCAAGACTAAAATATAACAGGCCCCAAGCTCTAGCACCTCAACCCTGGATTTACCTTACAGTCATATCATTATAGTAAGCAACCACCCACCCCCTTACGTCGACAGTATACACTTTTGTAGCAGCCTCGCTTCTCTGTATATAGGTTCTGTACGTTTGTGTAATCGTGATTGACGGTTAGCTACACAATTATACTTTTTATTTAATATAATCAACTCTTACGTCGACAGTATACACATTTGTAGTAGCCACGCTTCTCTGTATGCAGGTTTTGTACGTTTGTCACTTTGTTATTGACGGTTAGCTGCTCGATTAAACTTTTAATTAAAAAATATCAATCCTTACGTCGACAGTATACACATTTGTAGTAGCCTTGCTTCTCTGTATGTAGGTTTTGTACGTTTGTCCCTTTGTGATTGACGGTTAGCTTTATCAATAGACTACTTTTAACACATCATATGAAACTATTACCTTCCCCTTACGTCGACAGTATACACATTTGTAGTAGCCACGCTTCTCTGTATGTAGCCTTTGAACGTTTGTCACTTTGTTATTGACGGTTAGCTGCTCAATTATACTTTTAATTAAATATAATCAATCCTTACGTCGACAGTATACACATTTGTAGTAGCCACGCTTCTCTGTATATTGGTTCTGTAGGTTTGTCCATTTGTAATTGACGGTTAGCTCAATAGACTTATACGGATAGTAATAAAATTATTGTCCAACTATAGTATCTGATATTTGTTTGTCTGTAAATATGAACCCATACAATTTTACATACTGCGCCTGTTAGAATGATTAGCAATTTAAGGGGAGCTTTTTTTGGTATATGCAGGTTTTAGGCCATTTGACTCTGGTAGGGGTAGCATTGGTTAACCCCTTTAATGATAAAGATTACATTTTTTTTACTTTTTTTTATTTCATAACATCCTAATATATTAAAATTTGTTTCAAATTTGTGTATACTTGTTAAATGCCTTGCCTCCCTTCCTTTTTCACCACTCATACCCCCATCAAAAGATTTGATTAATTTTTCCTATCTAGAAAACCCCAGGAGGGAGGGGGGTGGGGAGGTTATGCTTTTTTGCATACATTTATTTTTCTAGGGGTGTTGTAAAAGGGGGGGAAGGGGGCGGCATTGAAAGGCGTTAATGAATTAGTGTATATAATTATACATTACATTAATGGATGTAGAATGTACGTGGATATTATGGCAGGGGAAAAATTGTCGTAAATTTAGGTTGCTAACGTGAAACTTAGATGATATATTGGTCAGTTCATTCATACAGTAAGAAGGGTGGGGATGGGTTAAAGTGGTGGATGTGGGGTATTGCTTTTTTAGCCAGCTACGAGTTTCACTTTATTAGAATACATGAAAATCTGGTGTAACATCCAAGTAATAATATATCGATAATTATATATTATATTGAATTTTCAGGCTATAATTTTTATAAAAGCTTTTTACATGTTTTATTTCATTGTTAAAAGCGAAGCTTTTCTACATTTAGTGGTTGTTCGTACATCCCTAGGTATAATTAACAATGTTAGAATGGTCCTATCGATTTCAAGGGGATTGGAAGAGTAGCATTGTGAAAAGAATAACACAATAGATTTGAAACATGATGAAACTCAGAAATTATATTTATACCCAAAGATTTATAAACACGACCTCTCATTCGTTGTCTTAAAACCTTGGGTACCTTTATATAATCTTGTTTGGTTTGTTTTAAAAAGTAGTGTCCAAACTTTCTTCCAATATTTTTAATCTAAAGCAGTTTTATCCTTTTGAGCAGTGTACAATAATTTATCTACCATTGTCTTATTCCTTCAGATCCCTGTTTATCAAATTGAAATATTCAATATTTTTCTTAAATTTTGATTACTTGGCTGATTGGGTCCAATGTTTGAAATCAATATATTCTGGCCTTTCACATTATTAACTGTTAGAGCTGCTTCGCTCTTTTGCCCACCCCGCATTTATTATGTATTATGAGAGGGCATAAGAAAAAGAGCAGCAAAAAATCTTGAAAAATTACCCAAGAAAGGAATTTCAATAAGTCACACTAACGTACACACACACGCACACACACACACAAACACGCACATACACACACACACTCACACACACACACATACGTTCACCTTATTTGGCTAAACGTTGCAGCACGACAAAGTTTTTTGTGGGGCTTTTATAATTCTATGGACATCCAGGTACTTTACAGATATGTGCTACATAGGGAGGGAGGGGACATTGGACTGTAAATTAAACTGGTACCCAAAGTTTTATAACCACGTTGTCTTATTCATTGGCTGCAATACTTTTGTATTTATATTGAAATTTTGATTGGTTTGTTCCAAACTTTCCAACCCATATTTCTACAGAAGGAGTCATTTTGTTTATTATCATGGGGGATGTATTTCAATTAATCGGCCATTGTCTGATACTCTATTCACCCCAAGAATAAATTGTCCCCCCCCCCCTTCCAATTCAGAACAGACGCTGAAGGGGTAACAAGTAACCAAATTCTCCCCTCCTTATACTAGTGTTTGAACATTTTGACCGCCCGCTGTACACAGTCACACACACACCATACATGACTGTATAATTATTTGGCGGGAGTATTGTTGTGCAAGAAACACATCACATATATTTCTATTCTTTTTATATTTTGTTTATATAATAACTATGGCTAACAACCAAGAACTTTTAATGAAATTGAAAACCCTTCAAAGTAACTATGATAAGTTAAAAAGTGATTTTTACCACTCTGACCGGCAGCGGATTATTTGTGACAATGAACGTGAGCAGTATTGCCGCAACTGGTCTCTCCGTTTTTTCGGCATCAATGTCGAACAGGGGGACATCAACGAGCTCGGCCTTGATGTGGCCTGCATGATAACAGTTTACAAACGTGTTGTCAAACCTGTCTTGGAATGTGCTGACAAAAAGATCCTTCCTGCAGTGCCAGAGTGGTTTGATTTGCTCGAAAACGGACATTTTGTTGGTAAATCATTTAAATCTAAAAGAAATCCTTCATTGTTTTTGCCAAAACCTATAATCATACGTTTCACTAAGAGATGGCAGCGTAATTTGTTCCTGCGGCTAAAAAAGGACCACATGCCGAGCCCTACTGAATTGGAGATGGAAGCAGGTGTAGAAAAGTTCACTGCCACCGCCGACTTAACTACACGCAACTACAAATTCATGAAACTGATCAGTGATGATGCTAGGGTTGATAAAGTTTGGACCCTAGATGGCAAGATAAAATTTACCTTGGTCCAAGACCTACAGAAGCAGAAGTATGTACATACCGTTTCTTGTATTTTAGATTCTGTAGATAAAATACTTGATTCAGCTGTCAACACTCTGAGAATATCCAGACGCAAGGCATTCCCTTCAGATGTTCAGAAACCAACATCATATGTAGCGGCAACCGCCGCTGCACCTGCCGCACCCACTTCGACAGCACAGGGTGCCCGGGAGAAGCCGCCACAGCAGCAACACCAGCAGCCGCAGCAGCAGAGGCGAACCAACAGCAGTACCAGAGCTGTCCTGCTTGATGGCCCATCACCAGCTGTCCTGGAGGCCAGAAGGCAGCGAGATCTTTTAAACGAGGACTCTGATGTTGATTTTGATAATCAAAAGGTATAATGTAAAATTTCATAATCCTAAGAATAATTAATTTAGATTTTCTGTGTTTTAATTTGATGGTTTTCTTATCAGCTTTCTTATTTATTTTCTATCGATTAAAATAACTAAATCATTAACTGTTTTATACTAATATGACAAATCTATTTCTTTTTTATATACATACAGACAGACATCCTACTTTCGTGTATGATGTATAATTTAAATTTGAATGTAACTAAAAAACTAACTACACCACGTATATTGGTATAATGATATTGATAAAAACTTTTTCTGTCTATGTAAATCTATCCAAATTTAAGAATAGAATTTTATTTTAAAAATTAAAATAAATATGCACTTAAACAATACTTCGCTTTTATGCATTTAGTTTTTTTTTGTAATGTCTTACTTTTTCTACTTGTTGTATATATATCAGGGCAATTGCCGTCCCTTGTCCCTGATTAATTCTTGTACTAAAATATGTTTATTTTCAGGTTTCCCCTCCCGTGCGCAGCTTCTCTCCCCTTTTTACAACTATGAACCTGGATAATGTGGATTTTTTAAGTACTGAAAACCTTTCACGTTCATTTAACTTCAACTTTAAAGAAATGTTTAATTCAAGTATTGATGTAGGATTAAATAATAATTTTAATGATTCACCCTACAGGGATGTTGATATTCTTTCTAATTACTATAGTCTTGAAGAATTTATTGAAAGCAATCAAAATCAAACCAACCTTTCTCTCTTTAGTTTAAATATTCAAAGCTTGGCTTCTAAATTTAATGAATTCTCAGATTTTCATAATTTATTAGTAACTAGTAAATGTAAATTTGACATAATGGCACTTCAAGAAACATTTTCTATAGTTGATCCAAACTTGTTTAGCTTACATGGATATAATTTACAGTATAAAACAAGAACGATACATAAGGGTGGGGGCGTAGCTTTCTATGTCTCTACCAATCTTCAATTTCAAGTTCTCGAGGAACTTTCAATATTCCAAGAGAAAATTTTTGAATCTTTATTTATCAAAGTAGATGTTTCCGAAAAAAATAGTTTTATACTAGGTAATATTTATCGTTCACCCTCTACAAATAATGGATCAACTCCTTCAGAGCAATTTAATTCTTTTTTAGACATTTTAAGTAATATTTTAGATCAATTATCAACACTTAATCAAAAAGTCTACCTGGTTGGTGACTTTAATTGTGATTTAATTCGATTTATGGACCATCCTAAAACCTTAGAGTTCATAGATAAATTATTTGCATGTGGATTTATTCAACTTATAAACCATCCAACTAGAATATCACAAAATAGAGCTACTCTTATAGACCATTGTTGGACAAATTATATTAGTAATGAATATAAAACAGGAATATTAACTATGTATTTAAGTGATCATTTTCCTATCTTTCATATTTTATCTTCTAAGAAAAAACGTTCAATTCCAAAAACTTTTAAATATAGAGATTACTCTGCAGATAACATAAATTCCTTTAAATCACTACTTTCTCAATTAAGCTTTGCTGATGTTATTCAAGAAAATGATGCCAACTTAAGTTATGATTTGTTTCATAACAAATTTTTTGATCTTTTTAACATTGTTTTTGAAGAGAAAGAAAAAAGGTTTAATCGTAATGTACATAAAATTGAACCTTGGATGTCTCTTGGTCTTTTAACATCAAGATTAAGAAAAGATGAATTGTCCAAAATTTATTCTAAAAGCCGAACCATTGAAGATCATAATATTTACAAAACTTATAAAAATTTATATAACAAACTCTTGAAAAATATGAAAAAATTATATTATCAGCAAGAAATCCAAAAACACCAAGGTGATTTAAAAAATGTTTGGCTGACTATTAGAGAAGCTGCAGGTATTAAAGCTAAAGCTTCTAGTCTACCTTCTAATCTAAATATCAATGGTCACATTGTAAAAGATAATAAACTCATAGCAGAAGAGTTTAATAAGCAATTTTCTTCCATAGCAAATAAAATTAAAGAAACTATAACTCCCACAGATAAGCCTCCAGATGATTACATTGAGCCACTAAATTTAAACTTTCAAATACCCCAAATTACCCCTAACCAAGTCATTGAAGCATTTAAGGATTTAAAAGATAAAAAAAGTTGTGATTATATGGATCTTTCTTCTCATTTCATGAAAAACATCATTGAATTAATTTCATCTCCCCTTTCTCATATTTTTAATAGATCTCTAGCGACAGGAATAGTACCCAAAAAACTAAAAATTTCTAAGGTACACCCTGTTTTTAAAAGTGGCTCTCTAGATGAAACAAATAATTATAGACCAATCTCTTTGATTTCTCTTTTTGGTAAATTACTAGAAAAAATTGTATGTAATCATCTCAGTAGTTTTTTATTGTCTAATAACATAATAGACAAAAACCAGTTTGGATTTCAAAAAAATCACTCAACAATCCATCCCATGATTCATTTACTTAATAAAATCACTGAAGCTATTAATAATAAGGAGTTTACCATTGGAATATTTTGTGACTTAACCAAAGCATTTGACATGGTTCCAATAAGATTGTTAATAAATAAGCTAAGTAAAATAGGTATTAATGGAAACATTTTAACATGGTTCCAAAACTACTTGACTGAACGTCAACAATTTGTTCAAATAGGCCAAGACAAATCTTCCTTACTCATAGTTGATAGTGGTGTACCACAAGGAAGTATTTTAGGCCCTATATTATTCTTGATCTTCTTTAATGATCTTCCAAGATCAACTTTACTATCAATGTTATTATTCTGTGATGACACAACTATTCTTGCTTCAGGAAAAAATCTTAATGACCTTGTCAATTTTGTAAACACTGAACTTCGAAAAATTTCTCAATGGTTTCGGGCTAATGGAATGTCCTTACATCCTGTAAAAACTAAATTTACTATTTTCCACACCCAAGGACAAAATATTCCTTGGGATGATATCAACCTTGTTATAGATGAAAATGATCCTGATTGTACAAATTACAATGATGCTCTAGTAAAAAAACTTGATTATGTTAATAATTCTAGTGAAATTCCTGCCATTAAATTTCTTGGTATATACTTTGATCCAACTTTAAATTTTAAATATCACATTGATCAATTGAGTCTTAAGCTCTCCAAAGCATTGTTTATTCTTAGAAGATCAAAAAACATACTTGATAAAACATCTATGATTTCTCTATATCATTCACTATTTCATAGCCATCTTGTGTATGGAATTCTTATTTATTCTACTGCTGCCTCTGCCAACTTAACACCGATTATAACAAAGCAAAAAATGGCCATTAGATGTATCATGAACTCTAAGTATAATGCTCATACTGCGCCAATGTTTAAAATGCTAAATATTTTACCATTTGATTTGCTTGTTAAATATTTTCAATTGCAATTTATGCATAATTATAAAATGAATAATTTACCTAGATCCTTTTCAAACACTTGGGAAACTAATGCAGAATTCAATAATAATTATCAATTAAGAAACAATTTTGATTATAGAATTCCTAGATTTAGAACTGGGCTTCTAAAAAGATTGCCATACTGTAATTTTCCTATAATTTGGAATGATTTTGATTGCCATATTATCAAAAATTTGGCCAGTAAAATTCAATTTAAAAATAAACTTAAAGCACATCTTATTGAATCTATTAATATTGAATGTTCAAGACTACTATGCCCTGTTTGTCATCTAAACCTATAAAAATGTAAAAGATTTTTTTTTTTTTTTTTTATTTTTAATTTGTTTTTATATTTATTTCTTTTTCAGAAAGGTTTTCAGTACATAACTTTATTTTTCAATACACAATTCAAGTGTATAAAAAGGGGGGAACTACAAAGCTGCACACGGGAAAACGGGACCTGATATAAATGTACATATGTACATCTTCTTGCTTCAGTAACCAAAGAAGTTTTTTTTTTCAACAGCTAGAGACAACACCGCTCACGCGACATCTTAGCTGCCAATGTAAATACAGAAGCAACACAAATATGAAATTATTTTATTATAAATATACCTATGCTTATTTTATCGTACATTATTTTATTGTCTTTTTTTTATTATATTGGAAAATAAATCTACTACTACTACTACTAATTTTTTTTATATTTCTATTTTAAAACTAAAATTGAAAATAGCAAACCTCCTCCCCCCCCCCCATTCCCTAAAATCACTAGAGGCATAGCTTTAGAGGGCAGAGTCGCTAGAAATTAGTAAAGTACTTGTATATCAATAAATGGTTTCTATCAAAATAGATGATTTAGGGGTTTTCTATGTCTAAACTAGCGCAGTTTTTTGTTAGTGTTATCTCTATGGGTCTGTTTAACAGTAAGATCACATAAACGGCAGCACTAGGACAATTTAGCTTTTCAGGTAAGCTTTATACTAGTAGTTATTGTCTTAATAAAATTTATTAAAGCTGACATGCTAATTGCTAAGGTGTAAAAAAGCTGCACGTTTTCTCCAACATTAATTCTAACTGATAAAATTATTAAAAGCGAAGCTTTTCTATAATTAGGGTCGGACCGTCCGTACGTCCGTCTGTAACAGATGGCTATTTCCGTTAATTTAGGCATGTTAGAATTGTCCTATCGGTTTCAAACTTTGCATGGTGATTCCTGTAGTAGTTAGGTACGATTTAGAAAGCGTAGCAACTATATAATCATTACCAGAATGTCCATTTTAAACATGTTGATTTTTTTACTTTTTTAACAACAAATTTTTATGTGATCTAATAATCCGATTGATCTGATTTTTGGTATACTGATTCCTGGGACAACAAAGTACAATATTATAAGCAAAGCAACTCTATAATCAAGTCCTAAAAATGTAAGTATGTCCATAAACATTGTTCTGTATCAAGCAGTTTTTCAACAATTTTACTTACAATTTTGCTTCAACTCGTATACATTTATATTTTGATTATTCAGTTCTGACACTATACAAGTGTTAATGTCTGTTTGTCCTTCAGTCAGTGCTTCACTTTTATGGATGTTGACATCCTTGTTTACAATGAATCGTCCAAAATCTCTTTTAGCGACTGCATGTTGTTATAAATGCCTGATATTTACGTCGATATTTAACAAAATTACCCTTTCTGTAGATTAAAATTGTGGGTTGAAAGGTTATGCCAAAAGTAATTTAGAACCAAAAATATAAAATTCAATGATAGTTATTTCTCGCATCGTAATATAAACAGCTTTCCGCGGCTTCTCGGGGCTAAAAAAACTGGTTTTAATCTTATAATTGTACATTTCTATATTCGTAGAAAGCTGGATATAATACGATGCAAGACATAGTTTTTTCGTATGGATGAGAACCGGTTCCTATCCACCGGATTCAAATGAAAACGAGAAAAGTTTTTAAGACAACGATAAGAAATCGTCGTTATACAACATTGTGTACTAGTGTAATTTACGATCCACTGTCCCCTCCCTTCATGCCAATAATGCTATTTAAAATTCTTATCAAATATGAGATTTCCTTGAACAGAAGGCCAATTCAACTAGAATGGTCATGTAAATAGTAGCACAGCTATTTCATTTTAAATGCTTTCTTTTCTTTTGAAGGGACTCAGTTGTGTTTATATTTTCGACGCTTTAGCTGATTTCAAAACCCAAAACAAAAACTGGACCGGGTCCCCGGTCTCCTGTGGGCAGAGTTGCATCAATGCATACAGCTTATGTCAAATCTATTCTTTTACTTTTATGGTACCAGTAAAATTTACAGTCTAATGTCCTCTTATTTTTGGTGATTCACATAATATCATAAGCACTGTATTAGTAACCAGCGGGTACGATCCTATGGGCCTCTAGGGGTACTTGAGGTAGGAAGGGGGAGAGGTTACACTTTCCCCTTTTTTTAAATTTAAACAAAAAAATTTAGGAGGGTCATTTATTGGGAAAGTGTTGTTATCCTAAAAAATGATAAAACTTCCCAGGAAGCTAAATGTAAAGGAGAACAATTTCGGTTCAGCGGTTAGAGAGTTTCTTCGTCACAGACAGACAAACACAGATATTCTGTTACTTTTATACAAACTAGCGGCTACTACGGGGGGGGGGAGGGGGGGGATTTATTTCGGAAAGGTTAAGTTAGCCTCCCCCAAAATAGTTATAAATATACCCTGGAGGATCTATAAGAACCTTCACGGAAAAGGAAAACCATATCAGTTCAGCGGTTAGCGAGATCCTTCGCTACAGACAAAAAATAGCTTACTAATTTATACAGTGTGTTTTTTTTTATGAGAACTTTTTTGAAAGCAATTTTACCCCACTTATAGTTATCAGAATTTAATGATTAATGGCTTATTTTCTTCGTTTTTTAAGGGAAATTATGAAACAACAAAAAAAATTACAGTTTTTGTTGAAAAAGTACAGTAAAGTTGAAAATTAAAAACTTAGGTGTCAACATCTAAAAATGGTTTTAGCGCATTTTTCTTATGCTCAAATAATCAACCTTTTGCAAGAATGGCTGCTAAACACTTCAAAGTTGAGATATAGAGCTAAAAATGTATACAGATACTATTAGGGACATGTACTAGAACATATCAAAGTTTGAAGGTCATATCTCAACTAATAAGCCATTAATCATTAAATTCTGATAACTATAAGTGGGGTAAAATTGCTTTCAAAAAAGTTCTCATAAAAAAAAATACAATGTATAATAGGATAAGGATAAATCTACCTACATTGCCGACTTACAGAGAATCTTCAGTGTCCAAAAAAAACTAATAAACAAACAATACCATTTATGACCTTGTTGCAATTGGGTTAGCTACTTAAATATTAGAAAACAAGTACATACCCCCCCCCCCAAACTAATTATTTTTCATTTTTCTATTATAGAAAACTAGTGGCTGTGCCCTTAGTATATATTTATGGGCTTGTTTTTAAAGTTAAGAAAAGGGGGCAGAATTTTAGATTCAAGTCTTGGATGTTAATAGGCTATTTTTTTTGTAGAGCACGACTTTTTGGTTTGGTATTCTATATAAAAATTATTTTTAAGATAAAATTCTTTGTTAAAAATGACCACTATTTTTCCTTAAGACTAAGAAAAAACTCTCTTGCCTCCACAAACAATTGAACATGCTGTTATAACCCGTTTCATGTAATCCAGTCTGCGTATGTCAGGTGTCCTACTTCTGACCTGATTCGATACTTTTTAAAAGCGAGGCTTTTCTAAATTTAGGGCCAGTCTGTTGTCTGTACGACAGCTCTTATCATTTAATTAAGCATGTCACATCACCAATCTATTTCACACTTTGCATGATGATTCCTGTATCATATAGGTAAGACTTAGAACGTTTCCCAACCAGAAGACCGAAAGTCCATTTTGAACATTATGATTTTTAGGTTTTTAAAAAATATTTCAAATCATATAATGATCCTATTAACTTAATCATAAAAACATAAAAAACATTTATTCAGTGACAGATTACGCCCCGTCTTACGAAGCAGTACATACAATAGTACACCAAGCTACTGCTTAGTACCAGGTGTACTTTACAATTTTTCATAATATTTATAAATTTAAATTGCATGACTAACACTAGATGTTATGTGTGGCACTGATTAGGCTTCCCTAAAAGTAGGAATATGCGTATCCGAGATGTTTGCATTGCCTTTTTTAGGTTGGCATTAAGTTAATAAGAAAAATAAGAAATAATAATGTCAAAATAAATGTAGTTAAAATTAAATGGACAGGGGAAAAAGAGAAGGAAAGAAGGGTTACAACAAATTTTAAGGCTAGTTTTTCTTAAATTTTAAAACCATTTCTGTAATTAATAATGTAAGGTTTTTAATAAATCCAGGCAAATCAATATATTTTAAGTACATTCATTACATTCTTCAATATTACATATAGATTTAAAAAGTTCATCTTTAAGATTTAATGCAAATGTTTTTTTAGGAATATTCTCATTTAAAAGATCTTTTTCATGACAAAAATTATTCCATAGTCTTTGAAATGAAAATAATGGAAACCTTTCAATTTTTTTAAATTTGGCTATTGGAATATAAAACTCACTAGAATTTCTTAGTTGTCTTTGATTTCTTAGATTATTTCTAATCCATACACCATCAAAAGAATTTGGTAGCCTCCAGCGAATAAAATCATAAAAAAATAGTAGTTTTGTATAAATAGATAGCTCCTTAATAGGCAAAACATTAATTTTCCTAAACAAAGGTGGCGTATGGCTGTTATAAGCGGATTTGTGTATAATTCTAATAGCTTTTTTTTGTAGAACTACTAAAGGCTTAATAGATGATTCTAAGCCACAGCTCCATGCTAGCAAGCAATACAATAAATGGCTATTTATAAAAGAGTGGAATAGTGTTACTAAGGATTTTTCACATAATATATGCTTAACTCTATTGATTAAAAACAAACTTCTAGATATTTTTTTCCTTAAATATTCAATATGGTATTTAAAGTTAAGTTGAGAATCAATAAACACACCCAAAAATTTAATTGCAGGAATTTCACTCTGTTGGTTGATATAACCCAAATATCTAATTTTATCTGTATCATTCTCATTTTCATTATTAAAATCTAATTTAATTTTAATTTGTTCCCAAGTTATGGAATCCTCCCTTTTATTAAAGATCATAAATTTAGTTTTAGTTGGATTAAGAGACATTTCATTGCAACGAAACCAATCACAGATATTTTTAAGTTCAATGTTGAGTATTTCAATTATCTCATTCAAATCTTTTCCTGATATCAAAAAATTACTGTCATCTGCAAAGAGTAGTGTCATTAAGCTAGTACAATTTTTAATATCATTGATATAAACTAGAAACAAAATTGGACCCAAAATACTTCCCTGTGGGACACCCTTGCTGATTCCTAATAAATCACTTTTTTCGCCATTTGTATAAACAAACTGATTTCTATTACTTAAATAGTTTTTAAACCATTCTAATTCTAATCCATGTATACCATTTTTTTAAAGTTTTTTTAATAAAATTGTATGCGAAATATGTATGAAATATTGATTCCTAGGACCATTAGGTATAAAATTGTAATAGAATCATTTATAATATCTAATACATATTAAACATTCTGGTAGTTTTATCAAATAAATTTATAAGCTTTGATTTTAATTTATGTTGTCATCCTTGTTTTATTTTTAGTAGCGAAGCTACTCTATAATTCACTTTGTCCGTCCGTCAGTCCGTCAGTCAGTCCGTAACGCTATGGGGGAAATGGGATTTACTCAGCTCCTATAAAAGATAGAATGCTGAAATTTTTTGACAACATTTCCATCATTGAGGAGCATAATTGACCATAAAACATCATTGGCGTTCGGACCGATTTTTAGCAGGTTTTAGGCTATTTTTATATTTTTCACATTTTTCTCCATATCTTCAGTGTTTATGGTCTGATTTTCAAAATTTTTTCAGTTACAGATATTAAAATTAAATTTCCCGTCGTATAAAGGAACAACAATGAAGGCCAGACTGCCTTATAAGCAGGTTTTAGGCTATTTTTATATTTTTCACATTTTTCTCCATATCTTCAGTGTTTATGGTCTGATTTTCAAAATTTTTTCAGTTACAGATATTAAAATTAAATTTCCCGTCGTATAAAGGAACAACAATGAAGGCCAGACTGCCTTATAAGCAGGTTTTAGGCTATTTTTATATTTTTCACATTTTTCTCCATATCTTCAGTGTTTATGGTCCGATTTTCAAAATTTTTTCAGTTATAGATATCAAAAATAATTTCCCGTCTTTTAAAGAAAACAATCATGACGGCCAGACTGCCTTTTTAGCAGGTTTTAGGCTGTTTTTTTTTATATATTTAACATTTTTCTCCATGTCTTCAGTGTTTATAGTCCGATTTTCAAAATTTTTCAGTTATAGATATCAAAATTAAATTTCCCGTCTTTTAAACAAAGTAACCATGACGGCCAGACTGCCTTTTTGGCAGGTTTTAGGCTATTTTTATATATTTAACACTTTTTTTCATATCTTCAGTGTATATGGTCCGATTTTCCAAATTTTTTAAGTTAAACTGTTTTTAACCTATTTTTTTATCATATATCAAAAATATACTATGACACCAATATAATCAGACTGCAGAGCCCAAATTTGAATTAAGTCCCCAATAAACTTTTTTTGGGGGATTTAAAAAACAATTTTATATGTTGCTGTGATCATTTTGATGGAAGCAAAAGCATTTTTTAGTTTGGGGTTAAATTGTTTCTTACAGAACAATTTGATGTGATTCAGATTATATCAATACAATAAAAAAAACTCTACTCTGTTCGATGCAAATAATTTTTTTCTAAAACAATAATTTATATAGAAGAAATTTAACATTAAAATAAAACATATTATTCTGAAGTCTGAACCAATTAGAAGTCTCGTTTCATTTCAGTTTTTTACAATTCAAAAAAGAGTGTTTTCACAAAGTGACTTATTTCCAATGTAGTTAAATAATGTTTATTTAATTAAAATGAAAAGAATGAAAACTATACACATAAAAGATACATGCTTTTTAAAAATATTTTTAAAAAAATAAGTTTGAATAATCTTATATTTTATCATATTTGTATATGTGACAAAAAAATTTGTTGTATTGCGTAAACGTTTGTTGTCATCTTTCACTATTTAACCCTTTACAGCCAATTTTTTTGTGTTTTAAATAAGTGATGGAAAACAAGCACGATAAAGTTAATTCATTGATAAATTGTAAAGAATTAAGTTTTTAATGAATTAATTTAGATGAAATCAAAAGGCCTAATTTTACTCTATACCAGAATACTATATATATGAAGCAAAACACTCTAAAAGCTACGAATTTTACCCAAATAAAAAAAGACCTTTTGCTCTGATCAAAAAAGACCACAGCAACAGTAAAATTAATTTTTAAATCCCCTCAAAAAAGTTTATTGGGGACTTAATTCAAATTTAGGCTCTGCAGTTTAATTCTACTGGTGTCATAGTATATTTTTGATATATGTTTTAAAAATAGGTTAAAAACAGTTTAAGGATTTAAAAATTAAATTTTTTGTCGTTTTAATAAAACAACCATGACGGCCAGACTGCCTTTTATCAGGTTTTTGGCTATTTTTATATGTTTTACATATTTCCCCATATCTTTGTTTATTTTGATGCAATTTTCAAACTTTTATGGGATATCAGTATCAAAATAATTTTTCCCATTGTTATGAGCATCTTTAATATAATTTATTTTGACCATCGTCATCATGCAAAATAAAACAAGGTTTCATGTTTATTTTATCCAATAAATCTATTCTTGATTTTAGTAAAAACCTTTTAAATCTACCTGTACGTATTCCCATCGACGATTTTTTATGCTTCGCTACTTATGGATGTTGTCATCCTTGTTAAATTCCATATTGCAATAGTCCTTGAAGATATAAATTTCTAATGTTTGTATTTATTGATTATAATCAGAGGATGAATTTTATTTTTACTAAGGTCTTTTGGAAAGAGTGACTTAAAAACGGCTGCTTTTAATGGCAGCTGTTAGTGTTTAGGCCGTTTGTCAAATAACAGCAGCAGCTATCGAGCAAAATTTTCTTCCCCAAAGTTTAAATCAGTATTATTTATAAAAGCATCTGATGGTAGTTTTCCTTCAAAGTGCCTACCGAGCACAGACAGAGTTATGGCACCGCGGATCAAGAAAAAAATATTAAGACCGCCCCCCCCCCCCCCTTTAATTTAGATTTATTTAATGAGAGAAGCTACCCATTTACTTTTTTACCCCTTTTCATTAGGTTAGCTAGTTACACTCACATAAGGGGAGCCATGGGTTTTGCATGTTAGAGTTCAAGAACCAGACTATACAGTATGAAAGATTGAAACTTTATAAAAAAAAATCAAATAAAACTTTGAAAATCAAACATTACATATACTTTTCTCTAGAAGTTTTGGCCAATAAATGGCAACTTCAATGAGGGAGGAATGATACTTAAAAAAACTAGTAACTTACTCTTGCGAGTGGCCAAAATGTGTGGTCCCCCCTATTACATATCCATGCGTTTCATTACTGTTGTTTTATTCAAACAATATGGGTGTTCATTGGAAACCGTAAAATTTGTCAGATAAATACAGCAATTACCCGTTCTTGATAAGAATGCAGAAACCGAAGCGGCCATTAATTTTGGAAAACATTGTAAAAAAAATTAGCTCTAGACTCAAACTTGGCGACTAATGGCAGCTAATTGTCCTCATTAAACCCCAGCCGCCAAATAATTATTATTGGTTATTCTATAATGATTATTTATCGTATCGTTTTATAGACAGCTTGCCGCGGAAATTGAAATGAAAAACTAAAAAAATATAATCGAAGGCCCAGTCTAACAAAGCTGATATCAATTTTATGATTTTTATTTTATTATTCGTAGAAAATTGACTGAAATACTATGCTATACATGATTTTTCAGTATGACTGAGATCCTGTTCTAATCCAGCAGATATTAATCGGTTTCGAAGCCATACTGGAAAACAGGTTCTTTTGCGTAGTTACAAGAACAGCCCAATATGTTAACGATTTGTTTAATGTTTTTAGTTTTAAACATTTGAATATGTATCAGTAATAGAGGGATATGCACTATTTAAAGGGAGTGTGAACGTAAAAATTTCTCATCTGATTATCAAATCTTAACATTTACTAAGCACATTTCACTACACTGATCAACCAAAAATGTCCTATTCACAAAAATATCCAGAAATAATGCCTTGATTTTATGGTATTTTGAGAGGGAAAAAGGAAAAAACAGGGAAAATCTGAACGTTTTTGTTTCTTACAATGTTTGTAGGGATATTTAACTTGTCATATATAGTTGAAACAATTTACTTACTGTTAAGGATTTATTTTATGCTATAAAATTGCCAATTCGTTTTTTTATAACGTAGTAATTAGGTAATAAAGACATATTTTAAATTCGTATTATTGACAAAAAAAATACCTCACTGTCTACAAAGGGTTGAATCTCATAGGTTATATAAAATAATAATATCCTTTTTTATTGTGTTGAACAATAAATAACCCACTTTGGAGAATTAGTTTACACTTTTATCAGACTGTTTATAAAGAAATATTGCGTCGTTATTATTTACAAATTTGTAATTAAAGGTGGGCGAGAGATGGGCCATTTAAAGTTAATTGGATACTAATAAAAAACCTGTTTCTGGCTTTGTTATTGTATTTGGTTTTCAATAAAAAAATATTGCTTATTTTATCAATTTCTAAGTAACTATACATTGGATTAAAGCAAGGATTATGTTAAAAGCCAGCTTAACTGTTAGGAAAAATCTAGAACTATGTGAAAAAGTTTAATTTTAGCTATAATGGGAGAAAAAAGCAATTCAATGCACATTTTATATAATACGGAAAATTTCTTCCTTTCCCCGTACCTTATAAAAATCGTCGGAAAAAGCAGTTTTTTTAAGCAAACAAAAGCGCGTTTTGCTCTATCTGTGAGATATTATGAATGAGATAATGTTAAGATTTGATATTAAGATGAGAAAAATTTACGTTCACAGTCCCTTTAAGATAAAAATTTAACATCAAACTAAACTTTTATAATGTTATTGGTGGTAAGTTGATTAAAAAATACATAAATATTCCATATTCTTAAATAAATTTTGTTCATTAATTTGCCTTACTTTTCAGTCACCAGATAACCACTTCATTCAATGAAGCACAACCATTGTCTGAAAGTCCCAACTGTGCAATTTGAGAGGACATTGGCGAAAAAAAAACTTTGGGGACTTTACTAAATCTTAATTGGTTTGTACAAAATAGCAGCTTCTCAACTTTTCCACCATTAACAATAATTCTAATTGAGCTCCACCTTAATGGATGTTGACTTCCTTTTTTTATAAAAATATTTATGGCAAATATACAGCTCATTATAACAGAATTAGGTGAACATCAAATTCAAAGAGCTGCTATGCTATTTAAAAATTAAATTAAGATCCCCTCCCCCCGTTCTCTATTTAATTCCCATAAATTTTTCACTCAGTTCTAAAACTTTTGTGTGATCCTTTTTTTGTCTTTCCCAAACTCCTGGGATATAGGGGATAGGTATACTTTTTAAAATTTCATAGACTTCAAATTGGTTCTTGGACAAACGCAGGAGTGACAAACGTCGGAAAGGACAACGTTAATTGAGTATTTCTATACAGGTTATTTTAGGTTAAGATATAAATATACAAATACCCCCTGCAGGATTTAGGGATTTCTATAAGATGGTTTCAAATGGTTAGGTTAGATTAAGTGTCAACTCCGACGTTTGTCACTCCTGTGCTTGTCCTAGAACCAAAAAATTCAGTTATTAAAAAATTGAAACTCGTGTTAGTTAGGTCTCGGGTTCGAATTCAGCATACCAGTAATATAAATTTAGGAAGATATTCCTTGGCTCATATTCAGGTCCAACCCTTAAATAAGCGTTTTAAAGTCATTGGACTGAATAGCAAATATCTGGTTTAGTTCAGGGAGGGAGGGGACATTGGGCTGTAAATTATGCTGGTAACAAAAGTTTTGTAAACACCATCTCTTATTTGTTGGATAAAAACTTTAGGTATGTTTTATTAAATCTGGATCAGGTTGTACAAATTTTCCCACCAATAATTCTAATCTACATACAGAATGGGGAAATTTACTTGATATTTTTAAGTAGAGCCTATTATTCTGTTCCTATAATCTCAATTAAGATCTGATATCTCTATCTTCTAGCATATTTCTGATAGGTTATTGGCACTAACAATAGCATAGAACCTGTTTGTTTTATGATATATTTGAAATGACTGATCATATAGATTTCAAACCTGTCATGTACATTTCTGTAAAAATAAGGTATTACTTTGATGGCGTATCAGCATAGCTATAGCCATATAAACATTTTTAGTATGAATATTTTTTGGTTAAATTTTAACTAGTGCAACTTTTATTTTAAACTGTGATTTCTGGAACTACGATGCAAGCGAAGCAGAACTATAATCATGTCATAATAGTTAGTAATATTAAACAACCAAGCATTCTAATTTACCATTGCACTGTTTAAAGAACTGACACTCTTTATATGTCAATTTCTGATTTTTACTGCCCGATAAAGAGCTTTGCTTTTATAGATGTTTTCATCCTTGTTTAAATCGATATATTACTGCTTGGATGCTGCACTAGATTTTCATGTACTGATCTGATAAAGTGATTCAAGCCGCTAGCCAATATAACGATACACTTTACCACATCCCCTACATTCCAACTGGTTGATCGAACTGACCAATAAATGAGGTACTTAATAGCAAGCTAAATTGACGACAAACTTTCCCCTGTCAATATATCCACCTATATCTTATATCCATCCTTGTTTAGTTAATATATTAGTGGATAAGTAATGGATGTATATAAAGATAGACAGAAAAGTTTTTTTTCTATAAAATATATGTGTAATGTAATATTAAGGGCGGGATTATATACATATATTATATATGTGTGTCTTGTATATTTGGGGTTAAAACATTGTATTAGTATGAAAAAGGGAAGTGTTTTTGATGTATACTGAAAAGTTTCCAACTTTTAGCTCTTAGCCTTTTTTCATAACTGAAACTCTGTAATAATGGTATGTCCTTCTCATATACAGAATATGCACAGTACCTATCTAGTTAATTATTATCATAACTGGCTATAAAACATATAAAAAACTACTATTGATTTTCTCCTCCCCAACATACAAAATTACAGTTTACTGTTCTTTTTCAGCCAAAATATTGTAGGCAGTTGCTGAAGATGATTAAAGTCTCTCCCCAGATTATGACGTCATACGATAGAATAGCCAATATGAGGCCAGTATACACTGTGATTGACCAATAGTAAAGTTTATGATGGCCTCTCATTGGTTATTTTATCGTATGACGTCATAATCTGTGGAGGGACTTTAATCATCTTCGCAGTTGCTTGCTAATGCTATGTTTCATATAGACAAAATTTGTTTTATTTGTAAAATTGTAAACTACAGTAAGTATATTTAATAATCCTATTTAAAGAAGTATATTTTGTTCGTCTGTTAAGATCTCGCTAATCAATAAACCGATGAAGTTCTCCACTTGATGACAGCCTCACTTAGGTTCCAAGATGGTTTTAGGCTATTTTTCTAAAGCAATAATAAAATACATTAATATCTAATTTTAGCCATGCATTCAATATACACAACAGTATTATCTTTAAATTCAGCATGACATTTAATAAAAATACATTTTGTAGTTAGAAAGGCACAAGTTATAGAGTAGCTGCGCTACTAAAATTCCTTTTAACAGTATTAAAAGTCTGATTCTGAGTCCCTTGCTTACAAATATCTAAAAAGATACATGGTGAAAAAGGGTGCATGGGGGGAGAAAGGGAATATGAGGGGAAGTTTTAGACGTCTAGACACCGGCTTTTCAAGGGTGAACATTTTTTCCACCAGGGGATAAAGAGGGGGGGGGGAGGGAGGTTATGGGGGGTAGAATATAGTCAAAACTACTTCTAATGGCTTTTTAAAAAAGGAGAAGGAAGTATTAATAAGCATTTGGGAATAATATCACGGGGATGGGGTGGAAAATTTTTGTGTATAAGGGGGGGGGGGATAAAATACGCTTTTAACCCTGATATGTTTCTTTTTTGTTCCAGGGGTATTTAACATTTTTGGCGCAATAAGCTTTTTTTCATATAAACAATTTGCTTTAGGTATATATTGTTCATTTTTAGCATGGTTTACTTATTCTATTCAATTATATGGTGGATTAAAATTGTTTTACCGTTTTTTTTGCTTTAAACAGTTATTTAGGCGGTTTCCCTCAAATTCCCTCTTATTTTGTAATTAAATATAAGAGGATAGGAGGTAGATTTTCGTGTTTTTAACTTTAGGTTATTTAGGTATAACAGAGTAGTACCGCAAGGTTAAATGAAAACCCCCCTTATGTTTTAAAAATCTAGGAGAGGTTTCTATGATTGCTAGGCACTTTCATGAGAAAAGTACCGCTTTTTAAGCAGTACTGCTTTTGTATAAGTTTGTTCTATTGTTCGATCAGCTGGTACCAACCTTCTATTAGACTGGCAGGCCGTACAAAAACCAATTGCATTAATTGAAGAGTAGCCTTGAGTAATCAACATTACAAACCCAATTTCGGAATGCCGTATTATTATTGGGCGGGTTTCAAGTTATTTTTCAAATGGTGATTCCCTTTGAAAGTAGTAATAATTTAAGATTATTAACTCAAAATAACAGAGGAATAGAATTCTAAAGTAAATCAAAGAGTATTTTTGCTATAAAACAAGGCCGCGTGTTGTCATAGCACGCAACGATGAAAAGTTAAGTAAAATACATCAAACTGCATCATCTGAATGTTTATTTTTAAAGGCAAAAAGATATATAATACATTACATATAATTATAAAGGATAATAATAGTTTTTTTTAATTCACAATAGCAGACAAACGTAAACAATAATAATAATAATGATAACTATTTTTTCATTCATTTTTTATACAATAATCAACTATCAACTGATTATTATTATATTTTTATTTTTAAAATCGGCAGCGCTTTGAAAAAGTCTTTGAAAATTATTTGTGTGCTTTTTAGGTTTTTTTTATTCTATTTGATTGTTATTTAATATTTACTTTTTTTAAATTTTATTTATAAATGTTTTGGGTTTTTTAAAGTGGAAGATCTGTATAAAAATTTATGACAAATGGCTGGTTTGCATCGTTTTATTAAATATATATAAAAAAAGAAAAGAAAAAGTATTAAAAAACTGTTAATTTTATATAAAATATGACAATTAGAATTAACCAATTTTTTAGCCTGGGTGGCATAAAAACTGTTAATTTTACGTGTTTTTTAAATAAAAAATGTGTGGATGTACATGTTGTACTGCAGGTACTTTTTCAAAACAAGCTGAGTCAGCTCAGGTTTTTCAAAAAAAAATACATTGAAAATAAGTTTTGGCTCCAAAAATTGACCGATTTTACAAAAAAAATTAGATTTATTTTGGAATAAAGAATTTTTTCATAAAAAAATCAAGTGAAACCCAAATTTATCTGCAATATAATTTTTATATTTTGCATCAAAAAAAATCCAGCTACTTAGTCAAAAACAATTCATAAAATTATAAAAAAAAGCCTCAATGATGGTAAAAAAATGATTTGGTCTTTTGTGTAATTTTATAACAATTATAACAACATTCTGATAACTTTTTTTTTATGTAAATGGTATTTTTAGAATTAACAACAATTTAGATTTTTTACATGTTCAACTGATATGGATACTTGAAATTAAGACCAAATGCGATTTTTATTAATTTTTTGAAAAAAGTGTAAAAAACACAAGAACAGATATGTGACGAATAGAAAAAAAAACTATTTTGGGGGAAAAAGTAACTTTATATTTATTTGACAAGTAAAAAAGTTGGGGGTAATATAAATTTTTTTCAATTGTCATATCTCTGTTCTTAGTTTAGAGAGGCACACGGTGCTTGAAAATAAAAAAGTTTTTTTTGTTAATAATAATAATCACAATCTCCGTGCTATGGGATGCGGGGGGAGGGTACAGGTTCATACCAGAGCAACACAAAACAACGGGCACCCTGTTTTTAGCGCCAAAATAATTTGTCCACCCTGTATGACGCCAAATTAGCTTTAGCACAATGTTAGATGTTAAATTACTTAGAACACCCTGTTTGAGGCCAGAATATATTGCGCCTCCTGTAAGATAAACACAAATTTAAGCATCCTTTTTGGCGCCACATTGTTTTGTGCGCCCTGTATGCGCCGATGCTAGCTCCAGGAGCTGTGACGCACCGCCTGTACGCCCCACCCGCCTTCCGCCTGTATGACCCGCCTGGCTGGCCTTTTGGAACTTTTAGAGATATCCGCCCATTCGGCCACAAACGGCGGCTATCTTTTTTTTTCATTCTATATATTTATATAAAGATGTATATATTTTTAGTTTTTTTCTGTATATAATAATAATAATTAAGAGTTACTTAGACCTCGTACCAATAAAATACAATAAGTTTCTTTATTAATTCCTTAAAAAACAATAAAATAAAATAATTGGAGTAAAGATAAGAGATAAAATAAAAATAAAAGTTGTTTTCCTGACCCAATTTTGTATCTCTGTATATTCAACAATTTTCAGGGAAGCAGGGATGGGACAATGAACGTTGAATCATTCTTTCAACATTAGAATGAAGGATATTCTGATATAAATATTTTCTATACCTATGCTGTAGAAGTTCAAGACATCCTAAAGTAATTTTTCTTCTCAAATAACTTTAGCTTCCAAAGTTAGAATTAAGAAAATTGGAAAGATAAATTTATTGTCCATTGTCATATACCTTAATTCCCTGAAATCTATCGCGTAGAAAGTGAAGAAATAGGTCCTAAAGTTGAGATAATAAAACATTTCTTAATGCATATTATTTTTGTTTGTTTAAAATGACATTTTTATTATAAATCCTTATATCTACTAAGGGCAAATAAATATTAGGATATAAGCATTTGGGGATGATTAATTTATCTTCCATAGTAAAATTCCTGTATCTCTTATTTTTTCTAGCAATATAAGATGTAGCATGTATTAGTTAAGAGTAAAAATATTTTTTTAACAAGTTAATTGCCAGGGAAAAGGCATTTAAAGATAAAAAAGAAATTCAACCAAAATTTATATCACGAATAGAAAATAATTATCTGCAAATCCTCTGTCCCTCCCCTAAAGAACGTGGCAAATATAAAGGTAAGAAAAGAAAATAAAAACCTCCAATGGTCTATCCCTCTTTCTATATAATGCCTATCATATCAACTTGTGACCTAGATATTCAAAATTAGATAAATAAAAGGATGTGCATTCACTTTCGCACTTTAAACAAAACAGCAAATTCTTATAAATCAGGGATTTTAAGGGATAAGACAATGGACGATAAATTGATGTATAGTACACGCCTGATTATGATAAACAAAATTACCTGTTTTGTAGATGAAAATCTTAGTGTAAAAGTTTGGACACAACCAATAATGATTTGATAAAAGTACCCAAAGTTTGAAACGTATTTCTTTGGGTACCAGTATTATGTAAAGTCCAATGTCTTTTCCCTCCATGTTCAAACTCCTCTTATTTATTTGCAATTGTGTCTTTTTGTGAATTTATAGCTAGACTGGAGATGTGATAATATGTGAAAATGATTGCACACCCCGCGTAAGGAGAAACAAATATTTTGATAAATAGAACAAGAAAGACTAAGATTATTATTGACAAGGAAAAAAATTGGACTGAAAATTATACTGGTACCCAAAGTTTTATAGTCTATAGACTTTGGCTACTTTTATTGAACTTTGTTTGGTTTTTCCAAATAGACTCTTCAACCAACAATTTTAATCTATAGAAGGGGTAATTTTGATTATTATCATTGGGAATGTATATGAATTTATCATCTATTGTCTTATCCCTCATGATCCCTTGTTTAATGAAGATTTAAATGGTTAAATGTTAATCTTTCGGTGCTGTTATTTGATCAACACAAAAATTGGGTCAAGAAAATTACAAAATTAAAAGTGTAGGTATAAAATTTCTTTTCAAAACACCAATAAGTCAAAATAAGATAATATTGAGACGATTTATTTTATTATAAAAATCGTCTAAATGTTTTTTTTTTGACTTATTAGTATATGAAAAGGTTATTAGACTAGGCGATGTAATAATGCCAAAAGAATAAAATAATAAGATATAGATATTTATAATCAAATTAAGTAATATTAACCTATCATAAGAAAATCAGAGCTACAAAAAGGTGAATTGATTGCACGATTGAAATTGATTAAAATATTCCCAAACCCCCAAAAGTAAATTATTTAGCAAAAAAAAGACAATTTAAATATTTTCGTAGATAAAATAATATAACACAAAAAAATAGGATAATAATCAAAAGAGCAAAATAAATCAGATTTTTAATAAGTTTTCCATTTTTAATGCAAGATTTAAAAATTTAGCATTTTTTTTCTTTCTTAAAAACTGGAAAATAACGACTAGGGATGGACAGAAAATTTGTTTATGAATATTTTTATCTCTAAACCGGCGCGGCAAGAGTAAACACACAAACAAATAAATTCTGAATGGAAAATAAAATAATATGTTGATGATTTTTTTGTTTATCACTTGCTTTATTCGTACCACATCTCTTTGAGAATCTTTGGGAACTTTTTGTCTGTTATCATCAACGAATACGAGAACTCGCTGTTCTTTGAGGCTAAATTTTTCACAACACACAGCACATTTAGAAGTTTTGCAAACATCTGGCTTTCACGCGGCCGTTTGCTGTACACGTATGCCTCGAATGCCTCGATATAAATTTCTTGAATGCGCTCGACCTTGCTGGGCTCCTGCAGGTTGTACCGCTCGCTAAAGATGATGAGCGCCGTCAGCAGGGCGTACTCCGCGTTGTCCACGGCCATATCACACATGGCCCGACAAAACAGGAACATCTCGTCCATGTCGTGGCCGATCAGCTTGAACCTCTCGCGCGTGTAGGGCTCGTTGTTGGCAAACACAATGGTGTCGGTGGCGGGGTCGTAGCGCCGCGCCGTTCGCAACATGATAAGCTCGCTCGAGGAGGCTTTCAACAGGACGATCTGGTCCTCCATCCTGAGGCTCTGGAAGCCGGGCAGCTTCTTGCAGAAGTCAACAATGAGTTCAATGACCCTGATGGTAGACTCGCACATGTGTCGGATGATCATGTTCTCCTCCTGACTCTCGGCCGACACCATCGAGTCGATCTTTTTCAGCTCCTCCTCTGAAGGTACTTCAAACTGCGCCTGCAGCGCCACAATCATGTCAATGAGCTGCCCCTCTTCCTCTTTCAACGGCCGGCCGTAGCGCAGCCGCTTCTCCGGCGTGCCGCCGCCCGACAATGAGGTATTGAGTTTCGGCGAAGAACTGCTGGGGCCGCTGCCGGCAGCTTTTGACTTGGCCGACGGCTTCTTGTTGCTGCGCTTGATGGCGCACTGAGACTCTGGTACAACACACTCCGCCTTCATGCCCACTATCAAACATTTTCTGAAGCGGCACTCTTGGCACTTCCGACGCATGTACATGTCAATTTCACAGTTGCCGCCGTACTTGCATGTGTTCGTGTAGGAAGCGTTCTTTGTGATTGACCGTCGGAAAAATCCCTTGCACCCCTCGCACGCCAAGGCATTGTAGTGGTAACCCGAAGCTCTGTCACCGCAGACCAGACAAAATTCCTCCTGTGGCCGCGATGCTGGGCCCTTCTTCACCTTGCGGTCGACCTGCTCTGATGAGCCGCCGGCACCGCCCGGTGTCAACTGGCCACCAACATTCGCAGTCTGCAGCAGACTTGAGGCGTTGGAGGGAGGGGTAGAGGTAGATTGTTGCTGTAGGTGTTGACCGCTGCTGCCTTGCTGGGGGCCTCCTAGCCCACCTTGTCCGTGTTGTAGCTGTCCAGGGGGCGTATTTGAGGTATAGAACTGTAAGCTATTGGGATCATACATGGCCAGAGGATCCTGGCTGGCAGAAGTAAAGCTTGAGGTTGAGTTTGTGGGACTAAATAACGGCAAAGGTTCAGTCTTTATGTCTGTGAGCTGGTGCTGGTGGCTGCTGCCGCCACCGCCGTCGGGACTCAGGTAATCTGGCTCTGAAAGCGGCAGGCCGCCGCCACCCATAGAGGTCGGCGTGGTGACGGTCCCCGTCGTGGCGCCCCTCACCTCAATATAGATGTGGGACTGGTGGTGCGGGGAGGGATGGTGCAAGGCTGTGTGGGATGACACAACAGGATGGTGCTGGGGATGAAATTGGTGGCCCCCCATGGACGAGGGGGGCGATGAGTAGGCCGCCGTCTGGACTAGCACCATGGGGGAGTCGGGCGTGCCTACCAGGGTGGTGGCGCCTGGCGGCGGCGGTGAGCCCAGCGGCGAAACGGCGGACGACGGCGGTGGACTGTTGCCGAATGAGATTAGTCTGACAGGTTTGGTCGGCATGGTTGGCGTTCTACCCGCCTGCGGAGGGTTGAATGTGGTGATGTGGGTCGACATTTCTATCACGGTTAGGTTTTAAATAGTACAGGATCAGTTCACTTATACAGATGCACTGGCGCTCTGTACAATTTTTAACTGTTTTTTTTATTCACTATATTGATAAATATGAAAATTATTAAGTTAATTGTAAATAATGCGATGGAGGGAGGTTTTTAGAGTTTAAAATTCAGTCTCCGTTGGTTGTATACAATGCTGTTTATGTTTCTGAATGCGATGGTTGAAAAAATGTCACTTTTTTACACCAATAATGTCGTACAGAAGTCGTACAGGTGTGACGTACAGTAGAGATGAGGTTCACGTGGTGAGGTAGGGCAGAGTGACCAATACCAGTAGGTTTTGTGTACACAATACAGTACACAATGTACAATATGCCAAGTTGAATTTGGATAGTCTTTCCTCCACAGGGGTGGAGTATGTATATTTTAACCACCTACAGAGGGGGTACAGCTAGAGGTTGTGCCCTGGGAGGTGGCTGGCTGGGGGGAGGGATGGGTGGGTCCCACAGGGGGTCAAGTTGAGTTGATGATGTGTTGGGAGGGAGGGTCTAATCCAGGGGCCATCATCCAGAATCCTGAAAAAAATAGGAAATTGTTAAAAATTTGTAAAACACAAGTATAATATTGGATTGAAATTTATTGACATATGTATAACCAAAAATTGGTCAGAAATGTTAAAGCTGCTCTACTTATGAACATAATTTAACTTGCTATCACATAAACAGGTTACAAATAAATATGGAAAAGTTTTTTTCTTGTAAAAATAAAAAGTGCAAACTTATAGGATGATTGTTTGTACTCCCCCCACCCCTTCCCCTCCAATTGCAAAACTTTTTATTTGTTTTTGGTTAGATCAGGAAGTAAAAGGGTTAGAGTATTCGTTATTATTAACTAAGTGCTGTTATTATATTAACATAAAACTGCAGATTTAGATTCTGTAGAATCAAATTTTATATTATTGCCTATTGGTAAAAATAAGCAAATTATGGAGATGCAAAAAAATAGCCTAAAACCATCCTGTTTTACCAATGTAAAGTTGCCCTAATATGGAGGACTAAATCGGTTCAGTGGTTGGCGAGATCTTAACGGTCAAAATATAATTCATTACTTTATATATAAGATTTATCAGCAAAAACAGGGACAAACATATCATGTTCCTGCGCTACTAAATGGATATAAACATCCTTGTTAAATTGACATTTCTTATCCATTTATTCCCTGGTTATTATATCTTGTAAAAGTTTCCGTGTATTTACTTCCGCAAAAATATTCGCAAAAAAACGCATTAGCATAAAAATAAGAGGATATTTGCAGTGATATAATGGGATAAGACAATGGCAGATAAATTGATGTACTTCCCCAATGAAGCTGCACAAAATTTCCCCTTATGCAGATTAAAGTAAATGGTTTAAACACTTAACTTAATGAACCAAACAGTCAAAATTCAATAAAATTCACCAATGTTTTAAGCCATCCGATAAGAAAACGTTATTATAAAACTTTGGATTCTTAGTGTAATAAATATTCTAATGTTCCCTCCCTCCCTGGGACATTTGTGCTGTTAAAATAATTTGCAGTTATGATATTGTGTTCCATGTGCGGAAGTGAATGTACACCGTAAAAGTTTTAATTCTATCTATACCAAAAATACCACAGTTTTGTGATCAAAACATGATATTACATTTAGTTTTTATGTCAAAAGGATCTTTTATATTTTGTGTTAGTAAATTAAAATCAAATGTGATATATAATAAGCTAACTTTTACTCTAGAGGCAGAGAGATAGGGTAGAAAAACAGCCTAGGACCAAAAAATTAAGTTTAAAAATAAAATGCCCTAAATAAGTGACCTATGTGAGGCTTCCTTTAATGGAGAACTTGATTGGTTAAGTTTTTAACGAGATCTTAATGCGCAAACAAACCTACCACTATAGTATAGAAAACATCTAAAACATAAGCTTAAAAGGCAGGTATAGTCAATTAATCTATAAATTTCCCAACTCCATTGTAAAATCTCCTGAAATCCATGCAAATGAAATTGGCGGTGTCTATTTTCCAACAAAGTTTTGAATGCCAAAATTCAGGCCGGCTAGACTGTTGCTTAATTTACTGGGGGGAGGATACAAAACAATCCCCCCCCCCTTTGATACTCAACATCCATGCCATTGGGGGGGGGGGTATTGCATTGTTTTAACCCATCCAAGCCCCCGCCGCCACAAAATTTGCAAACTGAAAAATGCATTTTTAGTCAGAAAATGAATAAAAGCCACAAATTTCTTGTTATTTGCCGGCCGGAGAAATGCAGAAAAAAAGCATTTGGAATTAGATTTCCAGTAAAGCTTCGTAACCGATAAATATCCGCTGGTTTAGAACCGGTTCTCAGCAGTATTGAAAAATCAATAATAGTTATTTCTCGTATCGTATTATAAACGGCTTTCCGCGGATATAGAATGTACAATTATAAGATTAAAACTAGTTTTTTTAGCCCCGTGGTGCCGGCTAAAAAGGCACCGGCTAAAAAAACTAGTTTTAATCTTATGATTTTACATTTCTATATTCGTAGAAAACTGGATATAATACGATGCTAGACATAGTTTTTTCGTATTCATGAGAACCGGTTCCTATCCACCGGATTCAAATGAATACGAGAAAAAAATAACAAAACTGGTTTAATCTTATAATTTTTTATTTTACTTTAATCGGAAAACTGTCTATAATACGATGCGATAATAAACTATTACAATTTTTTTTGCAGCCGTTTATGATATCTTATGTAACAATAACCCTTATTGTAATTTATTTAAATCAGATTAGAAGATTCTAACATTAAAATATGGAAATTAAAATTTTTTTTTTTTCAAAATAAATCATACATAAAATATAGATTTAATAATAATTTATGTTTTTATCTAAAATTTAATAATGTTAAAAGAATTTTGCTAAATTTTGATGCTTTAAAGTAATATATTCATATTGTAATGTGAAATATAATGAAAATTTATGTAAATCATTATTTTTCATAAAAAAAACTAAACAAAATTTTAAGAGGAAAAATATTTATCTTAGACTTTGAGCCTAATAAAAATTTGCACAAAAGTTAATTTTATCTCTCTTTTGTCTTTCAATCTCTCTCTTTTTTTGTCTTTCTCCCTCCCTCTCTTTCTCTCTCTAATTTCAAGTCTGGGTATATCTATATAACAAGACTCAAACCTTTAGACGTCTGGATGTAGTGCTAGATATAAATTAGGGGAGAAGGGTCTCGCAAATTTTTCCATAATATTTTCATAATTTCACGATTTTTGGGGACTTGTAAAAAAGCATAATAAAACGAATTCATTATTACAATTACATAAAAGTAACAGGATCTGTCTGTGTGTGTCTGTCTGTACCAAAAGATCTCGCTAACCAATTAACCAATATGGTTTTCCTTTACAAAGTAACTTCTCATATGTTCTGGGAAGGTTTGTAACTATTTTGTGGGAGGGTACCACCATCCTCACAAGAGAAATCATCCCTTGAAAAAAAATAACACGCCCTAACTAAAAATCTAACTGATATATTATACTGCAATGCCTATCCTTGCATCCCTGCTAAAACTGTTCCCTCATTTTAAGTTGTTCTGTTTTGTGCCATTATTATAGCCAGTGTACTTTCACTTCCGCACATGTATCACATTATTAAATCATCAGAACTGACACAAGTCCAAAGTTTTATAATAACTTTTTTTATTCGTTAGCTTAACAACTTTTTGACTTTTAATTAATTTTAAGTAGTTGGTTCATTATGTTGAGTGCCTGAACGTTTCATCCACTAATTGTTATCTGCAGAAGGGGTAATTTTGTGCATAATCAATGGGGGATAAACATCAATTATTTATCATCCATTGTCTTATCCCTTTAGATCCATGGCAACTTATTCTTTGCATTACTTTCCTTATTGCTATTGTAATATTGGCGATTATGAAATACTATGCAGAAATGTATATTTGCGGAAGTATTTGCACACCTATCATTGTGTTTGTCTTAATTTTTGCAGAATAAATGATGCCCTTGGAAGTTTTTATGTGCTAAAATATTCAGCTTTAATTGGAATCTCAAATTTCGGTGAATTTTCAATAATAAGTCAAAATTTGAATTTTTGTATTTTACTTTTGTGGAGTTCTATTATAACAAAATAACATACACAAATGTTGATTTAGGATTCTAGTAGTAATGCTCAAGTGTTAGACTGTAAATTATATTGGTTTTAAAATATTTTATTAGTTTTAAAAACTTTGGGTACTTTATTAAACTTGATTGGTTGGTCCAAACTTGCAGTGTCAAATCTTTTCAACCAATGATTTTGATTTTGAAAAAAGGGATAGGTTTCTTTCTTATCATTGGGGGTGTTCATTATAATTATTGGTTGAAAAGTTTGTGCATTATTAGGTTGGAATCAACCAATCTGAATTCAAAAAAAGTACCCAACGTTTTCGAGCCAACAAAAAAGATAACGTGGTTATAAAACTTTGGGGGGTACCAGTGTAATTTACAGTCCAATGTCTCCCTTCCTCCCTGAAATTTATGCAACAGAAAGTTGCAAATAGCAGATGGCAACCACTATAGCGGTTGTGCATTCACTCCCGCTTAATATCAGACACAAAAAGCAAATACAAATGGGGGGTGGGAAAGGGGTGTAATGATGTATATGAAGCAAAGAGTAAGGTTCTGTTTGTACTGTTGTAATAATATATTCAGTTTTGTGATACATGAGCGAAAGTGAGCGCACACCACTATATTAATGAACTTCAAAATAAGTTTTTACAAAAAATATTCAACTTTAATTTCCAGTTTTACCAACAGTGGAGAGAATACTAGATTAGGGATCTTAATGGATAAGACTATGTACGATAAATTGATATACAACCCCAATAATGATAAACAATGCTGTAGATCAAAATTAAGGTTAAAAAGTTTGGACACCTATAGTTTCGACCCAACCTATTAAAATTCGATAACACTACCTATAGTTTTTAAACATACAAATAACATAACATTGTTAAAAGTTTTTGGGTACCAGTGTAATTTACAGTCCAATGTCCCCTCCATCCCTGATAATTATTAAAACGGTGCATTACTACTAGAAACCTAAATCTACCATAAAAAGTTAAAATTGTTACTATAGTCTTATCTTGAAATTGTCCGAAATGACTACGTTTTAAAATAAGACGTTTGAATGCAAACAGTTTAAGACTTCATAAATTAGTTCCTATTAACACATCATATATTAGAGTTTTCGACAACAAAATCTCAGATTTTGTTAGTGGAGTACCAATGGCCCCCTCCCCCACCCCTTCTATCTAATATCCTATTATAAAGTAGTAAGGTTTTTATTGAATAAAGCTTAAGATCTCTTAAATTACTGAACCGATTTAGTTCTTCTTTTTAGGGAAGCTTTACATATGTTCCGTGATAGTTTTAGTCTATTTTAAAATGAAAAAAATTGCATTTTGACTTACTTATCTTAAGAAAATTCCAAAATTAAACATATCTAGTTGGTCAGAATTACTTTTAAAACCCAAATATTAAAATTAATCCAAAAATATCTTAGACGTCGGAAATTATGGTAAAAAAGGCAATTAAAATAATTTTTATCGTTTGGTTTATTTTTAAACAGTGCATAACTCTTTTTAAGGAAAACTTTATAAGAAATGCATAATTTCTTAGAATAAAATGAAGCATAAAAGAAAAAAAGTGTTTAAAAAATTTAATAAAAATATCTTTATGATGGTGGAGGCGGTAAATAAAATAGTCATCAAAGATGGGTTTTTAAAAATGCGTTTACATTATTTTTGCCAAAAAAAAAATTTTAATAATATATCAAAAACTTATAAAACTTGTAGAAAAATGATTTTAGTTGTACGACTACTGTATAGCCAATTATGTGAATCTATCTTTTAAGAATCCACCTCAAAACATAAAAAATCCAGCCTTTAGCATAAAGATTGTAATTGAGATTAGCAGGACCTTCCAGACTCTCCCCCCCCCCCCCCTAAAGGTTCTCAAAATTGGCACCCCCCCCACCCCCAACCCCTATTATAGAGCACACCCTCTATAATTTCTCATTATGCTTTCACGACTTTTGCAACAATTTTTGCATGCTAGAAAAAAATGCTTTTCCCTTAGATTTGCATTGCGAAAAAAAAATGCAGGAATAAAGGATCAAATAAATATATATGTTTACATGTTACTATGTAATTTCAGGGAGGCAGCACTGTATGAATTGTAAATTACACAGGTACCCAAAGTTTTATAACCACTTTATCTTATCGGTTGGCTTTAAAACTTTGGATATTTTTATTAAACATTTCAGCAAATATTTTAATCTACATACAGGGGTAATTTTGTTAATTGTGAATATTATGAAAATTAACTTTTTTAACAATATGGCAATTTTATGTCACCTATGACAACTTTATAAAAAGTTATGAAGTCGACATAAACTTTTAGTTTACAAAACTACAAAAATTAATTTCTTTTAAAAATTTGACTTAATCCTTATCCCAGATAAAAATTATATTTTGAATCTATGCAAAATAAATTACAACAATTTTAAAATTTTTAGACGAGTTTCTTTGTCTTTTTCCCACAATTTTTTTGTTTAGTTATATGGTTAGGTTAGATTGAGAAATTCGCTTAAAACCAAAATAAAGATTTTCTTAAAAAAAGAGGTTTTCTAGGTACAGAAAATTTATTTTCAAAGCTTTATAATCTAATTATCCCATTCTTTGGCGTTGGTACTTTTATTACTTGGTTCTAAACTAATTTTAATCTACAGAAAGAGTATTATTCTTTATTTTCATTGGGGATGTATATCAATTTATCATCCATTGTCTTATCCCTTAAAAACCATGCACACACAAAGTAAAAGCATGTGCTATTCTATGTTAGGGGTGTGCATTCACTTCTGCATATAAGACCACAATTTCAAATCATTGAGAAACGCATTTTATTAGAACAGCACAAACTGTTTTTCACCTTTGCTTCATTCAACATTTTACTTTCTCCAAATTTTTTGCTATTTTGTCTTTTTGCGAAAGGAAAACACTATGCAGAAACGAAGAAACACCTATGTTATGGTGTGCTGTTTTCTGCAAAATTTACGCCAATTTTAATGGGGAGGGGGGAGGCAATGCAGGGTGGGGGAAGAGGTTGTAATAGGCATACGGTTTCCCTTGAAAAGCAAAAAAATGCAAAAAAAAAATTGTGCATCCCAACGTCTAGTAAATATAATAACCCTTTTCTTGTTGCTTGCTAGCCGATACATTGTACAATTGAAGTGGCAGTGCCCCTAGCCCTCTGAGATTGCTTTACAGGGCTTATATCATTATACAATGGACAAAACATCCATAATAATAGTAAATAAACTTAACCCTTCTGTAGATTAAATTATTTGTTAAAAATTCAGATTTCATAAAAGTACCCAAAGTGTGAGGAAATTTTAATTGTTTCGGACTCAATGTTGACTTGACATAAAATTGGTAACCATAAGGTTTCATGTTTAACATAATAAATATTATTAGTGGTAAAAAAAATATATATATAAAAATACTTTCATTTTTTTAAAGTTATTTTTATAGAGATATTATTCTTTAACAACAATTATATTCAAGATAAATGTGTTAAAATGAAAAACTTATTTACATTTAACTGCTTAAATATATTAATATTTATATATTTATGTCTGAATTTTTAGTGAAAAATCTACTCTAGAATTAGAAATACTTTCAAGGGTTAATTTTAAATATATTTAAAAGACAATTTTATAATTTGCCTATAGGGGTTTTGTTAAAAGGGGTTAAGAAGGAAGCAGAAAAATAGCCATAAAACTCCCCAAAGCTTAAATATAAAATTGCCTAAAACCTTCTTAGGACCCATGTTAGGTTTCCCTAAAAAGTAGGGCATAACCAGTTCTGTAGTTATTGAAATTTTAGTTTATGACAAAAAAAGAACATTACTGCTGCATAAAATAGGATATATTAGAAAAAATATCATTGCTTTAAACAGCATGTTAAAAATAAGCTGGCTACTTCCTTTTTACGAATCTCTCTGCATGCTTCCAAAATATTTTCTATATGCACACTTTAAACTTATTATTTAAATAGGTGTATTTTTTGCAATATTAGCCTTTTTAGTCAAAGGAAATGACAAACAGTTTAGAAAGTAAGGAAAAAGGATTATTTATGTATGCTATAAAATGAACTTTTTTGTCTGATATTAACATCGATATTAGTGACATCATTCAGCAATATTAGGGAGTATATTTACAACATTATATAATGCTATTCAGGTAATGATAATATATCCCTATCTTCCTGATATTATTTAAATAAATAGTTATAGTTATAAAACACATGGAGGGAGAGTATATTGTACTGAAAATTATACTGGTACCCAAAGTTTTATACACTTTATATCATTTGTTACCTGAAAAACTTTGGTTGATTTAAACTGTTAGTAACAAAATTATAATTCAATGATTTTAATCTAGAGGGTTAATTTAGATAATATCCTCATTGTGGATATCAATTTATTGTCCATTGTCTTATCCCTTGAGATCCCTGTATTTTTTTGTGACTCTGCTTTTTATATAGAATTACCTAACTTTAAGCTTTGGATAACTATAGAAAAAGAGGCAGGTAGCTAAATATTAAACTTGTTTAATTATTGCTCAAAACCCATTGATCATAAGAGGGTAAGGGATAATACAATGGATGATTAATTGATGTAAATCCCTAATAATGCTGAACAAAATAACCTCTTCTGTAGAAGAAAATTATTGGTTAAAAAGTTTGGACACTTTAAGTTTAAAACCAAAATTTTAGAGCCAAAGAAAGGAAAACGTGGTTATAAAACTTTGGGTACCAGGGTAATAAAAAAAAATTTTCAGTCAGCATTATTATATTTTTTAGTACATTAAAAATTTTGCAAACAAAATAAATAAATTAACTATTTCTCACAAGTCACTATAATAACATTTATCATTACATTAAAAAAAACAAATTCTGTACATTAATCAGTTTTAGTTTTAACATTTTATAAATTAAAGTTAGTGTTTTTCTTTTCACATAACACTATTCTAATAATGAATTACTACTACTTATGTAAATATGAAAGCAGCACATTTTCAATAAATTCTTTTATTTATTTATAATAAATAAAAATTCATGTACAGTCTATACCGAAATGAGACAGTGTCTTATCAATTACACCAATTGTTAATATTCGCAAAAATAATATTAGCAAATAAGATTATAGGAGTGTTTAGTGCAGTTTTATAATGATGTCTATCGGTTGGGCCTTTAAAAATTTGGGTACTTTAATTGAATCTTGATTGGTTTGTCCAAACTATTAGTGTCCAATATTTTATACCAATAATTTTTGTCTATTGAAGTTAAAGTTTAGTATATCATAATTGGGGATGTATTTTTTTAATCGCCTGATAATATACAAGCCCATGATAATATGCTAGCCATGACAACCTTTATGATATGTCTATAAATCTGCTTTAGAAAAAAATTGCTTATTTTGTGTTTTTTTACGGTTATGATGACCCACCAATGAGACAGCGGCTCTCTTTCTCTATTTCTAGCTGAAGTGTGCAGAAGTGTGCATTTATGTTTGCAAATAACGTCTCAAGATGGCGACACAATCACTCTCTTAAATTGTACCCTTAATGTCCTCCAGAGATCTGAAGCTATAAAGTTAAGGTTCACAACAAGATAAAACAAATTATCTCTTTTGTATAAATCCAAATTAATGGTGGAAGTGTTTGTACTTGCACCAAACAATCAAGATTTAATAAAAGTATCGAAAGTTTTTAGGCCAACAAATAAGTTAGTAAACTTTGGGTACCGGTCTAATTAATGATCTGATCTAATTTAATTTAATATTCATTGTCTTATACCTTAAGATTCTTAAATCTTTTAATCATTTTAATGCCATAAACTACTAAAAGTTCAAATACAAATGTAAATATAAGACTTCTTGTTTAAAAGACAAATTTTCAGTAAAATTTGTGTGTGTCTATCCCATGTCTTAAGCAAGCGAAGAAAAATGACTTGTGTCGCTAAAAATCCGCGAATATACAGGTTGAAAAATGGAAAGGTTTAAGAGGGGGAATGAAAGGGGTGAAGATTGCGAGGGAAAGGAGGTTTTAAAAACAGCAAGTTGGTATTAATAGTTTGAAAATAGAATTATTCTTTATTTATTTTTCAGTGATTTAGTAATAGCTAAATTTGTCCCTTTGTACTAGAATTGATCTAACTAATTTGAGCTGACGTATAAGATAATATGTTTATAAAACTTTGGGTACCAGTGTAACTTACAATTCATTGTCCCCTCCCGTCCTAATATCTAATAACTTTTAAATGGTTAGTCGATAGTACGTCAAATATACCCACTTTGCCTTTTCTTAAATTCTTGTATCTTTTTGTTAAAAAAATCAATAGATCTTTTTTTCTATTTATCTAAAAATATTAAAGAAAAACGCAAATAAATCTTTTTATTTGAATAAATAACTACTTTAAGTTTTTTTTACAAAAAGCTAATTAATAATAAAAGAGAAATATAATATTTTTTATTAATCAGACGTTATTCAGAAAATTTTCGCAAATCAAAAACAAGGATGAATAAATTTATATGTAAAAGATGGATTCCTGTCCAAAGTAGTTATAAACCTTCATAGGACCTATGTAAAGCCTCACTGTAAAGTAGAACCATATCGGTTTAGCGGGAAGCGAAACCATTGGTAGAACACACATTCTGTTACCATTGTATAAGTGTATTAATGTTATTTGAAATCAATGGCAAAATCTAAGGTTTATAGAAATTAATATGCAAATTTTTTTAAACTTATAATAATCAAGTAGTATTCAAATACGATGAAATAAATATTTTTTATACATAAATTAAGTAAATAAAAGTTATACAAAAAGCGGTTGGATACATTTTGAGAAGCTTTCAAAATGTAAATAAAATTTTTGAAACTTTATACCAGCTACAGTATATGATTTGAAGCTTTATTTTTAGTTTTACGCTTATGAAAATAGTTTTTAGTTTTTAAGTGTAAGGATAGGTCAACTAAAAATATTCAGTATTTTTTTAGTGTAAATTTATTTTATTTTTATTTTTCAAACAATTCTATAGGTTTACATAATTCTCCTTTTAGTCATATTAAAATTTTGAGTGGGAATCATTTTATTCATTTTGATCATTCCCTATATAACTAAAGGAAAAAAAATCCATTTTTAACCCATTAAAAGAAACAACCATAAAAGACAGTTTTACTAGTTTTTTCAATAGCAGCTCAGCTGCATTCTAAAGTATTTACCAGAGACCTTGAAAAAGCCAGGGATTTAAAGGGATAAGACATTGGGGTATTACTTGATGTACATCCCAAATGGTGATAAACAAAATAACCTATTCTGTAGATTCATTTTATTGATAGAAAAGTTTGGACACAGTTAGTTCGAACAAACCAGTCAAGATTTTTTCAAAATACCCAAAAATTTTTGGGAGTTTCTTTGAAAATAGAAAAATTTACAGTCCAAAGTTCCCTCCCTCCCAGGAAAAAGCGCATTATGTCACTTTTACCCCTTTTCTAAAGGATTTTTGGGATAGTTTACCCTTTTTGGAACAAAAATATGTATTCCTATAAAAATTTGGGAAGTAAGGGGACAATGAAATATAAATTCATTGCCCCCAAAGATTAAAAATGGTTCTGCCATTATTTGGCATCAAAACTTTAGTGACTAAACTTTTATACCAATAATCTTATAATCTACATATGAGGTAATTTTGTTTATCATGATTTGGCCATACATTAAATCATTCCCTTACCCATTCCTCTTAAGATTTTTGCTGTTAATTTATCAACAATAAAAAATTACAATAATGACTTTACTGTATAACCATCTGTGTCCGTTGGTCTATAGGTGATTTTACAAATGTAACTGACCCTAAAATTAGGTTTCACAGTGCATTCTAGCTGCAGGGAGGGTAATTGTTTGTCTGTCAAGGAGGTTTTACTTAAATACTGAGATTTATTCACAATACCTGCCCATTTAATCTTGACAAACAACTCAAAATATAGATGTATCATTTTTCCAGAAAAAAAACTATTTTCTATATCTTTTCATTGCTTAAAAATGATAATAAACAAAACTACCACTTCTGTAGATTGAAATTTGTAAAGTTTAAGAATAAGATAACTTGGTTGTAAAACTTTGGGTACCAGTGAAATTTAAATTCCAATATCTACTCCTTGACTGTTAAAAATAAAAATAAAACTAAATCCAATTTTTTTACTAACTATTTAGTAAAATTATCTTTGCTTTCTCTGCTGCACTTTAAGAACCTATTTAAAATACCCCTTTTATGTTCTAAATAGCTTTTCTATGATTCACCTTGTCGGTTGGTCAAGGCTCTTTTTAACGTCATGGTTTCTCTTAAATTTCGAATTTAGGCTATTTAATGTTATAAAATTGAAGTCTTTGTTTGATTTAATGCTATTTTCTGCCCACACTGTATTAGAATATAAAGTCTATAGATGAAACGGGCATGAAAGGTGTCCAATATTAACCTTTTCATATTTTATTAACCCGAGTTTTGGACAATATTTTTCTTGTGTTTAAAGTATTGCTGTTGTTTGTACTTGAACCTATAAAAACCCAACCATGTAAACTAGGTGTACATTCACTTCCGCATATGTATCATATTATCCAATCATCAGAACCGCATGTACAACAGCACTACCTACCTCCCAATTGCCTCATACGGGCGAGGCTGCTGTCCATGACACTCTAACGTCAGGTCCAACAACCAAGGATAACTAAGGGGAGCCAAAATCTCTACTTTTCTGTCAAAACATACACGAGACAATTTGCTAATTGACAATATGCGGAAATTAATACACACCCAAACCCCAACCTAGTATACTCAATAGAAAACAAGTAAAATTAAATTTTTTTGGCCAGAGCCAAAAGACTCATTTTACACCAAATTTCCAACCCATAAAAAATGTAATTTTAAATCTACACAAGCGGGTAAATTTTTTTGAGTTCACTAAATTTCAATCTTTTTATGTCTACATTTGTCAAGTGCCATTGAAGAGAATCTCCAGTTACAGAAAAGCTTTGCTACAAAAAAAGGAAAACATGAGAAAATTTAATAAATATTTTCATCTGTATAAAAGTAAAAAATGCATTTTTATTAAATTTTTCTAAATTAAGCTCTAAATTAAATCCTTTACATCCTGTAATTTTGTTCTTTTTTACATTTGAAATTAGCAGATTTTTTTCTAATATTATTTTTATTATTATTCCCTCTGTCTGTCTGTATGTATGTAACAATGACTTTTGTAAATAAAAATATCATCTACAAAAAAAATTTTGTATCCTAGCGTTAAGGGTTTGAAACCTTTAATTTAACCAAATACAAGTCTTAATAATCAGGTGTTAATAATAGTTGATTTTTGCTTTACGCTTACGTGTTGAGGCCGCAAGCGTTCTTAATTGTTAATATAACTATAAAGGGATTGGATCAGGGATTTTAAGGGATAAGACAATGGACGATGAATAGGTCACTAATGATGATGAACAAAAATACCCCATCTGCAGATTAAATTCTTTAGAACAGGCCAATCAAAATTAAATAAAAGTATTTCTCGTATTCATTCGAATCCGGTGGATAGGAACCGGTTCTCATCCATACGAAAAAACTATGTCTAGCATCGTATTATATCCAGCTTTCTACGAATATAAAAATGTACAATCATAAGATTAAAACCAGTTTTTTTTAGCCCCGAGGTGCCGAAGGAAAGCCGTTTATAATACGATGAAAGAAATAACTATTAATGTTTTTGAGCCAACGAATAGGATACCGTTGTAATAAAACTTTGGGTACCAGTTTAAAATCCAGGCCAATGTCCTCTTCCTCCTAAATGGGGATTGGACAGGTGCTATTATGTATAATTAGACCTCCTAGGGGTTTCAGCTTGGGATACAAGGTTGGGTACATGGCAGAAAAATTTGTCTTTCCCAACTAGCTACATAAGTAATCTTTAAAGGATTTCTTTTCTAATAACCTACCACTATACCCAGGAATCTTAATGGATAAGAAAATGGACGATAAATTGATAAACGTACCAATTATGACAGACATAATTACCATTTGTGTAGGTGAAAATTATTGGTGCAAAAATTGGAACTCCCTGATTAAATTTCAATCAACAAATGAGATAACGTGTTTATAAAACTTTGGGTACTAGAGTAATTTACAGTCCAATATCCCATCCCATCCTGACTAATTGGTTGCTATTTTAATAATCTCGTGCTTTTTTTGCCTTCTTAGTGCGCAGAAAAATTTTAAGTCATTAATTTATTGTCAAAATTTTCAACTATGATAATAAATATAGTAAATCTAGATAACTAATTAGTAAATTGGACCAATAAGAACTCAGTGTAGGAATAATCCGGCCTTATTATTGGTAGAACAAGTACACTTTTTGTACAAAATGGCAGCAATAAATCAGCTATATAAATATATGAATTTTCCTTGACGGATTATTGTGCCCATCTAAGGCTATAAATCTATTGCTATGTTATATTGGTCTTAAGAAACTTAATTGTTTAATATATTCACGCAACCTTGCATCAAGAATATATATTTCTTGTATAAAATTAAAGATGAACAAGAACGATTTTTTCCATTTGTAGCTTAAATTTCATGGAAAAATTTGTATAGTTCTGAACCGCAAAGGGGGGGGGGGGGAAATGTGGTGACTCGTGCCACGACATACCAGCAATTTTATTTTGGGTGCTACTCCCTTAGTTTTAGAGATAATTGGATGAAATCTTTTGGGCTGGGTCAGTAATTACCCCAACTACTGGTATCTTTCAAAAAAAACGGCGGCTGGCGGCGGGAGCGGCGGTCCCGCCGCCGTTTTTTTTTGAAAGATACCAGTAGTTGGGGTAATTACTGACCCAGCCCAAAAGATTTCATCCAATTATCTCTAAAACTAAGGGAGTAGCACCCAAAATAAAATTGCTGGTATGTCGTGGCACGAGTCACCACATTTCCCCCCCCCCCCCCCTTTAAAGTAGTATTTTTATTATATCTGAAGCTTAAGATTTCGATGACTACTGAACCGATTGAGTTCTCCAATTTAGTAAATCTTCACATAGGTCCCAGAGTGGTTTTAGGCTATTCTATTAAAACTTTTTCAAAGAGTGAATTTTTACCTTTGTAAAAACACAATGCATGTTACTCAGCGGCTACAATGTCAGGCGCGTTTCTCAAAACCTGAAATCAATATTTTTTATTAGTTTCTACATATTAGTATCTACAGTGTGAAATAAATGGTAAGATTTTTCGGTTTCTCCGTTAAGTAATACTGTAAGTCAAATAATACGTATTTTATTAAATTAAAGACACCACGTAGACCGAGTATGCACGATAAATTTCAAAAGTTCAAGGGCAAATAACAACTGTATCTTATAGTTAAAATGGATTTTTGGTTTTAAGAATCTCTATGTTTTTTTGTAAAATTTAGTAAATAAATCTTTTAAAAATATTTGTAAAACTCAAGAAAACTATATGTACAAAATATCTACTGTACAAAATTGGACCCTAAATTGGAATATCATCGTTTGTTTTAATGAAAAATTTAAATATTGTTTTGGTTAGGTAACATTTCATTATTTTCCCCAGGGTTAAACTATTCCTTTTTATTTAAAAAAAATCCCTTTTGGATTTTTATAACATTTTGTTATTTTCTTAGGTTTTATAATATAAAAAAAAGAATGATTTTATGTACCTTTCATAATATAATAAAAATAGAACATCTTTTTTTCTATATTAAATAATTTTTCACTATAAAAACACTTTTCTAACTTTAATATAATAAGTTTAGAGTATTACTAAGCAAACATGAGAACAGATGAAATTAAACTAAAGTGCAAATTAAAAAAATATTTGTGCATTTCGTCATGATTATTTTGGTAGATTTTCGGGGAATCTTCACTATACAATAGCACCATAGTTGCAGGATATCTGACATGAAATTCTGCTGTGATTAATCTTAAAAACCCTATTAAGGAACCACCCTTTGTTTTAGAAATACCATTTTCTTGGAAATAGCATGGGGGGCAGCTGGGCGTGCGTGCTGGAGCGGTCAACATTAACTATTCTTCTGTGGGGAGAAATTTTAAATTGGATGTGGGGGGGGGGGTTGCTGGGATATATTTTATAAATATGATTTAATATTATGTTTACCAAAAAACTTATAATTTTTGATTATTTATTTGTTATTTTTTTGAGGGGGGGAGGGGAGAGGATTATTTATATCCCCACCAGAAAAGAGTTAAGATATGATATCCTTTAGGAAAAGGATTAAGTTAGTGTAAAGTTTGAGGTAGGGGGTTGGGGATTGCCCATGACCTGAAATAACCAAGCACATAGATAGATAGATAGAGTGTAAAGGGGGGCGTAAATAGGATTAAGAACGTTTAGTCCTTCCCCCCCCCCCCCCCCCAATTTTTTCCTCTTCTTGGTCTATTTATACACTTTGGCGGGGTTAATTTACGCAAATTTAAGGTGAACAAACTGAAATTTCATTAGCTGACGCAATTTTTTCTATAAAAATGTACAAAAATTTGTTTATTGGTTTGGATTTCCACCGGTAATGAACTTTGAACATCCTTGTTATTTACTTTGAACACATAGATTTTAAGTTTTATTTGGAAATATCAAATCAAAAGTTTCACTTCTATCGGACAAAATCGTGTTAGTTCAGATTGCTAGTTCCTTTTCCCTGTAGAATTTAGGAGCATTTGTTGACATACAATATATAGTTTTATGTCGACTAAATATATTGCAATTGATGTACAAAGTTAGAGCATATACGTTTTTTGCTAAAATTTTTATGACTACTTAAAGTCTCATATCGATATAACAATAACACAAAAGTTTCACAGGGCCTCACCGACTGTGCATTAGAAAGGTTAAGCCCATTAAATCTCGTATCAATATGCATATGACATTTTAAACTAATTTTCTTAAATTGCAATATTAACATTTGAACTCTATTCTTGTAATTTGGTTTTCTATGCATTTTTAAGTTCGATTGTAAACATTTTATAAATTTATATCATTGATAAATTTTTGTACTGTAATATATATCAACCTAAGAATATCATTAAAAGAAAAGCGTTAAATGGTAGATATTAGTTTCTAATATCAATGATTAATAATAAATAGTATTTAGATGTAATTAAAGTTGTATTAGAAGAAAGTTATATTTAATTTAACCCTAATTGGTCTACGTATTTTAAAATAGAAGCAGCTTGGCAGCTTAAAACTTTAAGATAAGTGTGTACAAAGCTATCTTTAACCCTATTAATGACAGCTATAACAGCTTAACCCTACAATGTGCGTGCACTTGAGTGTAACAGAGATGGGGGGGGGGGGATTGGTGGAGAGAATTAGGCCAAGCTGTTGCAAGTATTCGAGGCTAGGAGAAAGGAAAATACTTTCCATGGAAACTACCCCTCCCCCATTACTTCGTATTTCCCCTACTAATAATATCTCCCCACCCCCGATCCCCCATAGTTAACCCTGTATATCTGTGGTGTGGTGTTGGCCCACCCTACACACACACACATTCACTTGCACTGCACTGCTGCATACCTTCCATATTTCCTTTCCTTAACCCTGACCCACCAAGCAGCAAAATTTTCCAAATAAATGCAATCACCCCCCCCCCTCCACCCTCACTTATTTACTGACTGTAAATGATCTATAACTAGAAATATCTACAAAGTCATGCTGTTATTAGTAGAGTAGATACACTATATTTAGGGTCTATCAGTTATTATTTTCCATCAAATTAATCAGAAAATAGGAATTTCTTAGTTGCTATTAAAGATATTAGTCTGATTTTTTGTGTGCAGATTTTCCTGACAAAGGCGCACATTTAAGCATCTTATAAAATTTGCTGTCAAATGATTCTTTGACTGCTTTTAAGTCGCTTCTATTTATTACTTTTGAAATTGGATTGGACATATAATGCTATAACTCGATATCTCTCATAAATGAGTTAGTATAATGTTTGTTTTAATGTCTGTATTTCACGCTTCGCTGCCAATGGAAATCATTATCCTTGTTTATACAGAAGAAAGTGAATGTGCCCCCCCCCGCAAGTCCCCTATAATCCCCCTCCCCCCTCCTCCAACTAACAAACTTTCTCTGCCTCCCTTATTATTTATTTCGACATATCTTGATAACATTAACGCAAATACAATCCTCACCCTTATTAATAACATACGAATAAATACATATACATATGTATATGTTCCCCTGTTATATCTGTACAAATATTCCTTTAAATATAAACCCTATAAATCTGGTCTGCAATTGAATGTTTCTAACATCACGGAATGACCGTTAACATAGCTTGAGTGAGACAGGCCAACCCCTATAACTTACCCCTTTATTAATTTTTCAGGGCTAAAAAATCACCCAAAATTTTCTTAATAAATTTATACTGGGAAAGTAGTTCCTTTCAAAGCATCTAGAGACCTAATGGTTGAAAAATAGCATAAAACCACAAGATAAATTTAAAATAAGATATTTAATCTAAAAGGTTTACCCCTGTAAATGACCTATCTATCAATCCAAACGGTCAACCTATACAAGGGGGTAACTTAACCTTTCCTTATAGAAAGGGTTTACTTTGAATTACCCCAAAATTAAAAGGGAGATGGGTAAACATTTACTTCTAAACAGGAAAATAAGGTTTAAGTCCTTTGAAACAATTATACAAAATTAAAACAATATCATTTATATATAATTAGAAGGATTTATATGTACATGAATATTTTAATTTTTATAATCTTTACTAATTTTTAGTAAATATGTTTTTAAGTAGTATCTAAATATGTATTTAAAGAACAAATATTGATTTCATTATCATTAAATGCTAGATTATCTTATTTCATGAGTAAAAGTTTAAGAATAAATTCTTCGTCATATGTTTAACTTTAAAAATCTAATATGCATGGATGGAGGGGACAATGGGCTGTTTATTACACAAGTCTAAAAAAGTGTAATGATAACGTTTTTTTATTCGGTGTCTTTACAACTTTGGGGACTTTTTATTGAATTTTGATTAGTTGGTTGGTTCATTAAGTTGATTGTCAAAACCTTATAACTACTTATCTTCATGTTCATAAGGCTAATTTTGTTTATCATCATTGGGGATGTACATTACTTTATCAGCAATTGGCTTATCCCTTAAGATCCCTGAGTATGTAAATGATTATGTACATTAGGATCTCTTAAACGGAAACAACCTTTACATTTATTTAATTTCTTACGTTGACTAGTTGACGTTGATATTTTGAATGGTATTATGGTAAAATAAGACTCATTTTAGGGCTTGTGTCAGCGAAAATGTAAATTTTTTATGGGGGAGGGGAGGGGGGATTTTTCAGGGGGCCTTGTCAATCACTTACACAGCTTCATTTATACCCAAAAAATGTTAAACCGTTCAAGCAAAATTTGGTACATGTTTTCATGAAAAAATTTTGGTTAGGTATGTTTTGTCTGCTATTAATAAGTTTTAAAAAAATTTTGAAAGTACATCAAATTTCAAAAAGACCTTTAAAATTAAGTTTTAATTTTGTTCTTTTTCTTTCTAAGTTATATTCATGAGCTAACATTGTGAAGTATCAGAAAATAAATCTGAGTTTCTCAATCACTGCTTAAGCTTGGTAATAAAAGTTTTAGCATTTTTCTGTCATTTAAGATCTCTCTCAAATGCTAATGTTTTTAGTTAATAATATATAATGTTTTTACTGTTATACTGATTAGGATCTGTATTTTATTTAAGCTACCAATGTATATATAGGGCTTGGTTTTAGGCTATTTTGAGAAAGGTGAGTAAAAACTAGTAACAAATAATTTAATAATGAAAATCATGTTTTTCAAATGGTTCCCAAAGTTTTGACAATTAAAAAGTCAGAGGTTAGGTAAAGATTAAAGTAAAGATTAAGCATTTCCTTTCACAGCACAGACACACGGACAAATATCCTCAAAACCCCCGGGATCTGAAGGGATAAGACAATGTCCAATTAATTGATGTACATCTCCAATGATTATAAACGAAATTACACCTTTTCTGTAACTTGAAATTTCGATAATAGCCGAATTGATTAAGTTCATTATTTTATGGCAGCTTCACATACGTCTACGGATGGTTTTAGGCTATTTTTGCTCTTCATACCCCTTGAAATATAAAGTTCCTAGATGCTAAGGGGGCATCCGATAGTATTGGCATAAAGTTTTTTTTTATATAAATCTTATGCCTATCCCTGCGGGACAAATGCAGTGAAAAATTCAAAAATTGGCCCAACCGAAAAGTCAATAATTACAGGAGTGGTCTTTTTGACTTCAGACAGGGGAAAAGGAACGAAGAAGTTTACTAAAAAGTGATTATGGCTGGCATAATGCCGATTCAAATGATATCAATTTGGTATTATAATAATAGGCATGGCTTTAAACAGGAAAAACCTGGTACTAAGATACTGCTTTCATAAAAAGCCAATCCGTTATGATTAAAAATTTCATTAACATACCTAAAAAATTATATTAATGACTACTTTTTTGATAATTTCATTTTCGTTAAATCCCCTAAAAAAATACCAAATCTCCCTATTTCTTTTTTTCCACCTCTCCTTTTCTTAGAATCCACATTTTTTCGTGTGTGGGGCTTTCTTAGGGACTCCCCACTCCCCTGACTAGCATTGAATGTCATGGTGTAGGGGCCTTGTTTGACATCTAACAGGCCTATAACACACATAAACACACACACACACAAACATTATTATCAAATTTAAATTTCTAAAAAAAATAAACAATAAAATATTAAACGGAAACTTTCTTACAAAAATAGTTCTACATTGCATTTTTTTTCAATGTTAAATAAACGTGTTAATAAAAAAAGTTTTTTTATTCAGCTACACTTTGAACATAATCATTCTTGTTTATATATGAATTATAATGAACAACATTAAATTAAAATAAACATCTCAAAATTAAATCTTTATATTCGATTCTTATATTTTTGTATGTATGCGTTTTTTAAAACATTTTGTGGTACTCTAAGCGCATTACTGAAGATTATTAATTCAACAAACCAATACAACAAGCCTATAGAGTATCCAAGCTGTAATAAAAATGACAGGAGCATGCAGTGTGGTGCTGGTACGGCCTTGAAGACATGTTAAATATTTATAATCATGTTGCTAACATGTGCTAAGCGAGAACATAATTTATTGTCAGGGATCTTAAGGGATAGGACAAAAAATTAATGTACACAAAATTACCCCAAGGGTAGTTATGTTTACAACCAAACCATCCAGGTTCAATAAAAGCACCCAAATTTTTAAGCCAAGGAATGAGAAGATGTTTAAATAAAACTTTGGATACCAGTGTAATTTACAGTCCAATGTCCCCTTCCTCCCTGAGTTTTTGTACATACAGCATACAACATTACATGATCACAATTAAAGGCATATTGTATTACTAATAAACAAATTGCTGTTATTCAAGCAACTTAAGCCTTTGATGAAATTTTAAACTTTTTGAAAATAGTTATATATGTTTTCTATAAGAATTTAGGATCTTAAACTTTAAATAATTTTATTTTTGAATCATCCCTTTAATTAGTGAACTCCACAAATTTAATATAATATTAAAATTTCTTAACTTTATACAATTTATAGGTCAATTTAATTGAGAATTATCAGGATTGCGTAAAGTTTAGTTAATAAGAGATAAGTTAATAAATCCAGATTGGTAAAATTAGTGGCGTGAGGTAGGTACAAGTTAACATACAGAAACTATTGGACTAGAAATGCTAAAAACTGACAGTTTGACGGATAGACGTACGGACAATCTCAATTATAGAGCATAGCTGCGCTACTAAAAAAACGAATATGCATAAATTGCGTGACAATTTCAATCATGTATATAAATTAAGCAGTTTTAAGCCTTGTGTAAGAAGTTAAATTTTTCAATACGTTTATTTTAATGGTATGAACTTTATCTGAAGATCCTAACTGTGCATGGAGATTCCTGTTGCCTGTTTACAGGCCAAAACATTCTATATACTCTTATCATTAATGACACGCGTTAGACATTGCAGAATAATATCATTTTAACGTCTTTAGTATGACACACTGTGGCCCAGACTCGAACCAGACACTTCCTAGACGATACCAGAATATTTTTTTGTTACTACTTTCTGAAACTGAAAATTTGTAGTATTATGTATTTTTCCAAATACTTGTTGCTGCCTACGTTTGCTTTGTTGAGTTTTGAGTCATTTACAACGAGATGACGTAATTTCCTAGGTGTTTCTTTTTATACCTATGTACTCTTTACGATTCTTTTAAATAATAAAAAATAAAAAAAGGATTATTGAGTCTAAAAGTAGCTTAAAATGCACTAAAACTTGTCCACAATTCATACAAAGTTTAAGGAGGACATTGGACTGTAAATTATACTGGTACCCAAAGTTTTATAAGACATCTATATACTTTATGAAAACAAAGGTTGTAGGTATATATCATGCCGCTACATATGATGTACAAGTGTTTAAATCCAGCTAATTATTTACTTAATAACTTCTTAATTGGTATATAGACCTTCATTATTATTAAATGTTAATAATAAACTCTAAAAGAATATTTTTATATATTAAACCTTTATGAAACTATAGGTACATAAACTGGGTTTCTAACCCACTCCTAGCCAATTTGGAATAAAAGACAATGTTTGATGGGTCTGTTTATTATGAAATGGATTGGAAACCTGGCTTAGGGGTCTATAGAAAGGTCTTTATATACCCTATCAAAAATCATAAACATTATCTTTAAGATTTTAGTACTTAAGACGGTTTAAGTTGTGAGCTATTGTTTTTTTTAAAACACCATTTATGTCTATTAGAAGATTCTGAAAGCATAAGAATTTAAACCGTGATAAAACTTCATAGATGTAAATGCTTTTTTTTATAGTGTAAACAAAATGTAATAATTCATATGATATAAGTAATTAAAAAATCAATATCAAGGGTAATTAATCAAGGTATTATTTTAATATTTGTGCAAAATTATCTTTAATACGAGGCAATACAAGATTTTTTATTATGGTTGATAACTGGTTCTAATCCAGCGGATATTAATCGGTATGGAAGCAATACTAAAAAAATATATAAATTAATGATTTGTAAATAACGAGTTAGGTAACTTTTTCTCCACTAGTTAGCCCTTACAAACATTATTTAATCCCAAGTAATTTTTCTTAATGATCTAACTACATTTTTAAAAATATGCTATTGAACTTTTTGGTTATTGACATGAAAGGGAGGGGACATTGGACTGTAAATTACACTGGTAATGAAAGTTTAATGAACATGATCTCATATTCGTTGGCTTAAAATCTTTTGGTACTATAATAAAAATTTGATTGGTCGGTTCCAAAACCAATACTATAATCTTAATAAGGGGTGCTTTGTATATCGATTTAGTTCCCATTGTCTTATCCCTTAAGATACCTGAATATTAACCCTTTCTATTTATTTCTAACATGCAACAGTAAATGACCCTATGGGGGGGGGGGGGGACAACCCTCCTTGATCCATGTATTATCAATGAATTAGCAGTTAAATGAAAAATAAATCTTTTAATCTAACCTGACGTGCACAGGATTTTAGTCCAATTGTCAGAACGCCAGGGATAGGCTAATGAAAGCAAAATCTCATATTCAGGAGGGAGGGAACAATAAACTAAAAATTAAACCGATCCCTTAAAGTTTAAATATACATTCTGTCATTCGTTGGGTAACAAACCTGGAAGGTCTATATTGATTTCTAATTGGTATGTACATAGTAATAGTGTTTAAACTTGTATCCCTATAATTTTGTTTATCATAATTGAGGGGGGGGGGATTACCTTGTGCTTTAAGATACCTGTGTTTAAATAATCTTATCCCTATATCCCTGATAATCTAAAGAGTTATAAAGGTTTATCTTAAATGAATTATTACGTGATTATTTCATTTATGTAATATAATTTTGATTCTTCAATAAGTTACACATATCTGTTATTGTGTTGACAATCGAACAATATTAACCCTATTTACTCAATACATTTAATTTTTCTTCAGTAGAGATATATCTGCCAAAGGACAATTTGTTCTTTTCCTAAATCTTAGTTTATGGAGTTATGTGCAGGGATCTAAAGGGATAAGACAAGGGCCTATAAATTTATAATGACGATCCACAAAAGTACCCCTTTTGTAGAATAAATTAGTAGTTGAAACGTATGGACAATCAACTAACTGAACTGGCCAATCAAAATTAAATAAAAGTCACCTAGGTTGTTGAGCCAACAAATAAAAAAATACACGTTATTTTAAGACTTTGGGGACTAGTGTAATAAAAAGCCCTTCCTCCCTGAGATGTGTGTGTGTAAAGGGGAGGGGGGGGGGGACTGTCCCACAATCTTTGTTTATGACCAACAATTTTGGGGCCTTCACAATTTACAAAATGATATTGAGTTGGCGAAAACTTGGGCGATGGTTTCCCAAGGAAATAAAGTGGACCACCCCCCCCCCCCCACCCCAAAAAAATAAATATATAGGCTAATAGTCATAATTAAGACTAATCAATTCCTAATGATTGTAAACAAATTACCCCCAGGAAAATTTTAAAATTAGATTGAATTTTTTATGATTCTTTAAAAAAATACTTTTCAATATTTTTAGTTGGAGTGAGGGGGGGGGGGTGTCACCTCGCATTCTGATTACGAGAAATTGTGTACTTGGCTTACACAGACTTTAACGCTTTGTTTAACACACAAAAACCCACACATACTCATACACACACACACAAATAGACACACACACAAACATAAAATGATATTAAAGCAACTTCTCTATATCATAAAATGAAAAACAAAAGTTTATAGAGAAAGAAATTTCTATTTCTATAAATTTTTGGCTATATAAAAAGGAATAGAGATATCTGAAATCTTTTTACTAAAGAAGCAGGATTTTAGTGTGTATGTCATTGTCCTGTATAATCTCATAAATGGTTAGATCTTAGAATACGTCCAGGGCAGGTTTTTAGCTAGTTTTCAATACATACCTAAAACAAGATTTATAATTAATATTTTATTTTAATTTCATTATACAATTATGCATTATGCAAAGTTTGAACCAACCAATCAATATTCAATGAAAGTTCCTATAATTTTAGGCCAACGAATAAGAACAGTTTTTTTTATCTGTTTTAAAACTTCGTTTTCCCAGTAAAACTAATTAATATTTAAAACATATTTTTCTTCATGGTAACGTAGTAATGCTTTTCACGTTTAAGAAATTTGGACATGTTTTAAGCTATTTTAATAGTAATGTGTAATAATAGCGGACTAACGGTTACGCCCCTAGAAGTCTCTTGGGAACATTTGGGGTAAGGGGGAGTATTTTTTCCACGGGTGATATTTCTTGAGAGGGTGTATTTACCTTCCTCCAAAACAGTTAAAAACCTTCCCTGAACCTATAAGGAGCTTCACTGCAAAGGAGATTCATATCGGTCGAACTGAAGTTCTTAATTTCTTTCCGGGTTCTTGTAATATTGACTTCTTATGGATAAAATATCAATGCGATACGAGTGTTTTCATCACGGTTTATAATATTCGTTCCTATCCTTTAAACAGTTGTTTTTAATAAAATGTATAAATTAATTAAGGACATGTAACTAAGGATAGCGTTTTGAAGCCAAGCTTTTCAGGGAGGGAGGGGACAATGGTCGGTTAATCACACTAGTCCTTAAAGTTTTATAATAATATTTTCTTATTAGTTGGCCTAACAACTTTATGGACTGTTGCTGAATTGATATTGGTTGATTCTTTGAGTGTCCAAACCTTTCTACCATTAATTGCAATATAGAATGGGTAATTTTGTATATCATCATTAGGGATGTATATAAATTATCAACCATTGTCTTATCCCTTTAGATCCCTGTTTTAAAAGCGAAGCTTTGTATATACTATTAGGATTGTACGTCAGTTGAGGATAAATTGATGTACATTCCCAATTAAAACGAACAAAATAAACCCGTCTGCAGTTAGTTATACAACAACCAGTACAAATTTAAAAATACTCCCAAGGTTTAAGCCTACGAATGAGAAAACGTAATTACTTAACAAATTATAGAGTGGCTACACATCTTTAAAAAAAAGTCTGTACTCTTATTCTATTATATCTTTTATGAATTATAGCCACATTTTAGCATTAGAATAGTGTGGAATTAATGTAGCTAGTTTTAACTTTACTTTAAATTAAACTAAAATATTTTGTCCATATAAGGTAGTACAATTTTTTGTATTGCGCTAAAGATCTCGGGAAATGCTGGGCAAAATGTATTATATGCATAGAACCTTTACAAATATCTGAGGTGGTTTTAGGCTATTTTCTTAGAGGCGAGGCAACCTATAACACTTGTTTAATGAAATTATGTAAACATTATGTCTGACTTTGACATTACTACCAGAAAGCTAGATCTACAATGAATACTAATAAGAATTCTTTAAATGAATGCTATTAAAAACTCGTTGTAATAAACCATATCCATTTTTGAAGTACTATAGACGCAACGAAATAAAAAAAGTCTTTTAGAAAGAAAAGCATAAATTTAATTTTCAGCCGTTTCATGTTCTGAAACTTCCATTATGGGATCGGATGTGAGTAATTTCCACTTCTAGCCGTACTGAAAAATCATGTATCGCATCATATTATGGACAATTTTCCGCGAAAAATGTTGTAAAATCATATAATTCATTCTCGTTTTATTGGCCCGGTACTTAGGGCTTTCTGGGCCATCTTACAGAAATTTTTCCTATTATTATCTGCGGAAACTATCTATAATACGATACGATAGATAATATTATCTTATCATTTACTAAAAAAAATTCTGCTCCTAAACGGGTTGGCTAAATGGGACCCTTTTTTTTCTCGGCTAAGGTGATGAAAAAAGTAATAAATAGTGAGGCAAACATCCGAGGTATTTTAATTCCCCTTTCATTTCTATTCAAATTTCAGGGAAAAAGGGGATACATTAATGACTTTTAAGACAAAGGACTCGACGCTAAATAGATATTCATCTCCAATGAGGATAAACAAAATTACCCCTTAAGTTCATTGAAATTAATATCTTTGCACTAAACAATTAAAATTTAGTAAAAAATACCCAAAGTTAATAGATCAACGAATAAGACAACAAGGTTATAAAACTTTGGGTACCAGTGTAATTAACAGCTCAATGTCCCCTTCCATATCTGATAATTGGATTGTGTTTATGTCAATTCTAGAACCATGCAATGCTATTCAAATAATGATAGCCCAATTTCGCTATTACTATAACACAAAAGTTTAGTTCAGTTATCTAATACAAAAAATAACTTCTGATAGTTACTTTTTCTGTCTCTTTTAAAAACTCCTTAACCCCTGAGGCTAAGTGTATGTTTTAATGTTTTTAAGCCAACGGATTATCAATTTAAATGTTGAATAAATAAGACTAAAGTTAATTTTAAATACTTAGAGTTTTGATGGCACAAAATAGGTGGAATCTTTCAAGGATCTAATGGGATAAGGCAATGGCCAAAAAAATGATGTACATCCCCAATGTGGATTTACAAAGTTATCCCTTTTGTAGATTACAATTAGTAGTTGAAACGAAGTTGTTAAGCTAACGAATAAGAAAACATTATTTTAAAACTTTTGGGACTAGTGAAATAAACAACCTAATAGCACTTTACTCCCCGGGAATCTTAAAAAGTTTGGGTATTTTTATGACACGATAGGTTTACCTATCAAACAAAATATGAGTACAAAAAACTTTTCTACTGATATAGATATAACTTTTTCCAAAATCAAAACAGTTTATATCAAAGTAAGCAAATTGTGAAGGCAGTTAAAAAAATAAAAAAAGAACCCTTTTTATGAAAGAAGTGGGGGGGGGGGAAGGATTGTGTAACACCCCATTTAAAGTACTAAAACTGATTATGCTAAAAGAAATCAATGATCTGGAACGGGGGGAGGGGGGTGTTAAAAAAAAAGCGCCCCATTTTATCAGGGGAGGGGATAAAGAGTCTCACAAAGTCCTCAATTTTATTTAATTTAATAGTCAGGGAGGGAGGAGACAGTAAATTACACTGGTAACAAAAGCTTTAAAACTCCATTTTCTTTGTTGGCTCAAAAATTTTGGGTACTATTGTCGAATTTTAGTTTTTAAATATTAAACCATAATTTTAATCATAAAAAGAGGTAATTTTGTTTATCACGATTGGGGTTGTACATTAATTTATCATCCATTTTCTTATACCTTAAGATGCCTGGATGAAAAGACCTATCTTTCACACCTTTGGAAGCTATCATCCTTGTTTTTTTTTATACCTAGACCTGATTACGAAAATATTTGAGATGGGTAGTAGAGTGTGCTTTCACTTCCGCATTTTATCACACAACTGCTTATTCGCAAAAATTCGCAATAGCAAAAAAAAAGATAGTTGTTAACTAATGACAGTAGTAATAATATGCGGATTTGCTAGTTTGATACATATGCGGAAGTGAATGCACACCAAGATGGGTACCTACATAAATTTTCATAAATTCCAAACTTTGTAAGGCCACTTTTTTCCCCCCCTAAAGTCACCCTTATCATTTTTAACCCCCTTCAGTTATATATTAATACCAGGGATCTTAAGGGATAAGACAATGGAAGATAAATTATTGTACATTTCCAATGATGATTAACAAAAATACCCATTCTGTAGAAAGAAGTTATTGGTTCAAAATTTTGACCAACTAATGAAGATTTACTAAAAATTAAGGCAACGAATAATATAAAACTTTGGGTACCAGTATAATTTACAGTCCAGTGACTCCTCCCACCCTGTATTCATATCCCCTATTCAAAATATAAAGAATATATATTTAAATTGGCAAAAAAAAGGGTTATGACCTGCTAGACTTTAGAGTTGTTGTTATATCAACATAGAATTTAGTCAACGTGCAGGTAGGAAGGGGACATTGGGCTGTTTTTTATACACTAGTACCCAAAGTTTTAAAATTACGTTTTCGTATTCGTTGGCTTAACAACTTTGGGGACTTTTGATCTGTTGTTTCATTAAAAAGAGTTTCCAAACGTTTCAACCATTTAATGTAATCCACAGAAGGGTATTTTTGTGTATCATCATTTCTACCTTTAAATCCCTTGTCCAAGTTTGATTTTAGAATATGTGTCAACATAGACACCTCCAGTACTAACAGTGATACTTTATGTATATAAGTTGAAAAAAGGGGCGGGCTGATATGAAACCTATTGAAAATGTTCAATAAATTTCCAATCTTTTTGTTCAGAGTCAGTATTTCAATTTTTTTAAAATGTATATTTTAACATTTAAAAAGTTTTTGATTAACAAAAAAAAGTTAAATTAAAAATTTAACATTGAAATAGTTTATATGAAGTTTTTAATCATGAAATAGAAAATAATGATTAATCACTATTAATAAAATTTGAAGAAAAAAAGTATTTTTGTAATTTTTACTTTTAATCTAAAACAAAGAAATAAAACATATGTAGTTTTTCAATTTGCAATAAAAATTAGGTGAATTAATATTGATCACAATTTTATACTTTTATGTTTTCAAGAAGGAAGGGAGGGGACATCAGACTGTAAATTACGCTGGTACCTAAAGATTTACAAATACGAAATTTTATTAAAAACTTTGGGTACTTAATTATATATTGTTTATTTAAAACATAAACTTTATTCTACAGAAAAGGTGATTTTATTTATAGTAATTGGAGGTGCAAATCAATTTATCGTCCATTGTCTTATCCCTGAAGATTTCTGTGTGTTCCCTTTATAATTGTAATCAGGGTTAAGGGATGGTGTCTCAACCATGACACTTTGGTTGAGCTTGACTTCCGAATTAGCGGGAAGTTCACGAGATCAGTTGGCGAACATACAAACCCCCAATACCAGGAACCATCAAGTTTCAACAGCAGGTTTGAATATAGATTTATTGATGAAATTATTTCAAAGACCTGAAATTACAATATCAATTAGTTCATAATTCCAGTTATTTATAACCACGTAATCTTATTTGCTTTTTAAAAATCATTTTTCTCTACGGTAAAAAATCTTTGGAAACTTTGGCTTTAAAGGAAAATTATTTGGTTTAATAAATCATTGTTAAATGCAACAATAAGGCACATAAAAATTACTAAAACATATATTAATCATAATTAAGTTTCATGCTTAGCTGGCTAAAGCCTTTTTAAAACTACATATAATCGTCCTATACACCATTCTTCCTTATAAAATTAACAAATTCTACCTGAAGCTCTTATGGTTTCAAATCCCTGATATACTAGGGTCGTTCACACACTATGAGACCAATGATAGGCCCAATTTTGTTCTCCAAAATCTTCACACTCTCATATCTCATTCAAAAGTGAAAAACGTGGGCGCATATAAACATTCCATGCCGCGTCTATTATCAAAGGAAAGGCTAACAAGACGACATTTGCGCTTAGTTTAGAATAATGGTAAGGAATTAATTTTGAACTTGATAAACACAAAGCTTCCTCGAAAAGAGGTTAAGACACACCCCCCGTTTGAAAGTCAAATTAACTTCCTTAACGAGATTCAAGGTTTTTTTGCGCTGAGCACTAGCAACATTTCTCACTAAACTCAACTCACCATAATCACATGAGAATAGCCACATCCCGAAAAACATGACAATTTCTGCTCCTAACTAAATGAAACCCCGTGAAATGCATACACAATATTATACTCCTCACTAGGACTCATAATACCTCACATTTTAGGATAGAAGGATGGGGATTGGTTTGTACCATACAACATTCCATGCACATGACAATCACAAGATCACATACACAAATCCTAAAATGGATAATCCTATTAATCATGATGTTGTAAATATAACAACTTATACTAAATAATAATCATTTCATAATCAATAGGTAATAAATCATTATTAATAAATCAATAAGTACCTACGAAATCAGGTCGAAATGTAAACAAATAATGGTAAAATAAACCGAAATAAATCTTAGACAAGAAAATTAAGATTTATAGGTACTTAAAACTAAATTTGTTAAGCATCAAAAAGAGTAGTAAGAAAAAATATTTCAAAATCCTTGGGCAGAAAGTTTTTCAAACTTAATGAATAAGAACTGTACTATCTTAATCAACAATAAACTTTTTAATACTTAAAGAATAGCAAAATAATAATATCTTCGTTAGAATTCTCATCGGAATTATGAAAAAAATACCAATTTTTCTTTGTAAAAAATATGAGACTTTAAATATGAATTTTCAATCATTCTTTGATCTGAATAAAAATGTTTTACTTGATTGAAATTCATATATAATTTTAAAAAAATCTGCTAAAAAATACTTGATTTTTTTCTTAGAATAAATATCGAATCACGCAACCTCGACACATTTATTCCTTTTTGGTAAACTTTTCAGGTAAGTTTTATAATGAATTGTACTTTTGAAAAGAAATTAAACTCAATAAAATTAAATTTGAGCATATGAAATAGAATAAAAATTTTATCGCATTTCATTTGATTCTTATTTTAGGCATAAAAATAGGCATATGAAAATGTAGCTTTTTTACTAAAAAAATGTTCTTAGTTTTCATCAAATAAGAATCAATTATTAATCATAATTTTTAATAACCGCTTTTATTTTAATATCTGCGATAAAAATGAAGGAAAGGTTAATTTAAAATATGCATAGTTTATCTTAAATTAATTCTGTGATATTCATATAAATAATAATCAATATTTTAATAATATCATACATCGTGTTCATTATTATAAATGCTTATCTCATGAAAAATAGAGTTTACATTTTTAAACATGAACGAAAATATATATGTACCTAAGAAAATAATTGCTATAAATACTTTCTCAAGGTTTAAAATTGTCCGAAGTCGCTAGGTACATATATTACTACGAATCTCTGCTCTCGGAATGAAGAAAATCTTTACGCGTGGATTATTAGGAATCCTTGCCTCCGGAGTGAAAAAAAAAAAAAAAAAACTTTATTTGCTTACAAATTAAAACAAATATCTTGATTTTTTGCGATAATCTTTTTAAAATAATAATCAGAAATATTTTAAACATTATCATAATAATTTTACATGTTGTGTTCTTTACTTTAATGCATTACCCCATATGAGAATCTGAGAAATAACATTTTTTAAGCAAACGTGAACCATGAAAAAAATACCTCGAAAAATAATTTTAAAAAAATCTATTTTTCTCAATCTAAAAAAATCTGCAAAAATCATTTGGTAGTTGATACACACAAACTTTTGCTTTTCAAAATCATACTTAAAGAAACAAAATCTTTTAAAATCTGCTTTAAAAGTCTAAACAATTTTGTAGAATTTTTGTGCTTAAATATGAACAATAAAATTAGTTGAATAATGAATACTTATTCTTTACAGAACCTTTTTAGGTTCCCTTCACAAGCTTAATATATAACTTGTATTATTTTTTCTTTAAAGATCATTTTCACACATAAATAGTTTATGTTGTAAATTAGATTTGTGGGTTTGAAATTTTTCAATGACTTTCTGGCGGCAACACCCGCCATATTTCCACCCGCTATTTGCAGGCCTCTTACCCTGTGTCGGGCGGCAAGGTTGGCAGCAGCCAAGTCGATTCTTGATTCATGACAGCACCGCCACCAGGGCAAGTAATAAAAGTGTGACTGTCATAAAACTTAGAATCATCTACCGGCTTTTGTCCGGCCGGAACCGAAACTCCCGTCGGCTCTTGTCCGGCTGGAACCGAATCATTCAGCGGCTCAATACCCGCCGTAACAATATTCTCAACGGCTACAGTATCGTTACCAATATCATCAGGAATAACTGCAGCACAACTAACATCATCAGAACCGGCTGCAACACAACCAATTTCAGCATCATCATTGTGAACGGCTACAGCCTCACCCGCCGTAGCAATGTTATCACCAGCTACGGCAGTATCTTTAACATCAGATTTGACTGCAACACAAACAACAGCGTCAACTGCAGAAATAACAGGTTTCTCAATAACAGCATCACAAGCAGAACCAACAGGTTCATCATTAACAGCTACGGCAGACCCAACCGGTTCATTATCAACAGCTACGGCGGTACCAACCGGCTCATTATCAACAGCTACGGCAGTACCAACCGGTTCATTATCAACAGCTACGGCAGTACCAACCGGCTCATTCTCAACAGCTACGGCAGTACCAACCGGTTCATTATTAACAGCTACGGCAGTACCAACCGGCTCATTATCAACAGCTACGGCAGTACCAACCGGTTCATTATCAACAGCTACGGCAGTACCAACCGGCTCATTATCAACAGCTACGGCAGTACCAACCGGTTCATTATCAACAAAGAAGGTACAGGGGCTGGGTGCAGAACTTGACTTGTAGACTGTATTCACACCAGCACTAGCCTCATGGAGCAACCTACGACTATAATAACTGTCGCAATTATTGGTGCCACAGACACCAAGCTTATCCGAGTTAGATGAACGACGTTCCATCTCTCTAAGCCTTCGGTATATATCACGTACTTCTTGGCGCAACTCCATGGAAATTTTAAGCACTCCCATGTCCATCCTCACCTTCTCAACGACGTCGAGGTTCCTGGCGACAGTGCTCGACCTCGCGTCGTCTGAATCATTGTCAAGCCAGTGCAGAATTTTCGTACACTGCTCCAACGACGCATAAACTTTAACTGCAACAGTTTTCTGTTCACTAGCTTCATACAAATCACGCTTGAACTTGCGCATCTCACTAGTCTCCACGGCAGATTTTAGACTTTTTATTAGGTCAGATTGGTCCTTGACCTCACTAAAAATGTCACGAATTGATTTTAAATTCACATTTTCACATGAACTAAAACTTTGGCAGGCTTTTAGATTTTCATAAAACACTTTTATCTGTTCGTCAAACACCTCTAGCCTTTCATTGCCAATAGCGATAGCTCGCTCAATTTTCTGCTTTTTAGTGAGCACCATATTGATTCACTAGGTAATTATTTCACAGAAAAATTGTCAATGTTTTTTGCATCAATACACTATATGCTATTGATTTATTGAAGAATGCTAACGCCTATTCTTCAGATTCTTTGAAGAATGCTAATGCCTATTCTTCAGAACCATTTGAAGTTGCTTGTGCAGCTCCTTCAACCATCAGGTTATTTGAAATTTGCTAATGCCTAAACTTCAACCTTCACTTCTTTGAAATTCGCTTGTGCAGCTCCTTCAAACTCCAATCATTTGAAATTGCTTGTGCAGCTCTTTCTTTTTTGCATCAATAATCTAGATGCTATTGATCTCTTGATGAATGCTAACGCCTATTCATCAGATACTTTGAAATTGTCTCAACCATGACACTTTGGTTGAGCTTGACTTCCGAATTAGCGGGAAGTTCACGAGATCAGTTGGCGAACATACAAACCCCCAATACCAGGAACCATCAAGTTTCAACAGCAGGTTTGAATATAGATTTATTGATGAAATTATTTCAAAGACCTGAAATTACAATATCAATTAGTTCATAATTCCAGTTATTTATAACCACGTAATCTTATTTGCTTTTTAAAAATCATTTTTCTCTACGGTAAAAAATCTTTGGAAACTTTGGCTTTAAAGGAAAATTATTTGGTTTAATAAATCATTGTTAAATGCAACAATAAGGCACATAAAAATTACTAAAACATATATTAATCATAATTAAGTTTCATGCTTAGCTGGCTAAAGCCTTTTTAAAACTACATATAATCGTCCTATACACCATTCTTCCTTATAAAATTAACAAATTCTACCTGAAGCTCTTATGGTTTCAAATCCCTGATATACTAGGGTCGTTCACACACTATGAGACCAATGATAGGCCCAATTTTGTTCTCCGAAATCTTCACACTCTCATATCTCATTCAAAAGTGAAAAACGTGGGCGCATATAAACATTCCATGCCGCGTCTATTATCAAAGGAAAGGCTAACAAGACGACATTTGCGCTTAGTTTAGAATAATGGTAAGGAATTAATTTTGAACTTGATAAACACAAAGCTTCCTCGAAAAGAGGTTAAGACAGATGGCTAAAGCTAAGGGACATTTGGATGGTCATTAAACTAGCACCTGCACTTTTATAATAATTTCTTAACAACTTTGGGGACATCTATTCACTTTTTATTTGTGGTTTCATTATGTTGAGTGTCCAAACGTTCCAACCAATAATTGTAATCTACAAAAGGAGTAATTGGGGATGTAATAGTATATCAATTTATTGGCCATTGTCTTATCCGTTATTCCCTGGCAATTAAAGTGCATGTTTGGCTTAATAACTTTATATAAATAATTGATTATTGTAAATAGAAAATTATAAATTTTTAATGTAGAAATTCATTCAATATGACCATCATTACAAATACTTAATTTGCTTTTATTTAGGGGATTTATGAGGGGGTGGGGGGTGAATAGTGAAATCTTTAGGGGAAAATCTTTGTTAAAAATGTTTATGCAGGTATCTTAAGGGATAAGACAAGCGACGATAAATTGATATACATCCCCAACGATAATTAGTGAAATCACCCCTTTGGTATATTCAAATTATTGGTTGAAAAGTTTGGACACTGCTGGTTTGGAAACTACGAATAAGAATTTATAATAACATTGAGCCAACGAATAAGAAAACGTTGTTAAAAAAACTTTTGATACCAATGTAATTTACAGTCCAATGTGTCCTAGAATCATAGTACATCTTAAAACTAAAAGCATAGCATGACCCTTTGTTACATCAATCATTCTATAGTTGCTACGCTTGTAATATTGTTGTAAAATATACCACAATATGTAAGCTAGCCACAAAGTAAATATTGATACCAAAAATTATTCTGGATAATTGTAATTATACTTTTTTTTAGAGTAGTAAGGTTTTTTTTGTACGTTAAGTCTCGCATATCACTGATAAGATTCTCCATTTAGGGCCCGGTACTATTTGGATGGTTTTAAGCTGATTTTTTTCATCCCTCCCCCTCAATTACTGAGTCCCTAGATGCTAGAAAAGCAGCTACTAATTTTATTCAAAATAATTAACTAAAACAAACTGTATACTAGTAGAAATAGAATATTGGCGATCTAAAAGTCTTACATTAATATCAAATTAAGGGAATATACATTATTATACTATTTACTTACAATGCATATATTATTAAAATATTTCTTTTAAAAAGATTTAAACCTAAAACTGTGATAGATTTTATAGACAAATAGAATGATAGGTAGATAGTGTTAAAAAAGATAAAGCTTAACAATTAGGGACTCTAATTGGTGGGGAGAAAAAAAAGTAGAAAAAAGGAACAATCAAAGAATTTTCATTTTTTGTGGGGTGACAAAAAACTTTAAATAATTTCAAAGAATCATCGACAAAGATGGGTTGGGATACGATATAACAATCGAATAAAAAATTCACCTAAATTCGTAAAAGTAAAAAGTGTTATATATATGAAAGCATAGAATTTTTACATCACCATTGAAATTTATCGTCCCTTGTTCTATCCCTGTAGAAAATAGGTGAATTATTAGAGTAAGCTGTTCATATTTTTTATCAATACTATGGGTTGCCATTTTGTATCCCAGCCGCTCAGTTCGTGGCTGCAGTGTTGTGAGAGAATTGTAAAAATGCTTTTCATGACAATTACACACACACACTAACACAAACATTATTGTCATTATTAGAATAGTGATATATGCAGAGAGAGAGAGGGGACAATTGGCTGTTTATTACACTAGTCCCCAAAGTTTTATGATAACGTTTTCTTAATCGTTTGGCACTTAAGTAAACTTTGATTGGTTGATTCAATAAGCTTAAGCTTGTAACCTTTTAAGCATTTAAACCACAAATTTAAATCTACAGAAGGGTTAAATTTGTGTGTCATCATTGAGGATATACATCAATTTATCGGCTATTGTCTTATCTCTTTAGATCCCTGGATATACGGTAGATAAAGGTTTCTAATACGGAAGGTTTATTCTAAACAAAACAAAAACCAAAGTCCTTCTTACATGCTTGTATAAAAGGCTCGCTGTTGATAAAGCAAAAAAGTGTTCCTTACTCTAATGATATTTTCAGGAATGCAGGGAATGGTCATTGGACACAGGACGTTCAAGCTTTTTATTTGAGGGGGTGGGAGGGGGATTTGACCCTCCCCAATTCTTGCATTTAAATTACTGTTTTTGATATCTTACAGATATTGGAGAAAGAAAGAGGTGTAAATTAATTTGACTGCCATTGTCTCCTTCCTTGCTGGATTTCACACAAAAGAACCGTCCCTCACACACAGTCACACACACACACATACACACACACAAACACACACACACACACACACACAATGGTAACATTAAATGACATAAATGAATTATAAAACCTGTAAAAAAGCTCTGAACGGTGTAAGAGTTGCGTTTATTGCGCCCCCCTTCCCCTGTAGAAAAAGTCGTTGATTAGGGCCAAAAATCATGCTTTCGAGAATTAAAGAGTGTGCATTCACTTCCGAACTTATCATAATATTAAAATCGGAAATATATACAACAGCACATAAAACTACCTCTTCCTAAATCAATCCCGTCAATAAGATATACGGGGATATATTGACAGGGGAAAATTTGTCGTTAATTTAGCTTGCTGATATGGACCTTATTTATTGGTCAGTTTGTTCATCCAGTAGGAGGGGAGGGGATGGGGTAAAGGGGGTGGATGTGGGTATCGTTATTTTAATCAGCTACTTGAGTATATAAAATCTGGTGCAACATCCAAGTACTAATATATCGATTTAAAACCTCTCTTTTGTTTATATTTAATTTTGAATATTTGCGAATATAAAACACTATATGGATTTGATCAAAAGCGGAAACGAGTTCACATCGAATTAAAGTTAATAAAATAAATTGCTTGAAAATTTTCTGAAACTCTGTGGGTTAGAAAAAAACTTTACCCCTTTACTTAAAGGTTTTTAAAAGGCTTAAATTGGGTAGTTATATGTGTTTTTGTGTACAATAGGATCTCTGTAACGGCTGTAGTATTATTAAATCAACATTAAACTTTTATTTAATGACATTAGTTGGAAAAAAATCACAAAATTTTACGAAGTACAACGCTCCACGACTAACATGGCTGGCATAGGAAATTTTATTTCACTTGATATTGATCAAATAAAATATTCATTAAAGGGCTAAAAATAAATTCGAAAAGGAAAAAAGGGCCATAAAAATCGACGTTTTTTGCCCTCTGTCTGAATGTGTGTGTGTGTGTGTGTGTGTGTGTGAGTGTGCTTAATAAATTGAACATGAACTTTGGAAAAAAAACTTTTCTTAATGTTGTAACAATAATTTTTCATTGTCTAGAAATATGTAATCAAGCACCAAAAAAACTTTATGTTTATTGCTTTTTCTGGGATTTTAATGAACAAAAAAGTTAAAAATTAATGTTTCTATTGTTTTAATAAAAAAAGACAACAAATTTTGAGAATATAAAATTTTTCCATGTAAAACTTGGAGGCATTGAATTTATATCGACAAAAGTATCCCTAAATGACATATTTTGTGAAAAATCTTATGGGATAAGACAATGGAACATTATTTGATGTATATCCTCAATGATGATAAACAAATTAAACCCTTCTGTAGATTAAAATCATTACTTGAAAATTATGAACACTGCTAGTTTAAACCATCCAATCAAAGTTTAATAAAATTGCCCAAAGTTTTTAAGCCAACAAATGAGAGAAATAGTTTACTTTGTTAATAAAAAATCACAAAAATCTACATGAATTTCTATTTTTCGAGTTTGATTATATAATAGTAATTTTAATTATCTTAATTAAATCATTTTTTTATATCAAATTTTGTGTCAAATATAAATATCTGCAAATTCACTCTATAATTCCAAATGTATGTATATCATATATGAAACATTTTCTGGGTTGCTATTTTAAAGAGAATATTATTTTTTGTGCCAATTCCAGACTTGTATGTCTGTAATGGATTTTATTCAAGATAGAAGGCTGAAATTGTAAGTGTGAAGATTCCACTAATTGCTAGGCGTTCAGCAATTCATCACTCCACAATGCCAGAGAGGAGATTACTGTGATTTGCAATTTATGGAAATTGTGATCCTTATACTCAAAAACATTGAATACAGATTTTAGCTTGTTAAAAAATTTTGTAGGTTTTCTTTAAATAAGAATTTAGTAGGAATTATACAAATTTAATTTCTAAAATGTATTTAGTGACTTTTTGATTAAAACAGTTAAGTATAAAGAGTTATTCACTAGTTTCATAGTAATTTGCAGGCATAATAAATAAATAGATGATAAATTTGTATACAGATCTAATGATAAAAAAACAAAATTTCGTCAAAATTATTGGTTGAAAAGTTAGGACACTACTATTTTAATTTTTTGAGCCAACGAATAAAATAACGTGGTTAAAAAACTTTGGGACCCCTCTCTCCCTGAGTATTTTGCAGCAATTTTCCTTATTTACCACTCCCCGCCTCCCTGATAAAGTAAAAAAAATCTAATTAAGATAGGATTCTTTAAATTCTTTGTTATCAAACAGGGATAAGGATAAGGCGATGGACGAAAAATAATCTTTAATTAAAAGTTCTACCAATAGTATAATGGAAATTTTTGGGAGGGTGTTGAAGGGTTGTAAATTATTAGAACTAGTCCTTTTCCCTGAATTCTACCACAGCCAGGAAGATGAGGATAGATTAATTTTAATACATTTTTTCCTCCCCTCCCTGATAATAAAAGGTACCAAAGTCACTATTACACAAACATAATTGAATGCCATTGTCCTATCACTGTATTCCTGACGACAGCTAAGAGGCAGAGAGCGCAAGAAAAAGAAACAGGTTTCGAACTTAGCCGACCATGAAATTTTAAGTAAAATCTATTTTTTTCTTTCTCTCGCCTTTTTTTTCAATTCGAAATATCAACACTTAGTCATTTTTAGTAGCGCAGCTACATAAAGTTTTGTTTTCCTATTACAATTAAGAATTGTAATTTCAAAATTTAGACAAACCAAGGAAGGGAGGGGACATTGGATTGTAAATTACACTGGTACCCGTAGTTTTATAACTACGTTATATTATTCGTTAGGTCAAATACTATTATCAAATATCAATTGTTTGGGATTAACTAGAAGTGTTCTAACATTTCAACCAATAATTTTAATCTAGAAGGGTGAATCAATTTATCGTCCTTTGTCTTATCCCTTAAGATCTCAGTTATTTTGTCAGCTATAGACATTTTACTATAACATATAATCGAGATAAACCATTTAATACAATTTTAAAAGGCTATACAAAAAAATACTTATGGAGTAGATTCTCTCCAAAAATAATAATATAAAATTATGATTTATATATAAAATATTACTTTTTATTTTAATCTTTAATTATTTTATTATTCTTTCCATTACAAAAGAACGAAAGAGTTTCTATTTAGTACATCTATATCCTGTTTGCAAGGTTGGTTTAAACTAGATGTGTCCAAACATTTCAACCAATGTCTTATACCTTGAAATTCCTTTATTGACCAGAACCCTTGATTTTTTTTGTCAACGATAACCTTCTTCACTGAAAATTGTAAGTCGTCAGTTTTTCAGACATACCTAAAAATAAATCAAGTAAATTAATAAAGAAATAGATTAAAGTCTTTTTACAATTACTTACTACTTCTTTTGGGAGGGGGAATTTTTTAGGCTTTTTTCTTTCGGAAGAGTGTAGCCACCCATCCCGAAAGTATTTATCTAATCTTTCAGTGACATATAAGAAACTCCATTGTAATGGAGAACCTTATCAGTTCAGAGCGGTTAGCAAGATAATCTAGTACAAACAGACGGACAGACAGACATCTAACTAATTTTAAATAACAATACATTTTTCACCTATAAATCTAACTCTTTTGTAAGTTAAACTTTTAGTTGATTGAACAATATGATTAAACTAAATGACAAAAATTTGAATCAAATTCTTAAAGGAATTAGCAGTTTCCATTATATGGGGGTTTGTCACCCTACCACTCCCCCCGATACCACAATTTTTGAATAAAAATGGCGTTTTGGGTATAATGAAAATCTTAAATTCTCTTCTGGGGTTCTTGTTGATTTGCGGGGGGTGGGGGATATGGTTCCTATCAAATTTATTGGAAACTACCAAAAAAGGATTTGTATCTATATTGAAAAGTGTGTTAGAAAGGGGTTGAAAAGGCCAAATTGTAATCTTAGCAAATATCTAAATCTATTAAATTCCAATAAAGGCTTAAGAAACACAATTTTTAATTTGGGGCATGCGTTTACAGAGTGTGCAAATCATTTCCACAAATTACATCATAATATTGATCCTATATTAATTACACTGGTACCCAAAGTTTTATAACCAAGTTATCTTATTCAATGGCTTAAAATCATTTATATACAATAGTTAAATTTTAATTGATTGGTTCCAAACTAACAGTGTCCAAACTTTGTAACCAATAATTTTAATTTAGAAAGGGATAATTTAGTTCATAATCATTGGGATGTGTATCCAATCATCGAGAGTAAAGAAAAATGGAAAGAGATAGTTTGTGCTGTTGTAATAATATGCAGATCTTATGATAATATGCATGTAATCATGTAATACATGTGTGGAAGTGAATGCACACTTGAAACAAAAACTGTTGGGTTTCATCAAGGTTGGATTATGGTAGAACACCTGCCATTCCCTATCGAAACGCTGGACATAAAGCCATTACAAAGGTGTATGTCGAGTATATGGCTTTATTAAAAAGTAATAAAGGCTGACATAATATCGACATACTATTTTGGAAACAAATTTTGTTTATATTATCTATAAATATATGAAATAATCATTTTTAAAAACAATTCCTGTGAAAAAGTACATATCTTTAAATATAATTTGATGCATAAAAAATTGCATCTTACAGACAAAACTGATTTGATTTTTGATACTTTTTATAACAAGGGGTCTAGAGATTAATAGTACTGGTCGTTCAGACAAATTTTCAATAATTGTACAAAAATGGTGGGGTAACTTATTGAACATTCTTGAGCAAGATTTAATTGGTGCCTTCCCTCAAAATGCCTTGACGAGCATATAACACCTCCCTTATTTTGACATAAATTGAAAAAAAGGGATGAGGTTAGGTAGTAGATTTTTTTTTTAGGTTAGGTTATGTTCTATTGGGTAGCCACGCAAGGTTAACGCCCCAAGAAAAGACAAAGCATAAAGAAGAAAAATTATATTTTTCCTTATTTTCAATTTATTTGAAAAATAAAGGGGGGTTCTATGGTCGCCAGGCCCTTTGAGGGAAAGCATCAATTAGATTTTTAGTTAGAGGACATCAACATGGTTAAAAAGTACAGCGATCAAGCTGTACAAAAAAATGAAAAATAATTCTTTACAATTAATCTACAGTGTTGGATTTCAATTATTTATGATATATTGTTAGAGTCTAATAAAACAGAAAAATCACTATGATATTTATCATTATCTATAATACAAAGTAGCTTGATGTCTGTCCGTCTGTCTGTCCTTCCGTACGTCTGTCCCTTAAGATCTCGGTAACCACTGAACCGATCGGATTCTACTATTCAGGATATATACCTATTGGGCCTGTGGTGGTTTTAATCTCGGTAACCACTGAACCGATTGGTTTCTACTCTTCAGGGATTATACCTACTGGTTCTGTGGTGGTTTCCTTGAGGGGGGGGGGGGCACCCATAACCCCCCCCCCAAAAAAAAAATCCCCATCCATTTTTTTTAAATGTGGTGGTTGTAGCACCTTAGGTACTCAATTTTTTTTTTATTACCTCTTGGGGCAAAGCTCCTAGAGGCTAGAGCCAAAGCCGCTATTGATTTTAAAAAGTAATAAGAAGTTTGTTTGTGTCTTTGCTTATTTTTTTTAAATTGTCTTATCCCCTAATTCCCTGAATAAGAAGCCATATAAAATACTTAAATAAAAACACTTAAATATGTATCATTTCTATATAATAAGCTTCAAAAATGTGGCTTAGGTTTTTTTTAGTGTTTTTTTGCTTTAAAAAACGTTTTAAAAGTACAGTTAATTACTTAACACCTTTAATCATATCATTTTAATCTATAATTGTTATTGTATGCAATATAAGGATGAAATCATAACATAAATATTACTTGAATATCGTTACATGGTAGATTTAGGTTTTAAAAAGTAATAACATTTTATTATTATTATTTATTTATTACCCATTAAGACAAGTAATCTCTGAGATCTTTAACTACAGACAAAAAAAAACCTTACTACCTAAACAGGAGGAAAAAGAGTTGTTGATTGATTGGATATGATTTTTCAATTTCTTTAATTTAGTCCAAATCCCTATTAAACCGCAGAACAAGAGTTATTATAAGAAAACAATCCGATTAAAAGGAATGAAAACGAAACAAAAAAACTCCCCCCTCCCCTTAAACCCTCCATGGTGCAATAATTCCGGGGGTTGTATGAGGGGTGGGATGCATTCTGTCGGAGAAATATGCACTCCCCCCCCCCCCCACTGGATTCTGTCTCTGAGAGATGTTTTTGGGGGGTGGGAGTTATCTGTGTACATACCCTCCCAATTCTTTTTATATTACTATTGAATGAGTTGGTCAAGGTTCTGTATAAAGTAGTTCAATCAATCGTGCGTGCACTAAAGTCTTATCAAAATTTCAATTTTACTACTATATATATATAGTTGTATTTATCTGCAGCTTAAATTTTCTACAACTACTGAAATAATTGAGTTCTCCTTTAAGGGACAGCTTATATTTAATTAAGTTTACAGCCTTTCTATACTATTTTTCACAAAAATAATCACTCCTATATATACAACCTTGACAAAAGCGCAAATATAAAAAAGAAACCTGTATCTACCACCTTGTTATTGTGAGTACTCCTACTCGTAGCTTGCGCACTATTTTAACTTCTCTCTCTGCAGAGTCTAGACTGGGTCGGGTTTTTATGCACATTTTTTCATTTTTTCCACTCATTTTTTAACATTTTTTAGACAGAATTATAATACAATTATCCAAAACAATAATAGGATCTTTGAGAAGGAATCTAACAAAAGATTTTTTATAGAAAATATTTAGTATTGAAGCTTTTCTGTATGTGTGTGTGTCTGTATGTCCTTCTGTCTGCCTGTAATGCAATTTATCTTCTTATTTTTTTGCTAGAAAACTTTCGCCCCCTATTGGAAGTAATAATCCTAGATTATATGCAATTGAAAAAATTAGGTTAAAAGAAAATGCGATAAATAAGTTTAAAAATGCGTCATTAGAACGTATTCTAGTATTTGCGTCGACTAGACTGTAATTCCATTTTATCCCTTAGTAGTTAGTAGTAGAGTAGAGAGTTGAGTAGCGTCTGCTGATTCCCTTAATTCTGTCCTACACCCCCACTCTACCCCTTATACCTACCCTTGTTCCTGCTATACCTACCCTAACTCCAAACTTACCCTAGATTAACATTCATACGGTCCACAGGGGTGTAAGGGGTGGGTATAAAAGGTATTTTAATGTTGGTGAATGTTACTTAAGATCCCTAAAACTGCTCATCTAGAGAGATTTTTCCCAAAAAGAAAAACTATTTGGAATTATTTGTTTGTCAGTTCTAAGGATATATGAGTAATCAATCAGATATTTTTGTAAGTGTAACTTAAAATCCGGTAAATGGCTAAACCAAAAGTTTGAGGATGTGCTTTTCAAATAAGTTTTGTGATGTTAATGGCATGTTTTAAGCTATTTTTAGAGAAATTAAAAGACATCACATGTACAACCCAAAAAATGTTTTTTCCTTCAAATGAAAAGATATAATTCCCTTTATTCCTGCAAACACATATATCCACTTTGAACAACAATGTTATAAAGAAATATTTTATATATATATTCCATTTTTAATTCAGGGATCTTAAGGGATAAGACAATGGAAGATAAATTGAATTTCATTCCCAATGACGACATACAAAATTACTTCCCAAATCATAAGATTGCGCTTGGATTGTTGTTTGAACCAAGCAAAAGGTATCCAAAGTTTTAAGGCAAAGAAAAAAGAGATCATGTTTATAAAACTTTGGGTACTAGTATTATCTAAAGTTTCCCTCCCTCCTTGATTTTTAATCCACTTTTAGATAAAAGACGGACAAATTTAGAGGAGGGGGGTGATTTTCAGACGCGCCCTTGAATTTAATGTGCATGTGTGTGTGTTTAAACCCCCCATGTAGATTAATAGGGGGTGGGAGTGTTTTAAAAGCGTCCAAGGGCAGCAGATATATTTTAGTTATTTCTGATTAATTTTTATTTTATTTCATTGGGGGGGGGGGGGGTGTAGTTTTCGTAACACAAAGAAATTTCTAGACGGCGTAAAACTGAAAATTAACATTTTTACCTAAATTTACAAATGTGTTAAGTTAGCTATAGATAAGGGATATTTTATCTAAGGTATTTCTATTATACCCACAACTTTTTCGCCGGTCAAAAATAATCATTGTCTATTTGATGTAGGAAATTAAATTTTCATATTTTTTACGGGAACAATATAAATAAACTTGTATTTACTTAAAAGATCTTTAAAAAGCTGATATAGTTCTTCTCTGAATGGTTTTAGGCTTTTTAACACCCCCCCCCCCCCTCCTCAAAAGTAAGCTACGCTGTTAGTTTATCATAAAAGAATATTCATTGAAAATATGCAGTTAAAAATGATTTTTTTCAGTTACTTAACCTAAAATTGAAAAGTCTGTCTGTTCATTTAAAAATGAAACATAGAATTTTTATTTTCTTCTATGTGGGGGGGGGGATAATATTTGAGGGAAAACTACTTTCACCGCTCCGAATATTTAGACTTTCACTAGCTTCAGAGGTGGAGAGGGGGGGATGCAATAACAATCCCTGCCCCGATATTTGGGGGGAAATAGGCCGGGGGAGGAGAGAAAGCAGTACAATGATAATGATCAATATTAGGTTCGTATTTTTTTGTACTTTACAGTACAATATAATTCTATAAAATGATAAGTTTGAATGATTTTAGTATGAAACAAATTATATTAATGTATAGAGCTTTTTTTCTAAAGATATCTTGATAAATATATTGGAGAAAAAATTATGTACAATTACAACGTTCATAATATTGGTCATTGGAATAATGTCGGAGGTATTAACTATGTTTTTACTCTCGCTCGGAGTTGTTTTCTTTTATAAAAAATACTAAGCTCCCCTTTTATCATAAATACAAACAAATAACATTTCTGTAATTTGTAACAAAAATTTATTTTATGTGTTCTTAAAAAGTATTTTTACTAAAAAAATTCAAGAATGACAACATACATAGTAGAAAAGCACAAAAATTCAACTGTGGACAAACGGACAAAGTGAGTTATAGAGCAGATATTCAGTGTTCATAAATAAGTTAAAGAAAGCGAGAGAAGTGTATGCTTATAGCAGATTGACCGACAGGCTGACAAAGTAAATTATAAACTGGATGCTCATTAGTACAGGATATCTTCACACAAAAAAAATCAGAAGATTATCTTAAATAGAAGCCGATAAAATCAGATTTCAAACCCAGCGTTACGGACGGACGGCCGAACAGACAAAATTATTTATATGTAGCTTCGCTACTAAAAAGGGAAAGAAACTGAAAGTGGCAAAGTGTGGGTAAGAAATAAAAAGTTTTAACATTCATGTAGAATATTTATTAGGGAAAGTTTCAGGGAGGGAGGGGGACATTGGACTGTAAATTACATTGGTAGCCAAAGTTTGATAATCACGTGATCTTATTTCAAACTTTTGTTGGATTTTGATTGTTTTATTCCAACCAATTGTCCCAATTTTTCCACCAATAATTTTAGTCTACAGTAACAGAAGGGGGGTATTTAGGGAATCTATATAAATTTACCGTCCATTGTCTTATCCCTCAAGATCCCTGGGAAAGTTTCAGGTTAGACTAATTTTCCAAACTATGTACAAAAATAACATTTTTACATTTTCTAGACTATGTAATTGTAAGAAAAATGTTTAAGTAAAAAAACTACTAAAAACTAATAAAAATACATTTCTTAATTAAAGAAAAGTAGCTATCGTGAACAGGTTTGAGGCTATTTTCATGAAAAATAACCAATAATGGCAGTTAGCATCAATTAAAGATAAAATCAGCCGCCAAAAAAGCAGTCATAAGTTACAGACATATGCACAAACAAGGTGTGCATTAACTTCAGCACATATATCATAAATCATCATATTAGCAAATTATTACAACAGCATAAACTACCCAGGGAGGGAGGGGACATTGAGCTGTTTAATAAGCTAGTCCCCAAAGTTTTATAATAAAGTTTTCTTATTCGTTGGTTTGGCAACTATGGGAATTTATATTCAATTTTGATTTGTTGGTTCATAAAGATTGAGTGTTTAAACGTTTTAACCATTAAGTGTAATATACAGAATGGGCAATTTTATGTATCACCATTGTCTAATCCCTTTAGATCCTTGCATTTGCTACTAATGAATATTCTTGCTAATATAAACAGAATGCGGATGTGATAATATACGGAAATGAAGCCACACCATACCCACACAGACAAATTAAGAAAAAATTGCAGGGAATGAAAGGTTTGGAAAGGGAAAGGGGTATTTGCAAAATCGAAAGCGATTAAATATTCTTCCATAAGCCTAAAATTAGTATTTTTATGCTTAAAAATATAATGAGAAATAAATATTTTGTAATATATATAAATGTTAAATCATTACAAAACTATTTCATGAAACATGTTGTTGCGAATTTTTTGTGCAAAAAGTACATCGCTGCTTACCACCCCCCCCCCCCTTCTCTTCCATATCCCCCGCAAAGACTATTTTTGCACTTTCTCTTCCCCGCAAATATTTGTACCTTCCCCCTTTTTTGGAAGGGGGGGGGGAGGTGGCTGTTGTTGCATGCCTGCAGATTAGAAACCGGTACCGGCCAGGGAACACAAGGATAAAACATTGAAAGAAAAAATCCCCCCGCATTTCTATATGGCAAATTATTCCTTCAGTGAAAAAAATTGTATATCAATTTAACAGCTGTTTTTCTTTACTTCCTTGAATAACATGATAGCGATAGGTATACCTTTTCTTCAAAATAATTAGCTTAATGACATACCTATAAATAAATAGATACATAAGTAAACATACAATTTGATTTTCTGTAATTTAATTTATATTATCCTCAGGTATAGGACAATTGACGATAAATTAGTGATGAATCTGTAGAGTAAAAAAAAATAAAAAGTGCAAGCCAACCAATCAAGATCAATTAAAGTTCCCAAAGTTTTAAACCCAACGAATGGGACATTTTGTTTATAAAACGTTGGGTATCAGCATAATGTACAATCCAATCTCCTGTATTTAAATCTTTTTTTTTGTCAAAATTTACAAGAAATTATTTATAACACTATAATCAATACATTTTAACTCAATAAAGCTTATTTTTCTTTATTATAAAATAAATACCCTATCCCGCCCCCATTCCCATTTTAACTTTAGCGTGTGTATATACCCCATGGCCTGTATGTTGTGTATAGTAGGCCTGTCTGACGGCCTGGCTAGCATACAGACTGCCCTAACCAAGGTGTATCAAACAAGGTAATAAAATTATTGTACAATATATACCCAAGTTTTATAACAATACTATTCAATTCGTTTTAATAAATTTAATTTTGATTGGTTGGTTCCAAACTAGAAGTGTTAAAAATAAATGAGTTTCATTTTGGTTCTAGGCTATTCTAATGTTTGAGTTAAGTAATTGGATGGTTTTTAGCTATTTTTTCAATCTTCAAAAACAGGCTAGTGTTATTAAAAATGCACCCCGTTCATTTCATAATCGACTAATTTGTCCACCTTAACTTAATGACCCTGGCGTGTTGCTTGCTGCCTTAGTATTTAAACTGGACATGACGTAAAGTATTGGAGGGGGGGGAGGGGGTTTGCAACCCCCTTCCAAGATGGAAAGGTAAAACAGGCAAAAAGGGAGGTAAAAGGAAAACTAGCGCAAAAGCAAAAACATGTAAAAAAAAAACCGCCAACCGATTTGCTAAGAAAAAAATCCACATAATTTTAAAATCCAGTTTTGAAAAAAGACTTAAGTTTTTTAATATCATTATAATTACATAATTTATTTGTCGATATGTGTCTCTTATTAGTTATGCTTTACTTCAAAATGGCATTAAACATCTGAAGTTGGATGTTTAAACTTGTATTTTTATAGACAACACAATTTTAAATTCTAATCCTACACTTTTACATACAAATTACAAAACAAGCGCGTTAACAGGAACTTCACAAGGGGGTTGGGGTCTGTATACCCCACTCCCCCCTAATTTAAAATATAAAATTTTGAGGGGGTTCATTGACAATTTTTTCTTGGATATTAAAAGATAAAAAAAATAGTCGATCAATTCATGTACCTTCCCAATGATGATAAACAAAATTACCCTTTCTGTAGATTAAAATTATTGATCGAAAAGATTGGAACCAACCAATCCAATTTGAATAAAAGTACCAAGTTTTAGAGCTCTTGTAACTTTTAAAAGAAAATTATCTTTAAGATTAAACTGTTCATTTTATACTCTTATTAAAATGAATACAAAAATTTCTATTAATTACGGTATTTACGTTTTACTTTGATTAATAAGAAATCTATAACAAAAGAGATAATAGAGAAATTAATAAGACGGCGAGACAAAAAAAAGGACAACATTTTTCCATAGATTTTAAGATTAAATATGTCCCTAAAAAATGGCACGCATTTATTTTTTGTGTGTGTTTAATAATAAGTGTGAAGCAAAAAATATTTAAAATGGGGTCAAAAAAGACGAAAAAATCATGTATGAATTTTTATGTAGTTTCGCTTCTAAGAGTCTTTTCTTGATATTTTCAAAAAATCTGACTACTAGTACTATAAATAAGTGTGCATTTAATTCCGTACATGTATCACATTATAAAATCGCCAGAACCGCAAATTATTACAACAGAACAAACTGCCCGTTTCCATTGCTTAACTTAAATAATTAAAAATGTTTTTTTTATTAATTTGCTTTTGTGTCTGTTTGGGAATATAAAAATTAATATATTATTACTTGGATCTTACACCAGATTTTCATGTTCTCTAATGAAGTGAAACTCGCAGCGGCCTAAGTTAACGATATTTCCCATCCACCCCCTCCCCTCCTACTGAATGAGCAAACTTACTAATAAATTAGTTGCATTTTTGCAACCTTAATTAACGACAATTTTACTCGGGATTGTACACCCTATAAATCAATAGATATTAAGAGAAAATCATGTATATACGATTACGCATATCCTAAACACCCCACAAAAAGTTATCATTTTAAACCCACAAAAAAATTAAATTTCTTTATAGCCAATAAGATTAAATACGTCTTTTTCGTTAATGGTATTTGACTGGTAGAATAGTTGAAGGAAAAATAATCTTTTTACGGATAAAATATATTTCGAGCAAAATATGATTTAAAAATTTGACTATTTTTAATAAACGTAAACCTACCCCGAGACGACTAGACAAATTTAGTAAAAATATATTGATCTATCTTTTATGTTTTATTGAATATTCCATTATATAGGTATTTCTATCAAAATGACAAGAAATCTTGTAAAATCCTGTATTTGAAAAATAAAAGATTTTTTGAAAATCAGGATTAAATTAGTTTTTTATTAACAAGAAAAGTTCAAAAATAAAAGACATGTCAAGAAAATTTATCTTTTTATACCTATCAAGTAGTAAGGTTTTCTTTGTCTGGAGCTTGAGGTTTCTAGAACTACTAAACCGATTGCGTTTTCGTTTTAGAAAGCTATTCTCGAATATTTAACAAAAGACGAGTCCCTTGATGATAGGGGCGAATACATTAGGTTGATATAAGGCTACAACTTAGCCTTTCTGAAACTGCTTATTATAAAAAAATTAATCAAACATTTTTGTAATATTAATACCTACATTAAGAAAACTGTACAGTTGAGGGGGTTGGAAAATTGCATCACCCCCCCCCCCCACCCCCCTTAACCAACGAGAAATTATGTACTATATCTCTTCCTACATATTACTTTGTATTTCTCTTTTAATATAAGTTACATACACACACAGAAAGTATGTGTATTTGTGGGGGGGGGGGGGGAATCATGCAATTATGCATTCTGCACTTACTTTTGGAGGCCAGTCTGTTACGTGGTAGGGTGGGGGGGTATCCCCCCCCCGCCCCCAATTGATTTAGTGGGATTAATATGGTCTTAAGAATGTAAGCAGGGGGGGGGGGGTCGAATCAATCATATATTAAGGAAATAGAAGAATAGAAATTCTTCGTTTATATTGATAACATTAAAAATAGATTTTAGAAATTAGAGCGCTCAAGTAAGGGTAGCAAGGTTAAAAAACCTATTTACTTCTTTAAAGTGTAAATAAAGGTTTCTAATATGCTTAAGCTAACCCTATGTTTTTTTGCTGTCATTTTAATAACATATGTATACAGAATTACATTGGTTATTGTTTGTATATGATATGGTTATTCTAAGTTATTATCATAGTGATTGGAGGGGGGGAAATTACATTGATAACATTTATGTCATATACAAATGTATAGTAACAACATATGATCATGTTAGAACCTTGTCATATGACATAATTGAAACACGTTCTCTCATTCGTTGGCTAAAAACTTTGGGTACTTTTATCAAATCTTGGATCAAATTAGCAGTGCTAATCTTCTTAACCAATAATTTCAGTCTAAAGAGGGGTAATTTTGTTCAAGATAATTGGGGGTTTATATTATTTATCGTCTATTGTCTTATCCCTTCAGAATCCTTGATTATTACTTAGTTCAAAATAAGATCCTTCAAAAATTAATTTTTTTAAATATCTTGATTTGAATAAAATTTTTTTAATTTTTTTGTTTATATTTTCCTTACATAAAGACTAAAGTCCAAGGTTGATTTTAATGATTAATTAATAAATGAACAAGGATTTTAAAATGTCTAAAAGCAGCGCAGCAATACTTGAATTATACTGGTACCTAAATTATACTGGTACCCAATGTTTTATACACACTCTCTCCTCTCGACCGAAATAGTTTGAGTACATTTTATTAACTAGCAGTTTTTCAACTAATGATTTTATCTACAGAGGAAGTAATTCTGATTATCCTCATTGGAGATGTACATTAATTTATTCTTTATTATCTTATCCCTTAAGATCCCTGAGGTGTAAAACTTGAGGGTATAGAAAAGTTATAGAGTTGCTTCCTAATACAAATTCGGCCTAATTGAAAATTGGTGTCAACATCTTCATAGTAAAGGGAGGGGGGGGGGGTCTATCTCACCCATAAGCATTAGCCCCCTAAGGGGACACACAACATCATGGAAAATTTATGTTCTCACGCCTGGCTGTATCAATATTTATGCTGAAAAAATGCATTTTTAATCATTTTATTATGTCTCAAATTTTCCGGTATTTTAAAAATATATTTTGAACGCCGTGTTATTATTAGAATAGCGTTACAGGTCAAAAAAGGGGTTCGAGTAGTAGAGTTTAATGATTTATAAACCACTGTCATTATAAGTCATTTAGTCTACATTTTATCCAAAACGACAGCGCCCCTATCATCCATGGGCTCTATAGTACAAGGAGAAGTAGGAACAGTCTTAAAATAGCCTAAAACCACCCTGGGGCCTAAATGGAGAACTCAAACAGTTCAGTAGGTAACAATATCTTAATGGAAATAGAAAAAATCAATCCTTTATGATATTAGATTGTTATTTTTTCTAATTTTAGACCATAATACATTTTCTATACCGTACAGAAGGAGAAAAAAAAGTTTATATTTTTTACAGATAGAAAAAGTTTTGGTTTTGACAGGTTCTAAATACTTAGTAGGTATACAACTTTTTTATTCACATATTTTCAAAAATAATTAGTTATAGGAAGGAGTAAAAAACCTTATGGATTAGTTTGCCTCTAATCCTTCTACCGGTCAAAAATTCATCCGCAAGTAATCAATTCTCTCAAATAAACATACCTAACAAAAAGATAAAACACATTATTTCAATCCTAAAAATGTTAAAATTATCCTATCGATTGCATACCTTCAACAATTAATTGAACATAAAGACAGTCAAACATCAATTTTTGTTTAGACATGTATAAGAACATGAAATTTTTTCAAAATGATTTGGAAAAGATTCACATTGTCCATATGTAGCGTAGATTTTAATCGTTAAAGATAAATTTTAGCAGATATGGAATGGCTACGCTCAAAAGCAATGTCTAAGATTTAATCAAAGTCTGTACAAATAAAACAGTCCAAAAGACAGATGTACGGATAGATCAAGTTAATGAGTAGCTACGCCATTTGAAAGTTGACTCTAAAACGACGTTTATTTATTATGGACAGACAAAACGATCCTTAGAATAGCTGGGCGTAAGTGAAACATTTTCAAGACAGACAGGTAGACAGAGCAAGCTATAGAATAGCTTCGCTACAAAAAGTATGCTATGAATCAACAAACGTCTAAGATTTATTCGATACATACAGACAGAAGTACAGACAAAAATAATAATAGTATAGCTTGACCACTCAATAGTAAGTTTTAAACGACGTCTAAGATTTATTTAGACAGACAGACAAACGAACAGACAGAGCAAGCTATATAATAGCTTGAACCACTGAAACGACGTCTAACACTTATTTAAGACAGACAGACAAACGAACAGACAGAGTAAGCTATAGAAAAGCTGGACTTGAAACGACGTTTAAGGTTTTTTTTCGACAGACAAACGGACAGACAACGCTAACTATAGAAAAGCTAGACCTTTAAAAAGTGTGTTTTAAACGACGTCTAAAAGATTGTGTTAAGTCTGTACAAACAAAGTATTTGGGACAAAACGAGAAAAAGTGATGGCCCAGTTTTTTATAGTCTCGTAACATTTTATCGTTTTCACAGGAAAACTGTTTTTTTTAGGCAAGAAAAATAGCTTAAAACCTTACCAGTAACAAAACCTTTGAAAAAAATTAACCTTAAATTGTATTTTTTAAGATTTTAATTTCGTGTGTGTTTGTTCGTTTGTCCATCAAGAGCCCTTAAACAGCTATAATACTATATTTGTATTTTTCCTAGAAAATTATTTTTTTTTCATAAAAGGCATTTAAAATCCATTCCTAAAAATTAAAAAGTGACAAAAAACACGTGAATATAAGTTTTTAAAAGCTTATCTTTTATATAAATAATTGCATAATCAATTATAATAATAATAATAAATACATGAATATTAAAGAATTTAATTTCACTATCTTTAATAGAAAGATAACACGAACAGTTAAAATTTAATTATGCTGTAATTAAATCAACATAAAGACTATAGCAAGGATCTAAAGGTATAAGATAAAAGCCAATAATTCCCAAAGTTTTATACACAAAGCTACAACCTTTCTGTTGGTTTAAACGTTTGGACACTCAACTTCATAAACCACCCAACCAAAATTCATTAAAAGTCCCAAAAATTTGTCAAGCCAACATATAAAAAATTGCTATTGTAAAACTCTGGGGACTAGTGTAATTAACAGACCAATGTCGCAGGACTACACATACCGATCTTAACAGAATTAAAGGAAAGTAAACTTATTACTCATTGTCTTTTCCCCTAATCCCTGAGTGGGGGAAGGGGGTGAGGGAGGAGAGGATTTCATTTCTTAACCGGTTTCGCAAAAATACTCTGCGCATGGGCAAAGAATAATTTAAGTGGGCAACAGAGAAAAAAATGCATTTGCTATTTGATGCACTTTTAGGATAAAGCAACGTGAAAAATATTTTTTTTACTTTTTTACAATTTTTATTCAAACATTATTCTAACAATAATTGGTAAAGTTAGGGTTCTTTGTATTTTAAATTTATTAAATTTCATTTATATGTCTCTTTATCCCTGAATGTCTACCTGTTACAATACCTTTCTCTTTTTCAATCTTCCCCCAAAGTATTTTTTTTCTTTTATATTTTTAACTTATTTTAAGCATGTTTTGTTTTTAAAAATATTATGTTTTAATGGATTTTAAAATTCTATACTTAATATTACACAGAGAATATACACACTTACACAAAAGTACACACACACACACACACACATATACACAGAAAAAACACACAGACACACACACAAAATTTGCACTACTTGTTGGCGAGTGCAAAGACCTCATATTTGCAGTTCGTTGCACTATTGCACACACACACACACAGCCTCTCCTATTCCTCTCTCTCCTTCTCTCTTTCTCTCACTCTCTCTCCCCCTCTCTCTTTCTCTCTCTTTAACTTGATGCAAATTTATTGAACTACAAAGTCAAGATAGAAAGATAGCAAAATTAGATAGAAAGACAGTTAAAAAATAAGTAGAAGATAGCAAATGGAAGATAGCAAATATTAGGTAGAGAACACAGTAATAGTGTCTGACTGATTATGACGTAACAAAAAAAATTAGCCAATGAGAGGCCGTTATTGACCAATGGTAAAATTTATAGTGGCCTCTCATTGGCTAATTTTTTTTGTTACGTCATAATGAGTCAGACACTATTACTGTGTTCTTAGGTAGAAGATAGCAAATAGAAGATAGAAAGATAGTAGATAATGGTTGAACAAGAATAATTATGTACATAAGTAACGCAGCAATAAAAAGCTAACATTGATTTAATTGCTTTTATGTAGTCTAATGTTTGTCATAAATCTAGACGCAAAATTGTTTTTCTTTTGATTTTATAACCCTCTTGAATAAAAATAAAATAATGTTAAATTTAATGTATAATAAAATATTTTTAAAAAGTTTGAATCGATTTTATGCATTTGACTTCAAAGAAAGAAAAAAAAATTAACTGCAGAATTTTGTTTTGTAAAAATGTGAATTTTTTGTTTGTTTTTACAATTTTACAGATGTTTTTATTTTATTAATAACGTTATTTTTCGTGCAATTTTAGTTTTTAGATTTACTTTAATATTATAAGCTAAAGCAATTTCTAGTAATCTAATAAAATTGTTGTATAACCGATGAGTAAGATCAAGGAAAAAGTTATAAAAAAATTCTTAATAAAAATGAACTTTAAAGTGCAAAAAGCAGATTTTTATGAATTATAAAATTTACAATAAGAAAAATAAAATTTCCACAATTCTAAATCATGCATCCGATTGCTATTAAACCCTTCACCATTGAAGGGAAGCTCCCCCCCCCCCCCTTAAAACGTTTTAGCCAGTTTCATGCTACACCCCTTAATCTTTATACGACCCTTGCAGACAACTCCCCCTCCTTCCCTCCCTTATAAAATTTGAAGTTCTAAAAAAATTGCAATGAAACGTTGCACTTTGTAAAACTGAAATCAGAGAAAAACCATTTGTCAACCATTTTATAAGTTCTTGAAAAATTTATGATTTTTACTTGCAGAAGAGGTGAAGAAAAAATGTGAATCCCAATTTCTTCTTCTTTTTTATGCAAATTAAGCTACTTTTCATCTATGTGGCAAAAAAAAATCTGCAGACAATTTAAAAATTATAAAATACTGCGTCCAAAAACTTTTTTTTCAATCTAGCAGCCAATCTAAAACGCACAATGCAGATTTAATGCAAAAAAATTTTGCAACTTTTTTTGCAGAAAATCCTCTTTCCTTTTAAGAGGAGGGGGTGGGAAACTTTCTCTGAGTAGATTTTCAGGAAAGGGGGAAGGAATAGATGGGAGGTTAGACAAAGATTTTTTTAGTGGAGGGGGGGGGGAGAGAAGTCCTCCCCGACTTTGTAAATCAGATTGGCAAATTTGATGCGACTGCAGCAGGATAGAAAGGATAGGGATTTTTTTAAAAAGATTAGGAAAAGTTTTTTAATTTTCAAACTCATCCTATGGAAACTTATCATTTAATGTATCCTTAAAATGCTTTTAATTTAATTTAATTAATCTAGAAATTATATATTTATCATAAAGTTTGCAACGAAAATTTGTATCGAATCATTGAAACATAGTCTATCCCCTAATTCCTGAATATTAGGCGGCTACATGCAAACAACATGTTGTTTCATGGAATGAATGAAACAGCATTTGTCGCAGGGAAAGAGGGAAATTGGTAAAAAGCAACCCCCCCGCCCCCCCAATAAAAAGCTTTTAAATTGTTATTAAAACTTTGAAGGTAAAAGCAACCCTTAGACTGGAAGTCTTAACGTAAACTGTTAGTGAGTTACGACTGTTAATGAGCTAAGGCATTTCTTTTCTAATACCCCATCCTTAGTGTCCCTGATTTCCATGCAATTTTCTCAATTTTCAAAACACTATAAAGAATTACAATCTATAGCTTTTTTAAGGAGAGGGGAGGAGGCACTACGAGGGGAGAAGGTGGTTCAAGGGGGGGTGTAAAAAGGCTCATATTTCCAAATAAGAAATGGTCAAAGTATTGTCGAAATAATATCTATCTACTCAAAAAAAGTTAAAATTCTTTTCAGAGTATCCCATTTTTCCCTTCTATTTTTATATCAGCTTGCTTTTGACTTAATGCTTTGCTTGTATGTTTATTTTAAGTAATTAAATCAACTGACATATCCACAAAATTGTAGAGATGGTTCGCTTATAAAATCTGCATTTATATCAAGAAATTTAGCTATAAACTTTTTATGATTCCTTGAATTTTTGTGGATTTAAAGTTGATAACGATAAATGTATTTTTGGGTATTATTTAATTTCTAAAGTTCATGGAAAGGTTAATAGCACCTAAAGGAAAACTATTATGCCTTCACAAAATATATTATTTTGTGTACTACAATTTAGGCGTTTACCTAAAATTTCTTGCCGTTTTTCTGCTAGCACACTTGTTCACTAAAAACGTTGAAAACATACCTATAAAATATAAAATAATATAATGATATTTTAACAGCGCAAAAATACATAAGGCTTTTTATATGATTATATTCTAAATAATGTCAAAAAATATAATGCAATTAAAAAAAGACAAAATATGCAAAAGTATAACATCACGTAAAGGCCCGAAAAAAGTACTCTAGTGTAATTAATTTAAAATGAGCCATTTTAAGGCAAAGACTAAAAGTTCTATAGTGATTTACTACAATAGAAGTAGGCACAGTGGAGTTAAACTTTTTATATTTGGAATTTAGAAAAATCTCATTAAAAAAATTGCTTTAGATAAAAAAAATGGAATAATAAGAAATTTTATGAGACTTAGGTAACCAAACATTTTTCTCCATTCCAGCTATCATCAAAAAAAGCTCGTTTAAAATGTACAAAAAATATTCACAGTGATTTGTCATTGAAAAAAAGTTTTGGTATGTCGTGTAATAAAACAATTCAGTGGACTAAAACACGGGTGTGCATTCACTTCCTCACATGTATCACATCATCAAATCATCAGAATCGCATATTATTACAACAGCATAAACTCCCCCTTGCTTAATTCTTTCTATCTAGAGGAAGGAAGGGGACAATGGACTGTTTATTACTCTAGTTCCCAAAGTTGTATGATAATGTTTTCTTATTCGTTGCTTTACAACATTGGGGACTTATATTAAAATTTGATTGGTTGGTTCATTAGGTTGAGTATCTAAACGTTTTAACAACTAATTACAATACAGATTGTAAAATTTTGTGTATCATCAATGGGGATGTACATTATTCAGGATTGATAATAAGCAGAAGTCAAGTCACACCCACTTAAAAATGTCTTTCAAATTGACTAACCAGTAAGAAATGGGCAAAAATTTTCACCCAAAAAAGGACTTGTTCATTCTTATTTTAGATGCGTAGCATTTTATTGTTTTGTAGTTAGACGGTTGCACCCTTAACATCTAGGGGCTCAAAGGGGAGAGAAAACCTTAAAACCATTCTATGACCTGAACCTAAAAAATAGCATTAAACCTTTTCCCGGGAATTATGTGAAAACCCCTTTGAAAGAGAAACTCATATTTAAAAAAGATTTTTTTCATGAATTTTCAGTACATTTGAAAATAGGTCAGACACAATTATATAATACAAATAAATAGATTACAAGTCAATCAAAATCTAAACATCAACTCTCCCTCCACGTCTCCTACCCCCATTAAAATAGAAGGTGGGGGGGGGGGGGGGGGAGGATATATCCCAGATTTTTTTCAAGCCCAAAACTTTGAGAGTACAATATGATATCTACAAATCTACAAATCTTCAAGGGCATGCTGTATAAAATAATGCAAAAAAAGTATACATTATATAATCATATTTAAAAGAGTTTTTATAAATATATACAAAATGATATGAATCGACGATATATTATTGCTTAGATGCTGCACCAGATTTTCATGTACTCTAATAAAGTGATAATCCCAGCTGGCTTAAATAACGATACCCCCTTAATCCCCTCCCCTTCTACTGAATGAGCAAAATGATTTATTAATGAGGACCATCTTAGCAACCTTAAATTGACCACAAATTTTCCCCTGTCAATATATTCAAGTATTCTGTATCCATTAAGCTATGATATTTTTGGTTAATATTAATCCTTTCAAACAAAATATATAAAATAATATTGTAATTTTTTAGAATATGTCAAATGTCAAAAAAAGCATGGACTATGGACAGACATATGGAACTTCAATTTTTTTATGACAATTACAGCATGCAATCGTACAATTATATGTAAAAGCTTTTTTACTAGAGATAAGCGGGAGTCAAATAGATTTTTAGAATATGATTCCTTAAACTAATAGGAATAATATTTTAAGCTTTGTTTAATACTTATAGAGTTGTTACTCTACATATGTTCTGTCCGTTTAATTGACCTTCCTTGCTTTTATGGATGTTGTCATACTTGATAGAATATTGCCTTAATCCTTTCCTAACGTATACCATTCCCTGCCCGTTGTCTTGTCAAGGCAAATCTATAATTTCCATCATAAAAATTTGATGAAAACTAAAACCCTAAATTAAGGCAACAGAAGGTGTGCATTCACTTACGCATATTATTATATCTGCATTGTGCTACATATAATCGCAAAATAGCATAATAGCCAAAAATAATGGGGCCATATAAAGTGATAAAAAAGATAAGCTGTAGTTTTTGCTTTTGTGATAATTTGCTGTTCCGACGATTTGATAATGTGATGTGTGGACGGAAATGTATAAACACCAACAAAAAAAAACCCTTTTTAACTAAAAAAAATCTTTGAAATCTTAAAACTCCTTCTTTCTTAAAAATATTGCAGGAATGAAAGGATAGGTATATTACAATTTTGGTATATTTTTATTAAATTTATTGGTTGGTTCAAAACTACGAGTGTCAAAACTTTTTAACCAATAATTTTGACATACAGAAGTGTTAATTATGTTTATCATCCTTGAGGACGCTTTTTTCAGCTTTCTTAGCAATCCTTTTTTTGGCTCTAGTTCCATTAAGTAAAAACTGAATAGTTAAAAAAAAGGGTAAATTTTGGAGAAATCTTTGGACTAAAGCTGGTTCTCTTACTTTATAAAAGCGAAAAATCACAAAGGTTTAAAGCCTTAACTAGCTATCTACTTAAGTGTGATAAACCCATATTACACTGAATAATGGAACCAGCTTGAATTTGTTAAAGGTTGAGAAGAGGAGTGGGGGAGGGGTAAAAGGGGTGAAAGGGAAATATTTTTGACATAGTGAAAGGGGGGTTAACGACCCCGCCAGCCACCAACAATAAACTGGTGAAACTAGGCGTTCAAGGTCACTTAGGGACCCTAACTCAGTATATAGAACATACATATATACATACATATACAATATGTCTAACATACCACAAAAGGCTTACAAATTAGGGCAAAGCGTACTATTGGGAGGAGATATTTTATTAGAAGAAACACTTTTGTAGCCTCTCTTTAAAAGAATCCTTTATTTTTATGAACAATTATCAAATTATTTCTTATTGAACTGTTTTCTATTTTTTAATAAAAATACAACTTTGATACAATACAATTTTTATATTTGCATTTGTGTCAACGAATAATAAAAATTAGTAGGGGATTTCTCTTCAAACCTTAAGTGGAGCATCAGCCCCCACTTTAATTTTTATAAGAATATTGTCAGGGGAGGTTTATTCGCTAAATTCCATGTTTTTAAAAAGTAGTTAGGTTAGGTTAAATAGGGTATATATGGTTTAGGATTAAAGCTCTGCAAGACCAGTGCACTATAAAGATTGTTTTGTGAGTGCTTGTATCGTCCACTAATTTATAAAGGGATTATCCCAATAATTGCAATGATTAAATTAAAAATTGAAACCAATTTTGTCTAGAAATTTCTGCATTTCGCATGTGCAGTTATTTTTGCAAAGTACAATTATTTAGAGATAGATTAATGGAAGAAAAATTAGTCTTTCCCTTATTTTTTCGCTCGAATGTTCAATCTGTTCAACCAATAGGTAATTTAAATCCATAGAGGTGATTTTGTTAAATAATTGGTAATATACATCAATTTATCATCCATTGTCTTATCCTTTAAGATTCCTGTTTTTAGCAACTAATAACTTATCATAAGCTTCGTTGATAACAATAACTGGATGCTTTTGTAAAATTAGAAACTTACATATTAAAAATTAATTGCTATTATCCCCTACTTCTCTGATAAAATATACACTTTATCTTTTGTAGAAAAAGAGAAAAAATATTTTGTAAAAGATAAATGTATTCAAATCAGGAAAAGATATGAAACATAAAAAGTAATAAAATGACTTAGGACTCAGGGAAAAAGGGTCGGATGAAAGTGCACTAATAATGTATTTATTAGGATATAAAAAACGTGAATATGTTGACGAGGAAATTAGTCACCAACGTAGGTTGCTAATATGGACTTTATTTATTGGTCAGCTCGTTTATCCTGTAGGGGAGCGTATGGGGTAAAGAAGGTGGACGGAAGGTATCGTTATTTTAGCCAGCTGCGAGTATCACTTTATTAGAGTACATGAAAATCTGGCGCAACATCCAAGTAATTATATATCGATTACTTAAATAATCTTTTAAAACTATCATAAAAACCAGTTTATTGTCGTTAGAAATATTTCCTTTTCTCCAACCCCTGTACAGATAAATATAAAAGAGGGGGGGAGGGGGGTGGTAATGTAAAAGAACAGAAAGAGAAAAGAGAAGGAATAGATAAAGAAAGATGTTGATTCAATTCTACAAACAATTGTATTTTAAAAGAAAATGAAGGGTGATTGTCATAAACATTTTGTATTCCAAATTGTCTATTTAGGATATAAAATATTGGTCCTTATGTTTAAGATAGCATAAATCAAATTAGCCAAAAATACTAATTACAAACAAAAGAGTAATTCTAAGCCTAATCAAATCAACAGAGCCGGTAGTTTCTTTGCTATTTTGTTACAATGTACGGCAACCAAGAAGGATATAAAAATAAATTGTTCCATTTTCTTGAAGGAATAATGTACACCAACAAAAGAAATAGTTTATACAGAATAAAATAGGCTAAAGCCATCCCAGGACTTTAATAGCTATGTGAAGCAACCCTAAAAAGAAGAAGCTAATCGGTTCTTCAGATCTTAAAAGACAAACAACAAAAACCTTACTTGTGTGTTTAATGAAACTTTAACAGTTAGGGAGTTGAATCCATTTTTATAGAAGCAGAAATATAATCTATGATTATGGTTTGGACCCTCTAAAACTGTAATATACCTTTCCACTTTCCCCTCTCTTGGTGAAGATATCTTCAACGCCGATACGATTTTTGAAATATAAGATTCCACTTTTGTCTCTCTTGTTGAAGATATCTTCACCAAGAGAGGCAAAAGTGGAATCTTAAATTTCAAAAATCGTATCGGCGTTGAAGATATCTTCACCAAGAGAGGGGAAAGTGGAATCTTACATTTCAAAAATCGTATCGGCGTTGAAGATATCTTCACCAAGAGAAGGGAAAGTAGAATCTTACATTTCAAAAATCGTATCGGCGTTGAAGATAGATTACAGTTTTAGAGGGTCCAAACCATAATCATAGATTATATTTCTGCTTCTATAAAAATGGATTCAACTCCCTAACTGTTTAATACCCGATTTTAAATGATTTTTAATGCTTTTTTTTACTTAACTCAAAAGGAAAATTTAATATCCGATTTTAAAATTATTTTTAAAGCTTTCTATTTTACTTCACTCAAAAACTACTAGTAAAAGATATAGCAATTATTTTTGATAAATGGTATCCCGATTTGTGTGAATAATATGGAATATTTATTCTTGGCTGTGTCTTCATAGGCCTACTATATATACTTGTGTGCCATTCATCTTTATAGTTCCTGCTCTATAACTCATTTTGTCTGTCTGTCCGTCAGTCTGTAACACTATGAAGGAATATCTATTCTTGGCTGTGTCTTCATAGGCCTACTATATATACTTGTGTGCCATTCATCTTTATAGTTCCTGCTCTATAACTCACTTTGTCTGTCTGTCCGTCCCTCTGTCAGTCCGTAATGCTATGAAGGAATATTTATTCTCGGCTGTGTCTTCATAGGCCTACTATATATACTTGTGTGCCATTCATCTTTATAGTTCGTGCTCTATAAGTTACTTTCTCCGTCTGTCTGTTAGTCTGTCAGTCTGTAATGCTATGAGGGAAATTGGTTTTATATAGCTTCTAGTTAAGACAGAAGGATGCTTTTTAAAAAAGAATATCCACTTTACTATGCTTATAAAGTATAAGATTTACTTTTCTGTTTGTTTGTCGGTCCTGCTTCCGTCTGTTCTATAACCCAATTTGTATATCAATAATTTTTTGTGCTTCGCTACTTATGGATATTGTCATCCTTGTTTATTTTTGAAAAAGAACATGTTAAAAATATGCTTAAAATATTATAAAAAAGTGTCCTTAAATGTTTTATGAGAACATAATTCTCAAGCACTAATTCAAGAAACTTCTATCTCCCATTTAAGACAGTTGATAAAATTACAGAAAAAATTAATTGGGATACAAAAAAAAATTGCGTTGCTAGGGGAAAAGCCCTTAGAAATTAGTTTCAGACTTAAAATTTGAGAGATTTTTTTTGTCCCCAATAGTGCAATTTTTAGGGGATTTAAATGCCCCAAAATATTCAATGGTTCATTCAAATAAATTTCTTTGTTAATTCAGGGGTAATGGGAGCTTTAATTTTGCTCAAAATATCAAAACTGACATAATTTCTACAGGTTGATATGCAAAATATTTTGTCGAAGCTTTTTATAGTGCCTATGAAAAATGACGTTATTCTGCACTGGCCTAAGCTAGCATTGGTCAATTAAATGTATATATTTAGCCTGCCATTGGTAATTTAGTTTTTTATTGACACTATAAAGAGTTTCATTTTTGTCGACTACACATTAAGTTATCATGTTGATCTAATAACAGCACACAAGTCTAACACCCATGGCTACATCTTAATCCCTGAGTATGACACACATATATACACAGTTTCAAGGACAAATAACTGAATATAAAAGCTGCTTTACTTTTATTATTAGGGTATTAGGGTTTTGACAATGGATATGAAAAAAATTCTCCAAAAAAAGTTAAGCGTGAAATTTGTACCCTAATGATTTGTTAGGTTAGGTTAAGTAAAGGTTAAAGAGCTCCGCAGGGAAGAATCTTCAGGGTTGGAGCCCTGAAGGGACTAGAAGCGTTCTTTTTTCAAGAATTAAAAATACTGGTTCAAGAAAAGCTTAAATTAATTATACCTATAAGATAAGGAAAGGAAATAGGAATCCTAATGAAAAATAAGTAAAAAGGGGTGTAAGCTCTAATTATAGGATATAAATGATCAAGTTTTAGGCTTTTTTTTCATTAGTTTTTGTGCTTTTTCTGTCATAGATAATCTTTACACTTTTTCTGTACAGAATTAATGCAAGGTTTTAGTCCGAAAAAGTGAAAAAATAAAAACATACTCCGGTTACCGGTACCCAAAGTTGAATAAAAACTTTGGGTACTTCTATCAAACCTTTATTGATTAGGTAAAATTTGCAGTGTTCAAACTGTTTAACCAATAATTTTAATCTACAGAAGAAGATGTACATTGTAAATACATAAACTTTTCGTCCATTGTCTTATCCTTTAAGATCCCTGGGTAGATAGAGGTTTCAAGTAGAAATGTACTTATTTAATCACATTATGAAAATACACCCTGAGAAAAACTTCAAACGTAAGATAGTATACAAGTAAACACAAACACACACGGACACACAAACAGACATTAACACACTTTTTTTGTATTTTCCCGACCCTGGAGAAGTAGAGAGAGGGGAGAGGGAGAGAACACTTTTTTGCTGTTGTTTACACACACACACACACACACGGCGGTGGTGTAAAGAAGGAAGAAAAAACGGGGTCAACGACACACACACACACACACACACACGCACACACATACAACAACATTTATTATTCCTTCACTTTTTTTCATAATGAAGGGATGTTTCACCCTTATAATTGAGTAAAACAAGGATGACAACATCCATAAAAGCGAAGCACTGAAACGGTAGGACAAACGGACATTAACACTTGTATAGTAACTGAACTGAAAAATCGGAACATAAATGTATAAATGTCGAATCAAAATTGTAGGTAAATTTGTTGAAAAACTGCTTAAAAACAGGATAATGTTTATGGACATACTTACATTTTTGGACTTGATTATAGAGTTGCTTCGCTTATAATATTGTTCTTTGTTGTCCCAGGAATCAATATACCAAAAATCAGATCAAACGGATAATTAAAACACTTGAAAATTTGTTGTTAAAAAAGTAGAAAAATCAACATGTTTAAAATGGACGTAGGGACATTCTGGTAATGATTATAGAGTTGCTACGCTTTCTAAATCGTACCTAACTACAACAGAAATCATCATGCAAAGTTTGAAATCGATAGGACAATTCTAACATGCCTAAATTAACGAATAAAAGCTATCTATCTCGGACGGACGGACGTACGGACGGACCGACCCTAATTATAGAAAAGCTTCGCTTTTAAAAAAATACATCCTATTATAAGGTTTTTTTTGCATGAAGCTTAATATTTTAATAGATACTGATCCGATTAGGTTATCCGATTCAGGGAAGCTTTACAAAGATCCAGGGATGGTTTTGGTATACTTTTCTAGTCTCTCCATAACCTTTCAAATATAAATCCTCTAGATGCTAAGGGCGCATCTGCTTGTTTATAATAACCCAGATAGCTAATAGCTAACAGCTAACAGTACATAAATAAAAGATTAAGAAAAACTTTAACTTCTGACAATTTATTCATATTAAAAATATCTTTTAATTTTTAATTTTTCTGTTTAATCACCTTTTGATAAATTTGTACATGCTTTTAATTAATGAGTAATTTTTGGAAGCTAAAGTTAAATTAGTTTACCTACCCTTATTTGAATTTTGTATATATCCTATTTTAAAAAAGTAGAAAAGTTTTTTGGCCCGTTAAAATCTCACAAACCAATATAGTTATCAATTTTTAAAAAGTTTCACAAAACTCCTAGAAAGGCTATTACATTTAAAGTCTTGGTTTTATTTTAGGCTATTTTTCTTTCCCCTCTCCCATTACAGTGTCTCTAGATTCTAGGGGCGCAGTTAAATAGAAGAAATATATATTTCATATCTTTTTGTTACTTATGATTTCTGAAACGGCTTTATTGATTGATCTTTAATTTTCTAGTAGAAGCATGGGCGAGGGGGTTACTTCCCCCCAAAAGAAATTTATTATTTTTATAATTTATTACATGTTTTTCTGTGTAAAAATATACAAATGTATGAATTATGTATCTTTTTCTGAATATCAAAAGTTTTTTTTACATTATCACCAAGAACAACAACATCCAAAAAAGCAAAGTTCAGTATGTTCTCATGAACGGCTAGGCCGATAGGTCCAAAATGTTCAAGGGTGTTTAGACTTAATATGGCAGGGCGGAGGTCAGCCCCTGAAACAGAGAATAGTTATTTCTCGCATCGTATTATAAACGGCTTTCCGCGGATATAGATACATTTTTATATTCGTAGAAAGCTGGATATAATACGATGCTAGACATAGTTTTTTCGTATGGATGAGAACCGGTTCCTATCCACCGGATTCGAATGAATACGAGAAAATAGCATCTATTTTTTTCTAATTTTTAAACTAAAATAGATGTTGGGAGGTGGTTTTTTCTTTTGCACTGAAACAAGGGAGGGAGGGGCTTGGCACTTGGCCCAAATTAAGTTTAAGTGAAAAATTGCAAAATGAAAGGGAAACCGTTTTTCCCGCCCAAGCCTCAAAAAAAAGTAGATCACGCAGCCAATAGAATCATCATAAGCATAGAATGACAACTTTGGGGTTGGGGGGGTTGATATACCAATGTAATCAACACACATTATTATTAGAATAGTATTAACACGTAGATATAGGTTACTATTATAGATACTAATTGCTTAACAAGTTGTGTCTGTGTAAATATCACTCAAATAGACAATTAAAAACAGAATCTTGAAAATGCGGGGGCCATAAACACTTTTATTGTACACCCTTGTCGACATAAACTATTGTTCAGTCAATCGAACGTTTCCAATTTGTACACTGACATGAAACAAATGGTTCTAAACACTCTTTATTATTGAATCTATTGTATAATTTGGTTTAAAGTTTTGTTTAACCCACTTTTAGGTAAACTTACAATAGCTGAAATCACATAAAAATGCGCAGGTATGCCTACCTTTTAAAATAAGTACCCTTACCTATAAAAATGGAAAAGTAATTGCATAAAATGTCATTAAAATTAACTGAGGAATTTTGGCCTTTTTAAATAGATTTCTTTGGCTTTTTAGCCCAACGTTGACCTACATATTTTTGTCGACTAAATGGCATACCATAAAAGTGGTCATGGCTGACTTATTAACCCCCCTTTGTTGTCTGAGGATTACTAGGAGAATATGTATCTATTAAATAACGCAATTTAATGATGAAATTTTGTCGATATAAATAAAGCAACAATGTTATACTGGTATGTCAATTGTCGATATAATAATATCAATAAAGTTAAGCAGGCTGTATCGAAAGTAGGTCACTAACCTTCCCTACTAGTCTCCCATCATACAATTTTAGATTCATAGGATACTTTTCACACATGGGGGACATGGGGGGGGGAGGGTGTGATTGTTAAAAGGGTGAGGGGTGAAATTTAGCTGCTCTAAAAGCGTCCTTTTGCATCCCTGACCCCATTTTACACCACCCTCCCCTCACCTTTCCCCCCCTATGTGTATGTCCTCTATTGAATTTAAACTAACCCCCTTTTGCCTGATATAACCTACCCTTAGATGTTATACATATTTGAGAAAGAAAGATTTCTTACTTAAAGATTTGAAAATTAATCGGCTTCATTAACATTGCAAACGGACCACAAGCGATTTTTTTAAAATTTGTAACTGCAGATATTTAAATGAAAAAATATAAGATTAATACCAGTTTTGTTAGCCCCTAGGGGGCCGAAGTCCCGGTTAAAAAACTAGTACAAATTTTATGATTTTGATTTTATTATTCGTGGAAAATTGTCTAAGAACCAGTCAAAATCCAGCGGATGTTAATCGGTTTCGAAGCAATACTGAAAAGCTTATTTCTCACTATATAGTAAACAATCCTTGTATGAAATAGGATTTTCTCAAATATGTAAGTAAGTATGTATGCATGTATATGAAAACTTTTAGGTCAAATTTGGGCTTTCGATTTCAAAAGCGGAATTTTTGTCGATAACTTCCTTTCACATTTTCCGTTTCTGTTTAAATATTCTTTCTCGTATTCATTCGAATCCGGTGGATAGGAACCGGTTCTCATCCATACGGAAAAACTATGTCTAGCATCGTATTATATCCAGCTTTCTACGAATATAAAAATGTACAATCATAAGATTAAAACCAGTTTTTTTAGCCCGTGCCTTCGGCACCACGGGGCTAAAAAAACTGGTTTTAATCTTATAATTGTACATTCTATATCCGCGGAGAGCCGTTTATAATACGATGAAAGAAATAACTATTCCAGTATTGCCTAATATCCGCTAGATTAGTATCGGTTTTAAGACATAACGAAAATTCATGTATAGCCTATTACAGACAATTTTCCACAAACACTAAAGTAAAATCTAAAAAAATACTACCCGTTTTGTTAGCCCGGGTCTATGGCCCATCGGTGATACCAAAACCGGTTTAAATATTATAATTTTTTATTGTCTCTAACTCGATGTGATAAATAACTATCAAAATATTCAAGTTAAACCAAGAAGCTTGTGTTGACAACTGATTTCAATACTTTATGGTAACTAAACAATTATTATTTGATGTTATTCTAATAATGATATAACCAAAGCATTATATCTTTGTCTTGTTACATTTGATTTGAATCTGTTTAAGGTTTTCTGTGTGCTTCGCGCACTTAATTGTCAAATCCCTGTACATACATCTTGAAAAGTTGAAGAGACACACCTAAAATAATTAAAAATAAATTAATATTTAGTGAAATATCTATCTACTAGCGGCTACGCCCCTAGAGGCCTCTAGAGGCACTTGAGGAGGGGGGAGTCGAATTTGATAACCCAATTTCTTATTTTAGATTTTAAAAGAAAAATTTTTTAAAAATATTTTTTTTTGGGGGGGGTAAAAATTTTTTTTTTTGGGGGGGGGGAATATTTTTCATTTTTGGGGGGGTCGGGGGTGTCCTACCCCCCAAGAAAATAGTTATAAACATTCCCGGGACTTATGAGAAGCTACCCTGTTAAGGAGAACCCGATCGGTTCAGCGGTTAGCGAGATCCTTCAGTACAGACACACAGACAAACATCCTGTTACTTTAGTATAAGGATATGTAAAAATGATAAAGATTGACGTCAGAAAAATGGCCACAATTACTATTAGATACTTATTTTTGTTAACAAAATCTTTTTTTTTGTAAAAAGGATAACACTATAAAATGTAAAATAATTCATTATGTATAGGTAAAATAAACAAAATAAATGAAAATCATTTTCAGTTCGTTTAATCCCAACTGTATAGAAATTGGGAAATGTATCCTACAGAAATATTATCATATACAATAAGTTTTGGTTTGTTTGTCAGTTAAGATCTAGCTAACCACTGAACCGATTGATTTCTTAATTTTAGATAAGCTTCACATTGGTCCTATGATAGTTTAGTACTTTTATATTTTAAATTTGAAGTATTTGGGATGTTTTAGGCTATTTTACTGCTTTCCCTTACATGTCAGAGTACAATATTATGCTGTAAAAGAAACTTTCTTTTTAGACTGGCGGAAGAGTAGGAGGAAAAAAAATATTTTCTTGAGATGAGCTATCCTTGTCTAAGTTGAGTGCGTAAGTAAAAAATGTCTACTCATTAAAAAGTAATTAATTTTTGCACGCTCACTTAGCCACCGAATTTCCACACACCAAAATTCACCATTTTGCCATTGCAAAAATTTTCCAGTATGTCTGCCAAACCGATTAATATCCTCTGGATTAGAACCGGTTCTCAACCATACTAAAAAATCAAGTATAGCATCATAGTACAGACAATATTCCACGAATATAAAAATAAAAATCATAAAATTAATACCAGTTTAGTTAACCCTGAAGGGGTCGATGATTTTAATCTTATAATTTTCCCTTTTAATATCCTCGGAAAGCTGTCCATAATAAAATGGGATAGATAAATATTACAAAGTTTATTCGTAATGCCTGATTAGGTTAGTTTAAAAATGGTTCACTAAAGCCCCGCTGTGACTTAGAGTACCTATGAAAATAGTGAAAAATAATCAAATTTGTTTTAACAATGATTATTTTTGACTAGTGTAAAATTGGGACACAGTGAAAATATATGACTTTAATGGTCATCTAAAAAAGTCTACATAATTCTATGTCGGTATTTTTAAATACAACATGTCTAAATTTAGCTCAATTACTCTAAAAGATCCCAATTTAGGGAGAAAAAAGGTCTTTTTGTCCCCCTTGTATAGTGTAGGTCACTTTTCTGCTATATACCTACCCTTATCATTCGAACATTATGGCGAAAAATAATTTTACCGTGGAAAAACGCAAAAAAGAGTGAAATATAATACTCCTAGTCAGGGAGGAAGGGGACATTGGACTGTAAATTATAATGGTACCCAAAATTTTGGAAGCACATTATCTTTAAGAGCTTTTTGTGCTTTTATTAAATCTTGATTGGTCGGTGCGAACAAAAAATTTCAATTTACAAAAAGGGGTAATTTTGTGCATCATCATTGGTATGTAGTAAATACATTTATAATTCATTGTCTTTTCCCTGGAAATCCCTGACTTCTAATCGTAAAAGGGCTTAAAAGAGGCTGTATCTTAAAAGGGTTGCTTATGGGGAGTTTTTAGAGGGGGGGGGGGGGGAGATTTGCCAAAAAATCCGTTGTTGAGTAAAATTTACGACCCCCCAGCCAAGTTTTCAAGGTCTGTGTAATAAAGATAAAAAATAGTAAAATGGGAGGGGGGGGGGGGGGGGGGGTAAGCTATGCGAATTTATTTCATATATTTTACTATCATCCCTCTTTTCAGGAATCTTAAGGGATAAGACAATAGATGATAAATTGATAAACATTGTACATACCTATTTATGATATTCAAAATTACCCCTTATATAAATATTTATATTTAGACACTGCTAGTTGGTGGCAACCAATCAAGATTTGAAATGAGTCCCTAAACTTTGGATACCAATATAATTTACAGCCCCATGTCCCCTTCCCTCCCAGCTGTTCTCCCATTTTTGTACATTTTACAGTTAGGGAGTTGAATCCATTTTTATAGAAGCAGAAATATAATCTATGATTATGGTTTGGACCCTCTAAAACTGTAATCTACCCTTCCACTTTCCCCTCTCTTGGTGAAGATATCTTCACCAAGAGAGGGGAAAAAGGAATCTTACATTTCAAAAATCGTATCGGCGTTGAAGATATCTTCACCAAGAGAGGGGAAAGTAAAATCTTACATTTCAAAAATCGTGTCGGCGTTGAAGATATCTTCACCAAGAGAGGGGAAAGTGGAAAGGTAGATTACAGTTTTAGAGGGTCCAAACCATAATCATAGATTATATTTCTGCTTTTATAAAAATGGATTCAACTCCCTAACTGTTTTATAATTTGCCATGACAGTAAAATTTTTAATATTATTTTTTTTAACTTGAAAATAATAAAATTATCGATAATTTGTTTAAAATATAAACATATTTTTGTTTATCTATTCATTAAATTACGACTTATTCAAATTTTAAATTCATAAGAATTTTTAACAAAAAAAAAACAAGGATAATTTTACATATTTCATTAATATAGCGCAGCCAATCAGAGAGAGAGAGAGGGGACAAAGGGCTATTTTATTACACTAGTCCCCAAAATATCATAATATCATTCTCTTATTCGTTGGCTTAACAACTTTGGGAACTTTCACTGAATTTTGATTGGTTGGTTTATTAATTTGAGTGTTCAAACGTTTCAACCCCTAGTTTTTATCTAAGAAAGAGGTAATTTTTTGTGTTACCATTGGGGATTTAAATCAATTTATCGGTCATTGTCTTATCCCTATAACTTGACAGCCAATAAACTTTTCCACCACTAAAAATAGCACATTACAAACACAAAATTTACAGTTAAACTTAAGTTTTTGTCAAAAAAAGAAAACTCCTATTTCTAAAAATGAAAATCATGGTATAAAAATTTGGCCCATTTTCTAATGTTATCAATGAAAATAAATATTGCAAGCGAGACAGGTTTTTAGACTGCTGCCTGCTCTTTCCAAATTGCAAAATCCATTTCCAAGCCTGCTCTAACATTTACTAAATGTTTACTTAGGCTCACACCTCGTTATACAAAGGATAAACATTCTTAAAATTAACCCGCGAAAAAATTAGTAATTGCAAAAATCTTATTATTAGTTTTTTAGTAGGTCCCGGAAAGGTTTTAGACTATTTTTAGCTCCTCACTCCCCATTCGAATCCGGAGCTTGTATATTCTAGGGACAAAGCCACTTATATAATACAGAGCACTCATAATGTCAGTGTTCATAGCTGACATATTATTGAATTTCTTTGAAGTTCTAAATATGTAAACCCTTCTGTATTTTGTAATTGGTTTAGGAAGTACTTCAACGAAAGAAGAAAGTAGGACAACTGCCATAGTGAAGGTTCATATTATTTTTTCCAATTCTTTTCTCTTTGGATGAAAACGGCAGCTTCCTACAGTGTAAACATTCCATCTTCTCTACTTGCAAAACTGTATTACTGCAAGTTGGTTGGGGAGGCCTATATATTCAGCTCTAGACACATCTAGAAATGCAGTGCAGCAGGGGGGGGGGGAGGGTTGCCCTCATTTCTCACACATTAAAGGTGAGGTTGGCAGGCCTGAGCTGCCTGCACATTATAAATGGATTTCGTCTACAACAACACACACTCGCACAAACTTATGCACAATTTCAGGAAAAGCAACATTAATGTTTGTATGCAGGTGTAAGAGTGTATGTGTGTGTGGCCAGCTGGCACTGTGGGCTAGACAGGCAATGGATTAAATAAGAGAACGCGGCATAATGGCCAGTTGCGCGCGCGCTTGAACAACAATTGCGCAGCAACATATGGCAAATCTGATTGGAATTTTTAACCAACAAAAATTTTGCGCATTGTTTTTTTTATCAAAATTTAAAAGTGCATTCTGTACGTTGAGGACTAATGGTATAAATTTCAAAAATCTATAACTTTATATTAAAACATTTAACTAAATTAAGCCATGATTGAATTTATGCAAATTTGCAAGAAAATTTGCACATTTGAATCCATAGTTTGAGTCTGAAGTATAGTGAATACAGGTTATTAATGGTCTTGCTGAAGGAATATTTCTTTTTTCTCCCCCTTGCCACATTACGGGGGAGGGGGGAAGTATTATTATTGTTGGGATTTCTATTTGAGTGGTTGAATGTAATTTTTGTACGGATAATACAAGATGATATATTGATAGTTGTATTCTTATTATGTCAAGATAGGATTCTATCAAATGTTATAAATTAAATTTGTAAATTAACAATTGTTCAACTGACCATAGGTAGCAAATGCAGAAATACAAAGAGAGTTCTTTATAGAAAACTGACTCAAGAGTTTAACTGCTTTTTTCAAGTAAGCCTCGCTATTAAAATTAGATTTAAATTAGTTATTAATAATAACATTTGATAAAAAAAACTGGTATGACCTTGATCTTTTTTAAAACAATTGTTTATAATTCATAATTTATTACGCGTATTTTTATACAAAAAAAATCAGTAAAAATTTTTATTGTGTTAGCTAATAATCTTTCATCGCTCTTGTTAACAAATTGATAATTTTTTTCACAGTTAACATTATTCTAAATACTATCCTATAAACTAAATTATCAGGATGTATGCCTGTGTGAAGCTTACAAATTTTGAAAAGCTTTTAATTCGTCCTTGGCAGGATTTAGGCTATTTTCTAGTGGGTTTTGTCAATTCTCATCAACAAGATTAAAGGAACTCAACCATCACCCCTTTCCTACATAACCTTTTTTATAAATTTGAGTAGTAGAAGTGCTTCCACCCTTTAAAAACACCATGGAAGTAGGGGCGCTGTCATACTGTTAAAAACAAACTTATAAAAAAAAGAAAATTGAATATTCATTATGCACATGTTAGAAAACGTGGAAAATTATTTATTCATAAAAACAAAAACTATAAATTGTTTAAAAATAAAATAAATCAATTCTTGACAATTTTGTATGTTTATTTTACATTCTTTACCCAAAAGATTTATACTGAAATTATACTTTTTGTACATTTAATTTTTTTTTAATCCATTTAAATGTTGAATTATTTGACAACAAGTTTAATATGACAGAATAAAATGGAAAAACTTTTTATAGAAAAGAAAATTGTATAATTTGAGAAAGCTTGCGAGGGCCCATCAGTAAATTTAATGGAACATTGAAAGATTACACCAAACCATTTTCATGTAATTTCCCTTTTATGAAAAGTGGACCAATTTTAAACCCCCTCTAACCCCTTACAAATTGGAAACTAGTCCAGTGGGGCTCTCCTTATCGATATAATCTTAAAGCCAAAAAAATAGAATTGGCAGGGATTACAACAAAGCCGTCCAAGCTTTTTTTTTTGGGGGGGGGGGTAAAAAATTTTAAGGGGGGGGGGGGGGGGTAATCGCCCCATTACCCCCCCCCCCACTTGGACGTCTATGGATTACAATTTTAGAAAATTATGATTGCATGGATTAAACCAACAGTGTTGAAACTTTTCAATCAAATCTATAAAAGGGGTGGTAATTTTGTTTATCGACCATTTTTATCCCTTAATAATCATGATATCTAGTGGTGCATTAGAGAAAAAAAAAATTTTGCCCAATTTGGTCACCATTTACACCATTAACTTGGGAAAAAGGCAAATTTAATAGATAAAAAAATAACAGGATCTCTGTCTGTCCCAAAAGATCTCGCTAACTGCTGAACTGTTAAGGTTCTTCTTTACAGTGTAGCTTCTTATAGGTCCTGGACAGGTTATTACTATTCTGGGAGAGGGTAGCAGCTATTTGATAAGCAACTTTTAACATTTATGTCCATTTAAAGATTAACAATATTGGCATTTAAATTCTAGGGACACCTGCCATAGGTTTAACAATTCTTAACTTTTAAGATTAAAGGGTGAAATATTAGGATGATGTGAACAAAGTATCTGTTCTTCTCTTTACAGTGTGCATTGTTTTCCGCATTAGAGTGCCATATTCGCAAAAAGACCAGGGATCTAAAGGAATATGACAATGGACGATATATTGATGTATATCCAGAATGATGTTAAACAAATTACTCCTTCTGAATATTAGACTATTAATTGAATATGCTAGTTTGAGTCAACCAACCAAGTTTAATCAAAGTATCCATAAAGAATGAGAAATCTTTGCAAGCAAGTGTATATTTACAGAATTGTCACCTCCTCTGCAAAAAGACACAATAACAATAATATGATACATGTGCGAAAGTGAATACACACCTTATATATTTTACTTCAAATTTAAAGTAGCCGTTTCAAAATTATTATTCATACTTTACTGTGCTAAAAGCACTCTAAAAAATGATAAAAATTACATAAATTTCAAGTAGAATCTGGAGGGAGTGTGTTGACATTTAGTTCCATTGTTTATTTCATTATTTTCAAATTGTAGTAATAGCTGACATATAATTAACAAGCAATCATAAGGATAAACACCTCAGGAACTATTAGAAGCTTCCCTATCAAAATTTTAAGTTACAGACAAGATAACCTTACTTTATAAAACCAAAATAAACAGAAAAATTGAAATGTTTTTTTTTACAGTGGAGGTAACTTTTTTCTTCCCCCTTTCAACATTGACGTTGACAGACCCTCCCCTTTCACATTACTTCATCCGACAACAAATTTTGAGGACCAGCACTTTGACATTAGAGTTTTGTACAATTTTGTATTATTACTATAAAAATATTTAAAATTAACAAAGAATATACATTAAGAGTTTGTATTTATTTTAAAATTCAAGTGTATAAATTGTTAATGCACGTACTTGGTCCTCAAATTTTTGTTGAAATATTTGTAATAAAATTTCACAGCTTCCAAATTATTTTGCATGGAGACTTTAACCCTTTTCAAACGAGGTGGTAGTCTCTGTTTGTCCCTTAAGATCTCAAAAACCACAAAAATAAAACTTTACTTTGTAGCAGGTGGGATTTCAATCATTATTATTAGCCAGATCCCCATTAAGGTCTACCACCTTGCACTCTCCTCTAAGTTGTCCCTAGTGGCAAGGGACATAGCCACTAGACCTTATAAAAGTAGTGAAAGATCTCGCTAACCACTGAACCGATATGGTACTCCTTTATAGTGAAGCTTCTTATAGGAAAAGAGAAGATTTTATACAAGATTTTGGGGGAGGGTAGCTCAACTCTTCCAAGAAAAAATGACTGAAATACCCCCCCCCCCCCTCCTATGAAAGTGTCCCTAGATGCTAGGGCCAAAGCGACAAGTTATATAGAAAGTAACAGTACGCAATAATCTAGAAGAATAATAACGCAATAAGATTTTTATCAAATGGACCCTGTCGAATTATGCTTAATTGAATCAACACAGACACATGATAAGAATAGCGTTCCAAAGAAAATTGAGGTTTATAGATGTAACACTTAAAGTCAGTTTTAATGAAATAGTCGATATCAACGAATTTAAAATCGACATATTATGTCAACAAATAACACACAGTTCAACATGGTATAAGTACACAGGACTATTTTTGTAATTCAATGAAATTCAGTACATACACCATGCGGACCATAAAGGGTTCATCTTTTTTTTACAATTGCCCTGCAAAATATATTGATGTGCAATCATTTCCACGATTTTTACTATATAAAATTATTAAGATAGCGAACTATTACAAATGGAAAAGGGATAAGACAATGACCTATAGATTGATATACCTCCTCAATGATGTTACACAAAAATACCTCTTCTGAAGAATAAAATCATCTGTTGAAACGTTTAAACACTTAACTAAATTAATCAACCATTCAAAATAAGATTATGTCCCCAAAGTTGTTAAGCCAACAAATAAGAAAACGTTATCATAAAACTTTGGGGACTACTGTATTAAACAGCCCAATGTCCTCTCTTTTCGCTAAAATGAAAGTGATATTCTGCGGAAGTGAAATCACACCTCAAAAAAATATTATAAATTCTGTCAATTTGAAAGGCACAATAAAAATTCAGATTCATTAAATTCAACCGAAGTATTAGGCTGTTTATCTGTCAGTCTGTAAAAGTCTTTATAAACTAGTTTCAACCTCTTTTTTGTGTTCATATATAGGGGTAAGATTAATTTATCGTCCATTGTCTTTACACTTTGGTTTGCTTAAAAAGTAACGGCAATAATTAATTCCTTGTCATTAAACAAATTGGAACAAGAATAACTATTTCCATTATAGCGAGCTAAATAAGTAAAAAGAAGTGTATCAACGGTGAGGGTAGTTTTTCGTTGGTTTGTTTTTTAATTTAGGTCAGATTAGGTTAGGTTATACTGGGTAGCCTTGCAGCGGTAAGGCATAGGAGAAACACTACTTCATCTTATTTTCTATTTATTTTAAAATTAAGGGTTCAGTGCTCGAAAGGCATGTTGAGGGGGATAACCGACGACATATTATTATTTTTTGAAAAGCTACGCTAAAAGAAAAGGTATAAAATTAAGAGAGCAAATAAAATAGTGCAAATATTATCTAAGAAAGGAATAAAAATATTGCAAAAAGAAATTAATAGATTTTAAAAAAAAGATTGGAAGATTTTCTATAAGTGAAGAATCAAGATATAATAGTAACTTAGACGTACATTTTTTTCAAATTCTAATATTTTCTTCTTTGTTTTACTTTTTTCTTTAATTGATTTTTTTGCAATTGTTTTACCTTTCCAAAATAGAAAAAAGGCAAAAAATATCGATTGCTATTTTTTACCATAATTTCTGTAGAATTATTGCATAGTTTTTAACCAATTTTTCTATATGAAGTAAACTGAAAGTGGAAAATCAAAGAATGAAATTATACTGGTACCCAAAGTTTTAATAACCAAATTATCTTATTTGTAGGCTTAAACTTTGGGTACTTTTTTGTATTGTAACTGGTTTTTGAATGGAATAAATTTGATCTACCGAAAAGGGTAATTTTGTCTATCTTTATTTGGGATATATCTATAAATTTATCATCCATTGTCCTTTAAGATCCCAGGAAAAAAGGGTATAAAAAAAGAACTTTAAAACTGACTCTCTGAAGGGTAGCTGACATATTACATCCCTTTTAGCAATAAGGGGAAATAGGGTGACAGGCAAAAAATACTTTTTAGCAACGCAAATTTGTCAAAGGTGTTTTAGTTTAAAAGTTTAAAAATAGACATGGTTTGATGAAAATTCCTGCAATATACAATGTATAAGACAACTGACCCTTTGATTACACTTTATTTATCTAGAAGTATTATTTGTGCATGATAAAGACTTGCAGTTTTTTTGTAGGCCAAGGCACTTCTATATGTAGTTATATTATGTCACACATCTGACAAAGCAAAAGTTACAATTTTATGACTTTTAATTGTTTAATCCATGCGTCATTTTTGCGCAAAGTAGGGTGAAAAGTAAGGGTTGAAAAATGTAATTACGCAGTATCTTGTTTATTCTATAATATAAAGCATTGAGATTAGTTTTGTCTGCAGCTTAAGATCTCAATAACTTTAGAACTGATTTAACCCATTAGTGCCGAACCGGGTTTTAAAACCCGGTGCCAGAAAATGGAAAAAAAACCGGTTTCCGGCTTCATAATTGCATCATTCTCAGTATGAATCCCCCCTCTACTACCCTGGCTTTCATTTCCCCCTGGAGCTGGCAGTTTAGCTTACTTCCGTTTGCTGGTATAGATCAACAAAGTTTGAAAATCATGACAATTCAAAATACCCCATCTAACTTTTTTGTTTTTATAGTAAAGTCGCTGATTTTTTTCGTGAAATCTAATGTTTATTGACAAGTACATCTATTTGTGAATTCGTTTTATTTAAATTATTATTTTTTATATGATTTTTTTATCGTTTTTTTACGCCCTATATAGGCCCGGTTCGGCATTTCCATTTTGAGTCTGAAATTTTTATTACCCGGTTTCACTAATAGATCTTTTTTGACAACAACAACAAAACAGGGTTTTTTTACCCGAAATCGCCGGCTAAACACGAAATTTGAAATAAATCGCTTCGTATTATACTTGTAGCTCTTTAGATTACATGAGGTTGTGTAGTTTTCAATTACGGATCGTATCAAAGTTCTAAAAAGTGTTCATCTCACTTTTGGCGTTCAAAAATTACATTTTTCGATTTTTGGTCAAAATAACCGGGTTTATACAGGTCAACCGGGTTTTAAAACTGGGGGAAAGCACCAAAAACGGGTGTTAATGCCTGTTTGGTATTTATGGCCAAGCCGAACCGGGTTTTTTTGCAACTTTCCTGTGCACGCCACTAGAGCAAAACAAAAAAATACGAATTCCGTTTTGACCATTATAAAGCTTCCCTGAAACTTACAGCTCGATCGGCCCATAAAAGTGGCGCTCGGCACTAATGGGTTAATTCTCCTTTTTGGGAAGTTTCACATAGGTTCCGTGATAAGTTTAGGCCATTTTATATTCAAATTAAAGCCTTGGTATGGTTTTTTGCTATTTAAAAAAATAATATATCAATATTCAATATTATATTACAATGAATTTTTCTACTGACGGTTTGTTCTTTAATAAGCTTAAAATATATATATTATGGGATGTGGTTTTTTATTTCCCAAATTGATGTGCGATCAAATCAACAGAAAAGTTTAATAATAGCAAAAAAATTCGCAAAATGTAAAAAATGCAAAATATTAGAGGGGGTGTTAAATGCACGATGAGAATGAAGTAAAGGGGAATGGTACGTTTGTGCTGTTGTAATAATATGCGGTTCTGATGACTTGATAATGTGAAGCCTGTGCGGAAGTGAATGCACACCAATCAAGCCTCGTCGCAATATCAGGTATCTTAAGGGATAAGACAATAGACAATAAAATGATATTGTCCCCCAAAGTTTACTATTCTGTAATTTAAATTATTTGTTGAAAAGTTTAACCACTTCCAGTTTGTACCAGCAATTCAAGCTTTAGCAAACATATTTAAGCCAACGAATTAGAGAAATTTTGGGTACCAGTATAATTTCCAGTCCAATGTCCCCTCCCTGCCTGCGCAATAGTGAGAAATAATAACAATATAGAATTATGGTCATTGAACATGTAGCTAACATTATTCCAGATCGACCAATAACAACTTCCTAGGGTGTACTGTTTGAATAATGTTATTTTTTATGGAAAACGCCTCTTTTATAAGCTATTATCGGCTGCGCCCCATGCATCTAGAGGCTCTGAATTCGAAGTAATAAGAAGGGACAGAAAAATTAGCAACACTAGACTTAAATTTCAATTACAAAAGCTTTAACCATGCCTTTGCGAAGCTTCCCTGAAATTTTAAACACAATCGATTCAGTGGTTAGCAAATTCGAAAGTCTAACAATTTGTGTTATTTCAGCTTTTTTATTAATATTTACATATCTTGTAAACGACACTAAGAAACCCATATTACAAAGACAAACATATGAAATAGATTACTATTCTTTTTTTAAAATCTACATTTCTTGTAAGATACCCATATATTAGATAGCTAACAATATTAAATTTGACTATTGTTTCAAAATAATAAATATCCTTTAAAAATAACTCTAATTCTTAGAGGTTTGTTGATTTAGAAAACAAAAATACAATACAAAAAGGTTTCATTAACTAGTTATCTATTCAAAATATCCAATTTCTTTATATTTGAATTAATTCAGCTTTATGAATAAAACAAAATAAAGATATTTTAAATTTGAATTCAAAGAGATCACAAAAGCACAACTTTAAACAGTAAAAATATTCTTAAATTCACTTCTTCTTTATAATATCTTTGGACATACATGATCAATTTTGTTAAATTCTAAATGTTTTGTTATGATTTACGCAGCCGTTATTAAAAGTAATAAACACAAAAATTAAGTATTAGGATTTCCTCTAAAAAAAACCTAAGTCTAACCATTAAACAAGGATGACATCGTCCAGAAAAATGCTTTTAAAAACCTGTATATACCATACAAGACTATAACAACTGGCACCCAAAGTTTTTAGCATTATTTTGTCGACTTAAATACTTGGGGTACTTTGATTAAATATCGATTTGTTAGTTCAAATAGCAAATTCCAATTTTGTCAATTAATAAAAGAGGTAATTATGTTTATTATCATTGGGGATGTAATTCATTTATCGTCCATTGTCTTATCCCTTAAGATCACAAAAAAATATAGAACTTTAGAGAACCTTCGTATCATATCTAAAAAATGCGCATTAAAATCTTGTAAAAATCAACCAATTGGTAATTTTGGCCCAAAAAATATTTGTCTATTATGATAACAGTACGATAGAAAGATCAAAGTGATCTTAAATCTGCTGTTATACCTAATCGTAACAGGACTCTAAATCCAAGCTATCATAATTACAGGAAGGTTCTATCTATCGCATTCATTCAAGCACAAAATATTGGTGTGTCTTCGCTTACGCATATTATCAGCTTTCCCTTTGTAATCGCAAAAAATACATATAAGCGGAGAATGAACAATAAGTAAAAGGGGTTGAATTTGTACTGTTGTAATAATATGCGGTTCCAATGATTTTATAATCTGATACAAGTGCGGAAGTGAAGGCATACCTTAAAATATTAAACAGAGTTCTAGCAATGTTATATTCCGTCTGTCACAAAAGAATTTTCACCTAATTTAACCTACTACAGAACTGTTAAACAGCTGTGACTGATTGACTTTGGAGTAAAAATCAAATATTGGTATAAAAAGGGTGATACAAAAAATATGAAATTGAAGGAAAACCCTTTGATTACATTGCTAATGGCTGAAAGTCCTAACTATGTATGTATTATCATAATTTACTGTTTATGTGCCATGGAATTCCCATATTCTACTTGATGATTATCTTGTTTCTTTTGCAGGTGTTAAAATCAAATTGCTTCTTTTACAACATACCTTAAAAAAGAAAGAAATATTCAAATAAAATTTATACTTTTTAGTTTTTTTGACGCACCTCTTATATAATCTAAGCACGTTAAATAGCTATAGTCATGGTAAAAAATCAAATTCAATGAAAAAATAATAGGCGAAACACATTTATATCGGTTGGTTTAAAATTGGCTTTTTGATGGGTTGAAAAAAAGACTATCTAATTCTACATGTTACTTTTATTGCTGATTTTGCATTGAATAGCTAAAAACCATCCCAAGATTATACTATCCTATGACCTACGTGTAACTATCTAAAAGTATCCATCGGTTCAGTGGTTAGTGAACCTTAATACTTGTGTTGATTTTTGATTGGTTGGTTCATTTAGTTGAGTGTCCAAACGTTATCAATAGATCAATGGGAATGTACAATTTATCGGCCATTGTCTTATCCCTTTATATCCCTGCCATAATCGGGTATTGATTGAGTTTGGCCTTTCTCAACCCTTATTATAGACGTGAAAAAAGAAACTGCCGAAAAAATCAAAATTAGAGGATAAAAAGATCGTCAAATAAGTAAAATTAGAATCATAGTAGATTAGGGTAACTTGGTAGCTAGAGGTTTCTATAAGTAAAGCATTAGAGCAAATTGATAATAAGTCAGTCAAGAACACTTTTAAATGATATCATAAAGTCAATCAAAAAAAACATACTTTTTTGATGTAGTTGACAAATATTCATGAAATGTTTCATACTTTATTTTACTATTATTTTTTCCCTGAAAAAAAATTCAGAATTGGTTTTGAAAAATTGGATAATTGTTTTTTCTTCTAATTCTTTTATTTGAGAAAAATTTCAAAATCCGTTGATATCATTTTGCCCACTTTTTGTGGGAGCATAGCTTTGCTATAGTAGGAGTTTGTACGTCTGAATGTCCGTTATTAACGCTTAAAGTTATAGAGATTGAAATATCAATTGTATTACGAATATGTTAGTAGATTTTATCTACAATATTCCATACAGCCTAGAGTGTAAAATAGCATAAAACCATTCAAAACAAATTTTTTTAATTGCCTAAAACCTTCCCGGGACATATGAGAAACAGTAGTTACTAATATCCAAACGAACAATCAAACAAACAATCGAAAAAACAGCCATGTGAATCATTTTGATATATTCCAGAAATTACAGGCTCCGCTTTTAAAAAATGTTGTCATCCTTGTTTTGTGTCCAATTCAATTTAGTTTTTGTGTGTGGATTTATTTTATACATTTACACATTTATACATAGACACACACACACACACACACACACAAACTTCCATTTACATTTAATCACGTAATTTCTATAATCTAGAAGCATAGAAAATATTGGCCATAGATAACTATAAACGAGGGTTCGGTTAGCTGATTCATTATTTTTTATCTTGGCAGCTTAATTTTTGTTATTTTCCACGGTCGGTCAGACAAACGGACGGATGAACCAATATTTATAGAGCAGCTGCGCTACTAAAAAAGGTGTGTGACTCGCTGCTCACTGACCAATCAAGAAAAAAAGGATTTTTTGTGACGAGTAATATTTACATGGTATTTTTTTTTAAGTTGAAAAGTAAGCAGTTTTATTGATACCGCATTAAGAAATAAGAATGATAAATGTATTTTTATGATAAACAACACCGTCCTATAGATAAAAATTATCAAAAATCAGACAAACCATGATCTAATATGAAAACCCAAAGTTTTCTAAGCCATCACATTAGAAATCATTTTCATAAAACTTTGGGTACCAGAATAATCTTTCCATCCTTGATCATATTAATATCATTTACATTTTACTTAAGAAAGACATAACTTATTTTGATATGATATCAGCAAAAAATCGACTAATATTTTCTAAACCTTTAGATGAAAAAACCTATGTTTTTACTAATCATTTAACAATATTTTTATTGTAAAATGAAGGTTTGCTATTTGGAAAAGGCCTAATTCTGTGAGATAAGTGAGTGGGCAAAAAAGGTTGGTTGTCTAAAAGGTTACAATTGGCTAAATGGACCCATAAGCGTCTAAAGATACAAGTTAAAAGATATGTATACCTATATTCAATGACGTCCAAAGAAAAGAATGAAGGTTATACCCTTAAAAATACTTTTGAGATTCTATTAGATAGTCCAACGCCTACAAAAAATTACTTCAATTATTAAGCCTCTAACCCCAAACTCCCCCAAAAAAACTTGGACGTCAATGTCTATCCGTTCAACCCTAACTGATCATCTATTTATATAAATTTAGTATCAGGATTGTGAAGGAGCCCAGGGAGGGAGGGGACTATGGACTCTTAATCAAACTGGTATCCAAAGTTTTATAAGCATTTGTTAAGCTAAATCATTGGATACTTTTTCTAAATTTTGATTGTTGACTTTTTAGCTAATAATTTCAATCTACAAAAGGGTGATTTTGTTTATCATAATTGAGGATGTATTTCATTTTAGAGTACATTGTCCTATCCCCTAAGATCCCTGAAGAAACCTTTTGATTAATTATCTTTTATCAATTTTTCTACAACCAAAAGGTTTTTTTTAAATGTTAAGAATGATTTACTTAAATTTATCATTTTTAGAATAAACGGATGGGTCAATGGCATAAAAAATTGGTTTTTGTGCTGATAACATATGATAAGTGTTATAATGTCAATATTAAATACGTTGCTTATAGTACAATAAAGTTAAAAATAAACCAAATAAACGAAAAATCTCCTGATTAACGAGGAAAAAGGTTTTTTTTCTTATATTTTTAAGCCAACTTACATATCTTTAATTTCTGTAAAAATTAGCACTCAAAAATGGCTCTTCAAATATGTCTTTTCTTTGATCAAAAAGATTATTAAACTGTAAAAATTCTCCAGAAATTTCAATAGATTAAGTCGACTAGATGGTGTTTTAGAAAGATGATCATGCTTATTATTTACAGGCAAATTACTACTAGTAACGTATATCTACCATTTAAGGTATTAAAAATGACACAGGACTTTTCTGTTTTGATGTAAAAAAAAGTTTTTTTTTACAGTAATTGTAAAATAAAAATACTAAAAATAAAAATAGTTGATCTAAAACTTTACATAACATGAATTAAGATCAAAAATATTATTATGAAAATGACTGTTGTAATTTTCTAAAGTTTTAAGACCTAATTTATTGAAATTAGAAAACTGAGATTAAAGAAAATATTACTTAAATCAAAAGTCCCCCAAAACTTTGTTTACTTTTATTAAAGCTTCATTGATTTGTAATAATTAGCAGTGTCTAAACTTGTCAACCAATAATTTAGGGGTAATTTTGTTCATAATCATTTGGAATATAGAACAGTTAATCGTTCGTTGTCTTAATTAGGTATTCTAATATTTCAGGAAATCTTTAGAAAATAGTTAAATAAATAGACATAGAAATTAAAATATTATGTATTTTGAAGATGTATAAAAAATATACAGAAAAATAATTTATTAGATCGCCCAAAAAAGGAAATCGCAAAAAATAAGTCTTGTTGTTGTTAAAATGATTTATTCAACTTATGGAAAAAATCATAAAAAATAATAAGAAAAATACAAACAATTAACTAACAAAATGATACACAGATAGCAAATAATCATTAGTACAGTAAGTTAATAACAATGTTTAACTATCTCACAGTGAGTTAGACAGGTTCAAAAACGATAAACATGATAAGTTAGTTATGAGATTATTAGCAACATAATGTTATAACATATATAATATAATGACACATAGGTTATAATATGGTTAATATCATGATATAATAGTTATTGGATGATAGAAGTTAATGTTTTAGCAGCTAGATTCATATTTCCTCATTTATTGTAGATACAAAAAAGATGCTATAAGTGACGTATACTTATAGAAAAAGTTGCCTTAACTCACAAAAAGGTGCACTAAATCAGGTTTAGATACACCATAATAAAACCTTGTGGTGTACCTTTCCTCTATATCTAATGGTATCCAGATTCAGGTACATTAAAGTAATACCTTGTGGTGTACCTGTCCTCTTAAAACTTAAACATATGGTATCAACTTTCTATGTAACTCTATTCTATACAAAATGACTGTATGTCTGTATGTACGTATAAGGTAATGAAACTAAAGTGATGAATTTGCACATTTTCTTCATTAATTCATACCCCCTTCCCTTCTACTCTCCAATTTAGGGAGAAATAGTGGAAAATCCCCCGCCCCCCTTTACTATTTTCTTAACAAGTTATTAAATTTTAATGAAATTCATTACAAATCTTAGGAAATGGAATAATACACGGCAGCAATGTTGAAAAGAGACTATCCAAGGAAAAACACACAGCTCAATTTGTAGGAATATATTTCGATTAAATCACATCTAATCCTTGTCAACCTGCACAAAATTAACCATATTTCATATATTTATAGTAAAATCAGATATATATTTTGAAAAAAATTAGGTTATTTTAAAGTAAAGAAACAACAAAATAATGAAAAAGTGCTCGAAAATACAAAGAAAAAGTTAAATGTATTATAATGAATATGGTTATCCCTTCTATTATTCTTTACTGTACAAAGGTTTGTTTGAAACTGAGTAATTTAACCGCTGGTTTTGGTGTAAAGGGAAGGGGTAGAAGGGATGGGGGTTTAAAAGAATCAAAGTTCAAAAGAATGAAAGTTTTGTACTGTATAACTTTTGTATTTTTGTCCAGGTAGATTAAAATGTTTTCCTGTTGGGTATTTGTCATGATCTGTGCTTCTAACATAACCAAGGTGTTGGCCAAACCTAACTTTTAGTTTAGCTTGTGTTTCACCGATGTATTGAACAAAATTACATGCAGCTTTGTCACAGGAAATGCAGTAAACCACATTTTTACTTTCACAGGTAACACTCTCTTGTAGGTTGATGTAAATTTTCTTGTTATTTGAGCTAACAACTTTTTTACCTTCTTGAATATAGCTACAGGTATTACATCTTGGTTGTTGGCATTTTTTGAGGCCAGGTAAAGTTCGCTGTTTTCTTGATGGTAATTTTGTCTTTACAAGGCGTGCTCTTAAGCTAGCAGATCTTGGCTGTCTGTAAGCAACCATGGGAGGGTGGGGAAAAATTTCTTGTAGGCGTTGGTCATTCAATGTCATAAATTTCCATGCATCCTTAAGTATTTTTGACAGTGGGGGCAATGATGGATGGTAGGATACAACAAAGGGTATTCTGTTTTTCTTCTCTCTTGTCACTTTCTGAAGGGCTTCACTCCTTTTTAGATTTAAGGCTTTTTGTATGCTTGTGTTGATCAGTTTCTCGTCATAATTTCTCATCAGTAAAAATAGTTTGAGTTCATCTAGTCTTTTCATCAAAGTGTCTTCTTCTGAGCATATTCTCACTAGTCTGTGGCACAACGAATATGGGATATTATTTATTGTATGTGGTGGATGGCAGGATGAAGGAAGAAGATATTGCATTCTGTCTGTTGGTTTTCTATACAGGTCTGTAATGATTTTTTCGTTTTTTATGGTTACCAGAGTGTCCAAGAAGGGTATGCTACGTGAAGAATAGCAAAAGCAGTCATGTTGTTCGGTAATATTGCATGGAAAAGGGCAGGTGTAGCTGTGGGTGAATTTAATTGTTGGATGAATTTTGTTGATGTTTGTCAGGTAAGTTTCAAGGTTGTCCACACTTCCTAGCCATATGAAAATAATGTCATCTAAGAATCTTGCAAATTTTCTGATAAGATCTGTGTCTGGTTCAATCTGTGTTGCCATGTGTCTCATAACAGGATCAATTAACATTCCCATGGTTAATGTAGAAGAATTTACAGCTGAGGGAGAGCCCATTGCTGTACCAATTGTTTGACGATATAAATCTTTACCAAATTGAAAGAAATTGCAGCTGAATACTAGGTTTAGAAGTTGAAGTATTAGAGTTGCAGGGACAGCTAAATCTTTGCTTTTAGCAAGAGCTTCGGCCATAGCTCTGGTGGCATCCTCCTTGCAGATGTTTGTATACAGGGCAGTGACATCAACAGTTACAATAATAGCATCATCAGGTATTCCTCCCTCTGAATTTATTTCTTCACACATGTTGAGGAAGTCTCTGGTGTCCTCTAGGTAAGATGGGAGAGTTTTGACCATAGATCTTGTATGATGATCAACAAATCTGGAGATGTTTTCTGTGATGGAACCTCTCCCACTGACAATCGGTCTACCTGGGGGGATGGAGCCTTCAGGGAAGGTCTTGTGTACTTTAAAAAGCTGGTAAAAGTACCCAGGTCCACAATCTGTTGGATCCATTGCTTTATATTCATCTTGGCTGATCCAACCGTTGTTCTTGGCATTTTCTAAAGCTTTAGAGATTTCTCTTTTTGCCAGTTTTACTTCCTGATCTGTAGCTTTTATGTAATATGGGAGGCTTGAACCATCAGACTGTTTTTGTTGGAGGTTTAGATGTTCAGTACAACTTGCTACGTAGTCATCATAATTAAGGATGACTATTCCTGAGCCTTTGTCAGCAGGTTTAATAATAATTTGTTGGTCGTGCTGGAGTTGTTGTAGGTTGAGTAGAGCAGTGTATTCTTGTTGTGTAATCTTAGGAAAACTTAGTTTTCATTTTTACAGCAGCAAAACGTTCAGCCTTTTTATGTAAAAAAAGTATTACAGGCTTTGGCTCAAATTTTGACGTTGCTGTCAAAAAAAGTGACGAGTTCGAATCTTGGCCTCACTGAAAAATAATAAAGACATTAAAAAATATCTACTACTATGATGTTGACGTAAAATATCATAGTAATTATTAGGAAAAGTTAAAACTTCACGACAAAATGTCGTTCAATCAAAGTGTAGGTTGGTAGGACCTTATTCCAAAGTCCAATTAACCATAATTCTCGTGATTATTTGAATATTAAACATACCTATAATAAAATCATAATATTAGTAATCTAATAATCTTTAAACTAGTATTATCAGGGAATTAAGAAGATAAGACAATGGACGATAAATTGATATAATCACTAAAGGTAATAAACAAAATTATCCCTCCCAAAGATAAAGATATTGGTTGAAAAGTTTGGACACTGCTAGTATGAAACCAACCAATCAAAGATCATTAAATGTGCCCAAAGTTTTTTAACCAAAGAGTAGGATAACGTAGTAATAAAACTTTGGGTACTAGTGTCCATTGCTTCCTGAGTATTATTAAAAGTATATTTGAATTGGCCATAAAAGGTCATTCGTGCAAAATAATCCCAAGACTAGCAAAACAAAAATTACATCCAAATTGTTTTCCAGTTTTTAAACACAATTTTTTAAGATGGTTCGTTCGTTGCGTGTGTGTATATTATTTAGATAACCAAACAACCCCCATAAAAGCCTGTAATTTATTTGAAGATGATTAAAGTCCCAACAGATTATGACGTCATACGAAAAAATAACCAATGAAAGGCCAGCATAAATTTTACCATTGGTCATTTACAGTGTATACTGGCCTCTCTTTGGCTATTCTATTATTTTATCGTATGATGTCATAATCTGAGGAGCAAAAAAGAAAAATCTACTGAAAAAATGGCCAAGATATGCAAAATTTCTTTTACAAAGACACACATAAATCCTTCTACTTCCTATATGAAATTCGTTTAAAAACTGGCCACGATATAGGAACAGTGGGTTTCATAATTTTATTTATTTGATACCTTATTGTCACAGTACTCTTTACATGCAGAAATAACATTGCTAAACTACAGTTGTACCACTCTAAAACCAATCTAAAGAGATGTCCAATTATTTCAGCAAATCATACTTCTGCACTATGTTTCATATTCGCAAAAAGACACAAAAGGTATGTTTAAGTATTATAATAAATATAAAAGAAAAGGACTGTTTTGCTTTTGTAACATTATGCGGTTTTGATTATTTAATTCTGAGATACATTCGCGGAAACGAATGAACACCAGATATCGTAAGAAATTAAGCAAAAACTAGCCTCATCATAAATGGTAAAAAAAAAATCAACTAGCAGAATATTTTATCCAATACCGCTTCGAAACCGATTAAGATCCGGTGGATTAGAATCGGTTGTCAGCCATGTTGAAAAATTATGTCTAACATCGTATTATATCCAGTTTTTTACGAATATAAAATAAGTACAAGATAAAACCAGTTTTATTTGGCATCTCGGGACTAAAAGTCGGTTTTAATCTTATAATTCTATATGTTTGTATCTGCAATAGACTATAAAAGTTTTAAAGATTTTTAATCATTATAATAGATTTGAAATCTGCATAAAATTTTAAGGATTTTTTATAAAATTCGTTTTTTATATAATTCTTTATTTAAAGGCGCAAATACGATTTAAGTTAATAAATTTTGACCAATAGGATAGCTGGATTGGAAACTACCTACGCTCTAATTGGTTGAATGATGTACGTCACTTAAGCTTCTCCAATCAGAGCGCAGATAGTTTTCAATCCACCAATCACAGATCTCAAAATTATTTAACTTAATTTGTATTTGCGCCTTTAAATAAAGAATTATATAAAAAACTAATTTTATAAAAAATCCTTAAAATTTTATGCAGATTTCAAATCTTTTATATTGATTAAAAATCTTTAAAACTTTTATAGTCTAATCTGCAAAGCATCTCTATAATCTAAATAACGTTAGTACGTCTATATAAAATATCCAGAATATAAGCTAAGATTATTCATATTTACAAAAAAAAATATGAATTTAAGGTTATTTTTTTTTGTACACAATGTATTAAATTTTGTATTAAATGAACTTAAAATACTAATTGAGCTAAGATGTTTTATTTAAATCCCTAAGTACTTCAAATAAAATTATTTATACTTTTTGTTTTATTTGATAGGTACCTATATTTTTTATAAATTAATCTTTTGTTTAGTCCTTACTTTTTATATTTCAGTAGCGACGCTTCTCTATAATTAAAAATGAAACGTTGTGATTCTCTCGGCTCCTATTCAAGATAGACAGTTGAACTTTAATGTCAAAATTTCCATCATTTATGGAGCATGCCTTTTTCCAATGAAACGAAGATAAGTTTGTCTGCTAAGCATCAAATTTGTTGATAAAATAATAGCTCAATATTAAAAACAAAAGTCTCCAAAGTGGCCATTTTGTATGCATAAGCAAGTTTACTGGTTTCTAAATCAACAATTTTTCGCCCGGGGAGTTTTTTTCCTTTTTTTCCAGGGAAACGGATTAATAAAGTCTTACAAATTAATAATAACAATTACAATAATATTCTTGTGCAAAATCTACTTTATAACTAACTTTTTCCGACTGTCTTATTCTATAAACCTTTTTTTGGCATTATGACTTGTAGACATTGAAAAAAAACATTTAAAATCTGACGAAATTCCATTAACATGACTGTTTATCTTTAACAGAACAGTGACTTTTAGATAGATATACAGACAGACAGACAGACAGATAGACAGATGGATAGATAGTAAGTTTAAGAGCTGTAACATAGGAGAGAGAGAGAGAGTGACTTTATAACCAGTTCTGTTCCAAGGACAAGCTCTTAGTTAGTGTTGTGTGTTTGTGTGTGTGTGTGTGTGTGTGTGCGTCTGTGTGTGCGTGTAGTAGAGATATAATAAACCATCTCAAAATCAACAGGTCTATCTCTCTCTCTTTCTCTCTCTCTCTCTCTTTCTCTCTCTCTTTCTCTCTCTCTCACTCTTTCTTTCTTTCACTCTCTGTATAACAGGTCTATGGTATTTGTATATCTACTTTCCCTCTGGCGAGACACATGCACCCTCCCTCCTCCTCTCTTGTTTACGGGAAACCATCTTACCCTCCCCCCCCCCCCTCTTGCTACAAGTAACATTCCAACAACAACAATAAACTGCATGTTACAGAGGTTGGGATTGGGGGGGGGGGGAGACTCTCCCTCTCATATGTCTATACACATACATGATAATAGGCCTTGATCAATGCCATGTGGTCTACCATTGACTCTACACCGACAGTCCAAAATTAAACATTTAATGCTGATCTTAGAAATGATTACATTAACAGAGGACATTACACATATAAGAATAGCGTTACAATTTATATAAAGCTCATGGTATTTGACGAATTGGCTCTATTAAATGAAATATTAAAAAACATTGAAATTGAAAGTCATCACCAAGTTACCATGTTAGTAAAGTTTAATTTTCTACCTTAAATAATTTTACCATGAAACATAACTACAACCCTTTCCCTTTCATGATAACTATGTGGGGGTGGGGGGGGCACCAACCCCCACATATGATAATGGTACATCCCTTTCATAAATACAACAGAAAGTAAAATGGTATGTTATAAGTTATCGCCCCCCCCCCCCATCCCCCTTAAAAGTAATAAACCCCCCTGCCGTTATTATAAGACAACGGCTTCGTAGTTCTGTATACCGGTAATTTATATGTCTATGAGTGTGTGAGTATATGTGTGTATGTGTGCGCGCGCCCTAGCGTATTTACCACATGCGTTAGGACCATGATATAAAATATTTTTCAAGATACAAATTCTAAATGAAAATATTATTTTATTTGTAGAAAAATCTTGGACTTAATCTTATGTGCCGTTCTTAAGCTCTTAAAGGGTTAGAAAAAAGGTTGATTAGGGTTTGAATAACTAGTTGGCTTAAAAACTTTGGTTTCTTTTAATAAATCTTGATTGATTGGATCAAACTAGCAGTGCACTAACCTTTTATCAACCATATAACGCTATTCTAATAATAATATTGCGAGTTTTAATAAAATTTTCCCCTTCCTTAGATTAAAAGGAGTAGTTGAAAAGTTTGACAGTGCAAACAAGTACCCAAAGATTTTGAGCCAACAAATACGATAACTTGGTTACCAGTGTAATTAAAAGTCTAATGTCCCCTCCCTCCTCCATGGAACAACCCTATCAAACTTGGAGGTTACAAATGCGCTGCAGGGACAAGGGAAAATTGACCTGGGGCTAAACATTGAAATCTAATCTATTTTAAATTAAATGACATTTACTTGAAATTATTAAGATTAATATCTCATTAATGGTAAAGGAGGGTGGGGGATGGTGGTATTATTTAGACCCCCCAATACAATAAATGACATAATACAGGGGGGGGGGGAGGAGACATTGGACTGTAATTTAATTAGGTACCCAAAGTTTTATAAGCACCTTCCATCTTTCATCAGCATATAAAAACTACTAGATTGGTAGACTAATTCAAACTTTTAACCAATAATTTCATCTACAAAAGGGACATTTTGAATATCATAATTGAGGATCTACATTAATTCATCGTACACTGTCATATCCCTGTTAAACGATATGATGTAATCCTAAGAAAAATTATCGGTGTGTAAAATTATACATCAATGATATAAAAAATAACACAGAATGCACTTAATTTTAATTTTTATACAACTTTACTATCAACTTCCTTAATAGGTTTTATTATTTCATACATTTTTACACAAAATAAGTTGTTTGTCCGTAAAGATCTCGCCAACCCCTTACCGATTGAGTTCTCCATTTTAAGGAAGGTCCCCTAGCTGCTAAGGACGCATCGCTAGTACGTAAAAAATAAAAAAAGAATAATTTCTTTAACTAAAATAAAAAGTTATAAATCTGTTCCCATCATGATAGGACAGATTTATTTTTATCAATGTCTTTTCCAGCAATGTAGAAAAAGTAATATGATCAAAAAGAATAAATTTATTAAAGTAACTTGCTACCCTAAACGTTAATATAATATCTTTGAGAAAATAGCCTAAAACCTTGATATGACCTGTAAAATTCCCTGAAAAGCAGAGCTCGGTTAGCTCATCTGGACGGACAGACACACGGACATTAATCTTCTTTGTATCATAAATAATTCCATACAACCGACATAAACCCCAGAAATTGAAGTCGACTCTACCTTTTAGGTTTTAAGCACAAAGGACGATTCCATTAAATTTTAAAATGTTGGTTTTTTATCCCTATATTCCATAAATGTGCTCATTTATTCTTTCTTTGTGAAATCTAAGAGAAAAAATTAGTAAGAGTCATTGATAGTTCACAAAAGGACCTGTTAACCCAGGAATCATTAAGTTGACACACTTTTTTAATGGCTAATGTCGTCAACACCTTATAATAATAGTGACCACAATTGATATAATTTCATGAGCATTAATTACAGGGAGGAGATATTGGACTGTACTTTCCAAACATTTCAACCAATAATTTCCTCTTCAGAAGGGGCAATTTTGTTTCTCATCATAGAGAGTGTACTGTATATAGATCAATCATCCATTGTCTTATCCCTTCAGATATTCGACTACATGGTCATTCTAAGGAAGAATCTTTTTACACATAGATTTTTAAGATATTTTTAGACATGGAAAAATTAAGATATTCCAAAAATGCCAATTCCTCCCCACACCCCCCTAAAAATAGTCTTGTTTTTGGTGCCTACTTTATTTCTAAAAGAGTAGTGTCTCTAAAAATACTATCATCCTATAGGTTTTTCCCCTTCAAAACCTTTTAAATATAGAAGCATTATGCCGATATACAATTTCGGTGACTTATAATAATATGTTGTTATTACCTCTCCTGTAGATTATTGGTGGGAAAATTTGGACAATGCTAGTTGTACAATCCAATCAAAATTTCACAAAATAACCAACGGCTTTGGGTACAAGTATAATGCCCCTCCCCCCCCCCCCCTTTAAATTGTTTTTTTTTGTAGAAAATTTCATTCTTGTTTCTTCCTCGATTTTTGCCCTGATTTTCCAAGTGTTCCAAAGACAAATGAATTGAAAATTACATTCATTAGTTATCTTACCCGCGGTGTGCATTCACTTCTGCATATTAGTGCAACTGCATATTAGTGTTCTTTCATATTCGCGAAAAGCCTCCACAGCAAATAATTTAAAAAGAGTGTGAATTAATCATAAGATTGAAGCAAAGGGCTTGTGCTGTCTTAATAATATGCGGTTCTGCTGATTTTATAATATGATATTTATGCGAAATTAAATGCACACCATCCCAGCTTCAATGGCCACTTTTTTTCTCACCTATTTTCAATTGTTTTTTTTTCTTGTAAGGTCATTTTAAATTACTACATACATTCTTTCAAATGTATCTTTTTTTGCCTATTTTTATCAAATATTTTTCTTTAGCGAAAAATTAATATAACTATCCTTAAAAATATTTTAAATGAATTTAATTTATAGATGGAATTAACATGAATTTAACTTATATAATTTCTCCACTATATTTCACTTTGAGACAGTACTAAGGGAGTTGTTGCCGTAAATATAAATATTTTTAGCCTTTTATAAATTACGATATCTTGTCTTATAAAGTAGTAAGGTTTTTTTGTTTTTAGCTAAAGATTTCGATTAACTAGGTACTAAACTGATTGAAATCTACATTTTAAGGAAGTCCCGTTGTGGTTTCAGGCTATTTAATATTTAGTCTTAGGATCGTTAGATTGTGTTTGTTTATAAGATCTCGTAAACGCAGCTGAACGGAACGTTACACAATTTTCAGTGAAGTTTGGTAATGATCCATAAAGGTTTTAGGCTATTATTTTTGGGGAATAGAACAGCCTTCCCACTAGAAATGTTTTTTGTAAAATTTAATTTTGCACAGCCCTAGCTTTGTTATAATTAAACTTAATACTGTAGTAAAGCTTGTGCAAGGCGTTTAATCCCCCGTAGCTTAGCTAGTTTCGTAAATTAAGGGCCATACGTCCTTGTTAAGTCGGGAATTATACAAACAAGAACGATAGGGATACAAAGCCATAAAGCAATGACAATATTTGGTCAGCATTCGTCAGGCAGGGGGACATTGGAATGAAAATCATACTGGTACCCATAGTTTTGTTATCGTTTTTTTGCTTAAAAACATAATTGACTAATTCAAATTTACTATATAGCATTGTCTACACTTTTCAACCGATAATTAAATCTATAGAATGTAAAACATTTTTTATAATCATTAGGGATGAACAACATAATGATGGAATTTAAAAAATATGTCAGCTATGACAACTTTTATTAAATACCATATAATTGATATAAGCAATTAAAATTGTACTATGTCGACACAATTAATGTTGACACAAAAAAAGAATGACACATAAATATTGTAAAATCTTAATTTTCTTGCTAATTCGTTGATTTAGTAGGATAAAATAAATAAAAAACAAAGGTAATAATATTACTTAGTAATGTTCTGATATATTGTGTAAATTGTCGACAGATACCATTCAAATTGTATGTCAATTCAATGCTTCCACGTACAACAGGGTAGTATATTGCAAGTTTTTTTCAGCAATGATGCTTTCATGCCAAAACTACTACATGATAAATGTATTATCCTGGATGGACTATCAGATATAATATTAAGTTCAACTTAAAAAGGAATTTCTAGCAGTTTAATAACATATGATTCATTCTAAAATTTTTGGACATTTTATGGATGAAACTGTTAACGTTCTAACCAATGATATGACCGATTTGTTCCCCCACTGCATTCTTATTAGTCCAAACACTGATTATGGTTCTACGTCTTCTATACGTATTATAATATAATAATCTCTGCCAGAAGAAGGGCAAAATATTCTGGAATTTCAAAACAAAATCTTACATACCTGAAAAGAAAAAAAACAGTTATTAGAAAATTTGATGGAATCAACATCGATAGTCCTATACCCTATAGAACGAAGTGGACTGTAAATTATACTGGTACCCAAAGTATTGTAAACAAGATCTCTCATTGAGTTGCTTTTAATAGATCTTGATGGGTTGGTTTAAACTAGCAGTGTCGAAACTTTTAAACCATAAATTGTAAACAAAAAGAATATTATTTTGTTTAAAATCTATGGAAATTTGCATCAATTTATCGTCCATTGTCTTATCCCTTAAGATCCCTAATTACCATACAATTGAAGCAAAGCAAAGTTATGAATTTACAACCCTTAATTTCCCCCAAAAAGTTTAATCAGAATACTTATATCTGGGCCTGACTTTAGCTAAAAAGATAATTATTGAAAATCAATAAAGTTGATATATTAAACAAAAAAAATATGCTTAATTCAAAATGTAAAAAACCATCTCTTTTTATTTTTTTATCGTTTTTGGGAATAGCCCAATTTGTTTATCGGTTACCAAGATCTTAAGCTTCAGACAGACATTAAAGATAATTAACAATTAAATATTGAAATATGTCAGCCCTTTCAATTAAAACATCATTTTTATCAGATATCATGTTACTTTTTTTGCTAATTAAAATCAAAGGGGTATGATTTATTTTTGAAAACTGGTTAAAAGTTGCATGTAAAATACAGAAAAGGGTATTGCAAAATTCTCTAAGATCAAAAAATTTTAACATTTAAATCATGGTTTGCGGTAGGGGGATGTCAACATCCCACTTAAATTTGAAAAGGGAAAAGCCTGTCTTCCCCTTTTAGCACCTCCTGGTGAATTGCTGTGCACGCCACTGATTTAAATATTGAATATCTCAATCATCGAAATTAAAAAAAAATGTATCATAACTTTTGGCTTATTAATATTTTTCACTTAAAACTGTTCTTTTTTGTAACATTAATAAATAATTTTTGCAGTAATGGATTCAATCGTAAATATAGTACAATTCAAATATTACAAGGAATTTAAATATTAGATAAGCCAGCCATTAAACATTAATGCTATTGAATATCATACTACTTTGCTAATGAAATTCAACAGAGTGTAATATCTTTAATTTAAAACTAGTATTTTTAAGGTATGACAAAATAACATAATTAAAGCATAGCGTGAATAGTACACTACGAATTAAAATTGGATATATGATATACGTGGATATATTGACATGGGAAAATTTGTCGTAAATTTAGGTTGCTAACATGGTACTCATTTTTGGTAAGCTCGTTCATCCATTGGAAGGAGAAGAGATAGGGTAAAGGGGGTGGATAGTCGGTATCAGTATTTTTGCCCGTTGCGAGTTTCAGAGAAAATAAAAATCTGGTGCAACATCCAAGTAATATTATATCGATTGTTGTAAAATACAGAAACAAGTATTTAAAAATTTTGCTAGATCAAAAAACTTTAACCTTTAAGAAATTAATTGTTCATCCATCATTACAATCGGATGTCATGTCAGTGGTGCTAATTAGGTTTAACAGGGTATAATATCTGTTAATAATTCACATTGTGCTTATGGACTATTAATTTTTAAGGTTACTGATACATAAAATAAAACCACAATCAAAAGAGAGTGGATCTTAAGGGATAAAACAATGGACGATGACAAACAAAATTCCCCCTTTTGTAGATTTAAGAGGGGGGGGAAGTTTTGGTGGTCTCTGGACCGGTAAAAATAAAAATACATTTTTTTTGAAGAGATAGAGGTCAACTTATGAAACAAAATATGCATATTTTTTCTTCAAATACGTATATAACATTTAAAAATCAGCATATTTTGTTATTTAAAATGTCTTCTAATTCTTTTTTAAAAATTTTAAAAATTTTTGGTTTTGATTTTTACCGGTCTAGAGCAACTGGAGGCCTGCAGCTCCTGAACTTGGAGGCCTGTAGCTCCTAGATCTGGAGGCATATCCAGAAAATCTTAAAACTTGGGAAAATTTATCATATTAGAATGATTTTATCTCTAATAACCTAACCTCTTAGTCCAAAGATAAAGCCTATACTCACTGTTTACGCAAATGTGTCAAAACTTCCCCCCCTCTTGGTTGTTAAGTTTGATCACAATTTAACACTATTACCCAATGTTTTTGAGTCAACGAATAAGACTAATAAGTTACAAAACTTTGGGTACCAGTGTAATCTACAGTCCAATATCCTCTTCTTCCCTGGGTTTTCTTTTTGTGTATCAATTCAGTTTGCCATGAAGCACATTGTGATACAAATAGTCTTATTTTGTTTGTGTGTAACATCCTAAATTCAACTTTTTTCAGCCAGAAGCACATTGTGCAAAAGATATTCTAGTTTTAATGCATAAAAAATGTGTAGACGTTCCAAAGGCTTAGGCAATAAAAGAGCATTAATTTCAGGCCTACTGGGATATGTAATGTAAGAATTGTCCTATCAATTTCAAACTTGGCATGATGGTTCAATTAACTGTAAGTTTTAATTTAAAAAGCGTTGCAACTCTATAATCATTACCAGAAAGTTCGTCTATTCTTAAAGTGAGAGGACATTAGGCTTTTTATTACACTAGTCTCCAAAGTTTAACAATAACATTTTCCTATTCGTTGGCTTAGCAACTTTAGGTCTTCTTATTGAATTTTGATTGGTTGGTTCACTAAGTTGAGTCTCCACACGTTTCAACCACTATTTGTAATCTACATAAGGGCTAATTTTGTATATCTATATCGGCCTCTTTATATCACTGTGATTTACCCCTCCCTTAATTTAAGAAATATTCTGCACACTTACACAATATTATGTCTTGGTGTTGCATACGGAAAAACTCAAGAAAAAGTGTGACACACACAGGAGGGAACACTGGGCTGTAAATTGGCTGTATTGGTACCCAAAGTTTTTCCCTGAGTCTGACACTGGTACCCAAAGTTTTTCCCTGAGTCTGAAACTGGTACCCAAAGAAAAGGTCTGAAACTATGATCGGGACAGTTCAACCAGGGAGGGGGAAGACATTGGGCTGTACATTATTCAGGTATCCTAAGTTTTATGTTATTTGCTAGCCAAATAATTTTGGGTTATTTTACAGAAGTGGCGACTTTTAAATCATAATTGGGGATGTCCTATATCAACTTATAGTCCATTGTCTTGTCCCTTAAAACCCCTAGACCCTATATCCTCTAAGAATGGATATTACCCTGTTAGACATAGAAGAAGAGTGTTAACATAAAATTATATAGTTTTGATTAGACTATTATCTATAGAAGCATTATACTTATATACAAGGTTTCTATATACCAACAAACACACAAATTTTCACAGGGGTTTTTATACCTTGGAGGGTTAATACACCCCCTCCCCTCAACATATAAACAATTCAATGGGAGATATTTTATTGGTTTTTACATAAAATCGCCAACTACCATTTTATTCATATATGGCTAACATCCTATTAAAACAAGGATATGGTCATAAGAGGCAGGGAGGGGACATTGGGCTGGAAATTATACTGGTACCCAGAGTTTTAAGGACAATTTCACAACTCAAAATAAAACTTTGGGTACTTTTAACATATTGTCTATCAAACTATAACTGCAAACATTTGTCTACCAATAATTTAAATCAAGAAGAGGGGGTGGGGGGTTGTTTATCATCATTGGGATGTATAATTATTTATCATCCATTCCATGAAACTCATAGTCCAATGAACATCATTTATACAAAATGTATTGATTTTCTGCATTTTGTTTTTCTATATAAGTATAAAAGTTATGATTAATGATACACCTTTAAGAGGCAATGCAGATTGACTTCTATTGCTATATCCCTACCATATATTAGATATATTATCTATATATGTTATTGGTAGAAACTCGTCTTATAATTATGCCGACAATACGACTTCTAAAGATCATATCTTTATAAAACTATAAAAGTTCGACAGGGTATTAAAGAAGAGTTTATTTATCTAATTATCTACCACTAGCGGCTGCGCTCCTAGCATCTAGACTAGGGACTCTCTTTACAAAGGGTAAAGAATGGGGGTGAAACATAGCCTAAACCCATCCCGGATCCTGTATGAAGTTTCTTAAGAGGGAGAACTAAATCAGTTAGAACTTGGGTAGAAATCTAGAGCTTCAGACACTTTAACTACTTTATTTAGAAGAAAAAAAACCGGCCCATAACATTTTTTTTAACTAGAAATAAATCAAATACACGGTATAAATAAGCTATTTATGATTTTTATTTACACTTTTAGTGTAAAAGTCAGCTTTTAGTGCATGACATTTGAAATAACAAGGATGACAGCATCCAATCATGCAGCGCTCTACAAATTAGACAATTTTACAAGTGAACTTTGACAAATATAGAGTGACAGCGCTTTTTCTTACAATATGTTTAAAATGACTTTTATATTAGATTGTATATGCTTTCCAAGTTATACCTTACTGTTAAAATCAGTATATAAGGTTTGACATCTGTAGGACTATTCTAACATGCCTATATTCATCATCAGAGCTATCCGTTACGGACGCATGAACAATGCTAAATATAGAAAAGCTCTGTCTTTAAAAAAATTGTATCTACCTGTTTTTATTTATTTTATCATAACTTTTGCAGAAATAATCAAATATATCTTCAAACTTTAAAAACACCAAAAAATCACATTTAATTTTATGATTTCTTGACTGTGATATTTCTTTTATTTTGTCACTTTTGTTTACTTGATATAATAACAGCAATGATTATATCTTTTTTTTCTGCCTGTTTTCACTTTGATTTCATGTACATATATATACTGACACTCAGCTATTTTTTTACACTAATTTTCTATTAAAACTACATTTTGTAGCTTTAAACGCACTTTATTTTCACAGTCTATAACAGTTAGATATTTTTATTGAAAACACTGTTGTAAAATGAGATGGTTTTGTGCTATTTTTCAGCACAAAAATTGTTAAAAATGGAAAAATGTATGAAAGTTCTCCTGCTAGCAGCACGGAGAAATGATGTAGACTGATTCTGAAGTCAATCAAGAGTTTGGTGGAGAAAAAGAGAGAGACGGAGGGAGAAAGGGAGAGAGAAAGAAAGAAAGAGAAAGAGAGAGCGCTGCACGGACGGACGTGGGAGTCGCTACTCTGGGGGCGTGGAAGAAGGAAATAAATGGAAGTGGTAGTTGTAGTACACCCCCATTGAAAATGTTTCCCTATCGTCTCTAGTGCATCCCCGCATTTTCCTTTTTCTCTCTGTTCATGAAATTCAGACAATCCTTCCTTTCTTTCCCCTTTCTCTATCTCTCTTTCATTATATCTTTCTCTCACAAGAGAGAGAGAGTTGTGTGTATATCTTCTTGATTTCCCCCTTTCGCCCTCAATACAACTCTCTCATGCTGCTGCTGTTTCTCTCTCCTCCCTCTTTATACAACCTACACCCCCCTCAGTCACAGTATAGTGTGGTGTATATAGTTCTGAACTTGAACTCCGGAGTTATAACAGCTTGGGCTATGCAGCTGCGCTGTGTGTGTGTGTGGGTGGTGTGTTAGCAGCAGCTTGGTGAGACAGCTGTCAGCCAATGCCCCTGTCTCCCCCCTTGCTACAGCCCCCACGCCCCCTATTAGTTATGACTGCATCTCTACTTGTTATATTTGTGAATGCCTTACTAATGCACAAAGTAAAAGTCTTTTTTATTTTCAACAAATTTGATGTTGATACATGGTAAGAATAGAACAAGCATGCCCTTTGCAACAAAATTGTAAATAAATCACTGTATATGCCATTGTTGTAATATAGGCCGGGTATTTTATTAAATATATTTACAAGCAAATACATTTAAATGGACAGACAAGACCTTCTAAACAGGGTAGCTGCGTTTTTTATGATGACTTATTTCAAATTTAATACTGTTCATTAAACAAATGATTAAAAATTAATAATTAACAAGATATAAATATATATTTCTATTTTAAAATAACAGTAAACTGATAAACAGTTTAACAGAGAAAACCTGAGGCATATTTAGTAAATGTAATGTTAACAAGATAAGGTTTCGTCCTTTATATGATCACAACGCGTCATACTAGAGAAATTAAATGTAGTGCCTGCTTCTGCTAGGTCAGACATATGACTAACAGTAAGAGTAGGGGGAATGCATTTAAAAAACGATTGCATTTTCATTTTCATGGATATTCAGAACTGCCAGACAAAGGTCCTGCTATCAACCATCATTGGCAGTTATTGTTTTTATTATTGTAACTTACTGATATGGACAGACAGACGGGTATAAACAGTGCAGTTGTTATTTAAAGATGTTTTATAAAACTTAATTTTTTGTTGTTGTGAAATACACTTTTCATAAAATTATCAATTAAAAGCAAATAATGTTAAGAACAGGTGAATTTATGATACATAAAATATGTCTGTTTGTTTGTCTCTGTGTGTGTCAATCGGTCTGTCTGTCCTTCTGTCTTTTCGCCTTTCTGTCTCTGTCCGTCTGTCTGACTGTCTATCTGCCTGTCCGTATATCTGTCTGTTATCCTTTGTTATCCTTGTATCTATCGGTCTGTCTGTCCTTCTGTCCGTATTTCTGTTTTTTCTTCTGTATTTCCGCCTCTCTGTCTGTATGTCTTTCCCTCTGACTGCCCATCTGTCTGTCTGTTTGTCCGTCCTTCTGTATGTCTAAGTGCACGCCTGCTTGTCCGGCTGAAGTAAGACATCTTGCTGGTTGCGCATTGGCCATGGTTTCAAGCCATAGGCGTCCAAGGGGGGGGGGGGGGTAATGGGGCGATTACCCCCCCCCAAACGATTTTGGGGGTGCCGTTTTACCCCCCCCCCCATTTAAAATTTACCCCTACCCTGGGGATGCCGTAGGCACCCCCAACCATTTAGGAAGGGTATTTACCCCCCCAAACAATTTTGGGGGGGTAAATACCCCCCCCAAAATAAAAAATCTCTAATAAAAAAAAATTTTGCGCGCTTCGCGCGCATTTTTAATACTATATATTTAATAAAATTTAAATTATCCCCCCCAAAAATTTTACCCCGGGGGTAAATTTTGGGGGGGGTAAACTAAATTTACCCCTGCCAACAGATTTCAGGGGGGGTAATTACCCCTCCCAAGCAAATTTTACCCCCGGGGTAAAAATTTTGGGGGGGGTAAAAAAATTTGCGGCGCGCTTCGCGCGCCATTTTACCCCCCCCAAAAACGAATTACCCCCCAAAAATAAAAAGCTTGGACGCCCCTGTTTCAAGCTATTTTTCTAAGGCTAACCGGCCTTTGTCTGGATGTCCTTATATTTTCCTGTTTATATAAATTGGTGGCACATGATTGTAGACATAGGCATCCCCCTTTTTCCCTTAATTCTATTTATTCAAAGTTTTTCAAATTTTTTACGTTTTATTTGGAATTTAAACAAAATAATGAAGATATCATCAATAGAAGCGAAGCTCGATAGATCAGACAGACAAACATAAATACGTCGTTTGATAGCTTAATACAGGATATTCAATAACGTATTAAGCAACATTTATGATAAGGATCTTAATCGTCCTGAGAATCACCATGGCATAAATTAGGATCATTTTATAAGATAAAGAAATTAAATAAAAAATCTAAAATAAGACTTTTTTGGTAATGATTACAGAGTTTACTGTACTTAATTGTTTAGGCAATCAGCATACAATGTTGAAAACTAAAGAATAATTCTAATTGTAGAAAGATTCGCTTCCAAAAATCTTCCTAAATTATCCTACGTAAAAATGTGTACGCATTTTTCTACAGAAATTATAAAATATTGATCCATTATTATATTTTCTCTATTAACTAATAAATAATTTTACTTTTAATAAGAATTGTTAAAAGCGAAGCTTTTCTATAACTAGGGTCGGTCCGTCCGCCCGTAACGGATAATTTATTTCATTAATTTAGGTATGTTAGAATTGTTCTATTGATTTAAAACTTTGCATGATGATTCCTGTATTAGATAGATACGATTTAGAAAGCCTAGCACCTCTATAATCATTACCAAAATGTTCGTACGTCAATTTTAAACATGTTAATTTTTAACTTTTTTAACAAAATTTTTGTATGTGATATAATCATTCGATTGATCTGATTTTTGGAGTGCTGATTACTTTTACAATAAGGTACAATATTATAAGCTAAGCATCTATACAATCAAGTCCTAAAAGTGGGAGTATGTCCTTAAACAGTATTCTGTATTTAAGAAGTTTTGCAACAAATTTACGTATAATTTTGTTAAAACTTTTATATTATGTTTTGTATATTCAGTTCTGACACTCTACAAGATTAAATGTTCGTGCCTCACGCCGTTTCAGAACTTCGCTTTTATGGATGTTGTCATCCTTGTTTATCATTATAATTCTTGAAAAATATGGTACAAAAAACGTACCATTAGGTTCTATCTTTCAACCCACTTTTTAAGAGCTAAATTTTTCTTTACCAAGAGTCGTTCCGTCCGTCCATAACGAACAGCTCCGATCGTTAATTTAGGCATGATGAAATTGTCCTACTGACTTTAAACATTCATGTTCATTACTGATTCCTAAGTTTAAAAGGCATAATAAAAGGGTTTGTATCTGTTGTGCTAAACTTAAAGGATGAAATATATAGGCAATAATTATAATGTTGTTGTATTTAATGCCTAAGATTCTATAGGAATGAATTTAATATTACACCAGAAAATCATGAACTCTAATAAGGTAAAACTTGTATCTGGCTAAAATAATGACCCCCTCCCCATCTAACCTCTTTACCCCATCCCCTCAGATCCCCTACTACTAGATGAACGAACTGGTCAATAAGTGATGTCCATGTTAGCAACCTAAATTTCTAAGAGCAATGCAAATGCTTGTGACGCAGCCACTAGTCTATCTAAATATTAGTTTTTTAACAAAATTGTTGAAATATTATTGATTAAAAAAAGGAGGTAGGCCTCATTTTAATTCTCATAAACAGGGAAATCTTTTAATATTTTATCAAAAAATATATTTTATCATTAAAATAAACATAAACAACTAAATATTTTTAACAAAAAAAATATAAAATGCGTTGTTTTAAGATGAAGAATTCGTCCATATCTGAAAAACTTTACTTTGATGTTAAAGGGGTAAAATAGCATAAAACCGACCAAAATCATATTTTAAGAGAAAATTAAAAAGATCTTAGTCCTTAATCAAACATATCTTTCTACTTTTTTGACAGAATTGGTAGAATAAAACGCCAAAATGAGTAAAAAATGTATTCTAAATTGGTTAAAGATATTAAAAATGATTAATTGTAATAAAATTTGTAAATTAAAGATGGTAGCTTTCTTAATTTTCTTCATGAGCTAGCTTAGTGACTAAATTCTACAAAAGGTGTCCTCTAAAACGCGCAAAATTATCAGAACAAAAAGGATTTTAGATTATTAGAAATACTCAATACCAACTATTCAGGTGAGTGCATACTCATAGAGATATATTATGGAGTTTATAGGGCGTGAAAAAGATGGGTTTTAAAGAAGGATGAACCAGACAAAGTGATTTATACAGAGAATGTTCATTGTTTATAAAAAAAAAGAGAAAGAGAGAACAAAATGACAGATATATAGAAAATCACGTATATTATAGGTAAAGGACTATGACGGAATATGAATGATTTGTAGCATAACCGACAGACCTACAAACCAAGTAAATTGTATACAAGGTGCACAAAAAAAATATCAGCCTGTATTCAGTAACAGACGATAAATTAACGTTTTTTCCTAAAACATTTCAGTCATACAGACGGACAGACAGATGTAAATTTGAGAGCAGAGAAGTTCAGTATGTTAATGTGATTACATGTTTTTCGATTAACCAATCAAAGGAAGATTGTTTGGCCTTTGAGTTTGTTGAAAATGCAAGGGAATAGGCAGGGGCACCAATGGCTGTGTATATTCACCCTCTGACTGAAATGAGTTGTCTATATTAAACCTTCCCTTACCTTCCTCAACTTTGGTTTAAGGGGGCTGTCAAAACCCTGTGCACGGTACTGTTGGAAATAATAGATAGCTACTGAAAATTTTACACGAGAAAATTTTTAGCTTGCGGTTTTCAACAGGTATCATCATTTATGTAATGTATATATGCATAAAGCTAAAAATTTTTTCCTAGAATTTTGGTTAAATTTCTAGATTACCACCATGACTGGTTTTAAGGCCCCCTGTGTAACTTAACAAGCAGTGAGGGAGGGGAGGGGAGGGGTGGTTGTTGCGTTGTTCCACACCCCCAAAACCTTGCAGCGCCCCCATAACCTTCCCAGGCTGCTTCTGCTGGTATCTTCTAGTTGTTGTAGGCCTACACACACACACACACACACACACACATACACACACACGGACGCACACATACACATACCTTAAAGATGCGTCGCACTATCGTTAGTCAGTGGAGTCTAGAAAAGGTGCGAACTCACTTTCGCACATATTTTTCTTATCAAATTATCAGAACCACTTAAAATTACAAAATAGCATGAAAGTCTATTGACAATTTCTTCACTTTTATCAATAGACAGCCAACTCTTTTGCTATTTTGTCTTTGTGCCAATATGAAGCACTAACAAATCTTATAATATGCAGAAGTGACAGCACACCAAGAGACAGATAGGGGTCCTTTCTTTCTTTCTTTTTATTGAAATACCACCCAGCTTTAGCCAACTATCCATCTATCGATCTCTCGTCTCACTAAAATATATATCTTTATTACTACAGAGTGATCAAAAAAGAATTTGTTGCTTTTAACTGGTTTATTTGGAGGTTTGGAGGTAAATTGCCTAAAATTGAAAACCCAAGACTTTAATTCAGAAATGAAATAGCCTAAACCCATCCAGGGAGCTACAAGAAGCCTTTTAAAAGAAAAAACTCATTCAGTTGAGTGGTTAGAGAGATCTTAATGGACAAACGAACAAAATTTAGACAACTATTTTTGTGGGCACACTGAAAACTTGTTGGGAACGGAAGACTAATATTATTCTAGGACACCCTGTATGAACTAATAACTTTTATGGTACACCATGTATCGTCACAACAGGTGACATGATTGCCTTTTTGCAGGACACCCTGTTTTGTCACAACAGACAAAATTAGGACTCTTTTGTGGGACACCGTGTATCGTCACAACAGGTGACATGATGTTTTTTTTGTAAGACAACCTGTTTTGTCACAACAGACAAAATGAGGGCTCTTTTGTGGGACACCCTGTATCGTCACAACAGGTGACATGATTGCCTTTTTGTAGGACACCCTGTTTTGTCACAACTTACAAAGTGATGGTTCTATTGTAAGACACCCTGTATCGTCACAACAGGTGACATGGTGGCTTTTTTGCGTCTCAGAGACTGATAAGAATTTTTCAAGTATAGCTTCGAAACCGATTTATATCCGCTGGATTAGAACCGGTTCTGAGACATACTGACATATCGTATTTTAGACAATTATCTACGAATAATACAAAATCAAGATATTAATTTTTAATTTTACTATTCGAGGTAAGATATAATAAGTGTTGGTTTATATTGATAAATGTCAGTCTTATAAAAAACTTAACATTATTGAAGAAGTGGCTATTTTAGGCTATTTTATATTTAGGTCTCCGCCGTCAGGTTGGATGAAATCATAACAAAAAAATTATGTGAATCAAAAGTTTAAAATCATGTAATATCTATTTGCTACACCCCAAGCCTATTGGGGAGGGCGGTGAAGGTCAGGAAAGTAGTCTCCCCCCCCCCTCCCCCAACCCCCCAAGAAAATTATAAAACTTTCATAAAAGGTACAACTAATTTGAAGGAGGGCAGGAGGTACTTCTTGAAGTACTGGGGGATATTGACGTCCCTCCCCTTACCAGTCACCCTTCCTTCCAGGGATATGAAAGGTTTGCATAGGACTAACTATCCTACCTGTAAAAATACCCACAGTTACAGAAACCACCCACAAAACCTCAAACACTTATGGCTTTAACACAGCCAGAGGTGTGCATGAAACAAGAACTGTTGGAACTGATGCTCAGTTTACTGAGAAAATGAAAGATGATGGTGAAATCCGAAAGGAAGCTATCAACTTGATGACAGGACCAATAAGTTCTAAGCAAAGCTGTAAGATAGGAACCTGGAATGTTAGAACAATGTATGAGTCAACTAAAACAGCCCAAGTATTTAAGAAATGACGAGTTACAATATCGGAATACTTGGAATTGCAGAATGTAGATGGACAGGACAAGGACAAACCACAACCAAAGATGGCCACCTAATACTTTATTCTGGTCATGAAAGTCAACATATGTATGGGGTTGCTATAATTATTCAAAAACGACATGTCAATTCACTAATAGACTGGAAACCTATATCAGACAGAATAATTAAGGCTAGATTCCAATCAAGGCACTGCAAGTTGACCCTTATCCAATGCTATGCCCCAACAAATGACAAAAGTGAAGAAGTAAAACAAGAATTTTATGATCAACTGCAATCAATCAGAAACTCAGTACCAAAACATGACATGTGTCTAGTTCTTGGAGATATGAATGCTAAAGTAGAAACTGACAGGACTGGAGTGGAAAATGCAATGGGACACTTTGGCATAGGTACAAGAAATGAAAATGGAGAACTTTTACTTGATTTCTGTTTAAATAATGATATGGTCGTAGGAGGTACATTATTCCAACACAAAAACATTCACAAATATACCTGGACAACACCTGATGGACAAACAAGAAACATGATTGACCATATTATGATCAATAGAAAATGGGTCAAGTCAATGCAAGACTGTAGGAGCTATAGAGGAGCCGACATATTCAGTGACCATGAACTAGTTGTCAGTAAGATTAAATTAAAGCTGAAGCGTACTGGCCATGATAAAAAGAGTGAGATTGGTAGACAATATGATTCTTCAAGATTAAAGGACCCAGGGATAAAGAATGAATTTGTCTTAAAACTCAGAAATAGATTTCAAGTCTTAGAGGACCTAAGTGACGAGACTGAGATCACATGGACTTCAATTAAAGAAAACTTTCAATCTACTGCTAAGGAAATCCTAGGACACAAGAAACCAACGAAAAAGGACTGGATCTCTGAAGAAACATGGAACAAAATAGAAGAGAGAAAGAAGCTTAAAAACAAAATTCATAATGCTCAACATTTGGCTGACATTGGCAATTTAAGAGCTGAATATACTGCTAAAGACAAAGAAGTCAAAAAGCGCACAAGGAAAGACAAGAGAGATTACATTGACAATATGGCTGAAAAGGCCCAGAGAGCAGCTGACTTCGGTAACATGAAAACAGTATACAACATAACCAAGCAATTAAGTGGCAAATATAACAACAAGAGTGGTGAAACTATCAAGGCAAAAGATGGTAAATTACTCACTACAGGAAAAGAAGTTGCTAAAAGGTGGAAATCGCATTTTGAAGAAGTGTTGAACAGACCTGAACCTGAAATTACTGCTGAACCAGAACCAGGACATGAAATAGACATAGACATAAGACCACCAACTGTTAAAGAAGTTAAAGCTGCTATACATAGTCTAAAGGATGACAAAGCACCTGGACCTGACTTGATAACTGCCGAAATGCTTAAGGCAGACATAGATCTTTCTGCTAGGACTTTGACTGATCTCTTTGATAAAATTTGGAGACAAGAAAAGATACCAACTGACTGGTCTAAAGGTATAATCATAAAACTACCTAAGAAGGGAGATTTGAACAATTGTGATAATTGGAGAGGAATTATGCTGCTTTCTATCCCAAGCAAGGTCCTATGTAAAGTTATTTTAAACAGAATTGATGAGAAAATTGACAATAAACTAAGAGAAGAACAAGCTGGATTCCGTGCTGGAAGAGGCTGTGTTGACCAAATTTTCACCCTTAGGACAGTTATTGAACAATGTGTTGAATTTAACAAGCCACTCCATGTAAATTTTGTTGATTTCTCTAAGGCCTTTGACTCCATACACATACAAACACTCTGGAAAATACTAAGAAGTTATGGTATACCTGAAAAGATGATAATTATGATAACTAAATTTTATGACAACTTCCAAGCCTGTGTTTCAGTTGGAAACAATAAGACATCTGATTTCTTTAAAATAAGCACTGGAGTTAGACAGGGATGCATTTTATCACCTATTCTATTTATATTGGTCATTGACTGGGTGATGAAGAAAACCACAGAGGACAAAAAACGTGGTCTCCAGCTGGGCATACTAGGACACCTAGAAGATCTGGACTTTGCTGATAACCTGGCACTGATTTCAGAAACAATTAAACATCTACAAGCTAAGACAGATAGACTAGTCAAATACGCAGGACAAGTCGGGCTCTTTGTTAATGTCAAGAAGACTGAAATTATGAATATACCTACAAACCCTGATCAAACTATAACAATAAATGGTGAACAATTGAAACAAAGCAACAAATTCACCTATTTGGGGAGTGTTATCAGCAGTGAAAATGGCTCAAAAGCTGATATTAAAACCAGGATTGATAAGGCTAGGGTTGCTTTCAACAGTCTACACAACGTTTGGAATTCTAAGAAACTTGCTCTGAAAACAAAAATCAGACTTTACAACAGCAATGTGAAATCAGTCCTTCTTTATGGAGCTGAATGCTGGAGAACTGTGAAAACTGAAACAAATCAACTTAAAGGGACTGTGAACGTAAATTTTTCTCATCTTAATATCAAATCTTAACATCATCTCATTCATAATATCTCACAGATTGAGCAAAACGCGCTTTTGTTTGCTTAAAAAACGGCTTTTTCCGACGATTTTTATAAGGTACAGGGAAAGGAAGAAATTTTCCGTATTATATAAAATGTGCATTAATTTGCTTTTCTCCCCCATTATAGCTAAAATCAAACTTTTTCACATAGTTCTAGATTTTTCCTAACGGTTAAGCTGACTTTTAACATAATCCTTGCTTTAAAACAATGTATAGTTACTTAGAAATTGATAAAATAAGCAATATTTTTTATTGAAAACCAAATACAATAACAAAGCCAGAAACAGGTTTTTTATTATTATCCAATTAACTTTAGATGGCCCATCTCTCGCCCACCTATAATTACAAGTTTGTAAAAAATAAAGACGCAATATTTCTTTATGAACAGTCTGATAAAAGTGTAAACTAATACTCCAAAGTGGGTTACTTATTGTCCAACACAATAAAAAAGGATATTATTATTTTAAATAACCTATGAGATTCAACCCTTTGTAGACAGTGAGGTATTTTTTTGTCAATAATACGAATTTAAAATAGGTCTTTATTACCTAATTACTACGTTATAAAAAAACTAATTGGCAATTTTATAGCATAAAATAAATCATTAACAGTAAGTAAATTGTTTCAACTATATATGACACGTTAAATATCCCTACAAACATTATAAGAAATAAAAATGTTCAGATTTTCCCTGTTTTTTCCTTTTTCCCTCCCAAAATACCATAAAATCAAGGCATTATTCCTGGATATTTTTGTTAATAGGACGTTTTTGGTTAATCAGTGTAGCGAAATGTGCTTAGAAAATGTTAAGATTTAATAATCAAATGAGAAATTTTTACGTTCACACTCCCTTTAATGCATTTCACAATAGCTGCCTAAGAAGAATTTGCAAAATATTCTGGCCAAACAAAATATCAAACATTGAGCTGTATGCTAAGACCAAGTGCAATAGTATTGAAGCAGAAGTGAAATTTAAAAGACTAAGGTGGCTAGGACATGTGCTTAGAATGGAACAAAATAGGTTTCCAAAAAAGTGATTAAAATGGAACCTCACCACTGGTAAACGTAAACGGGGACAACCAAAAATGACCTGGAGGCGGAGCACTGAAAAGGACCTCTTTAATTTGGAATTAACATGGGGAGAAGCTGAAGCACTTTCCAAAAAAAGGAATTCATGGAGGAGCAGGGTGGCCGTATTCTCTGGACTCCACACTCCAAAAGAGAGACGCGCCTGAACAGAACAACTAATTTGAAGCATTTTTTATATCTTTAGCTTCAGATAAAAAACTTTACTTATATAATAGGATAAATTTCTTGTAAATTACATATTAAAAAAGAATTAGGAGGGGTGGCTTATTATGCCCCACCTCATTGCTCCCTCCGAATGTACTTTATTTTGTATTAAAGGTCTTGTTTCTAAATAATTTAGAGAATTATTTTATCTGTTAAAATTGATACCAAGAAATATGAATCCTTTAATCAGTGTGCGTTCACTACCGCACTCGCATCACATTATCATGTCAAAACTGTATATTGTTACAACAGCACAAACTGTCCTGAGAAACGGAATGGGTAAACGTGAATTTCTTGGCTGCTTTTTGATATACTAGCGGCTTTGCCCCTAGCTTCTAGGGGCTTTTCCCCAAGAGGATTGATCAACCAAATTTTTTTATTTTAGAAAAAAACAAACAGACAGACGGACAGACAGACATCGTTCTACTTTGTATTATAGATATATATGGCTGAAATTTTGAATTAGGATTTCATGTACCTATGAGCATCCAGTATATAATTAACTTGGTCCGTCGGTCTATAGGTCATGCTACAAAAGGCCCAACAAATGTTTTATGTTTAAAGGTTTCGTGATGTTTTACTTTCAAGGTATATATCTATTTTTATAACATTGAACATTTGCTTTATAAGAGATTTGTTCGTTAGAGTTTTGGTGCATCGCTAACTGTGAATTTTGCCATCCTTTATTATTTTTAATGTGTCCATTGGCGATTATGAAACACTTTGCGGATGTTATGATATGCTGAAGTGAATGCACACCACTTTTATCATGAACAGAAAATGAAAGTAAGTCTGACCCTATTTTTAATAGCGCATCTTCTTTGCAACCTTGGTTCTGTCCGTTGGTTCAAAAATCAAAATCAAAATCATTTATTTATCCATAAGATCATACAACCGCCTCGATCTTGGACACTCCGCCATCGAGTAATTTTAATATTTATTTTACAATCATAATATCATAATAATATCATTAACTAATTATCGGTGGGTTTTATATTTTTCCCACCACATCTATTAAATAGAATACATGTTAAAATAATGATCGATAAAATTACGACATGACATATTTATTTATTAAATGACAGGTGTCGTACACGGATGGCCATGTGCAATCATAGCCCTCTAGGCTGGAGCGTGACCTGGTGTTGTTGGGCACTATTGTTGGCCGACCACCCGCAAATGACTTTGACTAAATCTGTTATTACTAGTCAAAAAACAATATTATCTTGTAATTTTGTGACTCAACTATACCCCTAGCTTTCCCATCAGACCTTCCCTTCCAGACTCCCATACCAGCTGTGGATGCCCCCGTGTGCAGCGTCTAAATAATACAGTTAATACTCATGCAAATCATTTAACCAACGACAGAAATAACAATTCTTAACCTAATTTGTACGTATATGAGAACTTAATTTTACCGTGAAAATCTCGATTAAACTAAACTCTCAAGATTAAGCTAAATAAAATAAATTCTTAGTAATAATTTAATATCAATTTAGTTGAATAATATCTTAACTTGCGATGGAGAACTAATGAAAAATTAATATTAATATTAATGAACAAGAAAAACCTTTTCGAAGAAAACAATCCCTGCTATTTAATACAAATCCCAACGGACTAAGTCAGGTTAAGATTAATATTAAATACCACGTATCAAGCTCCTCGCCATGTTGTATACTAATAATCTTAAGAAAACACCTTAAAAAGAGAACACATTAAAACATTAACTATATTTGATTAAGTTTCTTAAGAAATCTTAAGAAATCTTAAGAAATCCATTCCGAAATTCATTCCGAAATTCATTCCGGAATGAAAGAAAAACTTGCTAGTTTTAATTAAGTTTCCGAAAAAAAGAATCTGCTCCGAAAATCTATTCCGAAAGTCTATTCTGAAAGCCTGCTTACGTGAAGAATTCATTCCGGAGGTGTAATCCTTGGTATTGTAGTTATTTCGTACCTATTTAGTAAATATTAAACATTTTAACATTTCTTAGAAAAGAATTTCAAAGAAAAAAAAAGAATCATTCCGAAAAAAACAATCCCTGCTATTCATTCCGGAGGTGTAATCCTTGGTATTGTAGATATATTTATCACACACAAGTATATTTATCTTAATACACAAGGATAACAACAGCTCTTTAATTTATAAGCTTAAAGAACAACCAATGATATGGAAAGAAAAAGTGAGTTAAAGTGTAGATGCTCATTAAACAGGCAATGAAAATCTTAAAAATTTTAAACATCTACCTTAAATATCAACAATAAGAACAGTACCAATTGTAATGAAAATAATTCCTTTAACTTTGCTATAAATTAACGAATTGAAGAAAAATTTTCTAAATATACCATAAAGTTTCATATATTATACTATAACACAGATTTATCTTTCTCAATCGGTTTTTTCAGTTTTTTATTGTCTCACTTTTTATGAAAAACTTTTTGATTTTATGATTCCTGTGATGATTCTCAAACAAACTAAAATTTATTGGTTTATTGTCTGTAAGATATTATTATATCAATGTCCTTAATATAATATTTTTCCAGGTATCCAAATGACATTCAACATATTGTAATTAAATTGACATGCCTACAGGGAGGGAGGGGACATTGGGCTTTAAATTATACTGGTACACAAAGTTTTTAAAACACGGTCCCTTATTGGATGGATTAAAAACTTTGGATACTTTTATTTATTCTTAAATGGTTGGTTCAAGCCATTTCAAACTTTTCAACCAATAATCTAAACCTAAAAGGGGTATTTCTATCATCATTTAGTATGTAAATTATATCGCCCATTGTCTTATCCCTTAAGATCCCTACATTCTTCATTCTTCGTTACATATGGAAATGATAGTTCCATGTTAATGCATAAAGATAATTATATAATCAGTATGTAGACTAAACACACAGGGATCTAAAGGGATAAGACAATGGCCAATAAATTGATGAACACCTCCAATGATGATACACAAAATTACTCCTTCTGTAGATTAAAATTAGTGGTTAAAACGTTTGGACACTCAATCTAATGAATCAACCAATAAAAACTCAATATATGTCCCTAAAGATGTTAAGTCAACGAATAAGAAAACGTTATCTTTAGACTTTTAGGACTACTATAATAAACAGCCCCATGTCCCCTTCCTCCCTGCTAAACACATATCAATGTTTTTATTTTATCTTCAAAGATATTAAGCGAAAGTGATAAGTGAATTACTACAATGTTTGTTATACTAGCGGCTACGCCCCTAGAGGCCTCTATAGACACTTGAGGGAATGGGGGGGGGGGGGTGTTGAAGTTGACCATTAACTTTCAATTCTTGTTTTTAAAAAAAGGAAGCAATTCAGGTTAATTTTCGACATTTCTTACAATTTCTTTTTTAGGTTTTTATCCCAATGAAATTTAATTTCCTGGTTAGAAATGTTGTGGGATAGAAAACAAAAAAATACGCAATCTCTATCATTTTAAAACCATATTAATCGTTGAGTAGTTATCAGTTCGAATGTACAGATTGGACATAGTCATATAGTAGCTGTGCTACCAAAAAAAAATCAAGTAAAGAGTAAGCAAGCTATTTGTTTTCACAAGCGACTCATTTCCGTTTTAGAAAAGGAACAAGGATGACAACATCCGTATGTAGCGCAGTAAAAACTACAAGATTAAAAAAGCAGGTAAAAGCAGAATAACACTAACCCTTCCGCTGTTCTATTTTTTTACATAAAGAAGGGGGTGGGAGCTTGCTACCTATTTCGTGGAAAAGCACCAATCCATTTACTTTGTGCAAAGATAAACTCAATAGAATGACTGAATACTATTATTTTATTATCCATAGCCTACAAAAAAAAGTTTATAATTAGATAAAGTAACAATAGTTGACCGATGTAAAAACGGACAGACATACCATAGTTACATGAGTAGAGTAGTTACGCTATTGAAAGATTAAAATAGAATGAAGATAGTATGAACCATAGCTAATCTACTCTATTATTGTTGCATGTTGGTATGTCTACTTATTTACATTTTATTCACACTAGCAGCTCATAGCGGTCTTTGGAGTAATTTTTAAAGAGGGTGGAGGAGATTGACCATCACATCTAAATAAAATTACCTCCCTCTAAAATAGTTAAAAACCTTACCTGGACTTCCAGAAGATTCACTTTAAAAGATAGTCATTTTTTAATAACAGACAAAATTCTAGTTTTAAGTTTCAGCAATAAAAATCCCACATATGCATATACTCAAAGCATATATTTGAATAACCTTTAAGTTATTACATTTGTCTTAAATATTATTAATTTGTTCTAAAAGCTTGACTGATTATTTAAGTAATCATACATACTTGTTTTGTTTTATGTACATTACTGATGAGTAATTCTTTATATATTTCCTAGATTTACCCTGTTGATTGTAAAACTTGCCTTAAGCGTTAATATTAATTATATTTGAAATCGGAAAAAAACTCAATGTAAATATATCGCAAAATCGCAATTTGTTTGATGTCGACGTACTTGCTTGTTTATCAAGATGCTTCGCCTATTACACACTACAGAGTGCCTAATATTTTTTCAACAAAAAAATAGTTCTTCTAATTCAGCTAGATTTCTCAAAAGCAAAAGGGTGAAGTCGCTAGTTAAGAACAACTTATTTTGCTAATTTGACTGAACGTTCTGACCCTATTATTGATATAAACACACATGTTTATTAAATTTATTAAGTTGTTCTTAATATTCAAAGCAAAGCTTCTCTGTAAATTGAGTATAGAGGTCTGACTGAAAAGGTTTAGTAAGTATTCAATCTTAGATAGTCTTTTTTTCATATGAAAAAATAATTATTTTGAAGACATTTTAGAATAGGTTTGGTTAGGTTAGAGTTAGAAGAACTTCACAGGGATGTTACCTCGTGGGTTAGGGGCAGGCATTGCTAAAATTTTAAAACCAAACCATAGTGGCGTAGATTCTGCTTTTTATTTAATGCTTCATATATCTCATCTCTATATCCATGTAAAACATAATTGTAAATGGACAGACGGACGTACAGACATACTGTTATATACTGTATATAGAATAGCGGCTTCGCCCCTAGCCTCTAGGGGCTTTGCCCCAAGAGGTTTGACCAAACCAATTTTTCGTGTTTTAGTTAAAAAAAAATTGGGAGGGGGGATTTTTTTTTTTTTGGGGGGGGGGGTTAGTCGACTTCACTATTTTAATTTTAGTTTTAAAAAGAAAAAATTGTTTTTTTTGGGGGGGTGTATTTTTCATTTTCGGGGGGTTGGGGGTGTCCCACCCCCCAAGAAAATAGTTATAAAACTTCCTTCGCTACAAACAAACAGACAAACAAACACATAAACAGACAGACATCGTTCTACTTTGTATTATAGATTGTAGAGCATGTTACTTAAAATATTTACTATATATGCTTAGCTCTGCCTGTATATTGTTTTATTCCTTGTTTATTGAAATGATCCATGCATGTAAATATGCTTGTGTGTGTGTGTGTGTGTGTGTGTGTGTGTATGTGTTTAAGTCTGTATATAATACCCTAATTTTATCAGTAATAAAAGGATAATAGTTTAAAGCAATGGACGATAAATAATGTACATCCCCAATGATTATAAACAAATTAACCTATTTTGTCAAATAATTGGTTAATTGGAGAATTTAGACAAACGAGCTAATATTTAATCACAGTACCCAAAGTTTTTCAGCAAACGAATTAGATTTTTTTATTAAACGTTGGTTATAAGTGTAATTTACGGTCCAGTGCAGTGTCCTTTTCACCCTGAAGAAAAGAAAGTTACTTAAATTTTTAAATTCTTTATATCCCTTAATCCCTGTTTTAATATTATAATAGTTATTTCTCGCATCGTATTAAAATGGCTTTCCGCGGATATAGAATGTACAATTATAAGATTAAAACCAGTTTTTTTGCCCCGAGGTGCCGAAGGCACGGGCTAAAAAAACTTGTTTTAATCTTATGATTGTACATATTTATATTCGTAGAAAGCTGGATATAATACGATGCTAGACATAGTTTTTTCGTATGGATGAGAACCGGTTCCTATCCACCGGATTCGAATGAATACGAGAAAGAAAATGACAGTTTAGTCTATATACAAGGGTGTAGTATAATCAGAACAGTTTTTTAAACAGCACAATTTTCCCATTTCCCCTTTGCTTCAATCTATTCGTTAACAAGGATGACAAACAAACATTAACAGTTGTAGAATGTCAGAACATAAGAAGCAGAATATTGTTGGAAAATTGCTTGAATAATGATAATGTCAAAGGAAATTCTTACATGATTATAGATATGCTTCGTTTATAGTATTATACTTTATTGTCTTATGAATCATTATTTCATAAATCATAATTATAGGATAATTATATAAAAATTTATGATCAAAAAAGTTATAAATAAATGGACCTTCTGGTAACGATTACAGAGCTGCTACGCTTTTTTAGTCATTCTAAAATATTACTGGAATCATCATGCCTAAATTAGAGCTGTCCATTACGTACGGAAATTCATTATAGGTAAAGCTTCGCTCTTTAAAATCTCTCTTATCTTTTATGCGGAATTCAATAAACACTATACTTAAATTGAGGTCAACTATAAATAAATAAATTATAGAAAGTGATAAATACTCTGTGACATAATAACTCTGGAACACCTTAAACATGTTCTAAATAGAATAGTGTTCCTTACTCTATAAATACTCTGTGACATAATAACTTTGGAACACACAAAATATGTTCTAAATATAATAGTGTCCCTTACTCTGTAAATACTCGGTGACATAATAACATAGAAACAAACAGAGCATGTTCTAAATAGAATAGTGTCACTTACTCTAAAAATAATTAGTGTGACATAATGACATTGGAACACGCAGTTCACGTTCTAAATAGAATTTTGTCCCTTACTCTATGAATACTCTGTGACATAATAACTTTGGAACACGCAGAATATGTTCTAAATAGAACATTGTCCATTACTCTATACATACTTTGTCGCATAATAACTTATGTTCTAAATAGAATAGTGTTTCCTATTATATAAATTCTTTATGATTTATTATATACGTAGAACTTGTAATAAAAATAGAATAATGTCCCCGTGACTATATAACTTTGAAACACGCAGGGCATGTTTTAAATAGAATAGTGTTTCCTATTATATATTTCCTTACTCCATAAATACTCTGTGACATAATAACTTTGGAACACGCAGAACATGTTCTAAATAGAATAGTGTCCCTTACTCTATAAATACTCTGTGACATAATAACCTTGGAACACGCAAATAATGTTCTAAAAAGAATTGTCACCCTAACTTTGTTTGCATATCTGTATCTGGGGGTCGTTGGTTCGAGTAGAGATTTAGGTGTATTAACCAAGAACCCCCCCCCCCCCTTTCCACCATATTTTGTAAATAAATTGAAAATAAGGGGTGTAGTTTTTCGTTTGTTTGTTTGATTAGGTTAAGTTATATTAGCTACTTGGTAGCCCCGCAAGGTTAGGGCCTCACAATGGATAGGTATAGGGAAAAATCTAACCTTTAAACTCCTTCTTTTGATTTTAATTTTATCAAATTAAGAGTAGGAGTTACAGTCCTTAATAGGCAATTTGATGGAAACCACCGATATAAAAAATTAAAATAAACAGTAAGATGTAAAAACCTAAACTTAAAGATACATTTAAAATATACTTTTAGCAACATTACAAAGCAGTTTCTTATAAATTAAATTGCAAGCTGTAACCAGTAATTGCATCACTACCCAGTTAAACCTTTGTGCTGTTATTATCTATAATATAAAGTAGAACAATGCCTGTCCTTCTGTTCGTCTGTCTGTCTGAAGCTTATGGAATTGCTACCAGCTGAACCGATTATGCCCTGTGGAAATTTAAGCTTTTTTCGCCCTCTCCCCATTTTTAGTAGCGAAGCTACTCTATAATTCACTTTGTCCGTCCGTCCGTCAGTCAGTCCGTCAGTCAGTCCGTCAGTCCGTAACGCTATGGGGGAAATGGGATTTACTCAGCTCCTATAAAAGATAGAATGCTGAAATTTTTTGACAACATTCCCATTATTAAGGAGCACAATTGACTATAAAACATCATTTGCGGTCGGACCAATTTTTAGCAGGTTTTAGGCTATTTTTATATTTTTCACATTTTTCTCCATATCTTCAGTGTTTATGGTCCGATTTTCAAAATTTTTTCAGTTACAGATATCAAAATTAAATTTCCTGTCGTTTAAAGAAACAATCATGAAGGCCAGACTGCCTTTTTAGCAGGTTTTAGGCTATTTTTATATTTTTCACATTTTTCTCCATATCTTCAGTGTATGGTCCGATTTTCAAAATTTTTTCAGTTATAGATATCAAAATTAAATTTCCCGTCTTTTAAAGAAGACAACCATGACGGCCAGACTGCCTTTTCAGCAGGTTTTAGGCTGTTTTTTTATATTTTTAACATTTTTCTCCATATCTTCAGTGTTTATAGTCCGATTTTCAAAATTTTTTCAGTTGTAGATATCAAAATTAAATTTCCCGTCTTTAAAGGAAATAACCATGACGGCCAGACTGCCTTTTTGGCAGGTTTTAGGCTATTTATAAATATATTTAACACTTTTTTCCATATCTTCAGTGTATATGGTCCGATTTTCCAAATTTTTAAAGTTTTTAAGGATTTAAAAATTAAATTTTTTGTCGTTTCAAGAAAACAACCATGGCGGCCAGACTGCCTTTTATCAGGTTTTTGGCTATTTTTATATGTTTTACATATTTTCCAAGATCTAAGTTTATTTTGATCCAATTTTCAAACTTTTATGGGATATCAGTATCAAAATAATTTTTCCCATTGTTATGAGCATCTTTAATATAATTTACTTTGACCATCGTCATCATACAAAATAAAACAAGGTTTCATATTTATCTTATCCAATAAATCTATTCTTGATTTTAGTAAAAACCTTTTAAATCTACCTGTACGTATTCCCATCTACGATTTTTTGTGCTTCGCTACTTATGGATGTTGTCATCCTTGTTTTCTTTATTATTGAATTTTTACATTTAATAACTGTTATTTAGTTTTATTTATACGTTTGCTTCACAATTTTAATATAACCTTACTATCAATGTCGCGCATCTGAGATAGCAGCAGTTGGTACAACATTGACGCAGTTTGGGCGGGGTTGGAACATATCACCCCCCAATCGACGAGCGGATAGGCTACGAGTCAATACAATGCTTCCAGTTTAACACGTATAGTATCCCCAAATAACTCACAGACTTATAGCTCTAAGTTAAATTTTCGAGTGTGCCCCTAGCGTGCCCGAGTTTGCCCCTAGTGTGCCCTAGGGGCTTTGTAATCAAATGGGCAGAAAAGGGCTATAAAAATAGCTTAAAACCCTCCCAAGAAAATATAACAGCCTCAATCCACCACAGGACCTATGTAAAGCTTACATAAAATAGAGATCCCAAAGGGCTCAGTAGTTAATGATATCTTAAGCTTCAGACAAATAAAACTTTTTATATAATAGGATTTGCAAGTCGATAAAATACAAGATATATGCATGTGTTGATTTAATCACAGAACACAAGTTTAATAGGATGTTTCAACGCTTTTTCTAATGGTTGTTTGTTCTGGCCCCTTTCCAGAAAAGTTAGCTAATTACTTAACGTGATCTGGAAAAATACAATTTAAATTAAAAAGCAAAGTATTCAGAATTTAGATTTTTATTAGCACAGCTACTATGATATTAACAGGGATCTAAAGGGATAAAACAATGACTGATTAATAGATGTATATCCCTAATGATGATACACAAAATTACCCCTTACGTGTATTACAATTAATGGTTGAAACGTTTGGACACTCAACTTTATGAACCAACCGATTAAATTCAATATTGTCCCCAAAGTTATTGAGCCAACGAATGAGAAAACGTTATAATAAAACTTTAATGCTTTGTGTAAGAATTATCCCAATGTCCCCCCCCCCCCCTCCCCCGGCTCTGGTTATAAGGCTTTGTCCTTATATTTGTCTGGACGTTTTTTGGAGAATATATAGTCTCAAAGTGGCGTTCACGGGGTTTTGCGAAGGGGGTGTAATTTTGATGAAAAAGAGTTGGAGTAGGCCTTGCAATTTTAAATTTTTTCATAATTGATATTTTGATTCAAGATCCAAAAGCAGCAAATTGACCTATCATTGTTTCCAAGCTTATTTTACTCCGGATGAAAAAAAAAACTGAATCAAAATAAAATAGCCAGCGGCATTTTTCGTAGTTGAGATTGTAGATAAGGTGTGCATTCACTTCCGCGCATGTATCACTTTATTAAATCATCAAAAACGCACATTAGTACAACAGCACAAACTGCGCATAACTTTTTGATTTATTTACTATCATCAAAAGACATGTGCCCCTAGCATCTAGGATAGGGAGGGCAGTGAAAAAGCCTAAAACCATCCCAAGAATTACATTAAATTTTAAAAATTCTAACTGTGTAATTTTTTATCCATTTCAAGCTTTCAGTTTATCAGTTTATATATTAGCCAGATCTTTATAGACAAACAGAATCCTTACTACTTTATATAAGAGAACTAGTTGCTTCGACCATAAACCTAGCTACGTAGGAAAATAGCCTAAAACCTATCCAAGGCATTTATAAGGCTTTTACTAAAAATAACCAGGGGCGTCCAAGCTTTTTATTTTGGGGGGGGTAAAAATTTTTTAGGGGGGGGGTATTTTGTGTTTGGGGGGGGGGTAAAATAGCGCGCGAAGCTCGCCGCAAATTTTTTTTACCCCCCCCAAAATTTTTACCCCGGGGGTAAAATTTGCTTGGGGGGGTAATTACCCCCCCTGAAATTTGTTGGCAGGGGTAAATTTAGTTTACTCCCCCAAAATTTACCCCCGGGGTAAAATTTTTTGGGGGTTAATTTAAATTTTATTAAATATATAGTATTAAAAATGCGCGCGAAGCGCGCAAAAATTTTTTTTATTAGAGATTTTTTATTTTTGGGGGGGTATTTACCCCCCCAAAATTGTTTGGGGGGGGTAAATACCCCCTCCTAAATGGTTGGGGGTGCCTACGGCACCCCCAGGGTAGGGGTAAATTTTGAATGGGGGGGGTAATCGCCCCATTACCCCCCCCCCCTTGGACGCCTATGAAAATAACTACCCATTCTGACCATCATTTTCTTTGTTTTCAGACAAAAAACTTTCTACTTTATTATATAGTGCCTTTTTCCAAATAAAACAAAACAATATGATGATTCGATTATATGTGGAAGTGAAAGCACACTGGTAGATAATAGAGAAGTTAAAACCAGTAGAATAACAGCAGATTAATATGCTAACTGAGGTGTAAATCTTGCTGTAGAATTAGGATGATAATTACTATGGAACTAATGTTTAGTGGAGGAAATTTTCAAGTCTTACTCACACACCCATCTCAGGAATTACAGAGATAACTGTGGACATCCTGTCCATAAGCAATTTTATTGTTTTATGTCAACTATATGACTTTATTGAAAAGTGATTTTAACTGCAGGGGTGATAATTTTACATCAAACCTAACGCGGACCAGAATTTATTTCGTTTTTTTGGTGCTTTTTAAGAAAAAAGGTTAGGTTAAGTACGGATAATGATTGTTATTAGAGCTAGATGCTTAGACAATCGAAATAAAAGTACAAGAGTGCCCAGTATTATTAACTTTGTTAGAATTTTTAGACAAAGGTCATGCAATGAAATGGTTTGTCTATGCTCAGTGCCTGATAATAAAACTATACATCCTTAATAAGAATATTCATTATATACAGAGAAATTAAGGTATAAGACAAGGACAATACATTGTTGTATATCCCCAATGATGATAAACAAAATTATTCCTTCTGTAAATAAAAATTATTATTTGAAAAGATTGAACACTTGTAGTAATTGAACCAAACCATCAAAACTTAATTAAATTACCAAAAATGTAGGCAATTAAATGAGAAATTATGTTTATAATACTTTTGGTACAAGTCCAATGTCCCCTTACTTCCTGGGAAAACTCATTCATGGAGAAACAACATATTAAGCAAAAAATAACCGATATAAATTTAATCTTTTAAATAAAATAAATAATGTTTGTAAAATTGTTTTGTTAATGTTAAAATTACCTTTTTTGCAGCGCTGCTAATCTATAATTAGATACGGTCTGACTGTCTATCTGTTTATATTTTTTACTGTACTATAACTTTTTTATAAGAATTGTTGTTAGATTGTTAAAGTTGCAGTACTTATATTATTGACATTAATCTGATTTTCTTGTTATAAATTTACTAGCGGCTACGCCTCTAGAGGCCTCTAGTGGCACTGTATGTGGTAGGGGGGATCGACCTTCCATTTTCAATTTAAAAAAAAAGTTTTTGGGTGATAGGTTTCCTAGGATCTATATCTCATGGGAGGGTTGGTAGTACCCTCTCCAAAAAAGTAGCAATGAACCTTCCCAACTACACTGCAAAAAAAAGAACCATATCGGTTGAGTGTTTAGCGGTACACACACAGACAAACAAACAGAACAGATCCTGTTACTTTTTTATAAGGATTATTTAATAAAGACAAACTGATTTTCTGTTATTGATCATATAGTTGATGTCTTGTACCTAAGATGTTACAGGAATTCAGGAATTGGCATAACAAGTTTTAAATCGATAAGACAATTCCATTATACCTAAATTATCTATAAAAAATGGGTTCTTTTGCGGAATCAGAGTAACAACTTTTTCGGATCTACTGCAGTTCACAGTAAAATATTGCTGGTAACGAATATTGCCAAAAATCTATGAATTTTAAAGGCTTCTAGCTGCAAAACGGCTGAACGTATAGATCATAACCGCACACAATTTTAAGCGGTATAAGAAGGCCTACAAATAATCTAAAATAGCCAAGATCTAATGATGCACAGGGAAAGCTTCACTGAAGAAAAAACGAGTAAAATAGGCCTTTTTCGCGCATTTCTCTGCACTGCGAGATAATTATGCATTATTGATTTATGGCTATTCCAGATTATTTGTAGATCTTCTTATGCCGCTTAAAACAGTGTGCTGGCATGATCTGTACGTTCAGCCGTTTGGCAGCAAGCAGCCTTTAAAATTCATAGATTTTGGCAATTTTTGTTACTAGCAATATTTTACCGTGAACTGCAGTAGATCCCCTTTTTCTCTTTGCTCCAATTTCCTTTTCCAATTAAGAGTTATGTTCAATCTAATCACTTCGTGATAAACACAGGGATAGTAGGGGATAAGACAATGGACGATAAATTGATATAAATCCACAATGATGATAAACAAAATTACCCCTTCAATAGATTAAGTTATTAGTTGTAAAGTCCAATGTCCCTTTCTTCCCTGGTCAAAAACCCCTGTTGATTTTAGAAGCATGACGTTGACATATAATTTGTATTGGTTTTTGTCGACGACTGCGAGGCTGCTGTTGCTGAAATCTGTTGGCAGGGGTAAATTTTGTTTACCCCCCCCCAAAAAAAAAAAATAATTACCCCCGGGGTAAAATTTTTTGGGGGGGTAATTTAAATTTTATTAAATATTTAGTATTAAAAATTTTTTGTTACATATTTTTTACTTTGGGGGTGGTATTTACCCCCCCCCCCCAAAAAAAAATGATTGGGTGGGGTAAATTTTAAATGGAAGGGGGGGGGGGGGCTAAAATGAAAAAAAAATTAGTGGTGCCTACGCCACCCTTAACTTCGTTTGGGGGGGGGGGGGTTAATTCCCACTTTAACCCCCCCCCCCCTTTAACGTCTAGGCTGCTGTCCAGTCCATGGTACTAAAGTTATTATAAAAAAAGTACCACCAAACAGACAACCAACACTTTGATCAACATTTTTTATAACAATCATAGAGTTGTTAATTCTATATTATATTTAACCAGCGGCTTCGACCCTAGCCTCTAGGAGCTCTACCCCAAGAGGTTTAATCAAGAGGTGATTAGTTTTAGATTTAAAAAAAAAAATTAAATTATTTTTTTTTTAAATTCCGGGGGGTGATTTTTTTTTGGGGGGGGGGGTAGTTGAACTCTCCTTTTTATTTTAGTTTTAAAAAGAAAATTTTTGTTTTTAGGGGGGTTTTGGGGTGTCCCACCCCTTAAGAAAATGGCTTAAAACCTTCCAAGGACCAGTAGGTATATTCCCTTAAGAGTAGAGCTCAATCGGTTCAGTGGTTTCTGAGATCTTAAGCTTCAGACAGACAGGCAGACATCGTACTACTTTTATTACAAATTGCTTCAGAAATCAACAGCCAAAGTTTGAAATCAATATGGAAATTCTAACATCAACAATCATTGCGGACATACAGCTCAACCCTAATTATAGAAAAGCTTCGCTCTAAAAATAATTTGGTGAAAGTTTCCAGTATGGTTTCGAAACTGATTAATATCTGCTGGATTAAAACCAGTTTCAAGCCAAACTGAAAAATCTTGTATAGCATCATATTACAGACAATTTTCCAGGATTACTGAACTAAAAAACATAAAATTAATACCAGTTTTGACAGACCGGGCCTTCTATCCCTTTGGCCTGACAAAACCAGTTTTAATCCTTTAATTTTTCATTTTAATATCTGCTTAAAGCTGTCTATAATACGGTGCGATAAATAACTATTATTGATTTTTTTACGTTTTACCACCCTGATGCGTGTAACTGATTATGAAACACCGCCAGACAAAGTAACATGTACACGATGTCTCAAAATAGTTTAAAGCATTGACAAATAATAAATAAACAAGGATGACAACATTCATAAAAGCTAAACTCTAAAAATCAGAAAGTCAAAGGCTCCGGCTCCACCATATAATCAAGAAAAACTCAACATATTTTTTTTGCCAAGCCTATTTTTGACTCTTGAAGGTTTCAAAAGTTCAATTTTTGACAAAAATGGACTTGAAAAACCTAAAAAGGGGCATTTACACAGGAAAAAACAGAGTTACTAAATTATAATTAATCTCTTTTTTTACGCTAACCCTGGGCCAGAGCCGTTTTTGAACGAAAATAACGGCTCCAGCTCCGGCTCCAGCTCCGGCTCCAGCTCCGGCTCTAGCAAAATACAGCGGCTCCACGGCTCCGGCTCCACAACGCTGGACTTACAAGCCTCAATGAAAATATTTATGATTGATGACTTTATGGTAATGATTAAAGAGCTGCTACAAGGCCTTTACTCAAACAGTCTTTTGGCAAAGCTAATAGTATGATCAAAAAGATTTGGATATTTAGGATTAGAAATTATGAAGAGAAAAGTGTCTTTTCGCAGGATACAAACCTTTAACATCAAGGTACAATAACTGTTTATATAAGGGTTTGGCCGGATACCGTATATCGGATATCCGGCTGATTTCTAAGGCCGGATAACCGGAAATTGAAGTAGCAGAAAAAAAATTTCTTCATAATAATAGGCTGCTGTTTAGACGCCTACTACCAGCTGTGGCGGCTGGCAGCTTCCAAGTACAGCTGCCGTTACCAGAAATCACGTATTGAGATTTCTAAAATAAAATTACAGCCATTTAAAATTTAAAAAGTAGGGTCTATAATATATAGGATTATATTGCCGGATATCCTGCCGAATATTGAAAATGGCCATATATCTGGACAAACCGGACAATCAGAGGACTCACTTTATATACATATAAAGTGAGGTAAGCTAAGCTTTGTATAACACGATATGCGGGTTAAAAATTCTTGGAAGTTTGTTTCCACAGAATTTAGAGCAGTGTTGAATTATTTTAGATCCATAAGCAAAGGGACAATCTAATATTTTAGGTTTTACATGAAAAAAAGAAGGTTATTTGTGGAAAAGTTTGGACAGAACTACTTTGGAACGAAACAAAATTTCAATTAAAGTACCCAAAGTTTTGATGCCAACAACTTGGTTATACAACTTTGGGTACCAGTCTAATTTACAGCCCAATTTTCCCTCCTTCCCTGAGATAATGAGTAACAGACAGACTAATATGCTGTTTTATCCTATATTACCTACTGAAATAAAGTAAATGCAAAAAAATCCGTCAAATGTTGTTCAAAATCCGCAAATTTAGTTTTATTCTGGCCATTACTATTTAGTCTACATAACATCTTGATATTTTGTAGTATATTCTTGACTAAAAACTTGAAGTTCATGAGCTTCCTTTCAAAATATAATATTTGTTTTCTTCACTTACCAAGTTTGATTGTGTCTGCGATTAAGATTTTTTATGGGCTTCACAAAAGTTTAGATTTAGATAGGTGAATTAATTTTTATTGTCTTTTTCTCTTTATAAGCGAAGCTACCTTATAACTCAATTGAGCTGGCAGTACTTTAGTCACTCTGAAACGAAATGGGAAAAATTTTATTTTCTTAGAAAGCTCTTTATAGTACCTAATTTTTAATGTTATCCCTTTTTTTATAGGCACTATAAAGAGCTTCTTTTCTTAGCTTCTATTTAAGATTTACTGCTAATTTCTTTCTGGAAATATACCCCTTACTAAAGAGCACCCAGTTTACAACTTACTTGTTTCGTCAGTCTGTCGGTCTACAAAAGACACATTTAATTTGTTATAAAGGTTTCTATAATATACTTACTCTCTTTCTTTTTTCAGTTTCCAAAACTACTAAATCTGCTTTATATCTCACTTTGTACGTTTGTCCGTGTTTTGAGCTTCGCTACTTATAGATGTTGTCATCCTTGTTTTGTCTTTATACTACTGAAAAATGTATACCAATTTAACGTGTAGACAATAACAATTAAATAAGTAATACAGCTACGTAAATTCCAGAAAATTGAACAGAAAACTGTTATACAGTAATACTTTATATGGGAAATTAGTTAAGAATATATCCACTACTTGATACTTTTCATTTGCAGACTTTTAAATAAGTAATAAAAAGTGACCTAAACTTTTATTAATAAATTTGTTAGTTTGTTATTATTGCACATCTTTTGGGCATAATTATCCTTGTAAAAACTTGATTTCTACATGTATCTACATATATGTAATGAATGTCATATATTTTTTTGATTACCTAATAAGTTTTTATTTTTATTTTGATCAAGTGTCAGTGACCTATTTACTATCAAAAGTGGTTCCCAGTATACATTTTTAATCTGCTATAACAGTAGGTTTTTAGTATAGTTTTGAAGTTATTATAGTGTGATTCTTTTATAGTACTAACCCTAGAACCCAATTTAGAAGCAGAAAACAGCTGATTATATTTGCTTACTGTCAAAATAATATTAAGCCAAAAATTTCTAAAAATAAGAATTTTATTTTAAAAATATACATCAAAATGCAATGCTTATACATTAAACTTACCTTTAAATGAAGTATCAGGTGGTGACTCTTTCAATAACCATAAGAAATAACTTATTTCACATATGGGCTGAATCATGCTTTTTTATTACCTGAAAAAATACTGTCTATACTTTGGAGACACCTTGCGGAGAAAGTTTGCAAAAGTTGTCGTTGCTCTGATTTTATACAGGGATAAAGAGTAATGACTATGACGAATTAATTAAATTGACATCTCCTTCTTTCACAATATCTTATTTATTGGCTCAAAAACTTTGGGTACTTTTATTGAAATTTTGATTAAATGGCTCGCAAAACTTTTACAACCAATAAATTATATCTACAGAAGGGGTAATTTTATTTGATCTTTAGTAATGTGTATCAATTTATCGTTCATTGTGGTATCCCTTAAGATCCCTAAGTCTAATTATACTTAAAATACACAGTAATTGGAGAAATATATTAAATTTACCTCAGCTGGATCTTTAAATCATTTTAGTGGTGAGCCAGATCGGGGTGCGCCGAATTTCAGCCAATCACAGCGCGGCATTTCATAAAATGCTGTGTTCTCATTGGTGGAAAGTTGGCTCACCCAGATCTGGCTCACCACTCACAGTTATGGAATCTCGACCAGAAAGAATTTTTTATCCAATCTTGACAAGTGAGGTATTTTTGGAAAGAGGAATATACATAGAAAACGCCTATGTAAATTAGAAAATCCGCAGAAATCATATTTGCAAGTTATTTGCAAAAATCTGCAATGTTAATTTGCAAAATTAATTTCATTCCCTAAATGACTGATTTAGAAAAAAATCTTTTTATGAAATGTGTTTATCTATAAGTTTAGAACATACTTAAGGCAAAAAAAATTTCTTTAGTGTTACTTTTTTCACCTTATATATGAAAAAAGTAGTTTCTCACATTTTATGATAAAAAAAGGTATAGGAACAAAAAATATGTTTTTTCTTGATGTAAACACAATAATTGGCTTAAAATATATCATCTTAAATATAAAAATCAAATATAGAATCCTTTTTAGAGTCAATATAGTGCAAAAAGTAACCAAGACATTTTTGCAAAGTATGAAAATCTAAAGAAAATAGTTCTTTTTGATTTTGATAAACATATCAGATAAATGTGTATAAAATTAGTGATCAAAAACTATAAAACATGTTATAAGTTTTTTCAACACTGTCATTGATTAAATTGCACTTTTAGGTTTAAGAATTACTGAAGTAGTGCATTAAAACTCTTTTTATGTTGTAATTAAACAAAATAAATGCCAAAAAAGCAACTACAAAATGGTCTACTGCATTATAAAAAACGCCTAATTGTTGATTTGAATTTATTTTGTTTAATAACTTAATAAAAAGAGTTTTTATGTGCAACTTTGGTAATGAGTAAACCTAAAAGTGCATTTTAATCAATGATAGGATTGAAAAAAGTTATAACTTGTTTTATAGTTTTTGATCACTAATTTTATATACATTCATCTGATATGTATATCAAAATCAAAAAGAACTATTTTCTTTAGATTTTCATACTTTGCAAAAATGTCTTGGTTACTTTTTGCACTATATTGACTCTAAAACAGAGTCTATATCTGATTTTTACATTTAGGATGATAGATTTTATGCCAATTATTGTGTTTATATCAAGAAAAAAAATATTTTTTGTTCCTATACCTTTTTTTATAATAAATTGTGAGAAACTGCTTTTTTCATGTATAAGGTGAAAAAAGTAACACTAAAGAATATTTTTTTGCCTTAAGTATGTTCTAAACTTATAGATAAACACATTTCATAAAAAGATTTTTTTCTAAATCTGTCATTTAAGGCATAAAATTAATTTTGCAAATTAACATTGCAGATTTTTGCAAATAACTTGCAAATATGATTTCTGCGGATTTTCTAATTTACATAGGCGTTTTCTATGAATATTCCTCTTTCCAAAAATACCTCACTTGTCAAGATTGGATAAAAAAATCTTTGTTGTCGAGATTCCTTAACTGTGCACTAAAATGATTTAAAGATCCAGCTCTGCCATTGTGAATTCCCTATTTCCCTGGAGTGTAAGGGAAAGTTAACGTTCTCTTTAGTGGTTGGAAGAAAGACAACTTGTCTATGCCTTTTACATTGGCATTTTATCAGTACGTATAAGAAGTTTTCTCGTATTCATTCCAATCTAGTGGACAGGAACCGGTTTTCATCAATACGAAAAAACTATGTATAGCATCGTATTATAAACCGCTTTCTACGAATATAAAAATGTACAATCATAAGATTAAAACCAATTTTTTTTAGCCACTGCCTTCGGCACATCGGAGTAAAGAAATAACTATTCTCGTATTCATTCGAATCTAGTGGACAGGAACCGGTTTTCAACCATACGAAAAAACTATGTCTAGCATCGTATTATATCCAGCTTTCTACGAATATAAAAATGTACAATCATAAGATTAAAACCAATTTTTTTAGCCAGTGCCTTCGGCACATCGGGGCTAAAAATACTAGTTTTAATCTCATAATTGTAAATTCTATATCCGCGGAAAGCCGTTTATAATACGATGCAAGAAATAACTATTCTCGTATTCATTTGAATCCGGTGAATAGGAACCGGTTCTCATCCATACAAAAAATTATATCCAGCTTTCTACGAATATAAAAATGTACAATCATAAGATTAAAACCAGTTTTTTTAGCCGGTGCCTTCGGCACCTTGGGGCTTATAAAATAGTTTTAATTTTATAATTGTACATTCTATATCCGCGGAAAGCCGTTTATGAAGAAAGGTTCATCATACTACTTGATTTTGAACAATCTACAAACATTCAAACATAACCTAATAGTAAACCAATATGATTCTCATTTACAGTGAAGCTTCTCATACGACCAGGGGAAATTTAAAACTTTTTCTTATAAACTAAAATTGAAAGTAGGTTGTCGATTCCCCTCCATCTCCCTTATTTGCATAAGTAAAAGGGATGTTATTATAGCCAGCTGTAAATATCACTTTTTAGAGTACATACAAATTTGGTGCAACATAACATATCGATTGCCACAAATTCTTTCGAAAATCAGTAGTTAATGCTAAGAGTATCATGTCAGCCTTCCTAACCCTACAAAAAAACATTAAGAGACTGCAGACCTTAAATGAATCCAATATATATTATTTGTTATCATTTTAGCCAAAAACACTTTTTATCCATTGTTATTTTTCCCCTTCTAATAATTCCACGTCTCTGATTGGATAATATTTAGCAGACACTACTAAATCAGCCAATCACAGACCTTGTTAAAAAATATTTATTTCCGAGGCTTTTTATAGCATGAATGTACTATAGATAGATAGATCGATGGATGCTCGCGTAAAATCTACGCAAAAAAGAGTTTTTGAGGTGCTTGACCTTTGAAGAGAGATTTTTACGCAAATATGTATCTTAGAGTAAATATTATGGTTGGGTGGGATGTGTATTGTGGAGGTGGGGGAGCTTATTTTTTTAAAAATAAGATTTGAAATTTTGGTTTTTACTAATTTGCCAATCCTTAAAATAAAGTAACAGGTTGTCTATCTGTTTGTTTGTTTGTCTGTACCGAAGGATCTCGCTACCAGCTGAACCGATGTGGTTCTCTTTTACAGGGTAACTTCACATAGGTCGTTGTATGTAAGTTTTATAACTATTTTAAGGGAAAAATCGCACCTTAAAAAAAAATTAACTAATTTAACTCCTCCCTCCTCAAGTGCCCCTAGAGGCCTCCAGGGGGCGTAACCGCATAGTTTATTATATCAATTAAACATTTGTTTTCAAGTTAATTACTATAGAGTTTATACGGACAATACTGTAAAGCATAAATAAGAATTATTACAAATGAAAGAAAAGAAAAAATTAACGGCTAGCTATCATCGTTAATTTAGGCATGTTATAATTGCCCTATAAATTTCAAACTTCAAAATGTTGAATCCTGTAACAGGTTCAGAAAGCGAAGCAATCCTATACAAGTTACCAGACATTTTTTGTCAACAATTTTTGTATGATATTATTATCCTATTCAACGATTTTTGGATTTATGATTCTTAGGACAACAATATTATAAGCGGAGCATCTTTGTAATAAAGCACTAAACAATATTTAACCTATTTTGCAACAAATTTGCAGAGATTAAATTAATTTATGCGGCTATAAGCTTTATTGAACGCACCATGCGTGTTATAAATCCTTTATGAATTACACATATTGTTTAATTGTCTAAAAAACACTTCCGTTACCTGACCTTGAATTCACCGCCGCGCGACAGACAGACGCGCGCGTCGCGCCCGGCAAATATTTTCACCCGCGGTATCGGCGCATGTGTTTTTGATTAAACTAGTTTTTTAGGTGTGCATTCACTTCCGCATATGCATCACATTTTTAAATCATCACAAACGTATATTATTCTTTAATAAAAGTAACAGGATCTGTGTGTGTGTGTGTGAGTTTGTCTGTGTGTACCAAAGAAACGCTGAACCAATATGGTTCTCCTTTATACTATAGCTTCTCATAGGTCCTGGGAAGGTTTATAATTATTTTTGGAGAGGGTACGAGTACTATCTCAAGAGCAATTGCCACTTTTTATTTTTTAACTAAAATGAAAGAGGGGGAACGACTCCCCCCTCCTCAGGTGCCCCACAATGTCTCTAGGGGCATCGCCGCTAGTTATTTATAAGACAGCACTTACTTTCCCTTTGCATAACTATTAGCATTAAACATACTCTCTGAATTATTTGCTATTTAACGAATATAAAACATTATGCTGATGTGATAAAATGCAGAAGTTAATACACACCTAGTTTTATCCTTATACAAATTTTACTTTCATTGAAGGCAAAGGCATATGAAGGTTTATTGAACTACCACCAAGGATAACAACAAACATATATGCGGAGCTCAACAAAACAGTCAGGTGAAGAGAAGAGGAGATGGTGGTGAGGGGAAGTTACTGAAGGAATAGTAAAGTCCATCCATATGACAATTTTAAGGATTTTAAGAAAAAATTCTATCCCTATCTGCAACTGATGGTCATGGGATCTTTTGTTTTTAAAATTAAAGGTTGAGATATAATTTTCCATTATGTAGATTAAACAGTGTCAATGGGATGGATTGTATTTTTTCCCGCATCCCTTTGGTTTGTGAGAATGTAGAATTACAAAATAATTCATATATAAGATTTTCCGTCCGCTAATGTAGGGATGGAATTTCAAAGATTGATTAATAGTCCTTCTATTATAGGGATGGAAAGTAAACTGTCTGCACTTTAATTAACCCGATAACATTACGGACTTTTAAAATCTATAAATAAAACCACAATTGAGATGATACTAACAGAGTAGCTTCATATTGAGAGTATGCCAAGTTCAATATATTTTTGTTAAATTCTATCAAAATTTTAATATTAAAAAAATGCTGAATTAGATCTATTTAAATGTTGGTTAGTTTAAAGTACTTTTCATTAAATAAAGAAGTAAATAATAATGTCTTCATGCTGGATTTCTTTTTAGTAATGGAGCAACTCTATAGCGCACTTTATCCGCCTGTCTGCCCGTCAGTCTGTACAAGTATCTATTGCATATTGTAGATAAACGGCTTGATTTACCTATTACCAATGAATATAAAGTCATATATATTATTATATTTTCAAAGAGAAAATCATTTTTTTATCTCAGCTACGATTGAAAACAAATGGCTCATATTTTTTTGATCAATGAGCATTCATCTTATGAATCTGTTAATCCGTCGGTCTTTCGGTAATGTAATTAATAACTAAATTCTTTAAAAGATATTCCTCTGAATGCATTATTCTTAATTAACTACTCTATAACTTTCTATGTCCGTGACTGCATACATTTTGTTTTTTGTCTTCCTTGTTTCTTGGCCGACTTACTCCTAATTAACACAATAACTAACCATTATATTTTACAATATTACTCGTATTTGTCAAGGATCTAAAGGATAAGACAATGGACAATAAATTTATGTACAAACCCAATGATAATACACAAAATTTTCACTTCTGTAGGTTACAATTAGTGGTTGAAACGTTTAGACACTAAACTAAAAGAACCAACAAATCAAAAAGCAATTAAGTCTCCGAAGTTATTAAGCCAATGAATAAGAAAATGTTATCAGAAAGTTTTGGAACTAGTGTAATAAATAGCCAAACGTCCCCTCCCTCCATGTGTATTTGTACTTTGAAACAAAACAATATTGAAATAAAATTTACAACATAATTAAACAAAAAGAATATGAGATAATAAAATGGTAACCACTCATCATTGTTTGTGGATTTGCTGTAGCGAAGCTGCTTGATAACTTTTCTATGTGTGTATGTCTGTATTTTCATTCTTTAACATCATTTCTTCCCCATTGATTGTGATCTATATGTACACCCAAATTTATGATCAACAGAACAACTTCTTTTGTAGATTAAACTCACGGTCAAGATATGAGACACTGTAATTAGCTTGTACCAACCAGTCATGATACAATAAAATTTTTCAAACATTAAGACAACAAATGATAGAACGTGTATTTAAAACGTAGGTACAAGCATCATATACAGTCTAATATCCCCTCCTTCCCTGTGTATTTTCCAATTTAGTATCCTGTTTCCTGAGTCTAATTATGATATTTTTACTTTCTATTCTTATTTCTTAATTTTGATTTATTGGAATGAACTTTTTGAACGAAAAGATGAGGAAAATTAGAGGTACTAAAGTCTTTGATTCCCTTCAAACCAATACATTAAAGACCTAACGCCTGCCCTGACTACTCAATCCATTTTCTAAGATCTTTCAGGACACATGAGCTCGTCATACTTTTTCATAAAATAGTTATCTAGGGGCCTACGGGAGGATGGTGTTTAAGTGGGTGTCAAAACTCTCTAAATATTGAAATTTGAAAGCACACATCACAAATTTCTGTGGATGTCACTGGTTTATATTTAACCATTTGTTCCATTCAAATTAATTTATTGCCTCACTCTAAATTCTATTTTTGCATGGCTATATTTGAAAATAGTTGATCTTGTTCATTTTAAAACAATTTGCATATGAGAGAGACATTGATCTCTATAATACGCTAAAACACACGTGTCACGTGAGCAGGCAGATCGTGCAAATAATTGTACGCGGAATTTTGCGCGTGCAACAAATTCTTTTCATCCTTAATCCTTTCTCTTGGGATTTTTTTTGTTACAATGATTGGTTCTTTGGTTGTACTTTAAAATACAGAGATTAAATTGCATTATTTAAATTAGCATTTTGTCAAAGATTTCAAAATCCAAATTAACCATATAAAAAGCTATATGACCTTTATCTACATATTATTAGTAGCAAGTCTTCTCTATAATTTATTAGTCTGTCTTTCTTCCAATTGTCTAAAACGTTATTGCGGAAATGTAATATTCTTGGCTTTTATTTCTATTACAAAATTTGCTGATAATTTTTATGTCAATCGGTTATGCTGCATAATATTTTTATATTTGTTATGTATAAGGTTATGTGATTTTCTATTATATTATTTTTCATGGCAAAAAGGATAAATTATATTACTTGGATGTTACACCAGATTTTCATGTTCTCTAATAAAGGGAAACTCGCAGCGGGCTAAAATAACAAAACCTCCCACCCTACCCCTATTCTCCTATTGGATGAACAGCAAACTGGCCAATAAATTACTACCATGTTAGCAACCTAAATTAACGAAATTTTTCCCCTGTCATAATATCCACGTATAGTCTATATCCATTATTGTATAGTTTTAGCCACTTGGGTTTAATGACCTTTATCCTTTCTCTTAATATTTGTTGAAACCAGGAACTCTTCGTGAAGATTTTTAGGTGCGTACAATCTCTTTAGATATACTTTTTCTGCCACTATACAAATTATTTTAAAACTTTTCTATTTATTAGGCAGAATTATAGTAACAAAGTAATTTGAGAAAAAGTTTCATTAATTGAGTAAAGTAAGAGAAAAAAACGGTTTGACTTTTACCCCCATCAGCGCTAGGATGGAAGTGTAGTGGGGTGTCAGACTCAACACCCTCCTCTATATAGAACTAAACTTTATTTCACCCCAAGGCAAAACCCTGTGCACACCACTGCTGGCGTAAACAACCTTATTAAAATGTTAAGACAGCAAAAAATTTGTCTTTTTAATTATTCATTTTGTTAATCGGTAATGACATTCTTTATATGATAGAATGTCCAATCTAAACAATATTTTTTTCTTCTGATTTTGATTTACTGCCCTTCTTAAAGATAAGATTATTCTTGTTGATAATAAATACATATTATAACCGGTACGCCGCGTAAGTTTAAGGGACACTTTGATTTAGCAAATTATTTTTACATAAAAGTAACAGGATGTTTTAAATGTCTGTGTAGCGAAGAAACTGCTATCCGCTGAACCGAGATGGTTCTTATTTATACTGTGAACCTTCTTATAGGTCTTGGGAAGGCTTACATTTGGATGGGTACCTCCAATCTCCCAGGAAAAATTCCCAATAGAAAAAAAATTATCTCCTACCAAAAGGAGGGAGGAGACATTGGCCTGGAAATAATGTTGGTAACCAAAGTTTTACAACACATTCCCTCATTGCAGGTTAGCTTAAAAACTGTGGGTACTTTTAAAAAAAGACCCAATTTCATACAAAAAAATAAAAAGCCGTTACTGAGATTTTAACATGCAAAAAGTACAAATAAAATGAAATATTGAAATGTCCTTTTGAAGAAACCGGAAGAAACCTTTCTCTCTCTAGATATAATATTTTGCAAAAGACGAACATACATATACGTAAATACGCACACACATACGCAAATACGGACACACATATACGCAAATACGAACACACATATACGCAAATACGGACACACTTACGCAAGTACGCGCACACAACTACACAAATACGGACACAAACATACGCAAATACGCACAAACATACGCCAACACGGACACACATACGCAAATACGGACACTCATATACGCACATACGCAAATAAGGACACACACATACGCAAATACGCACACAAAAGCATATGGCGGGAAGAAAATTCAGAAATAAATGAATAATCCTTATTCAGAATAAGTTTCCAATATCGAGGCTACTCTTTAATTCACTTTGTTTGTCCGTCCGTCAGTCCTCAATGTGGAACATGTGATTATCGCGACTACTATTCGGCTTTTTTGTTGTAGATTTCCCTTTATAAACAGCATCCATCTTCTCCCAAAATCTACTAATAGCTTCTTTATTCCTGGACAAAGTACAAATCAAAGAAGTCATTCGCCTTGAAAACACACTCACACACAAACGCACACCCTAGCCTCACACATATAAACACACACAGACACACACACACATGCACACATGAGGAAGGGGTTTCCGACCTTGTTGTAACAAGAAAGAAAAATTCTAACTAAAAACAAGAATGACAGCTTACATTGATGCAAAAAAAATAGTTTTTCTTCAAATTCTCATGATTTTTGGGTACCTTGGCCCCAAACACTTAATTATTTTTGTCACGCCCTTGACACGGCAGCAGTAGTAACATTTCTTCACGTTTTTAATGTCGACATGGTTAGAAGCTGAGATTCGAACCTATGTTCGTTTTAACTTTCAACGAATGCATTTACTCATCAAGCAAGAGAAGATACTTTGAATGGTTCAAAGCCATTAGTTTTAACAAAATAAAATTACAAAGTAAAGAAGTTGTATCAACTTTTTTTTTATAGCTAGCCGGTCCTTTTAGTAAGTAGTAGATGTAAAATTTTTCATAGAATTCAGATATGCAATCGGTTTTTTTGTAGACCCCTTATTTTTTAAGTAATTTAAGTTTTAAAAAAAAAAAATTAAGTCGATTTTAAGGTACTAAAATGCAACAAAAAAAAGAAAGAAAATGGCCATTATGAACAAAAATAGTAAGATCTTTAATTTGACACCTAACTTTTTCAATTCTGTCAGGTAATTATTGAAAAAATCGATTTTTTTAAACCCACAAGAATAAAAACTTTGAACTCAATTTTATCATTTCATAAGTAAATAAATATGGGTTCATATATACCTTTAGAATCAGAAAAATATTACGAATCCATTGTAAGCAAAATTGAAAAAAAAAGTTTACAATATAGTATATAAACTACAATAAAAGGAATTATATGAAAATATCATATTATATTGTACAGGCAACGTCTTAACTTTTGAATTGAGTATAAAAATGGGAAGGGGGTATAGAGGGGGTAAAGAGGGGGTAAAAAAGGGAAGACGATAGTGTTGCCAGAACAAAAAATACAATTGGCCAGTTTTATATTTTTTTATTTTTTTACTTTTTTTCAATTTTGCTTACAATGGATTCGTAATATTTTTCTGATTCTAAAGGTATATATGAACCCATGTTTTTTTTATGTCTGTTTGAGAAAATATTTAGGTCTAAAGTTTTTATTAAACCGAGGTTAAAAAAATAGATTTTTTCAATAATTACTCAACAGAATTTTAAAAGTAAGGTGTCAAATTAAAGATCTTACTATTTTTGTTCTTACTGGCCATTTTCTTCTTTTATTTTGTTGCGTTTTAGTACCTTAAAACCGACTTAATTATTTTTTTAAAAAACTTAAATTACTTAAAAAATAAGAGGTCTACAAAAAAACCGATTGCTTATCTGAATTCTATGAAAAATTTTACATCTACTACTTACTAAAAGAACCGGCTAGCTATATAAAAAAAAGTTGATACACCTTCTTTTTAAAATACCAAAAAGTGAATTAAACGACCGTCTCTCCCAAATGAGAAAAGAATGGGGCATAATTATTTTGCCAGTTTCGCGAATCATTAACCCCCCCCCCCTTCACCCCCCCTTTAAGCAAATAGACTTGGCTTTACTTTTTATTTATAATGTATTTAAAAAATTACATCAATGCCTCCAATATACTGTTAATATAAGGGATAGACGTAACTACTATAATTAATTAAGAAATAGCTACGCGAAAAATTACACCTATGCATGCAATCTGCTGTAATAAGTGCTAGACGTTTTACAATGTTTATTTAACATCTAATTAATAAGCAAACAGGCGCAAGTATAGAAATTTTCTGTAGTCTGCTATTATAAGAGCCAGACGTATCACAAGGTTTATTTAACATCTAATTAATATGCAAACAGGCGCATAAGTAGCTTCTTATAGGTCCTTTGGGGTAGGGTACCACAACCCACCGAAGAGAAATCGCCCACAATAAAAAAAATGAAAATGGGGGTTAACGTTTTCCCTCCCAATACCTCTAGTGCCCGTAGATGCCTCTTGGGGCATATACGCTTTTATTCTATCAAATAAAGTATTAAGGTTTTAAATAGATTTAAACCTCCCCCCTCCCCCCAACTCTAAATATTTATGCTCTAGATGATTGGGGAGTAGCTACCAATTGATATCAATTTTTCAAAATGTTGCTTATTAATTTTTACATTTAGTTTAAGTGGTTCTTAAGGTCATATTAAAGCTATGTATTTACAGCATAATATTAATTGCATTGAACTGAATAAATGTATGGTTATATTTTGTACTCTTGTTATTGGCTAGGGTTGGGCCGGATATTGTTTTGGCCGGATACCGGATATCCGGCTGATTTCAAAAGCCGGATATCCGGTATCCGGCAAATATCCGTTTATCCGGTCAAATTACCGGATATCCGGCCGGATAACCGGCCAAATTACTACATAAAGTATCAAAAAAAGATATAGTCCCTTTTGTGGCAACGCACCTTAAGGGGCGATTCATTGAATTTTTAAAATTGCTTTTAATAGATTATTTTAGGTTAGATTAGGTTATATTTGGTTAGGTGATTGCCCCGCAGGGTTAGGCAATTGTCCCCGCAGGGTTAGGCAATTGTCCCCGCAAGGTTAGAGTCCCCGCGAGGGGCTAGAAATAAGAGGAAAGCTACTGTGAAAATACGAATAATCGCTCCTTAATGGGCGTTGCCATGAAAGGTACTATATCCGCAAAAAAAATTTCTTCATAAACTGGTGTTTTATATAATACTAGCGGCTGAGTCCCTAGTATCTAGGGATATTAAAAGGGACATGAAAGTGCAGAAAAATTCCTTAAAACCTTAAAAATTAGACAGCCTTAAACCACCCTGGGACCTATTAGAAGCTTCACTCTAAAGGAGAACCATATCGGTTCAGCAGTTAGTTAGATTCTTCGCTACAGACAAAAAAAGCTTACTACTTTATATAATAGGATTAAATAAAGGTTAAAACTTATAAATTAAGTAACTATTAAATGATCTTTCTCTTAGCAAATAAATGTAATTAACTATTGCTACCCTCTAACAGTTGGAGGATGGGCGGGGAGGTGGCGTTGAATGCCTGCCCCCCCCCCCCTCTATTTTTTTATAAAAGGTAGAGTGCTATAACTGAGTGACTTTCAAAATATGGGTATGACACATAACTGAGAGTTGAAATTTTCTTAATACCTCCTTACTGGCGGGCACAGGATGCCAGCAAATCTGGTAAGGTCATTCAGGTAAAAAGTAAAAATATTTTTTTACTTAAACAAAGCATTTCATGTTATCTAATACTAAAATATCCTATAGTCGTACATCCTCATATGTAATATAGGTGTTCAAGTCGATTTCAGGATCCAGGTATAATCCTGCAAGTCCTGAACCTCCAGGTCTCCAGAAATCTTTAAACAGTTCCTGTGACTGCAAATTTTTACTTGAAGATTTTAAATTTTAAACTTAGGCTTTTTTATATGTCTTCATGACATATTAAAATTTCATAAAATCCGTTGCCGTTTACCTGTCAACCATCTGTTTGCGGCTGGCTGCTGCCAAGTACTGCTGCCACCGCCAAAATTTATGTTTTAAGATTTCTAATATAAAATTTACATAAAGATAAACATATTCAGAAAAAAATTGTTCTTCTAGCTTCAATAATAAGAAAATTACAGCCATTCAAGATAAAAAAAACAGAGATTTTTGTTGTAAAATATAAAACATTATATTGCCGGATATCCGGCCGGATAGTTTCAATATCCAGTATCCGGCCGGATATTGAAAATGGCCGGATATCCGGCCCAACCCTATATTGGCCAAGGCATTCATAATTTTTGTTAAGTGCAATTGACAGCAGATGAAAGCAGTTTTGACGCTTTAAGCTATAACACATTTTTGGCTAAGGCTCGAGCCTGTCTCCTTCTTGTCAATTTGCTGACTATATAATCATCCTTTATTAAAAGTAACAAGATGTCTTTCCATATGTATTGAATTATCTCGCAAACCTATGGATTGATATTGAGCCATTACAAAAAGATTGCATGCTATGAAATTATATTGAAAATAGATAGAAATTGACAAAAATACTTCACTTTATTTTTAAAACTTTGTATAGAAAACAAACATCAAGGATAAAGAACATAAAGTTGGAAAATGAAAGTCTAACAACTTTATTACACACTACGCTCTTGGGGCACTTGAGATAAAGGCTGGTTTTTTTTGAGGGGGGGAGGGGGGTCAGTCATTATCTTTCAATTTTAGTTTTAAAAAGAAAAAGGATATCAAAGCTGTAAATTTTACGATTACCAAAAGTTTTTTACCATGTTATCTTATCCTCTGGTTCAAATTTGAATTTTCATTGATTGGTTTCGAACTAATTTTGTAAACACTTTACAGTCAATAACTTATATTTTCACACAAGGTAGTTTTGTCTATTATAAATTGAGATGTATATCAATTTATCGTCCAATTTCTTATCCATAAAGATGCCTGTTACGTCCCAGTATACAGTAAAAATTTCAAACCTCTATAGCATTTCCCTTGACAAATACTATAAAGTTTTTATTCAGAATGCAATCGTGTCTTGTCTTCAGATATTTTTATTCATATCCTTACCCCAAAAAGGAGCTGAATGTCTGTTTGTCTGATAACCGCTGAATATTTGATTTCACAGCATGAGGTCTCAGATTTTGATAAAAACTTCCAGTCCCCTTCATTTGGTCATAAAACTAGGGGCTGGGTGATTTTTAACCTTTTTAATCTGTTTAAAGTCCGATTTTTCGCGCATTTTCTCACTGTGGTGTTTTCACAATGAAAAAAAGGCATTTTTTCTTGATTTTCAAGTTTAAAATTTTTACATTAATTTTCAACTTACATACATGTTTTATATATCAAATTAATCCCCCAGATGGGTACAATATAGAATTTGTCTTTAAAATCATGAATTACAGGGTGTCCCAAGAAAAATGTCAAAACAGGTTTTTTAAACTTTTGACACTGTGAGGAAACGAAGTTTGCCCATTTCTTGCCTTGAGAGTGCATATCATCCATTTTACAACACATATGAAGTAAATTTGGCGTGGTAACTCCAAATTTGGACACCTGAGAAATTTTTGAAACACCCTGTAAAAGTTATTTTTGCGTCTGTAGAGCTAAAAATTGGTACAAATCGATTATTCTTTTCAAATTAGCATACAAAGTATTTAAGTGTGTTAGGCCATAGTGTTTTCTGACCAGATTACAATTTTATATTTTTTGGACACCCTGTATTTTCAAAAAAATTAACAATTAGGAAAATTTCGAATGAACACGTACTTCCATATGACTGACAACAAAATTTTACAATTGCAGGGATGTTAATGAATAAGACCATAGACGATATTAATTCATATACTATATGTACATCCCCAATTGTGAGAAACACATCATTACTTTTGAACCAACCAATCAAAATTCATCAAAAGTAAACAAAGTTTTAGTGCAAATAATAACAGATTTCTTTATCATCATGTATATCAATTTTTCATTCATTGTCTTATCCCTTAAGATCCCTGAGCAAAGGCGAATAAGCAATATGTGCTGTCCTAACAATTTTAATATGTGATACATTTTGCGGTTTTGAGGGCACACCCCCTCCCTCCCCTCGTACCTCGATGAAGTTCTTTACTTTACATAATATGTAATTTATATTTCACATTTGGTTAAACTTCAAGTTTTGGACAAAATTTGGTAATTATAATGTTTAAATTTGCAGAAGACCACGCCCACTTAACTCCCCCCCCCCCATACTTAATTTGCTTTCCTCCAAGGTTATGTTTGAAAGGTTGAGATTTTTATGGCTCATAAATTTTCACTAGAAATAAACTATTTTCTCGAGTACCTTCAAGGAAAAGATCTTAAAATCATTGGTAGAAAAGTTTGTGCTCTGCTTTGAAGAAAGTCCCCAGAGATTTTAAGCTATCACAGGAGAGATTGTTATTATTAAATTTTAGAGACCAGAAAAGGTTATAGTACCATATCCCCTCCCTCCCTTACTTATTTTTTACTGGTAGTATCGAAAAAAACTTTAAATTTTCAACCTTTAATTGAAAAAATTTCTTCCTCTTAAACCCCTCCCCCATTTCTCGTATAACAGGAAATGACTTTTTTGAAAGTTTTGTTGGTATTTTTACAGTATCATCTTGGTGAGTAGACTGGTCCAGTTTTGTTGGTATTTTAGCAGTATTATCTTGGAGATTAGACTAGTCCAGTTTTGTTGGCATTTTTACAGTATCATCTTGGAGAGTAGACTGGTCCAGTTTTGTTGGTATTTTTACAGTATCATCTTGGTGAGTAGACTGGTCCAGTTTTGTTGGTATTTTTACAGTATCATCTTGGAGATTAGACTAGTCCAGTTTTGTTGGTATTTTTACAGTATCATCTTGGAGAGTAGACTGGTCCAGTTTTGTTGGTATTTTCACATTATCATCTTGGAGAGTAGACTGGTCCATTTTTTGATATTTTTATAGTATCATTTTAGAGAGTAGACTGGTATAGGTTTCTTGATACTTTTACCTAATCATCTTAGTGAGTAGACTGTTCCAGTCTTGTTGGTGTTTTTACTCTTTGAGAGTAGATTGGTCCAATTTTGTTGGTATTTTTACAAGTTCATCTTAGTGAGTAGATTTGTTCATTATCATTGGTTTCTAAAATATGCTGTAGGTCAGTAGACTGGTCCATTTATGTTGAAATTTTACATAATCATCTTATTTAGTAGGCTGGTTCTTTTTTAAATTATCATATTGGATAGATGTTGAATTTAATATAAACTTTTTGCCTTTAGATAAACCAATAATTTTACATTCAGTAAATTTTCTCTCTATTTATCAAATTTTTTGGAAGTATTAAAAATTAAGACTACAAAAGAATCAAATTTTTTTTCCATAATGAGTAGTGGAAAGCTTTGAGCATAACACATTTTTTAAATATTATATTTTTGGACAGGCTAATGGTCAAACCTTCCCTTTTTTTCCCTCCACAATGGAATACTATTGACAATTAAAGAAAGAGAAGGGTGGGGGGCAAAAAAGGAGTAATTTCCATTCCGCATATGTTTCACATCATTAAATCATTGGAAATTATAATTATTATAGCACAAACTATTACTTCCTTTATGATTCAATCTCACAAAAAAACATTCAATAACATTTATTTGTATCTATTTGCGTTAATAAGCGAATGTGATAATATGCGGAATTGAATACACACCGACAAGGTGATATAATTCATAAAATTCAAGTATATTTAACAACTAAAGATTTTTTCCAAGAAAAATAAGTTAAGGTGAGAAGTTGGAATAGAGCGGAAGGAAACAAAATGGGAGAAGGGTTTTGACTGTAAATTATACTTGTACCCAAAGTTTTATATTTGTACCCAAAGTTTTATAATCACGTTATCTTTTTCGTCGACTAAAAAACAGGGAGACACAATTAAAGTGACTAAAATCCATATAATAAAGTAACAGGATGTCTATCAGTCTCTTTGTACCGAAGGACCTCGCTTAACACTGAACCGATCTGCAGGGGCGTCCAAGCTTTTTTTTTTGGGGGGGGGTAAAAAATTTTAGGGGGGGGGGTAATTCGTGTTTGGGGGGGGTAAATACTCCCCCCAAATCTGTTGGGGGGGGTAATTACCCCCCCAAAACTAATTTACCCCGGGGGTAAAATTTTTGGGGGGGGTAATTTAATTATGTAAAAAAGCACCTACCTAATCTATTAAGTTAATAAGTACTATCCTATAACATAAAGTAGTAAGTAAGGTTTATTTGACTATAGCTTCAGATTTCATTACTTTTAATACTGAGTTCTCCTTTTTAGGAAAGCTTCACATAGATCCCATGATGGTTCCACACTATTATAGGTCAATCCTTTGAGTGGTTTTAGGCTATTTTTCTCCTCCCTTTTTACCCTTTAGAAAACACGAGTTCTTAGATGCTAAGGGCGCCACTACTATTCAAATATATAGTAGTATCTCATTCTTTAGAACATAAAAATACAATAATTAACTCACTAACCAATGAACTAATATGATTATACTTTAAAGTGAAGCGTCTTATAGGTCCTGGTAAGTTTTATAACTAGTTTTGAGACACCCTGACATCCTCCCAAAAGAAATCGCCTATAGAAATTCTTTTTCATTATTTAATGAAATATTTAATTTAGTTAGGTATCTATTTTATGGAATCTTCAGTGCTTTACAATTACATCATAGATCCCCGGGATGGTTTTAGCCCTTATAAAGGCCCAAGCAAATAAAACATGATCAAACTATTAAATTTTTTGTTATCATGGTTAAGAACTGTTTTAACTGGTTGGACTATATTGGGGTATAGTCCCTTTTGTGGCAACGCTCTTTAAGGGGCGTTTCTTCGTTTTTTTCACACAAGCTTCTCTCCTATTTCTAGCCCCTGCGGGGGGCCAATTGCTTAACCATGTGGGGCAATCACCTAAACCAATATAACCTATCCTAAAATATAACATAAAATATATTACACCTCAAGGCTCGAGTCACACTATGACTTTTTTTAGGGGGGGGGGGGCGGGGATTACTCCCTCCCCCCCCAAAAAAAAATTTTCAGTAAAATTTTTTTTAAGAACATTCAATTTGAGGGGGGTAAATACCCCCCCCAAAAAATTTTTTTTAAAGAACATTTATTTTGGGGGGGGTAAATACCCCCCCCCCCCAAAATCGTTGGGGGTGCCTACGGCACCCCCAAGGTAGGGGTAATTTTTTTTTGGGGGGGGTATTGTTCACAAAATTTTGGGGGTGCCAAATGGCCCATTACCCCCCCCCCCTTGGACGCCTATGCCGATCTGGTTCTCCTTAATAGGGTAGCTTCTTATAGGTGCCGGGAAGGTTTATAACTATTTTGACATTTTAAGTGCCACTTGAGGCCTCTAGGGGCGTAGCCGTTAATGAAATAATAAAGTATTTAAATATAGTAGGAAGACACAAACACTTATGTAGTAGCTCCGGTGCTGAAAAATCTATAAAAAAATCCACTGTGTTCCAAAAACCAATTAGGGGACGAAAAGTAAATTATGGACTCTTTCCTCTTCCTTTCTTTTGTACACTTTGCAATTCGTTAATTTAATTAGTTAAATAACCAGAAGAAAAAAAGTTGATGTTATCATTTTTGGGGGGCCAAATTCTGCAGGAAATGGTCGTGGTAGGTTTTTTTTTTGGGGTGGAAGGGAGAATATTCTAAAAATAATTAAGTTTTTGCCATTGAAGGAATTTTTTAAAATTAAATGGTCTGTATGTGGCACTTTGGATACTTTTATTGAATTTTGATTGGTTGGTACCAGAAGGAGTTATTTTGTTTATCTTCATTGACTTATCTGTAGTTTCAGAGATCTTAAGAAACAAACATAATCCTTTAAAACAATCTTCTTCATAGGATAAATCCTTATCATATTGTTGTAAATAATATTTTTATAAAGCTGGCAAGGTGAAACCAATAACTCAGCAAATAGATTGTAGAGTAGCTGCACTACAATAAACCAAGGTGGCCCTTAGTTGTATGAACCCAGGAATAAGCCTATAGGATAAGACAATGGAAATTAAATTGATGCACTCAACCAATTTCGATAAATAAAAAGATTGAAAAAGTTTGGGTATTAAGATTTTTTCAAACAAAAAATGTTTCAAAGCAAACGAATGATAGATCGTGGTCATAAAACTTTGGGTACCAATAAAATTAACAGTCCAATGTCCCATTAACAGTCCAATGTCCCTTCCCTCCCTGTATATACCAGAGTACCTTCTATAGAACGACAAGCACAAGAAGGGGATGGAGTTATAAATCAAGTTCTTCTTTTTTATTGTATGCGTTTTATCATCTAATAAACATTTATTTTACAAAAAAAAGTTCTGCCTAAATAATATATTGATATATGTTTGTTTTTTTAAATATTAGCGGTTGCGATCCTATTATCTCTGTATTCGAAGGGGGGTAGCCTAAAACCATCCCTGTATCTTGTATGCGAAACTTCCCTGAAATGGACAACTGACAAACCAAAAAACCTTACTACTTAATTAAAAAATGATATTGTGCTATTTTTTTATAAACTTTGCATAATTAAACTTACTTTAAATGCAATTTTTATTCAACTACTTTTCCCAACATAAATTTGCCATTGTTTGATCAAAAAGATACGGTCTTATTTTCTACCTACCCCTGACTATTTTCAGAAGCGTGGCTGGCTCTATAATTGGTATATGTCTATATTTCCGAGGATCTTATAAAGATAATATTTTTCTAACTTTCTATTTTTGCTCATTTACTAGCGTATATTCATAATTATATGGTCCATAAAATAGTCGATTACCATTTCCCACACTTTTCTTCATTTATAAAAGGCTTTCCTACTTCAATAACTCGTTATTACGTCGATAAAAATCAAAAATCTTAGATTTATTAAAAGGCCTATTTGTAAGTAATACAATTGTATTCAATTCTGATTAAATCAGACTTGCCTGATAAAGAGATATTGCCCCTAATAAAAGAATCACAACACCCCCTCTCAAACTTGCTACATGTATGAGGTAACCCCCACTAAATAGCTCAACTACTAGTAAAATGAATTTTTTTTATTGAGAAAAGCTGATACTGATTTTGTCATTCTTGTTTTATGCTGACCTAAATTTATTGATTGTATAAAGAGAATTTAGCAAAAAATAAAGCTAAAAAAACGTGCAATCAAGGTCAACTTATGAATTGGGGTAGAAATTTCAAAGAAGATCAAAGATAAGAATGTCCATCATTGGCGCAGCAATGCAAAATTTTAGTTTAAAGCAGACGTATAAATACACCATTATATAAAGCCAGTAAATAGCATATTACCTAAATTACACTGAAAAGCAGTGTTGCGGAGCCGGAAGCCGTGGAGCCGCCATATTTTGCTGGAGCCTGAGCGGTAATTTTCGTTAAAAACGGCTCCGGACTAGATAAATAAAGAGATTTTTTATGAATTATAATTTGGTAACTCTGTTTTGTCATGTGCAAATGCCTCTATTAATTTTTTCAAGTCTATTTTTATCAAAAATTTAACATTTAAACCCTTCAAAAGTCAAAAATAGAAGTGGGAAAAATATGTCCAGTTTTTTTTCTTGATATTAGTTCGGAGCCGGAGCCGCACCAAAATCAAACGGCTCTACAACGCTGCTGAAAAGGATGATGAGTTCACTGAAGTTATTTCTAAAAGGAAAAGACTTTTTAACTCGATCCAGTAAATCTATCTCATCAAATTGTAAATTAGGATGTTTTCTTAATGAAATATTCAAAACTGACTTGGGACCTATTGTAAACTTCCCTAAACTACAAAATTTGGTCATACACACGAAATAAATAAAACCTGGATTTTAAAAATCATTACAATCTTACCTAACCAGAATAATTAAGCATCAAAATTAGACTTTTAAAGAAAGTTTAAGGTACAATAACTTATTTTTCCACTTTAGCCTAACACAAGCAGAAAATATTATGTAAACTTTTCGCATGGCGATAGGTTTTTTTAAAAGTTATATGTATGTATACCTACATATTTTTTTTGTTTACTTAGGTCTAAACATAGAAATTCCATTTTAAAATCTAGGAAAATTGAACATAAGGTCAAGAAATTAAGATATTTGACAAAAACTTTTTTTTAAAACAGGGATAATTATGATCATTCAGGGGAAAGCTTTAGAGTAAAGGAATTATTTTCAAGAATTAATTTAGTTACCTTACAAATCTAAGGAGAGGATTTTTTAATGGCAAACAGCTATCATAGTTTTATTCTCAAGGTTAATTTTTTAGGGGATGGGGAAGTTGGCAATTTTTCAAGAGGAGTCACTCCTACCCAATGAAAATTAGCCAAAAACATTGAACAAACCTGAAGGGATATTCCTTACAAGATAGACTTTAGACTTTATAAACATTTAGTGGGATAGATTCCGGACAAGCAGACAGAATAACAAACGGACAGACATCATTCTCTTGAATTTTAGATCATCAAAACTCTTTATTTCTAAACTTCAGAAAATTATTCCCTTGAAAAATCTAAAAAGTCTGGGAAAGCGTATTTAAAATGGCACAAAAGTTTAGGATCTAAATTATAAAAGTTTAGGGCATAATTTAATTTTTGACCTGCAAATTAGGTCGGTGTGGCCTTCGTGTAGCAAAATAAAGTGGCTGGTATTGCCCTTTTGAATCCAATCTAAATTTGGGAGGTGTGAACCTCAAATAGCAAAACAAATTTGGCGGTGTGGCACTCGCGTAGCAAAACAAAATGTGCAGATTTACCCTTTTAAACCATTCTAGATTAAGGAGGTTTGGCCATCGCTTATCAAAATAAAATGGAGGATGTCTTTTTAAAGCCCTTACTTCAATTGACTTCTACTGACCATTTTAAAAGGCAACGAATCACACTGTGTGTGTGACTTTGATTATCTTTGATTTTTCGTAGGGATTTGGTTGCATATAGGCCGTAACCGCATCTGCGATTGTATGTATTTTTAGTGGGCCAAACAACAAAAGAATACCTTTTTCTTCAATAAATGGTAAAAAAATCGACGCTTTAAATGTAGCTTTTTTGGCGAAACTCTGTACATGTTATTTAAATGATAGTGCCTTTAAAAGAGTGGTATTTGTTTTTCTTTTCAAAATTATTATTTTTTATGAGGCTTGACCTTTAGAACTCAATCTTAATTATTAATACAAAACCTGCGGCTTTAACGTGAGGGGTGATGCATCCCTTCCTCTTATAGTGGCATACTATTACTTAAGACTTGAAAAATAGTACTGCTGCTGATCTGCCAGGCGTGTGTAATTGATAATAAAAGTGAGTCGACATACCTGTCTTAATAAAGGCTTTAATAAAAATGCAATTTTTTTCAAATCACAAAATTTATATTTTATGGCTTTGATAAAAAATGATCATTTACCCTATCCCCCCTTTCCTAATGGGTGAATTTTCACAGTTAAGACACAAAGATCGGCTAAGCATATAGCAATTTTTTACAAGACAAGATTTTCTTCAACAAGAATTGTCCGGCTTCCATTAATTCTATTCTAATCTTCGAATAAAGATTATTGAAACGATAAGTTAAACACAGCGTATTTAGTATTTAGATGATATAACATCATTGGAAAAATTATAAATTTGACCAAAAATCTTAATGAAATTGATAAAAAGCGCTATTTATTTTTTGCGTCATTGTTATGTTATAATAGAATTAAAAGTTAGATAACTAGTTAAGATAGATTTACCTATGTACAATACTTTGCATTGTACCAAATTAATCCTCTAAAGGAGAGATATAAACCAATTGACAAGAAAAATCTATAAGCCGCAATGCTCATAAAGAATTCAAATTTAGAATATGCAAACAAACTGTGTTCACAGTGGTCCTCAAGGCAAAAGAAGTTTGACAAAACCTACCATAAAAACGGACTATATGGCCATCAAATATACACATTGGAGGGCCAGGAACTGATTTTCTTAAAATCATAGCTGTTCCTTCTTGGGGTTTATTCCATTTTAAAGTTAACAGACCAAATTCCCTAAAAAATCAAGGTTGTTTGTCACGATTTTGTTGCTTTGGATTCAAACCTTTATAACTTTGGCTGTATGTAAGACTCATGAAAGCTAAACCTACCATTGGAAAGCCTATTGAATGACAATTTCAGACATAGCTTTAAATTTTTTGTAGCTTTCTTACTTTTTGCTCTACAAGGAAAATTGTAACCAAAGGGAAAAAATTTATTGATAAATCTATTCTCAGAAAGGCTTTCACTAGGGTATTTTGATGTAAATTTTTCAGGATTTTTCTTATGTTCAGTGATTCTTTTGATGACAAATGCAAAAAATACACTTTCATACATTTAATTTGGTTTATTTGCATTTTTTCTACCTTGTGCCAAAAATTTTTTATAAAAATTATAAGTTGGTGTATATTTTTTTGTCCAAAATTGTACATAAATTTCAGGAATAAATATTAAGAACCATCAATTGCTACATTTTACATGTGTAGTTTTAAATTTCCTATATTTATGGTTGTATAGGAGCCTCAAAAATGCTAAACCTACCATTGTAAAGCATGTTGAACACTCTATCCAAATAAACCTACGACTTTAAAAAAAAAATTGACTTCAAAGGCTTGCACAGGATTTATGTTAGGTGTAATAAATTTCACCAAAAATGTTTTCTTTCCTACAAAATTTGGAGTAGAAGGGAGGTTACAAAGCAGTAATAGTTATCACATGTCCTGTTTCAACACCAATCTATGGAGGGGGTGTGCCCCCCCCCCCAAAAAAAGGTGCAGGGCTTAGGTGCCCCCCCTTTCCCCCCATAAAAGGGAGGGGGGTAACAATTTGATTGTTGAAAATAATGCAAAATTTAAAAATTTAAAAAAATATTTTTTTCAAAACTCAACAAGATATAACATACCCCCCCTCCCCCTCCCCTATCCCATATCTATGGGGAATAATTCACAGTTGGGGGAGAGGGGGGGGGGGGGGTGTAAAAAGTGCATGAAGAGTCATCATCATTGCCTTTTAGTTCTCGGCAGAACGTAGGCCATGCACAATGGTTCTCCAATCTTCCTTTGTTTGGGCACGTTTTGAGGCAATGCTAAAAGATGGAATTTTTAAATCTTTCAGTTCACTTAAAGGGACTGTAAACGTAAATTTTTCTCATCTTAATATCAAATCTTAACATTATCTCATTCATAATATCTCACAGATAGAGCAAAACGCGCTTTTGTTTGCTTAAAAAACGGCTTTTTCTGATGATTATTATAAGGTACAGGGAAAGGAAGAAATTTTACGTATTATATAAAATGTGCATTAAATTCTTTTTTTCTCCCATTATAGCTAAAATTTAATTTTTTCACATAGTTCTTTATTTTTCCTAACGGTTAAGCTAACTTTTAACATAATCCTTGCTTTAAACCAATGTATAGTTACTTAGAAATTGATAAAATAAGCAATATTTTTTATTGAAAACCAAATACAATAATAAAGCTAGAAACTGTTTTTTTTAGTATCCAATTAACTTTAGATGGCCCATCTCTCGCCCACCTTTAATTACAAAATTTGTAAATAATAAAGATGCAACATTTCTTTATAAACAGTCTGATAAAAGTGTAAACTAATTCTCCAAAGTGGGTTGTTTATAGTCCAACACAATAAAAAAGGATATTATCACTTCAAATAATCTCTAAGATTCAACCCTTTGTAAACAGTAAGGTATTTTTTTGTCAATAATATGAACTTAAAATAAATCTTTATTACTTAATTTCTACGTTATTACAGCATGAATTAACAATTTTATGTCATAAAATAAATGCTTAACAGTAAGTAAATAGTTTAAGCTATATGTGACAAGTTAAATATCCCTACAAACATTTTAATAAAGAAAAAAGTTCAGATTTTCCCTGTTTTTCCAGTTTTCCCTCCCAAAATACCAAAAAATCAAGGCTTAAATCCTTGATATTTTTGTTAATACGACGTTTTTAGTTGATCAGTTTATTGAAATGTGCTTAGAAAATGTTAAGATTTGATAATATGATGAGAAATTTTTACCTTTACACTCCCTTTAAGTGTTTCCTCCTCCAGGTTGTTTTTGGTCTACCTGGTTTCCTCTTTCCTATTTGAGGGTTCCAAGTCAAGGCCTGGATATATCATCATGCCCTTTCCTTAGTGTGTTCCCCAACCATCACCATTTCCTCTGTTTTATTGTCAGTTTAATGTCTGACATGTCACTGCGCTCTAGAAGCTCAGCATTTGTGATCTTATTTGGCTGAAAGATCTAGTGGATTCTCCTGAGACATTTATTAATATATGTCTGTAGCTTGGAGACCACTGCTTTGTTTAGGAACCAAGTTTCAGCCCCATACAGCAAAACAGAGAGAATATCTTAACTTGATCTTTATGGAGATGTTGTTGGAATTCCAAATGTTGTTCAGGCTGGCAAAGGCTGTCCTAGATTTGTTAATTCTAGCTTTAACATCTGTTAAAGTGCCTCCAGCTTCATCAATTTTACTTCCAAGATACTCAAAACAATCTACATCCTCAAGAATTTGGTCTCCAATAGTAATTGGTTCTTGGGAATTTGCATTTAATTTGAGTATTTTGGTTTTAGGAACATTAATTTCTAGTCCAATTTTCTTGGAAGTTTCAGCTATCATGTTAGTCCTTCTTTGCATTTGACTTCTATTGCTTGTTAACAAAGCAATATCATCAGCAAAGTCCAAAACTCCCAAATATTTTGGATTGCCAAATAGCTCCCAGCAAATGCCATCATTACTTTCACAGTTCTTCATGATCCAGTCAATGGCAAGGAGGAAAAGGAAGGGAGAAAGAAGGCATCCTTGTCTGACGCCTGTTACAATCTCAAAAAAGTTTGATAGTTTACCTTTATACATTACATTTCCACCTCCTTTATGAAAGATAGCTTTAATGATATTGATTATCTTTTCTGGAATGCCATAGTGTCGGCAGATTTTCCAGAGAGATCTTCTGTCTAAAGAATCAAATGCTTTTTTTGTAGTCAATGAAGTTTACAAAGAGCTCAGAGTTTCATTCCTTGGATTGCTCTATGATGATTCTTAGAGAGGTTACCTGATCAATATTGGAACGGTTTAGTCTAAATCCAGCCTGATTAGGTCTTAGCTTTTCATTAACCTTTTTCTTTATTCTATTAAGAAGAATCTTACTAAGGATACGGCTAGTTACTGAAAGGACGCCTGCAAGAAATAACACCCTTTAACTGTTAAAAGACTGCCACAAGAAGACCCAATACCCCAAATTATAAGCCTTCAGCTTCAATAACAAAAAAGTTCTAGGCATTTCAAAATAGCATTTTATGTACAATGGAATTTTTGAAAGATTTCCAATGCTCATAAAAGAAAAAACAATATTAAATTACGTTGCCTAGACATAAAATTATAACCTTATCTTTGTCAGAAACTTAGATTGCCTGTAACTGATTACATTTTTACAATAAAAACACCACATTTCATAGTCAAAATCTATGAAAAAAATTCGATTTAAATTGCATTTTTAAACGAAAATCATAGCGGAAACAAAGGGGTAAACTAATACAAGCTTAGCTGTGATTGGTTGTTAAGCTGATTCAGCCTTCTGATTGGCTACAGTACATTCGGTACAACACAAGTAAAACTTAATTTTTTTTTAATGATTTTGACTATAAAAATGGGTATTTTTATTGTAAAAATATAATTAGTTACTGGAAACCTAAATTTATGACAAAAATAAGCTTATAATTTTGTTTCTAGGCCACATAGTTTAATTTTAAAGTTTTCAACATGAGCATTGCAATTCTTTTAAAATTTCCATTGTACATAAAATGTCATTTTAAAATGCCTAGAACTTTTTTGTTATAGAAGCTGAAGGCTTCAAATTTGGGGTATTTGGTCTACTTGTGGCAGTCTTTCAGCAGTTAAAGCGTGGTATTTCTTGCAGGCTTCCTTGAAAGAAGCATTATCCCTCTGTAGTTCCCACATTGGGACAAGTGTCCTTTTTTGGCTAGTAATGAGATATGTCCATTCTTCCAGTCCTCTGGGCATAACTCATCATTCCATACCTTTGTGATCAAAGGTAGGAATGCCTCAGCTGATGTATCTAGGTCTGCTTTTATGACCTCAGCTGGTATGTTATCAGGTCCAGTGGCCTTGTTATTTTTCAAATTTTTAATGGCCTCTTTGATTTCCAATAGATTTGGCACTTGACAGTCAATGTCAAGTGCATCTGAGGGTGGAATCTCAGTTTCTTCCTCTGGAACTGGAAGATTTAGCAGTTCAGTGAAGTGCTCTGCCCATCTATTTGAAATATCTTCATCAGTTTTAAGGAGTGAACCATCCTTGTCCCTGATGTGTGATCCTGATTTGTGTACTTTACCTGCAATGCTCTTAGTAATCTCATAGACATCTTTCATTCTATTTTGATTAGCAGCATTTTCTGCTTGCATAGCAAGGTATTCCAAGTGTTCTTTTTTGTCAATTCTGACACTTCTTTTGATTTCCCTGTTGAGCATCTTATACAGGTCTTTATCTTCTGGAGAGTTTCTAGAAAGTGTCTTTTGTCTTACATCTCTTCTTTGATCCATGAGATCAATGGATCTTTTAGTGATCCACGGCTTTTGGTTAGCCTTTTTGAAACCTAATCATTCTTGGCTAGTATCATTATAAACTTTTTTGATACTTTGCCCAATATCTTCCACTCCATCTTCCTCTTGAAGAGTCAACAACTTAAATCTGTTCTTTTGAGTGAGCTTAAACTCTTGTAGCTTTTCAGAGTTTTGAAGGGTTGTTAAATTATATTTCTTCCTGGGGTTAGGGTTTGAGTCCTGCTTTTTAAATCTAAGCCGAACTTTAGAAGATAGAAGATAATAGTCTGAATGGTCCTCTTTCAAACCTGACATCAAGGAGAGAACCTTTTATACATCTAGATATACAGATGTGGTCTATCTGTTTAAAGGTTCTTTGATCTGGTGATCTCCAGGTGGCAGTATGAATCTTCTTGTGTTTAAAGATGGTTCCACCAATGACAAGTTTGTTTTCAGTACAAAAACTTACAAGTCTATCACCATTGTCATTTTCCTTGCCATTACTTAAGCCTAGGCCATATTTGCCCATGACTTCTTTAAATTCTCATTATTACTCCCCTCTTGAGCATTGAAATCTCCTAGGAGCATGGTCAGGTCCTTTTCTTTATGACCATTCTTAAATACAGAGTCAAGCTGGTCATAAAATTCGTTTTTGACCTCTGTATCTGCTTGTTCTGTAAGAGCATATGCTACTATAATTCTCAGATTGATGTTTATATCTGAGGATTTGAAGTAAGCCTCCATGATTCTTAGGGGAAGTTACCAGAATTTAGAAGGGGAAGAGTTAAAAAAAATGAAAAAAATTCCCAGAGATGTCTAAGGAGGTGGGGGGAGGGGTTGAGGGCACACCCCCTCCAGTGATTGGTGTTTAAACAGGACATTTGATAACTATTACTTCTTTGTAACCTCCCTTCTACTCAAAATTTTGTAGGAAAGAAAACATTTTTGGTGAAATTTATTACACCTAACATAAATCCTGTGCAAGCCTTGAAGTCAATTTTTTTTTTAAAGTCGTAGATTTATTTGGATAGAGTGTTCAACATGCTTTACAATGGTAGGTTTAGCATTTTTGAGGCTCCTACACAACCATAAATATAGGAAATTTAAAACTACACATGTAAAATGTAGCAATTGATGGTTCTTAATATTTATTCCTGAAATTTATGTACAATTTTGGACAAAAAAATATACACCAACTTATAATTTTTATAAAAAAATTTTGGCACAAGGTAGAAAAAATGCAAATATACCAAATTAAATGTATGAAAATGTATTTTTTGCAATTGTCATCAAAAGAATCACTGAACATAAGAAAAATCCTGAAAAATTTACTTAAAAATACCCTAGTGAAAGCCTTTCTGAGAATAGATTTATCAATAAATTTTCTCCCTTTGGTTACAATTTTCCTTGTAGAGCAAAAAGTAAGAAAGCTACAAAAAATTTAAAGCTATGTCTGAAATTGTCATTCAATAGGCTTTCCAATGGTAGGTTTAGCTTTCATGAGTCTTTCATACAGCCAAAGATATAAAGGTTTGAATCCAAAGCAACAAAATCGTGACAAACAACCTTGATTTTTTAGGGAATTTGGTCTGTTAACTTTAAAATGGAATAAACCCCAAGAAGGAACAGCTATGATTTTAAGAAAATCAGTTCCTGGCCCTCCAATGTGTATATTTGATGGCCATATAGTCCGTTTTTATGGTAGGTTTTGTCAAACTTCTTTTGCCTTGAGGACCACTGTGTGTTACGTACAGATTAGATGCGCATTTTAAATAAGAAATTTTAGTATTCTATCTCATACAGCAGCTGAGTGAATAACAGACATACAGACCAACTTAGTGTGTTGTAAAGGAGATACACATCTTGGTTAGGACATTCATTCACGACTGATCAGTTTTCTATATCACCTACCTATGGCATAATAACAGACATACTGATAGACTAAGTAAGGTATATAATGGAAGATTAATATTACATTTACACAGACATTTAAAAATATTTAATAGCGAAGCTGCTAAAGTAACAAAAATTTACCCAAAAAAAATCCTTCTTTAAATTTTGTAACACTTACACTTTAGTTTGATAAAAAAATGTTTTCTAATTAAGGGTGTTAATAATTTTGTAGAAGTTTAAATGAAATTAATAACAAGGGCAATAACACAGGGGAAGCGGCATGGAAAATTAATTAGTTAACTTTTTTTATATCTCTTGTGGTTAAATTATGTTTTGTTACTAAGGTAGTGTTTATTCAATACCAATAATCACAAATGGACAAACGACGAACGTTTACAAATTAATTACAAACTTGCAATCTAAGAAGTAATTATAGAGATGTATTGTAAATCCCCTTTGTAAACTAAAAAAATTGAGAGAATAGTTCTATGATATTAGATATTATTTTAAAAATCAGGGAACCAAGTTACCAAGGATCCATGGACAACTGAACATTGTAAAACACATATTGAATGCACTTTTAATATTAAGAAACAGACATACTAACCATTATAAATATCGAGTTGTTTTGCTTTCTAATTTGAACCCAACTGTTTCAGGATTCATCGTCAAATTTTGAGATCCGTAGGACAATTCTAACATGTGTAAATTAAGGATTAGAGCTTTCCATTAAAATCGATCACCTCAAATTGTAGAAAAGCTTCGTTTTAAAATTACTCATTAACATTGATAAAATGAACATACTTGCCTTGTAGAGTTGATGCGCTCATGCGGTTATACACAGCCTTTAAACACGAGAAGGCGAATCTAACATATCTAAAATTAAAGAGCTATATAATACTTATAAAATCTATACTAAAGAATCTGCAGGATTGGTGGAACACCATTTTAGTTAAGCTTACACGGTCTGGGCCCGAGGGTATTTTTAACAAGAAGTAAAATTGGATGGGCCGATTTAAAAACAACTTTTAGAAAAGGCTATTTTTGGTCATATGTAAATGAAAGATATAAAAATAATATTTTTCTCTTATTTTCTAATTTATTGGCTTAAAAACTTTGGGTACTTTTATGTAATTTGATTTGTTAGTTTAAACTGGTAATGCCCAAGCATCAATAAACCCCAGATTTTAATCTTTGTTTATCATCATTGGGTATGCACATCAATTTATCGTCCACTGTCTCGTATCCCGTAATATCCCAGACTTTTTCGTCACGTCTAGCAGACAAGCATATCAGACATTGAAGAGCAGCTTCACTGCTAAAGTTAAATTTTCCAAATATCAGCTCTGCCTATGTTATGTCTACAAAGGAGGTATATTTTTAGCCAAGTCTTACGACCATATGGCATTTTTTTTAAAGGGAGCGCAGCTAATAGATAATTTAGCTAAGCTTATAAGAGAGTGAATTAATTTTATCTCCAACTTACTGAAGCTTAAGATCTCAATGTCTATTGAACCGATTGGGTTCTTTTATAGGTAAACTTCACTCACATAGGTCCTTTGATAGTTTTAGCTTATTCTTTTTTCCAAATTGGAAATGGTTTTAAACTAGCTTCTTTGAATGCAGTGCCCCTAGAGGCAAAAGGCGTAGCTACAGTTCTATCTTATGATACAAAGTAGAATGATGTCTTTATATATAAAGTATCGCCAAGCACTATATATATGGCTGAGTTCTACATTTTAGGATAGCTTGAAATAGGTCACGGTGTGGTTTTCTCCTTTTTTTTGGAAGTCTTGTATTGGTTTTATGCTATTTCTGCTCTCTTCTTATTTTTGGAGAAAACTTGATTAAGATTTCAAATTATTATAGGCCAAAATTACAATGATAATAAGAGTGTTTGAGAGTATGAAAATAACTCTGCTTACATTTACTTTATCAGATTGGTTTCTGACTGATCTTTCAATCTCAGAGCAGCTTATAAAGAAACTCCAGTAGTCCCTGGTTGCCTGCCTTTTATATATAAAGTAGAAATGATAAAGCAGGGGCGAGTATTAAGTAGAGGATATAAAGTAGAAATTAAGAAAGTAATTTTTTAACCGGAGTAACATGAAACTGTTGGAACACTAAATAAATTATAATTTAAACATAATTAATCATAATTTGATTTAAAAACTTTGGAGACTTTTTTCTTGTAAAATATTAGTTGGAAGGTTGCAGCTTATACCAACAACCAAATTAATTCGAAAAAAAACACGAAATTATATGTGTTTTTTACCTGTCGTTTGGGGGCAACACATCGTAAAATTTACGACCTCTCTATTTGCCCCCCAAATATTATTTTATATTTTTTTCGCTTGTTGGTAAGGTTCAAACTTTTTCCCTATCCATTATAATATTTCTAATTATTTCTAAAAGTCGTCTTTTCCCGATGTTGCGCTAATGCCGCGTAATTCGTCATAACAAAAAATAAACGAGACGACACACAGTGGTCCTCAAGGCAAAAGAAGTTTGACAAAACCTACCATAAAAACGGACTATATGGCCATCAAATATACACATTGGGTGGCCAGGAACTGATTTTCTTAAAATCATAGCTGTTCCTTCTTGGGGTTTATTCCATTTTAAAGTTAACAGACCAAATTCCCTAAAAAATCAAGGTTGTTTGTCACGATTTTGTTGCTTTGGTTTCAAACCCTTATAACTTTGGCTGTATGAAAGACTCATGAAAGCTAAACCTTTCAGTGGAAAGCCTATTGAATGACAATTTCAGACATAGCTTTAGATTTTTTGTAGCTTTCTTACTTTTTGCTCTACAAGGAAAATTGTAACCAAAGGGAGAAAATTTATTGATAAATCTATTCTCAGAAAGGCTTTCACTAGGGTATTTTGATGTAAATTTTTTCAGGATTTTGATTATGTTCAGTGATTCTTTTGATGACAAATGCAAAAAATACACTTTCATACATTTAATTTGGTATATTTGCATTTTTTCTACCTTGTGCCAAAATTTTTTTATAAAAATTATAAGTTGGTGTATATTTTTTTGTCCAAAATTGTACATAAATTTCAGGAATAAATATTAAGAACCATCAATTGCTACATTTTACATGTGTAGTTTTAAATTACCTATATCTATGGCTGTGCAGGAGACTCAAAAATGCTAAACCTACCATTGTAAAGCTTGTTGAACACTCTATCCAGATAAAGCAACGACTTTAAAAAAAAATAATTGACTAAAAAGGCGTGCACAGGATTTATGTTAGGTGTAATAAATTTCACCAAAATTGTTTCAAAGCAGTAATAGTTATCACATGTCCTGTTTCAACACCAATCTATGGAGGGGGTGTGCCCCCCCCCCCAAAAAAAAATGGTGCAGGGCTTAGGTGCCCCCCCCTCCCCCCCTAAAAAGGGAGGGGGGTAACATTTTGAAAATTATGCAAAATTTAGAAATTTAAAAAAATATTTTTTCAAAACAAGATATAACATACCCCCCCCCTAGCCCCCCTTCCCTACCCCATATCTATGGGGAATAATTCACAGTTTGGGGAGAGGGGGGGGGGGTAAAAAGTGCATGAAGAGTGCTGAAATTTATTTTATTTTCCTAAAAAATATCTACCCTAGGGCCCGGTAACACTTTTATGGGGTGGGGGGTATTATCTGCTATTTATTTTTTTTTAAATTACCTCCTTGGACATCTCTGGGAATTTTTTTCGTCTTTTTTACCTCTTCCCCTTCTGAATTCTGGTCACTTCCCCCAGTTCAGGGGGTTTGGGTGGGGCTAACAATCCTTCCCTAGAAAAAAACCTGCTCATGTTCAATCTGCACAAAGTAAAGACCAATTTAACTTTGGGCTCAGGAGGTTGGAAACAACAATATGATGTTTGGCTGGGAAACCGCTAAAGGACTAGTCAGGCGGATGATTCTGAATTCCCGCAGACCAGCAAAAATTTGCACCTGGAATGTTTGGACAATGTTTCAGTCAGGCCAGACAGAAAACATTTGCCGAGAAATGATTAGAGCCAGGGTTGATATCCTGGCTATCACCGAATCAAGGTGGACAAATAATGGAGAGTTTAAACATCATTCTGGCTTAAAAATACTTCACTCAGGCCATATGAATGAGAATCTAGGACATAACCAAGGGGTGGCTCTTATGCTGACCAAACAAGCAGAGCAGGCCATGATCAGTTGGCAACCCCATGGTCCAAGAATCATGGAGGCTTACTTCAAATCCTCAGATAAAAACATCAATCTGAGAATTATAGTATCATATGCTCCTACAGAACAAGCAGATACAGAGGTCAAAAACGAATTTTATGACCAGCTTGACTCTGTATTTAAGAATGGTCATAAAGAAAAGGACCTGACCATGCTCCTAGGAGATTTCAATGCTCAAGTGGGGAGTAATAATGAGAATTTAGAAGAAGTCATGGGCAGATATGGCCTAGGCTTAAGTAATGGCAAGGAAAATGACAATGGTGATAGACTTGTAAGTTTTTGTACTGAAAACAAACTTGTCAATGGTGAAACCATCTTTAAACACAAGAAGATTCTTACTGCTACCTGGAGATCACCAGATCAAAGAACCTTTAAACAGATAGACCACATCTGTATATCTAGACGTTTTAAAGGTTCTCTCCTTGATGTCAGGGTTGAAAGAGGACCTGATGTTAATTCAGACCAAATTCTTCTATATTCTAAAGTTCGGCTTAGATTTAAATAGCAGGACTCAAAGCCTAAGAAAGGAAGAAATATAATTTAACAACCCTTCAAAACTCTGAAAAGCTGCAAGAGTTTAAGCTCACTCTAAAGAACAGATTTGAGTTGTTGACTCTTCAAGATGAAGATGGAGTTGAATATATTTGGCAAGGTATCAAAAAAGTTTATAGTGATACTAGCCAAGAAAAATTAGGTTCCAAAAAGGCTAACCAAAAGCCATAGATCACTCAAAGATCCATTGATCTCATGGATCAAAGAAGAGAGGTAAGCAGGGAAATTCAAAGAAGTGTCAGAATTGACAAAAAAGAACACTTGGAAAACCTTGCTATGCAAGCAGAAAATGCTGCTAAACAAAATAGAATGAAAGATGTCTATGAGATTACTAAGAGCATTGTAGGTAAAGTACACAAATCAAAATCATACATCAGGGACAAGGATGGTTCACTCCTTAAAACTGATGAAGATATTCTAAATAGATGGGCAGATCACTTCACTAAACTGCTGAATCTTCCAGTTCCAGAGGAAGAAACTGAGATTTCACCCTCAGATGCACTTGACATTGACTGGCGAGCGCCAAATATATTGGAAATCAAAGAGGCCATTAAAAGTTTGAAAAATAACAAGGCTGCTGGACCTGATAACATACCAGCTGAGGTCATAAAAGCAGACCTAGATACATCAGCTGAGGAGCTGAGGCATTCCTACCTTTGATCACAAAGATATGGAATGATGAGTTATGCCCAGAGGACTGGAAGAATGGACATTGATATCTCAATACTAGCCAAATAAGGAGACTTGACCCAATGTGGAAACTACAGAGGGATAATGCTTCTTTCAGTACCTGGCCGTATCCTTAGTAAGATTCTTCTTAAAAGACGCCTGCAAGAAATACCACGCTTTAACTGCTGAAAGACTGCCACAAGTAGACCCAATACCCCAAATTTAAAGCCTTCAGCTTCAATAACAAAAAAGTTCTGGGCATTTCAAAATAGCATTTTATGTACAATACAAATTTTGAAAGAATCTAATGCTCATAAAAGAAAAAAAGAATATTAAATTACGTCACCTAGACACAAAATCATAACCTTATCTTTGTCAGAAACTTAGATTGCCGGTAACTGATTACATTTTTACAATAAAAACACCACATTTCATAGTTAAAATCTATGGAAAAAAATTCAATTTAAATTGCATTTTTAAATGAAAATCATAGCAGAAACAAAGGGGGAAACTAATACAAGCTCAGCTGTGATTGGTTGCTTAGCTGATTCACCCTTCTGATTGGCTACAGTACACTCAGTACAACGCAAGTTAAATTGAATTTTTATAATGCTTTTGACTATAAAAATGGGTATTTTTATTGTAAAAATATAATTAGTTACTGGCAATCTAAATTTATGACAAAAATAAGCTTATAATTTTGTTTCTAGGCCACATAGTTTAATTTCAAAATTTCTAACATTAGCATTGAAATTCTTTCAAAATTTTCATTGTACATAAAAGGTCATTTTAAAATGCCTAGAACTTTTTTGTTATAGAAGCTGAAGGCATCAAATTTGGGGTATTTGGTCTACTTGTGGCAGTCTTTCAGCAGTTAAAGCGTGGTATTTCTTGCAGGCTTCCTTTAATAGAATAAAGAAGATGGTTAATGAAAAGCTAAGACCTAATCAGGCTGGATTTAGACCAAACCGTTCCACTATTGATCAGATAACCTCTCTAAGAATCATCATAGAGCAATCCAAGGAATGGAACTCTGATCTCTTTGTAAACTTCATTGACTACAAAAAAGCATTTGATTCTTTAGACAGATGATCTCTCTGGAAAATCTGCCAACACTAAGGCATTCCAGAAAAGATAATCAATAACAGTAAAGCTATCCATCATAAAGGAGGTGGAAATGTAATGTATAAAGGTAGACTATCAACCTTTTTTGAGATTGTAACAGGCATCAGACAAGGATGCCTTCTTTCTCCCTTCCTTTTCCTCCTTGCCATTGACTGGATCATGAAGAACTGTGAAAGTAATGATGGCATTCAATGGGAGCTATTTGGCAATCCCAAATATTTGGGAGATCTGACTTTGCTGATGATATTGTTTTTTTATCAAGCAATAGACGTCAAAAGCAAAGAAGGACTAACATTATAGCTGAAACTTCCAAGAAAATTGGACTAGAAATTAATGTTCCTAAAACCAAAATACTCAAATTAAATGCAAATTTCCAAGAACCAATTACTATTGGAGACCAAATTCTTGAGGATGTAGATTGTTTTGAGCATCTTGGAAGTAAAATTGATGAAGCTGGAGGCACTTTAACAGATGTTAAAGCTAGAATTAACAAATCTAGGACAGCCTTTGCCAGCCTGTACAAAATTTGGAATTCCAACAACATCTCCATAAAGACCAAGTTCAGACTGTTCAAGTCAAATGTTTTCTCTGTTTTGCTGTATGGGGCTGAAACTTGGTTCCTAAACACAGCATTGGTCTCCAAGCTACAGACATGTGTCAATAAATGTCTCAGGAGAATCCACAAGATTTTTTGGCCAAATAAGATCACAAATGCTGAGTTTCTAGAGCGCAGTGATATGTCAGACATTAAACTGACAATAAAACAGAGGAAATGGAGATGGTTGGGGCACACTCTAAGGAAAGGGCATGATGATATAACCAATCAGGCCTTGACTTGGAACCTCACATAGGAAAGAGGAAACCAGGTAGACCAAAAACAACCTGGAGGAGGGAACTCTTAAGTGATCTGAAAGATAAAAAAATTCCATCTTTCAGCAATGCCTCAAAATGTGCCCAAACAAAGGAAAATTGGAGAACCATTGTGCATGGCCTACGTTCTGCTGAGAACTAAAAGGCTATGATGATGACTCTTCATGCACTTTTTCCCCCCCCTCTTCCCCAACTGTGAATTATTCCCCATAGATATGGGGTAGGGGAGGGGGGTCAGGAGGGGGGGTATGTTATATCTTGTTGAAATTTGAAAAAATATTTTTTTAAATTTCTAAATTTTGCATAATTTTCAAAATGTTACCCCCCTCCCTTTTTAGGGGGGGAGGGGGGGGGCACCTAAGCCCTGCACCATTTTTTTGGGGGGGGGGCACACCCCCTCCATAGATTGGTGTTGAAACAGGACATGTGATAACTATTACTGCTTTGTAACCTCCCTTCTACTCCAAATTTTGTAGGAAAGAAAACATTTTTGGTGAAATTTATTACACCTAACATAAATCCTGTGCACGCCTTTTTAGTCAATTCTTTTTTTTTTAAGTCGTTGCTTTATCTGGATAGAGTGTTCAACAAGCTTTACAATGGTAGGTTTAGCATTTTTGAGGCTCCTACACAGCCATAGATTTAGGTAATTTAAAACTACACATGTAAAATGTAGCAATTGATGGTTCTTAATATTTATTCCTGAAATTTATGTACAATTTTGGACAAAAAAATATACACCAACTTATAATTTTTATAAAAAATTTTTGGCACAAGGTAGAAAAAATGCAAATATACCAAATTAAATGCATGAAAGTGTATTTTTTGCATTTGTCATCAAAAGAATCACTGAACATAAGAAAAATCCTGAAAAATTTACATCAAAATACCCTAGTGAAAGCCTTTCTGAGAATAGATTTATCAATAAATTTTCTCCCTTTGGTTACAATTTTCCTTCTAGAGCAAAAAGTAAGAAAGTTACAAAAAATCTAAAGCTATGTCTGAAATTGTCATTCAAAAGGCTTTCCAACGATAGGTTTAGCTTTCATGAGTCTTTCATACAGCCAAAGTTATAAGGGTTTGAAATCAAAGCAACAAAATTGTGACAAACAACCTTGATTTTTTAGGGAATTTGGTCTGTTAACTTTAAAATGGTATAAACCCCAAGAAGTAACAGCTATGATTTTAAGAAAATCAGTTCCTGGCCACCCAATGTGTATATTTGATGGCCATATAGTCCGTTTTTATGGTAGGTTTTGTCAAACTTCTTTTGCCTTGAGGACCACTGTGGACATGGAAAATGGACATATAAATTCGCTTTTAAAGAAATTTCCTTCTTTATTGAAAACAATTACACCACAAATTTACAATATTGCATATATACTAAATTTCACGCTAAAAAAAATAAATTAGAACCGAATATTATTACCTCATTTTGTAAACTAATAAGTTTTTTTGTGTCAGTCAAGATTTTGCTTCAATCAACACTGAACTAATATATTGAGGTTTTCGTTTTAGGGAAGCTTCATAAATATTTTGACATGTATCTGGGCTAAATTTTATATTCAAATTAATTCCAATTTTACTGCCCTCTCTGCAGCGTTATATTCTTAGAAAGTTACGATCAAAATAAACAAACTCATAGAATTTATCTACTTCAAACTACAAACCATAATTTTCATCTTTGTGTTATAAATGTAGCACGGTGCCTTAAATCAAAACTAATTGGATTTCTGGTGTGTCACAAATATTACCATTAAATTTCAGGGTCGCCACATTTTGTCGATATATTTCCCCAAAGTTTAGAGTGATTTTTAACATGTAATAAAACGATTGTTGAAATTAAATTATAGCTAAAGATAGAGAAAACTAGTTTATTTACTTATATTAATTCTTAAAATAACTGCTTTATAAATAAAATTTCTCAAAATTGACGACTAAAGTTTATGAATTTTAAAGTCTGATAATTTTTAAAATTGAGCTTTTATACTCATTTTTTAGAAAGTATTTAAAAGAAAATACATTTTTAAACATACCCTAGCAATTTCTTTTCATTCTGATCACTAGAACCAACTGTCTGTTACTTTTTATAAAAATGGGGTCATTATTATCTTCGTTAAGGTATGTGTTTTAAGACTGTAATACAGGAGTAGAATGCTAAAATTTAAAATGGCAGTTGCTCTAATATCATACAATATGAAATTGTTAAGAAATGGCTGCAAAACTGCTGTTGCCGCCGAAAACTGGTAATCCCCTGAAAAAAATTTAGCTTGTTCTTAATTAATTAGACAATTTTGAAAAACTTTAAGGCTCAATGAGTAAAAACAATGTCCTAGTTGGACCCAAGCATAACTGAGATAAGCAAGCCTAAAGTAGAAACCAATCCATTGCTTTGAGCTAAGAAGGAAGGCACAAATTACGGGTAAGACGGTACTAACCACTACCGCACGTAGTATAGCTAGATATCTTATGCTCAAATGCAGATTTTCACAACCATATTTAAAGTTTTGATTTGTTCTTTAGTAGCTACCAAAACAAAAAAATGTATTTCCAAAATTTTAATGAATATTATTTTTCAAGGGGAAAAAGTTTCCAAATTGCATGGCAACCATGTTATATACTATTACTGGCTGTACTCTGTGTACAGCTGATATAACAGCTGATCCTAAACATTTCAAATGTTCAGAAGTTACAATAGGATTAGGAAAAATATGTTTTTTAACATACTGTGATTATTTGATGTAAAGTGACTCTAGAGATGCAAAATGATTTGTATTGACTCAAATTTTATAGTACAGTAGAAGTGCTTGCTTAAAGCGCGGTGGTAGTGGCCCCCCCCCCCCCCCCCCACTTTAGAAATCCATATTACAGCCTAATTCGTTCAGCAATTGGCGAGATTGTAAGTTTCATACGAATGGATGGATAAAAATATAATACTTTGTATAAGAAAATAAACACTAAGTAATATTACATAGAAATGAAAAATGCCTGACAAAAAGAAAGGATATGAGTTTTATCGGGAGGTGCTTGGCTCCCCAAAATATGTTGTGGCTCCTATGGTAGACGCTAGTGAATTAGCTTGGAGACAACTATCTAGAAGGTTTTATATTTTTCAATAATTTTTTATACATTAATTTTATTTTTTCGTTTACTTATTATATGATCATTGAACATCTACACTACAAATGATAATTGCTCAAGTTTAATGGACATTATTTTTTAGTTCCATTAGGTTTGTACGTGTTTACAAGTCCACTTTTTCAATTAATTCCATTGACACTAATCTTGTATTTTTTCATTTAAGGTACAATGCAGATCTATGCTACACCCCCATGTTTCATGCTGCAGTTTTTGTCCGCGATGCAAAATACAGAAAAGAATCCTTACAGACCTGTCCCGAGGACCGACCGTTAATTGTCCAATTTTGCGCAAACGACCCCAAAATATTCTTGGAAGCCGCGAGGCTGACCGTTCAAATGATCGACTGTGATGCTATTGACCTAAATCTTGGCTGTCCACAAATCATTGCCAAGCGCGGCCATTTTGGTTCATATTTGCAGGATGAATGGGATTTGATCCACAGTATTATTTCCTTGGCTTCCAAAGAGTTGAATATTCCCATCACGGCCAAGTGTCGGGTGTTTCCAGAGTTGGAAAAGACAATAAAGTATGCTCAAATGTTGGAGAGTGCTGGGGCAGAGTTGATAACTGTTCACGGCAGGACTAGAGAACAGAAAGGTCCTTTGACAGGTATGCAAATATAATGGGCAATTTATGACCATTATTAGCACAAAAATATCATAGAACCCACAGTATACTTCAAAATGGACATTAAACTGTCATAATTGTTTATAATCTTTAGGCTTTAGGTATGTCTTAAAGAAGTAAAATGACAGACTGATAGATATTCATCGAATGAGAGAAGCCGCGCTCTTAAAGAAATACTTGCGACTTAAATAAAATAATAAAACTAAATAAAGACTTCAGATTTGCTGACCTTCAACATGTTTTTAAATTAGCATATTTTGTTCAATTGTTTAGGTCTTGCAAACTGGAGTTACATTAAAGCAGTAAAAGAGTCAGTTAAAGTTCCCGTCTTTGCCAATGGAAATATTCAATGTCGTGATGACGCCGATAGGTGCATTAAGGTAGAGTTCATTAGTAGCACAGCTACAGTATAACTAAGTTATATCCGCAATTCACTAAAAGATCATGATATTTACTATTTAGGAACACATTCTCTACGAAGTCTATTAAGATATTCACTTTTTCAATGCAAATTGCACTTATACGTCTTTAAACAACTTTTTATCTGTCCATGTCCTTTATTAAATATGACATAAGATTTCATTTATTATTCTGTAGTCATGTATCGTTTGCAATTATGATTTTCAAAATATACCTAGAAATTAAGATAATTTATGTAACAAATATTAGACTTTATTTAAGAACGTGCAGCACAAAGTCTTTTATTCTTAGACATACCAACAGTCATTAATAAAAAGGTATTTGCGCTACTATAAATTACAATTATAATATTTGTAGGAGACCGGTGTTGATGGCGTAATGTCCGCTGAGGGCAACCTGACCAATCCCGCTCTTTTTGCTGGCAAAGATCCCCCAGGAAACAAAAGCTTTCATTCAAATCTTTTTAGAGAAACCGTTGTTTGGGTTTGAAATTTTTTCCAGGGAAGCAATGTAATGGTCTGTATCATTATTATCTTTGTAAGGGTGTAACTCACCTACCCGTCCCCCAAAAATATTCTAAAATCAAAACGCAAAATTGAGGATTTTATTTAAAAGTTTTTGTTTATTTGTTAGTTTGGGAAATGGCTTTGGAGTATCTTGACCTTGTTGACACCTACCCCTGTCCAAATTCATATGTACGCGGACATTTGTTTAAAATGTTGCATCATTGTCTACAAATAGAGGCAGGAATAAAGAATAGATTATTTTTTTTTATTGTTGTTGTGTTGTTTATAGAGTTTTCTTGTACATGTATAAGAGCCCTACGTCCTGATATTTTGATGGATTATTCAGAGCACATGTGTGTAGAGGGGAATGGCGGGGGTGTTTATATATTAATTGCCTTACAAAATAATGACTAGGATTTCTTCAGTTTAACTTTTTTCTGCAACTTTTAGTACACTGAAATGAATGAAGAAGAAATAGTTGTATGTTAATGTAGAGAAAAAATCCAATCATAAAAGCTATAATTTTTCAAAACCCATTAATTAATTCTTTATTCTAAACTTAAGGAAAATTTTGATTTACGGGAGATGATAGCCAAAACGTCGGAAATGTCACAGTTTAGGGAAGCAGTTGTCAAGCTCAAAGAAAGATATATTGATTACTATTTAGGTAGATAATTAAAAAAAATTTCATTAAAAATGAGGAATATGCTGTATTAAATTCGTTATTTGTATGGTTTGAAGGACCTTAAAAACAATAAGCTTAAAAAAACTTCTCAGTCTTCTTTTATATTTGGCTTATCTTAGCCGATTTTCATTTTTTCTTCAGGAATTTCATTTAGAACAGGCGTAAGTTTTCCTGAAAACTAATTTGTTTTATATATTTTCAGGTACTAAAGAATATTCGAACGAAGAAGAGGCTGCTAGACTTAATATCAAACTACCTCCCTGGATTTGCCAACCTTATGTCAGACAATCTCCAGGAAAGATAATGAAATATATTTTGGCTTCAATTTCACTTTAGGCTAAGACGTTTGTCATGCGATTATAACATAATAAGGATGACACATTCATAAGTAGCGAAGCCCCTAAAAGAAATTGGTTTGACCAAAAAGTCAATTATATACCTAGTAGGTAGATGTTCAGTGACATTGAATAGAAAATCATAAAACCTTTTTAATTTTTATATAAAATATGATTAGGCTTTTTGTAGCATGACCGACTGACCAATTGTATTAAACTCTGGATGTTTAATTTTTAGCTTCAGTTTTCTTTTAAAAATGAATCGTCTATCTTGAAGAGCAGCTGAGAAATTTACGTTTCCTCAATATCGTCTCTAACAGATGGACAATATTTCGAAATACATATAATATTTATTAATCTTTCTCAGAGGAATATAAAGCCAAGATGGCAAAGATAAGAGAGGAGCAGGCTAAAACCGGAGCCGACAAAACGCTGCCCCCGGCGGCTCCTGCCGTTAAAAGACTAAATGAAAACGGGGAGGAAGAAGTTGTTCTATCCAAAAGAAAACAAAAGAAAATGGAAAGAAATCCACATAAAGCCTTTTCTAAGGTAATTCAAAATGTTATTTTTAAAATTACCACTCATGCTCTTTAGTTAATAATAGTTAGTTTCATTAGTTAGTTTCCCGGCCGAAGAACAACCAGGAACATACCTAATATTGATGGCGAAAACAGTCTACAAGTATTATTCCATCACACAGAAATTGGTAAAAATTTCTTCAGCACAAGAGCCACTAAAGATTGGAACAATCTACCTGTGAATGTTAAATCTACAGACAAAATATCAGTGTTTAAAAAACTCTTGGACAAATATATTGAAACATTGATATAGTGAATCAACAACCTCCTCTTATGGTCCTATTTGGACTTCTTGGAGTTATTTAACCATAAACCATAAACCAAAACCATTGACTTAGTGGTTATATGTATCTTCCCAAAATTTATCTATTACTGCACATTTTTTACATTAATGAATTTTACATCATGGTACATTTTCAATCACTTAATCTGGTACTTACAGATTTGTATAAGAATTCCTAAATTTGCTGGGAGAGACCAGTAACAAATAAAAAATACCCTTGCAGTAGATGTCCTATTGCCTACTATTTCTCACGTTTACCAAAACTATGTAGTAAATAAGTATATGTGATTTTCTACATTATACAAGTTTGGTCTTCTTTTAATCGCCTCCCCCCCAAAAAACCCCTAGATCATATATATTGAATTATTGTTTTTTTTTTGTTTAGGAGAGACGAGGTTGTAAGTTATGCAGTGTTTGTAAGATGCCCGCAGGGTTAAAATGTGACCATGAATTATGTAGAAATTGTTGTAAGGTAAGCTATGATGTGTTTGTAAGATGCCCGGAGGGTTAAAATATGACCATAAATTATGTAGAAATTGTTGTAAGGTAAGTGTCTATTTATACGTTAAGAAATAAGCATATTTAGCCGCTGTTACAGCCTCTTATAAAACTTTCTTAAAATGGAGAGTCTAATCGGTTCATTAGTTCTTGAAATCTTAAGCTTTAAACGATAAAAAACCTTTATACTTTATATACCTAATAGGATAAATTATTTATTTTTAGACGAAGATGATAGAAGAAAAATTAGACTGCGAGGGACATAAAATGTTTCTCGGCAAGAAAAGACATAAAAACGAGGATAAAACTACAAATCAAGAGACTATAACTTCTTCCAATGAAACATGATTATTTGTTTATTTAATAAATATAAAATCATTAGAATTATTTTCCTGTAAATTAATCAGAGTGGGCCGGGGGAGGGACGTTGGACCGTAAATTACAATAGTACCCAAAGTTTAAAAAGGGCTCTATCATTCGATGGCTTTCATACTTTGGGTACTTTTATTGAATTTTGATTGTTTGGTTTCAAACTTTTCAACCAATGATTTAATCTACAGGTTGGATAATTATGTTAATCAACAATTTATAGTCCATTGTCTTATCCCTGAAGATCCCTGCTTGTATCCACAAAATTATGTTAAAATATACCTACCTAAGAATAAAAAGTTTATAATTCTAATGATATTTTGTGTAAAATTTACACTTTACCCTTTCGCCTTATTGATTACATTACAATTAATGAAAAAAAATATTGTATACCTACCTACCTAGATATTTTAATTATAATATAACTGTTACCTTTATATTTTGTTATTTTTTTTCAGAATCAAAAATGGACGCTTGGTACGATGAGCCAAATTACGAAAAGATAAATCTTGCAGATATTCATCTTTTGTTAGAGGTAATATATCTTGAGTAAGTTTTCAGAAGGGGGGGGGGGGGGTATTGTAACTCAAAATTGTAGGTAATACCCCCCTTAAAGATAAAGATATTTTTTATGTTAAAACCTCTTATAACAAAATTTACCCTCATAAATTTGGGAGCCGGGAATTTTGTATCATAGGTAGAATTATAAGGTTATTCTTTTTAAATTGGCGAAATACTTATTTAGTGATAAAAAAATGTTCATAAATTTCCCTGTAAATATTTATTTACTTTAAAGGGATATGCAGCTAGCGATGGAATCAACTGTTTGGCCTCCAGGGTCCTTCTTCACGATGAGGTTCTGCTTAATGCTGGTGAGTTATTGTCTTCATTGTAGTGCTCTAAGCTTTAAATATATTTTTTAGATTACGAAATTTTACAAAGTGGTAGGTAGTTGCAAAAAATGCATTTGAACCTTAATTAGTGAAAACAATATTCTTTGATATCTTGTGCATAAGTAAATATAACTTATAAATTATTTTTTTTATTTTTTCACCATGCAATTAAAAAAAATATCAAGACTTGAAAATTATACCTACTCATGTTATATATGCATCTTTTAAAGATGTATTATTTTCATCTAAACATGAAGGAATAACTTTTAGTGGTGCCAAACTGTTTATTATTTACTTTCTTGTGAAATACAAACGTGAAGCGGTATTCTTGTGATGTATACTCTTAACACTATTACTTGTAATCATTTCTCTGAAATGTTAACCTTAAAAATAAAAAAAGACATTTTCAGGTGTATCTAAAAATGTTGCATTAAAATTAAATTTTTCTCGAATATCTTAATTGCTAATTCATAGTTATTGTATAAATATTCTACAAAAATATTTTAAGGTTCACTGCTCCAAGTACTTAACTCGTTTTAATTGCATGCAACTATCCCTTCGAGGGAAGAATTATTTCGAGTTTACTTTTACTTGACCCTCTGTCATGGCTATGCCTCTATTAAATCTGTTAAAATGAAATATTAAGGCATGAAGGGAAAAGTTATAGAGGAACCTCCAGCTAAAGAAGTAGAAGCCAATGAGAATAAAGAAACTCTGGAAGAAAATGCTGGCAAAACTGTCCGATTTGATATCCAACCAGAACAAGAAATTGAAAAAATTACATCAGGTTAGTCCAAGAAAAGTATGAGTTATGTTAATATAGCAAAAGCAATCTAACAGTAATTTTGTTTTAAAAAGAAAATTGAAGTTTATATTACCTACTTTATATTATTTCCTGTTACCTCTCTTATCTTGATTACTTTATGGTTTGACTTTGCATGTACATAACTTTACTCGATTGATTGATTGGTATACAATGGCTTTGTTAAAACTTTTTAGTTTTTACTTTTTACACCACAGCAAAGACATTATTACTGATCGGCATATTGAGAGTGCCTAGTCGAACACAGAACCTCTCCTACCTTAAATAAGGGAACGGAAGGTGTTTCTAGGGCTCGATATGCACTTTGAGGGAAAACACCGAATGGTTGAGTTGAAATCTTTAGCTACACAGATGGTTAAAAATGTAAATATTCAATTTTTGGAAGGTATCGATAAAAAATCTTTAAATTTCCTCATTTGCTAATTCAACTTAAAGCTTTTTAAGTTAAAATTTTTAAAAATCCTTCAATAAACGAGAAAGGTATATAATATATCCATTATACTCTGATGTAGTAATGTTTGTATTCACGAACACATGGATCAGCTTCGCTACTAATTAACACTATTTCAGATCCTGTATGTGATGAAGTTGAAACTGGTGAACAGGTCCCACCTGTTGTGAAGCCGGGATATGTCCTTGTGGATCAAATTTATCAGGAATTAAACACTAGCATTATCATTTGAGTTTGAATTATAGTTGTAATTGCAATAAGTTTTGAATGAATATAAAGTTTACATATTGTTTAGTTATGGAATTAATATAGTAAGTGTAGATCCTCAATCCCTAATGGGACCAATAGGAAAATAGTGTAGGAACAATCCGAACATTTTATTGGTAAGAAAATGTATGAAAAGGCCTTCTTTTATTTCAAAATTTTATTCTCCGCTATAATATTATAGTTATATATCTTAGGATACAACTGTATTGCCAATGAAATTATTGTGTCTGATTGACCATCTAGAGTAATACATCTATTAGTGATGGGATATTGTTGAACAATATGTTTTATCATGAAATTAGACCAGCAAATTTCTCCTTACCTTTTAAAGTAACATGTGTAATCCAAAGCAACACTTCTTTAGTAATTTTGTGCGTGGACTCGAACCATCTACATCCAGAAATGTAAGTAAGTCACTCAAACAACATATCCACAAATCTCCTTCCTTCTAATTACAATGTTGTAATGCTAGTATTTAATCAGGAGCCTTTGGAAGAATATGACATTGCTTTTCAAGATGACTTACAAAAGGAAATTCTTTTTAAAATTTAAGTATAAATCAATATTTGTACATTTCAAACGATTAATATCTATATTAATAATCTATGATAGTTTGAAAATGACAAAAAAGTACAGTTACGGAAATAATATTGAACAAATTGTACAAAATCTTAATTATAATAAGTTTTGATTGGCGAAAAGTTATTGTTAAAATAGATTTTCTTTTTTTAAACCCTACAACATTACAAAACAGTTCTTGTTTCTGTTCCAGGGATCTTAAGGGATAAGACAATGAACGATTAATTAATATACATCCCCAATAATGTTGATTAAAATTACACCTTTTGTAGATTTAGATTAATGGTTGAAAAGTTTACACTCTGGTCATTTAGAACTAACCTAATATGAAATAGATTAAAATATATAAAGTTTATAGTGCATTTTAAAGAACAATATTCCCTTTCCTACCTGTTTCATCCTAATATGAAAAGAAGATTCTCTAGATGAAAGATATGGGTCTGCCATTGGGATTTCTAAACACAACACCTTTTGAAGTCGAGGAAAACGATGGAGTCATCAAGGAATTTTACTCAAACAAAATATTATTATATATTTCAAGCACAAATAAGTATGACAGAATCAGTAAATCAATAATCGAAATATTATTACTTGGATATTGTACCAGATTTTCATTTACTCTAATAAATTGATACTCGCAGCTGGCTAAAATAATAATTATTAATACCCCTCCCCCCCACCCATACACCACCTTTACCCCATTCACTCCCTCTCTAATAGATGAACGAACTGGCCATTAAATGAGGTCCATGTTAGCAACATTATCATTAATAATGTCCGTCTGACCATCCGTCAATCCATGACACTATGGGAGAAATGATGATCTGTTGCAATTAAAGCTAGACCTCAGATTGACAATTTACTTGTCTGTTTGTCAATGCTAGATTTTTTGTGATTCGCTACTTATGAATGTTGTCACCCTTGTTTATCAGGTCCCCTAATTAATTTATATTTGATTGAGATAAATAATATTGAAGGCAGCTGTAAGCACAGGGACCGGACAAGGCAAGAAGAAAAGGAGACCAAAAAAGAAAAAGAAAATTGTTCCCCCTGATTTGGTTCAGGTTATATTGTTATTTATTATCCACAGATTGAAAATAATATATAATGGCATAGGTCGAAAAAATAATCTACATCACCAGACAATGGACAATAAATTGATGAACAATTACATCCCCAATGATGAAAAACAAAGTTACCTGTTCTGTGAATGTAAATTATTAGTTGTAAAGTTTGGACAATTGCTTGAAACCAACCAATCATAATTCATTTAAAGTAGGTACCTACCCATGTTTCGAATTAAAAAGTAATGTACTCTCAATAGTTATTAGTAAACATTGGGAGAAAGAAATTAGCCTCCACTTCCCCTATAAGTCTTGACTGTTTTTTTTTATAGGAATTCAACGATGGTTGGTGGGCCGAGCAAGGAAATGACGCCATTTTGAAAGTTTGGAAACAAAAATATGGAGCTTTCATGGATAATGGCGAGGCTGAATCAACAGATGTTACATCTGAAAATATTGACACAGCTCAAAACAAAGTTGAGGATCAATTTCAACAGTGGAGCATCAGCTGTGATACAACTAATACTGATGATAAGCCAAAGAATGTTGGTGTTGACAATTGGGGTGATGTAAAGAAGGACACAAATGAAGTTGTTGGTAATTGGGGCGATTCTGAATCATCAGATAACAAGAATGTAAAGGCTGGTGAAACTATTGGCAATTGGGGAGATTCTGGTGCCTCAAATACAGAGAATAGTGTGGGAAATTGGGGTGATGTCAAGTCTCAAGATAACAATGGTCAAACAGCAAATCAAATAGGCAATTGGGGTGATTCGCCAGCAACAAACAATGAGGCAGTTGGTGAATGGGGAAATACTTCTGCCCCAATTTCAAGCTCTGGTTGGGGCGATGCTGCTCACACTGAGCCTGAAAATAACAAAGATTCTTCAACTGCTGTGACAGGCTGGAAGAATGAAGGTGACAAAGAATCAAATTCCTGGGGTAATCCCAATGAAAATACGACCCAAGATCCCAGCAATGAATGGGGAAAAGACACAGCCATACCTCATTCAAACTGCACAAGCTCTTTCGGCAGTGCCAGCAAAGATACCACCACCACTCCAACAACAGATCAAAAGATTGGCTCCGGTTGGATCCAGCCCAATGTTGGAGAGCTGTGTGCAGAAAAGGGCGACGGTTCTGAATGGAATAAAGAGTTTGCCGGACAGGCTCAGGACGGGTCTGCTGGTGGGGGTGGCGAATCGTCTGGTTGGACTCAACAGTGGGGAGGTCACGCCACTAGTCAGACTACGACACATCAGCATGACTGGGACAGGTAGGTTTACAACACAATGTGTTCTTAAATGCTTCTATAAAGCCCTCAATTTCTTTAAAGTTAACTACAATGTTAAAACTTTAAATGCTTTTTTAATTGCTTTAAAATTATTTTTGTATCAAGGCATGAAAGGTTAAAACCTAGCAAAAAAATAAGACTTTGTAAATGTTAAAAGTTAAACATTAGGCTTAAAAATATTTCTATATCTATTAGAAACTTTTTCTAATACTACCTAGGTACCTACTAAAAATTCTTTTCTGCATTTCTACGGAAACTTCAAAATAAGAATAAAATATACCTATTTAAGATTATGGATAGAAGTTACAAATGAGGTATACAAACAGGAATTAAACAAATATTTGGAAGCTGCTGAAAACAAAGAAATGGAAGCGAAACAAGAAATGGTAATAAAATATAAATTTTTAAAGTTTCTTCGTTTTTATTGTTGACTAATTAATTTCTAATTTACTGTTAATTTTGGCATTCTTTACAAACATTATTGTCCTTGTCAGCTCTAAATAAAATTTGTTTATAGGTGATGCGAAAACCAAAGAATAAAGTTAATGAAGAAGAAACAATTGAAGATAAACTAGACTCCATGAATTTAAATGAAAATACAAAGAGTTCCTATGCAAATGAAGCAAATAGTACATCTGAAGAAAATGAAAAGTGTACACTTGCAGATGATGCAAAGAGTACACTTATAGAGGTAGCAAAGAGTACAGCTACAGATGATGAAAAGAGTACACTAGGAGAGTGTGCAAAGAGTACAACATCTAAACATGCCAACTGGAATAAGCAAAGATATATCTCAGGTATTGGATCAATCCTTCAGAACTTAAAGTGCAATGGATTTCAAGACAACAATGAGCAGACAGATGATTCTGATAACAATGAGGATACTCAAAATAAATCTAGAGGTGATAACAAAGATTCAGCCAATAATGAATCTACTGGTGATGACAGCAATGATAAGAATGGTGAGGAGAGAGATGGTGATGGTGACAATGGTGATAATTCTGATGATGAACCTCCAGAAGAAGTTTTTGGAATCACAGGTATCAATACTTTATCTGAATAATGCTAACTTGTTTTTTTACACTAAAAAACATAATTTCCTATAGAAAACATTCAAACAACTAGCTTTTAAAGTATTCTTTTGGGTTAACTAAATGTGACATATTAAAGACTGTAAAAGCAATAATTAACTGTTTTTGATATATGAACAAAGGGCAAGAAAAATTCAATTACAAACGTAGGTATATTATGACCATGTATGAATGCACATTTAAGACTTCCTGAGAAGGGCCATGACAAAAAAAAGTTTAAAAATTATGAAGAAAATGTGTATTTGTATAATTCATAGGAAAGAGAAAGCATGGAGAGGCCATCCTTGAGCAGGACCAGGATGATGATCTGAATCCTGGATTGTCCAGAGCTGTGCGGGCATTTGACCAGTTAGGATTCATCTTTGAGATTGGTGAGGGAGAACGCTACCCGGAAACGCCTCCAATTAGGTAAATTTTTTATTCTAGCTACAAAACTATTGCTAGCAATCATCAATTCACAATTTAAATGTTATATAGAACAAGGATGACAACATCCATAAAAGCGAAGCACTGAAACGGTAGGACAAACGGACATTAACACTTGTATAGTGTCAGAACTGAATAATCAGAATATAAATGTACAAGAGTCAAAGCAATATTGTAAGTAAATTTGTTGAAAAATTGCTTGATACAGGATAATGTTTATGGTCATGCTTACATTTTTAGGACTTGATTATAGAGTTGCTTTGCTTATAACAATATACTTTGTTGTCCCAGGAATCAATATACCAAAATTCAGATCGATCGGATGATTAGATCACATAAAAATTTGTTGTTAAAAAAGTAAAAAAAATCAACATGTTTAAAATGGACGTACGGACATTTTGGTAATGATTAATATTATAGAGTTGCTACGCTTTCTAAATCGTACCTAACTACTAAAGGAATCACCATGCAAAGTTTAAAATCGATAGGACAATTCTAACATGCCTAAATTAACGAAAAAATCTATCCGTTTTGGACGTACGGACGGACCGACCCTAATTATAGAAAAGCTTCGCTTTTAATAGTAATGATATCTTATAATTTGTTATTCATGTACTATTTTTTCTTTTGTGTAATATATTACCTTACACTACTGAAGTTGTATTATAAATAAGCACAATCCAATTAAGAAAGATTAATTTGTCTCCATAAGCCTATCTCTTTCTTATGTTTCTTTGTATAGGTCTGGTGCCCTGCATTGGAGAACCAAGAATGCAGTAAAGAAGTCAAGACAGTTGAGGCTCTGTAAAAGAAACAGAATTATAAGGTAATTTTAGTTCAGAAACTACTCTGTCCGTCATACTGTCTGTAACGCCATGGGGGAAATGTGATGATCTAATCTGTTGTGTAAGACATACTGCTGTTTATCTTTGTAAAGTTAAGTAAAAATTAAGCATACAACTTACTTGGTCCGTCCGTAAGTGGGATTTGTAGATTTGAATCTTCCTTCGATTAAATTTTCACCATTTAACATCCACTCTATAACTTACCCTGTCCGTTTGTTCATCGATCAATTTTGTTTTTCTGAAAGGTTTGATGCAGAAGGCAAGAAGATTGAAACAGAAGAACATAACGAGTATTCTGAAAATCCAACATCAACTCAAATAGAGCCCAGTGATGCCATAGAGCTTAATGATGATCATGAAAGCAAAGAGGTAAGCATTGATTTTTTTTATAATAAACAGAACAGTCTAAGAATTTAGGTATTTCATTTAGTAAACTAAAATATACCTAATTGAAGTTAAAGATTAAAGTTGAGTAATGAACTTAATAATTTTTTAGACTGACACAAATCCAACAGAAGAGAAAAGGGTCCCCCATCCACAAAACGAAGATTTTAGTACAGGTTCAAAATTATATTATTCATGATAAAAATCAAATTATCTAACTGTAATTTTGATGTTAAAAAAAAAGAATCTTACTTGTAAAAGTCATAGTTTTCATTAGGTAACTGTATGTAAGATGTTGTGACACATTCATATTAAATCATATGTAAAAATTACAGTCAGCAATTGCAAGGTAACTCTACATACATGCAATGCAAGTAGTATGGGGTTTTAAAATTGCTCTAGGCTTTTGTTTTTGGTTCCAGTCCTTCTGAGACAGTGAACGAAGCCGTTAGTGTTTATTATATTTGTACTTTTCTAGAGGAAGATTATTACACCCCTGATGAACAAGAGAATACAACAGAAGAAAATACTCAAGCTATGGAACAGTTTTTTGATGCAAAGCAAAGTCCTAAGGTAAAACTAGTTGTTTATTGCATCGTATTATAATCAGCTTTCCGGTTTCCTCGGATATTAAACTGTAAAATTACAGGGTTAAAGCCAGTTTTGTTATCCCCTAGGTGCCGAAGGCCTGGGCTAACAAAACTGGTGTAATTTTATGATTTTTGTTTTAATATTCTTGGAAAAGCCTTATCTGAAAATATTTTACACTTTCCTAGTGGCTTCTATTAAGATAATATTTTTTCATTAAAATGAGTTCATGAGTTCTGTGCTCGACTAAGCACTTTGAGGGAAACCGCCGTGATTTATAACAGTCTTATTATCTATCTAATAACAAAATATCTACTGAATTTTAGGCTGTGAAAGAAAAGAAGCGGGGAAAACTACTTCGTCACCCCCCTGAACCTCCCCCAGATGATATCAAACATTTACATCATATCAACAAGGTAGGAAAGATTTATAGGTCAAACATAGGTAGACAGCCACCGAGATTGATAGACAAGACAGACACACCGTTACCCTTCAATGCCTTCCTTAGATGATAAATTATCATTTACACTATATCAACAAGGTTAGAAAGATAGACAAAACACAGATAGATAGACAGATAGACATACAGACAATATGATTTCTTTATATATAGTATTGGGCCCAGAGGTATAGACTATTCTCTCTGTATGATGAGGGTATCCTTCTAGATAGATAGATAATATAATTATATTTAGTATTGGGCCCAGAGGTATAGACTATTCTCTCTGTATGATGAGGGTATCCTGCTAGATGAAGAGTCCTGGTACTCTGTAACTCCTGAAAAAATAGCAGAACACATAGCCTACAGGTAGAAATGATCTTTGTGCTTTCCCATAAAGTGCTGAAATCCCCCTCCCTTATTTTAAAAAGAATTGGAAATTTGGGGGTGGGTTGGGTATTTTTTTTTAACAACAATTTAACTACTTTAGGACAACCATTTGATAAAGAACTTTTCTATTAGATGTCAGTCAGATGTGATAGTTGACGGCTTTTGTGGGGTGGGTGGCAACGCAATCCAGTTTGCCTTCACCTGCAACCACGTCATTGCCATCGACATTGACCCCAACAAGATCAAGCTGGCGCGTCACAACGCGGCTGTGTATGGTGTCGCAGACAGGATTGAGTTTATTGTCGGGGACTACTTTCAGGTGGGAATTAATATTTTTAAATGGATAAGCCCAAGCCCGTCTTTCTGTTTGCTTGATAGATTTTCTGGGAAGCTTACTATTGGGCCGACGTAGGCTATTTCAAATTTAAATCTGAATTAAGATATTCACCCTCCCTCCCTCCCATTTTTTCTTTCGGCGAAGTCCATGATCGAAGCCACTAGTTTTGAATAAAGAGGCTTTTTATGACAAATAACATACAAATATGTTTGAAATAGGTTGAATTAGTTAAGCTTTGAATTTAGAAATAAACCCGAACTAGTTTAGCAGTTACAGAATGACGAATAGGCAGCTTACTTTTAAAATATTTCATTTTCCAGATTATAAAGAACTTGAAGCCGGACGTTGTGTTCCTGTCACCTCCTTGGGGAGGCCCTCAATATCTTAATCAAGAGGTAATGAGACCTACAGATAGATTGACAGATCGACAAATATTTAGAGAGGAAGGTAGAACGAGAAACAGACAAATAGATTATAAAGTCGGATTTATTTCCTATTATTACCTTGGTGGGACCCACATTATCTTAATCAAGAGGCAAAGAGTTCAACAGACAGACTGACAGATCGACATACGTCATACATACAGTTGGACGAAACTAAGTGTTGGGTTCGAGTTTTTTCCCCACACTGATTCATAATAGAGACGTAAAAAAGGGTATCAACTGCTGTTAGTTTTGTAACGTATAGATAGATTAGGGGGAATGCCTTGGCCCGTTAGCATGCGCACTTCTGGCGCACAGTCGGAACATCCAGACAAGGGTAGTGCAATCAAAGGGTTTGTTGTCTTTTGGATATAATTAACCTAATATCCCTGTGCTAAAAAGAATCACGTTTAGTTTAAATGGCCGATGCAAAAAGGTCTATGAACGATCCCTTGAAATTCAAAGTCTCATTTAAATCAAAGGACAAGTATAATCTGCATATAAATTTAGGTCTTTGATCTCCAAGTAATGGATGGAAACCTGGATGGTATAGAAATATTTCAAGCCGCGCTCAAGGTTGTAAATTTTCAAATTTCATCTAAATTAAACTGTAGTATTTACCAAAACTTTAACTTAATATTTATTAAGATTAACTTCTAGACTTTGGTTTTCTTAATGATTTAATTAAAGAAAATTTTTTTTAAATTAAAATGATTTACCTAAAAACTGATTTTCAAACCTCTAGTGTAGAAAACGCTTACCAATAACAATCATTCCCTCTAAGTACCTAGGGTGTACTGTATAGAAACGTTATAAACTACAAATATAGAGGGGGTATGATTTTTTTTATGTCTAATCCCTGAGAATTTCTGAAACCTTTGTTGCTTATACTACGCCGTGACTGTTTTATTTATCTTGATCTAAAGTAAAACACAAACACACAAAAAAGGACCTTCGTCGCCTTATTTTCTATTTATTTCTAAATAACGGGTAGCGTTTCTGAGCCCGACAAGGCACTTTGAGGGAAACCGCCCAATATACTAACCTATTTAAAAATTATTTGTATTGGTAGGTATGTGAGAATATTGCCTATTTTGTGCCTCGTAACACAAATGTTGACCAGTTGGCCAGCCTGGCGGGTCCGGGTGGCAGGTAGGAACATTTTAAATTGCAAAACTACTCTATAAGTGATCATTATCTGTCTGTCTGCCATAATGATATATATGCTGCTCTCTACTCGGTTCTCATCTCACAAAAACACTACAGATTGACCTCTTCTTTCCTCTAACTCATATCTCCATACTATCACTACTAAAGCAAAGTTTACCTTCGTTAATCATCACGATAAATTAGAAAACTCAACTGTACTACCTCTAGGGGCGAGGCTGCTGTTCATGACACTAATGTCATGTCACGTAACACAACCACAATGATAGCTAAGGGTTATGTCTCCTTTTTTGTCTAAACAACCGGGGTATTTTGTATTTCGAACTGCAAATGGTAATGAGTTGCCCCCATTTTTGGTCGAAGACATTTTCCCTATTAATGTCACTTGCATGAAAAAGCATCTGTAGTTTCCATTTTCAAAGTTTGTTGTTTGTCGTGGTGAGGTCCAGACTCGAACCTAACACCTCTCCGAGAGCAAACAAACACGTTACTAATAACTAGGGCTGGCAAACCAAATCCGGGATCCGGAATCCACCCAATTTTTGGCCAATTTTGGAATCCGAATCCGTTTTTTAATAGCGGATTCGGATTCTTAATTGTTAGGCTAAAATTAGCGTCTTGAGTTTTTTTACTTCAACTCCTCCTTTTTGAAGGCAAAGATTATCACCATTATATAAAATATCTTTTAAATTCTCGGAAGTGAATTATAGAGAACACCAAGAACATTAATTTTTAGGACAAACGTAGCACTTAAATTTTTAAATTTTTTTAAAAAGCCTTTTAAAATATTGCTAGAATCCGGAATCCGAATTCGGAATCTGCCAAAAATAAGAATCCGGAATCCGCGAGAATCCGCCATTTTTTGGACGGATTCTTGGACGGAATTCAGTCCAAAAATTTGACGGATTGCCATCCCTACTAATAACGCTAATGCCGCGGATTCAGATACTATAGTTCATACAACAAAATTTCACTAGGTACCTAATGATATTTTAACTTTTCATTTATGATTTCAGAGTGGAGGTAGAGCAGAATATTATCAACAGAAAGTTCAAGACACTGACAGCCTATTATGGTGAACTTGTAGATGATCAAAGCTAAAGCAATCCGTCGCAGAATGATAAAATGGAGGGGGGGGGGGGGATTTTAGTAGACATCTCGAAAGTCAAAGTACAGAGTATTAAAATTTTTACTAAATAGATTTTTTGACTTTGTAGTTTTTTTCATGGAGTCCTTCATACGTTGATTACGATATATCTTCATAGTTTACCCTCTCCCTAAGTCTAAGCATTTGATTTTGTTTTCATGTTATTTCATTATTATTATACTCATGTAATTTGTATTTTATAACAGGGAGTTTAGGAGATAAGACATTGGACGATAAATTACCCCAGAACCCACATTTTTTTTTCATTGAAAATGATAAGGTGGTTGTAAAACTTTGGGTACCAGTGTATTTTGCTTACCAATGTCCACTCCCTCCCTGATTTTTTTTTCTTTTATTTCGTTTCATGTTTACATAAGAAAAGGATAAACTATAATATTACATCCAGTGAAAAAAGAACTTTTATGCTTTCAGTGCTTTTATTAAAAAAATCGTCCATTTTTAAAAATTGTGTATTTTTAATTTTGTGCATCATTACATACAAGTCATATTTAGATATTATGTTAAAATATATTTTAAATGTACATTTCATTATATTCTTATTATTTTCAGATTTAATTATGAACAAGATGTATTTTAGATTGGTAAAAATCAAATTTTCCTGGTTTTTTTGGGTAGTGTAACTATCCTTTCCTAAGCTGTGTTCTTCCATACGCCAGTTGATATGACAGTCAAATCTAAAAATTAAATAGCTCAAAACCAAATTGGGAATTATGTGAAACATTACTTGAAAAGGAGAACTCAATCATTTCATTAGTTATTGAAATTTTTAGCTCCAGAAAAATTTATACTTTTTAATTATACTAGCGGCTTCGCCCTAGCCTCTAGGGGTTATACCACAAGAGGTAATAAAAACGATAGATAACTACCTAAGGGGGGAGGGATTTATTTTTTTTTTTTTTTTGGGGGGGGGGGGGGTTGGTATTTGAACCCCCAAGAAAATAGCTTTAACCACCACAGGATCAGTAGATATATCCCCTAAAGAGTAGAATCCAATAGGTTCAGTGGTTACCGAGATCTTAAGCGTCGAGACGGACGAACATCAAGCTACTTTGTATTATAGATAGACAAATGATTTTAAATATATTGTTAAGATATTTTACTTAATTAAAGAGAAACATACGTTTTTCGTTTTGCAGACCAAAATGCGATTATATAACAATTCTTTGATAAAAAGTAGAGTTTATGAACCTTTATTTCTATTACGAATTTTAAAGGAACGAATCACAAATGTAAAATGTTGCTTTTCTTCGGAGAATGCGCTACCAAACCCAGGTAATCTTGCATTTTAACTAGGGGTTAGAGGGGGGATGAATTGTCAGGAAAATACCCTAAAACCACCCTAAAAGCGTCCCTGAAAAATACAACCCAATCTGGTCATCAATTTCACAGCTTTAAAAAAACTTTTATAGGATGGAAACGTATTGTGTCAAATGCTTTGTTTAAGTCAAACAAACATAAATTACGAAAGGATAAAAGCAGACATCATAAAAACAAAGTAGAAGGACAAATAGATGCTTGTTAATGTGATTGTCATACTAGAGACGTTAAAAATTGTAGATACTGCTACAATGTCAAGCCTGTGACACCAATAAATAGTGCGGGCTTGAAAACACTTGCGCATAAACAGGCGTAAACATCCACAGTTAGGATTTTCAGACGGAAGTCGAGTAATCAAAGTGTTGGTTGTCTGTAGGGTATAACTTTACCTATTGATTTGATTATACCGTTTATAAACTACCTACAGAGTATACCTTCGATTTTTAATTGAACGTAACATTTTATGGAACCTAATAATTATTTTTATACATAGAAAAACCCAAGGAAGAAGAAAAGAAATTATCAAAACGAGACGCAATGTTGCAATATTTAAGCACTATGCCTGCTGACGTTCGAGAAAATCTGTTTGAACCAAGAAAGTAAGATAGTTTAAAAGTTTAAAGTATTAAAAATCACTGGTACCCAAAGTTTTATAACGTTTACCTCTTATTTGTAGTCTCAAAACTTTTTGTTACTTTTTATCGAATTTTAATTTTTCGGTTCTAAACTACCTATTAATTTCAAAATTTCTCCATCAATAATTTTAATCTACAAAAGTGGTAATTTAGATTATCATCATTGTGGATGTATTTAAATTCAACGTCAATTTTTTTATCCCTTGATATTTTAGGGGAATGGGAAAGTACAAAAATGGTTTCGATTACATGACCAAGTCATATGCCAAAGTGCCAGGTGAGGCTATACACAAGATTTAAGATATACACATTAATTTTTAGGCTTTCTCTAAAGTAGTTGGGAGGTCTAAAAGCCAAAGTATTTGGAATGTCAATCTTCATATCTGTTTATCAATGAGGCTGTTTTTTTTAAAACCATTAATAATACTTTTTACGTGCAGTTCAACTAGCTACACGATCGTGCATTAATATGTTTGTGTATTTTTAAAAGTAAAGCTTTTCTATAATTAGGTTCGGTCCGTCCCAACGTAACGGATAGCTCTTTTCGTTAAATAATGCATGTTGGAATTGTCCAATCGATTTCAAACTTTGCATGATGATGTATGTCCAAAAAAATTATCCTGTATTTAAGAATTTTTAAACTAATTTACTTAAAAATTTGTTTCGAAATTATAATTTATATTTCTAATTATTCAGTTCTGACACTCTACGAATGTTAATGTCAGTTTGACTTATCGTTTCAGAGCTTTTATGGATGATGTCATCCTTGTTTTTGAACAAGCAAATTGTAATTTCTTGTATTTATTGTAGTGCGTATTTTGATTGAGAAAATGATGCTAATAAATCCGTCAACAGCTAAGAGGATAGCTAAATCAATAGTGGAAAATTCAGTTGTATTAAACTCTAAAGATAACCAAGTGAGTTTTTATTAGCCTAGGGTGCTTTTTCGTCTAGTTAACTTAAATAAACTTTTCGAAGTTTTTCCTTTGTTGAGCACAGAACCACTATCCACCCTTCAATAGTTTCTCGTTTGTTTTCCCCCTTCACCGACAAAACTACAACCTAACCTAACCAAATAATCGTTCTCGGCGAGAGTCATAGATTTTTTTTTTTTTTTTGGGGGGGGGGGGTGAGGTTTAAAAATTCTCAAAATTTAAAAAATTAAAAAAATGGGATAAGGCCAAAATTTTTCATTTGGAAAATGAAATTTTCATCTGAATTAAACGACAAATAATGGTAAATCATTAGTCGCTCAGTAAAAGACATTTTGTAAAAATATATACCTAGTCGAAGAGCTGCTCTATAAATATAATATTTTTTTATTATTTAGAACAAAGTTGTGTATGATTCTGATGGAATGTTATGTTTAACATCAATGGAACTAAGAAAACAATTACAAGCTAAAAATATCAAATCAGGAATAAAGATTGACGAAAATAATTTCATTCAATCAAATGTGTATTTTACAAATAATAATAATCAAAGCACTGAACTTTAACCCCCCGCCCCCCCCCTTTTTATGGTGGATTTTTCACGAAAACAATATTGCCCCACTAAGCGATTAGTGGGGCAATTTTTTTTTAAAGAATCCACCTCTGCATTGTCCTCACTTTTTCGGGTCAACCCGTATTTATTATAACCTAACCTAACCTAAAGTAATAAAAAAATATTCCCATCCCTCACATTTTGAATTAGTTGGGGGAGGGGGAAGGTTCTGTGCCCAACAAGGCACTTTATGGAACAACGTTAAATTTTTTTTCTGATAAAAAAAGTTAATCTTATATTTTAATTAAAGAGATCACAATTGTATCCGCATCAGATTTTTTGAAAAACATCCATCCAAAAGAATTACTTAAGGAATGGTTTTATGTTGTTTGTGGATTTTCAATGATATGAAAACTCTACCTTAAAAACTACCATAAAGGGGGGAGGGGGGTTTAATGCAACCATCTCGTAATCAATGATTAAATGGCACTTAGAATTCGAATTTCGATCTGAAATTTTGCATGAATAATCCTTGGTAGGTCTATTTTCCCTAAATCAAACAAAAAGTTGGAAAAGTAACGGCTAACGGCTGGCGGCTCAGCCGTTTTGCCATTTTTTGGATATCTTAAAAGTAAATTAGTCACGAAACCTATTTACACATAATACATTTTGTGGCTAAAAAACCTTATCAAACGGTTATAGCCGGTAGCTGTTGGTACTAGAAATATAAAAAATGGTTATTGCTATCATATAACATGAATTAAACCAAAATATGTTTTAAAAAGTTGATTCCTGCGTAATTAATGATGAATTTGCCTTGGAAATAGGCAAAAAACGGCTAAACGGCTGAGCCGCCAGCCTTTACTTTTCCAACTTTTTGTTCGATTTAGGGAAAATAGACCTACCAAGGATTACTCATGAAAATTTCAGATCGAAAATCGAATTCAAAGTGCCATTTAATCATTGATTACGAGATGGTTGCATTAACCCCCCCCCCCCCCCCCCCTTACTATAAATTTCTCTGGTATCCAAACTTTCTTATTTTATTCATCTTGTACTTTTGAGTACTTTAATTGTATTGTGATTAGTTAGTTTAAACTTGCAGTGACCAAACTTTTCAACCAACATATTCCCAAACCAACAATTGTAGAGGGAGTATTTTGTGAATCATCATTCATGTCACTGGTGAATGTGATGTACATTAATTTGTTTTCTATTTCTTATGGGGTGAATGATTTCTTTCGTCCACTTTTATTTTCTCCTTTTCCTACCTTCCATTACCCCTTGTTTACAACCCAGGTTATGTTATTTTTTTACCAGGGATCATAAGGGACAAAACAATGGACGATGAATTGATTTGTACCCAAAGTTTTAAAGTCAATAAATGCGAGGGATATTTTAAATAAAAAAATGTGCTGCGTAATTTACTTTCCCCCCTCTCTCCCTACATTTTCAAATATTACCATATTATGATGAAACAGGAGCTTGATATTGGAGAGTATCCAGGTATAGCCAGGTAAGCAGCTTTCAGGAAGGAAGGGAAGGGACATTAGACTGGAAATTACACTGATACTCAAAAGTTTTATAACCACGTTGTGTTATTCGTGGTTTTAACTTTTATTGAATTTGATTCCAAACTTGCAGTGTCAAAACCTTTCAACCAATACATATATATATATATAGAAAATGGAATTTCATTTGTTTATCATAATTGGGGACGAATGTTAATTTATCGTCCACTGTTTTTTTCCCTCAAGAAATGTGAGGATCTTTGGACATAAGTTATTTATTTAGTCCAAGAAGATCGCATTCGGTCATAATAGGGCAATATGAAAAGAAGAGAAATCATGCCTATCATTTTAATTAACATAAAAGGGGGGGGGGGGGGGCTGGGTCATTTCTTACCATCTTCATTCAATTGGGATCCTGAAGTGACACTACTTGTTGATGTTGTCATCCTTGTAACTTTTCTTAGTGTGGCACGTATGAGTTACGAGACTCGTCTGATGGGTACTGGCAATGAAACCTGTATGCACTCACTGGTCAACAGACCTGAATTCCGTACCTGGGAGAATCCAGTACCTGCCTATGTATACGGTAATCGTTTGGTGCTTTCCCTCAAAGTGCCTATCGAGCACAGAACCCACCCCCTCTCTGTTATTTGTAAAAATGGAAATAAAGAGGAGGGTTAAGCCCAAACGGTGATCACAGTACCTATTATAACCTTACCTAACCTAAAATAATGAATAAATTAGGGAAAAACTACCCATGAACCCTCTTATTTTATTTAATTCTAAACAAGGGGAAGGGTTTGTGCTTTATAAGGCACTTGATGGAAATTGAAATTGTTTTATTGATTGATTGGCCATAGTTTCTTATAATCTGAACATAAAGAATGTTTTTGTGAACTGAAGATCTTTTGATCGTTGAGCATCTAAATCATTTATATTTGATTTAAAGTATGTCTAAAATGGTTCAAGAGTTTTGAATATCTTTTAATAGCAAGACTTTTTTTTAACTTACCATGTCCTTAAGACATTGGATGTTATTGTTAAGTTATGAAATATTATTATGTCTTTTTTTCTTTACCTAACCTATTCGTTACGAGCTCCCAAAGTTAAAAAGTTTAAATCACCGAGGTTCAACAAAATAGATTTTTTCAATAATTACTCAACAGAATTAAAAAAGTAAGGTGTCAAATTAAAAATCTTACTATTTTTGTTCATAATCACAAAAGTTAGGACACGTTCTTTTTAGAAATTACTTTGGTATTAAAATGAAAATGTAGAAAACAAAGTAGCGGGTTTCGACGTATTTTCACAGTAGCTTTTGATGGGCTATATGAGGTAATTGTTATTGATTGCCCCACAGGGGCTAGAAAAAGGAGAAAAGTTACTGTGAAAATACGACGAAACCCGCTACTTCGTTTTCTTTCCATGATCCAAGATATTTTTAGTTGGAATGTCGGGTTACAGCACTTTGCAAAACTTTATCCAAATGTACCTACTCAGACATCAACATAACAATATATTTGCAAACACCAGGTAAGTGAAGTAGTGCAGCTACTCTAAATCTGAGTTAGCTTCGTACGTCTTCTGTCTCCACGTATGTCAATGCAACCTTTTTGTCCTTTAATTTTTTTGTGCATATTACATTAGGTATATTATACATTATAATAACCCGCGACCGTGGCTCAACACGTAGCGCATCCGCTCGTCGTCGGGAAGGTGATAGGTTAGAATCTCGGACCGACACCGCGTCATAACTAAAGACGTTAAAAATGGTTCCTACTGCTGCTATGTCAGGTGCGCGACAAAAATAGTTAGAGTAGGGGGAATGCCTTGGCCTAAAACAGGCGCAACTCACTACCATGCTCAGTTAGGACTTCTCAGACAAAAGTCGTGCAATCAAAGGGTTGGTTGTCTGATGGGCAAATGGAAGCTTTACACCGCAATCATAGGGCTTAGGGCTGACAACCCTATCCCTTATCCAATCCATAAAAAGCCACATTGTTACAGAAACACTGACAAATTGTCAGCGGTCTATGCTCCTGTGGAGTGAAAAGGGCTTGTTACTGTTATATTATACATTTTCTCAGCTTACCAAAGAACTCATCCGTTTGTTCAATGTTCATCCATGATATTTTTGTCCTGCGCTACTTATGAATGTTGTCATCCTTGTTGCGCAACTTTTTAGTGTAATAGATATTTATTCCACTATATTATAGACAATAATCTGGGGATATTAAAATAAAAGTTTCTAAGATTAAAACCAGTATTATTAGCTCTGTATAGGGCCGAAGGTTTGGACTAACAAAACTGGTATCAAAGTTTTTTTATCCTATTCGTAGAAAATTGTCTGTAATACGATGCTATACATGATTTTTCAGTATGGCAGAGAATCGGTTCTAATCCAGCGTAAATTAATCGGTTTCAAAGCCATTCTGGAATATTCATTATTGTACCCTAGTGGACTACAAATAAGACTTGTTTATAGTATTTTTATTGGGTATTTATCTATTATTTTTTTAGGCCAGAGTTTTTTCTGCTACTAGACCCTATCACATTCTTCAAACTGAATTTTACCATTCCAGAAATTGAAAGAACTACAGATGGATGTATTATTAAAGTAAGATAGATTATGAGAAACGAAGCTTTTCCACATTTAGGGTTTGACTTTCTGTACACCCAGCCTGGCGTCCGTCATGTCAACAGGTTGATAATATTGACCTGGGGAAATTGATGGGATCTAAAGGGATTAGACAATGGCCGATAAATTAATGTCCATCACAAATAATGATACACAAAATTTCCCCTTTTGTAGATTTCAATAGCGGCTGAAACGTTTGGACACTCAATGAAATAAACTAATCAATCAAAATTCATTAAAGTCCCCAAAGTTGTTGAGCCAACTTACATTAAAACGGTATAAAACTTTGGTGACTTGTGTAATAAATAGACCATTGTCCCCTCCATCCCTGGAAAATTGTCATATAAAAAACGTAATAACCATGGGCGTGCGGGAGGATGGACTGATAAAGGGGAGTTTTAACCGGTCCATTTCAATAAGTAGATTTCTACTTTCAGAAAATAGTTTCTAAGCGTTCAATGGGGGTTGTATGCAAGGAGGTAGGGGACATAAGGCTGTTTAGTAAACTATTCTTCCCATTCCTTTTCGTATTCGTTCAACTTTTTCGAATTTTGATTGGTTTGTTCATTTAGTTAAGTTTCAAAGCGTTTAAACCACTAATTTTAATCTACAGAAGAGGTAGTTTTGTACATAAATTTATTGGTTTAATCCATTTAAATCCCAGGATTCTATGTCTAAACTAATGCATATTAATCTTGATGTCATAAAAAAAGGGAATTATTATAATATATATCTAGCGTGTTTCGAAGCCGGGAGCCGTGAAGCCGCCATATTTTGCCGGAGCTGGAGCCGTATTTTAATTAAAAAACGGCTCCGGCTCCGGACTAGATAAATAAAGAGATTTTTTGTAAATTATAATTTGGTAACTCTGTTTTTTCATGTGCAAATGCCCCTTTTAAGTTTTTCAAGTCCATTTTTATCAAAAATTGAACTTTTAAAACCTTCAAAAGTCAAAAATAGACTTGGGAGAAAAAAAAATGTCGAGATTTTCTTGATTTTTGGTCGGAGCCGGAGCTGCACCAAAATCAAACGGCTCCGAAACACTGATATCTAATAATTTTTCTTTGATTTGTTATAATGTTTGTAGGAACCAAAAACTGCATTTCACCCCTTAAAAGATGCCGAGAATTTTACAATTTTAAGCAGAAAACAAAGTAACTCAAAGAATTCTATCTTGTTCAGGTACTTAATAGTTATTTACGCATCATATTATAGACAGCTTTCCGCGGATATTAAAATAAAAAAATGTAAGATTAAAGTCAGTTTTTTAGCTCCGAGAGGCCGAAGGCCCGGGCTGGTTTTAATTTTATGATTTTTATTTTATTATTCATAATACGATCCTATACATGATTTTTTAGTATGGATGAGAACCAGTTCTAATGAAGCGGATATTAATCGGTTTCGAACCAATACTGAAAAAGACATTAAATTATTAGGCAGTTTCCCTTAGAGTGCCTTATCAAACACAGGAAACTTATTTTGAATTGTAAATAAGTGGGGGGGGGGGGGGGGGGTCTGGTTTATTTTTTACCTTATGATAACTAATTTGGGCTAGGTTATATTGGTAGCCTCGCAAGGTTTGGATTTTGCAAGTACAGTCCTTCAGGGGTTAGGCAAAAAAAGTACCCCCTCATTTTTAATTTAGTCCTTGGGTGGGGGGGGGGGGGGGTGTTATATTGGTTGAAAAAATTGGAATCTACATGTGTTGAACCAACCAATCAAAATTCAACAAAAGCACTTAACAAATAAGATGGGTACCATATGAGGGGGGGGGGGGGGGGTTAATGCAACCATCTCGTAATCAATGCGCAAAGGCACCTAGAATCCGAATTTCAGGATGAAATTTGGTATGAGTAATCCTTGGTAGGTCTTTTTTTCCCCCTAAATTGAATAAAACGTTGGAAAAGTAACAGAAAACGGCTGTCGGCTCAGCCGTTTAGCCGTTTTAGGGCTTTTAATCGATATTAATACAAATACACTTTTTAAAAATCTCTAGTACCAGCTGGTACAGCTAGAACCGACTAAAAACGGCTGGTCATCATATTATTCAAAAAGTTGATTCCTACGTAATTAAATGATAGATTTGCCCTGAAAATATCAAAAACCGGCTTAACGAATGCCATTAAATTTCCAACTTTTTATTCGATTTAGGGAAAATAGACCTACAAAGGATTACTCATTCCTAATTTCATCCTGAAATTTAGATTCTAAGTGCCATCTGCGATTTGATAACGAGATAGTTGCATTACCCTACCCCCCCCCCCCCCCTTTACAGTCCAATGTCCCTTACCTTACTTTCATGCAATTTCTTTTAGACTTTTCTTTGATGCCAAATTGGTGGATTTGCTGCCAGCCAAAGATTTTTTCCCGTGGAAAAAGAAGGTAAAGAAAAGTAGAGAATAGTTATTTATCTCATCATTTTAGACAACTTTCTCCGGATATTAAATTGAAAAAAATAAAAAAATTAAAGCCAGTTTTGTTAGCCCTGAGAGGCCAAACGTCCGTTCTCACAAAATTGGTATTAAATTATGATTTTTATTTTAATCTTCGTGGAAAATTGTCTATAATTAGATGCTTTAAATGATTTTTCAGTATGGCTGGGCACCGGTTGTAATCCAGCGCATATAAATCGGTTTAGAAGCCACACTGGAGAGTAACTAGTAAACTACTCACCCATATATTCCGTAAAACCCCTTGTTTTGCATGTTTAGAAACAGCACTGAAAGCAAATAATTCTTATATTGCTTATCATAAAAAGGTATTAGAAAGCTTAAATGGAATCCTGTAATATAAAGTAGTAAGGTGCTTTTGTTTGTAGCGAAGGTCTCGCTAAATACTGAACCGATACGGTTCCCCTTTTTAGTGTAGCTTCTCATAGGTCCTGGAAAACTTTATAGCTATTTTAAGGGAGGGTAAGGTAAGACCACCCCAACCCCCCTGTGTTGTCATCCCTGTTTTAGGCCAAAAAAGATATCTTTTTAAATTATTTTTGTTTGTCCCCTTTTTGAACAATCTTTTCAGTAGCTGAGCTATTATATAATTTTCTTTGTTGCCTCCTTATTCTTAACGATTACTTGTACTAAACAACATCAGGGAGTAAGGGAGGGGACAGTGGATCGAATATTCAATTTTTAGGAGTCTCAGACTTTATGTAGTGGCTTAAAGGGAATGTGCATGAATTTAGCAGGTTCTGACTGACTTTGGGTACTAGCGCATCTTTGCCGCTAACTCGCTGAGTTAATTTTGACAAGTATCTATAAACTTAATCTTAATCTTAATTTCTAGCAGACAGAAAAATTTGTTATGAGATGGCCAGTTTTTATAATTTTTTTCTCTAAAAAATATTATTTCATAGATAAAAACTTTATTGTGATATTTGTGTAATAAACAATCTAAGAACCCTTAAATTTAATTCTTGTATATAGTGGCATTTTAAAATTTAGAAATATGGGGTAAACGAGTTCCAGGGACGATTTTTCTAGTAATTAATTTCAGAATGGTTACGTCAGTCTGATGTACTGGTAATCTAATTTTCAAATGAATGCTTTTTTATTAGAACTTTTTTCTTATTTTATAGTTTTCTAAATTTGATTAACATACCTTTACAATTTTCTTCAAATTTTCTAGATAAATCTTGATTTCATGGCCTTTCAGCAAAAACTCTTAAATTGAATTAATTGCCCATTGTCCCCTCTATTACTCCCTAAAACAGCATCCAGTATGCAATTCATTTTGTCCGTCGGTCTGTCAGTGATGCTGCAAAATCTAAAAAATTTTAAGAAAAGAAAAAATACGTGAGAATGTTTTTTTCTCCTAGGATAGGTAACTATTATTGAGTTTAACAAAAGCTCTTTAAATCTTCTTGTCCCTATAACCGTTCATGATTTTTATGCTTGGCTACTTATGGATGTTGTCAAACCTTGTTTTAGTATGAAGAGCCGACAAACACAAAACCTAAAAATGCTGCTCTTATGAAAAGGTAAGCGTTTATTTATAATTGAATGATAAGCTACAAAAGACAGAATTTTATCACTCTAAAAGGCTGATAAGGTTTATTTGTCCTCGATTGTCCAATTCCTGTATCTTTGTCTTGTGTAAAAAATAATCTTATACATTTGATTTTCCATCAATTAAAAAAGTTTTAGTAGCAAAGCAACTCTATAAATCGAAATGTCCGTCAAATTAAAACGTTTTGGACGAAACGTGGTTTTCTTCGGTTTCCATGCAAGATAGACGGTTGAAGTTTCTCGTCAACATTCGCAACGTAATGGAACATTTTTAAGTATAAAACACCCATGGCTGTCAGACTGCTTTTAAGCGTTTTTTAGCTTTGTTTAGGGTTTAAAATAACATTGATCGGTTACAGTTTACCATTAAACAATTCAGAATAATACCTGGCAGACAACTAGCAAATACTTGTGAGTTTGTTCAGGTTTGATAAAGACATTGCCCTGGTACAGATAACTCCCAGGATAGATCCAGGTATACCGCTGAAAGAACCGGAACACCTTCGATACTTTTTCTTGGTAAGTTAATAGGCGTGCTTTGCTTACACTTCCGTATTTTATCCATAGTGTTTTATATTCACAAAAAAAACATTAATTAAGTAACAAGGATGACATCATCCATAAGAAGCTAAGAACAAAACAATCATAGATGAACAAAATACTTTAATATAAAGTAGTAAGGTTTTTTTGTCTGAAGCTAAAGATTTTGGAAAACAATGATCCGAATTGGTTGTACTTATCAGTGAAGCCTTATAAATGTCTCTGTGAGGTATTAGACTAATTTTCTGTGAGGTATTAGACTAATTTACTGACCTCCCCTAGTGGCCTGGGGCGAAGAAATTAGTTAGTTGTATAGCAGATGCTAAGTTTTCATAAAGGAAAAAGAAAGAGATAAGTCCTTATTAGAAATCATGCATGTTTATCAAAAATTTCTCTGTCTTTTGAATTTTGGCAGACGGGCCAAGTAAGTTTTATACTAGATGTTCATTGGTATTGGGTATCATTACCATAAAATTAGCTGTCTATCTTAAATAGCAGCTGAGAAATTCGTTTACGTTGCCAATGGACAGACGGCCGGATTTTCGGGCAGGCATAGTGAGTTATGGAGATAATTCCCTACTAAAATTGCTGTTTAATATCTAGTATAACTTTTTCTTTAAATAAAAGTTTTTTTAGGGTTTATCCTCGCGTCCTAACCACCTGTACAACCCAGTCATGCCTGAATTTGAAAGATGGCTTCCAGGTACATTTTTAAATTCGGGGATACTTCATAAAAAAATAGATTAATCTTCCCTCAATCCAAAGAGATTGTTGCATAAATAACATTTTTAGGTACTAGGAGAATTTAAAATATTTCAAATACTTTTATATAAGATCATTATTAGGATTAGCAATAAAGATATTCAACAGAAAATCAACTTTTACCAGACAATTTTTGAGATGCACCTAAAAATGTAGAACTTGTGATTGTTAAGTTTGCCATTCCGAAAAATGATTGCAGCATAAATCACAAGAATATAATAGACAAAATAATTTTTTCTGCTAACTAAAATGGTTGTTTAAAAAGTTTGGAAAAGGCAAAGGGTTGGTTGGTTGTCTATAGCATGCTGATCTCAATTTTTTTTCTTTTTATGTCGATTTAATATTTTCTAGTATGGATGGTTCGAAACCGATTAATATCCGCTGGATTACAACCGGTTATCAGCCATTATATTACAGACAATTTTCCACTAATATTAAAATAAAAATCATAAAATTGATGCCTGTTTTGTTAGCCTGGGCCTTAGAACCTTCGGGGCTAGCCAAACTTGCTTTCATCTTAAAATTTTCCATATTATATCTGCGTAAATCTGTCTAAAATATTATGCGATAAATAACTAGGTATTATTATTTAGGATTTGGACTGGAATTGATAAGAAAAGGGTATGATCCTTTTACATCAATAACGGAAATCAAAATTGATGATATCAGGAATATTAACTTTCATCATAGAAGTTTTACAGTAGTGAAGTTTCTACAAATACTCTTGTTTATTTTTTTTGATATAATGCAATTAATGAAATAATATCTAATCTTTTATTTCTACAACTTAATTCTGCCTTTATACCTACTATACTCTATGAGGAAGGAAGAAACTCTCAACTTACTTTTTTTTTAATTAAAGAAATAAATTTTTTGTGGGGGTTATTTTTTATCAGGGTCGATTTCTCTTAGGAAGATAGCTATAAATTTCTTAACCTACAAGAAGCTTTACCCGCGACCGTGGCTCAACACGTAGCGCATCCGCTCGTCGTCGGGAAGGTGATAGGTTCGAATCTCGGACACCGCGTCATAACTAGAGACGTTAAAAATGGTTCCTACTGCTGCTATGTCAGGTGCGCGACATAAATAGTTAGAGTAGAGGGAATGCATTGGCCCAAAACAGGCGCAACTCACTACCATGCACAGTTAGGACTTCGCAGACAAAGGTCGTGCATTCAAAGGGTTGGTTGTCTAATATGGCAAATGGACGCTTTACACCGCAATCATAGGGCTTAGGGCTGACAGCCCTATCCCATACATATAAAGCCACATTGTTACAGAAACACTGACAAATTGTCAGCGGCCTATGCTCCCCCTGTGGAGTGAAAAGGGCTTGTTACTGTTTACTGTTACAAGAAGCTTTACTGAATAGTACAACCTTGTCAGTTCAGTGGTTAGCGAAATCCATCGTTGCAGACAGATAGACAGACATCATGCTACTTTTTATTATATTAGGATATAGAAAGCCCTTTGGCTCATGAAATGAAAGTATTATGTCAACAAAAGTAGATAGTTAAGTATTTTATTGAAAGTTGATTATAATTACTTATTACTCTTTAGATATTTCTATAATTTCTTGATAAACCATCCGGAGTTCAAAAATTCTAATTTTGAGGTAATAAAATATAGAAATAAATATAAAAAGTCTAAATCCTTTAGTAAATAGTAACACAGTATAGGAACTATCCAACAACCTTTTCTAACGATTTTTCTACTCCTATCTAATTATCACAAATTCTCTAATTCTTTTTCTTTTTATGGCCTCTGAAAATCTGTTCTTTAACACACTTTGTCCGTTTGCCCATTTATGATTATTGTGCTTCGCTACTTATGGATGTTATTATCCTTCTTAAAGATGAAGGGGTAGTTACCTTTTTTTAATGAAGACTAATCTTGTAGTTTGTAGTCCTGCATCTACTCTATAACAAAATAATTTTGTCCGTTTATCCGTCCATCCATGATTTTTTTTGTGCTTTGCTACTTATGGACGTTTGCACCTTTGTTAAAGAGTAGATTAAGGGGTAGGTAATTTTTTTCCCCACAATAACTAGTTCTGTTATTTGCAGGCCTGCAGTGTGGCACAAGATTTCTACAGAAATATCCGCAACGCCCCAAGAAAGTTTAGGACTGACCAGAACAAGTAAACAGTGCAAGTGAATGAAAAATTGGACAAACGAACATATACAATTGAAGAGCTATCTAGATATTTAAATTCATCTCTAAAATGGACAAACGAACATATACAAATAAAGATAATTTATAAATAATATCTCAACTGTAAAAAGATCCCACTTGCTATAGAAACTTACTTAATTTCTCCACTATAGGATAGCCTTAGAAAGGTCCCAGGTTAGTTTTAGGCTATTCTAGTATTTTTATTTGATTGTTTGGATGGTTTTAGGCTAACATTCTGCACCTTTATAGCCCTTCGAATATTTAACCCCTCTATTTATAAATCAGAATAAAACTTTGTTTAAAGTTTTATTTTCAAATCTTTGCTTAGCAGATGTACTTACCTTTAATAAGTATTCAGGGCGACCACTGCATACTATATATACTATTTATACTATATAGGATGAATTTGGATACTATATCATACTATATGACCAAAATTTACTATATATACTATATATTTTAACCTTTACTTGACCAAAATTTACTATATATACTATATAATATTACATTTATATAACATAAAACTAATATTGCCAGTTTTGTGACAACGCCTCTTAAGGAGCGTTTTGTCTTATTTTCACAGTAGGTTTTCTCTTATTTCTAGCCCCTGCGGGGGGCTCAAAAGATACTGTGATACGACTAAAATGCATAAATTAAGAAAATCCTTTAAAATATATTTTTGTTTGTGATTATGATATAAATATCAGTTATTTTTCATAGAGTTAACTTAAGGGTGAGGGGTAAGTTTTACCACTTTCGCTTACTCAGTGATTATTAGGCTAGGTATTAATGTGAGACTATAGGGTATTTGGGACAAAAATTTACTTTTGGGTAGTAGTTCACTTATATTCAATATTTTTTTGGATAAGTTTCCAGGTTCAGGTAGGAAAAAGGTGGTTTCTGGACAGGTAAAAAAATTGTAAAATTTAGAGATCAACTTATAAAACAAAATATGCATCTTTCAGGATGTTATTAACATATCTGAAGAAAAAAATTTAAATTGGCCTCAAAGTTCTGGTCCTGCAGGCCACCAGGTCAACTCTGGACTGGTAAAAATTAAAATTTTTTTGTTTGATGAGTTAGAGGTCAACCTATAAAACAGAATATGCATCTTTTTGGATGTTATTAACATATCTGAAAAAAATTGAAAATTAGCCCTTAGGGTCAAGCCGTGCAGACCTCCAGGTCCATTCTGGACAAGTAAAAAATCAATTTCTTATTCTAAGAGTTAGAGGTCAACTTATAAAACAGATTATGTATTTTTTTTTTTGATCTTATTAACATATCTGAAGAAAATATATAAATCGGCCTCCTAGTTTAGGTCCTGCAGGCCTTTAGGTCCACTCTGAACAGGTAAACAATCAAATTTTTTATATGAAGAGTTAGAGGTCTATTTATATAACATAATATGCATTTATTTGGATAATATTAACATATCAGGATCCAAGTTCAGGTTCATTCAGGACAGGTAAAAGACTCAAATTTTTAATTTGAAGAGTTCAAGTTCAGGCCTCCAGGTTTTCTCTGGACAGAGTCTACATGGAAGCCTGCAGCACCTTGACCTGGAGGTCAAGGAAGGGGGGAGTTCTGACACATTTGCGTAAACCTGGTATATAGGCTTTATCTTTGGATTGTAAGGATAGGTTATTAAAAATAAATCATTCTTATATGATTAATTTTTCCAATTTTTTAGATTTTTTGGATAGGCCTCCAGGATCCGGAGCTCCAGGCCTCCAGGTGGTCTCTGTACAGGTAAAAATGAAAAAAAAAAATTTTTAAGAGTTAGAGGTCAACTTATAAAACAAAATATGCTTCTTTTTTAATGTTATTCACATATTTGAAGAAAAAAAACATGCACTGTAACTCTTTAAAAAAAATTTTCATTTACCTGTACAGAGACCACCTGGAGGCCTATCCAAAAAATCTTAAAACTTGGGAAAATTCATCATATAAGAATGATTTTATCTTTAATAACCTATCCTCTCTGTCCAAAGATAAAGCCAAAATACCAGGTTTACGCAAATTTGTCAGAACTCCCCCCCCCCTTGTATTTTTTCTTCAGATATGTAAATAACATCTAAAAAGATGCTTATGGTGTTTTATAAACTAACCTCTAACTACATAAATAAGAAATTTTGATTTTTTCCTGTCCAGAGTCCACCTGGAGGCCTGCAGCATCAAACCTGGAGGTCGATTGTCCTTTTTTCTTTAAACATATAAATAGCATCTATAGAAATGCTTATGTTGTTTAATAAACCTCTAACTCCTTAAATTTAAAATTTTTATTTTATTCATGTCCAGAGTCCACCTGGAGGCCTGCAGCTCCTAAACCTGAAGGCCAATTTTATTTTTTTCTTTCAAATATATAAAGAACATCCAAATATAAGCTCATTTTGTTTAATAAATTTACCATTAACTGTTCAATTAGGGAAGTTTTATTTTTACCTGTCCAGAGTCTGCAGGACCAGAACTTAGAGGTCGATTTTAATTTTTTTCTTCAGTTATGTTAATAACATCCAAAAAGATGTATATTCTTTTTTTATAAGTTGACCTCTAATTCTTCAAAGAAGAAATTTTAATTTTTTACCCGTCCAGAGTGGACATGGAGGCCTACAGGACCAGAACTTGGAGGCCGATTTTAATTTTTTCGTCAGATATGTTAATAGCATTCAAAAAGATGCATATTCTGTTTTATTAGTTGGCCTCTAACTCTTCAAATAAAAAAAATATCTATAACCTGTCCAGAGTGGACCTGGAGGGGGCCTGCAAGACCAGAACTTGGAGGACTATTTTAATTTTTTCTTCATTTATGTTAATAACATCCAAAAAGATGCATATTTTGTTTTATAAGTTGATCTCTAACTAACTCTTCAAACAGAAATCTAAATTTTTTTACCTTTCCAGATAGCCTGCAGCACCTGAACCTGAGACCTATCCAAAAAATGATTAAATATATGTGAAATACTAACCAAACGTAAACTTTTATCCTAAATAACCTATAATCTCACATTGATACCTTGCCTAATAATCACAGAGTAGGCCCCTTATATGTGAAATTGCTTTGATAACAGCTATGCTTTGAGTTATTATTGATGATGTATATTGTATATACTATGTATTACTAAATAATTCTAAGTCCGATACTATATCATACTATATGAGTTTTAAAAAATATACTATATATACTATATGGATTAAAAAAATATACTATAAAAATACTATATTTTTTTGATTTCGGAGTGGTCGCCCTGAGTATTATAAAGTGGCTTTGCTTAAAGAATTTGTGCTTTATTGTCCAAGGAATTGATGTTACATATCATGATAATAGTACTTAGGTATAATCACAACATATGTAACTTAAATTTCATAAAGCTAAAAATCATCATATTTTCAATAACCTTTCGGTAACGATTATCAGGCATTTTTTCGTGATTTGTAGAGAAGATTCGCAAGGAAAACTCATCTTAATCACATCATTGTGGTGTGCATTCACTTCCGTATATATAACCGTAACTGCTTAGGGTTTATATTTAAGCGAGGATCACAGTATCTACAAAAAAAAAAATGGATTGACAAACAAACAAAGATATGAAGCAGATGCTCATTATTACAAAAAATCTTCACCAAAAATTTCAGCTGTCTTTCTTAAATAGCAGATTAGAAATACACGTTTCACACATCCCTTTTCTTACTGATGGACGGTTGGACATTTCAAATTATACATAGAATAATAAGAATTGAAGAAAAGGGTGAATATTAGGTTTAATCTTTTAATAAAATGTAATTCACAAGTGCGGAAGTGATTGTGCGCCCATCATTGTGTATATAGGTGTTCTCTTATCAAGCCATATTGTTCAAAGGTTGCTTTGCTTAGTGACATATTATAGTAGTTGGGGTTTTGAGTTCATTTTGATTATTAGAGTGATGCCGTGTCTTCCATTTTGCATGGGAGGGGGGGGGGGGTTGAAATTTACATTGTGGGAGGATTAGATCGTCAAATTATTTGTAGTTATATATATTTCTATCGGCTGCTCGCCTAGCTACTAGAGGGAAAGGGAGAGCAGAAAATAGCCTAAAACCATCCTAGAATTGATGTGATATCTAAGCGAGATATAATAAGCGGTAAACGATATTAACGAACAAGCCAAAAAACACGTATAACTTCATATAATAGGATAGAATAAAAATGATAGTAAAAATCCGAATAAGTTCAGAGAAGTACACTCAACTATTAACTTTAAAATTTGAACCGCTTACAAATTAAAAGTATTGTATATACTCAGTTCATATTTCATCATCACAATGTTTTATCATAATCATAGTAAAATTCAAAAGCAAAACTTTTTTTATAAAGAAGTTCATCAGCTACCTTAAAATTGCTGTAAAAAATTTTATTATCAAAATCAAATATATTCTTTTTTTAATTTATTTATTGTTTTTGTTGTTATTAAAAGCAAGTTATTTTTTAAGTCAGTTAAATATGAGATGTTATTAGATCTATAGTATAGATGAATATATAGATAACTACCTCCCATCCTTTTTTAATGACCTTATTCGTCTGCTACCAAATTATTTCCTGCTACTTGGCTGTGTCAATACACACCACACCATTGTTTGATTATCAATGACCCAATTGAAAGTCAGAACAAGGACAGTGCGAGTGGGAGATACAGTTTTTTAAGGCTTTTCCTCTCTAGTGTTTTACTCCAATTTAGATATAAGCAAGAATTCTATTTAAACTTTGATTTTTCTAAATCTCACTTAAAAAAGCTTTTGAGAGGGTTGTGACCTCTTCCCCTTCCCTTCCTCTTCCATAACCCTTGCCAGGTACTAAATCACCATATAAATATTGTTTGAAATAGTTCCTCTATTCGACGAGTGGACCATCCTCCTTCCTAACTCAATTTTTTAAAATATTGTTCACTCCAATACCTACCTATTCTTAGAGTCTTTTTTATGTTCCACAGTCGGATGAGGGAAAATTACTACTATTAAAAAGGAAATTAGGTGTATTAATTGTTAAACTTTAGCTGTTAGAATTTAATATTTTTTCATATTTGAAGTGAATATAAAAATGTACGTGGAAGACAGCCTAACAAACAGACGTGGAGAGAAGCTGGCCACCCATACCTGGAAGCCCGCAGGTAGGCATGTTATCCTGTTATAATTCATTAGATGTTGATTTTTTTACTAGAAATTAAATTGTGGTCAATCCTATATCACCTGTTTCAAGGACCTCCAAAACAATTGTCTCAAAAGTTGTCTATCTGTGAAAGTAGTTGAATGTTTGTGATTGAAAGTTTTTGCTCAATTAAAATATCAGGAAATAATTCCCAGGCTTTCTATCGGGTTTGGATGTCTGTACACGAAGAGCTAGTACCAATTTTTTTTAAAGTGAAGCTTTTCTATAATTAGGGTCGGTCCGTCCGTAACGGTTTATTTTTTTTTTGTTTATTTATGCATGTTAGAATTGTCCTATCGATCTCAAACTTTGTATGATGATTCCTCTAGTAATTTACGATTAAGAAAGCGTAACAACTCCCCCCCCCCCAAAAAAAAAAAAAAATCAGAAATAATAAATTGGGTTAGGTATCAAATTCGACTCTCCCCCTCCTCATGTGCCTATAGAGGCCTCTAGGAGCGTAGCCGCTAGTATTTATATAGTTTTCTTTGTAGGTGCTCCACGATGCTTGGTGTTTCTGTCACATGGTTTCAGTGAACATCTGGGTCTATATCAGGAAGTTGCAGCATCTTTAAGTAAGTAACTTTCCTCTTGAGGGATATATAAGTTTTTGTGCTATTTGTTTACGGATATTGCAACATGAATATTTTATCTCAAATGTATTAAACATTTAATTTTTTATGATTTATTAATTCTCATCAAAACTCTTTATTTGCAGCGTTGCTACTCCATAATTTACTTTTGTCTGTCCGTCTGTAAGGCTTTGGGAGAATTGTGATATTCTTGGCTGCCTTTCGGTCATACTTTAGATTTAAAAATATTTTTTTATGACGACTGAACATCTACTTGTATGACTCACTGTTCCCGTTTTCCATTCGTTGATTTTTTGGTGCTTCGCTACTTCTGGATGCTGTCGCAAATAATAAAGCAAAAGTTATATACATTACATTCAGATCAACAGAATTACGTTAATATAATTAGATCACCTATCATATTAGAGGGCATTAAGAGAATCTTCGTATTTGATTACCTACGCAAAAGATATTTTCGTTTATTTGCATCAATTTTTTTTAGGAAAAAGAAACATTTTATTATCTTAACCTGAAATTATTTTAGATTCGTATGGTTACCTAGTATTCGGTCATGATCATGTAGGACACGGGAAGAGTGATGGGAAAAGGTAATGAAATGATTGATTGATTGATAGCTTTTGGTCATGTCTGACAAGTTTTGGGGACGAAAAGAGAATATCTATTAATAATCGATTGATTGATTGATAGCATTTGGTTATGATCTCATAATCGAATAAAAGGGTAATACAATGTTTAACTGAATGATTGGGGACGAAAAAAGAATACCTATTAATAATCGATTGATTGATTGATTGATAGGAAGTATTCGGTCATGACCACGTGGGAAGGTAAATTAAATGATATTGATTGATAGTATTCGATCATAACACATAGTAAAAATAAAGACTTTATTATTTGAAAGTATTCAGTCATAAATAACCACGTTAGACATAATGTAACGAGTGATGGGTATATGATTGATTGCTTGAAAGTATTTGGTAATGGCTAAAATGGACATAAAAACAGTAACAGAAAGGACAATACAATTTTTGATCGATTGATAGTATTCGGTCATGATTACATAGTTGATTAAAAGATAATACAATGCTTGATTGATAGTTATTATTCGGTCATGACCACGTGGGACATCGAAAGAGTGATGGAGAAGGGTAATAATGATAATGATGATAACAAAGCAGAATTAAATGCTTCATTAATTTTTATTTATAGTATTATTCGGTCATTTCAACGGTGGACATGTAAAAAGTGATGGGTAAATTGATTGATATTCGTGCATGACCATATAGTGAATTAAAAGGGTAATACAATCCTTAATCGATTGAATTCAATATAGGGTAGGCAAGGTTTTTAGATAAACCATTATCCTTTTCGAAAATTGCGCATCAGCGAGAAGCTATATTTTAACATCATAGAATCCGAGTTATATACATATGCACATTTGTTCTTGGTATACTTTGAATATGTAATAAAATTGATACGTCTGTATTAAAGAATGTGTAGGTTTTATAGGAATCAAAATTCAAATTAGATAAAAAATTATTAAGAATGACAATATGCTTTGCTTAATGTACCGGACATGATTTCTTTTTACATTACGATATTCTAGATATATTCACGTACACATCTTACACAATAACTTTTGATGTTGTAATTCTTGTCTTTAGAAGTCCAGCTTTTCTTTAAGAAGTATGTCTGTATGCTCTGAGACAATGCACTTATGGACGGTCAAATTTTGGTGTTTTTTTATCTTTTTAACATCAAATCTGCTAAATATTTTCTGCTTTTATTATTGTTTGTGTTTTACAATTTGAACTTGTTAAGGAAAACGACTGACCATAATCAAATTTCCCTTTACATTTAACTTTTTTAGTTTGTCCATCCAGGACATGATTTTTCTTTGCTTCGCTACTTACTGAATGTTGTCATTCTTGTTTTTGTTTAGAGTGTATATAGAGAATGTTGACGATTACTGTGACGACGTTATTCAGCATTGTGTTCATGTTAAAGTAAGTTTTTCATTGTTTAGGGATACAGGGATAGGACAATAGACCAGAAATGATTCCTTAATACTATTTCTGTATCATCTCCGGGACTTTGGACTGAAACTATACTGGCACCCGAATTAATTTGAAACAAGTTTTCTCATTCTTTAAAAACTTTGGGAACTTTTATTGAATCTTGATTGGTTGGTATAATTTAGCGGTGTCAAAACCTTTTAAACCATCAATTTTCAACTACAGAATCATTAATTTTGTCTATCATTATTTTGTACACTCATTAATTTATCGTCCATTGTCTTATCCTTAAAATCCCTTTTTAATTCTGATTTTCCTTGTTTCTAGGAGAAGTACCCTGACCTGAAATTGTACATTGTTGGACACTCTATGGGTGGCATGGTCACTATCAGGTTGGTAATATTAAAATATAAAGTACAAACAGTACACTGTTGGACACTCTTTAGGTGGCATGATCACTATCAGGTTCGTAATATTAAAATATAAAGTACAAACAGTAAACTGTTGGGCACTCCATGGTTGGCATGGTCACTATCAGGTTGGTAGTTTTAAAATAGAAAGTACAAACTGAACATTATTGGACACTCCATGGGTGGCATGGTCACTATCAGGTTGGTAGTATTAAAATATAAAGTACAAACTGTACATTGTTCGACATTCTATGGGTGGTATGATAACCATCAGTTTGGTAGTATTAAAATATAAAGTACAAACTGGACATTGTTGGACATTCTATGGGTGGCATGGTCACTATCAGATTGGTAATATTAGAATATAAAGTACAAACTGTACATTGTTGGACACTCCATGGGTGGCATGGTCACTATCAGGTTGGTTGTATTAGAATATTAAGTACAAACTGAACATTGTTGGACACTCCATGGGTGGCATGGTAACTATCTGGTTGGTAGTATTAAAATATAAAGTACAAACAGTACACTGTAGGACACTCTTTGGGTGACTTGGTCACTATCAGGTTAATAGTATTAAAATATTAAGTACAAACTGAACATTGTTGGCAGAGATGGTAAAAACCAGGTTTTTTTTAAAAAAGAACAAACCAGTTGTTTTTTTTATAAAAAACATGTTTTTTTGTTTGTTTTTTATAATTTCCAAATTATAGGCCTGCCCCCCCCCTCTTTTTTCAACCCTCCCCCTTTTTCTCACCCCTCAAACAGGGGGTGCCAAAATCTGCCGAAGGACCCGAAAAAGGGCAGCCCAAACCGCCCGTCCAAAAGCGCCCGCCCTATTTGACAACCCTGGCTGATACGGTAATTTAGGTTTTTGACAGTTATTTACTGTATTATTTACGCTATGAAAAGATATAACTAGAAAGATAGGCCTTTGTATACATATTTAAAAAAAACCATCCCCACCTTGGTTTTTTGTTGTTGTTTTTTTTTGTTTCAACCACTTGGTTTAAACCAAGTGGTTTTTTTATGCCATCTTTGATTGTTGGACACTCTATGGGTGCTATGGTAACCATCAGTTTGGTAGTATTCATCATAAAGTACAAACATAGTACATACATTGATTTATATTTTGTAGAATGTCCATCATATTAAAACACGGACAAAGTAAATTGTTTACTGGGTGATCTGTAATAAGGTCAGGGGTATCTTCAACAAAAATCAGCATTCTATCTTAAATAAAAGCCGACTGACATTACGGTTGGACAGACAAGGTGATTTATAGTGTAGCTATGCTACATAAAAGTACTTTTATTCTCAATAATCAATATTGAAATCATTTCTTAATCTGAATCTTATGAAACTTAATCGTTTTGAAATCTAAAGAATTTTTAAAAGCAAAGCTTTTCTATATTTATTTTTTTTATTCGTCCTTCATCACGGAGAGTGGACGGACAATGACATAAGCTTTAAATCTTGTATAAAATTTCCTGTAATAGTAAGGTTTTTAGAAGTTTATGCACTCGAAAATATTTTAAACTTAAATTGACTTTTTTTTTACCTTAAATTGACCTTAAAAGAATCGTTCTACAGATTTGAAACTTATAATAGACACCATGACTAATGAAAGGCAATTCATAATGTAATTATAAGTTCGTTCATGTACAATAGAGCATATTGTGAAATTTAAGAATAGACAGTAAACTTGAGTTATGAATGTTGGCATCCTTGTTGGATTAAAAATTGATTCACTAAATTTTGCACCAGAATTTAAAGTTGACGTTAAAGAAATTCTAGATAATATATATATTCATTACTAGTGGCTGCGCCATTATAGTCCTCTTGGGGCATTTAAAGAAGGGGGGAGGGGCGGGGGCGTAGAAGAGGTTGCCTCGCCACCCTAAATTTTACCTAGTTTTTAAAGGAAAAATAAAATTGGGATGGGAGTTTATTTTCCTAGTGGCTATACCTATATATCTTCCCAAAAAACCTTCTTGGAACAATTAAGAAGCTTTACTATAAAGGAAAGCCATATCGGTCCAGCTACTAGAAATATCTTTCAGTACCAGTATCATGCGGACAAATAGACATACATACTATCACTTTTATATGAGAATTAGTGCACTATTCATGAAATTATTTCTGAAAGATTCTATAAAATGTACAAAAAGTTATATAATTAATATGAAAGAATTTATTATATTTCAGAGCAGCTCTGATGCAGAAAGAAATGTTTCATGGTAAGTGTTTTGTATAAGTTTCTTTACACGTCATGATATCTGACGGTCATTTCTCAATCATCTGGATTTTTTTTGTCAATATGTATTATATGTATAAACCTCTAACAAAAATAGGGATCCAAGGGGATAAGACAATGGCCGATGAATTGATATACATCCCCAATGATGATACATAAAATTTACCCTTTCTGTAGATAAAAATTAGTGGTAGAAACGTTTGAACGCTAAACTTAATGAAGCATCTAATTAAAAATCAAAAGTCCCAAATGTTGTTAAGCCAACGAATTAGAAAACGTAATTATAAAACTTTAGGGATTTGTGTAATAAACGGCCCAATGTCCTCTTTCTCTCTGATAAATACATGAACTAACAACACTGGCATTTATACGTCTAGTAATTTTATGTTAAGTAACCATTAAGTTTTTTGAATTTTTATCTTTAAAGCAATCAATTTGGTTTTAAAAAGGGCCTCAAACGCATATCCTTCGTGTTTTGTCAAAAGCTTTGTACAAGTCAAACTCCAAAGAAACATTAAATAAATTCAATATTATTGATCTTAACTTTTATTCAAGGTATGGTTCTAAATGGTCCACTGGTTGTTCCTGGGCCCCAGGTAAAAAAATATGTTTTATTGGAGGCAACGGGTTCTCGATAATTCAGTCCTCGACCCTCCCCTTCCATGTTTTTAATTTGTTTAGCCCTTCTTAAGACTAGTTACTTCGCCCCTAGACTCTAGGGGAGGGTGAGAGGTTAGGGAAATAGTCTAAAACCATCCCATAATATTTGTAAAGCTTCCCTGAAAAGTACAACTCATTAGGAATGAAGATTTATGAGATCTTAAGCTTCAGATAAAAAAACCTTACTACTACTTTATAAAATAAGATTATTGTGTTTTGACATTGAAGGTTTCTATTACCCAATCAAGTGCAAAAAAATTTTAAGCAAACTAAAAAAAGATCTTGTTGAAACTTTCAATGTCCCCTTCCTCCCTGATTGAAAGAAGAGTAAGATTTCTTTGTGAACAGATTCTTTACAGGTCTGCATTGCGACTCTAATCCATGCTTTTAAGTATCATAGATTGTTTTTATTAAAGCTTAGATAATTTTATGTTAATTAAGATCTTTGGAATGGACCTGCGTGCCACACCTATCAGAACATTCATCAGTAGGGCTGTTCTAAGTTTTCTCAGTATGTTTATACCTGAGGTAAGTTGAAATAGTTATCTTCCTGTGTCTTTTTGTGTGTCCCGCTGAACCAATATGGTTCTTCTTTAAAGTGTAGCTTTACCTAGGTCCTGGGAAGTTATATAACCATTTTTGGGGTTGGTATCACCACCATTCCAAGAGAAAACGCCTCTAGGAAATAAATTACTCCCTCCTTCCACCTCCAAAAAATAATCCTTTTTCTTTTAAAAACTAAAATCTAAAATGGCCCATTCTCAAATTCGGCGAGAAATAAAACTTTTTGGTGATGGTGGGGATCTAAAACTAAGAAAGAATCAATCAGTATCAGAAAGTTAGATATTACTTCAAACTGCGGGTGTTTGTAATCTCTTATTTATTTTAGACAGCGCTTGGAGGTCCAAATCTAAATTTTGTAACCAGGGATTTTAATTGTTTCTTTCTTTTCAGTTGCGAAACTAATCTATAATCAACGTTGCTTAACCGTGTGGCAGTCCGTAACTCGCTGGGGGATTTTCTCGTCTGCTATTCATAATTAACTTGATCCGTTGGTCTGTCAGTCATTATTCATAGATAAAAACATTGAACCATATATCAAACATTTGAAAAATTTCGTGATTTTCTTAAAATCAAGTTTTGATTAGTGATCATCTTCTCTATAACTCACTTTGTCCGTTTGTCCTTCCTTGATTTTTTGTGCTTCGCTACTTATGAATGCTGTGTCATCCTTGTTTTTTATATTCTGAAGAATGTACGTCGGCAGTTTCATCTAAAATTTGATGCACCATTTCTTTATTTTCTAATCATGTTATTATTGGTAGAGCAGCGGCTCTATTACAAAGGATATGTCCGTTCGACTGTCCTTGAACTACGGGTAACTATTGAATTATTGCAAGATAGCTTGATTTTGTAAACTTTCAGGTTCTTTTTCACTTGAAATATTATTTGCTTAAATTTATGTTCGTTGATACGAATATCAAATTAAATAGGTAATATAAAGAAGTAATTTTTATTATTTGGGTTTGTCCGTCAAGATTTTGCTAACCACTGAACTGACGGAATTCTACATTTGAGGACTGCTTCATGTTGTTTCCTGATTTCTTTAATCCTTAACAGTCGGGACCCTTGTCGCACCTTTATCGGTCCTATAAGAGCTAGAGGGCTAAATTTTTTTGTACATGTCCTCTGTTTGATAATGAATTTCCGACTATAAATGAGTCAAAATTTATTTTCGCTTCCTTCAACCTTTTATTTAACAACCTTTGTTTTTAGGTACTTTTTTACTTAAAAATTTTAAAAGGCTGTCATTTTCTTATTTTTGAAGCTAGAAAAACTATTTTTTCAGAAAATATTTATCTTTATGTAAATTTTATATTAGAAATCTCAAAACATAAATTTCGGCGGCCGCAGCTGTACTTGGAAGCTTCCAGCCGCCGCAGTCGAAGGGAAAACGACGGCGGATCTTCATGAAATTTTAATTCGTTATGTAGACATGTAGGAAAGGCTTAAGTTTAGAATTTAAAGACTCTAAGTAAAAAATTTCGGTCACAGGAGGCTTTTAAAGATTTCTTGAGACCTGGAGGATCAGAACTTGCAGGATCATACCTGGAACCTAAAATTGACTTGAACACCTATATTTTATATTAGGGTTTACTACTAGATGATATTTTAGTATTTTGGTAAGAAAAAATGCTTTGTTTAAGTCAAAAAATATTTTTGCTCTTTACCTGGATGACCCTGCCAGATTTGCTTGCATCCTGTGCCAGCCAGGATGGAGATATTTAAAAAAAAATCTAGCTCATTTATCCGTCATACCCATACTTTAATAGTCACTGAGTTATGGTCCTCCATCTTTCACAAACAGAAATGAGATAGAAAAAAACGTTAAGGGTTAAGATAATTAATTTTAAAAAATTATCTGAAACCTACCTACCAATACTGGAATCTAAAAAAAGTAGCCTAACATTTATCTATCCCAGGACATATGTGAAGCTTCTCTAAAAAAATGAAGAAACCAATCAGTTCAGTAGTTATTGAGATCTTAATCATCAGACTAAAAAACTGTACTTTATATAATAGGATAAAAATCAAATGATGATTTTATCAATTCTTTTCGAATACAGAGCTTCTAGATGTAGGGACGAAGCTATTAATTAAACAAAAGGAAATAATTGAAACTGAATTAAAGAGATCTTGCTGTCCACGACATGCTTAACAAGGACCTTCTCAGATGGACAGGAGGTAATTTTAGTTATTCTTCGTCATTAAAAGTTACAGTCTAATGTCCCCTCCCTCCCTGTCAGTAATAAAAAAAATTGACAGGTTAAAATACTTTTTATTTTTCTATCTAGGTTTGCATTTTTATGAGAGAAAATTATATCAGAATAGTTATTTATCGCATCTTATTATAGACAAATTTCCGCGGATATAAGAATAGAAAATTATTAGCTGAAGGCCCGGCCCAACTAAACTAATATTAAGCTTATGATTTTTATTTGAATTTTCGTGGAAAATTGTCTGTAATACGATGCTATGCATAATTTTTCAGTATGGTGGAGAACCGGTTCTAATCCAGCGGATAATAATCGGTTTCGAATTAATTTTAAAGTACGAGATTTTGTTTTTATATTTCTAGTTATTTGGATTAATTCAGATAATATTAGTTTTATTTATAAATGTCATTTGCAAGAATTTTAATCAAAAAGTTGAAATAAATTGGTTAAACGATTATAAAATTTTTCAAATGAATGTATTTAATGACGTCACTGCATTTGACATTCAGTTTTCGTGTTTTTTTTTTCCTAAAGTTTTTTTTCGGAGATCTTTTAGGAAGGTGTAACAAAAAAAATTAAGCATATTTTTTTTTGTAAATTATACTGGTACTCAACGTTAATAGTTTAATGGCTAGGTAACAAACTTTGCATATTTTTATTTAATCTTGAATGGTTGATTTAAGTGATTTGTGTTAATAATTTTTAAGAAATATTTTTAATTTACATGAGGGGCAATTTTATCGGATTTCGACCATTGCCTTGACACTGGATTTTTTGTTATTGAAATTTTTTATAGTCTATTTTTTAAATTTTAAACCTTAATTTTTAATAATCATTTTTACCCTTAAAATTTTAATTGTCAACTTATTTCATAATTATTCTTTTTTTCTGGGGGGGGGGGGGGGGGCGCGGGGTTAATTTTTTTCTTAGGACTATTTCCCAAATCGGATTTAAGGAATTATAACAGATTCACACAGAAAGACAGACAGACATCCTGTTATTTTCATATATGAATTATAATTTCACTACCAAGATTTAAGCGTTTACATAGTTTGTTGTATTTTATTTTTTTCTTGTACCTTTCTGATTTTTAGAAATTGGTTTTCTGTTTTTATTGTTTACATGTTTTTCATGTTTACCATGATTTTATAGCATTACAGTTTAGTATTACAGAATTTATTATCCAGTACTGCTTCCAAACCGATTGATATCCTTTGGAGTAGAACCGGTTCTCTGCCATAACAAAAAATCATGTATCGTATTACAGACAATTTTCAACAAATATTAAAATAATACTCATAAAATTAATAACAGTTTTATATGGCTTACAAAGCCGGTTAAATGTTAGAATTTTTTATTGTAATATCCGCGGAAAGCTGACTATAAAACGATACGATAAATAACTATTATACATATGTTTACAATGATTTAATATTATTTCAGTTTCTCATTACAGAATTTGTTTTCAATTTAACTAATTTCATTATTGTTTTCTTTTATTGAGCGCAAAGTTTTCTACAAAATGCTATATTATGTCTTACTGTTAGGTTCAACCAAGGAGGGGGGAGACATTGGACAGTGAAGGGTGTCCTATAGTGTAGTGGTTAGTGCACTACGCTGTGGTTGTGAGAAACCGAGTTCAAGTCCCCCCATGGACTTTGCACTTTGTTGACAAATGCTGTTGCAATTTGTCAGATGATGATCACGCAACCTTCCCTAAGATGCCCTAAGGTTGTAAGGAGGGAGATTTGTAGAAAGTTAGGATTCTACCAATCAAGCAGCTTCAATCTTGCTTTCCCTTGTCCATGCTCCTCATTCATATGAGAGTGCCATTAATTAGGGTGGCTTAATATGGAACACCTGCCAAAACTCTAGGCCAGGGTGATGTAATAATTGAGTAGCTTCCACGAGAATTGCAGGTCAGCTTGTAATGTAACATAGAATACAATCAGCTGTGCTCGAAGCTTACCAATCTAAGATTAGCTAAAGGATTCTCACTTCCAATCTCCGTGTGCATCTGAATCCTAACTTCAGAGAATCAGGGCTACAACAACATCAACATTGGACAGTAAATTATAGTATAGTGGTACCCAAAGTTTTAAAAACATGTTCTCTACTTTGTTGATTTAAAATTAATGGTTTTTTATTCAATCTTGATTGGTTGGTTGAAACCAGAAGTGTTCAAACATTTTAACCAATAATTATAATATACAGAAGTGGTAATTTTGGTAATCATCATCGGGGACGATCACCCAATATAAGAAGAATAACAAACATTTTAAAGTAATTAAAATCCCTGTCAAAACACAAGCACAACTGCTTTTTTATCATTTTTATTTTCGCTTTTAAGAATGCTACCATCCTTGTTATAATTGTAATTAAGGTTGTAAAGTGAGACTGTTATTGGCATTTGTCAACTGTTTAGATGATAATATCAATGCTTTATCTGATATCAGGTCAAGTATTTTGTTGGTAAAAGCGACGTTACTCTGCAAGAGCCCGTTGTTGTCTGTTTTTGGAGTGTTACATTTGTTTTCTCTTATATTCTCTCTTTTTATACCTCCATATTTATTCCTTCAGGTGTAGCTTCGGGTTCTATCCTTCTCCCCGCACCTTGAAATATACTCCTCATTTCAGAATTGCGCTGCAAGGCTTCTTTTCGCCCATTGGTATTGGACGAACAACCCTTTGATTGCACGACCTTTGTTTGAAGGTCCTAGCTGTGCTTGGTAAATTGTAATGAATTGCGAATATTTGTGGACCAAAGCATTCCCCTGCTCTTACTATTGATATAATGCGTCTGGCATATCAGCAGTAGGTATCATTTTAAATGTCTCAAGTATGACGCGGTGTTAAGCCGACATTTTACAAATAACACTAATGCCGCGGATATTTGGTAGCGGAACGAAAGTTACTCAATATGAGAGTGTCTTTCAGCTTTTCTCACTCTCCTTGATATAATTCCTCTATGCGTAACTTATCATTTCAAAGAGTTTTTTTTTTTAGAACACCTTTCCTTGTTATCCATGGGAGCGATGATATTCTATGTAATCCTGTTGGATCTCAACTATTATACAGGTTAGTATTTTTGTCTTTTGAAGATTGGCAGACAGACTGACGGACCAAGTAAATTATTATACTAGCACTACTGGATAGTGGATAATCAGGAGTACAAGAAGTCTTCATAAAAAATTTCAGCTTGCTAACTTAAATAACAGCCGAGAAAATTACATTTCCTCATAGCGTTACAGGCGGACAAAGTGAATTGTAGAGTACTTTCTCTAACTTAGATTATATAATCGAATATTATTACTTGGATCTTACATCAGATTATCACTTACTCTAATAAAGTGAAACTCGTAGCTGGCTAAAATAACGATACCCCCCATCCATCCACATTACCCAATCCCCTCCCCTCCTATTGAATGAACGAACAGACCAATAAATGATGTCCATGTTAGTAACTGAAATTGACAACAATTTTTCCCCTGTCATAATGTCCACGTATATTCTATATTCATTATGGTTGTATATTTAAGGCGTAGTCGAACAGATGATAAAGAGTTGAAAATTTACGATGGGTCGAGACATCAACTTTTCTTGGAAATTCCAGACGTCAGGTGAGGCACAGAAGTAGATAAAGGGAGACTGTCCCATTGAATCGCAATATTATTACTTGGATATTGCACCAGATTTTCATATACTCTATAAAGTGATACTCGCAGCTGGCTAGATAACGATACCCCCCATCCACACCTTTTACTCCATCTCCACCCCTCCTACTGATGAACGAACTGACCAATAATTGAGGTCCATATTAACGAAATTGAGGACAATTTATATCATATATCCATTACCTGTTAATTTGTATGATATTGAAAAAATTTTATTTTCAGACAAGAAGCTCTCAGGGACGTGGGGGATTGGATACAGTCGAGAATATAAAATATTCTTTATATCACAAGGGAGGGAGGGGACGTTGGACCAAGAATTACACTAGTACCCAAACTTTTACAACCAACTTATCTTATTCCTTAAAAATTTTGGGTATCTTTATGAGACTAAACTAGTAGAGTCCAAATTTTCCACAGATGATTTTAATCTACAGTGTAATTTACAGTCCAATGTCATATCCCCCCCTTCAAAGTTCAGAATATTTTCAATGAAAGTTGTTTGTACATTTGTATATTATATTGTAATTGTTAAAGTAAAATCAAACACCAAATATTTCTGAAAAGAATCTAATTTTTTAAGTTTTCTTGAAATTCTTTACACTCTAAGTCCGAATCCAGTTCGCTGGATTAACACTTTCTGAACCATAATGAAAAATCATGTATCGAAAAATATTGAAATAAAAATCATAAAATTAATTACAGTTTTGTAAGCCCTTGGCCTTCGGTCCCTTGAGACTAATAAAACTTGAATTAATCTTATGATTTTCCATTTACTATCCGGAGAAAACTGTCTATGAGACGATCCACTAAATAACCATTGTCAAACACACTAGTCTTAGAATCTGTTTTGAATTAGTCTATTTTATACATTCCTTTTTGTCAGCTGTAAAGTAAATCACTGTGTTCTATTTGACGAAGAAAGTTGAAGGCAGACTAACGCTTAAATATTTCAAAATGAATATTGAATAAGGGATGGGGTGGGTTTTTTTTTTATTTGTGCCTAATACCTAACCCCTGCTGGGGGCCTAAGCTAACCTAAATTAGAACACTCCTAAACATCCTTCAACTTTATTTCATAAAAACACACTGTGAATTATTTTTAATTTTCACTTATTTTTTACTTAGCATTTAGTACTGTAGAATTAGTAACTTTGTTAAATATATAAAATATTTAATATATTGTTGTCATAGACTCCTAGTGGTTTTTAGTACAAATTGTTGTAAATTTTTGTTGTATAATTTATAATAAAATATTTGAATTTTATTTTTATTCTTTTGCTTAAATCCGTTTTACAATCCTAATGGAGGTACCCAAAGTTGGCTCACATGAAGGAGACTAGCACCGAAATCGAAGAATGAAGAAAGCTAGCACCAAATGTCTTAAAGTGAAGAAAGGTAGCACCCTAAATCTAATATGAATAAATGAAATAATGAACATATTAAATATTAGTTTATTGATCAAATAAGATAAATCTAAAATGAATAAATAAAATAATCCTTATACTAAAGTAACAGGATGTCTGTGTGTTTCTGTGTCTGTACCGAAGGATCTCGTTTACCGCTGAACCGATCGGGTTTCCCTTAACAGGGAAGGTTTATAACTATTTTTTTGGGGATGGGACACCCCAAACCCCCCACAAACAAAGAAAAATCCCCCCCCAACAAAAATTTTTTTTCTTTTAAAATCTAAAATAAGAAATTGTGTTATTAAATTTGACTCTCTTCTCAAGTGCCCCTAGAGGCCTCTAGGGGCGTAACCGCTAGTAATACATAAATTGCTCCTCCCTCTTTCTCACAAAAAATATGTCCCGGCCCTTTTACACCTAAAATCCCTCCCACTATTAGAAATCTTGTAAATCTTAAGGATGAAGAACCCTAGCACCAAATGGTGTAGAATGAAGGAAACTAGCACCGGTGCTAGTCTCCTTCATGTAAGCCCCAAAGTTTTATACTAAATGCGCTGGCTATATTAACGCTTAAAATTGGTATACTGGTTTATACCTTAAGTGTCCAAACTTTTCAACAATTAGAGTCATCAATTTATCGTATACTATGATGACAGCATCCATAAGAAGCGAAGCACTGAACAATTATGAGCAATTTGTTGTAAAAATATTTTAATACAGGACACTTACCTTTTTAGGACTTGATTATAGAGATGATTTGCTTATAACATTGTGCCTTGAGGTAATAGGAATCAGTATTGCAAGAATCAAGGAAATAGGATAATTTTAACATATCAAAATTTGTTGTCATAAAAGTAAAAAAAATCAGCATGTTTCAAATGGTCGTATGACTATGTACGTCTATATCGAGTTTCTACGCTGCCTAAATCGTACCTAACTATTATAGGAATCATCATAAAGAGTTTGAAATCGATAGGACAATATTAACATGCTAACTGTCCCGGACGAAGTAATAAAAAAAACTTTGCTTTTAAAAATACATTAAAAGTTGACTGCCATGTTTTAAATAGAGAATAGTTGGCAACCCTGTCAATAATAATATTGTATAAAAACAAATATGGCGGAATCTCGTCTGCTAGAGAATTATTATTAAGTTGTCGATTAAGAAAAATTGATTTATTTTATTAAAATGAATGCGTAAATAATCAAAATAGAGGTAAATATCGCATATTTATATTTGTTATCAATGATGCTACTCTATAACTTACTTTATTCGTCCGTCTCTACGGCTAAATGATGATTTTCTCAGCGCACTTCTATTCACATTAATATGTACAGCATTAATGACATTTTTATTTATGCTTCATCGTCTTATGCCTTTAAATCCCTGCAAATTAAAGAATAAAAGCGCACAAGAACTTTATTGATGTATGTAGCTGTTTAAAATGAGATGTTTTTATATGTGTAATGAAGTGCCTATTGTAAAAAAAATGTTTTTTAATATTTTGATAACATCATATCAGAATCTTTCGTTATTGGAATCTTTCTGAAGATTGCAAAAACTAAAGTAAAATTAAAGTAAAATAACGCTGTTTTCTATAAAATATAGGTAATAACTATTCAATATTTTTGTTTAATAAAGATGAGTGATGATATTTACCCGGCGGGTTCCATTCCCATTAATATTAAGAGTCCAAGTTCTACATTTCAAGATTTAAGGTACATTTTTTTATTCTATCGTATTATAGACAGCTTTCCGCTGAAAGTAAAATTATAAATTTTTCCGCAGAAAGTAAAATTAAAAATTATAAGTATTGATTCCACTTTTGTATGTCCCGAATGACCCAACAAAACTAATAGGTATTAATATTATGATTTTTATTTAATTATTGGTAGAAAAATGTCTGTAATACAATACCTTTTCATGAAATTTTCATTTCTAATCCAACGGATATTCATCGGTTTCGAAGCTATATTAAAAATATATGATTTTAGGTTGAATTGTCCCGGTACGTTGAGTGTTTCCGCTTTGAAAGAACAAATTTCACAATGTTTAGACTATAAACTCAATCCTAAGGTAAACTAAAAATAATTTCGCATTAATGATTTAATCGACTGATTTTGTCACTAAGGATTATTTATATGAAGAAGTTACATTATGTACGATAGTCTAGGGATGGCAATCCGTCAAATTTTTGGGCCGGATTCGGATTCTTACAAGAATCCGTCCAAAAAAATCACGGATTCTCCGCGGATTCCAGATTCGGATTCCGGATTTTAGCACTATTTTAAAAGGCCTTTTTAAAAAAAACTAAAAAAGTTAGGTGCTACATATGTCCTAAAATTAATGTTCTTGGTGTTCTCTATAATTCACTTCCGAGAATCGAACCAGATTTTAAAAGATATTATATATAATGATGATAATCTTTGCCTTCAAAAAGGGGGAGTTGAAAGAAAAAACTCAAGACGCTAATTTTAGCCTACCAAATAAGAATCCGGAATCCGCTATTAAAAAACGGATTTCGGATTCGGATTCCAAAATTGGCAAAAACTTAGGCGGATTCCGGATTCGGATTGCCAACCCTATACGATACAAAAGTAAATTTTTACTTTTACTAATGAAGAAAATTTATTCAAAATGGCGAATTACCTGATAGGTACCTAGATAGAACAGCATAAAAATAAACATGTTTTAAGTACTACGTACTATCTCATAATCAGAATGAGGTTGCTGCGCTTGAAAATCATACATTAATAATATAGGAATCCTTATAGTATTTGTTTTTAGAAGCAGAGACTGGTTTATGCTGGAAAAATTTTAGAAAACAAGGATTTACTAAATGATGTGATAAGGTAAGCAGAAGCACTTAGCACAGATATATTAACCTGCGACTTTGGCGTTGTCGGGAAGGTTATAGGTTAGAATTCCGGTCACAATCAAAGACGTTAAAAATGGATCTATTGCTGCTATGACAGATGCACGTTATAAATAGAGTAAAGGGAATGCGTGAAACAGGCGTAACTCATTACCATGCACAGTTAGGACTGTCAGACAAAGGTCGAGCAATCAAAGGGCACTGCAGGTATAGTCCATGCAATAAAGGAATAAAGGGAATTAAAAATAAATAAAGGAATATTAAGAATTAGGAATAGAAAAAATTATTCCCATACTTATTTTCAATTTATTTGAAAATAAGTATGGTGGACGACTTTCTGTGCTCGACAGCCACTTTTCGGGAAATTATGTTTTTTTTTATCTATAAAATCTATACATAACATATTTAGGTTTCAAGATGAATGTTCAGTTTACACAATTCTGCTCGTTTCTTCTGAACCTCCAAAGGTAGGAAATTGTTAATACTCTTTTAACAGAATTATTGTTTTTTATTTATTTTAAAAAAATAGTGATTTCTCTTTTATAGCTGCAGTGTGAATATAGTTTTATACAGGGTGGGAGGGGAAATTGGACTGTTTTTACAATAGTCCCGAATGTTTTATAATAATAATTTCATATTCTTTGACTAAACAACTTTGGGGGCTTTCTATTGAATTTTGAATGGTTAGTTCATTAAGTTGAGTGTCCAGACGTTTCAACTACTAAATGTTATCTACAGAAGAGTAAATTTTGTGTTTCATCGTTTGGGATTTTTTTATAGATTTATCGGCCATTGTCTTATCCTGAGTTTGATAAGAGGCTTTCATTAGGATATAAAGAAGATGCGGTACTAAATATAATGATAGTGGATTATGTTTTTGTTCAGGTGGTGAAATCAAAGCCAGATTCAGATTCTAGACGCAACCTTAGATCAGAAATCAGAACCAATCTTCAATCAGGTAAAAATAAACATAATATTACACGATGACATTGACCAATTTGCGGGGATGGGGGGAGCATTTAAGTGATCGAACCCAAAGTATTCTTATTCGTTAGCTCAAAACTTTGAGTACATCAATTGGTTTGTGATTGGTTGGTTCCAAACTAGAAGTGTCCAATTGTTAAACAATTAACTTTAATCTATAGAAGGTATATTTGTTTATCATCGTTGGAAATGTATAGAAAAAATTTATCCTCCATATCGTCTTATCACTTAAGATCACAGGGTGTCCCATAGTGTAGTGGTTAGCGCACTACGCTGTGGTTGGGAGAAACCGAGTTCAAGTCCCCACATAGACTTTGCACTTGGTTGACAAATTATTATGATCACGCAACCTTCCCTAAGATGCCCTAGGGTTGTAAGGGGGGAGATTTGTAGGAAGTTAGGATTCTACAAATCAAGCAGCTCTAACCATGCTTTCCCTCATCCATGCTCTTCGTATGAGAGTGCCATTAATTAGGGTGGCTTAATATGGAACTCCTGCAAAAACTCTAGGCCAGGGTGATGTAATAATTGAGTAGCTTCCACGAGAATTGCGGGTCAGCTTGTAATGTAACATAGAATACAATCAGCTGTGCGCGAAGCTTACCAATCTAAGATAGGATTCTCACTTCCAGTCTCCGTGTGCATCTGAGTCCTAACTTCAGAGAGTCATGGCTACAACAACAACAACTTAAGATCACTGCTTATTTGATATACAATCCAACATTTTGTTTAAGCTATAAATATTGAGCTTAAACAAAACATTTTTAAAGACAAAGATTAAGCTAGGTAGGTATCAAATTATCAATAAACACCTAGGGCTATTATAAGCAAGCACAGTCAATCCATTTAAAGTAAAAGGCTTTATTATATTTCAGGGGTTAGTCTGCAAGGCGTGCCCACAAATGGAGAATCAGTAGCTCCAACACCTCCAGTTACAGGTACGAGTTCTTAAAGTTAAAAAAAACATTGCTAAAGGATTTTCCATTAAGTATATTGAATATTGATAGAGTGTAGGAACGTAACTTTGAGCATTGAATTCCTTTATATTTTGTAGATTTTTAGGTTTTGCGATGGCGATCATTTCCTTAAATTGGGAGGGGGGGGGGGGGCTATTTTGAAAATTGATTTCTTTTGAAAATGGGATGATACTGTCACACAAAATAGTTACCTATAAACCTTCCCTAGATTAATGATAAGCTTCACTGTAATGGATTGGAGAATCTTATAAGTTTAGCGGTCATCGAGATTTTTTGCTACATTTGTATTTGCACTTCTTATGGACCTTATTATTGTAGGACACTTGCCTCCAGTGACTGGCGGCCATCTGGACCTTCCTGCTGTCGGTCATCTCGAGTTAAACTCCTGGGCCTCACAGTATATCCAACTTTCAAATCAGATTCAATCAGCGACAGATCATCATACTAGTCAACAGGTGGTTAGAAAAATAGATAGATAGCTAGATAAATGGATATATTATTACTTGGATCTTACATCAGATTTTCATGTTTTCTAATAAAGTGATACACGTAGCGGGCAGAAATAACGATTTCCTCTTTCCAACCCATTTACCCCATACCCTACCTTCCTACTGAATAAACGAACTGACCAATAAATGTGTTTCATGTTAGCAAGCTAAATTATCAACAATTTTCCTCTGTCATAATATCCATTAAAATTCTACATTCATTCTTAGATACCTAGGTAGATAACCAGCAAGTCAGAGATGTTAAAGTTATTTTGATTTAAGTTTTCCTTCTTATAGATGGCTGCTATACAAGAAATGTACAGCCAGTACTTGATGCAGTACATTCAGTACACTACATACAAACAGTTCCCAACATAATTATATATATTATAGATGGCTGCTATACAAGAGATGTACAGCCAGTACTTGATGCAGTACATTCAGTACATACAAACCAGTTCCCAACAGTACATGCAAACCAGGAACGGATTTTTAAATGTTTTTTTTCAATTGAATACCTACCTAATTCTTTGTTTTTTATTGTAGAAAATTTTGTTTTGTTTTTTGACTAGCAAATTAGTTATCCTAGACGCCAATACACCTTATTCATTAGACAGATTTACTTATCGGCATTTTATGGTTAGAAACTATTTAAATATCCTTGATTAGTTCTGAACAATATATTCAGCAGAATAGTGACAACATTCAAGCATACTTTCAGGTATATTGTATTATGGTCTTTAACTATGAAGAACCATATTTATGTAGGCAAGGGGCTTTACCCCAAAGTGCCTGTCAACTCTCTAGCAATTCCCTCCTTCCAATTTCGTTTTAAATAAATTGAAAGGAAAAGGGAGGTGTTGTTTTTATGCTATTAAAATTCTATTTTTATTACCTAATGTTTCTTTGAAAATCTTTCAAAGTAGTGATTACACCCCCCAATAATCCAATAATAATTATTTCAGAATATCCCCCCTACCTCAGCGAATGAAGGAGTGATACCCACCCCCAATAATCCTACTGGCGACCAGGGCCTCAGATACAGGGCGAATGCTAATATTAACAGGAATGTTCATAAATATAACTATATCAACCATTCCTTAATTAAAGTAACAAGATGTGTCCCTCTCTGTCTGTGTCTTTACCGAAGGATCTTGCTAACCACTTGACCGATATGGCTCTCATTTTCAGTTAACTTCATATACATTTTCTGAAGGGGTTTAATCTATTTTGGAGGGTCCCTTCCCTCTTCCGAGAGAAATCACCTTCTCCAATATATATAACTAGATGAAAAATGTTTTTCATTTATGGAATGGATTTATTATTACTTTGATCTTACACCTGATTATCGTGTACTCTAATAAAGTGAAACTTGTAGCTGGCCAAAATTATGGACAATATGATTGATTAGAATTGATACAACCGAGAATGATGGAGCTGGAGGACAAAGAGGCCCAGAGGTTCCAGACCAGAACCAGCGTCAGGTAATACTTTGAGCAGAGATATTAAGGGATAAGACAATTAACATCCCCAATGATGATAAACATTCCATATTTGTTACCCTGTTCTGTAAACTAAAATTATTCGTTGAAACGTTTAGATATTTTTGTACCATGTAATAATTCTTCCAAGTGTCTTAAGTTATACAGGTATCTTAAGGGATAAGACAATGGAAGATATATTGATGTACATCCCTAATGTTGATAAACCAAATTACCCGTATTGTAGGTAGATTAAAATTCTTTGTTGAAAATCTTGAAATCACCAACCAATAAAAGTACCTGATGTTTTTTAGCCAACGAATAACGTCATTATGAAACGTTTATTACTAGTATTATTTACAGTCTAAATTAAATCCTCTATCTCCCTGTAAATTATCATATTTTGTTAAAACTCAAAAAATCTTGAAATTACCTACTGAACACTTACATGGAATGATAAAAAGTTTGAAAAGTGCATAAAAAAACCCACATGTCGAAACATTCTTTTTCATTTTTATAAAGAATTTTTATTCAGATATATCTTGAAATATTTAACCTAAATTAAATAGATTTGGATAAAGTTGTCTAGTCGTAGGTAAAAATATATCTGAGACGGATTGACCATAAAGTTCTCTTATTCTTCAAAAGGTTTAATGGCATTTTTTGCCTCCAACCGTCTGCTAACACAAAATGCTAGTACTTCAAAATTATCATGATTTTTCAAGATGCGTAACATCTCTTTGACTGACATAAAAATTTCAAGTGAAACGTCCCACGCCGAATTTTTATCAGAGAAGGAAGATTGGATTGTAAATTACACTGGTTTCTTAATTTTAATAACCTCATATTTGTTAGCTCAAAAACTTTGAGTATCTTTAATCTTGGATACATGACTGGATATTTCTTAAATTATAGCTGTAACTAGAAACTAGTATTTTTAGATTAGTTTTCTTTTGTTTATTTTCAATAGAATAGTACCTAGTAATATACCATTATGTGACCTCAATTGTATTATTAGTATAGAAGCTACTCTTTATGTTACCCATTGCGGTTTAAATTCATTTTTATTTTTACTTTTATTTTTAATAAGTAAATAACTCCCTTAGCCATTAAATAATTGTAATAAACTAAATTTCCTCTAAGATTAAAATTATTGGTTGAAAAATTAAGACTCCTTTATTTTTGTACTTTTTAAACATAATAAAACCTTGCCTCTGTAAAGTTTTTTAGCCAACAAATAACAAAAAATCTTTTTTTTAAACAAACAACATTAGAAAGCATATATTAAATTTTATTTCTCTTTAAAATCTTTGCTCCTTTTTGGTATAATGGATCTTGTTATTTTTCTTTATTATTACACATTTCCGTTGTACAAATACCCTCAATGTAAACTAGAATTTTCTTATTATTCAATATCCATTCATGATTGCTGCCAGTATGGCTTCGAAAACGTTTAATATCCGCTGAACAAAAACTAATTATAAATTCATCACACAATGCAGAGTTTGCAATTTTAAGACAATCTAACATGCCTAGTTTAACTATAAAAGCTTTCGGTTACATACGGATGGACGGACCGACCATTATTATAGGAAAACTTCAATTTAAACAGACATACCTATACGATAGGATCTACGCAAAGTTCAATTGGTTCAGTGGTTAGTAAGATCTTAAAGGCATAACAAAAAACGTTACCCATTAATGTAAAGTAGTTGCCTACTTTTCTTAATTTTTATCAGTTTCTTTTTTAGGCTGTCGGTGTGATTGCAAATCCTTTGGGTGGCCGTGTCCCGGCTGCAGCCGCCGCCGCTGGCGGTCAACCGCAGCGCGATATGCTGGACTGGGTGTACTCCAGTGTGCGGATCCTGTTCCTCGTGTCTCTGGTTTATTTCTACAGCTCACTGCCAAGGTTTCTGCTTGTTCTTGGTATTTTCCTGGCTTTTCAATACTTTCAGGTCAGACAGCTTTAAAACTAGCGACTTTGTCTATAGACATTAAATGGGGGTGTGGTGAGAATCATCTCCTCCCTCCAAAATTTTAATTTTAGTTTTTAAAAAATAAATATATTTTTTATAAGTGAGGTTAATTTTTTCTTGGCTCAATTTCTCTTGTGAGGGAGGTAGTGATACCGTATAAACTTTCCATGACCTATGAGAAGCTACTCTGTAAAAGAGAACCATATCGGTTCAGCAATGAACACCCAGTTTATAGTTTACTTGGTCAGTTGGTCTGACGGCCAAGCCACAAAAGACATTTATTTATTTTAAAAAAGGTTTCGGGATTTTTATTATCGTGATCTCTCAATTTTATTACCAGTAAACATCTGCTTTATAAATCATTTTACAGGTTTGTCTCCCCGATATTTTAATGTAAAAAAAAACACATTTCTAGCTCTATTCGGGTAGTATAACCATCAGCGGTACTTTCATAGGGGCTTTACTGACCCTTATACAAATATCTATCTATTTCAGAGAGAAGGAAATCAACAACATTATTCAACTTTCTTTCTCTTACAGAGTGAAGGGATCCAACAACATTATTTAACTATCTATCTATTTTAGAGGGAAGGAAACCAACAACAGCAAGAAAGAATAAATATCCAACAGCATGTCAACAACATCAGGGATAACAACATCACACAACAGCAGGATGTTCAGGTGAGCTGCAAATTATTGCAGAATTGCTAGTTTAACAGAATCATAGTGCTTATTTACTGTGTGTATGGCCATTGTTACTAAGTGATTGGACCGGAGTTGTCATGGAGTAGGATAGCCATTTAGGACAGCTCAAGCTCTTAGTTCAAGCACTCGCTGTTCCTTAACCTGAATGAATTACGCTCTCCTCAGAGTAGCTTGAGATAGAAGCTTACTGAAATTATGAATCCAATCTTCTTTCAGGATCCTACCGAGACAGGAGAAGCTGCTACAGAGCAGGATGTGCAGACAGAAGAAGCAGTGGCTAATAACCATAGTGACCACCAGGATGTTACTGATAATCTAGATGATCAACAAAATCAGGTAACTAACTACTTTGTTATCTGCAATATCATGCAATTCCTTTGTACACTGTACATACAGGGACAGAAAAGGGGGGATAGTAAAGAGTCCACTACTCACGGACCCAAACCGGAGGCAACTCTAAAAACCTTTGAAATCCCCCTCTCCCCAACAAAAAAATAAATACCATCTTTCTTTGCATTTAATTTTACCAGTGCAAAAATTATCCATATACCTAAAATAGATATGCGATTTGTAATTTTAATAAAAATAAGATAAAGGTCTGATGTCTTTTATTTCCTTTTGGATATTTCCAAAATTTTAATATACAAAATTTCTATTAAACTACTACCTTTCTGTCTATCTTGCCAGCCTATCTATTTAACTATCTACCTATATTTGCAGGACACACCACCAGACACCCTGACTATGATATCCACCTTCATCATGTCTTTCTTCACAAGTCTGCTTCCTGAACCCACTAATCAAATTATTGATTGATTGATTCATCCATTCAATAGCTGATTGATTGATTATTAAAAAGATTATGCAATACCTAGTGATAACATTTCAAAGTAGAAAATTATTTCACTTTAACTTTTCTGCCAATTAAAATTAAGATACACAACAAATTAGTTTTGTCCCAATAATGATCATATTTAACTGGCGGAAATGTTGGAGGTATGTTAATTTTCCTACAGTTGTCATATCCTTTCCATAAAGAGTTAAAAGGTCGATTAGTCAAACAGCAAAAATATCATTTATAGAACTACTATACCAGTTTTTAAAAAGTAAATTAAACCTTTTTTTTAACATTTGAATCTATTAAAATCAAAAAAAAAAATTTATGTGATTTTTTCATTGCTTAGCATTACAGGATCTAATATCGAGCTAAACTATTATTTCCAGAAAATTTTCCTAAAAAATAAGTTTCTCTGGTGTTTTACCTCAAAGTACCAAAAGAGCACCCCTCTCCCCCCCCCCCCCCCCACCCTCAATATTATCTTTATGCCTAACCTCTGCTTGAAGTTCCAACACTGTTTTGTTATAAACCTCATGGTGCTATCCTCTACACCTATACAAATTAACCTGACCTAAGTGAAAAACAAACAAACATCCCTTCATATTTCAATTTATTTTAAAATAAGGGGGGATGGGCTATATGCTCGACTAGGCTCTTTGAGGGAAACTGCTGTTTCTCCTGTCAGATTAATGATAAGTTTTGATTAAAAGGGGGTAGTAATTGTCGTAGAGATTTCGTAATCTAAGTATCGAATCAGAAATTTCCAGAAAGCCAAAAATGCATATAAATATATTTTCTTTTCTCATCTGATAACAAATATCTACTTTTTAACACTAAAAACTGCCTTTTACCGGTGTTTAATCAGAAAATGTTGGATTTAGATTTTTTAAAAGAATTGCACTTTCGTAAACATTTTGGATAAAGAAGAATAGTTATTGTATATGTTTTCCGCGGATAGTAAAATTAAATTTGAATGATTAATTTGAAGTTTTAACTTTTTGTGATGTTCCTTTATGTCTTTTTCCCCTTGATTTACGAAATAACTACAACAACTACCACTCTCTTTTAAATTAAAAAAAATATCCATTTTGTTATAAATACCTAATTTTTTCAAATGATTTAAATTGAAAAAAAGATTAATTCATAATGAAATTGATTCTTAATCCGATCAAAGAAATTTGATTGGAAAATATTAAAATAAGGACAGATTTGTACTTCAGTAGTGCAGCAATGACAAGTTACCTATAGACTTTTACTTATTTTCAGAAGACGAACTTACTCTGATTAGTATAATCAGGGAGGGTGGGGACATTGGACTTGTATAATAACACTGGTACCCAAAGTTTTAAAAACATATTATCATAATTAATGACTCAACTTTTATAAATTTTTTATTAGGTAGTTAGTTTTAAAACTGAGAACGTCTAACCCTTTTTATCCAATTATGTATTCTACAGAAGGTGTTTTGTTCTTTACAATATTATTTGGACAAACGTATAAAAAAATAAGGAGTAGCTGCGCTTTTGAAGAAATAAAACTTTTAAAATTACTTTTTCAAATCCTAGCAATCGTTTTATAGAAAAATTATATAGGTATTAACTAAATAAAAAATATTTTATTTTTGGCTTAATAGCAATATTAAATAGACTGAATAATTGCATAATTGGAAAAGTTGCCATTTTTAATAAAACTGTAGAAAAAAAAGTTTTTCTTAAAATCAAAGTTGAATTATCAGAGCTTAAATTGTAAATATTTGATTTTATTTTGAAAATTTAATTATTTTTCAGTGTGGCTTCGAAACAGATTAATACGTTGGATTAAAACATGCCCTCGGCCATACTGAAAAATCATGTAAACCATCGTATTAGAGACATTTTTCCGCAGACATTGAAATGAATGGTATAATTTTTTCATTTTAATGTACGCGGAAAGCTGTCTATAATACGATACTAAAAATAATTAATATGGGCCTATTATATAACTAATTTTGTTTTGTTTAAAAAGCATTGAAAACTTAATTTGTTCTTAATTAACCTAAATTCTTTTAAAAGAAAAATATGATAAAAAATATTTATAACATATTAGAAAATGTATTTTTGTGTATTGTATCATAATTTGGGGAAGTTTGATAAATCTATATTAAATTTAGTTACCTCTTTTTCTGCCTTTCAAATTTTTTACACCAATTAAAAATATTACTTTCATTATTTGTATGGCCCAAAGGACCTCCAAAGCAATAGTCTCCTGTATTTTCTCACCTTATTACAAATAAACATCGTATTTATATTAGGGTATTATATGAAAAAGATTTTAATCTGATTTTATTTTGAGTGGGAGGGGACTTTTAAAAAAGGCATAAGTTTTTGCAGGGGTGTATATTCTACATGGGATCCCCTGCTCATGGGGGGGGGGGGGGGGGGATAAAAAATAAGTGGTTGGAGGAAAAAAAATGTAAAAATTAAGAAAACTGAAAACATTTTCTCCATTTCCCCCCCCCCCCCTCCTTGGTGAAAAAACCAAAAAAAATGTGTGGTAGGAGGGATAAAATAAATAAAATATAGAGTTCTTTAAATATTTTTCCATTTCCCCCCCTTCTTGGTGAGAAAAAACTAGGGGGGGAAAAAAATAAAAAAAATTGTAGCAGGGGAAAAAAAATAAATCTTGTGCAGAATATACACCCCTGAGTTTTTGTGAAAACTAAACTTGTTAAAAAATATTTTCATATTTTTTGTATATTGTAACAATTATTGAAAATTTCCCTTACAATAGACCTTAAAAACGGTTTTAAATGTAATTAAAGAGAGACAAAAGTGAATTTTATTTAATATGTAACATGTAATGCCCGTATTTTAATGTCTAATCCTCTCCCCCCACTTCCTATTTATATTTCCCCATTTTAGGTCCTAATAAAATTTTCGTTGGTCTCTTGTATAAGTAAAAGTATAAAGTAACACCCAGGGATCTTAAGGTACAAGATAAATAACGATAAATTGATTTATATGCCCTACGATGATACACAAAATACCCCATTTTTAAATTTAAGATTATTGGTTTTTGGGGCACTGAAAATTTCAATCAATCTATCCTAATAAGTACCCAAAGTTTTGGAGCTTTGGGAACCATTTTATTTTACAGACCAATGTCCCTTTCCTACCTCTATAAAAGATGCGATTCTACATTTCCTGGTCTTAAAACTTTGGGGACTTTTCACAAATTGTCCTCTTGATTGTGATGTACAAAACGCCAGTGTCCAAACTTTTTAACCAATAATTTGATTCTAGAGAAATGTATATTTAATTAACCGTAATTGAGGTAAACACCAATTCATCATTGTCTTATCCATTAAGATCCCTGTCTTACTAAAGATATTTATTCCCAATATTATATGAAGTGATATTTATATAAACGTGATGTTTTGAGTTGATATTATTTATCCAGATAAAAAGATTCTAGTGATTTTAATTTGTCAAAATAAATGCAATAAAAATTTTCATTGTTAATGTTGTTTGAAGCGTAGCTTCTCTTTAACAAAGGTATGTTAGTTTGTCTGTTTCTAGGTTTCTTTCAACCAATAGTTTCTGTTATTTTTACACTAAATATCTTTGTTGCATAATATATCTCTTTATTGACTGAAACAAGCCACTCCTTTTATAGAAACTAGCGGCTTGACCCCTAGCCTCTAGGGGCTGTGCCCCAAGAGGTTTGATCAACCTAATTTTTCGTATTTTAGATTTAAAAAGAAAAAGTAAAAAAAAAAATTTTTGGGGGGGTATTTTTCATTTTTTGGTGGGGTTGGGGGTGTCCCACCCCCCAAGAAAATAGCTTAAAACCATCACAGGACCAGTAGGTATATTCCCTGAAGAGTAGAGCCCAATCGGTTCAGTGGTTACTGAGATCTTAAGCTTCAGACGGACAGACAGACAGACAGACATCGTTCTACTTTGTATTATAGATTATGTATTTGCCTTAAAAAACTAATATTATTTAATTTTCTAATCAAATACACTTTATCGTAATGGTTATAGAATTTAGGCGGACATTGGGAAAAATTGTCAATTTAGGTTGGAACTCATTTATTTGTCAGTTCGTTCATCCAGTCGGAGTTGATGAGGGATATCGTTAATATAGCTCGCTGCGAGTTGCACTTTATTAGAGAACATAAAATCTGGTGTAACATCCAAGTTATAATAAATCTAATTGTTTCGTCCATGTTTCACTAACTTTATTACAACAAGGATGACAACATCAATAAAAGTGCAAAAATCTAAATATTCTTAACTTGCCAAATACTCATATGAAATACATGGCTCTTATGCTTTTTGACTTGTGGATGATTCTTATCTCATATTAGAAATTATATACCGAGATGCATAGACGTCCAAGGTTGGGAGTAAAGATAGAGTTACGCCCCTCAAACCTTTGAAACCCCTTATTTACCGACCTCAAATTTTTTTGAAAATCATCAGATAACCCCCTTAAAATAAAAAGCTTGGAAGTCCCTGCATAGATGCTACGTTTCTGACAGTATTATTTTGTTTATGTGTGGTATATGTTTATTGTTATCCTGATTCCTGACAAACAACCCTAGCTAAAGAGTAGTTTCACCGCCAATAAAAATGTAGTAAGTATCAAATTTCTCGTGTAGTTATGATTTAACCTTTTTATCTCAAGTTATCAAAGTTAAAGCAAAAATTAGTGAAAACTGAAATCAAGGATAATTATATGAATGAGTAGCGCAGCAATAACACTCATTATTTGTTTAGATTCAATAATAATCGGGTATACTGAAGTTCCAATCTTAATTGATAAACAAGGATGACAACATCCATAAAAGCGAAGCACTGAAACAGTAGGATAAACGGACATTAACACTTATATAGTGTCAGAACTGAATAATCAGAATATAAATGTATTAGAGTCGAGTCAAAATTGTAAGTAAATTTGTTGAAAAACTGCTTTATACAGGATTATGTTTATGGACATACTAACATTTTTAGGACTTGATTATAGAGTTGCTTCGCTAATAACATTATACTTTGTTGTCCCATGAATCAATATACCAAAAATCAGATCAATCGGATGATTAGATCACATAAAATTTGTTGTTAAAAAAGTAAAAAAATCAACATGTTTAAAATGGACGTACGGACATTTTGGTAATGATTATAGAGTTGCTACGCTTTCTAAATCTTACCTAATTACTCTAAGGAATCAATATGCAAAATTTGAAATCGATAGGACAATTCTAACATGCCTAAATTAACGAAAAAAGCTATCCGTTACGGACGGACGGACGGACCGACCCTAATTATAGAAAAGCTTCGCTTTTAAAAATAATCCATATGGTTTGCATCATTATCGTGTAGTTATATTTTAAACTATTTATATGAAGTTAACAAACTTAAAACAAAAACTACCTAGTGAAATCAAGGATGATAACATTTTTAAAAGCAGAGTTCTAAAAACAGATAGTAGGACATATAAATAGTTAGAATTTAATAGCAAATCTATTTATAAGGTATGTAATAAAAATGTAATGTTTAGACATTGCTAAAATACAGAATACTGTTTAAGGACATAAATGTTTTAGACTTGATTATTGAGATAATTTACTTAATGTATTCTGCTGTTCTAGGAATCATTATTCCAAAATTCAGATGAATAGGATAATTAACTATATCATACAAAAAAGGTTGCCAAAAAAATCTACATGTTTTATATGGGCCTAGGGACTTTCTGCCAACATTATAGAGTTGCTACACATAAAAAACTGTTTTAAAAATAGTCGTGCTAATTGATAGGACAATTCTAACATGCTTAAATTAATATTTGGCGATTTTCAACAAATTCTGCCTTAAAAACCGGTTTTTCCAAAGTACCTATTTTTGGAAGATTTTTGGATCATGACTAATTTAAAGAGTGTGCAAAAATGGGTACATTTTTAAAAATCAAATTGCGCGGCTTGTGTTAATAGTAGAAAAATGTTATGCATACCGTTAGAATTGTCATAAACTCTAGTTTTTGGAAATATATGTATCATATTAATGCTATTTGTAGTATAGAAGCTACATTGGAAAATGTGAGAAATGTTAAAAATTTGAAGTAAGTTGGAACATTTTACCACGTAGCGATCCTAAACTATACGTAGCACAGGAATAGTTCTTAAAAACCTAAAAACTAGAGTTTATGACGATTCTAACGATATGCATTTTTCCGGTTTTTAAGGCAGAATTTGTTGAAAATCGCCAAATATTTTTTTCTCATACAAAATGTCCCACATCAATGAAGAAATTAAGATATAGATTATTAATTTCTGTCAATGGCAAGTGGGTTAAATTAAGCAATACTTTTAACTCAATAAAAAAAAAAACACCCTGTAGATTCTTAGAGTTTCGCTTTTATGAATCTTGTCATCCTTGTTAATATAGCGCTTATATCTAATTATACAGATGCAAATATTTTATTAAATTGACAAAAAAAGGACTTTAACAAATATTTTTATTAATCACAGCACATTATTTTCATTGCTATGATCGAAATAGAATTATTTTATCAAAGAATTTAAATCTCTGAAAAAAAGCATTATAAATAAACTAAAAACTATGTAATGGATATTAGAGTTATGCCTATAGACTTTTGTTTTCATAAAAAGAAACTTAAGCAACTATAAAAGTTCCCATTTTGTTTTATCTTCTGGTCCTACAGTAGAAATAGAAAATGTTTGGAAGTCCTTTTTTAAAACTCCACGTATATTTTTTTCGATTTTCATTGTGGGGGGGGGGAGTCAAATTTAGTACTGTTATTATTAAGATTTTAAGCGACAGGCAGACAGACATCGTTCAACTTTGTAAAAAAGCTCACATCTCTCCATCCTAAAATCTCTAGGTATAAAATATTCACATTACATCATATCTATAACACAAAACAGGAAATTTTTAAAAATAGCAAGGGGGCTTCCGGTTTCTGGAATCGAGTCGACTTAGCACTTACAGAATAGTTAATTATCGCATCGTACTTTAGACAGCTTTCAGTGGAAATCAAAATGAAAAATTTTAAGATTAAAACCAGTTAAAAGTGTCTGATCACCGGTTCTGATCCAGCGGATATTTATCGATTTCGAAGTCAACCTTGAAAATCTAATCTTACTTTTTCAAATTGTTGCACTAATTAGCAATTATTGCTAAAAAAAAATTACTGATAATTTTGTAATTTTTCATGAATATCACATGGCTTACATAACAACTCTCCATTCAAAAAATAGCACTCGTACCAAAATTTATTATTGCACGCAATTCTACGCAAAAATGCGTCATATGTGGGGAGTGGGTTAGTTATAGTGATAAAAGGGGAAGACTTTGAAGCTAATGATTAATTGAAAGGACAATTTCATGCTGGCAATTTAACAGGTGGCTGAATTCAATAAAAATTATTTAGTTGGCTTTTTAAATGCGAAGCTTTTCTATAATTAGGGTCGGTCCGTACGTCCGTCCGTCCGTACGTCCGTCCGAGACAGATAGCTTTTATTCGTTAATTTAGGCATGTTAGAATTGTCCTATCGATTTCAAATTTTGCATGATGATTCCTATAGTAGTTAGGTACGATTTAAAAACCGTAGCAACTCTATAATCATCACCAGAATGTCCGTACGTCCATTTTAAACATGTTGATTTTTCTACTTTTTTAACAACAAATTTTTATGTGATCTAATTATCCGTTTGCTCTGATTTTTGGTATATTGATTCCTGGGACAACAAAGAACAAAAGAACAATAGTATAAGCGAATCAACTCTATAATCAAGTCCTCAAAATGTAAGTATGTCCATAAACATTATCCTATATCAAGCAATTTTCCAACAAATTTACTTAAACTTTGCTTCGACTCTTTTGATACTTTTATATTCTAATTATTCAGTTCAGACACTATACAAGTGTTAATGTCCGTTTGTCCTACCGTTTCAGTGCTTCGCTTTTATGGATGTTGTCATCCTTGTTCAATCTTTAAAGAGTATTTTAGAGAATAAAATCTTTTAAAAAGTATATTAAAGTAACAGGATGTCTATCTGTAGACCAAGATATGGACTGATATGGTTCTACTTAACACTGAAGCTTTTTATATGAAAAGGGAAGGTTTAATATCTATTTTGGTGGAGGGTACCTCCCCCCTTCCAAAAGATTTCGCCCTGGAAAAAAGTCACTAATTTTTTTATTTCTAAAATTAAAAAGTGAATGTAAAGAGTCAACTTACATATACTTTCGTATTGATGAAAAAGTCATCTTTTTAAAGTATAATTATATTCGGATTTATAAAAAAAGATTTTTTCAAAAACATACATGAAATAGTTGTATATAGTAGTTAAAAATAAATTCCAGTTGTAAATTAAAGTGCAAAATTAAAATACAAGTTAAATTAATTATCACTATATAAAAGTAACAGGATCTGTGTGTGTTTGTTTCTGGTTGTACCTTAAATGATCTCGCTAACTGCTGGACCAATATGGTTCTCCTTTACAAGGTAGGTCTTATATATAAAGGTTTATAACTATTCTGTAGGAGGGTACCACCACCTTCCTAAGAGAAAACACTCCCAGAAAAAATTAACCCCAGATTAAATTTTATTTTACTTTTTTTTAAAACTAGAATTGAAAAAGGGAAGGGTTGACTTCCCACCTGCCACCTCAATTGCCCTTAAATGCATCTCGGGGCGTAGCCGCTAGAGTCAACAAAAGTTTTGACACTTTAATCACTTCAATACTAAAAAAAACTGACTTAAACCATTAAAATTTGTAGCTTATATAGATGTTTTCATCCTTTCATTCATAAAGATATTTAGTTATATAAATATTTATAGATTCTATTAGGCATTAAAATATAAAATGATTAATAAATTAATGTTAAACTATGCTTTAATATTAATCTGCATTCCTCATTTGAAAACTGAAGGTAGGTCTTTTTGTAACTACTAGTAGCATCACCCCTAGTCTCTAGGAGTATCTCTCATAGCCTCTAGGAGCTGTGTAACTACTAGTAGCATCACCCCTAGTCTCTAGGAGTATCTCTCATAGCCTCTAGGAGCTGTGTAACTACTAGTAGCATCACCCCTAGTCTCTAGGAGTATCTCTCATAGCCTCTAGGAGCTGTGTAACTACTAGTAGCATCACCCCTAGTCTCTAGGAGTATCTCTTATAGCCTCTAGGAGCTGTGTAGAGGGTGGATTCCCCGTATTGACCCCAATTATTTTGCCTTGAAAAAAGATTATTTAAGGTTGTGGGCTTGGTTTTTCTTGAATATAATCATTTTATAGGTAGAATGTTTGTTTATCTGTCTGTTTGTACCAATAGTTCTAACTAACTATTGGACCCAAAAGGTCTTCCTTTAGATTGAAGCTTCTTGTAGGTCCCGGTATACAGTATAAATAGTATATTTCGGGACTTATTTATGTAATATAAAGTTTACCATTTTGCCGCTAGATGTCCCTAAACTTTTTCAAAATTACTGTTTTGTTAAAATTCAACCATCAAAATTATTTGAAAGATATATTAATTTGATCCAACAATGAAAATTCAAAATTTTGATATATTCTTTAAAATTTAAATACTATTTGAAGAGGTCAATGTATATTCCCAAATGGCCTCCAAAAAGCCCTCTTATATGGCACGATCCTTTTGAATGTTTAAAAGGGAAATGATGAGTAGTTGAAATCTATCGACTAAATGGTAGACGCTTGCAGACGATTATCAAAGTCACATGCAAGTTATATCCTTCTGATCCCGATAACAGTTCATTAATTTTGTTTGTAAGTTTCTACTCCAGAAACGCTAAAGGTCAGTTTAATCTACTGTAAGCCCCCTGAAAAACAATCCTCGCTCCTCCCATGAGAAGTTAACGCCAAATACCAACGGAGCTCACAAAAATTTTACATTTTACCACTTCCTAATCAAAATTTAAAGCTTGGACGTCTCTGAAGACTTACAGCAGACAACATAAGTAAATAAATTCCAGAAATTGTAATTAATATGATGAAATGTCATGTTTAGATAATGATTGCAGCATTGACGAGGGCAATTTTGTATACAATAAGTGTAATAACTCCATACAGGTATAGATAGATAAATAGGTAGACAGTGTGAGAGATGGATAAATAAAAGGTTGGATGTGTAAATGGATGGATTAATGGATGAATTTATAAATGTATGTATGGATGAATGAATGGGCAGTTTGATAGTAGATGGATAAAAAGACAACTGTATAGTTAGAAAGATAGATAGAATTAGAGAATGAACACTTAAAAAATACATATTTACATAAATAATATAGTAATCTTTTCTTTACAATTAAATATAATATTTATTCAAATTTTTCTTTTTTAGAATCTGGAAAAAAATAAAACATGCGATTCAATTTTGAATATGATAGGTAAAAAATTGTTCTTAACTGGTGCCCAGAGTTTTTTAAAAACTAGCGCACATTGGTTGGCTTAATAGTTATTTCTCGTATCGTATTATAAACGGCTTTCCGCGGATATAGAATGTACAATTATAAGATTAAAACTAGTTTTAATCTTATGATTGTACATTTCTATATTAGTAGAAAACTGGATATAATACGATGCTAGACATAGTTTTTTCGTATTCATGAGAACCGGTTCCTATCCACCGGATTCAAATGAATACGAGAAAATATTTTACTACTTTTATTGGGTTGTCCAATCTTTTACAATAAAATTTTTAAAAATATTCATAAAATAAAGAATCTTAATAGGGTTATATTTATTTGTCATAAATAGACAGCCAGAAATCTTGTTACTAATAATTATTTTCTTGTACTACAGATGATTGTTCAACATATTGTGCTACCTATAACAACAATTTTATTCTGGAACATTCATTCAGACAGATAATTCCAGGTAGAACAATCCTTTCTTTCTCCCTACTATACCTCAAAACATTATGAGCTAAATTTTGCTATTGTTATCAACCTTGTTATGTTATTTCGCAGATTTTTATTTTTTTAGAGGTTGAGCACTTGATCAACCCCCCGGCCCCCCTCCCTTCCCCTTAAACTTAAAATAAGGAAGGCCTTCATCTCAACAATAAATACATATATCCCCTGAAAAAAACTCTGTGCACCTAAATATTTTTTAGACTTAGAAGTGTTAAGAAAAGCCCCCAAGGACTATGCTCCGTATTAAGATATCCTAGTATTCAATTGTGTAATTTACTTCAGGTTTTGAAAACATTCATTTACCAGACTGTCCAATTTATCAAGAATATTTTAGGTAACAATGTAATATTCTTTTTAAAAGCGAAGCTTTTTTATAATCAGGGTCGGTTCGGTTTTCTCTTTTAGGCATGTTACAATTGTCCTATCGACTTCAAACTTTGCATGATGATTCCTGTAGTAGTTAGGTACGATTAAGAAAGCATAGCTACTCTATAATCGTTACCAGAATGTCCGTACGTCCATTTTAAGCATGTTGATTTTTAATTTGTTTAAGTACAAATTTTCACGCATTATAATTATCCAATTGATCTGATTTTTGGAACACTATTTCCTAGGACAAAAATGTAAATTGTTTTGAGCTAATCATCTCTATATTCAAGTCCTAAAAATGTAAATATGTCCTTAGATAATATCCTCTATTTAAGCAAACAAATTTATTTACAATTTTGTTTCGAATTTTTATACATTTATATTCTGATGTTCTGACACTCTAATGTTAATGTTCGTTTGTCCTACCGTTTTGGAGCTTCGCTTTTATGGATGTTTTTATTGCATTTAGACCCAATCATTTATTTTGTTTGTCTCTCGTTATTTTAATTATATTTGAGCTGTAATTAATTTGATTTCCTAGTTTAAGATTTTTATAGCAGCTAGTTTAAGCTAAGATTAGTATTTGTCCGTCCGTTAGTCTGTCACTCCATAACAGTATTTTTCTATGTGCCAAAAAAGAAGACATGTTTAAGAAGATTTTCTTTATTTTTACTGTAAAACAGTATATTGCAATATAGTTTTACTTAAACGCTCCAATTATAAGCGTGTGGAAACTCCCCTGATAAATTTCTGGGCACGCCATTCAATTTCCTTTAGATATAACCATCATTAACCATTGGGATGATGATTTTGCCGTTTCAGAGATCTTGCTGTGCTTGTAATACAACAAGATAACAATTGTTCAGAGGTAGAGGACCTCAGCCTTAGAAGGTAAATTAGGGGCGCAGCTACCAGGGACGTCCAAGCTTTTTAATTTAAGGGGGGCATAAAGAGGGGTTTCAACGGTTTGAATAAGGGTAATCTTATGTATTTTTAAAAATTTCAGTGGGGGGGGGGGAAACATCCTTACCCCCGCCCTTGGACGTCCATTGCAACTACTCTAGATTTTCTTTTGTCCTCAAATATATCCTTGGTGCTAAGGGCGCAGTCACCCATAATTTTTTCAAATGTTTTTTTAAAGCTTAATTAAATTAATCCTTTATTAATTTGATATTTTGACTATCATTAATTAAGTTATTCATGAAGAATAACTATAATTAAAATCTAATTTATTTTAAGAGATTAATTTTGATCTTTTTATAAATAAAGAGGAAATTTCGTGTATTTTCAACTGAAAGATATCGCTAACCGCTGAACTTATTGGGTTCATCATAACATAAATCATGTTATTTGTTTTGTATTATTTTAGGTTATTTTGAACAAGGGTATAATTCAAAAAAAACTGCAGCAAATTTAAAATCTTAAATTTTAGGTTTTAGCACATTACTACCATCCATCCCGATCCTGAAGGCACTCTAAGAAACTCTGTGCACTCGGTCTGAAAGTCCCACTTTTGCATACTAATGAGTTGTACCTGTTAATGGGCCAAGGCATTTATCTTGCTCTTAATATTAAAGTCACGCGCCTAACAAAGCAACAGTAGGTATCAATTTTAAAGTCTCTAATAAGGCGCAGTGTGACCCAGACTCGAACCCGACACCTTCCTGAAAGCAAGAAAATTATTCTGCTTTTTTCAGATCTCACACTCTACAAGTGTTAATGTTCGTTTTTCCTACCGAATAAGAGCTTTAATTTTAATGGACGTTGTCATCCTTGCTGTTTTAACCTTAATTTTGAAAATATCGTTCTTTAATCTTTGTTTAGAAATGTTCAAAACTGTTCTTTCCAAATGGCCAAGGCATATAAAGATGTAATAAATGATACAGGAGAAATCAAGGAACAATACTAGAAATAGACAAAAAAAATAACATTTACCACTTAATTGCATAACTTTTGTTCTTAACGTTATCATATTTAAAGGAACTACAAATGCTAGAACTAGTAGACAGCTCATCTCAACATATTTAGATTAAAAAGAAAAAAAAATACGTGTCTCTAGAGGTCTATAGGGGCGTAGCCTATAGTAAGTTTAAGTTATAAAGTAAAGAGCAAATTAATTTTTTTAAAAGCCTTAAAAAATCACTAAACCTGTTAAAAGTGTATGATTACATTTCTGCACCATCACCTATCCTCTAAGATATCATTAACAGTTATATTTTTTAATATTTTAGTATTATTAAATTAGACGCCATGTATAAATAATGTCTGTCAGTTACTAGGAAATTCTACAAATACATGTTCAGGTAAAAATTTAAGAATTTTGGAAAGTTTTCCTTGGAAATAAGATTTAATACAAATATACTTTATGCTCATTGAAAGTTTAAATATTCTTCACCCTTAGTGAAAAAAATGAAAATTACAACTGTATTGTCATTGTTGCGCTAATTATCATTAGGCCTATTTGACCTTAGAAAAAAAAGTTACACATATAGATTTTCGAAAGGAAATATTTTGCAGGAATAATGTAAAATCAATTCATAAGAGTTGCACACACACATGCTGCGCATAAACTGAATATACTTCGGAAGACGGAATTCAAATTATTTCTTATTTTATTGTATCTGCTAATCAAATTTGAAATGAATTAAACAAAACATCTTATAGACAACCAATCCTTTAATTGCACAACCTTTGTCTGGAAGTACTAAATTTGCTGTAATTGGCCAAGGCATTCCCTACTCTACCAACAAATTTTTCACATGTGACAAGTTAGCAATAGAAACTTTTTGTAACCTCTTTATTAATGTCTTGATGATGGCTAGATTTTAATCCATTATTTACCTGACAACAAGCATAGTTGCCAATTGATAATTCACAGTTGCACATATTTATCAAAGATATTGAAATTATAGTTATTTTCAGTGAATATGCAATGCATGCTTGTTATCCCTCTGATTTCAATTCATAATACTTAATTTTTTCTGGTCATTATATGTTATGACTATTATTTTAGAAATGTTGTATGCATGTAACCCCATGTTGGGTAGAATGGAAATTCTGAAAATGACGATGAATTCAACAATCCAGTATTTACAGGTAGGAAGTAGCATCTTTTAATAGGTATATTTATCTCTTAGTGTAGGTTTTAGAATTGGTTGTGCTTTAATAATACATATTATTTCGCAGGTATAAAAAAAACAGTCAATAAGCAAAAAAAATCTAAAATAGTATTTGGGTGGCAAATGAAAAGGTCGTCATTACTACTAAGTGGGGCCACTACCATCACCCTCGACCCCCCCACACAAAAAGCATAAAATCACAAATCTTTACAATTTTTAAACATTTTTAGAGCAGATTTTTTTGAATAGTGTTAAAATCACAAAAAGACATAATAACAAATAAGAAAAAGGATTTATTAAATAATGAAAGTAAAGTAAAAAGGATATGGGGGTTGACCTGACATACTATTTAATTATTGAGGTATTGATGCAATTTAAAGTATATATGTACATAAAATCCAAATGTAAGAGTTATAGAGTAGTTGCACTTATAAAGATATATTAACTGACCTTAGCACAATCATTTTTAAATTAAAAATTTGTTTGCAAAACCATGCAAATAAAATAAATCACAGTTAGACTGAAGAACATTTGTTTTTTAGTTTTTGTCCCCTACCTTCAGGGATGTAAGGGACAATTGACTAAATTATATAAGTACCCAAAGTTTTGTTATGAAGTTCTTTCAATTCTTGCCTCTAAAACTTTTGAATATTTATGAGTTCGTGATTAGTTGATTTAAAATAGCAGTGTCTAGATGTTTTTTTTAAAGGAACATATTATTTACCTTTTTTACCACATTTTAATTAATTTTCATTGGATTTTTATTTTTTCAAACAAAAATAAATAATAGCTATTTCTTGCATCGGATTATAAACGGCTTTCTGCGGATACAGAATGTACAATTATAAGATTAAAACTAGTTTTTTTAGCCCCAAGGTGCCGAAGGCACAGGCTAAAACAACTGGTTTTAATCTTATGATTGTACATTTTTATATTCGTAGAAAGCTGGATATAATACGATGCTACACATAGTTTTTTCGTATGGATGAGAACCGGTTCCTATCCACCGGATTCGAATGAATACGAGAAATAACTTTCTGTTGTTCTTTGTAGTAATTGTATTTCTATCTGCCAAAGTAGTAGAGTGTATAATTGTCTGTTTTATTAAATATTGAGTAATTTGGCAAATTTTCAGTGGAATTTAATTTATTTCGGGCTAAATGCATTAAAAAATTTATTAATTATTATTCTATGCAGTATTTGGATGTGTATATGCTAAATTAGTAGGATGTATGATTATATGTCTTACTAAAATTGTGAGTAACTTAACCATTTTCATCTAATTTCTAATTTATTTTCAACATTGTTTATACCAGTAACTATAACTAAAAACATACTTCAGACAAACTGTGTAAAGTAGAACAAAATCCGGGGACAGCAGGGAAACTGAAATATTTATTTTCTGATTCAGATTTGTTTAATGTTATTAGGTTGTTTTAATATATAGAAAACATTACTTTGTCCCTATTGGAGTGGGGTAGGGGGTTGTAAAACACTCCCTGAAAATTAAATTAAGAAGGCAAACCTTCCCCTTGTTACACCCCTATATGGTTTACACACCACTGGCGAATCGCTGTGCACGACACTGATTGTCCCTGGTAAAGTATACATGGAGGCAGGGGACAATAGGCTACATATTACTCTAGTCCCCAAAGTTTTATAATATCTATGAGGACTATAATTGAATTTTATTGGTTTGTTTAATAAGTTGATTGTCCGAATGATTTAACCACTTAAATTGTAATCGCCAGAAGGGGTAATTTCGCATATCATCATTGGGGATGTGCACCAATTTATCGACCATTGCATTGTCTTATGACTTATGATTCCTGTAAAATAAGTGTATTATAATATAAGGAGGGAGGTTTACCAGCTACAAAAGACACAACTACACACATTAGATTTTTTGGGGGGAAGATTAATTTATTGTTCATTGTTCCATCCCTGCATCCCTGACAAAGATGATAATGAAATCTACAAGAAATGCGTAAATTATACGCAGCAAAAATATTAAGGAAAAAATTCACGAAAAGTTTTCCGAAGTGCAACTTCTCTATAGGACAGTCATATTATACTCTAAAAGTTCGCTGTAAAACTTTAATGCTGTTTATATAAAAAAATGAGTTTTTGAGTAATTTTAGATAGAGGTTTTTCTGTCTGTCTATCTGTCTGTAGCTTATGATCTCGCTAATCGTTTGACTTTTATGGTTCTACTATACAGTGAAGCTTCTTATTGGTCAATGGAGGGTTATAACTATTTTGCGGGAGGATACCTCCCACCTTCAAAGAGGAATGGCTTCTGAAAAATACCCTAACCCATCCCAAAAAATACTTTAAACCTAAAATTGATGAAAGTGAGTGTCGACCTAACCCCCTCTCTTCCCACAAGAACACCCTTTGCAATGCGCAACAATTCATCAATTCGTCCTTGTTTTCAGTATCTGCCATTTCATTGTTTTGAATCATGCATCTATACTATTGTTTTGTCATTTTTTTCTATAATTTTTAAAAATTTTGAATGTTTGAAATATGCTATACAGCAGCTAAATACAGGGTGCGACACTTAAAATGCCCTTTTTTAAAAATATATTTTAGAATAAAAACAAAAAAATTAGGTTACTCATATTGATCATTCCATCCAATTTTTTCTGGAGGGTAAAGAGTTAAGTTTCATTTCAAGTCGGGGGAAAATGTTTGGAGGGGGTGGATTAAAACTCCGACTTTACTCTGACCCCCCCCCCCCCTCCCCAAAAATGCATGATTTTAAAAATCAGTACAGTGAAACTTATCAATGGTTACTAGAAAAAAAAAAATATTTAATTTATTTTTAAAAATTGATTCTGGGACTTCTTATGTGACGCGCCTTTTGTAGTGTGTCAATTTTAATTGGAAGAATTAGACCTTGCCAAATACAATTTTTTTCTCACACGCAAAGTGTGTTCTTTTCATATTGGTTTCCCTTATAAGTTTAGGAAGATGAGGAGATGTATCAATAAACAATATTTGTTTTAAAGATTTTGATTATTTTTTGCTGTTTACCATGATATTGCATCTTGACCAAAAATGAAATTTTGTCATGTAAATATTTTATTTTCTAATCTTATATTAGGAAAGGTTAGGTTAGTTTATGTAAAGAAAGGATAGTGGAGCCCTGCCCCAGGATTCAGGATGGCAGGACAAGGAAGGTTTGATGCCCCCTAAAGGTGCTAGACATTCGTTTGCTTTCCTCTAGATACCTACAGAAATTTATAGCCTTTTGGGGGAGATTAGTTTGCTGTGTACTATCCCAGCCTGGAATCCGTGAATCCATAGGCATTAGAGATTTAGAAATGTATGAAAATCGGCTTTTACTTTGTTATTAAGACCAACGTTATAAAATATGAATATTATAATATTCTTCAGTACAATATAAAAAGAGCTATTCTAATAACATTTAGGGCCTGTTACCAGCCTTGCAGCTGGAGGTAACTGCAGAAAGATGTAATATTACTCAACCGATGCCGCCAAAATTATTACAAGGTAATAACAGCCGTTTTAGTGGCTGTTTTATTTATTTAGACAAGTTACTGTGTAACTAGAGTGTGTCTGCCTGTATGTATCAGATACACAAAATTTTCCCTTTTGTAGATTAAAATTAGGGGTTGAAACGTTTGAACACTCAACTTAATGAACCACTAAAGTCCCCAAACAAAAAAGGCCCTCCCCCTCCCCGAGGAAAAGTTATAATCTGTTTATGCTGAACATAACAAAACAGGTAATGGGAAGCATTTTTAATTTTATTGGCGAAGCTACTCTATAATTCACTTTGTCGGGCCGTCCGAAACGTTATTTTCTCGGCTCCTATTCAGAAAAGACAGCTGGGGTCACTTTGATTTAGGGGGGGGGGGGTGCCAAATTTTTTGCAAAATGTTCAATATGCCCCCCCCCCCCTAGAGAAAGTGTTTGGGGGTATTACCACAACTCTACCCCCCCCCCCTCCACCAATTTGTAAGGGTAAGGGAGTTATTGAACACCCTATACCACCCAACCATGGACGTCACTGAATAGGATAACTTTAATTTTGAGGCTTAACTCATATATGTATTATAGGGGTTGGGGTTCGGATACTTTTTTGGCCGGGTACCGGATACCGGATATTCGGCTGATTTATAATGCCGGATATTAAAAATGGCCCGTTATCCGGCAAATTACCAGATATAAGGCCGGATATCTGGTATCTAGACAGTTTCAATATCCGGTATCCGGCCGGATATCCGGCAAACCGGATATCAGTTATAACCTTAATATAGATTTCTTTAATATTATTTTCATTTTTAGGATTTTTAAAAGGACTTACACAAGAGCAAGAAGGATTCAATGCGACACATAGGTATATTCTTGTACGAAAGTAATAAAGTGTCTATCTGTCCGTGTGTAGATAGGATCCTGATATTCGCTGGACTGATATGATTCTCCCTTACAATGAAGGAAGAGAATGGAAACTTTACCCTCCCGAGAGAAATCGCCACTCGAAAAAAATATCCCCTACCCCAAAAATATTTTTTTTCCTTTTCCTTTAAAGTTAAATTGGAAAGTGGATTGTAAGCCCCCCCCCCCCTTCCCTTAGTTGCCCCGAGATGCCTCTAGGGGCTAGCCGCTATTGTTGATTATCTATCTATATGAGAATGAGGCCTCTAGGGGCGTAGCCACTTTTCTTATATAACGATAAAAAATCATGAAACTTCTGTAAAATGATCTTTGTACCATTAAGTTTAGAAGTTACAGAAAACTTTTTTTTGAAAGCGAAGCTTTTTTACATTTAGGGTCGGCCCGTATATAATGTATGTTAGTATGTCTGAAACATTATTTTAAGGTGATTCATAGGACGATTAAGTATGATATAATAAAAGAAACATCACTATATAAAGTAACTAGCGGCTTCGCCCCTCGCCTCTAGGGGCTTTGCTCCAAGAGGTGATCAAAAAAAAAGTTAAGGTGAAATACGTAAAAAAAAAGGATTTCTCCTACAAAAAAAAGGACCAAGGAAATCTTCTACAAAAAAATGGGGGGAGGGATTTTTTGTTTTTGGGGGGGTTGGGGGTGTCCCACCCCCCAAGAAAAAAGCCTAAAACCACCAAAGGACCAGTAGTTATATTCCCTGAAGAGTAGAATCTGATCGGTTCAGTGGTTACCGAGATCTTAAGCTTTAGACGGACGGACGGACGGACAGACATCAAGCTACTTTGTATTATAGATTACACCGATAATAGACATCCTGTTTTCAAGCCTTATGATAATGTTAATACTTTTTGTTTATTTAATATGTTGCTCTTCGCTTTTATGGATGCCATCCTGTTACCCTCCTTGTTTACTATTTTTGGGTTTGTTATTGAAAACCCAAAAAAAAGTTTTAAAGTACTAAGATTATTCTTTTATAACAATATTTCTCGTACTTTTTAAACTTTACGGTTTTTATCGGAGCTAATCTAGAATTTAAAAAGTCCGCCTGTCCGTTTATGAAATACTTAAGCGGAGAAAGCTTAAAGTGTTAAGTGTGACGTCATAAAAATCCATCTCTTTTTTGGGCGTTTCCTTTCCCACTTCTCCTCTCATCCTTCCTTTTTAGCCGTATTTTTTGTGACATCACACATGACACTTTAGGCTTTCTCCTTTATCGAAAAAACGTGACTTTCACGGCTAATGTTTGAAATATACGGTTGAAGATTTCCTTTTCACCTCAGTATTTATGATCACTAAACATCTGCTCTATATCTCACTTTGTCCTGCAGTCAATCCATCATTTATTTGTGCTTTGCTAATTTTTAGTAGCGAAGCTACTCTATAATTTGAAATGCCGTCCGTCTGAGACAGAAAGCGGGAAACGTGATTTTCTCGGCTCCTATAAAAGATAGAGAGCTGAATTTTTCAGGGATTAATTATGTTAACAGTCTTCATATTTTCAAAGTTTCATTAAGATTCGTCAGTTGGTTAGGGTGCTAGATCAATTCCTACATTTTTAAGTATTTATGATTTTCAGGGATTGAATACTTTCATATTATGCATACTTTTATCAAGTTTTATCGAGATTTGCTTATTGGTTGGGGTGATAGTTCGATTCCTAGATTTTTAGGTTTTCATGATTTTCTTTACTCCTATTTGAAATAGGTGGCTGATATTTTTAAGGATTAAATAAGTTCACAATTTACATATTCCAACAAATTTTCATTATTGCTGAGGTGCTAGATCAATTCCTAGATTTTCACGTTATAATTCATATAAGGTTTCTTGATTTTTTAATTAAATGATTTTTTATGAAACTGCAATAAATTTAATTTTTCCGGATATCCATCCATAGTTTTTGAGCTTCGCTACTTATGGATGTTATCTTCCTTGTTTTACATATTAATTATTTTCATAATTTTTAGGCCAACTAATGAAACAGACCAGTCAAGTTTATCAAACAGCTCAGGTTTAATTTATTGACAACAACAGTTAACAACGGAGAGCCCAGCGAGCTATAGAACCTCTCCCCGTTATTTTGAAAATGAATTGAAAGTAAGGTGTGTAGTGTTTTTAGCCAAGCCATACCTGTGGAGTGTCATAACATTGCAGCGCCTATACCTCTGGTGCTATAACTCTGTACTCAATATAACCTAACCTAAAGTAAAACACAAGAAAATGCTTATTTTAATTCACCTCAAATAAAGTTTTGAATCTACTGCAGTTTACGGTAAAATATTGCTTGTAACGAATATTGCCAAAAAATTATGAATTTAAAAGGCTGCTAGCTGCCAAACAGCTGAACGTACAGATCATGCCCGCACACTGTTTTAGGCGGCATAAGAAGGCCTACAAATAATCTGGAATAGCCATAAATCAATAATGCATAATTATCTCGCAGTGCAGAGAAATGCGCGAAAAAGGCCTATTTTACGCGTTTTTTTTCTTTAGTAAAGCTTTCCCTGTGCATCATTGGTTCTTGGCTATTCCAGATTATTTGTAGGCCTTCTTATACCGCTTAAAATGGTGTGCGGGTATGATCTGTACGTTCAGCCGTTTGGCAGCTAGCAGCCTTTAAAATTCATAGATTTTTGGCTATATTCGTTACCAACAATATTTTACCGTGAACTGCAGTAGATCCGAAGTTTTTTAAATAAACATTTTATTACTTATTTCTATTTTAGTATTTCCACGGATGCAAATATCGGATGTCCTTCATATTGGATGCTTTATAGTTATTCTGTTTTTATAAGGCATAAAAGGATTTGTCAATGTATAGATAATAGAATTTCCCCACAAACTGTTCAGAGTTAAAATCATAATATATTTTTATTGTACTTTTTAGTAGCAAAGCTACTCCTTAAGTGTTTGTGTCTGTGTGTCATTCTGTCTGTCTGTAATGCAATGGAGGCAATATTATACTAACCCTTCATAATATATATATATATACATTTAGAAAAATTAAAAGCCACTCTACTTCTTAACTTTGGATTGGAATAGTCACTTTTTTTTCTTTTTCCTTTCTGTTTTCATTTTCTTTTTTCTCGAACTTCTTTCTCTAACTAATTGAATAGTATATTTTACTTATAACTTCAATCAGCTTCACTACAGTTGGGCTTAATCGTCCTTGTTTTATCTAATTAAGTTTGTTAATTGTTTTATCGTAATTATTCGAATCCGGTGGATAGAAACCGGTTCTCATCCATACGAAAAAACTATGTCTAGCATCTTATTATATCCAGCTTTCTACGAATATAAAAATGTACAATCATAAGATAAAAACCATTTTTTTAGCCAGTGCCGTGGTTTTAATCTCATAATTGTACATTCTATATCCACGGAAAGCTGTTTATAATACGATGCGAGAAATAATTATTATAACATTATCTGTGATATTTGATTGTATTATAAATGTGTTTAGAAATTGAAATAAATATTAGGATTCTAATATGGCTTCGAACCCAATTAATATCCGCTGAATTAGAATCTGTTCTCAGCCATGCTTAAAATCATATATAGCATCGTATTACAGACAATTTCATACGAATATCAAATTTTCCTTTCAATATCCACGGAAACCTGTCTATAATACGATGCGATGAATAACTATTATTATTCCCAGAATATTAGATCTACAACTTTTTATGACGTGTGCCTTAAAAAAAAACGCACATTGTATACTAGGGTGGGTCGATTTACAAGCTTTTTGTGATTTTCACATTAGTTGACATTGGCAAGGGTTACTGGGCCAATATAAAACCCTGTGAAACTTGAAAGGGGTTTTATAATCCAACAACGGGCGCATGATGGGTATAAAATGTGCCCGCCCCCTTATAAAACCAAAAATTGAAATTCCTTCAAACACAGGCATGTTGCATATCAAAATGACGGCTTGAAATGCTGATTACGAATCTAGAAACTATACGTTAGTCTGTCTGTAATGCTAGGGAGCACAAATGACAACATGTTCTCGTGAAGATTGCCTTTACTTTATGCATCTATTCTATAACTCACTTTGTCCATCTGTCCGTCGTCCACTAAGCTGTAACCCTAAATAAAATAAATAGAATTTCAGTCTGTCTGTAGCATAAAATTACGCTGACCGCTGGTCCAACATGGTTCAACTTTAAAGTAAAGCACTTTTTTAGTTCCTAAGAGAAATAGATTATGGAAAAAAATTCTCATCCAATCCCAAATGTTTATTTTACATTTTGTTTTTAATTTAAACCTATATAGATCTCCTTTACAATAAGCATCTTGCAGGTCCATGGAAGGTTTGTAACTATTTTAGAATAGTATAAGCATTGAAGCAAACCTCCCAAGTTAGGTATATTACATAGAGTGATCAACACAGTTTAATTAAACATGTTATTTTTATTTGATAAGTCCAATACACAGTGTTTCATGTTAAAAACAATCTTCAGTTGGTTATAAATAGAAAGACATGATGCTTTAATGAGCATAAAAAAACAAAATTGTTGTTATCATCAGAAAACCTATTCCTCCCACCTGCCTCCCTTAAAGTTATTGATAGTTGTTTTTCGGGATCTCGTTCAGAGCTGGATCTTTAAATCATTTCAATGATGTGCCAAATCGGGGTGAGCCAACTTTCCACCAATGAGAGCACAGCATTTTACAAAATGCCGCGCTGTGATTGGCTGAAATTCGGCGCACCCTGATTTGGCGCACCATTGAAATGATTTAAAGATCAGTTCATGGTAAAATGTTCCTGGAAACAATTATCTCCTCAAATCTATGAACTTTAAAGGCTGCCAACTGCAAAATGATGGAACATATAGATTATGCTTGCATAAAATTTTAACCAACAAAAGATGGGGTACAAATAATCTGGAATAGTCATTACACAATAATGCTCAGTTATCTCACAGTAGGACTCTTCTGGTGTAGCTCCTAGGATCATTGTTTGTGCTTGTCTCAGGAGAATCCACAAGATCTTTTGGCCAAATAAGATCACAAATGCTGAGCTTCTAGAGCGCAGTGATATGTCAGACATTAAACTGACAATAAAACAGAGAAAATGGAGATGGTTGGGGCACACTCTAAGGAAAGGGCATGATGATATAACCAATCAAGCCTTGACTTGGAACCCCCACATAGGAAAGAGGAAACCAGGTAGACCAAAAACAACCTGGAGGAGGGAACTCTTAAGTGAACTGAAAGCTAAGGATATTCCATCTTTCAGCAATGCCTCAAAACGTGCCGAAACAAAGGAAGATTGGAGAACCATTGTGCATGGCCTACGTTCTGCTGATAACTAAAAGGCAATGATGATCTCACAGTGCTCATAAATGTGTGAAGATACTTATTTTACACGTTTTTTTTTCAGTGATGCTTACCCTGTGCATCAATGGATCTTGGCTACTCGAGATTACTAATAGACCTTCTTAATGAACTAAACGAGGTACATGACATGTATGTTCAGCTATTTGGCAACTAGAAGTATATATATTTTTGGAGATAATTGTTACTAGGAACCATCGGATTAAATTACAGTTTAGTAACTAATTTTATAGATTTTGTTTTAGGATATAAGGACAATACAAAATATTTTAGCTGTTAGATAACGTCCGATCTCCATTGTTTTTAAAAAAAGTAATATGATATCAATATAAATTATTATAACATTAAGTTTTAACATGTATATATAAATATGTTTATAATATGTAATATTATCATGTTTAATTTGTTTATGATTTGTCTAATAAGAAGAATAAATCATTTAAAACACACACACACACACAAATCGTTTCTAGGAAATTTTACCATGAACTGAATTAGATCTGTTTTTTGTTTGTTACCTACTATTATTATTCATCAAATATTTATAGATCCTGACCTCCATCATTTAATACACAAGTTACAAAATAAAAAATAGATCAAAAGATCAGGGACCAAAGAAAATTTTATGTACATTGTACAACCCCAATGGTGATAAACAAAATTATCTCTTCTGTAGATTAGATTATTTGTTGAGAAGTTTGGACATCATTAGTTTAGAACCAGACAATCAATATTTGATAATGGTATCCAATTTTTTGATAAAGATAAAATAAAATAAGACAAGATATAAAATAAGTATAAAGACAAGACAAGAAGACGAAGAAAGTCCCTCAATGACATCATAAAAATAAGGAGAGGAGGAGTGGGAAAGAAAACCCCTAAAAAAGAGATGGATAATCCCTTGTTTTTATGACGTAACATGCTGATTTTTTGGGGGACTTTCTTCGTCTTTCAAGACAAAATAAGTGTAAAACTTGGGGAACCAGAATAAAACATTCCTTTGTATGTTCCTAGTAATGTATTTCCAATAGCGAGAGAGAAAGGTGGATATGAAACTATTTGTTGAAAAGTGTGGATTTTGCTATAATCTTAAAACCAACCATCAGGATTTAACAAATGGGGCATCGTTGCTCAGTGGTAGCACACTGAGCTACAGTGATGAGAGTTTGAGTTCAATTTTCCGGTCCTACCCCAAACGTAAGAGTCCCAAACGTCAGAGTGGACAAACGCAAGAGTCCCAAACGCAAGAGTCCCAAACGCAAGAGTCCCAAACGTCAGAGTGGGACAAACGTCAGAGTGGGACAAACGTCAGAGTGGGACAAACGTCAGAGTGGACATTGCTTAAGTAAAACATCAGAGTCTATGCTATTTTAATTATATGACAAAAAATAGACAGTTAGGCCCCCTAGCCTGCCTAGCCGCGGGCGCTCGGCCCCCTAGCCTATAACCTAACCTAACCTAATCATAAAGAAAATGACTCTGGCTGCAGCACTCAGCACCCTGGCCTACCTAGCCGCAGCGCTCGGCCCCCTAGCCTGCCTAGCCGCGGGCGCTCGGCCCCCTAGCCTATAACCTAACCTAACCTAATCATAAAGAAAATGACTCTGGCTGCAGCACTCAGCACCCTGGCCTACCTAGCCGCAGCGCTTTAATGATTATAAAATCGAGACTCATACGTTTTACTTATAAAATGTCCACTCTGACGTTTGTCCCAAAAATCCTGCGTTTGTCCACTCTGACGTTTGTCCCACTCTGACGTTTGTCCCACTCTGACGTTTGGGACTCTTGCGTTTGTCCACTCTGATGTTTTTCCACTCTGACGTTTGGGACTCTTACGTTTGTCGTGGAACCAATTTTCCATGTGTTGACCCGAATTTCTCATTCGTAATAATAATCACGCAACTGTCCCTGGCTTTGTAAGAAGGGGATTATTGGGTAAGTTTGGATACTCATAGTGACGTACATAATATCAACTACCCTTATCCCAAGCTCTTCTGCAGAGAGCGTTATTCATTACGGTGACTTTATTTGGGACACCTATCATACTCGGCGAGGCTGAGGTAGTAATGAGTAGCTCTCATGAGATAGCGGGTCATATTATAATGTGCTTGAACGTGTCTCAGCCTACTCCAAACTAGGGTTGGGCCGGATAAATTTATGGCTGGATACCGGATACCGGATATCCGGCCGATTTTAACTGCCGGATATCCGGCAAACTACCTGATATCTGGCCAAATTGCCGGATATCCGGCCGGATAACCGGCCAAATTACTTGCGTTCTATTATATAAAACTGGCGGCTACGCCCTTAGACGCCTTTAGGGGCACTTGAGGGGGGGGAGTTGAATTTGATAACCATTTTTCTTATATCAGATTTAAGAAAGAAAAAAAATTTAGGGGGGGCTTACGCCCCTTATTTTTATATTTAGTTGAAAAATTAAATAAAAATATTTTTTTGGGGGGGGGTATTTTTTTCTAGAGCGATTTCTCTTGGGCGAGTGGTGGTACCCTCCCCCAAAATAGTTATAAACCTTCCCAGGGCCTATGAGAAGCTACCCTTTAAAGGAGAACCCGATCCTGCCCAACCCTACTCCAAACCCTAAGAAACTACATGTGGCTAATCAATCAATCAATTTAACAAATGAGAAACTTGTTTAAAAAACTAGCATAATTTATAATCTGTTGTCCCCTTCCTCCCTGATCTTGAATAGAGAGATAGGTCAATAATAGAGAATTCTTTACTCAAATGAAATATATAATGTTGGATCTTTCAGGGTCAATCATTTAATTTAGAGATCTTATAAAAAAACACGTGATAATCTTATTCGACCAACGTTATTTTAAATATGAAAATGATATAATTTTTTGACGTTGATGTTGTCTATTCAATTTATTAATAAATAAATATCTTTGAATAAGTTATTATTTTTTTTATTGGGTATTCTTACTAAATGTGCGTAATAACGATTCAGTTAAAAATTTCTCTACATTAAAAGGCGGTTTCTCCCAAGTGCATAGTCGAGCGCAGATTCCCTCAATCATTTTGTAATCATTGAAAATAAGGGTGGGGGTTTTTCATCTGTTTGTTTATTAATTTAGACTAGGTTATGTTGGATTATATTGTGAACTTGGTATCCCTGCTGGGGTAATGCCCGCATGGGTCAAGCATTTGAAACTCTACTCCCCCAAAATTTCAATATATTCTAAAAAAGGAGGTGGGGAGGGGTTTAAGTTTTCGATATGTACTTTGATGGAGAGCCGCCCCTAAATACTTAGTTAAAACAAAAGCTTGTTCTAAAAAGATTTGCATCCCCTCAATTTCATTTATATTACCGTTTTAGTGACAAAGCTACACTATAACTGATTGTGTATGTCAGTCTGTATTTCCATTTTCTAATTTTTAATGGTAATGATCATGGAGTAATGAGTATATTTTTAGAATTGCACCTTACAGTTTTAGAAATCATGAAGCAAAGTTTGAAATAGGAGCAATCCGGTACTGGAGGACCCATGTTGTAACAAGAGTATGACAGTCTAACGTACAGACTTACATAACAGCCGTGCTCTTAAAAATCTTTAAAATCAGCTCATACCAATAACAAAATTAATTCGGAAGAAAATCACGAAACCTATACGTGTTTTTCAGCTGTCGTTGGGGGGCAACACATCGTAAAATTGACGACCTCTCATTTTGCCCCCCAAATATTATTTCATATTTATTTTGCTTGTTGGTTATACCTTATTCCTGCTTTAAAATGCATTATTGAAAAATTTATCTTTAAAAAACTGATGAATAATAAAAAAGAGAAAATATTGGTTTTTAATGATGTTTATTAATCATTACATAGATTTCACTTTTCAATATATTTTTATTAGTATCGGAGCTACACTAAAATTATGGTTTGTCCGTGTGTCCGTTTTATTCAGAGAGGTAGGGACATTATTATAATACTACCAAAAGTTTTTAAATTGTTCTTTAATTTGTTTACTTTAAAATTTTGGTTACTTTATTAAATCTTAAATGGTTGTTGAATCAAAATAGCAGTGTTCAATCTTTTCAACCAATTATTTTAATCTTGAAAGCAAACTTGTTTATAACTTGAGAAGTACATCAATTTATCATCCATTTTCCTATACCTTAACATCTTTTATGATTTTAGCATAAAAATAAGACTTATCATTTAAACAATACATGTACTAAATGTGTCACAAATTACAAATTTGTATCTAGTTTTTACTATATTATATTATACTGTTCTTTTGCAGATTGTCGTTACTACGCTATTTATAGACAAAACCATCCTTTTTATTCTACCAACAATTTGGCAGCTGTAAAGATGGATTATTTATAGTTTTATTTATAGCTTTGCTTTCTAATATAGATCAATCTATAACCAACCATCTTTTTTTTTATAGCGAAGCTAATCTTTAACTCACTTTGTCTGTTCGTCAGTTCATAACGGTATAGGAGAAATGTGATTTTTTTGGCTGCTACTGAAGATATAGAGCTGAAATTTTTAGCGAGGACTTCTTTAAACTGTATGAACATTTAGTTGCAATACAGTATAGATTGTTTTGTCTTGCTTCATAAGACATAAACCTTATTTTTGTTGAACTTCCTATTTTTTTCTATTAATTTAATAACTTTTCATAAATTATTTCTTTGTTTCGCTACGAGTGGATGTTATAATCTTTATTATTTTTTTAATAAACTTTCTATGCATCTATGCATTTCTATATATATATGTTGTGACATTTGTAGGGTTTATAAATAAAATATTCTTTATCATGGAAAGAAAACGAAGTAGTGGGGTTCGTCGTATTTTCACAGTAGCTTTTCTCCTATTTTCAGCCCCTGCGGGGCAATCAATAACATTTACCTAACCTAAAATACCTTCAATCAAAAGCTACTTTCAAAATATGACGAAACCCGTTACTTCTTTTTCTTTCCACTAGCGGCTACGCCCCTAGAGGCCTCTAGGGGCAGTTGAGGAGGAGAGAGTCGAATTTAGTAATTCAATTTCTTATTTTAGATTTTAAAAGAAAAAGTAAAAAAAATTTACGTTTGATGTTTGTTTTTCGTTGAACTCTCTTTCTAAAATTGAGAAATTTTAAAAAAATTTAATTTCTCTAGGGAGGGTGGTGGTACCCTCCCTCAAAATAGTTATAAACCTTCCTGGGACCTATGAGAAGCTACCCTGTTAAGGAGAACCCGATCGGTTCAGCGGTTAGCGAGATCCTTCGCTACAAACAGACAAACACACAAACACACAAACACACAAACACACAAACACACAGACAGACATCGTTCTACTTTGTATTATAGATGATCGGATTTTCTTTTTGGAATTATCTTTCCCATCCGTGATAAAGGTACTTAACTCGTAATTGAAACGACAATTTGTTGTTAATAATGCGTTGTGCTTCAAATTATTGTTTTAAAAGTACACTCTACATTATTAATTTGTTGTTAAAAATATGTTGTGCTTCAAATTAAAAGTACACTCTACATTATTAATTTGTTGTTAAATATGCATTGTGCTTAAAATTATTGTTTTAAAATTACACACTACAGTATTAGATTGTATGGTATTAAGTTTGTGATTTTATTAAAGATAAAACTTAAGAGGGTCCTCTTAAATCAATACTAAGTGTAGAACATCGGAGCATTGCAATAATGACTTAAGATATATCTTCCTTAGAAAATTTATTTTTGCAACTATTAACACGAATTTAAAAAATTCATAACTATGCCAACTTTTGAGAAACATTGGATTGTAAATTATATTAGTACCCTAGTTTTGTAGTCACGTTATCTTATTCATTATTTAAAAACTTTGGGTACTATAAAAATGTTTAATTGGTTGGTTTAAAACAGGTAATGCCCTAACTCTCCAACCAATAATTTTATATATTGAAGAGGTAATTTTGTTCATCATAATTAGGGATGTATATCAATTTATCGTCCATTGTCTTATCCCATAAAATCTTTAATAACTTTTTAGTGAAGTGAGATTGTGATGATATTATCGGTAGTTTAATTTTTACAAAACTTTGATGAACACAGTAATAGTGTCTGACTGATTATGACGTAACAAAAAAAATTAGCCAATGAGAGGCCACTATAAATTTTACCATAAGTCAATAACGGCCTCTCATTGGCTAATTTTGTTTTGTTACGTCATAATCAGTCAGACACTATTACTGTGTTCAACTTTGATGTTCAATGATCATCGAAGCGAAGCACAATTATTATCGCTTGTTTCAAAGTATATACAATATTTCACCAGTAAAATTAGCGTCATGTGTAATGCACCGGCACAATATCTATAATACAAAGTAGAACGATGTCTGAAGCTTAAGAGTTCGGTAACCGCTGAACCGATTATTATTGTTGTTTTTTGTTTAGATTAAAATAAATGAATCCACAGATCTATAGTATAGATGTAAATACAGACAACTACCTCCCTTCCTTTTTCAATGAACTTTTTCGTCTGCTTCTAAATTATTTTCTGCTATTTGGCTGTGTTAATATAAGCGACAGCATGGTTTGATTTTCAATGACAAATAGAAAGATTGCACATGGTTGGTGCGATGGGGAGATACAGTTATTTAACCCTTTCTCCCTCTAGTGTTTTATTCTAATAATGAATCTCAGATCGCCTCTAGGGGTGAAGCTACTGCACTAATAGTAAAGTAGCTAAATGTGTGAAGTGTAAGATCTCAAAAACAGACGCAACTTAATATCATGGAAACCTAGGAACTAAAGACAAAAATTGGGAAAGGTGGATTATCTATCGAAGGGAGAGGACATTTGGCTGTTAATTACACTAGTCCCCGAAGTTTTATAATAATGTTTTCTTATTCTTGCTTAACAACTTTTGGAACTTTTATTGAAATTCGATTGGTTGGTTCATTAAGTTGAGTGTCCAAAGGTTTCTACCACTAATTGTTATGCACAGTTAAAATTTTGTGTATCATCATTGGGTATGTACAATGTACATCAATTTATCAGCATTGTCTTATCTTATCCCTTTAGATCTCTGACTTCATATAATGTCATAAGAACTTAACTAAAAATCTAGTTATTCTAAATTTTACTACTTTGAGAGTAAAAAGTATACTTCGATAATGACCAATTCCTATAGATAATCAAATACAAAGCATAACATTACAGAAGATTCTATGAAACCAATCGTTGTGGTGTTATAGATAAAAACTCCAAAGTCCCGAAAGTTCATGATTTATTAATGGTATATATTCACTGCCGCATAAGTATCACATAATCATATCACATAAACCCATATTTCAGTATAGCTTCGAAACCTATTAATATCCGCTGGACTAGAACTAGTTCTCCACCAAACTGAAAAATCATATATAGCATCGTATTACAGACAGTATCCCGCGAATATGAAATAACAAAGAACATAAAATTAATTACAGTTATGAAGGTTTTTAATCGTACAATTTTTCATTTTAATATCCGCAGAAAGCTGTCTATATAACTATTATTACAAGAGCATAAATTGTTCCTTCTACTTTGCCTATAATCACCTTTATAAACCATTTCTTGTTTGCTATTGTACAAGGTTATAAAGAGATAAAACAATGGCCTTTAAATTGATGTAAATTCCCAATGATGATACACAAAACTTCTGTAAATCATAATTAATTATTGAAACGTTTGGACACTCAACTTCATGAATCGACCAATCAAAACTCAATAAAGGTCCCCAAAGTTGTTAAGACAACGAGAAAGAAAACGTTATTATAAAATTTTTTGGACTAGTGTAATAAACAGCCCAATGTCCCTTCATCCTTGGCAATTGTGTCTTTTTAGCGAATAAAAATACTATGATACTATGCGCAAGTGAATGCACACCTATATGATTATAGTTTGTCATGTGATAGTTTAAAGAAAAATATACAAAATCAAGCCAAAATTTTTATATTTATTTTTAAAACATATGGATTTGATTCTTTTAAAACACGGTTAATGCGTTCTATAGAGCTTTTATGCCCTTATTCTGTGTATTAAAATTGAAAATATATATATTACCCTTGGTGGACAATTAGGTACTTTAAACTAATTTAGAATAGACTAAGGTTTTTTAGGCATTTTTTCAACTGTTATATATGAGCTTATATATGTCCTCCATACAAAATTTGGTCGGATTGTTCTTTCACTGTGTCTTTCACATTTACTATTTTGCAGTAAGGGTGGGGACATTGGACTGTAAATTATACTGGTCTAGGTCTAAAAAATATTTGGGGATTTTTATTAAATCTTCATTGGGTTGTACACAAACCAGCAATGTCAAAACTTTTCCTCCCATCATTATAATCTACAGATTGGGTAATTTTGTTTATCATAATTTGGGTTTACATTAATTTATTGTCCTATCCTTTCCATTATAACGCTAAAAAATCAATCGTCCCCAAAGACACCTGCTAACAATAGGTTTATGTTGCTTTTTAGATTTTCAGTTTTAATCTTAGCCTTTTATGAATATACTCGATCTTGTTTTTCATAATAACAGTTAAAGAAAAGAGATGATGAGAAATAATATGTTGACCAATTTAGGAAAAAATCAAAAAGGATTAGAAAGTGCTCAATTAAACAACATTAAAAAATGCAGGGACGCTGTAAGGGATATGACATTTGGATGATAAAATTATGTACACACCCAATGATAATAGAAAAAAATAACCCTTTAGTAGATGAAGATCATTGGTTATAAAACTTTGGCACTACTAGTTGGGAATCAACCTATTGAAACTCATTAAAAGTTTGTGAGCCAACGAAAAAGATAACTTGGTTATAAAACTTTGGGTACTCCCTTCCTAAACAAAATGTAAATAATTTTTAAGAAATTTTATTTATCATCTTGAAATGAATGTCGGTCAAACAGCCAGACAAGCGTACAAACAGACATAAATCTTTTGTTATAAAATAGCTTCACATGTAGTGTATAGTAAAAGATGTCTTTTGACGCATGACAGACAGACAGACTGACCATGTCAATTTTATACTGGATGCTCAATGGTAGATGGAATCTTTAATAAAAATACCAACAGTCAATCTTAAACAGAAAACAGTAAAAGTGTCGAACAATGAAGTCAGAAAAAATTAACAATCAACCAATGAGAGGCCGCTATATATTTTACCACAGTGAATTGGTTAATTGTTAATTTTTTCTGACGTCATAGTTAGACACTTTTACTGTTTTCTCTTAAACAGCAGCCAAGAAAGTCACATTTTTCTAAAGCTTTATATACCGATGACATACGGACAGACGAAGTAAATTCCAGAGTAGCTTCGCTATTGAAAACTTCACTGCTAAAAAGTACATGTTGTGAGGTTATCAAAAATATCTGAAAATGTTATTATTATCATAATGATGACACTAATTAGTGATTAAATTATAAAGTTAAGTAATTTTATGTATGTTTTTGTGGTAGGCGGCATCATACGGACAAGCCTTTCCCAGAGTATACTACGCTCTGGGACTCCCGGCAAATGCAGGTGTTAAAACTCCACCCATCAACTTTAGATATGCTATCAAAAGACGGTCATTTTGATAAGCGGTCACACCCAACCCATTGTTATGTAATACAATGGCCACCTGGGCATGGGGAGGGGATTACCCCCTCCCCCTTTCCGCAGCCGGACCTTCCCTTTTCTCTGCCATCACCTGCCTACCCCAAGGAGGCAGCCTTCCCTCCTACCTTTGCGCCTGTGGACACAGCCCCCAGCTCAAAGGAACCCCTCACCAGCTATCCCTCATAATCTATTATTATACTTCTATTTTGCTATATAAACCTGTATATCTATTGTAATGATTCAGTTTAAAATATATCTCTTTAACAGTAACTACTTGTAGTTTCTTATTGATAGAATCTTAAAGGCTAGGGGCTCTTTTGAATCGAACTCGCTCAGTAGGGTTGAACTGCTTCACCCCTACCACATTTTTATTATCCAAGGTTGTTAAAATCTCTAAGCTCCCCGCCCCCCTCCTAGGGATCTTAAGGGATAAGACAAAAGACGGTAAATAGATATACATCCCAAATGATGATAAACAAAATTACCTCTTTCTGTGGATTAAAATCATTGGTGGACAAGTTTGGACAATGCTAGCTTGAACCAACTAATCAAGATTTGGGTACTATTATAATTTACATACAAGTGTTCCCTCCCTCCATAGTTATACAGGTACAAATAAAACCAATAGGATAATAAAAATTTTGCGAAATTTAAATGACTCTTCGTCATAATAAATAACTTTATAATTAAGAAAATTTAATCTTGATAATCCAAATTGAACAGATTAATATTATTTCTAAAATATAAAAGTTAACATGACTAAATAAATAAGATTAGATGAGTGTATGTTTATGTGTGTTTCTGCAGAAAATTGTAGCGTAGTAATAAGACAATGGATGATAAACAAAATTATCCCTTCTGTAGATTATTATTATTGGTTAAAAAGTTTGAATACTACCAATGAGAAAACGAGTTCAGAAAGCTTTGAGTACCTGCAATGCAATGGTGTTTCTGTGTGTTCCATTGTAACCGCTGGACCGATTAGGTTCTTCTTTTCAGGAAACCTTGTTTTAGATCTTGGGGGAGAATTCTTTAAACGCCCGAAGGAAAAATTAACAGGTTCTAATTATGGAAATTATTGTTTTTGTTTTTATTTCAATAAATTTAAATACATGTATATCAATAACTCTGAACAATAAATATTTTTAAGCCTCATTAAGTTCTTTTCTTCTTATTCATTTTTGAGATGATTTTAATTTTTTTAAGTACTATGTCAACAAGTTTTTAAATTACAAGCTTAATAATCTAACCATAACTTTTTCAAAACGCATACAAAATTACTTTATTCTAGACTTTTCATTTCATTCAATATTCTCATAGATTAGGCTAGGTTAAGTAAGCTCCTGAAAGCCTACATGACTGTCACTGATGCTAAATCTATGAATATATTTTGCAAATATCAGGGTGTGTTTATGTTATATGTATTTTTTTTTTTTTGGGGGGGGGGGGCTAGGGTATTGTGGGTCCTGTTTCTAACAGACGGACATTGGAATTAAAGAGTATCTTCGCTACTGATACAATCTTCTTAATGGGAAGTTAAGTTTAGTAAAGTGAAATAATATGACACAATTGATAAATAAGTTTCTTCCAAATAAATCATATAGTGGACAGATTTTCATACAAGGGGTGGGAACTTTATTTGTCACTAGCGGCTACGCCCCTAGAGGCCTCTAGTGGCACTTTAAATGTTTTTGTTTGTTAAAATTAATTTTTTATGTACGATACCACCTTATTTGACGTTGAAGTCTCCCCTAAATTTGAAAAAATTTCGATTTTTTTGTCATTTCTCTTGGGAGGGTGGTGGTACCCTCCCCCAAAATAGTTATAAACCTTCCCGGGACTTATGAGAAGCTACCCTGTTCAGGAGAACCCGATCGGTTCAGCGGTTAGCGAGATCCTTCGGTACAGACACACAGACAGACAGACACACAGACAGACAAACATCCTGTTACTTTAGTATAAGGATAGAGCCGCAAAGAACGATTATGTCCAACAGTTGCTCACCGTTTTACATAAATACAACACCATTCTAGAAATCAGGGATATTAAGGGATAAGACAATGTATCTTAAATTCATATACATATATTTTTGTACCTATTAGGGGTATAGTCCCTTTCGTAACATCGCACCTTATGGAGCGATTCTTCGTATTTTTCATAGCAGCTTTTCTCCTATATTACCTAACCCTTTGGGGCAATCACCTAACCTAATATAACCTAACCTAACCTAAAATAAAAAACGCCATTTTAAAAATACGACGAATCGCCCCTTATGGGGCGATGTTACGAAGGGGACTATTCCCGATACTTCTCTACTTTTTTAAAGATAAAATTATCATAAAACTAGTTTATTTTCCCTTGGCATCTATGGAAGGACTGTGGAGGTCGTAAAAATATCCTAAAACCACACCAAACAAACATAAAGCTCACCTGTGCAGTGCTATCTATTCAGACCAGTAACTTCTGAGATTTTTAGTTAAAGACAAAAAAAACTGACTGCTTTTTAATATAGGATAAAGTTTGAGCTGAGATTATTCTAAATACATTTTTAACTTAGTGGCAGACTTACAATTTTTTTTATAAAAACATTAAAACATTGTGAAAACTACAAAAATAAAAAAAAATAAAATTTCAACTATGATGATTATCGAAACTGGAACATGAATACGCATGGACAAACTTAAAGACATAACTTATATATAGAACAGCTGCGTACTAAAAATTTGGAAAGCTAAAAAATAGAATTAAATTTGATCTAAGATACTTATTAAATATGAAATTACGTACTTATTGACAGACTTGCGTGTATTCTAAATCTAACAAGGATGACAACATCCATAAAAGCGAAGCACTGAAACGTTAGGACAAACGGACATTAACACTTGTATAGTGTCTAAACTGAATTATCAGAATATAAAAGTATAAGAGTCGAAGCAAAATTGTAAGTAAATTTGTTGAAAAACTTCTTGATACAGGATAATGTTTATTGAGTTTATGGACATACTTACATTTTTAGGATTTGATTATAGAGTTGCTTCGCTTAAAATATTGTTCTTTGTTGTCCCAGGAATCAATATACCAAAAATCAGATCAAACGGATAATTAGATCACATAAAAATTTGCTGTTAAAAAAGTAGAAAAATCAACATGTTTAAAATGGACATTCTGGTAATGATTATAGAGTTGCTACGCTTTCTAAATCGTACCTAACTACTACAGGAATAATCATGCAAAGTTTGAAATCGATAGGACAATTCTAACATGCCTAAATTAACGAATAAAAGCTATCTATCTCGGACGGACGGACGGACGAACCGACCCTAATTATAGAAAAGCTTCGCTTTTAATAAGATGCTTCGTATTAAAAAATTGTGAAAGCTAGAAAAATAAAATAAAATTTGAACTAAGATGCTTATTAAATACTGAGATAATTACTTTATAACAATACAATATTATCTGTCAAACTCACAATTTAAAAAAAAATAATAAAAAAATAATATTTTCATCTGCAAATATTTTCTATAAAGACAAGCTTCCTTGATGTTCCTATATTTTTATTACATTTATTACATTATATTTTTAGTATAGTAAAGCTATTATATAACTCACTTTGTCTGTCTGTCCACGTCCCGCCTAACAGTCTGAACTATAAATTAATCGGCTGCTTTTTAGAAAAGATGGCTGAATTTTAATGTAAAAATTCTTTTGGACTAACCAATAACCATGTAATTCATAACTCTCTCGTTTTTTTGGTATGTTTGTATATATTTGCTATTCAAGATAGAAAACTGATTTTTAAAGTAAAGATTGTGCACCAACTTAACATATTCAACAAACTAGTTATGGTTTGCAACTATATCATTCTTTTATGATCACTGAACTTATGCTCTATAACTCACTTTGTCTGCCTCTCAATCCGTAACTTTTTTGGCTTTGCTCTTTATGGTTGTGGTCTTATTTCACCCGAAATTTTGAGACAATTACACTAATATGAGGGGGTAAAAAAGAATGAATAACTTCAAATAGATGTTTAGAAATAATGAAAGACTTCAGCTTAATGTCTTTTCTTTTATAAAAATCATCCTATTTATAAAAACAAAGCTTTCTTTTAGGGCAATTATTTTTGATGTCACTTTTAAAGCTAATCTACTCTATAATTCCGAGTGACCATCGTAACTTTTTTTTTGATTTCCCCGCTCTTACTTAAGATAAGAGTTTTTTTTATGATTCTTTAGATTAATAAGCATCTCATTTTTCGATAGTGCTATGGAGATTAAAGAAAGTTTTACTCGGCTTCTATTAAAGCAGCACAATTAATTTTTAATTACCCGTTGAGCGAATTTTTGTCCATTCTTTAACTATTTTTTTTTATCTTTCATTGAGTTGGTAATGCTTTAGAAGGTTTTTTAATAAAAGGAAAAGTGATTTTTTCGGCGTTTATTAGATTTATACAACTCAAATCTTTTTAAAACAATTAAACATTTATTCCAAAACTTACTTTTCATTTCTGTCAATTTTAAATGCTACGAATAATATTTCAATTATGTGTTTCGCTACTACTGGATGGTGTAATCCTTGTTTAAAGTATGATATAGCAAAAAAACTTTTTGTTTGTTTCATAAGCAAAGTAATATTTCAATTTCATTTAGTTTAAGTAGCAAAGCTTCTCTGTTTGTCTTATGTATTGCTCAGAGGTCATTATAGAAAAAAACTATTTAGAAAATAAATAATGGTCTATTTTGAAAAACTGCTATTTTCATTAGTGATAACAATTAAAGGAGAATGTTGTCCATTTATTCCATAAAAACATTAAATTTTAATATTTTTAGAAGTGAGAATACTCTATATTTAACTTTGTCTGTCTGTCTGTCAGTCCGTAACTCTATTACAAACTCATGATTTTCTAAGGCGCTATCCGAAATAGGCTGATGGTCTTTGTTTTAAATTAAAGAGCATTCGGTATTTAATTTACTTGCTCCGTCAGTCTGCCTACTATGCTAGAAAATACATTCATATTATAATTTTATAATAAAAGGGTTTGTGATATTCTAATATTTATCTTATTCTTTTTTTACTTTTCACCATCATCTTTTTAATGATTACAGAACAGCTGCTCAATAACTTACTTTGTCCGTTTGTCCATCCATAATTTTTTAGGTGCTTTTAGTTTGAAAATGTTATTGTACCAAAAACAAAAAAATATAAGCTCAATTTAATGAGAATACTCGATTCAGTATTGTAATCAAATTGTAGAGTGTAGCTGTACATAATTGAGATACGATTGTGAAAAAGATTATAATGTATTTATTTACTAGAAACCTTTTTTTCAGAAGTTTAATCCTTTTTAGCGAAGAAAACTCACGAAATCGTCTTACCCCACAGCAATCGATATATTATTACCTGGATGTTACACCAGATTTTCATGTACTCTGTTAAAGTAATACTCGCAGCTGTCTAAAATAACGATACCCTCCATCCACTCCACCCCTTTCCTCATTCCCTCCCCTCCTACTGGATAAACAAACTTACCAATAAAAGAGGTATATATTAGCAAGCAAAAATGACGACAAATTTTCCCCTGTCAATATATCCACGTATATCCTATATCCATTGCCACAGCAGTGCAAGCACACGCGCCTATAAAACTCCACCGCCACGCTCACCACCGCCACCGGAAATTTCTCAGTCGTTCTTGTGATCGCAAGTAGTGCGCACAGTAGTGATTATTATCCGTGCGTGCACAGTGCACACACACACACACACACACACACCCGTGTGAGTGTGGCGGGCGTATAACTATATATGTGAATTTGTTTATATGTGTGCACATTATTTGGATTAGGTCAGAAATGCAAAGAAAGGTCTTCTTTAGCTGCTATACGGCCAAATTGCTGGTCAAATAGCTTAAATTGGAAAATCTTTAGAGCTAAAATAGCCAAGACCGGAACAAGTAATGCACGGCCATAGGAAATCCTAATTAAATACATATATACATATTATTATCACTTGTAGGCCAGTTTTATTTAATTTCAAACTTTAGTTGTGCGTTAAGTGTTTTAGCTGCTAGCAGCTCATAAAACTGCTAAAAAATACCTTATTTCGGGGATCTTAAGGGATAAGATTCTGCTAGCTGCTAGCAGCTCATAAAGCTGCTAAAGAATACCTTCTTTCGGGGATCTTAAGGGATAAGATTCTGCTAGCTGCTAGCAGCTCATAAAGCTGCTAAAGAATACCTTCTTTCTGGGATCTTAAGGGATACGATTCTGCTAGCTGCTAGCAGCTCATAAAGCTGCTAAAGAATACCTTCTTTCGGGGATCTTAAGGGATAAGATTCTGACACTACTATTTGGCAAGAAAATAATATTAATAAAAGTACCCAACGTTTTTATGCCAACAAATGTGAGAATGTTTTTTTTTTTTATAAAACTTTGTTCACCAGTGTAATTTACGGTCCACTTCCTTCGTATTCCCGACTTGATCCCATCATTTTATATACGCAACTTCCCTTTGCTACGGCGTTTTCAGAAGTGAGCTCTTTTTTACGCATTTTTTATTGTTGTTTAATTTTTTAAAAGTTTATCAAAGAATTTATATAATTATATGACAATTAAAATATAATAATAAGAGAAGCATATGATATTTTGAAAAAAGAGCCTAAAACTATCTCGGGACTTAAGTGAAGTTAATAAGCTCAGTGGTCGTTGAGAAATGGTTCTCAGCCATACTGAAAATTACGTGGAGCATCGTATTACAGACAATTTTTCACAATTGTAAAAAACCAGTTTTGTTAACCCTGGTTTTATTCTTATAATAAGTGAATAATAATTGAACACCTCTTGTTAAGAAGTCTATTCGCGCCCTCGTTCCCCAAAATAATGAATTACTGTTTTTGTTAATTAGAAAAGAAAGTTGAAGTGAAAATTGGGGATTTTATAATTAGCACCTTAAAATTATTCTTTTTCTTCAAATAATGCTTAACTTTTCATATTAATGCCATTAATCAAAAATACAGTATGTTCAGTATGGCTTCGAAACCAATTTATGTCTACTGGATTAAAACTGGTTCTCAGCCATACTGAAAAACTATGTATAATATTGTATTACAGACAATTTACCACGATTTTTTTTGCTGTTACAATGGATATATTATTACTTGGATGTCACACTAGATTTTTATGTTCTCTAAAAATGTGAAATTGAGAGCGGACTAAAATAAAGATAACCCCACCCATCCTTCCCTTCCCCCGTCTATTGGATGAACGAACTGTACAATAAATGAGTTCTGTTTTAGCAACCCAAATTGACGACAATTTTTCTCCTGTCATAATGTCCACGTATATATTTTATATCCATTGCTGTTACCTATCGACAAAAGTTTATTCTATTGTACGCAGTTTGAAATCATTCATTTTTCTTTCAAATTCGATATAAATAAATGTTAGTGTGTATTCACTTCCGCACATGTATCACTTTATCATATCATAAGAACCGCAGCATATTATTACAACAGCACTAATTGTCTCTTCCTGTTTTCTTCACTCTCCTTCAGGGACCTCCAAGCTTCTTATTATAATAAAGAGGGGTAAAATAAGCGGTTTCAATGGTTTGAGGGGGGTAATCTAATGTTTTTAAAAAATGAGAGGTCTCAAAGTTTCAGAAGTTTCAGGGGCTAAACATCCATTTACCCCCCCCCCCCTAAAAAATCTTCTTAGTAGTAAAACTTTTCTTTAATTTTAAATATCCGTCTGTCCGTTTGTCAGCATTGTTAATGAGTAAGCGTGATTTATTTTGCTGTTATTCAAAATAAATAGAGGGCTGATATTTTTTGATAAGATTTCTTGATAATTTAGTATATTATTTGCTTTGTTCTAACGTCTATCCATCAAACTATATGTATAAATGGATTTATTTGGATGTTAAACCAGATTTTCATGTTCTTCAATAAAGTGAAACGCGTAGCTGACTCCTACTGGATGAACAAACTGACCAATATATTATGTTCATGTTAGCAAATTATTTTTTTGGGTGCTTCGCTGCTTTTCGATTTTACCATCCTTGTTTTGAATGTGAAACCAATGATCTAAAGGGATGAGGCAATGACCATAAATTTATGTACGTCCACAATGATGATTCACATAATTAACCCTTCTCTTATTTACGATTTGTGTTTGACACGTTAGGACACATAACTTAATGAACCAACCAATCAAAGATCAATAAAAGTCCACAACGTTGATAACCCAACGAATAAGAAAACGTTATTATAAAACTTTGGGGACTAGTGTTATAAACAGTGCAGTGCAATGTCCCTTTGAAACACTATGCATTATGAAATAACATGCGCAAGTGAAAGCACACCAGTAATGTTTTGGTTACTTTCAATGCAAAATAAAAATATTATTTTCAATCTAATTCTATAATCAACAAGGCTGACATTATCGTCATAGGAATCCAATATAAAATCAATATTGGGAATGGATGTACAATATACGTGGATATATGGACAGGGGAAATTTGTCTTCAATTTAGGTTGCTAATATGGACTTCATTAATCTATCAGTTCGTTTACAATAGGAGGGGAGGAGGTGGATGTATCGTTTTGTTTAGCCAGCTGCGAGCATCACTTTGAAAATCTGGTGCAACATCCAAGTAATAATATATCAATGTATTTGCTATGCTACCTTTAATAGTCTATTGTCTCAGTGCCAGAAGTCTTCATACAAACGCATGAGGCTTAACTAACTAGCATACCTTAAATCGGACGAACGAAATCATTCTGTTTGTGGAAAAGCTTTGCATTTAGAAATCAAAATTTTGATAATAAGGAAAATTTTAAAATCTGGTAAAATGAGTTGATATTTGTTAGTGACAAATTTTATTAAAATGTTATACTGTTGTTAAATAATTTTTTTAAATAAAGTAATCTTTAGATTGGTACAGAATTCGGGTATAGTCCCTTTCGTGACATCGCTTCTTATGGGGCGATTTGTCGTATTTTCACAGTAGATTTTCTCCTATTTCTAGCCCCTGCGGGGGGCTCTAACCCTGCGGGGCCAATTACCTAACCCTGTGGGGCAATCACCTAACCCAATATAACCTAACCTAAAATAACCTAAAAAAAAGCCATTTTAAAAATACGACAAATCGCCCCATAAGAAGCGATGTCACGAAAAGGACTATTCCCCAGAATTCTTAAGGAGAAAATGAATTTCAGGATTTTCCCTCAGAGTGCCTTGTTGAGCCCCTAAACCCCCCTTATTTTAAAACAAAATTGAAAAGCAGGGGGGAGGGTAGTTTTTTGTTTAGGTCAGGTTATTAGGTTATAATAGTTACTTAATAGTCCCTCAGGGATGGGACACTACAGGTATAACCCCGCTGGGGTTAAGCTCAGGAATAAACATAAAAGGGGGGTAGGTTTAATTTTTGACCGTATATTCTCTATACTTTGTCCACCTGTTTACCTAAAACACGAGGGAAAATGATCAAAAGAAAATAATAATAGAGACATTTAAAATTATCTTTCACTTTCCCAATTATCTATCTATCTTTCTCAAGCATCTTAAGGATAAGACAGCACGATAATTTTATGTTCATATTAATGATAATCAATAAACTTACCCCTTTACATTAAAATTCTTTGTTAAATAGTTTAGACACTGGTAAATTTGGAAGCCACCAATCAAAATTCAATACAAGTACGAAAAGTTTTTAGCTGGCGCATGGGAACTTTTGGTACTGGTGTAAATTTACAATCCAATATCTCATCCCTACCCCCATGATCTTTCTACTTATTTCCTTAAATCATACTATGTATCTTCTTTATAATAAAGAAATTAAAAACAAGAATAAAATTGTTCATAAAACGTTTAGCATAGCATTATAAAAAAAAATGTTGTAGAAATAACAATTGATTCAGTAAGAAAAAGATACAAAATAATCCAAAAAAGAAGGATACATTGAACTAAAAATTAAATTAGTATCCTAAGTTTCATAACCAAATTATCTAATTTATTGGCTTAAAAACTTTGGGTACTTTAATTAAATTTTGATTGGTTGGTTCCAAACCAGTATCATCCAATTTTTTAAACCAACAATTTAATCTACAATGATACAATCGGTGGTAATTTGGTTTATCGTCATTAGGGATTTACATCAATTTATCATTATGGTCTTATCCCCTAAGATCCCAAGTATAATAAAAGTTGGACAAACGGATGTACGGACAAACACTAGGGGTATGAGAGCTTCGCTTCTGCAAAAGCTGCGAGAAGACCATTGGAAAGCTCTGTTTTGTTGAAAAAAAAAACAATTTCACGCATAGATTAGTTTTGTTGTACTGCTTACTATCCACGAACAAGGGATACTCTAGCTAAATATAACAATAAAATAGCATAAAGCCATTATAGGACCTATGGGAGTCTGACCTAAAATTATTTATAAGTAGGGATCTTAAGGGATAAGACAATGGAAGATAACTTTATGTATTTCTTTAATGATTTCAAACATAATTACCCCTTCTGTAGGTTAGAATTATTAGTTTGGAAGTTTGAAGATTACTAGTCTAAAACCAATTAATCCCAATTTTTGAGCCATCGAATAAGAAAAAGTGGTTTAAAACTTTGGGTACTATTATGAATCCAATGTCCCGTCCATCCATGATTATTTATAGAAGCTTCACTCTTTAAAAAAATTGAGTGTCTGTCCCTTAACCCTGGATAATTATATAAAGGTGTAAGTTAATACTTTTATTTGTTAAATTTCTCATAACAGTGACGCTAGAATTTTAAGCCCTTTAAACATTTCAATTAGGTCAACAACACAATTTTATTTTGCGCATTTTTTTTGGTCAGAATTTTATTTTGCGCGTTTTTTGGTTGGTCAGTCGTATTCCCAGAGAAACAAATTCCTTCATCTATTAGATATTCCTTTTTAAGTTGGACTGATTTAGTGTGTTATTGACTATCTAGAATAATAAATCTATTCCAAAGTGTTTCAATTTTGCAAAAATACACAACAACATATGAATAATATAGAATATTCAATGATGAAAGTAAAGCAAAGGTAAGGTGGTAGTTTGTGCTTATGTAATAATATGCGATTTTAATGATTTTATAATGTGATACATATGCGGAAGTGAATGCACACTTATCCATTTCTTTGCTAAATTTCTCATGAGAGTGACGCTGTATTTCTAAAGCTTTTTCTAAATATTTCAATTGGGTCAACACATTATTACGTTTGTTTTCTGTTGGTCGTCGATCGGTTGGTTAAACATTTGGTTGGTTTTTTATTCTGCACATTTGGTCAGTGGGTTTGTTTTTATATGGCTAGATTTACAAAAAGTCACACATATAAAATATATCTTTTTGAATTGAAGAAAATGTTTTTTTTAATCGTTTACTAAATAAAAACAGAATAGTTACTTCACAACCCTCAATAATGAACACACACAAAAATTTATCCTATTAAACAAAGTAGTAAGCATTTTTTGTCTATAGCCTAAGATTTCGATAACTTTTGAACCGATTAAGTTTTGCAGTTTATAAAAGCTTCACATTGAGATGGTTTTGGGTTATCTAATTTTAAGATTAAATGTTTGGGATGGTTTTCTGTTTTACCTGTAACATCAGGCACAGAGCTCTTAGATGCACAATCAATTAGTTAATGCCTAAAATAGGCTTAAAATATTATTTACAAAGATCTAAATGCTCATGTACAGCACAGGGATAACTTTTAAAGAAATAGTGATTAACTATTTTCAATGTTTTGCTAAAAAAAATTCTTTTCGAATCTTATGAAGTAATACAATTGTAAAATTGTATAAAAAACAATAAAAAAATATTTTTTTATTTATTATTTAAATAATTTTATCACTGTTCTAAATTCATATTTCAAATCATATAAAAAAAATTTAATATGTCATCTAGCAGTTTATATCTAAACTAAAAACTTTTTTTTTAACCCTTTGATTCCGAGTAAACAAACACTGAAAAATTACAACGAAAATAAAGAATTAATATTTTTGTTTTATAAAGTTTCTTGTTGAAATGCATAATAAAATACTTTCAAAATGATTAGTTTATCAAAATCATATCAGTTTTGCAGTTGACGAAATTCTTCGGAACAGACAGACAGACTATATCCCTGTTACTTATAAATGAGAATTAGATAGTCAGGACCTTATAAAGTGCCAGTTCGGATTAGTTGGACTTTTCAGGTAAACTTTATAAATATCTTTGGAGTAGTTTTAAGCTACTTTCCTAGGCTTCACTCCCTCACTACAAACTACAAACATTTTTATGTCCAATTGTTGGTTAGGTTTATCAACATAAGACATTCATGCTATATACATCTTCACAGTTCTTCGTTGGCAATTTATTTAACTGTCCTTGATAATTCAAATGCGAAATAAAAGTTTTACGTAAGGAATTTAGGTCCAGGGATGTCAGGCTACAAAAAAAAAATTTTGTCTCAATCTATCTTAACATGTATATTATAAATAAACTATTCAATCATGCCCTGGGAGGAAAGGGAACATTAGACTGTAAATTACACTGGTACCCAAAGTTTTAAAATTATGTTTTATGGCTTAAAAACTTTGAGTATTTATATCAAACTTTCAAACAAAAAAATTATACTACACAAAGGATGATTTGATGTATATCAATTTATCATCCATTGTCTTATCTCTTCAATGACGCTAAATGGATAAATAAATGTTTAAATGTGGTAATACGGCAACAGACGGACGGGTAGTTTACAGAGTTGCTACGCAGTGGCTTATCATGTCAAGCCTTCTGCACTAATCCTATTATATCACCATTCACCTCATGACCGCAGATGACCCCGTTGCGCAGCGGTCAAATTGGACTGGCTAAATAGGGGAGGGGCACGGACACTTAGCAACCCCGCGCCCCTCAGGCAACTATACAACCGGGAGATGGTGCCTTCCCTTTTACCACAGCTACCCCCACAGAATGTCTACCGCCGCGGGCTACGCCCTTGTCTCCCACACCCCCTTCAAACCTAACCTATTGTTATAATCTATTTGTATATATATAGTAACCACCCATTGTAAATGTATTCAGTTAAATATATAATTTCTGTATGAGTAAATCCTGCTAGTTTGTTTTGGTAGAATACTTCAAGGCTAGGGCTCGTTGGATTCGAACTCGCAACCGGTGAGCTGAAACGCTTCGGCTTACCACATCTTGGTGTCAGCGTGTTTCAATCGAGCCCTACAGAAACTAGCCAATTCTACCTCTGATTGGACCCTTTTGCAAGTAAGGGGACAGTCAGCTGCCAACTGAGAAGCCAACTGACCCGCGAGACGGCCTTTTTAGGTCGATTTTCCATCATTTTGAACGCATTATGTATGCCCCTGGCCTACGGCAAGCAGATTTAGCCTGCTAAAAACGCCAGTTTACGGCGTTTTTCCGTACCATGTGGGAGTAGCGCTAGGTGCGCAGCCACGGTAATCGGATAATTTAGCTCAGACGGCTACAGAACTGAGTCGAGATTGGCAAGTGTAGCTGGGACAAGCCCCAGGACACCCAGGCCAAACCTACGAGACGGACAGCTAAGTGCTGGTCTCCCTGAGAAGGCAATGTGTGGCTGCGAAGCTTCAGCACACAAGTAAGGCCTACCACTGCGACGGATAGCAGAATTTGAGCCAAAGGCACGGCAGGACGAGACATTCCCTGCCGCTGCCTCCCAGGATTCGAACCCGAGGCGCTGCAGGAAGGGCCATTCCCTGCTGCCATCTTTCGGGATTCGAACCAGCGGCGCTGCAGGACGGGACATTCCCTGCCGCCGCCATCCATCGACCCTTGCAGGACGGACATTCCCTGCTGCCATCGCTTCCAGAATCACACCTAGAGCTCCTAGTGATAACTACACATAAGTGTTTATAAATGTCAACCAAGTGATAAAAAGAAATATAAAATTGTTGACCCAGTGATAATTGATAAGCTCTAGTGATTCGAAGCTACAGTATAAGCCACCCCCAGCGGTCTACACACACCATGGTAAGCGATACTACCATAGCTGCGGTTCAGCCACCGCCGAAGTTTCTGCCGACCCCAGCCGAGCGGGAGGCCCCCTTGTCTCAAGGGCAGGACCTCCACTTCCCCTGCCACATCATGGTGAGGTTCCCTACTCCTGACCCTGCCCAGCACGTACAGGTTGATGCCATGGTAGATTCTGGCAACCGTGTACCAGGGTCTGCTGTCATTTCTGAACACCTCATGCACGCAATGGGCGTGCAGCGGATGTTGGTTCCAGACAACACCCAAATCCTGACTGCTAATGAGGAAGGGCAACCCCTTCAGGTAATTGGAAAATTATATGAATTATATATGGCAGTCTCACACACTCTTATACTCCATCTGTACCACGTGACTGTGGTATGGAATCTCTCACACCCTCTGAACCTAGGAGGGTACTTTCTCAAGGAGTTCGGAACTAGGCTCTGTTTCGACATGCAACCCCCCTGCTTGTGGGTGCGTGGGGAGTTTATCCCACTCCGTGGCGTCCCCATAGACCGGGAGACAGCCGAGAGAGAGTTGAGTTACGAGGGGCCTCTGCCAGGCCCACTGCCAGAGCAGCCGCGTGTAGTCGAGAAAGGCACGCACTGGGTGGATGCTGCGCTGAACGCCCACAGGGGGACCAACCTGCTAGCCATGGGATTGCCCCCAGTACCCAAGGTGCCTCTGGAGAACCTGCCAACGACGTTTCCCGAGATTTCCAGCCCTCCAGAGCCTATCTTCTCCGCCGACACCTTCATCAACGGCCAGCCGTGTCCACCTGGCCCCCTGTACCTGGGGCCCCCAGCAATCCAACCGGCCAAGTCCGAGCCCAGGCCCGTCAAGTCGCGGTCTGATGCACTCGGAGCCATGCCCAGCCCCCAGGAATCAGCCTCTCCCGGCGCCGTGCCCGTCAAGTCGTGGCCGGACGCCCTCGGAGCCACGCATGGCTCCGATGCCTCAGCCTCTCCCGGCGCCGAGCCCGTCAAGTCGCGGCCGAACGCCCATGGAGCCAAGGCTGGCCCAGGCAACCCGGCCTCTCCTAGCGCCGAGCCCGTCAAATCGCGGCCGGTGGCCCCCGGAGCTGAAGCTGACCCCGTGCCAGCCACTTACAGGCTAAGTGCTGTCACTCCAACCGATGGCCAACCACCCCAACTCCGTACAGCCAAGAGGGTGGTCTTGCCTGGCCGCGGTGTCATGGCTGTCCCTGTTGAGCTAGTGGGACACCGTACCAAGGATGCCATCCAACTATCTGCCCCAGAACAGAGGTTTGGGGAGTATCTTGTCATCCCAGAAGGCCTGTATGCGCACAGGCCTGGCTCCGCCAGCGTGTTCCGAGTGCTGGTGGTAAATGAGGGAGAGATGCCGCTCCTGCTGAACGCCGGCCTCCCCGTGGCTGGGGAGCTGGTAAAGCCCGACATTCTGGAGGTCTCCGACAAGCCTCCCCCTCGCATCCATTCGTTCCAAGAGCCTGTTGAGCCCCCAGACATGCAGCAGCTGTGGGCAGCCCTTGAGATGGAGGAGAACGAGTTTCTGCGCAAGGACCCCCTGCACCAGGCAGGCGCCCCCATGGAATTCTACGCGCCTTCCTCCATCATTGTTCCCCCCTTGGGAGCCTCTAGAGTGAGCCTAGGCCTCCGTGTTCAGTTACCAGCCGAGACAGAGCTAGTCCTGCAAACAAGGCCAAACTTCCAACGACGGGGCCTGGCTGTCGCCAACCCGCGGCTGGAAGCCAACTGGGAGTTGACAATGCTGATATCCAACCACAGCCAGACTGAGCAGCGAGTGTCCCGCGGAGCCTGTATAGCCAGAGCTGTCCTGCACCGAGCTGTGCCCCAGGAAGATGTTGTCGTTCGCAGACAGAGGCTGCCATATCCCCAGGTTCAAGGCCTGGTGGCTCGGGAGCCCCGCAGCCCTTGAAGGGGAGGTTGTGGTAATACGGCAACAGACGGACGGGTAGTTTACAGAGTTGCTACGCAGTGGCTTATCATGTCAAGCCTTCTGCACTAATCCTATTATATCACCATTCACCTCATGACCGCAGATGACCCCATGGCGCAGCGGTCAAATTGGACTGGCTAAATAGGGGAGGGGCACGGACACTTAGCAACCCCGCGCCCCTCAGGCAACTATACAACCGGGAGATGGTGCCTTCCCTTTTACCACAGCTACCCCCACAGAATGTCTACCGCCGCGGGCTACGCCCTTGTCTCCCACACCCCCTTCAAACCTAACCTATTGTTATAATCTATTTGTATATATATAGTAACCACCCATTGTAAATGTATTCAGTTAAATATATAATTTCTGTATGAGTAAATCCTGCTAGTTTGTTTTGGTAGAATACTTCAAGGCTAGGGCTCGTTGGATTCGAACTCGCAACCGGTGAGCTGAAACGCTTCGGCTTACCACATAAAGTTGACTTCTGAGAAAAACTTGCAAATTCTATTTATAAATTATTTCTATACATATGCTAAGTAGAAAAGGAAAAATAGGACAAAACAATCCCTAAGTAGTGAAGCATTAACAAGCTAAAAATATTTATCATTTTATAAAAGTAGACGGATGTTTGTGTGTCATTCGGAAAGGATCTCGCTGACCACTGAACCGACATGATTTCATCTTTACTGTCAAGCTTCCTATAGGTCCTGGGAAGGTTTATAATTATTTTAGGGAGGTAAATCGCCTCTAGAAAATATACAGGCATATGTAGAAAATGAAATGTTTAACCTCAAAACTCTAAAAACATTTGAGATAGAAAAAGAAAGATAAACTATCATACAGTTTGCATTCAACACTTAAAATACATTTGCACGGACAAAGAAACGCATGATAATACTGAAATAATATAGTTATAGAGTAGTTACACTTTTAAAACTTACGTAACCAAAGTAAATTTAGAATTGTAACTAGTATACTGTATTATATCGTATTTATTGAATTTTCCAAGAGTAATTACAAAAAAATCTTAAATTTCTCCTTTTTGTATTGGTACTTGACCCATTGGGGCCAGCAATTCTTGAATAAATCTTATGATTTTTTATTTCACTATTTCCTAAAACTGTCTCTTAAGTAATAAAATTAACGCCATAGAAAAAAAACCTAACATATAATAATGTTCTATTTACTAGTGACACACAAACAACCATTCACACAGCCATCCTCTTAATTACTTTAATTTAAGTATACCTTTTATTGAATATTGCAGAATATTGTCCTTATTTCTTCATAGTTAGATCAGTAGGTATTTATGGATGTTGTCATCCTAGTTTTATTTTTTATTTTGTTGTAAAACTGGCGAAACTTTATTTTAAGACAGGAAATGAATCATATAATCAATCATATGCTATAAAACATAGTGTGTATACAATTCCGCATCATAATATCTAAAGAACGTATTATTAAAACAGCACAAACTGCTCCTCCCCACGTTCCTCACTCTTATCATTAGAAACTCTATTTATCAATTTGCTATTATGCTATTTTGCGAATATAAATATTTACCAAATGCGGTAGTGAATGTACACTTATAAAACATTACCTGTGCTATCTAATCCGCTAAAAAAAGTTATTGTTTTATTTACATCACTCAGAGATCTTAAGGGATAGGACAATGGGCAATAAGTTAATGTAGAACCTCAATAATTATAAACAAAATTACCGTACCATAGATCAAATTTATGTTTACACTTCTAGTTTACAAACCAACCAATCAAAATTTCAAAATTTAAGAGTCATTTTCCTAACACCAAGTAATATAATTTTTGTCGAAAACTGTCGTATTTTTTATACTTTTGTTGCCTAAATTTTATTACGTCAGGGTCAGAAAATGTAACATAAATGTTTTGACTTTAAAACGATGGTTACTTGTATTGGCGTTTTTAAACTTTACAACCAATAATTTATGTATTCAAGTAGTAATTTTGGGAATATATATCAATTTATCGTCCATGGCCTTATCCTTTAAAATCTCCAATAATCAGAAAGAGAGAGGGGACAATATAAATTAATCTTTCCTGAAAATTTATATGTAAATAGATTCTGCTTTTGGTAGCTTAAAATCGTTTATAAGAGGGGAAAAATCATATTTTCAAACTTTTCTTCCCATAATTTTCAATCTGCCAAATGATGAATTTTGTTAATTATACATTTGTAGATCTTCAATTGAACTATCCTTATCAATGGCGGAGAAGATACTTTTTCTTCAGATGTCCTAAGCCTTCCGCAATTTTTTTAATGTTTATATCCTTGTTGTGTTAGCAACATGTTTTTATTATTTGTTGTCATATGTCGCTTTTTGTGTATGTTGTCATCCTTGTTGTACGAACAAGTACGAAATGTTAACATAAAGCACGGGCTAACATAAAACCGAAATTAGATTAATGATTTTTCACGTATTCATTCGAATCCGGTGGATAGGAACCGGTTCTCATCCATACGAAAAAACTATGTCTAGCATCGTATTATATCCAGCTTTCTAGGAATATAAAAATGTACAATCATAAGACTAAAAAGAATAAAAATTTATATATTCGTAGACGGACGTACGGACATGCTCTAGATGAAGCTAGTTGTAGAGTATCTGCACTCCTACCAACATGTCTATCTTATGTTGTCAGAAAAATGACACTTTCCGTCAAAAAAATCGTAGCTCGGATAATTATACACTAATCACTCTGTAGCATTTTTATATTATTATAATTTTATACTTTTTTATCATGAAAAAAGGGGGCCGCTTTTCTACATTCTGTACGTCTGTCTGTTCTATGAGGATTCCTGTAAAAATCAGGGAAAATCTTGATAGTGATATAGAATTATTACCAAAAAGTTTGTTCGTCCATTTTAGACATGTAAATTTTTCATTAGATCTACGAAACCTAATTTGTGCTATTTGAGATGTCTAGAAGGATTATACACAATGTTTAATCGTAAGCATCAAAATGTCCTTTTTTAAGTATTTTTACCTATGTTTCACTCTATTCTTGTAAATGTCTGCTTGTCCTATTTTATAATGTGTTCAGCTTTGTTTTTATGGATGTTGTCATCCTTGTTATTATGGCTATATAATTATGAATTATATTAAAGTATATAAATTACTTTCTATAGAAAATCAGATTCTTTGTTGAAATTTCTAAAACTTTATTATAGATATTGACTATTAGAAAATTTACTTGAAATTATGATAAAGTTATGAATAAAACAAGGAATAAAAGTCCATGAGAAGCTTCTCGTTTAACATTAAAACTTTTTAGATCTTTCATGGGTGTTTTATCAGAATCAATCTTATTACTCAATTAACAAACATTACGCATTTCCGTTTGCAGATTAAAATTATTGGTTGAAAAGTTTTGACACTGTCAGTTTGTACCAACCAATCATGATTTAATAAAAGTATCTTAAGCCAACAGATTAGCGGAAAAAAAGTGTCTCAAAAATCAGCCTCGTGACGTCATAAAAATGAGGGAGATGAGAGGAAAAGTGGGAAAGAAAACCCTTAAAAATGGATAATCACTCATTTTTATCACGTCATATGGCTGATTTTGTTTTGCTACGCCAACAGATGAGAAAACGTGTTAATAGCTTTGGGTAACAGTATAATTTACATTCCCCTTCCTTCCTCACTGATTATTTCTGAGGTATTTTATTTAAGACAGGTTTTAATATATTTTTGGTATTTTGGGAGAAGTATAAACATTAGGATATTTTATTTTTAAAGGACATACAAAAAGAGCCTACTGCTTTATATCATTAAGGGAAGTTTAATCTGTTTTTGGAGAAGAGGGGGGGGGGGTGTATGATTCAATTATAATAAAATATTATTTCACAATCCATAAATATGTCAATTTTTATGCAAATGTTATCAAAATTGTGACCTACAGACAGACGGACGAATACACATACAACACACAAACAGACAGACTGACAGATCAATTATGCATATTTGATTTTAACGAGAAATAGAACAATGCGTAAGAAAACAAGGGTAGCTATATCCATAAGTAGCGAAGCAATAATAATGAGCTAGTATAAAAAAAGTAGATATTACAAATTTAAGTTTTAATTTAATTCAAAAAACACTAGCTACTGTACCCATCGAATCTAGGGGATATGTATTCTAAGAGGTATAGAAGGGCGGAAAAATATCCTAAAACTACCTTAAGACCTAACTATAGTACCAACAGAAACTTATTTGATGGAGAACTCAATCGGTTATGTAGTTAGCAGTATTAAAGCAACAGACAAAAAATGACTACCATAAAATAGGACGAAATGCTACTCATAAAGTATTATTTGTCAGTATGTCTGTCAGTCTGTGACGCACTTGGCTGTAAAAGTAAGAGTTTTATTCGGGAAATTTTTACGCATTTCCTTGGCGGCGCTACTTTGTGTGTAAATTGCGAAATGACGCGTAGAAAAAAATGAAATATCAAAGTAATGAAATAGCAAACGACAAATATAACATCTATGAAATAAGGAAGTAAGTTTTTTTGTCCATTAGGATCTAACTCCTGGTTTCAATTTCAGTTTTCAATTTCAGGAAGCTCTAAGTTCTAGACAGATAAGGGGCACATGCAATAGTACTAAAGAAGGAAAACACTTCCCTTACAGAACCTCACAAAAACCCTTAATATTGACTTTTTTAAATGTTTGAATGTTTATTAATTTGTCAATGTTCTACATGTTCAGGAAAATAGCATAAAACCTTCCCATAAGTTTCGTAGTGACAACTCAATTTAACCATCCCCCCCTAAGGACAGACAGTTAAACATCCTGCTACTATAAGGATATCCTTTCAGCTGAATTTTGGTAGGTTAAGGATTCTTAAGGGTTCGGTAGCCGCTGTTCATGTTGCCAAAAAAGCCATTGTCATGCGTGTCCTAAGTAGTAAGGTTTCTGTTGTCAGTACGTTAAGATCTCGCTAACCATCCTTATATAAAAAGTAGTATGCTTTTGTTGTTTGTCCGTTAATATGCCGCCAATCATTGAACTGATTGAGTATATATGTACATTTAACGGAATCTTCATATAAATGTTTTTTTTGCTGTATTTAATATAATTGTATAAGTCTTAGGATTGTTTTAGGCTATTTTGATGCTTACTACCTCCACCTTTGAATACAGAGCCCTATATTCTTAAGGCGTAGTCTCTAGTATCTATAAGAAAATAATCTAAATGAAGACTAGAAGACAATATCTACCATGTAAAAGCCAAAAATCTAAGCGAGTAATACAATGGCCGAAAAATTGATTTACATGCTCAATGATGATACACTAAATAACCCCTTCTGTACATAACTCGACTTAATGAACCAACCAATTAAAATTCAATTAAAGGTCCCAAAATTGTTGAGCCAACGAAGAAGAAAAAATAAGTTTTAAAAACTTTCGGGACTAGTATAAAATACAGTCTAATGTCCTTTCCCTCCTTGTAAAAAAGCGGATGGGGAGCCCGCTGTATAAAAAGTAGACCATATCTAAATGATTGAAATAAAGGAAATTCTTATTGTTATGTCAACATAATAAAGAACATTCATTTTTAAGTAGCACAGCTACTCTATAATTGGAGTTTGTCTGTATGTTCCTAAACATAAATGTTATTGATATAAAGCGAACTTTTATTGTCATTTCAACGTTATGGAAAAAATACAGTATCAATGCTTCTCTATAATTAGGGTTGGTCCATAATCTAAACTTTAGAAAACAACAATGACTTTTAAGAAAACTCTGTTAAGAACTCTACATATTATATGGTTTAAGTCCCCCTGACACCCCCTTTATGGCAAAATCAAGGGGTCGTAAGGGGTGTAATACAAACATCAAGAGGGGACTTAATCAATTGTGAGGGGGGTGGATACTCCATCCTAGGTGTCAACCCGTCTATCAATAAATATTCTTAAAAAAAACCAAGCGCTTTATAGATTTTTTAACTTGACTTCCCCCTTGGCTGTTTTAGGGAGGTTGTATCAGCGTGGGAGGGGGGGGGGGTGTAGGGGGTTGCAATCCTAGGGGAAAGAATCTAGTAATCTACCACAACCTTCATTTAGCCAGAGAGGGCAGATACACCCCACTTAAGCACGCTTTTGATTTGACTAAGGGAAAAGCTAGGACCCAGAACAAAAAGCTAAAAATGTTTTGCTAATTGACAAAATTCATGAAGAATTTTGCAAATATATTTTTCATATTAGCATGAAATACACGTAGTAAATATAGAGGGATTTATAGAGTAGTAAAGTGGATCCCATAAAAGTAGCTCAAAAATCAGCCACCTGACGTCATAAAAATGAGGGATTATCCATCTCTTTTTTAGGGGTTTTCTTTCCTACTTCTCCTACCATCTCCCTCATTTTTGTGATGTTACATGGCTGATTTTTGAGACACTTTGTCCCGCTACCTTTGCTTAGAATCTCAATTTTAATCTTAGGAAGGTTTATACAACTCATCTTGTGGCGAAGCCACTAGTTTATTATACAAAATATAATTAGTATGGCTGTGCTTCAGTCTATCAGTCCGCTTTTAAGCACTTCTGTTTTTCAGTCTGTCTGTAAAGTTAAACTGACTTCTTAGTTCATATATGAGAGTGTTATGTAACTCTACAACTCTGCCTCTATTTTTAAAACCTTTTTTTCTCAATAATTCTGGTCACTGATTACCCTCTTTTTATTCATCATTAATGCAAAATTTACAGGGATAAAAGAATTGTTAATTTGCTGAAAAAGATAGTCGGCATTTTCAAACACAGTACCTTATTGAGCACTAATAATCCCCCTCCCCCACTTCATTTAAACAAAATTGAAATTAAGGGGGGTGTAGTTTTTTGTTTGTCTATTTCTTTGGTTTAGGTTGGGTTACGTTACATTAGGTAAGGAGTAAGGAAGAAAACTTCACTTATTTCAACATATTTTAAAAATAAGAAGTGGGGGAGGGGGGGTTACATCACTTTGTGTACAATAATCTTTTCCTTTTTCCATGCAAAATTTGACCTTTTCTGGTTGGGATATCACAAAATAGCCAAATTTAAAATCATAAATTAAATCTAAAAAATGATAGTTATATTTGTTTCCAAAGTTTAATCTTATATAAACCTATTTTTCATAAATCCTCAGAGAGAGAGAGAGAGAGGTGACAATGGGCTGTTTATTATTCTAGTCCCCAAAGTTTTTAAATAAAGTTTCTTGATTTGTTGGCTTAACAACTTTCGGGACTTTGGTAAATTTTGATTTGCAAGATCATTAGATTGAGAGTTCAAACGTTCCAACAACTAATTTTAATCTACAGAAGGGGTAATTTTGTGTATCATCTTATGGATGTACATCAATTTATCGGCCATTGTCTTATCCCTTTATATCCCTGGAAAATCATTCTGACCAATATTGAATTTATTATTTCTTGCATCAAAAATTTGGAGTAAACCACTGAATTATTAAAGATGCATAAGAAATCTTATTATCTACAAGAAAATTCCCTCAAATCGATCACTTAAAACCTTCCCCCTTATTTTTAAAAATAAATGGAAAATGAGAGGTTAATTTTATACTATGCCTAATCACTGTGGAGGGCCATTTTTAAAATTTTTGGAAAAAAGTGAAGCAGGAAAGTTGTGCTAAATACTATGCAGGAAACTGGCGGCTAATGTAAAATGCATTAGTTTTTTAAAATAAGGAAAAATATTCTATTTGTTTTAATATTTTATTTTCTCTTCTAGAGTGCAATACAATCTATATACTCTTGGGACTTTAAGTGTTTTCCTAAAATTGAAAACAGACCCCTCCCCCCTTATTATTTTCAATTAAATTTAGGTATATGTCACATAAAGTACAGAAAAGCCCCCATGGTTAAAAAAATTAATATACCCCCCCCCATTCTTGCTTTTTCAATGAATCAATTAATTTAAATTTTAAATAGGAGGTGAGGTTTTTAGGGTCACTAGTCACTTTCAGGAAAAGCTCCATGTTAACTATGACGTAATACCAAAACAGTGTGGTTGAATTAAAAAAAAAGGATATCTGTACAATCCCAGAAATAATTTACAATAATCAAAAGTCATTTTAAAGCATTGCTTTCAACTGACAGACTGACGTAGTAGTATCTATTTTACATTATATAAGGTTCCAGGAGAAAAGGAAAGAGAGAAAAACGTCGGAGTGAACAGACGTAGGAGTGTCTCAAATATTAAGTTAATTAAGTATTTCTATACATGTTATTTTTGGTATAAGCCCCCACCAGGGGTTAGGCATTTAAAAAAAACTTATAAGATGGTGTAAAATAAGTTAGGTTAAGTGTTCATTCTGACGTTTGTCCCTTCAGCGTTTGTCCCGGAACTTATAGTAATAACTCTTGTGAAGTTTCTTTTAAACAGACTTTAATGTTTCATAAATATGCAACTTAATATTTTCACAGAAATAAACAGAAATGTTAACAGACAAAATATTAATTGAAAAACGGGGGTTTCTGGAACAATTAGGTTAAATTTTGGAAATACAGTCATTCTTTATGAAGCAGCTTATAGTGCTTAATACAAAATGACGTCAAACAGTAAAAAATGACCAATGATAGTCCAGTATACATTTTATAATTGGTCAATTACAATGCATACTGACATATCATTGGTTATTTGTATTGTATGACGTCATTTTTTATTAGGCACTATAAGCTGATTCATTCTTTATGCCAAATTTATACTTTTATAAAATACTCCTCCTATTAAATTGATTTTTAAAAGGTGATTCCAGGTAAGATTAAAAATAATGTTACAAGCATAGCATTTCAATTAAAAATGTATAAATGTATACTGATTTTCAAAGACATAATTAGGGAGAGTTACACTTACATATAGCTCATGTCCTCTGTATTCTTTACTTTAATCTAAAGGATTTATTATTACTTGGAGGTTACACCAGATTCTCTTACAGCGGGTTTCCTACTGGATAATCAAACTGACCTATAAATGAGTTCTATGTTAGCATCCTAGATTGACAACAATTCTTCCCCCATGTCATAATATCCACGTATATTCTACATCCATTTTTAAAAGCGAAGCTTTTCTATAATTAGGGTCGGTCCGTACGTCCGTAACGGATAGCTTTAAGGTTAATTTAGGCAAGTTAGAATTGTCCTATCGATTTCAAACTTTGCATGGTGATTCCTGTAGTAGTTAGGTACGATTTAGAAAGTGTAGCAACTCAATAATCATTAACAAAATGTCCGTACGTCCATTTTAAACATGATGATTTTTTTTACTTTTTAAACAACAAATTTTTGTGTGATCTAATTATCCGATTGATCTGATTTTTTTATATACTGATTCCTGGGACAACAAAGTACAATATTATCAATATTATAAGCGAAGCAACTCTAAAATTAAGTCTTAAAAATGTAAGTATGTCCATAAACATTATTCTGTATCAAGCAGTTTTTCAAAAAAATTACTTACAATTTTGCATCGACTTTTATACATTTATATTCTGATAATTCAGTTCTTACACTATACAAGTGTTAATGTCCGTTTGTCCTACCGTTTCAGAGCTACGCTTTTATGGATGTTGTCATCCTTGTTATTCTATTGATTATCCTAATATTCCTGAAACTAGCTGGCAGAATTTGTTAAACATGTCATAAATCCCACTAATTACCTTTAATTTCAGATATTTTTACTGCATAATGTTAGTGTTGTTGGTCTAGCCGCCGCCGCGGGCTCAAACCACCCCCGCGGGCTGAATATACTACCCTCACAGTCACAGAGTTACTACACTCTCATAAAACATATACAGGGTAGGGGGATAAAATTATAATAATATGATTGTTGAATAAAACAATTCGTTAGTTAAAATGATATCTTTTAAGACCTATTTTATTTTTTTTACAGTAGTTTTGAATAAGAAATTTTGCAATTGGTAGCTATTAAAATTTAAGGGAAAAAAGGATTTTAAATAAAATAAACTGATTACTGAAATTAAACCCTACCAACCTAGATCAATGTTGAAAAATACAAGAATTTAAATACTGAGATATGGCAATGGCAGTTGAATTAATATTTCCCCTTAACCATTAGTTTTTTTCATTACATTTATCCCTCCCACTGAGATAGAGAGGGAGGAGGGCGACAGAAATTCACACACTCTCTCCCTCTCAGAGAACCTAGAGAAAGAGAGAGAGAGGGGTGGAAGTGAGAAAGAAAGAGAGAGTGAGATACTAGTATGGAGTTTATGGGAAATAGGTAAGAAAATTTGTGTTTCTGTAAACCAACAAATAATTGTATGCTGGTTAACAAACAATAATAATGAAATATCAATTGGATGCCCCTCCACCCCCCCCCCCCCCATAAAAAATCATTGGGAATGTTGTGTATATCCCCTTGACATTTAAACTAAACATTGGTGCTGTTATTGTAATATCATAAAAGAGGGTATATCTATAAATATATAAAAGTAATAGGATGTCTGTCTGTTTGTACTGATTGACCTTGCTAACCACTGAATCATTATTATTATCACTTATTAGCTATTGCTAAGCTTCTCATAAGTCTAGGGTAGATATTTTAGTGGAGAGTACCTGAAAAATACACCCCATATTTTTTTCTTTTGAAACAAAAATTTTAAGTGAAGGGCTGACTCTTTCCCTCCCTCCAGTACTCCTAAAAGCCTCTAGGGGCATAACCACTAGTTTTAAAATAAAAGATTCCTGTAGCTATTCGGGATGATTAAAAAAGAGTCGACACGTTTACATTTTGTAAAATACCTTTTATATTGTTTGTCAGTCAAGTTTTACAACAAAGTCGACAAGACGGAATAAAATCATTATATATTAACGATTATTTTGTATGTTTTATACGCACACCGCATGTAATAAATACTTAATTTGTTCCTATTTATTTATTCTTAAAATCTATGTTATTTAGATTTAGATTTCTATTTATTTCAACGTCAGGAGTTTCGAGGATTTTTACTCAGAAAAAAAAATTGTCGCCAAGTTAGAAATAGTTATTTCCAGTATTGCATCGAAACCGATAAAAACCGCTGGATCTTTAAATCATTTTAGTGGTGAGCCAGATCGGGATGAGCCAACTTTCCACTAATGAGAGCACAGCATTTTATGAAATGCCGGGCTGTGATTGGCTGAAATTCGGCGCACCCCGATCTGGCTTACCACTAAAATGATTTAAAGATCCAGCTCAATTCTCAGTACTAAAAAATCAGGCATTGTACTACAGAAATTTTTTTTTACGAACGTGAAAGTGAAATCAAAGTTAATACTAGTCTTCGGCCCCTTGAACTAACAAAACCGGTTTTAATTTTATAATTTTCATTCAATTCAAGAAAAGCTGTCTATAATACCATAAGATAAATAACTATTATCGCATCTTAAGATAGACAGTTTTCCGAGAAAAGTAAAATAAAAAAGTAGGATTTATTCAAGTAGTGCATCTTATAGGGCAAAATATTGAGAAATATTATTTCTGCCTATGCCATATATCTATATACTAATTTAAGTATTTCATTATAGTCTATTGTTTTAACTATGGAGTATTTAACGGGGATATGACAATGAACGATTAATTGAGTCAAATCCCAATGATTTCAAAAATATTTCTTCTAGAGATTATTATCACCGATTAAAATGTTTGACACTACTAAATAGTTTGAAAACAACCAAACGAAGTTCAATAAAAGTACCCAAAGTTGTAGAGCCAACGAATAAGATAACGTGGTTAAAAGACTTTGGGTACCAGTGTAATTTAGAGTGAAATTCCCCACCCACTACAAATAGCCATTAAAAAGCTTCTCTGTGAATTGTAGAATTAGATTTGATTTCCTTCAAACTGTTTTTGAAATATTAATGTTCACATGGACAAACACACGTTATTCAACCTTAATTTACCAATTCAAATGAATTTTAAAAACTTTTATTTTTAAGGAAATTTATTGATATGTAAAAATGAATGCTTTTCTGGTGATTTCACATAAAGTACCTTGTTGAGCACTGGTAACCCCCGTTTAACTTTGAAATAAATTGAGCATATATTATAGGGGAGTATTTTATTTTTCTTCCATAACTAACCTAACCATTCTGATCTAAAGTAATAAACAAAAAGAGAAAATCTACCTCCCCTCTATTATTTTTAATTAGTTTTAAAATAAGGCAAGGGGTGTGGGGTTTCAATGCTCGACAGGTGCTTTGAAGGATATAATGAATTTCATTCTAAATTGACAAACTTTAATATTTTAACTTTAATTGGATTATATTTGGGTCTAGATTCATAGTACTTCGATTCAAGAGGCAATCTTGAATTATTATTTATTAAAAATCTTTCCACAGTTTTTAAAATATAAAAAGATTTAATCCAGTTTTGGCATCCCCGAGGGTTCGAAGGCCTGTTCTAACAAAACTGGTATTAATTTAATAGATTTAAATATGTATATATATTATATTTGGATGATGCACCATATTTTTCGTACTCTGATAAAGTGATACCCACAGCTGGCTAAAATAATCATACCCCTCATCCACCCTTTTTTACCCTATCACCTCCCCTTCTACTGTATGCACGAACTGATCAATGAATTAGGTCCACTGAAACCAGGGAACATTTAAACAAGCTAAATTGACGACAAATTTTCCCCTGTCATATTATCCACGTATATTCTATATCCATAGTTTCAATCGTGTTTACTCTTTTTAAAAATACAAAAAAGATACACTTTTGGTGATTTCTAAAGTTGTTCCTGATATACAAAGTAAATGAAAAACGTGCCTAAGATTCCTTTAGATTAGACTGTGGTAGACGTAGTCATAGGGCAACTTAAAAACATACTTTAAGGCAGACGGTGTCCAATTATGTACGCAAAACAGCCATTTTTGACACAGTAGAAAAAGCGGCTAAATGAATTTGCACGTACAAAGCTGTCAGAACTGCAAAATTGTGTACATAAGTATTTCTAAATTCAGCCAAATTTTAAATCAACAAAAATAATAAATGCCAGTCTTCGATTCTTATTGTACTCGGTGGTTTCCGAATGTCTAGTCGATCACAAAACCCCTCCGTCCAGATTTTAAGACTAATCAAAACTATGCGATAAGGGGAGTATTTCGTGGTTTTTATTACTTTAGATTAGGTTAGGTTAGGCTATATAGGGTATTGTAAAGCCCCGTTGGATTAGGTCACCGGAGGTAATTGACTAGTGGTGCTATGACCCCATTATAAAAATTACTTTTTTTCTCTTAACTTCAACTTATTCAAGAAATAATTTGGAAGGGGGTTCAATGTTCGATAGGCAATTTAAGGGGAAGCAATTACACGGACATGATGTAACACCAAGGCAGACACCTTTACTATTAGCATAAAAGATTGGCATTTCTAATTAAAATCTCATTATTGATTTTTAAACATATTTTCATCAGATAGTGCCATTTTCATTTTTAGCAGCGAAGCTACTATATAATTTACTTTATCTGTCTGTGCGTATCTGTGTATTTAAAATATTGATAAACAAGGATGGTAGCATCCATAAAAGCGAAGTTTAACTAATCAGTCATTCAAACGGACCTCAAGGAGTGACTGGACAAAGTGTCAAAAAAATCAGCCCTGTGACGTCATAGAAATGAGGGATTATCCATCCGTTTTTCAGGAGTTTTCTTTCTCCGTCTCCTCTCATCTCCATCATTTTTTATAAGATAGTCATAAAGAAGTTTAAAACGAAAATTCATCTTAATAATTTGAATTCAAACATTTTCTCATTGCATAATTTTTTTTACATGTGATTATTTTGAACAGAAAACCTTTGCAAATCTAAAAAATTTTAGCCAATCAGACCAAAAAAGGTATTTTTAAAATAATTTTTTTAGACTAAAAAGTGCCTTATTTTATTGGTGGAACTATCAAATCAAAACAAAAACTCAATCCCATTACATGTTAAAGCTTATTCTAGAAAATATGGTTTTCTAAGTCTTAAATTTTCCTTTATATCAATAATGGTCTGCAATAAGATGCTATACATAAATTTTTAGTATGACTGAGAACCGGTTCTAATCCAGCGGATGTTAAAAGATTTTAAAGCCATACTCGAAAACATACTATTTACATTATAAAATACACTAGAAATTTTCAAAGTTTTTTTAGATAATCATAAAAGAGTTTAAAACGAAAATTCATCTTAATAATTTGAATTCAAACATTTTTTCATTACATATTTTTTTACAATTAGTTATTCAGAACAGAGCACTCTTAAAATTAACGAATTTGAATAAAAAATACATATATTGATATGTCAAATTTTAACTAAAGACAAAGATTTCTTTTTCGAGATAAAACCACAAAGTTTAGACCCCTTGATTGCAAGTGGAATACAATTCCCCCCCCCCCCCCCCACCAATACTTGGATCTTATGCCAGATTTTCATGTTCTCTAATATAGCGAAACACCCAGCGGTCTAAAGTAACGATACCATCCACCCCCTTTTTTCCTTCTGAATGAACGAACTGACCAATAAATGAGGTCCATGTTAGCCAGCTAAATTGTCCTTGTTATGAAACAGCGTAAAATGCCGCAAAAAATGACGTCATACAATACAAGTGACCAATAAGAGGCCAATATAAATTTTACCATTGGTCAATTACAACTATACTGGCCTATCATTTGTACTTTGTATTGTATGACGTCCTTCTTTTTGAGGCACTTTAAGCTGTTTCTCCTGTTATAATAGCCACTTGTATTCTACATACATTCCTCCACATCATATGGAACTTTTAAAATTTTTTTTCCTGTCTCACGTTATTATATTTGCCTTATCTTAGACTTCTTAAGCATTTTTTAATTTTTAAAGTAGTAAGTCCTATTGATTACCTCATTCTGGCGAGGTTGCTGTGTATGACACTTTAACGTCAGGGCTAACAACCAAGGATAATTAAAGGTAGCTAAATATCTATAGTTCTGTCCAAACACCTGGGGCCGGTAACAGTTTATTTCTTATTATATCAACGACCACCTTAGAACCCTAAGTCCGTCCTAAATTAAAGTGTTATTTTTTCCTTTAGATTTTCAAATATTTTGATTTATTAAAAAGATTTCAAAAACTTCGCAAATAAATTTTAAATTAGGGGGGGGGGGGGAGGGACAATTTTCTTGGGTGGTCTTTTGTCCAATTAAGGGAACTTCCCACCACAAATGATCTAAATTATAGTATGTATCTCAAATATCCAATTACATTATTTTATTTCACATCAAATTTTAAAAAAAGTTCCAGAGAAAAAATCTAGCCTTTTAATTTAACAGAATTAGAACGATAGATTATGAGATTAAAATAGATGATAGATATACTAATGGATACTAGATGGATTTAAGATCATGTTTGAAAAATTGAAAGATTCTTAAAATATCATATTGTATAAAGAAGATTTCGAAAACTACTGACCGATTGGGTTCTCAATGTTAGGAAATATTTTAGGCTAATCATTTTTAGATTTTAGCCTTTGTATGGCGTTAGGCTATTTTCTTCCCTCCCCTTTGAATTAAGAAATCCCAAAAGATTGCAGCTTAGAATTTTAAAAGCAAGGACAATTTTGTGCAAAAATAGCGTATGATCAAAAGTTTTCAAAGAAAAGTAAACTTTGTCCTAAAATTTTCAAATAAATACAAACAGTAGCACTTTAATCGAGTAGGAATTTTGTGTGTTGGTTTGTACCAATATTTGGTAGAGGTTTGTGTTATCAGACAAAGGGACAGACAGACGGCTCAGCATTAGTTATAGAGTAGCCGTTTTAGATTAATAAATGAAGAATAGGCAGTAAAAAATATTATTATTATATATCCTTGAATTTGAATACAATAAATAATAAAATTTAATCTTTATTATCATAAAAAACTTTCGTAATGCATAATAAATTAAAATATAATGAATGTTTTGAAATATACTATACTTTCCTTTTAGCAAGGGTATTTAGGGATAAGACACTGGTCTATAAAATGATTTACAAACCAAATTACTGTTGAAATCTTTATATTGTAGGTAGATTAATATTGTTGCTTGAAACGTTTGGACAATGAAAGATTACAGTTTTATAGACATTTTCTTAGTGAAATAATGACTGCTTTGAATGTTTTTCTTACTTGATTTGTTAAAATTAAAGGCTCTTTAGTTATTATTTATAGCTTCACTTCTTAAAATGTTTACATCCTTGATTCATTTAAAATATTATATGTATAAACATTAAATAGATTTAAATTGTTTTATAACATGATAAAATTATTTAATTTTTTATTGAGCCATACTGATAAGCCCTAACAGGGCGAAACACTGTGTCTATGGATATAATACAAAGTATTATATAAAGTAGTATACTTTTTTTTTGTCTGTACCGAAGGATCTTGCTAACCGCCGAACTTATATAGTTCTCCTTTACATTGAAGCTTCTTATAGGTCCTGTGATGGTTTTAGATTTTTTTATTTTTTTATCAATAAGTCTGAGTATGATTCTCAGTTATTTTTCTGCCATTCAATATCTCTTTGAATATAGAGCTCACAGATGCTAGGGGCGCAGTCGCTAGTATTCTTATAAATCATGGATGTAAAGAGGGGACAATAAACTATAGATAATCTTTTTAAACGCGAAGCTTTTCTATAATTAGGGTTGGTCCGTCCGTCCGTAACGGATAGTTTTTTTTGTTAATTTAGGCATGTTAGAATTGTCCTATTGATTTCAAACTTTGCATGGTGATTCATGTAGTAGTTAGGTATGATTTAGAAAGCGTAGCAACTCTATAATCATTACCAGGATGTCCGTACGTCCATTTTAAACATGTTGATTTTTATCCTTTTTTAATAACAAATTTTTATGTGATCTAATAATCCGATTGATCTAATTTTTGATATACTGATTCCTGGAATAACAAAGTATAATATCATTAGCGAAGCAACTCTATAATCAAGTCTTTAAAATGTAAGTATGTCCCTAAACATTATTCTGTATCTAACAGTTTTTCAACAATTTTGCTTACAATTTACTTAAACATTTATATTATGATTATTCAGTTCTGACACTATACAAGTGTTAATGTCCGTTTGTCCTACCGTTTCAGTGCTTTGCTTTTATGTATGTTGTCATCCTTGTTTTTTTTTATATAATATACATACATATTGGAATATTGGAGAAATCGAGTTGTGGGGGGCATATCATATTAAAGGTGTTACATTCTATTTAACCTTTCTCTCAGGGAGGATATTGACATTCTACTGTAAAATACACAACAAAGGTGCCCAACGTTTTATAACCATATCCTCTCAATTCTTGGCCTAAAAACTTTGGGCGCTTCAATGAATTTGAAATGGATATTTCCAAACTATGGCAATTTTCCACTTTTCAACCAATAATTTAAATCTACGTAAGGGGTAATTTGTTTATCATCATTGGAGATGTATATCAATCTATTGTCTATTATATTATCCTTTAAAAATCCTGCTTTTTATATAAGCAGGGATATATGTATATTGTATGCAGTAAAAATTTCAAACAGATTTATAATAATTAGAATGATAGAAATCAGTGATGTGGGTGGGGGGAGGCCCGAGGGGGGGGGGGCATTCTTCCCCCTAAACCTTGTATACTCGTTCTGTCATTGGTTACAGGAAAAGTGTTATAGATAACTATTTTAAAATTTTAAATTTTGAAACTTATTTCAATCTTTTCCCTTTATGATATTATTCTACAAAATGGGTATATTGATTCATCAAAGATCTAACCCTGAATTCTTTAAGGCAGTGAACACTTTAACAATAGCTGCCCAGCATTCTAGTTAGCTCTGCTTAGGATGTATTGTCTCTATTTTATAGAAATCCAGGTCGGATTCTTAAAAATACTTTTATGATTTTTTAGAATTGATTCTTAAATTTTTTAAAGTAACAGAATCATTTTCTAAAGTATTTTTAGGGGGGGGGGGTATCTCTTCTAGGGGCAATTTCTCTTGAAGGGTAGTGGTACCCTCCCACTAAATAGTTTGAAACCTTCTCAGGAACTCTGAGAAGCTACACTGTAAAGGAGAACCATATTGGTTCAGTGGCTAGCGAGATCCTGAGAGACTGACAGACACAGATACAGTTACTTTTATATAAGGATGCCCCAATTTACGAATTGCCTTCGATTTTTTAACAATCAGACTTCGGAAAAAATTAGAAAAGTTTGCCTTTAGGGAAATATAATTGGAAAAAAATTAGGTGTACATTCACTTCCGCATATTATCGCATTGGCACTGCGTTCATTAAATTAAGTTAAGATATAAAATAAATTAAATTTAAGGAATTTTTAATGAAAAAAAAGACGTTAAAAACTAAAAACTAAACTGGCTAACTTCTTCTTTCACGAAAAGCTTTATATCGGTCCTTGAATGGTTTTAGGCTATTTTATTTTTAGATTTTCTCTGCCAATTTCTTACCACTTTAAATACAGAGCACTTACATGCTAGGTGCGCATCCGCTAGTAGTAATAGATTGTGGTTATCCTATTATTTAAAGTAGTAAGCTTTTTTGCTTGTAGGAAAGGATCTTGCTAACCGCTGAACCGATGTGGTCCTCCTTTATATGGAAGCTTCTTATAGGTCCCTAGATGGCTTTAGGCTATTACATTTTTATAGAGTTTTATGCTATTTTTATGCCCTCCTAATTTCTTCCAATATAGAGCCTCTAGATGCTAGGGGAGGAGTAGATAGTCTATGATACAAAGTAAAACAATATCTGTCTGTCTGTTTGTTTGTAACAAAGGATATCGCTAACCGCTGAACTGATATGGTTCTCCTTAACAGGGTAGCTTCTCTTAGGTCATGGAAAGGTTTATAACTATTTTGGGGGAGGGTACAACGACCCTCCCAAGAGAAATCGCCCCTAGAAAAAATTACCCCCCCCCCCCGAGAGGCGTAGCCACTAGTAATCTATAATACAAAGTAGCTTGATGTCTGTCCGTCGGTCCATCCGTCTGTCCGTCCGTCTGAAGCTTAAGATCTCGGTAACCACTGAACCGATTGGATTCTACTCTTCAGGGTATATACCTATCGGTCCTGTGGTGGTTTTAAGCTATTTTCTTGGGGGGTGGGACACCCCCAACCCCCCCAAAAATGAAAATTTACCCCCTCCCCCCCCAAAAAAAATAATTTTCTTGAGAACACATTAGACTATGAGCAGCACCAGTAGTAATTTTCTTGAGAACACATTAGACTATTTTTTTACGAATTTTGCGAATTCGTTATTTAAACGAGAAAATGTTTTCCTGCTGGGTAGGTGCGAAAATTTGCGATCCGTTCTGCTGGGTAAGTAATAGAAGATGTAATTATACCTCTTGGGGAAAAAGCCCCTAGAGGCTAGGGGCGAAGCCGCTAGTCCTATTATATAAAGTAGTAAGCTTTTTTTTGTCTGTAGCGAAGGATCTCGCTAACCGCTGAACCGATTGGGTTCTCCTTAACAGGGTAGCCTCTCATAGGTCCCGGGAAGGTTTATTACTATTTTGGAGCAGGGTACCACGACCCTCCCAAGAGAAATCGCCCCTAGAAAAAAATTTCCCCCCCCCCAAATTTTTTTTTTACTTTTTCTTTTAAAATCTAAAATAAGATATTGGGTTATCAAATTCGATTCCCCTCTCCTCAAGTAACCCTAGAGGACTCTAGGGGCGTAGCCGCTAGTAATTTTATAAAGTGATACACATGCGTAGATGATTGCACACCTAATATCATCGCACGAAATAAAACGCTTTCAGATCATCAAGCCCTTGTCTAATACAATTTAATAAAGACGATAACATCCATTTGTTGCGAAGCTTTTTGTAGAAATATGTAAAACAAGATAATAACATTAAGACATAAAGTATGAAACTGAAATGAAATGTTATAAGAATTAAAATCATAAAATGGAATATACGCCACAATATATTTGTCATGTCATGTTAAATAAAAAATAAGCCAGGGTTTATTGGGGGCTAGGGGGTTTGAGAGGTGGAGTTGAGGTTCGCTCTTTGGATCAAGGGAACTCATCAGTTTTTTTCTTATTTTACTTGCTTTTTAAAGCGGTTTCCTTCAAACTACATAGTAAACAAAGACCCTCCCCCCGTTTTTAAAGATATATAAAAAGTAAGAAGAGAAAGGAAGGGGGAGGGGGGTTGGAGTTTTTTTTGCATGTAAGTGTTTTACCTTAGGTTAGTTTGTATTGAGTACAGGGTAGCGCAGCAGGTTAAGGTTACCCATAAGGAAGAAAAACTACCCTTTTATCAAAGACGTTCCCTAAATATAAAGCATTGACGTCCTTGCTCCTTTGTTTGTATATGTCCGTATTCTGTCAGACTCTCCTAAAACTTCTACATATATGAAAGATTTCCTTTTTTTTAATGTCTAATCTCTGTATCGCAATCAATTCTGATTTTATTAATCTCTAATCCTTTCTTTCCATACAATATCAAAGAAGCTACCAAAGTAAAAATTTATTTATAGTCTACATTTCTGTAAAAATCTGAATAAACTTATATAGATAAAAATATTACAATATAGGATAGGGCACTGTTTGTACAGCCCAATCAATATTTGATTTTAAAACACAATGTTTAAAGTAGGGTTGGGCCGGATACTTTTTTGGCCGGATACCGGATATCCGGCTGATTTCTAATGCCGGATACCGTATATCCGGCTGATTTCTAATGCCGGATATCCGATTCCGGCCGGATATCTAACCAACGTTCGATATCCGGCAAATTACCGGATATCCGGCCGGATAACCGGATATCCGGCGTCAAAAACCAGCCGGATATCCTGTTACCGGATAGTTTTAATATCCGGTATCCGGCCGGATATTGAAAATCGCCGGATATCCGGCCCAACCCTAGTTTAAAGCCAACAATTAGCAGTTTACACTGTGGTTTTGAAAACTATTATTATCAGCTGGATTAGCACCGGTTCTAAGACTTACAGAAAAATGATTTATCTTATCGTATTACAGACAATTTTCCACGAATAATAAATGAAAAATCAAGAATTCAATACCAGTTTAATGGACTTATGCTATCTATAATTCGATACAATAAAGATAACAATTCTAAACTATGCAAGTCAGTCCAATATCTCCCTTTAACTGACCAGCTACCATAGGAATAATTTTACACAAGAAAGAGTAAGATTACTAGTCTTTATTGTCCACTGTCCTATCTGTGTATCCTTGTTGATTAAAATGAAATTAAAATGGTATGATTTCATGTAATTTTTCAAAATATTTGAAGGTTATGGCAAGTAGCTAACAACATACTGATTTTTCTGGTGTTTTAGCATTACCGCAACATTAAATCTCGCAAAATTAGCATAAATATTAACGGGTAAATTACTCTAGGAAAGACATATAGACAGACAGACATCCTGTTTTTTTTGTAGAAAGAAAAAAAATCAATGGAATGAAAAAATTATACTCTACCAACTTTATCTAAATAATATTAATCTACTAAAGAATGAATTTTTAATATAATAAGGGGGAAATATAAATTTGTCTTACATTGTCCCATCCTTAGATGATACTAATATTAAACATTTAAAAAACGTACTTGCTATTCTAAAGAAACTGATGTATTTGCAGGTTTCATTGCACACCATCGATTTGATTTCTTTCACACAATAGCCAGGTTTTATAATATAATTGATATATGATATCACAGTAGACTTTCTTGATTAGAAAAGGTGGAAATTTACTGTGATATATTAATATTAGAAACAGAATATGATAATTTTTTATGCATATATGTATGTATACAATCACTGGCGTGCACTTAATTGTCCAAAGGGGAAATGACAATGTTACTTAAACAAATCAAACGTCTTTACAAAAAATTACGAGCAGAAGTTCACAATTTTTTTCTGTGGCTTTCTATTTTAGACTGAAACAGACTTCGGTGGAATTGGAGAATCTTGGCTGAACAATTTCTGAACTTAGAGTGTTGCATTTATTATTTTATTTGGGACGAACGGTCAGAAAACCTTTTGTGCACTTAAATCTAAAGTAAAGGGGAGGGGGCTTATCCCAGCTACGCCTAATCCATGCCTGGGTCCTAACCCTGTGGGCTACCTAATACCTTATATGGCCTAACCTAACTACATAAATTAGAGGGGGGGGGGGGGGGAGAGAAAAGTTAGTGCTCGATGGAAAGCACATCTAAAATTAAAGTGTATAGTGTCTACACTATTTAAAATTCAATATCAGAATATCCTCTCAAAGTTCATTGAAATGGAAGTTTTGCATGCTGTATCATATTGTCAACAAATCATAGTAATGGAAAAGACAATGGACGATAAATTCATGTTTATTGTTTACTTCAAATTATGATAAACAAAATGCAAGGTACTCTGATGAAAAGTGCCGACAAAACTAAGTGAAAGAGTAGCTACGAAACTAAGTAGCTGAGTAGCCAAAGTTTTTAACCAAATGAATGAGAGAAAGCCTGTAATATAAAGAAGTAGGATTTTGGTCTGTTAATGGATATCGTTAACCATTGAACCGATAGGCACTACATTTGAAAGAAGGTACATATAATTCCCGGATTTTTATGGAGTATTTCATTGTTAATTAAGAGTCTTGGGATTGTTTAAGGATATTTTGCTGCCCCCCCCCTTCCTCGAATACAGAGCCTTTGGCTACTAGGGGCGCAGCCACCAGTTCTTTAAACATAGACGTCCAAGGGGGGGGGGGAGTGAATTTGGATTTTCAAATTTTACCCCCCCCCCCCCAAATAACAAAGCTTCCCTCTATGATATAAAGATTACCTTCCCCCCCCCCAAATTTTTATTTTCAAATTTTTAACCCCCCCCCCCCCAAATGAACAAGCTTGGACGCCCCTGTCTTTAAATTTGTCCTTCTTTTGCGTGAAACCTGTCAATTGTATTTTTTCAATATGATATTTTTCTAATTCATACACATACATACAATAGGGTTTCATCAATAATGTGAATCCGCAACGGTAGCGTAACACACCCGCAATCTACGTAGGGGAGGTAATGGGTTCGAATCTTGAACCAAAATAGCAATATAACTAAAGACATTTATATTTGAAACTACTGCTGCTAGGTCAGATGAGTGACATTATTGATAAGATTAGGTGCAATGCCATAGCCCAAAAACAAGGCAACCATTTGCTTCGCAAAGATAGGAGTTTCAGACAAAAGTTGTTCTATATTAAAGTTGGTTGTCCATAATATAGTTGGGATGTTAGTACCTCCGATTTGTAATCAACCACCCTAAGAGGCGTGGATAAGATAACTCTCTTGTTTATCAATACAAATTTATAGATTTATAATGATCATAATGCTTTAAACATAAATTTTTGTTGAATGTTGTAAATATTTGCTATCTTAGAATTATCAAATAAGCTTTGCTGAACTGTTTAAAGACCTGTAGCATAATTCATATGTGTTTATATGTCAATATTATAACTTCACCTTGAAGATTTATGCACATGGATAAAGGGACACCTTAATTAATTGTTTAATTAAAACAATTTTAGAAATTAAAAAAGGCGGTTACCTTGAATATACCCACTGAGCACATAAACCCACCCTTCCCCTTATTTCAAATTATTAAAAATGTGAAGGGTTAGATTAGATTTCAGTGATATACCTAGGGTAGGTTATTTCAGGTTATACTGGGCAAAGGTAGTCCTGTAGGGTGAAAATACTGAAAGTATTGGCCCTGCATGGTTAAAGCTCTTTGCAGTGGTTAGACAAAAAGAAAAATATTCTCCCCTTTTTTATTTTTTTAAAAAGGGGAGGAGTTTATGTACTCTCTATGCACTTTGAGGAAAAACACCTTCTAAAATATACATTGAAAGCTATTTTCAATTTTCTAATTTAAGATTCTTTTAAATTTCATTACTTTATCAATCTATGTTAATCAAATATCCTTCTATCCCTGATTTAAGGAAGCCTAGGGCTTTAGTAATGCCAATGGTAAACATCTGGGAAGGCAGGGATATTGGACTGTAAATTACACTGGTACCCAAAGTTTTTAAAACTCGTTATCTCATTCGTTAGGTCTAAAATTACTTTTATTGAATTGTCGTTGGTTAGTGTCAAAACCTTTAACCAATAATTTTTATGCAGAAGCTGGGTAATCATTGGGGATAGACATTTATGATAAATTCATCACCCATTGTCTTATCCCTTAAGATCCGTGGCAAACACTATAATATGAATGTGCAACAATTTTTTTTGACATAGAAATTCTACATTTTCATTGAAGTAATTTGTGTCAAATTATATTGACAAGTTCACAAAGCGTCAATTTAAACAAGGATGACAACACACATAAAAAACGAAGCTTAAGTAACATGAAGGTTAAACTTTGAAGGTTAACAATAGTAGAGTGAGAGTACTTATAATATTCAACATTATTTAAAGTTTAAACAAAAATTTCTGGAAATCTATCCGAAAATTATTTAAATACTAGGGAGGAAAAGGAAAATTGGACTGTTAATTACACTGGTACCCAAAGTTTGATAAAAATACTTATCTCATCCTTTTTTTCTTAACAATGTTATCTTATTAAAGCTTGATTGATTGGTTTAAGTAGTGTATAAACCTTTCAGCCAATAATTTTAATCTATAAAAGCGTATTTTTGATTATCATTATTAGATATGTACATGAATTTATCATTCGTTGTCTTATCCCTTGAGATCCCTGTGTTAATCTTTTTCTGCGCATTTGCAAAATCTTTAGGTTTTGACAAAAATTAGCAAATAAAGGATAAAATATTAATCTGGTGTTAATATTAATACACATCCTTTTTAGCACAAATTTATTTGGATCTAGTGCAGTTCACGGTCAAATGTTCCAAGTAACGATTATCTCCAAGAATCTATATACTTTAATGGTTGGTAGCTGCCAAACGGCTAAACATAAACGTCATGCCTGAAAACTTTTAAAAAAACTGGAGTGGATACAAAACCGCGACAGGGACAAAACCGCGACAGTGACAAAACCGCGACATTACAAAAAAAATCTATAATAAAAAAAATCTTAATGCTAGAAGGTCATGGCCGCAGAGCTCGGTCCCCTGGCATGCCTAGCATAAGAAAGCCTAAAATTTATCTGTAATAGGTGAGATTCAATGATGCACATGGAAAGCTTCACTAAAGAAAAAATGCGTAAAATAAGTATTTTTTCGAGATTGCTAAGTATTATTGAGTTATACCTATTCCAGATTATTTGTAGGCCTTCGTTTCACCGTTTGCAGCCTTTAAAGTTGATAGAGGAACATTTAACCGTAAACTGCTCTAGAACCCAAATTAATTTCCCTAATTTTTCCTCAAAATTTAAATGAAACATCCATAAATCTAATATTTATGAAAAATGAGAAAATATCGAAAACAGCCAAAAAAATTGATTTATAAAAGGAAAATATACAAAAAAAAATATCTTGAAATTGTTAAATGGAAACTTAAAATTTAAGATATCTTAGATTAGATTAGATATTTATTTTATGACACACATAACAAATGATAATACAGGTATTAAAAATTCATATACAAACAATAAAATTGAGTATGAATAAAAATTAAGGACAGTTCAATCAAATAATAATTATGTACAGTGTCAAAGGACTATCTTATAGCAACCTTTTTTTAGAAAAAAAGAGCTGTCTAACTTTGAAAACAGTCGACAGACTGACAGACATCTAAAGTGATTTATGGATTTGTTTCCTATGTGGCTAAAAAAGGGTAAATAAAAATAATCCTTCATTTCATATTTTAATCATAAAATTTTTTAATATCATTTTTAAAAATATAAAATAAAATGTTTTTCCTGTTAATACTTCCATTAATCTCACGTAATAGAAATATTTTTAATTTGATGAGTTTTTGCTGATTAAAACCAGGACCTCGCAGCCGCGCCAAAGTCTTAAATTAAAACCCGTTTGTATGTTTTGAAATTATTTTAAAAAAAGGATTCCCATATTTGGTTCAGGTTTAGACGTTGTGCTGATTTTCAAAATTGTAAAAGATTGATTTCACTGAGGCTTACAGGTGGCGGACGAACAGCTGCCGAGTCCTGATTAAACAATGTCTCGGCAGCCGAACATAAGTCATTTGTAAGTAAATCGATTGGAAATAGACATTTCATTACCCCCACCCCACCCCACCCAAAGAAAATTACTTTTAAACTACAATAAAACCGTCATATTTCAGAACCAAAACAAGTTTCAATTAGATTCGATACAAAAAAAAATACATCTGTTTTTCTGATCATAGGACGTCAATTCAATTTGTTTCTCCTGAAAACCGTAGATTTTGATCTTCACACAATCATGAGTAAATTAAATTTGTTTTATTTTCAGTATGGATCCTAACCGAGGCTGGCGAAATTCGTTGCTGCGCGTTCACTCACGCCACCACCAGCATCCGGCGGTAAGTTGGGTTTGTCGTTTGGTATTTCAGTAATAAAAATACGTATATGTCTGTGTGTTTTTTAAGTGTTTTATATATGAATTACAATGTAGATACTATGTGAGACACTAATAACTTTTTTTGAGAGGGCTGGGGTTGATGTCACATCTCTACTAACATGTATTGTATATTGTATATAAGATTTAAAGATATTAATGTTGAATTATTCATTCTTTTTTAATTAAACAAATCTCTCAATATTTTTAGGATGGATTTCTCTCTTTGGATAGAAGGAGATCTAGTAGGGTTACTAACTCAGCTCATACTAAAGGTAACTACCTAATATTTGAATACTAATGGACTATATCTCTGGATAGGAGATCTAGTAGGGTTACTAACTCAGCTCATACTAAAGGTAGCTTGTAATAAGCAATCACTAGAATTTAGGATTTTTTTCTTATTTTTGTTTGTTTGATTAGCCATAGTTTCTTAGAATATGTATCTAAGACTCCTGGGGTATGCCGAGACACTTTTGTATAGCCACTAGGGCCAGCTTAAGCTCCACATTCAAGAATAACTTGACACGCTGTCTCATGAGAGCTTCTCGCTATTACCTCACCCTCGCTGATTTTGCGTATGGCAGGTGTCCCAGGTTAAGTCACCTTAATAAACTTTAATAAACTTTCTTGGTATTGCTGCGCTACATGATTGCCTTTTGCTTCTTTTTTTTGTGTACAAAATACCTGTTCCTCCCCTGAAGGCATATTAGTTGGCGATGAACTGAATTTTAGTTTCCGAAAGTGTGCGTAGCTTCCGCGTCCTATCTCAATATTTGCTACTAGCTAAAAAATCTTTAAACTTTTTAAAAAATCAAAATTAGAAAAATTTTAATTTTTGAATGTATTAATGTATAAATCGTTTATACATTAAATCGCTTTTCCATTTGAGCGGAGTCGCTGAAAATAGGGTCTGCAATAATTGGGTTATCTGCTGTACACTTTAGGAAACTAGGGCTCGAATAGGAAATCCATTTTCAGCTGATCTAGTTGGCACATGTTAGTGTATAAGAACACAATATCAAAAATATCAAAAGGAGTGTTTTATTAATTATGACAACAATCAACAGATCATGAGAAAATTTGCGCTGTTGTAATAATTTGCAGTCCTGAATAATTTGATACACGTGTGAAAGTGATATTACATAATATCATGAAGGTAAAGGCAAGTATGGAGGGGATATTGGACTTCAAATTATACTGGTACCCAAAATTTTTTATAAAATAAATACTACTTTCGTTGAAATTTGATTGGTTAGTTCCAAAATTTAAGCGCTGAATCTATTTTAAATTACAGAAGAAGTAATTTTGTTTATGATAATCGAAGATGTATGTCATTTTATCGTCCATTGTCTTATCCCTGGATAGTGCATATGTGGTGGAACAGATTTAACCAAAAATAAATTATATCAGAAAACAATAAATTATGGTGGTAACATATCTGTAGTGATGTGCGTACACTTCTGCCAATAAGAAGCACAGTGTTGGAACAATCCGATCATATTATTGGTTAGAAAGTTTACACATTTTATATGAAAGGTATTTTTAAATCACATTGGTATAATAAGCTTTCTATTGGAAAATATATCGCCTAAAAATTTTGTCTCTTATGTGACTAAATGTGAATAAATATAAACATAAATCTTCGTCTGCTAGAAATTCCTTTTTGACTGATTTATGTGTCTGCTTTACCATCTATAGTAATAAACCAATTACAAGTTTAAATTATCAGAACTGCACATTATTCATCAGCATCTACAATCTAATTGGTATTTTGATGATATGCGAATATGAAACACTAGGGGGATGTGATACTATGCGGAAGTGAATGCACAACGAAGTTTTCTGTAACTATGACATTGGCAAAAAGAGATAGCCTGATATCTAGTTGCCGAATGTGTACGCAGTTTCCTGAGTGTTTCCTCATCCTAGCTCAATATTTACTACTAGCTAAAAGAGCTTCAAACTTAAAAAAAAAAAATCAAAATTTAAAAAATTCAAATTTATAATGTATATTGTATAAATCGTTTACACATTCAAATTTTGATTTTTTTAAGGGAAGTTTGAAGATTTGTAGCTAGTAGTAAATATTGAGCGAGGATGAGGAAACACTCAGGAAACTGCGTACACATTCGGCAACTAGATATCAGGCTATCCAAAAAGAGGTATTAAAATCAGGGATATTAAGGGATAAGACAATGGACGTTAAAATAGTTAACATCTCAAAATGAAAAAAAATAACATCCGTTGATTTAAATAATTGGTTGCAAAGTTTAGACACAACTGTTCTTTGTTACTTTAGATAAGGTTAGGTTAGGTTATATTGGGTACTTAGTAGCTCCCACAGGTGTAAGGCTTAGGAAACCCCAGCCCTGCGTTTTGTGCTAGCTCCACACTCTAAGGGAAAGCTCCGAATAGATTTATAAAAATTTCTATTCTATGAGTAATTGAAAGAATTGAGACAATAATTTTGTAAGTTATTATATTTTTACATTAACTTAATGATCGAGTTCATTTGAAAGCAATCAATTTTCATTAGGAACATATGTACATTTCGAATGGATATATTGTTCTTGGATCTTACACCAAATTTTCTTGCTCTCTAATAAAGTGAAACTCACAGTGAGCTAAATAACGATTCTCCCCTTCCATCCCCTTCCCTCCTACTGGATGAACTTACTAACCTATAGGGAAGTTCCATGTTAGCAACCTAAATTAACGACAATTTTTCTCCTGTCATAACATCCACGTATATTCTACATTCATTACTTTTTATTTGGTGTGCATTCGCTTCCGCACATGTTTCACATTGTCAAATCATCAGAACTGCATAGCATCTCTTTAAGTATCTGCTTCCCCCAGCGACTCACCCATTCCAGCAGAAATGTTGTATACTACTTTTAAAATACATGCTACAAGAGAGTCTTTAGAGTCAAAACTATTAGAGTTTAATAGTGTATACGTTTCATTCTTTCAGTAGCAGAATGATTTTTGTATTTTTTAAATGCCCCTGGAGGGAGAGGACAAAGAAAACTAAAACAATATTTTTTTCCTTTTAAAGATAAGATATTAAATCATAAAAGTTGTACATACATATTCTACACATCAATGGCCCTTTTTGGTCAAAAACACTTCAATTGTGTCTTATTTCTAATTGGAAAAACAGAAGTGCGGAAGTGAAGGCGCACCTTACTTTCTTTGGTATTTCATAACAGGGAACTGGAGAAATGATGAGTAAAAAAATCCTCTTTTGTAGATCATCATTATTGGTTGAAAAGTTTAACCAATCAACTAAGCTTTAATATAAGTACCCAAAATTTTAAGACAGCAAGATTGATTTAGGAAAATTTGAGTACCATTATAATTTACAGTCCAATATCACCTCCCTTAATGCTTTTCTGTTCAGAGGTAAATGCTGGCAGTTAGTTGACAATAGTAAGTTATATTGGTTCCCAAAATATTGTAAACATGCTCTCTCAAAAACTTTGGGAACTTTAAATGTTTGGTTCATAATACCATTGTCTAAACCTTTAATTAGGGGTTATTTTGTTTATCACCATTTGTCGACCATTATCTTATCCCTTTAGACCCCTGGGTAACTCCAAAGGCAGTTGAATATAATTAAGGCCTACCTAAGGACCAAACTCACAGACAGACGGACACAGACAAAATGTATAATTGCTTTGCTACTAAAAATCTATATGAATGAATTTTCTTATTTTAAAACAATAGCAGTAGCTTTTTTGTGATATTTAATCAAGATTTATTTAACTAAAGTTTCAAATTTAATTCAAATTTCAAAATTATTATTTCAAAGAAATTAAACTTCAAAGAGATATTTCATCTCAAGAAACCATTTTACCCAATATACAAATTTCCTTAAATATAATTTGTGAATGAATATACAAAAAATACATTTTGTTTTATCATGATTAGTTTTTCTTCTATTTGAAATACCAAAATACCCTTTTCTAGAATGGAGGGGGTTGCTACCCCCCCTTCCTCAGCCACACAACTTATTTCTTAACTTTATACTAAATACACCTTGATAAAAAAGAGTATAAATGTTGAAAACCACAAAAGAAACAATACTGACCCTGTTAAGATCGTTGACATTCTATCGATATGCAATTTTAAGTTAATGTCAACTATAAAGTTATTATAAAAAGTGGTCATTGCTGACATAATATTGATATATCGACAGTATAATGTGAAACTATGACTATGTTGATACAATAACGACACAATTTTTTGACAGGGAAAACAACTATTATGTTGTAATGTACATGTGTATTGGCAAAAAAATATTGCCAAAATTATGTTTTTAGTAGCGAAGCTACTATATAATTGTCTTAATTAAGTCCGTCTGTTTGTCGGTATGTAAAACTTAAGCTTACTCAATAATAACTTTTAATCTACATAAGTAGAGAATTGTGTGATTTTTGGCTGAGATTGAATTTTCTTCCATTGATATAACCTTGTTCTCCTGCAAATGTCCTTTCCCCCTTCCCTGTTTCAAATATCAAATTACAACACCTAGCCTATAAAGCTAATTTTCAGAGATTTAGGAGTAGAAAAATAAGCAATTAAAAATAAAATAGTTTTTGCAGAAATTTAACTCATTGGCAATAACTATCATAAGTCTTAATATAAGCATGGTGACAACAAACATAAAAGCAGACTGTCAGACAAACGAACATTAACAAATATATAGTAACAACTTAATTAATATAGACCCTTTTTTAGAAGCTGAACAAAAATTCTGTGTAAATCTATTCAAACTATATTTGATTACAAAAAAATGATTCCTTTAACATTGTACCTTATCATCCTAGGAATCTATATCTCAAATCAAATAAATAGGATGATTACATTCTATAAAAAAGGTTAAAAATCAGCTTTTTGAAATGAACTTTTTAGCAGTGATTATACAGTTGCTACTTTTTCTAAATTTTACCTAATTGTTACAAGAATCTTCATGTCAAGTTTAAGATCGTTAGGTCAGTTTTAACATCCTTATACTAAAGTAACAGGATGTGTGTCTGTGTATTTGTATGTTTGTTTGTACCGAAGGATCTCGCTAACCGCTGAACCGATCGGGTTCTCCTTAACAGGGTAGCTTCTCATAGGTCCCAGAAAGGTTTATAACTATTTTCGTGAGGGGTGGGACACCCCCAACCCCCTCAAAAAATGAAAAATCCCCCCCCCCCAATTTTTTTGTTTTAAATTTTTTTAACTAAAATTAAAAATAAGGGGGAGGGGGCACGCATCCCCCCCCCGAATTTTTTTTTGGCCCCCCCAAAAATTTATTTCTTAATTTTTCTTTTAAAATCTAAAATAAGAAATTGGGTTATCAAATTCGACTCTCCCCTCCTCAAGTGCCCCTAGAGGCCTCTAGGGGGCGTATCCGCTAGTTTCTAATATAGCCTTTAGAAATATAACAAAAAAGCAGTATTCTTAATCCCTAGTAAATTGATACAATATTATAATAAATTGGCGCAATACATTTGGAACAAGTAATTCTGCCAAAAACCACATATACAGAACATAAGGTTTTAGATATGGTGTCAATTCGTTGCCGCATATTTTCTCACATCGTGTTGTTGTAATTTTACACGGTTTGATATACATTGATAAATACATAGCGTTTTGGGTTTTTTCTCTTTGTGTGTGTGAATGTCAAAAATAAAAATGACTGTTTTTTTCTCTCTCATAACTAACCCCTGCGGGGCTATACCGTACCTAACCTAATCTAAGAGAAAACACTATCACATGAAATACTAGCCCCCCTCCCCCCCTAATTTCAATGGGTTTTTCTGTGCTCAAGAGACAATTTGAGGGTAACCGTCGTGATTTAATGATGTAAAAACGTGCGGAAGTTAAGACACATATTTTAGGATAGCAATAATAAAAAAGGACACTTATGTCCATAAGTAGGACAGCAATAACAAGCTAACAAAACTAAGAGTAGTGTAGCAATATCTAGCATTCACAAACAACTCAGATACAACATTTAGGATAGTAAATTTAAAACAACAAGGACAACAATGGTCATAACCCACATACCATAACAATTATACATTTGTAATTGCAATTCCAAGAAGGGAAAAATAAACTTTCAACAGTCAAATATTATTTAAACAGATTTTACGTTAGGAATGGCTTCGCATAATAATAGGTTTTTCTTGTAGTAAAATCAAATTGATGATTAAAATTTTTTTAAGGGTAGCTTCGACCGCTACCATAATCTTAAGTGGATATGTAAAATGTACTTTGTACTTTATCCTACATGCTAAATTTATTGTTTGATCTCATACCGTCCAGTAATATCACTGAAATGGCTAAAAAGATTAAAACCTATTATAAGATAGCTTCAAATTAGTCTATAGCTAACCGCTGAATTGATTGGTTCTCTTTTACAGTGAAGCTTATAAATATGTCCAGAAAGGTCTATAACTATTAACTATAGTCACCCTCTAAAAAATATCATAGAAAAACTAAAAGAAAAGTAGAGAGTAGATTTACCCCCAGCCCCCCCCCTCTCCCCAAAGTCCCCTTAGTTGCCTCTTGTAAAAAATAAGCCAGCCAATGGGTATAGAGTAGCTACGTTATTTACATTTAGGTACAACAAATTTACTATGTAAAAATGTTTTAAAGAAGTTGTATCAACTTTTTTTTTTATAGCTAGCCGGTTCTTTTAGTAAGTAGTAGATGTAAAATTTTTCATAGAATTCAAATATGCAATCGGTTTTTTTGTAGACCTCTTATTTTTTAAGTAATTTAAGTTTTTTAAAAAAATAATTAAGTCGGTTTTAAGGTACTAAAACGCAACAAAATAAAAGAAGAAAATGGTCAGTAAGAACAAAAATAGTAAGATCTTTAATTTGACACCTTACTTTTAAAATTCTGTTGAGTAATTATTGAAAAAATCTATTTTTTTAACCTCGGTATAATAAAAACTTTAGACCTAAATATTTTCTCAAACAGACATAAAAAACATGGGTTCATATATACCATTAGAATCAGAAAAATATTACGAATCCATTGTAAGCAAAATTGAAAAAAATTAAAAAATTAAAAAATTACAGAAATGGCCAATTATTTTTTTTGTTCAGACAACACTATTGTTTTCCCTTTTTTACCCCCTCTTTACCCCCTCTTTACCCCCTTCCCATTTTTATACTCAATTGAAGAATTAAGACGTTGCCTGTACAACATAATATGATATTTTCATATAATTCCTTTTATTGTAGTTTATATACTATATTGTAAACTTTTTTTTTCAATTTTGCTTACAATGGATTCGTAATATTTTTCTGATTCTAATGGTATATATGAACCCATATTTTTTTATTTGTGAAATAATAAAATTAAGTTCAAAGTTTTTATTCTCGTGGGTTTAAAAAAATCGATTTTTCAATAATTACCTGACAGAATTGAAAAAGTAAGGTGTCAAATTAAAGATCTTACTATTTTTGTTCATAATGACCATTTTCTTTCTTTTTTTGTTGCATTTTAGTACCTTAAAATCGACTTAATTTTTTTTTTTTTAAACTTAAATTACTTAAAAAATAAGAGATCTACAAAAAAACCGATTGCATATCTGAATTCTATGAAAAATTTTACATCTACTACTTACTAAAAGAACCGGCTAGCTATAAAAAAAATAGTTGATACACCTTCTTTACATGAGAAAATGCAAGCATTTAAAATGTCTTCCCCGGCATTGTTTTAACTTGTTTTATGACTTAGTTATTAGTGCGTAACAACTAAAAAAGTATTAAATTCCCTCACTATTATATTAAGTTGTAAATATACTGGTACCCAAAGTTTTATAACGATCTTCCATCATTTTTAAATTAAAACTTTCGGTAAGTGATAATTTAGTGTATCATCAACGGCGATGTATGTATATCAAGTTATTGGCCATTGTCTTATCCCTTTATATCCCTGTGTAAATATACTGGTACCCAAAGTTTTGTATACAGTTAAACCTTCCCTCTCTTTTAAATTGTAAAATTTAGGTACTTTTTATTGAATTTTAATTTATTGATTTCAAACTAGAAGTGTCTAAATATTTCAACCATTTATTTTAGTCTACTATAGGAGTTATTTTGTTTATCATCACTAAGGATGTATATAAATTTAACGTTATTTGTCTTATCACCTTATATCCCTAATAATTTTCAATTAGGAAGTGTTTTGTATGAAATAATTAACAACAAACAATTGTTTTAAATATAATAATTAGTCTATTCATTTGTTTAAGCAAGTGTGAATTCACTTCCGCATATTATTTCACAATCGCAAAAAATAGCAAATTGTCAATTAGAATTCGCTGTTGTAATATTCCAGTTCACTTCCGATCAATGATGTTACAAAATTACCCCTCTGTTAATTACAAAAAGTGGTTGAAACGGTTGTAAACAAAACTCAACCAAATGTGCAAACCAATCAAAATTCAATGAAAGTTTCCAAAGTTAACAAGCTAACAAATAAGAAAACTTTATTATAAAACTTTGGGGACCAGCATAATAGAATAAACAGCACAATGTCCTAACCTTCCCAGGGTTCTGATAATTTAAAAATTAAATTTGTTGAAATCGATGTATAATACTTATTTATCGCATTGTACATATAGACAGCTTACCGTTGATAATGAAATAAAAAATTAAGGTTTAATGCCAGATTTTGTTGGTTTCTAAGAGACCGAAGGCACAGGCCAACAACTGCTATGAATTTTATGATTTTCATTTTATTATTTGTAGAAATTTGTCTAGAATAAGATAGAAAACATGCATTTTCAGTATGGCTCAAATCGGTTCTTATCCAGCAGATATAAAATGGCTTCGAAGCAATACAAGAAGAACCTTCAGACAACTTCAATAACTTATTTTTCGTTCTTTTCAGATGAATTTACAAGCCTTGGTGAAGATTTGCTGTTAAGCCTCATCCAAACAGACTACCCTTATGCCCATAGGAGCCACAGGTGAATATATCAGCATTACAGACAACCAACCCTCTAATATCGCGACATTTGTCTCGAACATTTATTGCTGAGCCTAATTTAGACAGATTTGTTATAAGACCATAACCACTTTGCTTGTACGACCTTTGTCTGTAAGAATCATTGTTGAGCTCGATCCTATTAGACTATATACATATATATTTTCATCAGCTTTACAGGCAACCAACCTTTTGGTTTCTTGTTCCTTAACTAGAATTTTAACAAAAGCTTTATAAAAATCTGTAATAGCCAGGGTAACTGTATACTAGTGTATAATCAGCATTTCAGACAACAAACCTTTTTAATTGCATGACCATTGGAAGATAAAAAAATTTCTCATTTAAAAAATATTACAAACTTAAGAAATCTTCCAAAACATTTGCAAAAATCACTTGAATTTAATTTTCATTTTTCAACTTTTGTTAGAGTAGACAATTTATAATTTCAGGAAAAAATGTAAACATTTCAACATTAACTTCTTAGTTTTATATCATAGTGTGATTAGTACACTTATTCCCATTTACTTTTCTCTTTGATATGGTATAAATTATTCAGTTATCATTCATGATATAATCATTATTATTGGGCTAGTAAATAACAAACAGAATAACTGGGATGAGACAATGGAAGAAAGATTAATTTATATATTTCTTCTCGAAATAAAGTTTTTACCTTTTCCACGCATTAAAATAAAAAAAACTTTCTCGCCATTTCTATGGCCCTAAGAATCTCTAAAACAATTGTCTCCTAAGAGTTCTGTATGTTCGTCCCCCTTTTTCGGGTTTCTAAATAAAAACAACGTCGTTTTATACAGTAATTAGGTTTCCTTCTGACACATTTTTTTTCAAATACTTCTTTGGCTTTATCAATTTTGGAATACCATCCATTTCAAAGATAATTTGTTTCTGAAGTAAAAAGATATTATTTCAAATAAAAAGAATATTTCTCGTCTTTAAAGTAAAGATTATTTTTTCTAACCTTTCTGTAAAGGTAATTAAAATAGTTTGTTAAATGTTGAATATGGTTGGGTTGGTTTTTTTTACGTAAAATAAGGGATTTGTCTTGTTTTTTTTTTAAGGAAAATAATGATTTGCTTGATACATTATTTTCTTATTTATTATTTACATCATAAATGTTTATCATTTCAAAGGATAAAGGAATCCATAAAAATAACAGAATATCAAAATATTAATACCAGTTTTGTTAGACCGAGCCTTCGGTCCCTTGGATCTAACAAAACTGGTTTAAATCTTGTAATTTTTATATTAATATTCGCGGAAACCTGTCTTTAATACGATGCGATAAAAAAAACTATTTTTAAATTGCCCTATCCATGATTTCCCTGATCTGCCCACTAAAGTAAGTCATTATACAACATAAATAATAAAATATCTTACAAATATATGTCTTTCAGGGATAAGACACTAGTGAATAGACTAATCTTTTCCAAAACTTTTGGGTAATAAATCTTTGTTTATAAAAGCGTATCCCTTTTTGAAAGAAAAAAAGGGATGTAGATTAATGTAAATATCCCCATGAAACCCCTCCCTGATCCTAGATGAAAAATATACTACCTAAAAACTCAGCAATGTATGTATGAAATTAAGTAAATGTGTTAAAGGTAAAAAAGTTTTATGTGATGAGAGAAAAAAAAAACTCTGTAAATGAAGGCTATCAAAAATGAATATGAAGTTTTTTTTTTACCATCCAATGATTAATTTTTCTGTGCTTTCTCGTCATTTTTATGGTTCCTGGGACCTCTAAATCAATGGTCTCCAATAATGAAATAATGCGTATCTTTACCCATTTTTTCCCTGGATTTTCAATTTTCCTGCTGTAAGTAACAGAAAAAAAGGAACTGGACAAAGTGTCTCAAAAATCAGCCAAGTGACGTCATAAAAATGAGGGATGTGAGAGGAGAAGTGGGTAAGAAACCCCCTAAATAAGAGATGGATAATCCCTCATTTCTATGACGTCACAAACAAGGCTGATTTTTTGAGACACTGACCAGGTAAAAAAATATTCTATACGTGTATAAGTCTGTTTGTCTGGGTAGGAAGGAACAGTCACCCTTTCTTTAATTTCATAAAAAATAATCTTGTTTTCTTAGATTGTAATCTTTGCTGCGTTATATTTTGATAATTATATTCTTTTTTTTTTTCTTCAGAACTCTGCGACGAACAGAAATGACGTTTTCTAGAAAATACTGTAAACAACCAGGTTAGTGCTATTAGAAGTAGCGAAGCATCTATCGTGGATGGAAAACGGATGGTTCATCGGTACTGCTCTAAAACACATTTTCAATTATATGTGATTACTTGGATGTTGCACTAGATATTCATGTACTCTAAATAAAGTGATTATTCAAGCTGGCCAATATAACGATATCCCCCATCCATCACCTTTTCCCATATGAGTTCCGTATTAGTAACCTTAAATGGCGACAAACTTTATCATGTTAATACATCAAAGTAATTATATAAATATATATTGATTTTCTCAGCTATTATCGAAAACAAACTGCTAATTTTTTGATAATATTCTTATGAACGCTGAGGAGTTCAATAAGGTTTCACTCCTAAACAACTAAAAGCGTACACCCCCAAAAAACTAAAATGAATAGGCCGACTAAGACATGTAGAATATAATGTGAAAATAAATAGTTAAGAAGCAAAAATTATTAAAACATTAAATTTTATAAACATTTTTCTTTATAATTAAATATGAATTAAAATGTGAAAGTTTCATATATCACTTTAAATATTGTGCCCCTTGAAAAACAAAGATTTCTAATCAAATACAATTTTTAAATTAATTTTGATTTGAAGAAAGTAATAAATTCATTAATAAAGTATATTTAAAATTATTTAGAAATCGTTATATCTATATCTATATATCTATATATCTATATATCTATCTATCTATCTATCTATCTATCTATTTATCTATCTATCTATCTATCTATCTATCTATCTATCTATCTATCTATCTATCTATCTATCTATCTATCTATCTATCTATCTATCTATCTATCTATCTATCTATCTATCTATCTATCTATCTATCTATCTATCTATCTATCTATCTATCTATCTATCTATCTATCTATCTATCTATCTATCTATCTATCTATCTATCTATCTATCTATCTATCTATCTATCTATCTATCTATCTATCTATCTATCTATCTATCTATCTATCTATCTATCTATCTATCTATCTATCTATCTATCTATCTATCTATCTATCTATCTATCTATCTATCTATCTATCTATCTATCTATCTATCTAGGTGTACCACACCCCGCTGGCCATGAACATGGTTACCAACCCCAACTAGTCCATCAACATGCCCACCCTCATCACCATCCCCACCCACATGCCCAGGGACACCAACCCAAACAGAATTATCCCCCACAAGTTGAGATTATTGACCTACAGAAAAGAACCAAAGAACCTGCGACGATTAGTAATAATAATAATAAAACTGGATTAAGAAAAAGTGACTCAAAAATTAAAAGAAAAACTACTTTTCTAGATGAAAAGGTAAGTTAAGTACCATTAATCCTGATTAAGCACACTTACTTCATTTTAAATCTATTGGAGAAAATTGTCAAAAAAGACAATCATCTGAACCTTTTTGTGAATATTCCCCTGCTCAAAAAGCATCTATTTAATTATTCAATTTATCCAACTGATTTTTTACTTTACATTAAATAATTTTTTCAGCTGTTTTATAGATAATTAATTTCTTGTTATTTTCCCTGGCGAATAATAAGCTCTATAACACGGAATTATCCAAAATAGTAATAAACCTTCCTTGACCTTTAAGAAGCTTTACTGTAATGAAGTTTTACCATTTAGCAATAACACACACACAGAAAGACATCATGGTACTTTTAAAAACAGATTTATCTTTTTTCTAGAACGAAGACTCGAGTAGCTCAGGCTTTGTGTCAAAAAGTCCGCAGTCCTCTCCGGGTGCTTCCAAAAGTTCTCAAGAAGATTTCAACAAAGTTTTTACTGCCTTCTCCAAATCTTCCCAAAATCTACATGAATTTCCACCAAAGGTTAGCAAGATAGATAGACATAAAATGAGAGATAGCAAGACAGATAAGTAGATGGGAAGATTCTCTTTACCTACATGAATTTCCACCAAAGGTGAACCAGATAGATAGATAGATAGCCTAGCAAGACATATAGATAGATTAAAAGATAAATAGATAGGAATAACACATAGATATTTAGATCAGCAGATAAATAGATTTAAAATTTTCTCAAAATCGACATGAATTTCCACCAAAAGTGGGGACAGATATATTGGTAGATTTACATGAAGATAGATAGATATATGTACTGATGGTCAATTTAAAAGATTTAGAGTTAGAATAGATATTTAGATATATGTATATCTTTAAAGACACATATTTCTAGCCCCTGCGGGGGTCTCTAACCCTGTAATGTTATCAATGTTAACATATAACCTAATCGAATCTAAGGTAAGTCCTTTATTAAAGTTCCTTTGTGGAATACATGAGATTAAAGGGAAACCGCCAATAAATTTCTTAAAGCTAAATATACAAATATTAATCTATCTTTCTGTCTAGGAAAGAGAATTATCTGAGTGTCACAACTGTGGAACCCTGCAGTACCCCGCACAAAGTGGAACCCTGCAGTACCCCGCACAAAGTGGAACCCTGCAGTACCCCGCACAAAGTGGAACCCTGCAGTACCCTGTACAGAGTGGAACCCTGCAGTACCCCGCACAAAGTGGAACCCTGCAGTACCCCGTACAAAGAAAACCTAGTCAATACACCAAGAACAACGCGGCCGCCAGGAAATACTCATTTGCCAGGGGAGTACCTGGTAGGTCGGGGGCTGGCAGGTTGGCCGCCAACAGGATCAGCAGCCAGCAGCCCAGCTCCCTGCTGGCAAGGGTGGAGTCCATGCACAAGGGAGATAAAATGGCGCTAAGTAAGAAGTATAATTCTATGACGGAGTTATATTACAGTGAAGATTTAGTCGACAATAATAGGTAATTTTTATTTGAAGCGCAGCTACTCTATAATAAAGGTTTATCGGTACGTCAGTAAAACAATTATTAGCATTTTTAGAACAAATGAAAACCTAATAAACTAAATTTTTGTGAAAACTTATATTTCTTTAATATTAAGGTAGCCCTCGCACTATATTTGTTAATGGTTGTCTTCTATTGTCTGATTTCTTGGGCTGATGTCTTATTAATTTTGTCATTCTTGTTATTTTAGAATGTACCCATCCGCTCAAGACCTAAGAAAACCTTCAACCAAAGATGAACCTATCAAAATCAAAGTGGCTGTTGAAGCTACTACCAACAACAACGAGCAGGATGATAAAAAGGAATCCATAACAGTAGCAGCCGAAAACAAGAACGTGACTAACCATGGCGAAGGTGAAAAACTGGATGGAAAGTCTAAATTGAAGAAACTGGAACCTGATATTCCTGAACCTGATTATGATTCGGATCCGGTAAGATATTAAGAAATTCAATTTCAATTTGGGGGTGAAAATAGTTGAAAGCCCCTACACCTTCCTACCGCACACCACTTGAGTCACATAATATTTGGTTTCATTAATAGTTTACTTATGTTTTACCTTCCTAAATTTCTTTCTCTTTTTCCCTGTCCATCTCCTTTCTTATTTTCTCCCCTTTTCCTTTTTATTGGTCACAACCATCAATGTTTTAGATTGAGACAAGAAGTGACGAAGACTTAAGAAGATCCATGGGTAATCTTCATCTAAGTCTCCCGCCAAATCAACACCAATCAGCTGATCAGCTGATCAAACCGGTTTTCAAGTTCATGTCGACAGCTGACAAACGAAATCTTGTACTGCCACCATTTGTAAACAACAACAACAATATATCCGCCTCCTGTAATTCTCTATTTGACAAAGTAAATAAAGAAAACAAGGAAGATGTTGCACATGGTGAGATAACTCAACAAACACAAGGACAAGGTCAAACAAGGGCAAATGTGCATGGAAATATGGACACACTGGTGGCTGCTGGTGCCCTGAAAAATGTCTGGAATAACGCCGCAAGGTGTAAGGTAGGTTTGGTCAAAAAAAAACTATACAACTATATTTTATCTTATGGCTATTTTGAAAAAAAAGTTACATACTTAAATTTCCCTTTTTTGGTGGGGGGTCGGGTCATGTGATATTTAAGAAGGAGGTGAAATGGGGGAAGGGGACACACGGTTTAGCCCTTCATGTGCTCGCCTGTAGTATTGATTGTCAGAATTATCTCTGTTTAGGTTTCAAGAGCTGGTTGTTTGGATGATAAAATCCCTACCAAAACTTTGAAAGAAGCTTTGAAGAATAGACCTTCTATTACGGAAGTTATTGAGGTGAGTATGTAGTAGCTACGCTACTTAACAAATATCTGTTAGTATGTTAGTCATTTTTAGTGTTTAAATCCCTTTTTATCCAATGGATTAAATGATTAAAAAATGAATAAGGAGTTTTATAAAAATGCTGAATAACTTTGCTGACTTCTTCTCTAAATCAATAAATCTGAAAAGAATACCTTTATTGCATTTTGAGGCAATTTTTTATACATTTTGCAAAAATGATGACATGCAAATTTTAAAAAATTTCTTTTCAAGATGATTTATGTTTAATCAATTGAGACTACAATAGAAATTGTTTTTTATTTGATTAACTAAATCTTATATTTTTAACATTAATTTACATCAAAATTTAAAAAAATATTTCATTCCAAAACACCTGTTAGTAATATATCAAATGCTTTTGTTAAGTCTAAAAAGCACAACATAGAATATCTATGACGCATCGATCCATATACAGATCATAAGAATATATATGTAGAATATTCTGTAGGTAAAATTTTGAAATTATTGAAGATGATTGATTAAATTTAGTTAATATTAAAATTTAGGAAATCAAAAGAGCATCTGAATTGGACAGACAGAGGGAGAAAGAAAGACAAGTCCAACAGATGTAAGTATTTTTATGAAAATGCTACGCTGCTATTTTAATATGTAGGGTTTAAAGCTTGTTATTGTAAAAAACAATGCAGCTTCTTTGTGATTGGTGTTTTCCCTTATAGTGCCTATGGTACATAGTCCCCATTTCGATATCTATTAAATGAATTGAAATTAAATTGGGGGATAATTTTTTCTGTGAAACTACCTAATACCCAACTTAACACTAACATATGAAAAACTACCCACCACCCACAAAACAAGATGTGTGTTAAGGGTTTTAGCAAGGGCGCGCGCGCAAAGCCCAAAATCAAGGGGTATGTGCACACTTTTTAACTTTGCACACACTATAAAAGTATTTATAAATAAACTTCTAGAAGCCAAATAACTTTAATATGTATATTAGGAAAAACTTTTTAAAGAAAACAAATGTTAATTAATAATGAGATATTTTAGAGTTGAGCTACTTAATATGTAACTTTGTCGGTAGATTTCTTTAGTAGTCTGTGTTTATCTGTAGCTTAAGACCTTCCTTACCGCTGCACCGATATGGTTTTCCTTTGCAGTTTAGCTTCTTTTAGGTCAGGTAAGGTTGATAAGGTCGACTTCTCTCCAAGGAGAGAGATGACACTAATATTTATGAAACAAACTTTTTTTAAAGCATAGAATAGCAATATTTTTAGAAGGGGTGATTTTAAATTGCTAATACTGGTACACAGTGTCAGAACCTAAATTGGGACATAGTGCATTTCATTACTCTAGGTTAGGTAACTTCATTTCACTTTTCAATAAAATCTAAAATGCAGCGGTTTTTGAGAAAACTAGATTTAAAAATTTCAAGTTCAATTTTCACCCACTAGGAGTTACCGCATAATCATGACAAGAAAAGCAAAGATTATTTATTTAAAATTTTGAATAACTTTGCTTTTATAAAGTCAGTCATAAAACCTCTCTATACATGATTTATTTAAGGCTGAATTTCCGTGACCTTAGCAAAGCAATTGATAAAAATGGCCATTAATTAACTCACTTCAGGAGTGGTTTTATGAAGAACTTTATAAAAGCAAAGTTGTTCAAAATTTTTAATAAATAATCTTTGCTTTTCTTGTCATGATTATGCAGTAACTCCTAGTGGGTGAAAATTGAACTTGAAATTTTCAAATTTAATTTTCTGAAAAACCGCTGCATTTTAGATTTTATTGAAAAGTGAAATGAAGTTACCTAACCTAGGGTAATGAAATGCACTATGTCCGAATTTAGGTTCTGACACTAAAGTCAAAGCACCTTCGAAGGCACTGTGGGTAAAGTTAAAAACCATATTCTAGCATAAATTTTATTGAAACTACGTTGCCAATAAATATTAACGTCCTTGATATTATATTAAATAGAAGCCAATTAATTGTTTTTCATGTAATTAACAGTGCTTTCATACAAAGTGCCTTTCGAGTACTGACACCCCCCCCCCCCCTTAATTTTTCCTTTGGTTCTCCTGCAAATGGCCTTAAACAGACGGGGGCTTTATTTCCAATGCCCTTTAACCATGTTGGGCTGACTAGTTACCAATATATCCTAACCTAACCTGAACTAAAGTAATGAACAAGCAAACGATAAACTACCCCCACTTTTCATCATTTAGAACTTTTTATTAAAAAAATAAAGGTGGGTTGTTATCAGTGTTCAACAAGGTGTTTTTTTGGGAAAGTACCTAATTAACGAAGATCCTGATTATTTCTGAACAAGTTTGATTTTGACCTTTTTTTTTTATACGTGTAGAGTATTCTAGATTTGTTTATAATGAGTTTTGTAATGTACTATTGGCTTCATTCCTAGAGGCTTTTTAGAGAATTTTTGTTTCAAAAATAAAAATAAAAAAATATTATTTTATGGATGTGGGATTTTTTTTACATATGTGATATTTCTTGGGGTGGTGGTGGAAGTAAGTCCTCCCCACACGAAATAGTTATAAACCTTTCTAGACCTACATGAAGCTTTAATGCAAAGGAGAACCATACCTGTTTAGTAGTCAGTGAAATTCTAAACTACATTGAACAGACACACAACAGATAGAAATCCTGTTATATAAAAATATTGACAGCCAGAATAGTTCCAACAAAAGAAAAATATTACAATTATCAAATAAAAAATAATTCAATTTTTTTCTAGGGAATGTAAAGAGACAAGTTTTGGAATGTTCCCTCCCTCACATGATGAAGAGGAAGCCAAAAAAGTCTACAAAGAAATTCTTGAGGTATTTTTATAGGTGCATTGCTATCCTACAACTAGAAATGTCAGTATGTCTGTCCATGTTTGTTATATTGACTGTAAACAAAAAAAACATAAATTGCTTTGTATACGACTAGCTGCTTCACTTTAGCATCTAGGGATATGAAGGGGCATAAAATAGCCTAAAACCATTAATATGATATGATGTTCCTAAAGCTTCTGTAAAACTTTTTTTTTGTATAGTCTGTATGTCTGTAATGCTCAATTAAAAGGCATAAAAAGGGTTTAAATCGAACCCGGTATTAGTGTCTTAGAAATTATCTTAGTGACGTAAAAAAAATAGGATGTGTCGATACTACTAGGATTTTTAAGAATTGTTAATAAAGGCCTGAAATCAAGATTTTTTGTGCTTTTAAAAAATATTAAAAATATTTCTAAAAATTCTACATTATTTTTGCTCACTTTTAAAAAACAAAATCAACTTTTTTTTATTTTTTTTTATGAAATTATCTTTCAAAATTGAAATAAGATCTATCAGCTAATATTGTACTTCTTACATAACTCAAGAGTTGACTTACAATGTGTAAATATTTTATAGATTATTTAGCAAAATAATAAAAAACCTATATGTAATTTCGTGATTAATAATTGGCTTAATCTTACATTAAACATTGAATGATTTTAAATAATTTTCAAATATTTGCTTTTATAATTATACTTATTGTATAAACCCCTAATAAGTTAGCGCAAAATGCTATATATTTTATCACATATGAGCTATTTTTTAAGCCAGCTTTTTAGTCAAAATTTCAAAACAATAACAATTAAATCAAAAGATATTAGGTTAAAACTATATATAAACGAGAGTAAAGAAATAAGATATTGCTATCAACAACAACAAAAAAGGGTTTTGTCTAGTTTTTGGTAAAAATAACGCATATTTATCATTTTAAATTAAAGCTATCTTTTCAAGATTACATCTATAAATTCATCTGTATTTTATAACTTATACCTGTTACCATGAAAAATCAATTGATTTTCCATAATAATTTTATTTCTATATTAAATTTAGAGACAGCTAATTTTTCTTTAAATATAATGAGATGTTTATCAGAAATTTTTAATTAAGCATAATAATGTATATATAAAAAAGACAATTACAAATAAAAACAAAACAATCAATTATTAGATTATTTATATCTATAAAATTAACGGAATTTGAACGTAATTGTTAAAAAAGCTAGCTTAAACAGTTTTGCCATTAAAAAATAACCTTCTTTATGAATGGTACATTCTAACAAGGGTAATGATATCCACTAGAGCAACATATTTAACAAATATGTCTTTAAATAATCAGTCTATTTAACAAATATCTTTTTAAAATGCATAAGTTATATTACCTTTCACAAGATTGTTTAGTCCTTTGACACTGTACATAATTATTATTTGATTGATCTATCCTTAATTTTTATTCATATTCAATTTTATTGTTTGTATATAATATTTAATACCTGTATTATAATACGGTTATTATTTTTTTTTGCTATGTTTTTATAAAATAAATATCTAAGCAAATGTTACCAATTCTTATAATTATCTGGAATTGAAAAGAATTACTTTCATTCGGTTGCTAAAAAGAGGAGAAAAAGAAATGTATTGAGTCAGATAGTAGCCTTAACCTGTACAGCTTTACATTTATTTCATAGATAAATTGAAATTAGATAAAATTATTAATTGATTTTAGATTATTAAACAAGACATGTTAGAATTATCCTATCAATTTCAAACTCTTCATGATTCCTATGACAGTTAGGTATAATTTATAAAGCAACTCTATCATTGTTAACAGAAAGTCAGTACGTCCATTTAAAACATGCTTTGTGTGTTTTTTTGGCTGCTATTGAAGAAAGACAACTGAAATTTTTAGTGAAAATGTCTTTTAAGGGGTGTTTTAATGTATTTTTTTTACAGTAGCTTTTGATGGATTATTTTAGGTTAGGTTAGGTGATTGCCCTGCAGGGTTAGGAAAATGGCCCTGCATGGATAGAGCCCCCCCCCCCGCAGTGGCTAGAAATAGGATAAAATCTACTGTGAAAATACCAAGAAACGTCCCTTAAGAGGCATTGTCATGAAAGGGACTATACCCAAGATATATGTGCATCTACTTAACGACTTCCAAAATTTGAGGGTGCCCTCAAGTAATCACCCCTTCCCCCCCCCCTGCATCTACTCTATACATTATTTTGTCTGTCTGACTGTCGGTCATGCTTAAAAAACCTTATTGTTGGAGAAATGTTATTTTCACGACTGCTTTTTTAGATAGCCAGCTGTAAGTTTTAGTCAAGATACCTTATATTTATACAGATCTGCTCCATATATTTATTGTCTGTCTGTCTGACAGATATACTTAAAAGGACAATTTAGTTTTAAAAGAAAAAAATTTAAAAAATGTTGGTGGTTTTTTTTCTAAGCGCGTGAGGGTGCAGGTACCCTATCCTAAAATAGATATAAATCTTCCCATGACCTATGACCTATGTCCCTGCAAAGGAGAAGCATATTAGTTAGGAAGATCCTTCCATATAAATAGACACACACACACAAACATTCTTTTACTTTGATATAAGGATTAGCATTTTGTTACTGTATCCTATTACTAGCGGCTACGCCTTAGAGGCCTCTTGGGGCACTTGAGGAGGAGAGAGTCCAATTTAATAAACCAATTTATTTTTCTAGATTTTAAAAGAAAAAGACAAACAAACAAACAAAGAGACAGACAAACAGACATCCTGTTACTTTATTATATCCTATTATATAAATTAGTAAGCTAAGCTTTTTTTGACTGTAGCAACGGATCTTGTTAACCGCTGAACCTAAAGGGTTCTTCTTTACAGTGAAGCTTATTATAGGTATAGAGAAGTTTATAACTATTTAGGAAGAGGGCTCTCCACTCTCCAAAAAAAATAACACCTAGAAAAAAAGTACCATCTCCGCAATTTTACTTCTTTGTTTTAAAACTTAAATTGAAAATTGGAAGAATGAACTTTCCCCCTTACCACCCTAAAAGCTTCTAGTGATGTTACTGCTAGTGATAATATATTATAGTTTTTATCAACATAATATGCGGATTTTAAGAAAAATTTAATCAAATATGCAGACTTTTTTCAACCTTTTTTTGACAACATTTATTAGACATATTAGAATTATACTATTGATTTCAAATTTTGCACGGAAGTATGTCCTTTTACTGTATGCTATATTTACGCAATTTTGCAACAAAGAAGTTGTATCAACTTTTTTTTTTATAGCTAGCCGGTTCTTTTAGTAAGTAGTAGATGTAAAATTTTTCATAGAATTCAAATATGCAATCGGTTTTTTTGTAGACCTCTTATTTTTTAAGTAATTTAAGTTTTAAAAAAAAATAATTAAGTCGGTTTTAAGGTACTAAAACGCAACAAAATAAAAGAAGAAAATGGTCAGTAAGAACAAAAATAGTAAGATCTTTAATTTGACACCTTACTTTTAAAATTCTGTTGAGTACTTATTGAAAAAATCTATTTTTTTAACCTCGGTATAATAAAAACTTTAGACCTAAATATTTTCTCAAACAGACATAAAAAACATGGGTTCATATATACCATTAGAATCAGAAAAATATTACGAATCCATTGTAAGCAAAATTGAAAAAAATTAAAAAATTAAAAAATTACAGAAATGGCCAATTATTTTTTTTTGTTCAGACAACACGATTGTCTTTCCTTTTTTACCCCCTCTTTACCCCCTCTTTACCCCCTTCCCATTTTTATACTCAATTGAAGAATTAAGACGTTGCCTGTACAACATAATATGATATTTTCATATAATTCCTTTTATTGTAGTTTATATACTATATTGTAAACTTTTTTTTTCAATTTTGCTTACAATGGATTCGTAATATTTTTCTGATTCTAATGGTATATATGAACCCATATTTTTTTATTTGTGAAATAATAAAATTAAGTTCAAAGTTTTTATTCTCGTTGGGTTTAAAAAAATCGATTTTTTCAATAATTACCTGACAGAATTGAAAAAGTAAGGTGTCAAATTAAAGATCTTACTATTTTTGTTCATAATGACCATTTTCTTTCTTTTTTTTGTTGCATTTTAGTACCTTAAAATCGACTTAATTTTTTTTTTTTTAAACTTAAATTACTTTAAAAATAAGAGGTCTACAAAAAAACCGATTGCATATCTGAATTCTATGAAAAATTTTACATCTACTACTTACTAAAATAACCGGCTAGCTATAAAAAAAATAGTTGATACACCTTCTTTATGTGCTATTTCATTTAGACTTCAAAATTAATATTCTGCTTATTAAGTTCTGACACTCTAGCTATTGTGCGTTTGTTCTACCTTCTGATTTTTGTGCTTCGTTTTTATGGATGTTGTCATCCTTGTCTAGAAAATACAAATTAATTAATCTATGGTAGAAAGTACAGAGAGTATAAATTATTTCCTACATTTTCTTTATCAATTATCAGTTATCAATCACCTCTATTATCCATCTCTTTTTTAGGGGTTACCTTTCCCACCTCCCCTCTAATCCCTCGTTTTTAGTTACGTCACTAAGATGATTTCTAAGACACTAATACCGGGTTCGTTTAAATCAAGTTTGAAGCTCAATGAAAATGTATGCTTTTTATTTTGCTGATTTTAGATATATAGTTTTTTTGGATGATGATATTTTATTTTAAAAGATGCAAATCATAATCATATTGCATAATATGGTTTAATTTCTATCATCTTTTTTACTTTTTTTTTATCACTAATTTACCAAAAGTAAATAGGGTGTGAATATCCAAACACCAATCATGATTATTTTGTATCTCTAGGTTGTCTCACAGAGTTCCCCTGCCTCCCTGACAACTGTCAACGGCCGCATGGTCGGCTACTCAGAGGCAAACAAGAAAATGGCGCCAAAATCTGAGTTCCCGCCAAAAAGTGAACAACAACAACAACAGCAGCAACAGCTGACCAAGGAGAGGAAAAAGAAGGGAGAGGGCACTCTCAGGTAAGCATGTAATTATTTGGTTGGACAGCTACAATTTGTAATGGCTTTGTTACTTTATGAAAAATATAATTACACACACAAAAAAAACCAGAAATAAATACCAAAAACTACATTTGAGAAAGGCGAATACAGGATTTGTAGCTTTAGAGAAGCTTTGCATTTTAAAAATCTGGAAGGTAGGGTAGAGACATTGGACTGTAAATTACACTTATAAGTTATATCTAATTATAATGCTGTCTCATTTGTTGGCTTAAAATTTCGATATCTTTATTTAATCCTTTATTTGATGGAGTGTCTAAACTTTACAACAAATTCTTTTATTCTAATTTTGTATATTATCATTGAGTGATTACTTCATCAATTTATCTTCCATTGTCTTAAAAATAGATAATATTTAAGTACTAGGGTTGGGCTCGATATAATTATCTCGCTATTGGCTAGGTTTATTCAATGTTTCATTTACTTTCTTTTGGTTATCTGAATTCTGACTATTAACCCTATTCTTCCATAATCTTCTCCCTGACGATTTCTTCCTTTAAACTATTTTAGGATCTTAATATTTTTTATTTCAATTTATCATCCTGAAATGGTTAAAATGTTTAGTTAACTGTTAAATTTTAGTTCAATATCTGACCACATTACTCACGTATCGCTAGTATCAAATTATTTTAAAACTAAGTTTTCTTTTATTTACTATATTATAAATTTAAATTTTCTGTTTTATGGATAGAAATTTAATACTTCAATATAATTCAAATAGCAACATGAAATAAAAAAAAATGAATTTATTCTTCATACAGTAAAATAATGGGTCTTATAGTTCTGGTCAATGAGAGTTTATTAAGGATTATTGGAGCACTATGAGTTTTAAACATTTATTGCTTGGAAAACTTGAGCTCATATATAGACTTTTATTTCCTAAATAGATCTGTCATGGATCTTGATGCAATACAGTAGGCTGTTTTGTAAATGTTAAAAATTGGAAGATTTCATTAAACAAAAGTTACCGCAAATATAAGTATTAAATAAATTCATCAATTGCAGCTTCATAATTTGACAGGGTAAACTGAGGGTAACAATTTGAAACAATTTCTTCCGTGTATTTTCATTTTTTAAAAACAGGATACAGCAAAATTAAATGTTTCTAGTAATGTATATATTATTACTTGGATGTTGCACCAGATTTTCATGTACTTTGATGTACAGGCTAAAATAACGATATCACCCATCCACTATCTTTACCCCATCCCTTCTCCTTCCCTCCTCTCCTACAGGATGAACGAACTGATCAATAGATGAGGCCCATTTTACCAAGCTAAATTGACGACAAATTTTGCTCTGTCAATATATCAACGTATATCCTATACCATTTTACTGTATGTAAAATTACTTATGTCAAAGTCTGAATTAAACATGTTTTTTACATTAAATTAAAATTTTGGGATATGTAAAATTATGATTTCTAGAACGATAAGGCTCAATTTTAAAGAAATAGCCATCTAAAAAAAAAACAAGTTAAAATTGTTGTCCAAAGGGATAAGACAATTGCCGACAAATTGATGTGCCATTGTACATCCCAAATGATAAATCACTAAAATAACCCCTTCTGAAGATTAAAAGTGTAATAAACAGTTTATTGTCCCCTCTCTCTCTCTGTTAAAAATCATGTTTTTAATGGACGACAAACTAATTCAAATGATTAATTTATAGATGCTACGTATCTGAAAAAAAATTGTAAGAAACAACGGAAATCACTTGAAAATTGAAAGTGAAGGTTCCGTGTCAAACCTTAAATAATTTTCACAGGGTAGCGATGCAACTTTACAATAACTGGTTGTCTGTTCATCAGTCCAGAAGAAAGTTTGGGAATAGCCTCTTTCACAGGGTAGCGATGCAACTTTACAATAACTGGTTGTCTGTTCATCAGTCCAGAAGAAAGTTTGGGAATAGCCCCTTTCGTGGCAACGCCCATTAAGGGGCGATTCGTTGTATTTTGAAAATGGCTTTTGATAGGTTATTTTAGTTTAGGTTAGGTTATATTGGGTTAGGTGATTGCCCCGCAGGGTTAGAGCCCCCAGCAGTGGCTAGAAATAGGAAAAAAGCTACTTTGAAAATACGACAAACCCCACTACTTCGTTTTTTCTATGATCCGAAAGTTTATGTTGAATGCTGATTTGTCTGTTTATTAAGATCCAAAAAACGCTTAGACTTATTTTGCCCATTTATATAGTGGCACTTCTGATAGGAAGGTTTTAATCTAATTTTAAGGTCTGATGGCTTCGCCTCTAGCTTCTAAGAAATACGCTTCAAGTCTTGGTGGTAAACTCCAAATTTTTCTTTATTAAAGTGAATTGAGTAGTAGAAGGGCTTTTTTTCTCAGTAAAATGTCATAAACGGGGGACTTTATGTAGCCTTAAACCTGCCTAGGACCAGTATTGGATCTTCCTAAAATTGTTGACGATCAATTTAGCCGTTTATGATATCTTACTGGACATAAAACCAATTCTTACAAAAGCTAGCTTAAAAATGTCCAATTTGGAACAAAATTGTACTAGCAAATTCTTTTTACATGGGATAATGAAATTATCATCAATATCAATTTGCAAAATATTTGATTAGTTAATATAAAATCAAGGCTAGATAATCAATGAAATTAATCATTAAGGAATTATTTTATCAACATTTTAACATGAATGACTATAATCATTTGTGAAACCTAGATAACACAAATCAGTGTAATTTAGAATTTAACATTAAAAAACTTTAATTCACATATTTACCTTATAATTAAATTATATACACTCGGAAACAAAGGGTAAAAAAATAAGATTTTAGTTTAGATGTTAAACTTTAGAGTATTATTAAAATTTTAAATATGTTTAATAATATTGTTAATTTTTAATAAGCATAAAATTGTTTCACCAATATCAAAGAATGTTAATTTTAAATTTTTTACTTTTTCCATATTTTTATGTATATCAGATCCTATAGCTTGAGTATTTCATTTCTTGCAAAGTAAATATTCATATATTAAAAATTTTGTTGTATTAAATAAGGAAAGCCATCTACTCTTTCTTTTACTATTAATATTTGAAGCCTAATGAGGCAATCATAAGGGGGGAGGTGGATTTGCCACTTTCAGAAACCAAAAGTAAAACGCGTATGATCTCAGCCCATAAAATAGTTACAGCTCTACAATTCGGCACAGCAGTTGCTTTTATGAAGGCCGCTCCCGACAGAATTTTTTTCCCTTTTACACTTGTAATATTTCAAACATGTCAATATTAAATAAAAATTGCAAGTGTAAAATCTTAAAGTGTCAAGTGAAAATAACAGAGATATTTTTATGAAAAAAAAAGTTTATCTCAGATGACTGAAAATTGTCTATTATGGCGAGAAAAGGCAAAAAAAATCCGGCGGGAAACAGCTGGTATGTGGTCAGGGACTATATAAGGCCGGCGGAGATTTATCTTATTTGGGGCTTCAATTAATGTGTTTTGGAATAACAATATTTTTTTTATTATTGTCTTAATTAATAACAGTTAGGGAGTTGAATCCATTTTTATAGAAGCAGAAATATAATCTATGATTATGGTTTGGACCCTCCAAAACTGTAATCTACCCTTCCACTTTCCCCTCTCTTGGTAAAGATATCTTCAACGCCGATACGATTTTTGAAATATAAGATTCCACTTTTGCCTCTCTTGGTGAAGATATCTTCAACAAGAGAGACAAAAGTGGAATCTTATATTTCAAAAATCGTATCGGCGTTGAAGATATCTTCACCAAGAGAGGGGAAAGTAGAATCTTACATTTCAAAAATCGTATCGGCGTTGAAGATATCTTCACCAAGAGAGGGGAAAGTGGAAAGGTAGATTACAGTTTTAGAGGGTCCAAACCATAATCATAGATTATATTTCTGCTTTTATAAAAATGGATTCAACTCCCTAACTGAATAATATTCCTAATTATTTTACAAAAATCACGGCTTCTGCAGATTACAATTACAAGTGGTTGACACGTTTGGACACTTAACTGAATGAAGCAATAAATCACAGTTCACTAGAAGTCCCAAAAGTTGTTGAGCCAACCAATAACCGAAACGTAAATATAAAACTTTGGGGACTAGTGTTACAAACAGCCCAAAGTCCCTTCCCACCATAAAAAATCTTTAGACAAGCTTTATACATAGAAAAACACTTGATTTCAAATATTTACATTACATCCCAAACAAAATAGTTCTAAAAATTTGCTATAAGCATTTATCTAATAACGTGATTCAAATAGAAGTAATCAAAGTATCAAATATATCTCCTTTTTAGTAATATATTTGAAGCTGTACTAGGCATTAAAATTTTCATTATTGTATCTTTTACTAATATGCCTTAGCCTTGCAATGCAAATTAATGAGACTTGAAAAAGTACTTATTTCCATCTTGGCTATAAAAAAAAGGTAAATAAGTGTACCAAAGGATCACGCTACCTACTTCTTTAAAAAAATATTATAAATTCTTTTTAGACACAAGGAAATAATACTTTGCAAAAAACTAATAATAATTTTACTATCAGATTCATTGTCAATATCATTCAGACCCCAAATTATGTATAGTCTTTTAATATTTCAGGTCATACGTGACTCTCTTAACAAACTATAATCCTTATACTAAAGTAACAGGATGTTTGTCAGTCTGTGTGTCTGTACCGAAGGATCTCGCTAACCGCTGAACCGATCGGGTTCTCCTTAACAGGGTAGCTTCTCATAAGTCCCGGGAAGGTTTATAACTATTTTGGGGGAGGGTACCACCACCCTCCCAAGAGAAATGACAAAAAAATCGAAATTTTTAAAAATTTAGGGGAGACTTCAACGTCAAATAAGGTGGTATCGTACATAAAAAATTAACTTTAACAAACAAAAATATTTAAAGTGCCACTAGAGGCCTCTAGGGGCGTAGCCGCTAGTAATATATAAATTAACACTTAAGACTGATGCAAATGTGATAATGTAGCGGAAGGGATAGAACACCTTTTTGAGGATATCTTACAAGATGTAATGGGTACAAATGGTGGTTTATCAAAAAAGCTAGAACTTTATTAAAAGCCAAAGAACAGTAATTGAGTACAGAAGATTCTTTGATATCTACAATACAAAGAAAAATGATTTTTTAGCCCATAAGAATCGGAATATGTTTTTCATGCAATGTACTTATGGTGGTTTTAAGCAATTTTTGGTTTAAAGTTTTCTTTTTTGTTTGCTAGCTGTTATAAAGTTAACATTGCAATTAAACAATCAATAATAAAACCTAATAATTAGATAATTAAACAAATAATCAAACTTAATTTTCTTAATTTTTTTTTTAATGGATGCCATTGTCCTTGTTAAAGATTGTTAATTTGTATGGTTTTAATTTTTACAAAAACATATAGGACAGGAAATTCGCGAAATTTTCAGGGTCGCATTAAACAAGGTGTTCTATGAAAACAGCAATATATAAACTTGTCAAAAAAGGCAAAAATAAAGATGCTTTAAATGGACTTAAGTTTGAAATCATGGAAAAATTCTAACATGCCAGAACAAACAGAAAGACGGACCGATTCTAAAAAGCTTCCTTTAAAAAAAACAATGGCTGATATTTAAGATAGATGGCTGAATTTTCATTGCTATTATTTTCATTTATTTAAATTTATTTTGCACATCCGTATAAAAAAGTGATGGGATGTTTGGCTTTAGCAACGAATTTTGCTAACCCCTGAACCGAAACCTTTTCTACTTTACTCCATCCCCCCCCCCCCTCAGCCTTCTCTCTCAAGTTCCACTGGAGGCCTTTAGGGAAGACCAATAGGAAAAAAAACAATATACTAGAATTCATAAAATAAATTTTTTTACCTTTTTTGGACTGGTTAAAAATTCCATTGCAAAATATATTTTTATGACAATATTGTTATTTTGTAAGAACATCCTAAGTAAACATTGCTTGTCATTCATAGTTAGGAGGCATCGATTTTTAAATTGAAAAATTTGCATTTAGAACAAATGATAGTAAAATTGTATTTGCAAAGTGTTAAATGGCTTTGAAACATATTTTTATCCCCTGGATAAGAACTTGTTGTGAGACATTCTGAAATTTATGTATCGTCTTGTATTATAGACAATTTTTCAAGAAGGAAGGGAGGGAAGGGAATTTTATAAGTATCCAAAGTTTTTATAATCACGTTCTCTCAATTGTTGGCTCAAAAACTTTGAATACTTTTATTAAGTATTGATTTGTTGGTATCTATAAATCTATAAACCTAGAATTGGGAGAAATAGTTATTTATTATTCATTGCCCTACCCCTTGATAATTGCAGGCCTTTTATTTTTATCTTATTTAGTCGTTAAGATATTCAATAATATAATTCATATCTTCTGTCTGTCCTTAAATATGAACGGCTTTGAGGAAACGTTTATTTCTCAGTAGCTATTCAAGATAATGCCTGAAAATTTTTTTGTCCCTCCAGTATTTTTAGTCTGTTAGGTCCGAAGACTCATATTATTTTTTATATATAAAGGTTTTATAATTATCAATTTATTCATATTTTTCTGACTACTGAACACTTGCTACTTAACTCACCTTTTTTTTGTTTTACGCTTCTCATTGATGTTGTCATCCTTGTTTAATATTAAAGCCATGTCCTACACATTAAATGTTTAAGTATAGACGTATAAATAAAAAAAAGACTATCTGGCCCAAATGGTGAGGACCCTTTTCATCTGCTAACAAATTGCTTTTTGTTCTCTTGTAGCGACTTGTCTGTGTCTACATTTCCGAGGCTATTGGCTGATATTAAAAGATCAAATTGAAAGTCGGCACAGGGTCCCCATCCAGTGGGTAGAGTTACACATTGCTCGCTCCTTCTCTATCCTTCTACTTAAATTGCTAGACTACAATACAATTAATCATGGCATGTCCCCTGCCAAATAAAATCACTGTTGGCTTTCAAACAATGAAAACATTACTTTAATAAAATATTTTAGTTTTCAATTATTAAAATTTTGTATTTGGCAACTTTTGCTTAAGAAATATAGAATTGTCAGTTTCATAACATGATTTAAAGATGTCCTAATTTAAACAAGGATAACTTAAAAGAGAAGCTCAACAAATTAGACAGACAAACGAACAATGGCATACATAAAGTAACTGCAATTTTAAAAAAATGAAAAAGTGAATATATTTTTAATTATTAGCAAAATTTGTGCCTATTTGTAATTGTAATCCCCATTCAAAAATCATGCTAATAGGATTACTGCATCAAATAAAAAATAGATAATAATAACAGGAATTATCTTGCAGGGTTTCAAATAGACATACCCAAGATTTACAGTATTACAGTTGACTTTTTTACATCCTGCATTTAAAGAAAAATCACCTACCAATACACCAGGAATAAGGTATGGCCAACAAGCTAAATAAATCTAAAATAATATTTGGAGGACAAATAATTAGGTCGACAATTTTACTATGTTTATTTCCCCCAACGACAGCTGAGAATCATGTATAGGTTGTGTGATTTTTTTCCAAATTACTTTCATTGTTGGTATAAGCTGTCAATAACAACACATATACTAATATTTTATTTTGTACTAGCGGCTTCGCCCCTAGCCTCTAGGGAATTTGCCCTAAGAGGTTATTTTTAAAAAAATTAAGTATTTCTGATGCTGCCATTTATTTTAAAATAACTGCCTGAATAAAATGGTGAGGGATTTTTTTAGTTTTTGGGGGGTTGTGGGTGTCCCAACCCTCAAGAAAATAGCCTAAAACCACCACAGGACCAGTAGGTTTATTCTCTGAAGAGTAGAATCCAATCGGTTCTGTGGTTACCGAAATCTTAAGAAATGAAAGGACAGACGGACGGACATACGGATAGACATCATTCTACTTTGTATTATAGATAACTTTAAATTTGTTGAGATGGCAATGGCAGATAAATTTATGTTCCAATAACTTATCCCCGTGGAAATCAATGTAAATTAAATAGATATGTAATTTCAAGGGTTTAAAATTTGATCGACTATTGTAAAAAAATAGTCTTGGCCGCGCGACATAATATTAACAGAATAATGAACAGTATAATTGCATGCATAATCATATTGTCTTAATAACATGAAAAAATTAAGAAACAAAAATATTCTTTCCCCTTAATTTTAATCTACCAAATACATAATTCTTAACTGCAAGAATTGTGACATGATTTATTTATCTTCCATTGTCCTATACTTGTATCCCTACTCAGACAAAAGCCATGAGTAAAAGTCAAACATACAATTAGTAATGACGCAAGGAAAAGGCATTTCAAAAATTTCTTCAAAAATTTTGCGTCTCAAGGGCGAGAGGGTTAGGTTTTTAAAAAAAATATTTAGAATGGAGTAAAAGAAAAAGGAGAAATATATTAAAAAACAGCGTAGCAATTAAAAGCTAAAAAAAGTAATAATTCCGTTTAAATAGTACTAATTCTTATGTTAATTAAGAGTTTAACCTCATAATTATGAAATTGCTTGTGGGCGGACGGTTTAGAAAATCTTCTTGTATACATCGTAAAATGAAGATAATATGCTATATGTGTATAGAACTAGCGGTTACGCCCCTAGAGGCCTGAGGTCGCCCCACCCCCATTTTAAAAAGGAGGGCTATTATTTTCTAGTGGTGATTTCTCTTTTGGCGTTACCCTTCTCCAGATAGTTAAAAACTTTCAATGGACCCATAAGAAGGTAAATAGAAATATCAAATGCCTTTCTGATATTACAAAATTTCTTGAGACAAAAGTTGTCTTAATTTGATGATTCAATTTAAAAGAGATCTTACGGGACACACAAACGGATAGAGATGCAGAAATCCTGTTACTTTAGTACATAAGATTGACAATTTCAAATGTCAAATGCCTTCTATTATCATAAAACTAACAAATCAAACGCTTTACTATAGTCACACAAGTTTGACGATTCCTTGACTACAGGTTTAAGAGTTCTTACTGATAGACAGACAGACATAGATCCTGTTACTATAAAGAACTTTTATATCAAATTCTTTGCTGATGTTGTACAATTTCAGGCGACAAAAGATGTCCGACGATGGAGATTCTATAACCACAAGTTTGGACAGTTACCCCTTCTCTCCCACCTCCCCCTGGACTCATGGAGTTCCTTCAAGGTTAAGTCAGAGTTCTATACATGTTGTATTGCTACTATCCTATTATATAAAGTAGTAAGCGTTTTTTGTCTGTCCTGATTCTCGCTAACCGCTAAACCGATATTGTTCTCCTTTACAGTGAAGCTTCTAATAGGTCCTGGGAAGGTTTTAAACTATTTTTGAGTAGGGTGTGTTCACCCCCCCCCTAATTTTTTAAAAACTCTTTTGTAACTCAAATTTAAAATGGGATGAGGTCGACTTTTCCCCCTCCTACCTTAAGAGCCCCTAGAGGCGTAGCCGCTAGTATAACAATAAAGTGTGTCCATCCGTCTGTATGTTCATATGTTTGACTGAGTCAGTCAAGTATGCCAATTCACTTAACATTACCTAAAAAATGATTTTGTTTACAAAGTGCATCTCAGCTCTGTCTATATATTCTTTAACAGTTTCCTACACTTCAACCAGCCCTTTCTTGTCTTTTGTTGGGCCCTAAAGACCGCCAAAACAACGATCTCCAAAAAGTTTGTCTGTGTGTGAGTTTGTGAGTCCAACTTTGTTCCTTCTCCGTTTCTCATTCTTTATTGGATTTACAATTGTTTTGGACTAAAAGATTTAGAAAATAATTTCAGTTTTTCTGGTATTTCTCAAAATAGCAGGATGTATGTGTGTCTGTCTAAATGTTATTTTGTGTACCTTTGTAATTTTTGATCGAAAGGACTGTATTTTTCGAAAAGGCATAAGTTTTCAACAAAAAAAAATCTTTGTCTAAACAATTATTACTAAAATTTTACTTTAAATTTATCATTTCATTTCAGATACAACATATTTTTGAAATGGCAAACATAACAAATTATTTGATTTTCAGGCACAACAGATTCGGCTACCCTGTTTATCCTGAAAAACAGTTTGGGCTGCCCTCCCCCTCGGGTCCCGTATCATTTTCTGGAGTGTCTACGGTTTCCCAAGGTATATTCCTCCATAGTATCACGGACAGACCGATAGACCAAGATTGTTGTAGATTGAAGATCTATTCATCAGCAGAACAAATCACCTATCTCTGGTTTCAGGACAAACGCAGGAGTCCCAAACGTCAGAGTGGAAAAACGCAGGAGTGTTAAAATATTAATTTGATTAAGTATTTCTATACAGGTTAGGTTAGGTTAAGGTATGAATTTACAATGAAGCTCCTCGAAGGGGTTGGGCATTTAAAAACGTATAAGATAGTTTAAATAGATCTGGTTAGGTTATGTTTCCACTCCGACGTTTGGGACTCCTGCGTTTGTCCTAGGACCCTATCTATCTAAGACAATAGCTTCATCTCAGATTACAGCAGATTTAATCAATTCCTTACAGAATTCTTATATCCTCCATAGATCTACCGACAGACCGATGAACAAATAATGAAGACTGGATGCTTATATTGTTAATTGACATGATAACATGCTGAGTAACATTTGATTAACTTCTCTATTTAGAAACTAAAAACTGCCCAACAGTAACTTCGACTGTAGTGTTAAATAAAATACTCTGTATATTAAATTTAAATTCATATTTTTTTTTGTATTTTTAGGTGGTCCTTGTGTCATTGGAAATCAAACAGCTTTATTGAACCATAGGTAAATTAATTTGTAAAATAATTTTATAGTAGATTTATATGTTACTAACAACGGCTACTCCTCTAGAGGCCTCTAATCGACACCCCAACTTTAAATTTAGTTTAAAAGAAACATGATTTTTGTATGATTTTTTAAAAACCGTTTTCATTTCTTCCATCAAGTCCAAACTTTTTTTATCCCTCTCTCGTCATTTATATGACCCTTTGGACATCTAAAACGAAAGTCTCCAAAAAAAAAAACTCGTCTGTTTATCTTATTATGTCCCACTTTTTCAAACTCACACTACCTTTGGAAAATTAATCTTGTTATTCCTTTATTTTTGGGTGGGGGGGGGGGGGGGTCTAATTTTCCTTCCCCAAAATAGTCATAAAACTTCCCTGAGTAAAAAAAGCTCTTCGCTACTTATGAATGTTGTCATCCTTTTTTATAATTATATAATTAAACTTTATTTTTTTAGGAAAACTAAGAAAAAGAAGAGTGGCTCGTTTTGGAAACTTTTTTTCTAATCTCCGCATATTTTATTTATTTACTGTAATTTTTCAAATAAATATATTATATACCTTTTTTTTATTTTATAATATTCGATTTTATAATTTTTGCTTGTCAGTATCACAGGTATGTTTGACATATCTACTTATCTATATATTTGATATTAGCGGATACGTCTCTAGACGCCTCTAGGGGCACTTTAGTAGGGTGAGGGAGTCGACCCTTCAGGGAGTGCACATAACCTCTCTAAAAATATTTATAAAGCTTTCTTTACCTATTACTCTAAAGGGAATCATAACGGTGCAACGTTCCATTATAGCTTTTGTGTTAAAAGTGTAATATTTGTTTTTACAAAGTTGGTATAAAATCGTCAGGGTTGAATTCAAATTAAACCATACTTTTAAATATTTAGAACTATGTTGATGTTTGGTAGCTAAAACAAGATGAATTCCGTTAGCCAAAAATTTAGACAACTCCTGCTTACTTACTATTGGTTAAGTAAGGTTCCTTTTAGTTTTATATTATAGTATGGAGCAAGGTTTCGTGATTTTCTAATAAAGAATTTAAATTATAAATTTTATTCAACTGTGCATATATGTTTATTTAATAAATTATTATTAAATGATCCGTTTACAATTAAAATTATCATTCTTGTTTTACATAAATAACCAATCCGCGAATGATTCTCGATTCACCGATAAAAAATCTTCTAACTTCTTCGAGACCTTTCTAAAGAGAGCAACAAGTTTCCATACAAGTGGTTTTGCGAGAAATTTTGGTGCCCATTCACTTCCGCATATGTACCACATTAAAAAATGATTATACAATATATCTGGATATTATGACAGAGGGGAAAATTGTCGCCAATTTATGTTGCTAACATGGACATCATTTTTAGCCAGCTACAAGAATCACTTTATTAGAATACATGATAATCTGGGATAAGATCTAAGTAATAATAAATCTAGTAAGACCGCATATAATTACAACAGCGAAAATGATAATAAATGCGAAAGTAAATTTACACCTTTATATTAGAGAGAGAAAGTGAGAGAGAGAGAGAGAGAGAGAGAGAGAAGGGGAAAGAGCAACAGGTAAAAAAAGAGAATAAAAGAGTGGATAGATAAAAAATTGTTATAAATATGTGTATAAAAAACTCGGATAGCCACTAAGGACTCGGTTACTTTACTAGTTAGGGTTTACATATTAATCTTCATACACTTATAAAGTAAGTTAAACATCATATTTGTATTATGGTTTATTCTCTTTTTTTCTAAATAAATAAAAGATGATTTTTAATGAAAGTAATACATATGCAAGGGAACAACCATTGAAAAAATAGAAAAGATTTAGATTTAAGATTTTAATTATCAGACCGAAAATTTTAGTTTTAACCAACCAATTATTTTCTTAATATGACGGGTGTTCTTCTATGATTTTCCTAATTATCTAAAAAGCTTGGTATAAAAAGCTGGCTGTATGAAAGTTGAATTTAAATTTTCAAAGTTCTAGATTATCAAAGCGAGAATTTTAAAATTATGGATTTTTACAAAATCATTTAAAATTTTTGTAAAATATAAGCCATATATATATTAGTTTTAAACATTTAGCATTTAATAAGGAAGCTTTTTTAGGTATTATAATTAGGCAGCGATTTTAAAAACTACCATTTGAGAAAAAACAATTTGGTTTATAGCGGCACAAAAGTCAAGATTGATAAATTATATTAATTTAAATAAAAAATCTTCATTGATCATAATTATTGTATATTTTCAATCCAAAAAAAGTATTAAAAGTTCTTCATTTTATCATAGTTATTATTTTTTTTTAAATAAAAAAGTCTTAATTGAAATTATTTTTCAATTTTCAATCTCAAAAACTAGCTATGCATTTAAAACATTCTAAACTAAGTTTGGGCAAAATTCATTGTATACTTAGTAAAAATACAAATTTTTTTTGAAAACTAGTTGTATGTTCACTACTCAATACATATAAACTATGATGAAATAACTAAAAAACACATTTTTTTTGTGATTTCTAAAATGTCATTCACATAATTAGTTAGTTGATTTGCAGATTTCAAGTTAGGTTGTAACATTTACATTTTATTTTATTAAACTATTCAAGTTTCAAATCCAGAAATTTTTCTTAAATGTTTATTTTCAAAAATATTAGAGTTTAGAATATTTTTTTGTAGAATAATTCTAATTATATTAAAAGTATAGATTATAAATGATTTAATTACATGGAAAAGTTATACCCTGGGTAAATTATAGTATAGCAAATGAACAGATTCAATTTTGATGAATGAAAATGATAATAATTTAGTCTAAGTTCATACATTATATACCTACTTCTTACTAATAGAGAATGTCAGCAAACCTTACTAGCTTATCTAAGAACAGATAAATTTTTTTTATTACTTTGTTAAAGCTTTGAATTATATAAATTTACACAACATTTCAAACTATAATAAAGCTAAAATAGTCTCAAAAAACGAGCGGCTAGAGCTGTACTACACAATAAGAACACACTGCTAAGTAGAAAATATATTTCGCTTAAGCTAAAATAATTTCGCCTTGTCTCAATTTTTTTTTTAATGATAAAGATAAAGGTTTGCAAATAAGGGGCCAAGGAGGCAATAATTTGATTTTAACCCTAACAAATTTTTATTTTAAAATTTATTGATCATAATCCAACTCTAGAATTTAGACATTCAACTTTAATGGGAGTTGATCAATTAGAATTTAGAAACAGTCCTTAGGTTTTTAGTTGAGAGATTGGATTTTGAAATTCTTACAGTAATCTTTTTATTTCAGATAGTTAGGAGTTTGAGCTTGTGTGAGTTAGATGATTTGTTTAGTTCCTTGTTCCACACACATCAGAGCAACATGTATTCTTCTTTTAGTCAGACTAGGTAACCTTTCAGCATTCTTACCATAAAGTAGTAATTTGTCTGAAGCTAAAGATCTCATAAACTGTTGGTCTGAATTGACTATTTTTTTCAGGGAAACTTTACAAATGTCTTTTTTTTTGGGGGGGGGGGGGGTTAGGCTATCCCTGACCCTCTCAAACAAGGGCTTCCAAGCTTTTTCATTTGGTGGAGGCAAAAATTCAAAATTTTGGGGAGGGGGTAATCAACTCTTCACTCCTTCCCCCCCCCCCTAATTGGACGTCCTTGCTCTCGAAGTGGCTAGGGATAAAACAACTTGTACTAACTATAAAGTAATAGGTTATATTTGTTTGCCTACTGCTTTATATTTTATCATTTTAATTGTAGAGTAATAGGGTGTATTTCTGTGTCCACCAATTGAGATTTCATTGACTCAATTATAAATATTCTCTGGTCTATTATTAAACAAAATAATTTTAATTTTCTAACTTCTCAAAAAATGCTTTGGACCCAAAAGCTCAAAAGTCTTTTTAAAAAATATTTTATTAATATCTTGGAATATTTGAGAAAAAAAACATAAATATAGGTTTCAATTTTGGTAAAAATACAAAATTGACAAAAAATGTATTTCTTGGTATTTTGATGACATTAGCAAATATTTGTGTATTAGTGTTGGTGGGGTTTGAAAATATAAATATGAATAAAAAGGAATTCATTCATTAAAGAATTGCAAATATTTTTTTCTCTCACAAAGATAAAATGCATATTGCATTTATGAAGTCATAGGCTTACAAAATAAATTCACTTTAAGATTTTTAGCTTTTTCTTGCCAGTTGTTTATTTTTGTACTTTTTATCAAATGTTCTAATGTGCCAAAATGTTCAGGTATGGAAAATGTAGTCTCAGTTGATAACCCCAGTGCAGACCTGACTAAGGAGGTGGAGCCCGCGCTGCCTGGCTTCACCATCGATTTTGACCCTCAGTTCGACTCCCTGACAGCCCCAATTCACACAATCCAGAGCCATCACAACAGAAACCCTCAATATGGCAGTAACAAAGACGATTTTACTGATGACAAAGACAACTTTATGTACAGAAATTATAATTATGACACTAAAGACGACATTAGAATTGCAGAAACTGCTGTAAATTTGAAAAGTAGACAAAGGAATGTTATGCCTACCCTGGCAGACCTACCAGCTTACTTCGATGACCCTGAAAACAATGAAGACATGGATGTTTTATCAGATACCTACAAAGCGCCTGCTATCATACACAATCCTTATTCATATATCCTGGGCCAAAAAGGGGTAATGCCAATATTTTTTGACAATCAAGCACCCAGACAAAGAAATCCTCAATCAATTGACAGGCCCTCATTAACAATCCTACCTTGGATGACAAAATTACTAAGACAACAATCAAGAGAACCTCAACTTACCACCAATAATGATCAATTAGATTCAAATGAGAATGATCTCAGAGATGGACATGATAACTATGAAGCTGATAGTGAAACTTCAGAGGCAGATTTGTGGCTGAAAAAGAGAACATCAGAGAAACAAGATAAAGAGCTGGAATATGAGAGAGAATTGAATAAGATCTATGACTATGGATTGGCATTGACAGAAAAACAGGTATATTTTTTTTAGCTTTATTCTGATTGAATTTTTATTTCAACTTCTTTTAATTACCTTAAAATTTTCATGAAAATGGAAAAGTATCAAATATTTATGAGCATTTAAAACCTTATTTAATTAGGCCAGAGGAGAAATAACTTCTTAATATCTTTTTTTTCTAAACAAATATTTAACATATCTTTTATTTAACTTTTGAATATACTTGAGTTTTACAATTAGTGTTATAAAATCTAGCAACCTTGAAATTATTAAATTAATTTAATATATTTTAGGATTCAAGAAATGGAGGGCTAGAAATGTCTGAAGAAAATTTGAGAGATTTGAGCAACACAGTTCCTAGTGAAAAAGACCACCTGGAATATCAGAAAAACGTTTCTAAAAGTGATATCAATAACAACAATGATATCAACATTGATTCCAGCCAAGATGATGAGGAAACTGAAATCGGCGGCCTAGATAATTTCAGCGGTCAGATCGGCTACACAACAGCTGTGCAGAAAAAGCGGCGGATGGAGGGGAAAAAGGCGCATGGGAAGAAGTTGTCATCACAACAAGGGCATAGTGTGCAAAACAAGAGGTGGAGCTACTCTCAGAGGTCCAGAGATAACAGGCACATGAAAAATATTCTAAGTAAGTTAATTTATATCTTTCTAGAACACTTAAATTCATTTTTATACAAAATATAGAAATTTAAATGCAATCCAAAGGTTTTAGGCTATTTTTATAAAATATAACCTTAAAAAACTCAGCTCCTCGGACAAGGGGTGAACTCAGTTTGTATATTGTGAAATATAATTAATCAAAAGATGTTTTCAATACTTTTTTCTGACTCATTAATTGTTTAAATCAAAGAAAACTAATTGTTCCGAAAATCATTTGATTAACTTTAAACAATATAAAAATATAAAAACTAATATTATATTGTTTTCTTCTCTTTTAAAAATCAATGCTTTATTTTACAATACAAAAAAACCAGTCTATTCGCCCCTAGCATTTAGAGGACTCACCTTTGGGGTAAAGAAGGGAGAGTTCAAAAACTAGCTTAAAAATACCTAAAACTTTAAAAAGCTTACATGATTAGAGCAATAATTTAAAAATCTTTGCATCAAACAATCAAACTTAGATGAGATAAATCTTTTTTTGTATTGCAATATTTGATGGATTTGTTTTGTTTAGGAATATCTAAGCGAAGTCCAGCGTGTATCCGACGGTGTCTTAGCCTTCAACTCTTGCATCCAGCTCAATGCCACAATATCTGTTGATACCTTTTTGTACTTAGCCCCAGTTTCTGCCAGGTTTCTGCCAGCTGTTGGCAAATCATTCAGCAAATTCCTGGGTAGAAATGAGTCCTGTTCTTTGGATAGAGGTATGTTCTTGTTTTTTATAGAAAATCATGAAATTTACATTAAAGTAACAGGATGTCTGTCTGCATGTAAAAGGGGCATATCAACCATTAAACAAAAAAAGAGATATCTCATTTGCAGAAAAACTTCAGTAAAAACTACATTGAATCGTTTTCCTTACGATGAACCTTTCTGTCTAAAATAGGCCCTATCATTATGATGTACATCATCTATTAGAAATCAACCAATTATATAAATTTGCTTTTTTGGCTTTAATCAAGGAGGGAGGGTACAAAAGGCTGTAAATTACACTAGTACCCTAAGTTTATAAACATGACCTATCACGTAAAAGTTAAAAATTCTGATTGGCTGTGTTTAGGTGTTCAAACATTTCAAACAATGATTTTAATACACTTAAGTGTGGTTTTTATTATCATCATTGGGCATGTACATCAATTTAACGTTTAATGTCCCATACCTTTAGCTTTCTGGTTTTATTGATTACAAATAGTCAAACGTCTTGTTAAATTCAAAGTTACTATTTTAAATTTTGTCTGTATTATAAAATAAAATTAAACAAATAACAATTTTCATTTTTTTTCAGGTTTTGAGGAACATTCAACTTAAGAAAAATTTGTATCAATAAAATAAAATAACTTTTACCTCTGATTTTTAATAATTGATAATAATAAATAATATATAATTTAATAATAATTTGTTTATAAGATACTGTAAAAATAATGTATTGATATACCTATGTAAATGATAATAATTATAGTATTTTTTACAGTATTAATTAGCATTTGTTCTATATTTGAAGGGATTAAAGATAATTAACCCTCCTCACCCCTAAGTTGTTAGTGCTTAAATTAGATTTGAATAACAGCTTTTATTTGATATTTTGAAGGATCTAAAATTATTGACATTGTCCTACTCCTCTATTGTTATTATTACACTATAAGGTAATATGTAATTTTTATGAAATAAGTTTATTTCTATACCCTTCCCAAAACTCTCAAACCCAACTCAAAATTAAGCATTTAAAAAAAATTGTGGCCCCCTTTTGGTTCAAGTAAAGTTGCCTATTTTTTTGTCATTTAATGAGTCCGGTGCCTAATACCAAAACATTAATTAAATTATTAATTGTTAATTAATATTATTATTAATAATTATTTGAAAATAATTAATATTTATGCCATTTTATAATTGTGAAGTAACTAATTATATTTCCTCTTTTTTGTATTTATAGAGAAAAATGTAATAAATCTATTTATAGTTTTTAAGAAATTGTTTTTTTTTAATGCGAAGCTACTCTATATTTAACTGTGTTTGGACGTCCGGCAGTCAATCTTTTGAAGGGGCAAAGCAGTTTTCTCAGCTGTTATTCAAGAAAGACTGGTTTGGAGGATATCCCTTACCATAGATAAAAGCACGTCAGCCTTTCAGTCATGTATCATTTATACATTGATTTGCGAAGGTTTGGTGAATTTCTACCTTCTATCCGAATTACTACTGAACATCTACTCTAAAACTCAGATAGTCTGTTGGTGCATCCATGATTTTCTTGAACTTCGCTACTTATGGATGTTGTCATGGTGTTGTCTAAGCGAAGCTTTTCTACCTTTAGATAATGTAATTTAGACAATTATAAGATAATCATTCTAATGATTTCAAACCTTTCTCTAAGATTTCTGATACAACACGGTACATGTTGGTTTTCAAGTTTTATTTTTTTACTTTATAATTTGTTTCATTACTGTTTAAAGTGTTTCACTCTATAATTGGTTATGTTCAAATAGCTGTTTCGTTCAGCTTTACTTCATGGATGATGCCATCCTTGTTTTAAACGAGGATTACGTTATTATTTAACATTTTCATTCCATTATCTTTAACACTACACATGAGAAAAAATTGCGTATACAATTCTTAAAAGATAAAAAATAATTTAAAATCCCGTAATCAATATATTTCATGGTTGTATTGGCAAGGAACAGTTTTTGTTTTTTTCTCTAAATTATGCATTTATTGTATCAACATAATAACATCTTTAGGATATAATACAGTAGTAGGTTATTATGTATGTCTGTTAAGATATATGTCCTAGGATTGATTTAGGCTATTTAATTTTTAGAATTAAGTCTATTTTTTACATTTCCTTTCCCTGTAATCTATATTTGACTGCATTAAAATGCCTATGAAACGAGTAAATAAATCCATATTTCCTAGTACTTATTACTGTTCTTAGTATACTCATAAAATTGTTAAAAAGTAGTTTAAGATAAGAAATTTTAGTTTTTCATGGATAAGGAACCAGGGTTTTGAAAAACAATTTAGAATTTATAAATATTAATTTATCGCATCGAATTATTAACAACTTTCTGCTAATATTAAAATATTAAATAAAAACCAGTTTTTTAGCCCAGGGGGAAATGGGCCGAAGTCATAGGCCAGCAAAATTGGTATTTATTTTATGATTTTTACTTCTTTTTGGTTAGGTTACAAAAAAGAATTTTACCCCAAGTTTACCAAAAACAAAATATCCAACTTTTCATCAATTCTGTATTGAATTTATTTGCTGAATCACGGTCCCTGACATAGTATAGATAGGGTGTTTTAAACTTTCTGGCAAATATTTTGGATAATTAAAAAAATCAACCTTGTTTCTTTTTTTATATTAACATAAATATATATGTATAGTAACCCTTGTGTTAAAAAAGTAGGATGCCTTTCTGTTCATATATGTGTATCTGAACAAAAGTAAAAGACTAGTAGTAATCTGCCTACATCTTGAGGGATAAAACAATCGGCGATACATTGATGTACATTCTCAATTATGACAAACAAAATTAACCCTTCCGGAAATCAAAGTGGATAAGTTTGTATTTTGTATTAAACAATATGATTCAATTATAATTCTCATAGTTTTTAAGTCAATTAATAAGAAAATGTTTTTGAAACTTTTGGTACCAGATTATTTTACAGTTAAAATACCCTATCAGGTATGCATACAAGTTTAATGGTTTTGTCCAAAACGTGGTAAATACTGACATTCTGCACAACGTTTTATGTGAATGTAAAGTCTCTTCTTTGATATTTAAATAATTTTTAAAACCTCCTATCAATAAGGGAATTATACTTTGAAGTTTATCTCTAAAGAAAATGAATTTAGTAAACAGTGATATTAGGTCAAGTAATTATATATGCAATAAAATTTTTAAAATGTATCAACATTTATTTTTTTCATTAATTAGGTCAAAGCATTATAAGTTTTAATCATCAAAAAACAATTTTAATTATGTTCAAAAGTATAAGCACTGTGGTAAAAGTATTAAAAAAAATTAAATTAAGATTCGACAATAACTTTTTACATTCATAAGCTAAAAGCTATGGATCAGGTTTGGACAATGGACGATAAATTGATGGACATCTCTTCTTCTGGAAAGTTAAATTATTTGTTGAAATGTTTTGACACTAAATGTTTGTACCTACCAATCGATATTTAATCAAAATACCCAAAGTTTTAAACTCAACAGATTAAAGTGTTAATAAAACTTTAACGGAGAGACGACGGACAAAAAAAAGCGTCGCTTTACTGCAAAATAAAACTTTATGTATGCTTTTAATATGAAAGGTATCTGAGCAATTTTGCAATATGGGGGTTTGTCTACACTGTAACTCAAACATTCTACAGCAACATCAGATCTTCCCTAAGGAATTTTTACTTGTAATTGACAAATATGATACATATTTAAATAGGGATCTTAAGGGATAAGACAATGGATGATAAATTGACGAATATCCCTAATGATGATAAACAAAATTACCTTGTGGTAGATTTAAAGATTAGTTTAATTGATTGAAAAGATTGCCTTTTCCTAGTTTTAGGTTCTAGTGTAATTTACAGTCCAATGTCCCTTCCCTCCTTGTTAATTTGTCAATTCTCGAGTAAAAAATTCTTAAACCCAGTAATGAGAGTTCGACTCTTACCGCCGAGGAATCAACCGCCCATCCTGTGACAAGTGCAAAACCAATCTTGGAAACAGACACGAATGACGAACAATGTGAAACAGAAGGGAATGTCAAAATAAGCAACACTGATAGGGAATCTATCAATGAAAAAGATTCTAATCCTGAAATTGATGCCAATGAAAATGAAATTGTTGAGGTTGAAACAGGGCAGACTCTCAAAACTGAAATTCCTGAAAATGACACATTTCATGAAACTGATACTACAAGCTCGGTTGACGAAGACCTTATTCTTGAAAAAGATAAAGATGGAGTCAAAACAGACCAGATTCTAGAAGACTCCAGTCCTAAATTTACTGCAAATGCCCTGCTCATTGAAGGCCTTATTTTTGAAATTCAGGGAAGTCAACTTAAAGATGTGAAAAAAGAACATAGTGACAAAGGTTCTATTTCTGACAGTGAAATGGTCGAATGTCCCAACTCTGCTCAAAATCAGAGTTTGGAGGGTTCTATTTATGCAATGTCTGAGCTGGAGAAAGAGGACCTTGTTCATGAAAGTGAAGATAACAGCAGTGCCAGTGATTCGAGTTCTGATGTATTGGAAGATGGTCCGATAGAGCATTTGCATGAAAATGGGTAAGTTATAATCATTTATCGCATTGTAAAATAGACAGTTTTCCGCAGATAGTAAGATATAATTTTTCAAAACCGGTTTTAATATTGCGGAAATAGGGTGGTTGATTCGGAACCATACTAGAAAAAGCTTTGGCCAGTTTATTTACCATTTACTACATTTTTTTACTTTAAATAAAATGAAATTGATATTGATACACTCATCCTTAAAAGCTCAACCGCTAGCTCAAAGTGAAAACGTATCCAATATAGATCAGGTTCATTTTAGGTTCATATATTTGTTATTATTTGTCCCAATTAATGCTATAATAGGCGTTTGGCAATAATAGTGATATTTTGGAAAATACCTCAAGTCACTACTATGCACTGCGTACGACAAAACATAATAATGTTAGGTATCTTTAATTTGATGAGCTGAGCTGGATCTTTAAATCATTTTAGTGGTGAGCCAGATCGGGGTGAGCCAACTTTCCACCAATGAGAGCACAGCATTTTATGAAATGCCGCGCTGTGATTGGCTGAAATTCGGCTCACCCCGATCTGGCTCACAACTAAAATGATTTAAAGATCCAGCTCTGTAGAAAAAGTTTAGAAATATATAATTTACTTTAAAGCTGTGCTTTAAAGAATTGAGGACACGTGCACACATCCCACTATTTAAGAAAGTTGTTATTATCTTGACAAGTACAACAAAAACCTATAAAAGTAAAAAAAACCTGTTAAAAGGATGACAACATCCCTAAAAGCAACGCTTTTAAATCAGACGGTAGAACAAACAAACAACAACATTTAAGAATGCCAGAACTTAATAAGCACAATATTAATAAAGTTGACCAAAATAGTAAAAATGCTTAAAGACAGGTTTCTGTTTAAGGACATACTTACATTTTTGGGGCTTGAATTATATTATAGAGATTCTTCGCTAATTTGAATGTTTCTTTTTGTCCCAGAAATCATAATTCCAAAAATCAGATGAATAATATAGAACTACATATATCATACAAAAAAATTGTTATCAAAGCTATAAATAAACATGTTGAAAATAAAGGTACATACTTTCTGGCTACGATTATAGAGTTGTTACGCTTTCTAAATATTAGTACCTAACTCTTACAGGAGTTATAATCTAAGTTTAAAATCGATAGAACTTTTCTAATAGTCCTAAATTATCGAGCTTTCCGTTAAGGACGTAGGACAGGCCATAATTATAATAAAAATTCGCTTAAAAACTAAATAATTCTTAAATTTGATAAGTTACATGCACGTTTAGCATGACGAATAAAAAAGTATTCAGTAATAATATAAAGCGAAGATTTTTCTATAATTAAGGTTAATCCGTCCATCTATACGTACGTAACAGCTAGTTCGTTTTGTTCTTGTAGGCATGTTAAAATCGTCTATTTGATTTCAAACTTTCCATTTTTACAACAATTTTATGTAAGATAGACTTCTCTTATTTGTCTGTTATTTTAATAATAACTAGCAGCTTCGCCCCTAGCCTTTAGGGGCTTCGCACTATGAGGTAAGGGAAAGTCAACCCGACGAAGCCCAATCTGTCCCACTTTTGAGCAAGACGATTCCTATATGGCGTCATATAAAGGGAAACGAAAAAGGGAAGGGGGGGGGAAGAAAATTTCTTCAAAAGAGATGGGAGAAAAGGGAATCGTCTTGCTCAAAAGTGGGACAGATTGAGCTTCGTCGTCAACCCTCCTATATAGAATTTGTTAAAGAAAATATGCACTGCTACAGCCTACTTAAAAAAATGGGGTGGGGGATTTTAGTTTTTTTGGTGGATGGGGGTGTCCCACATGACCAGTAGGTATTATTCCTGAAAAATAGGCTATTTTACTGCTTTCCTTACTCCTTAGAATACATAGCTCCTAGATGCTTGGAGCGAAGCCGCTAGATATTTAATATAATATTGAGATTTTTAACTGAATATTGCTTCGATACATATGAATATAAATGACCTTGTTTTATGACATAAAATTGAAGTGATACTTAAAATTTTAATGATTTTGTTGAAAAAGTTTGTTGATTTTAGGAAATTCAATTATCTATAAACAAGAAGATGATTAAAGTCCCTCACCAGATTATGACGTCATACGATAGAATAGCCAATGGTAAAATTTATGCTGGTCTCTAATTGGTTATTTTATCGTATGACGTCATAATCTGTTGAGGGACTTTAATCATCTTCTATAAACAAGCACTTTTTATAATCTAATAACGGTTACACCACCATTAATTTTAGTTTGAAAAAAGAAAAAGTAAATATTTCTAAGGGTTATTTCTCTTAGGAAAGTTTCTTCTTTTGATAATTTTGATTTACCAAATGTAATATTTAACGTAATTATTTTTTGTAGAAAATAAAGAAGAATCATTAGAGTCAGTGGCGTGCGAACCGAAGGGGGCAGTTGGGGCAATCGCCCCCCCCTAACGACCAAAACGCCCCCCCCTGCCCCCCCCTAGCAACCGCCCCCCCCTGCCCCCCCCTAAATGTTAAAAAATGCCCCATTTTGCCCCCCCCTGGTCAACAAAAATGCCCCTTTTTGCCCCCTACCCTACAACAAGCAAAACTATCCCAGTTTCCAAAAAAAAGATCAAGAAATACTTCAAAAAAAATTTTTGCCGCTTCGCGCCAAACAGACAGTTACTATTCATTCAACCTTACCAATCTTTTTAATTAGTGTAGAAATTGGGTTATAATCTTTTTTCACTGAACATAACAAACCAGGTTATAGGAAGTATTTTATTTTGTATAATATAAACTTTTTACCAGAGAAATTTGTACATCCCCAATGATGATACACAAAATTACCCCTTATATAGATTACCAACCAATCAAAATTCCATTAAAGTCCCTAAAGTTGTTGAGCCAACGAATAAGAAAATTTTATATGAAATATTGGGGACTAGTGTAATAAATAGCCCAAAAACCCCTCCCTCCCTGCATATTTGAAGAAAAAAATTTGCGCTTCGCACCCTTCTAAATGGTTTCTGCTATGAAATATTGGGGACTAGTGTAATAAATAGCCCAAAAACCCCTCCCTCCCTGCATATTTGAAGAAAAAAATTTGCGCTTCGCGCCCTTCCAAATGGTTTCTGCTATGAAATTTTGGGGACTAGTGTAATAAATAGCCCAAAAACCCCTCCCTCCCTGCATATTTGAAGAAAAAAATTTGCGCTTCGCGCCCTTCCAAATGGTTTCTGCTATGAAATATTGGGGACTAGTGTAATAAATAGCACAAAAACCCCTCCCTCCCTGCATATTTGAAGAATAAAATTTGCGCTTCGCGCCCTTCCAAATGGTTTCTGCTATGAAATATTAGGGACTAGTGTAATAAATAGCCCAAAAACCCCTCCCTCCCTGCATATTTGAAGAAAAAAATTTGCGCTTCGCGCCCTCCCAAATGGTTTCTGCTATGAAATATTGGGGACTAGTGTAATAAATAGCCCAAAAACCCCTTCCTTCCTGCATATTTGAAGAAAAAAACTTGCGCTTCGCGCCCTTCCAAATGGTTTCTGCTATGAAATATTGGGGACTAGTGTAATAAATAGCCCAAAAACCCCTTCCTTCCTGCATATTTGAAGAAAAAAATTTGCGCTTCGCGCCTTTCCAAATGGTTTCTGCTTTTTATCACAATGAAAGGACAAGTAATTTTTTTTATTTTTTGCACAGTTCATTATACTTTGGTTTTTATGGTACGATAAATTTTTTTGTGGATTATAATATTAAAAAAAATAAAATTTCTCGCTGTTTCGAGCATCCAGTATGTAATTTACTTTGACTGTCATCACACAACATACAGGAAAAAGGATTTGTGACTTTTTCTACCTAAAATATGTATTTATTTAAACAGATGCTCTTTAAATCTACTTGTCTGTATTCTTATTAATGATTTTTTGTGCTTTGCTACTTAAAGATGTTGTCATCCTTGTTGTCAAACAATAAAGAAATATTTAATATCATTTTTTCATATTAGGTTAATTTTTGGTAAATTATTTCCAAAATGAGTGTTTTTATCTCCCCCCCCCCCTTCAATTTTTTTTAATTGGGTTATTCATCCTTCCTGCTGTGATTTTATAACATCCCCTTCCACCCATTAAAAATGTTTTGTGGTGGAGGGGGGGGAAGGTTAAATTATCTTCTGTACTTTTTTTTCGAAGATGCCTTCTAGCTCCCTTCCCTTTGGTCATCGCAGGGTGGGGAGAAGGAATGGGGGAGAAGAGATGGGGGGGGGAGAGATGGGGGGGGAGAGGTGGGGGATATAAATGGGAAATAGGGATGGGGAAGAAGGGATAAGGACTAGGAGGCCCATAATCAAATAATCCCACCCCTTAAAACGCCCTTATTTAAAATTAGTATATATAATCAAAATGCCCCCCCCTAAAGCAAAGTGCCCCCCCGGGGCACTTTGATTCAGGGGGGGGCAAAATTTTACAAAATCTTCAAAATGCCCCCCCCTAGACAAAGTGCTTCGCACGCCACTGATTAGAGTAAATAAATATATTCTAGATGCTTGTTTCAGGACATCTACAACACACAAAAAATTAGCCTTATATCTAAAATAGAAGCCTAGAAATTAACGTTTGTACTTCTTTTCTTTATAGACAAACGAGGAAACTGATGGACGAACTGATATTTCGAATTGTAAAGTAGCTTTGCTACTCTAATTTATTTCTGTTGTGAGCCCCACCCAGCTACGGTAGATCTAAACGAACAGGAAGTTTACATAAAACACGCCCGATACCAACTTATATTCAGAATAAAGTTTGCAGTAATGTTATTAAAATTAATGTTTTTTAAACAATTTATTGTTTAGAGTATATTGAAAAGTAAGTCTCCACATTTTACTGTGGGGCTTCACTTAATGACAACCTTCCCAAATGGACGTCCATATTTTATATTTTTTTTTTGGAGGGGGGAGGGGGGAATCTCTATAAAACACATTTTGCCTCTCAAAAATTTTTAATTAGAACTCTACAAAAGTGGGGGGGGGGGTTGTACCTACCCCCCCCCCCCCCAAAAAAAAGAGAGTCAATCTTTAAAAGGAACAAATCTTTAAAATCAGCTGCAGGCTTACTTTCAGTTAAAATTCATTGAGGTGAATCTTTTATACACAATTTTTAGTACTATACCTGTCATCTGAAAGGAAAATAAAATGTTTTAGGAGAATTAAAATCTTTTTTTTAGGTACATTTACTATTTTAAGCAAATAAAACACGTTAAAATTAATTGCACATTCATTGAAATACTACAATAACAACATACATATCAGGGTAGCTTAGAAATATCCCATAAAATTAAGTGCTTAGGATTTTTTTTATTATTTTGTTAACCAAGCTTTAAAATTAACAAAATCCTTTTAATAAAAAATTCTTAATATTTAATTCTCTCACTTATGCATTTTTGTGGATATCTTGTGTGGAAAGTCAGGACAGGGTTGCCAAAGGATCACAACGGGAATAGCGACTTCTCACGAAGGCTTCGGTTCCTTAATTGTTCCGAACTTATGCTTGGAGGAGTTGCAACTGATAGTAGGAGGATGTCTGAATCACACAGCAAGATATTGTATTGTTTATTATTGTTAAGATTTGTATTTGCACATATAACATTGTATTGGCTTGGCAAGCGTCAAAGTACACCAGTGGCTCCACAACCCTTAAAGGGTTATGCCAACTATCTGGTACAATGTTGCATGGAATTTTTCTTGTAAAATGATATTTTATCCTATATGAATTTGGCTTGGCAACTAGGTGGAGACGAAGTTCGGCCAATTCCATGCTAGGTACCTAATAATAGTTATTATGTAAATTGTTCTTTTTTCCTAAACTTGAAACCAAATAAAACAAACAAGAAGAAACAAACCAATCAAAGCATAGTAACTTTTAAAAAATGCCATATATCTAATAAAAATATGTTGTACCTTTGAGGAAAATAAATCTTATCTTATCTTATCTAAGCAACTGGAATAGAACGTATTATGAAGACGAAGAAAGTCTCTTAATGACGTCATAAACATGAGGGATTAGGAGGAGGAGTGGGAAAGAAAACCCCTAAAAAAGGGATGGATAATCCCTCGTTTTTGTGACGTCACATACTAATTTTTTTAGGGGACTTTCTTCGTCTTCCATATTATTATTTTTTTTTTTACATTAAACCCATCCCCCTAAGACGTCAATAATCAGTAAGTCAATTCTTTAAAGTAAAAAGTACTTTTAATATCCAGACAAAATCGCAATGTTTGTGCAAATTTTTTTCTGAATGAAAATTTGCATTTTATTATTTCAAATTTTTTGTTCAATTCATACTTTCCATTCTCTGGGGTGAGGCGTGTAAATGATAGATGTTAAACCGAGTTATTTAAGCAAAAACTAAATCTACAAAAATAAATCTTTATCACTCTATCATATAATGTAGTAAGGTCTTGTTTGTCTGAAGCTAAAGATCTCGGAAATTGCTGGTTGGATTTTTTTATTCTTTTCCAACGCATTAGACTGATAATTACACTGGTACCCAAATATTTATAACCTTTTTTCCTTTTCTGTTGGCTAAAAACTTTGGGTACTTCTAATGAAATTTTTATTGGTTGTTTTTGAATCCATACTAATAATGTCCAAAATATTCAATAAAAATTTTGATCTACATAAGGGATAATTTTGTTTATCACCAAACTTTGTTCTGTATTGTAACAAGTACTGGAGAACTAGTTAAAAGTGTTAACAATTTATAAAAAGGTATATTATCAGCTATACGGTGTTCGTTCACTTCCACATATGTATATGATGAATCGCATTAGTATCGCAATCTATTAAAACATCTCTTTCTCTTTCCTCTTTCTCTCTTCATCATTAAACAATTTTGGGGGTGGGGTTATTTTCTCTATGGACGACTTCTCTTTAGAGGGTTTTGGTATCCTCCCCTAAAATATTTATAAACCTTACCAGGACCTATGAGAAGCTGTATTGTAAAGGAGAAACATATCGGTTTAATGGATGGGGAGATTCTTCGTTTAAGACAGTCAAACATACTTTTGTTTAAGAATTGTGTCTTTTGTGAATTAAAAAACAGAAAGGAAGCCGACATTGAGCTGTTTATTACACTAGTCCCCAAAGATATAACATAACATATAAGATAAAGATATAATAACATTTTCTTATTCGTAGGCTCAATTATTTTGGGGACTTTTATTGAATTTGGATTGGTTGGATGATTTAGTTGAGTGCCGAAACGTTTCAACCACTAATTGTATTAAATAGATAGGATAATAATGTTTATCATCATTGCAGATATGCATCAATTTATCGGCAATTGTCTTATCCCTTTAAATCCCTGATTTAAAACACGACACCAATGTGAAACTATGTGTAAGTGTATGCACTCCCAGCTACACATTTACTCTAAATTTAATTTAGACTAAATAAAAGCGTCATTGTAAAGAGTTTAGTTTTTATTGTTATCTATAAATAAAATACGCAATAATAGTTTATTTATTAAAAGCATTTTTCAGTAATAATAAATAATTGAAAATAAAGTTAGAATTTTATTTGTGAAAATGGTTTTAAGTGATAAAACACAGTTTTTTGTTAAAAAAATTAAGGTATGTTTTTTTCTTTTTAATGTAACAAGGATGACAATATCCATAAAAGCGAAGCACTGAAACTGTAGGACAAACGGACATTAACACTTATATAGTGTCAGAACTGAATTGTAAGTGTAAATTTGTTGAAAAACTGCTTGATACAGAATAATGTTTATGGACATACTTACATTTTTAGGACTTGATTATAGAGTTGCTTTGCTTGAAACATTATACTTTGTTGTCCCAGGAATAAACATACCAAAAATCAAATCAATCGGATGATTAGATCACAAAAAATCAACATGTTTAAAATGGACGTACGGACATTCTTGTATTGGTTATAGAGTTGCTACGCTTTCTAAATCGCACCTAACTCTTAAAGGAATCACCATGCAAAGTTTGAAATCGATAGGACAATTCTAACATGCCTAAATTAACTAAAAAAGATATCCGTTTGTGACGCTTTTAATAATTAATTGCGTCACCTAGCCGTTGTGAACTTTATACCTTAGCGAGAGGAAAAGTGTTTTTAGTTTAGAATATTTTTTTTAAAAGCTTTAAACCTGTCATACAATACCAATGCCAATAGGACAGAGTTTTTTTTCCAGTATGGCTTCGAAACCGATTACTATCAGCTGGATTAGAACATGTTCTCTGCCATAATGAAAAATCATGTATAGCATTGTATTATAGACAATTTTCCACTTATGATTAAATAATAATTATAAAATTAAAACCTGTTTTGTTTTCATTTTAATATCCGCGGAAAACTGTCAATAATACGATAAATTAATAACTATCGTTCACCTAAAATTTATATTCAATAGATTTGTTTAGCCCTTCAAATATTATGCAACTACACTTTGAAGTTTGGACGAGGAAATTAAGTCTCATTATAGCGAAGCTTTTTGAATTTATAAGCTAAACATGAGTGCATTCACAAAGAACACGAGAAAGATAAAAATAGTGGGAAAGAGAGAGAAAGAAAGAAAGAGAGAGAAGGTGACAAGGAGAGAGAGAAAGAAAGGTCAAAGAAAGAAAGAGAAAGAATGAGAGAAAGAAAAAGAAAGAGAGAAAGAAATATAGTGAAAGAAAAACAGAAAGAAAGAGAATGGGAAAGAAGTAAAAAAGATATTAATGTGAAATAATTAAAGAGAAAAGGAAACAGTTACTTATAGAGTACATTCGCTGATAAAACTTTTTAATATGTAATAATAGTAATGAGTTATTGAAAATTGAGGCTATTTTTGACTTATTTATTCAAGTTAACTAGATCATTTATATAATATTGCGATACTTTTATATAACATCGCTAATTTTAGATAAACAAGGATGACAGACACCATACACTAAATATTATATTTTTGCAGAATTCACTTTCCTCAAATTTAAGTTGTTAGCGAGATCTATAGTAGCACACAAAAATACATCCTTTTTAAAAGCGAAGCTTTTCTATAATTAGGGTCGGTCCGTCCGTACGTCTGTCCGTAACGGATAGCTTTTTTTGTTAATTTAGGCATGTTAGTATTGTCCTATCAATTTAAAATTTTGTATGGTGATTCCTTTGGTAGCTAGGTACGATTTAGAAAGCGTAGCAACTCTATAATCATTACCTAAATGTCCGTACGTCCATTTTAAACATGTTGATTTTTTTACTTTTTGAACAACAAATTTTTATGTGATCTAATCATCGGATTGATCTGATTTTTGGTAAATTTATTCCTGGGACAACAAAGTATAATGTAATAAGCGATGCAACTCTATAATCAAGTCCTGAAAATGTAAGTATGTCCATAAACATTATCCTGTATCAAGTAGTTTTTCAACACATTTACTTACAATTTTGCTTTGACTCTTATACATTTATATTATGATTATTCAGTTCTGACACTATTCAAGTGTTAATGTCCGTTTGTCCTACCGTTTCAGTGCTTCGCTTTTATGGATGTTGTCATCCTTGTTCTTTAAATAAAGACTCGCGACAATCTGTAAGCGCTTAATAATTTTGCAGAGTGATGCAGGTACAATAGCGTTAGCAAGTCCTTTGCTAAGCTTCCCTGCAAGGTACCACTACACCCAACAAGTAATTAAATAGGTTATTACAAAACAATCAAAAAGAAAATGATTATACTAAAGGGGGTTTAATGCAACCATCTCGTAATCATGAGCAAATGGCACTTAGAATTCGAATTTCGAGCAATCTTCAGAACAAATTAGTCACGAAACCTATCTCCACATAATACTCTTTGCTACTTCAAACGTTATCAAACGGTTCTAGCCGTAGCTGTTGACACTAGAAATTTAAAAAATGGTTATTGCTATCATTTAACATGAATCAAACCAAAAATATGTTTTAAACAGTTGATTCCTACTTAATTAATGATGAATTTGCCCTGAAAATAGGCAAAAAACGGCTAAACGGCTGTTACTTTTCCAACTTTTTGTTCGATATAGGGAAAATAGACCTACCTAGGATTACTCATGCAAAATTTCAGATTGAAATACGAATTCTAAGTCGTGCCATTTGCTCATTGATTACGAGATGGTTGCATTAAAACCCAGGGCCCTCCCTCTTATACTGTAACAAAATCTTTTTGTTTCAAATATTATACAGAAATACCTAACATATAGAGTGGTTTAGCTATTAATCTGTCAATACAGATGAGTAATGAATATCGAAAAAAGATTATTTTTTCAGTTCAAAATGTTAAAAGTTCAGATTAGATAAAAGACTTCACAAGGTTAATTAATATGTTATGTTAATGTTAATGTTATGATAATGCAACTTTGAATGAAATTAAAGATACACATTAAATGTTTTTTTTTATTAGGGGCAAGCTCCTAATATACTTTAAATGTTCGAAGGGACATTCGTTCAATGTATAAAACGTGTTGATTTATCACCAAGGGGTTAAGGTAAGTGAGGTAAAATAATACCTAATAGACAACCAACACCTTGTTAGCACGACTTTTATTTGAATGTTCTAATTGTGAATACTAATTAAATGCATATGTTACTTACCCCAAGAATACTCTACGCTTTCATTAATTAGATACCATTTTAAAGTCTCTTTGTACAATACGGTTGTTCCCGACTCGAACCAAGGACACTAACAGCAAACGGGCTACAAGCCACGCTAATGCTGCAGTTAATACAATGCTTGTACTGTGACCTTAATTACAAACCTTAATTATGGAGCTACTGCGCAAATAAAAATTGTAATTTTTATACTTTCACTCAAAAATATCTCTCGCTCACTAAAACCTACCGCCCTCACTTATTTTTTATTTTTAAATAAACAAAAATCATATCTAGCTCTAACTCGGCAGGGCCTATCATAACTGTGGGTACTATCCTGCTGGATTATTCTATATACTTATTACTTAACCTAACCTACCCAGAAATAAGCATACAAAATTTCGTGTGTGGTCCATATATAATTTAAAGGAAACGTTAAAAAATATTGACATGCAAGTATTTGAATAGACTTAATAAAAAATTTAAATATATTAATATAGAAATGTTACTAAGTAAAGCAAAATCAAACAAGAATGACAACATCCAAAATTAGCGAAGCAAAAATAATTCATGGATTTTAATATTAATATTTTTTTGTAGCAAAACTGATAGACTAACGGATCAAGTAAATTATGTACTGGATGCTCATTGGTAAAGGATATCTTCACAAAAAATAGCATTTTATCTTAGATAGCAGCTGATAAAATCACACTTTCTACATACTAACGGACGAATAAAATGATAGCTTTAGTTCTAAACAAAGAAACTTATAAATTCGACGAAATATTTATAAAAAAAAAAACAATTTGACCTTAGTAAAACATTTATAATAATTATTTTTACTTTCATTAAGATTATAATGATAAAAATGACTAGAAGAGTTTTTATGCACAGCTACTATAAAATTAAACTATTTTTTATGCATTTTTGGAAAAAATATTTACTCCTTTTTGCTAATCAAAATTTATTTTAATTCTTTTTCGTCATTTATATGGCCCTTTTACCAACTATGGTGAGGTCCTGAGCTTTTAACTAAAATATATTTTAAACACACATCCTAAAACCAGGCTAAAACCTAATTTAAACATAAAATTTCAAAGGAATATTGCTACGCTATTTAAGGATTTGTTGTATTATCCTTTTTGTAGTTGATTATACATTTGTTTGATATGAAATTCTAAACCACTTGTTACTGCTTACACACACACACAGACGGAAAGACAGACGGACAGACAGACAGACACTGACAAGCGTCAAGTAATATTAAAATCAGGTATAAAAATAACAAAATATTTTAAATTAATCTTTTAAGGCTAAAATCATATTTCAAGTCTTAAATTACAGTTTCAATTAATTTATTAACAAAAAAACACAATATCATTAGTAAATCTTAATTAATTTTGTCTCACCTATTTTTAAATTTGACTCTTAAGTGAAAGTTTTTTTATTGAAATAATTTGGATAAAAAACGGAAAATAGACTGAAAATTTTGGGGGTTGGAGCATTTTTCTTGGGAAGATAGTGTTACCCTCCACCAAAAGGACCTATGAGAAGCTACACTAAAAAGTATATAGGATCAACGGTTAGCGAGATCCTTCGGAACAGACACACACATAGATACACATAGATCCTATTATTTTTATATGAGAATTTACATTCCTTACACTCTGTATAAACACGCACAAACACACCCACACCCACACATACACACAATACAGATATTATAAATACATAAAACACATTTGCAGTAAAATCTTCCTTTTACAACTATTTTAGTTTTATCCTATACTTTCATTCATTTATATCAACAATGTGATCAAAAAGTGAATGTGATTTTGATGCATATTAATATTTTTGAGTGTGAAGCTACTTTATAGATTACTTTGTCTGTCCGACTGTCAGTAATATTTACAGTGATCAACAAGTATCAATGATAAAAGAGAAACTTGTATGTAACTAAAAGTATTACTAAAAACTTCCTAACAGTGTGATCAAATTAAGAAAAGGGTATTTTTACAATTTTAGGTTTTTCTTTTATTCATTTATTTTAATTTGAAATTTTATATTCATTTTAGCTATATCTTTTCTTTCATTCATCTAAAATTCAAAAAAAAATACCTCACAAATTTATATTATAGGATATTATTTATTCAATTAAAGTGTGGTCAATAAGAATTTTAAAACAAAATTTAAGTGAAATACACTTTAACTTATGTAATACAATTTGGTTCTTCTGTTTTATTACTTAAAAGATAGATATTGGTATTCATGATTCCATATCTATAATACAAAGTAGCTTGATGTCTCTCTGTTGGTACGTCCGTCTGTCTGTCCCATAAGATCTCGGTAACCATTGAACTGATCGGATTCTACTCTTGAGGGAATTTATCTACTGGTCCTGTGGTGGTTTTAGGCTATTTTCTTGTGGGGTGTAATACCCCAACCAACCTACTGAATAAAAAAAAATCCCCCTCATTTAAAAAAAAATATTTTCGAAATTAGTGGTTCCATCTCCAATTTTTTATTTTTTTTCAAAATTACCTCTTGGGACAAAGCCCCTAGAGGCTAGGGGCGAAGCCGCTAGTGATTCCATAATATATTAAATCACCTAACAATAAAAATGTACCTATTCATTTTAATTTAATAGTTCTGAAGAAAACCTTATTACAATGATATCATGTATTTTTGAATTCTTTAACCTTGGCTAGGATATAACATCATTATATTAAACTTTCTAAGTTATATGTTACATCATGGGTAGTTGCTACTCTAAATTTTACTTTGTCTGTCAGCCTGTCTTTCTTGCATTGAATGGTTTAAAGCTATAGAACTGATCTAGCTTAATATGGATGATGCCAGCCATTTATCTTTAAAAATCAAATTATTTTTATATAGACTTCCACTGTCTTTTTGTTCTCTAGGCTTGTATAAAATGTAAATTACAATTTACAATATTTTAAGGCTATAAAATAATCATAAAAAACAAGTATGACAACATTCATAAAGGCAAAGCTATAAAGTCAGATAAACTAACATTATTAGATACAGCTTATAAGGACATACGTACATATTATGCTTGATTCTAGAGTTGCCTCGCCAACAACATTACATCTAATAATCATTATGTAATTTTTGATATCGATAGGACTATCTTAACACTCCTAATATTCCAATAATAATACGTATCTACCCTGAATGTAGAGGAGCTTTGCTTTAAAAAATGTATGCCTATTTATCACATATTCATTTGGTTATACTTAAAATCGTTTTTTTTTACAGAATTAAAATAAAATACAAATGGAAAAGTCTGTTGTTAAAAACTCATCAGATTTGTTAACTACTAAAAAATCCGGCAAAAGAGAGAAAGAAAAATCCATTAAAACAAAGTTAAACATTTTTGCTTCTAGAAAGAACAAAAATGAATCGGTGAACAAAAAGAGTTTAAACAAAATTGACGAAAAGACGAAAATAGAAATAAATAAGACAAGCGATGACGTAAAATTGTATTTACAAAAACGTTCCGAGGAGTCACAGACGTACACAGGAATATATTTACATTGACATATTTAAGTTAAGTTTAAATATATAACGTAAAGCAATGTATATAGAATAGAATACGTGGATATTGTGACAGGAGAAAATTTGTCGTCAATTTAGGTTGCTAACATGGGCATCATTTATTGAAAAGTTCTTTCATCCAGTAGGAAGGTAGGGAATGCATGTGGGATAACATTATTTTAGCCAGTTGCAAGTATAACCTTATTACTTTACATGAAAATCTGTTTTAACATCCAAGTTATAATATATCTATTAAATTTACATATTTAAAGTTTGTTTACATAACGTAAAACTTTATAGGAAATGTGTGGGGTGCGTTCACTTCCGCACATGTATCACATGATTAAATAGTCAGAACAGCAAACTATTACAACAGGAAAAACGTCAAATCCTTTGGCAGTATCAAAATAAAATAAAAAATATGCTAATTCTGAGATAATTATTTTCTAAAAGTACTACATTATTAGAAATATTTCCTATATTATTACTGTACTATATTGTACTGTTTATTCTAAGTCTATGTAAACAAAATGTCTAGAAGGAGAAATTGATATACCACTACCAGAGAGCATACAACGACGTAGAAGGTCGTCTTTGCTGCAGGTTCCAGATATAAAGTCGTCGTTTCTACCAGGGCCAGATTTCAATTTGTTGGATTTTGTGGATAAACTTTGCAGAAATTCTAATTTAGATCAGGGAAGGAGTCTTTATAAATTTTTTAGCAGCTGTAAAGAGAACCATATTGGTCCAGCGGTTATCTAGATCCTTTGTTACAGACAGACTTTACTTTTTTATTATTAAATACTCCTTAATACACTTTAGGACACTATTTCAAGGAATTTACAATCTTATTGATAAATAGATGTAATAAATTATAGTGTTGCTTCTCATGGGTATTAAAATCTCAATATCTACAGTTCATATGGATACCCTTTAGAAGTAAACACTTTATGGGTTATGAGGGATAAAACAAGAACAATGAATAGAAGTAAATCCCGAATCGTGATAGATAAAGTTACCCCTTTAGTTGATAAAGATTATTGATTAAAAGTTTGAACTAATCAATCACATCTGTCTTGAGACATAGGGCAGACATTTTTTGTTTTCCATTTACACTTCAAGACAGATGTGCAATGAAGATTTAATAAAAGTCCCATAATTTTCAATCCAAACCATGTTCTGCATAACTTTGGATACTAATATATTTTACAGTCAATTGTCCCTCACATCCCTGGGAATTGCAATAATTTGGCGTTTAAAAGAATACATCCAAGGGCTGTAAATTACACTGGTACCCAAGTAATATACTTTGGGTACCCTTATTAAATCTTGCTTAACTGTTGTAATCTTGCATTGTGCAAACTTGTAAACCAATGATTTTATTTATCAACAAAATGATATTCATTCATTTATCATCCATTGTCTTATCCCTTAAAATGCCTGAATATATCAGACAAAATGCAATATATTGGTGGGTGTAAAAAATATAATATATTCAAATTTCTTTTAAAGTCAATCTAAATATTTATCAACTATACACTTTTATCTATAATGCAAAGTAGAACGATGTCTGTCTGTCTGTATGTCTGTTTGTCTGTTTGTCTGTTTGTTTGTTTGTAGCGAAGAATCTCGCTAACTGCTGAACGATCGGGTTTTCCTTTACAGGGTAGCTTCTCATAGGTCCCAGGAAGGTTTTCTTCTATTTTCTTGGGGGGTGTGACACCCCCAACCCCCATAAAAAATACCACCCCACAAAATTTTTTTCTTTCTTTTTAAAACTAAAACTAAAATAGTGGGGTAGACTAATTTTTCTTTTAAATCTAAAATACGAAAAATTGGTTTTATCAAACCTCTTGGGGCAAAGCCCCTAGAGGCTAGGGGCGAATCCGCTAGTATAAATTATAAAGGGTGAATTATATCAAATGGTGTTAAGCACCTTTCTTTTTGGTTTCAAAAAGAAAAGGTAACAATTTCTTTTTGGTTGAGGTATTTTTTTATGGGCGATTTCTGTTGGAAGGGTGGTGGTACCATCTCCCAAAATAGCTATAAACATTCCCAGGTCCTATGAAAAGCTACTGTTACACCATATTGGTTCTTTAGATAAAGATATGTTCACAAATGCTTTGTTGAGTTCAAAGTGTATAAAAATTACGAAAACACTGTCATCGTATGCTATAAGAAACAGAAGTACATTAAATTATTTAGTTATAATCTGCGATCCTTTTGGGAAAATAAGGGCATCTATCAAAAGTTTACTTCTCTGTCTAAGCATTTGATAATCTAGCTATATTCTATAGTGCCACAAAAAAGCCTGACATCAAGTTCCTAGTATAATTTACCCTCGTTCATGCGTAGTCCCCTTTTAAGACAATTTACTTTAAATAATGTTACTTTCTTGCTTTTATTATCTATAATACAAAGTAGAACGATGTCCGTCTGTCTGTCCATCCGTCTGTCTGTCCGTCCGTCTGTCTGTCCGTCCGTCCCTTAAGATCTCGGTAACCACTGAACCGATCGGATTCTACTCTTGAGGGTATATACCTATTGGTCATGTGGTGGTTTTAAGCTATTTTCTTGGGGGGTGGGACACCCTTAACCCCTCAAAAAACAAAAAAATCCCCCCTTATTTTTTATTTTGCTCTGCTACAGCCTGCCGCAGGCTGCCCTTTATTATTTGTTATTCCACCATTTATTTTGAATGAAAGAATAGCAACATTCTCTCACTAAAAACAATAAATATTAATTTTTTTATCACCTCTTGGGGCAAAGCCCCTAGAGGCTAGGGGCGAAGCCGCTAGTCCTTATACTAAAGTAACAGGATGTTTGTGTGTTTGTACCGAAGGATCTCGCTAACCGCTGAACCGATCGGGTTCTCCTTAACAGGGTAGATTCTCATATGTCCCGGGAAGGTTTATAACTATTTTGGGGGAGAGTACCATCACCCTCCGTAGAGAAATTAAATTTTTTTAAAATTTCTCGATTTTAGAAAGAGAGTTCAACGAAACATAAACGTCAAACGCAAAATAGCCATATTTTAAATATATAAAAAAAACATTTAAAGTGCCACTAGAGGTCTCTAAGGGCGTAACCGCTAGTAATCTTTAAATGAATAGGTATTTTAGCTTACTATTAAACTGATAAAAAGATTGTAAAAGCAATTGAAAAAAGAAAATCGTCGAAAGTAAAGAAAGATAAATCTGGAATCAAACTGATTGGTGAAATAGGAAAATAAAACCTTTTAAGAATTATTACCAAAACAAAAATGATTACGTTTAATAGTGCGTTTGATCAGTAAAAAAATTAAAAAGGAATTCATTACATGCGAAGAATCTTGTTTAAATTTAGTCATATATGGTTCATTCCATGTAAGAAAACACAAAAAGCTAGGATTAACTGCCCTTTTTTGTGTGTAATCACGTGTACTACCGACTTGACATCAACATAATATACAACTTTCTCCTTTTTTGCGTAAATATTTCATTATTTTCTTGCAGTGTGCATTAATTTACACAATTGTTACAACAATGATGACAACATCCATAAGTAGCGAAGCACAAACGGATATATGGTTTATGTGTTTTGAAGCATGAGTGATGGACAGACGGACAAACAATGTAAAGACTAGATGCGTATATTTTATAGGAATTAATACTGAAATTTTTAGCTGTCTATCTTTAATAGCAACCGAGAAAATTACATTTCCCCCATATAGTTACTGACGTATTGGCGGACTGACAGACAAACAAAGTAAATTATAGAGTAGCGTGGTTAATATGTAATAGAACAAACTGATCTTTTCCCCATTTATTTATGTTTCTTGCTACTTTGAAACACGTAATGCTAATATGATAATATGCTGTAATGAATCAATACTTACCTGCAATAGTTTTATACTTTTTCATCAAATATTAAACATAATCTTTCTTCTTTAAGAAAAACAAAACAATAACTTTTTAGATGGAGAAATGGGGAGGGGGGGGGGGGGGGGAGTAGCGGCACACGTATTGCATTCTAACGGATTGCAATTTCAATGGTTTATGTCGACTATGTGGCTTTAATAGAAGGTGGCCATGGCTGACATTATATCTACGTGTCATCTGTTAATTCACACAATTTACAATCATCTATGTATACTATCCAAGGGATCTATGTACACTATCTAAGGGATCTATGTACACTATCTAAGGGATCTATGTATACTATCCAAGGGATCTATGTATACTATCCAAGGAATCTATGTATACTATCCAAGGAATCTATGTATACTATCCAAGGGGTCTATGTATACTATAAGGGATCTATGTATACTATCCAAGGGATCTATGTATACTATCCAAGGAATCTATGTATACTATCCAAGGGGTCTATGTATACTATAAGGGATCTATGTATTCTATCTAAGGGATCTATGTACACTATCTAAGGGATCTATGTATACTATCCAAGGGATCTATGTATACTATACAAGGGATCTATGTATTCTATCTAAGGGATCTATGTACACTATCTAAGGGATCTATGTATACTATCCAAGGGATCTATGTATACTATAAGGGATCTATGTATACTATCTAAGGGATCTATGTATACTATCCAAGGGATCTATGTATACTATCCAAGGAATCTATGTATACTATCCAAGGGATCTATGTATACTATAAGGGATCTATGTATACTATCTAAGGGATCTATGTACACTATCTAAGGGATCTATGTATACTATCCAAGGGATCTATGTATATTGTATACTATTCAAGGGATCTATGTATATTGTATACTATTCAAGGGATCTATTTACGCTATGCAAGGGATCTATGTATACTATCCAAGGGATCTATGTATACTATCCAAGTGATAAACAAAATTTTAAATTCTGTAGGATTATATTCTTGGTAAAAAAGTTTGGAAATCAATTAAAATAAATTAAAGTACCCACAATTTTTTAACCAACGAATAAGATAAGAGAAGATTATAACCTCAATTTTTAAGAAAGCCTAGAATTATTTTTTAATGAAATGGCATACGGACTTTATGGTTTTGATTATGGAGTTGCTACACTTTCAAAATTTTATCTGTAACAGAATTCATCATGCCTGAATTCAATATATAAACTATCCGTTACAGACGGACTGACCAACACTAAATGTAGGAATGCTTTGGATCTTAAAAGTAACATTCCCTGCTCGTAAGACATAGAGGGAGTGTTAATTGAACTGAAAATTACACTGGTACCCAAAGATTTAGATCCACGTTTTCTTATTGGGTACTTTTGTTGAGTTGTGATTGGTTGCTTCAGGACTAGAAGTGTCCAAACTTTCCAACTAAAAGTTATAATCTTCATAATATTGATATTGTTTATCATAATTGAGGATGTATATGAAATTATCGTCCATTGTCTTATCCCTTAGGATCCCGGGTAAAAACCCGATAAAAATCAATGTAGCATGGAAAAAAATAATATTATTATTGTCAATTATTTATATGAAAAGTTATTCATCATCAACAATTTGACATTGTTATTCATTCATTCGCATGCAGTATGTGTATCAAATTAATAATAATTTCTATATATAGCAAAGATAAAAGAGAATTCCTTCGCACAGAAACAGGCAAATACCTCATCTTCTTCTAGTCATTTGGTGTTCCAAAAGTTCAGTAGATTTAAAAATAGCGAACACTGAACATCTGCTATAAATAACTGACTTGATATGATTGTCCATCCATAACTCATGGATTTTTTTCTTATTTATTTACGATTAGCCCTTACTGCTACTTTGTGAGAAGCTTTGTTAAATTTCTATGATAGCTTTATTCATTTTTTAGCAGTTTTGTGAGTGCGTTTATTCATGAAATTGGAAAAAAATTATAAATAGAATATTATGTTAAAAATAAATTAAGTAGGAGTTCAGAAATTTATAGCAGAAGTATTTATGAAACCTATATTAGGATGATTATTAATTTTTTGATTAAATAACCTTTGTCTTGAGATCGATTTTGAAAGATTTGGGTTTGATTATTCCCTTCTCTTCTTATAATAGCGAAGCAATAATTCGGAATATCCGTCTTGGCTGTCCGTTTGTAGTATATCTGAAACATTTTTGGGATAATGTTTTTTTCTCTCATTTAAGATAACGGGCTGAAATTTTTTGTATAGATTCCTTATTATAAACATGATTTAATTGGTCTGTTGGTCACCAATCATGCTTTGTCCAGCCATGATTTTCTGCGTGCTTTAATCTTTATGGATACATTATACGCTTTTTCCTGTAAAAATTTGTGCAGTTATTATATAAACATAAGCTTATTGTTATAATGTCATTAAAATATTAGGGTATAGTCCCTTTCGTGGCAACGCCTCATAAGGGGCGTTTATTCGTATTTTAACAGTAGCTTTTTTCCTATTTCTAGCCCCTGCGGTTGGATATAACCATGCGGGGTCAATTGCCTAACCATGCGGGGCATTTACCTAACCTAATGTAACCTAACCTAACCTAAAATAACCTATCAAAAGCCATTTTGAAAATACGATTAATCGCCTCTTTAGGGGCGTTGCCACTAAAGGGACTATATCCGAATATTATACTAAAATTGCTAATAAACATTTTAACATAGATTATTGATCTATAAAAAGTTGAATATACATATAAGCAAAGCTCTACAAATTAGATGGCAAGACAAACGAAAATGAACAAATATAGAGTAGTTAGTCCAAACTTTAGTTTGAAGTCTTCACGAAACTGCCGTTTATAAATATATCCCAAAAATAATTAAATATGATATGTTTAACAATGACATATTTATATTTCAAGAATTGTTATAGTAAAGCTTCTAACATTAAGTCTTATCGTTCTGGGAATCAATATTCCTAAAATAATTAAATAGTCTAATAATATCATACGATAAAATATTATCAAAAAAGAAAAAATTCATCATATTTAAAATTAACATTAGATTTGTTACATTTAAGAGTAACTAAATTTCGAAAAGCTTTGTTTTTAAAAATGTGCAAAAGCGTTCATCTCATACTTTTCTCCAAAATATGCGTTGCTATTGGATGAAATGGCCCTCAAATGGTCCTGGTATTATTAAGTTAAAAGGTTTTATTTTACAAGGAAAATCATTTTACTGGAAATCTAACAAGAACTATCTTCTACATAGAATACAATCTAGGAGTGGAAAAAATACATCTCTTTTATAATAAAGTACATTTTTGATTGTCTGTTAAAAACTTAACCGATTGAGTTCTCAATTTTAGAAAAGCTTCACATAGACCCCGTGATGGTTTTAGGCTATTTTCTACTCCCCTATATGCTAGCACCATGATAAGTTTTAATTAACAATTAACTGATTTATAATTACAAGACTTTTTTCTTTTTTCTTTAAAAGTATTTTTAAATCCATTTTAACTATAAATGACTATGTATTATCAAAATGTTTAATACCACAATTTTTTTATGAAATGTAAAAATGTAATAAAACTAGAAGAGCTACATAACATCACACCTACAAATGAACTAGAAAAGTACTAAATGCAGTCATAAACATCATGTGTATAAAAGTGAGGTTTTTGCTCCAAAAAGGAATGGGGCTCTATATTTATTTTTTGGGTCTATTCTTCAACCACAAAATAGCCCAAAACCTACCCTGGACCAAAACTAGATTATGCTAATTAATAGAACTTAAAAGAATAGGTCGTGAATTAATAAAATAACTAATTTGATATTTTTGTCAAATGTATGTATATTTTTTCATGATAAAATAATATCAGAACCTATGATAATTGTGAAGAAAAAAGCACTAAATTTCTTATCATTATCAGGAGAATATTTCTTTTTAAAGCCGAATAAATTTTAAGATTAAACATGACAAACCATTAATTTCCAACCTTGTCTAACAGTCGTGCACCTGGTTATGGGACAAGGCATTCCCCCCTACTCTTACTATTCATGTCACGTGAATGAAATAATAGCAGTAGGTACATGTTTTTTGTTGGCAATAGCATACTTTTATTTATTGTGTTACGCGCCTGCCATATCAGAAGTAAGTAATGAGCTGAATCTTTAAATCATTTAGATGGTGCGCTAAATCGGGGCGCGCCGAATTTCAGCCAATCACAGCCGAGCATCATATGATATGCCGCGTATTATATGCTATGCCGCGCTGGGATTGGCTAAAATTTGGCGCGCCCCGATTTAGCGCACCATCAAAATGCTTTAAAGATTCAGCTCCTGTAAATGTACAGTGGGAATAAAGTTGATTTTATTGATTTGATAAAACCTTTTTTTGATACCAAAATTTAACCCAAAGCAGAATTTGAATTTCACACTTAAAATTTTAATGTGAATAGTTTATTATCTTCTTTTGTCTTCTCCCTAAGACAAAGGAATATTTCTAAACTGTTATCATTTTAGAGGTTATTATATGCTTTAAATTTCAGTTAATGTCCCATAATAAAGTCGTTCTTACTCTATTAAAGAATAGGGAAGAAGCACATTTTTACAAATTAAAAAAAAGGAATATTTGTAATTAGAATTAGTTACACATGGTGGGACGAAGTGTTGAAGATTGGTCTGTTGCACGCCTGTAATTATACAAAAAACTATCCAGGAAAAATACAAGGATAGATAAATATATGATTGGTGTGTAGACGGAGGGCATGTTCACCCTCCCCCCTCCCCAGGTCCAACTCTCTAGCGTCTAAAATTAAAGAATTAAATTATTTACTACATGATTATGATGGCAAACTTTTGTAACTTTACAAAGTGTCACAAAAATCAGCAATGTGACGTCAAAAAATAAGGGTTTATCCATCTGTTTATTTATGGAGTTTCTTTCCCACATCTCCTCTTATCTTCCTTATTTTTATGACGTCACATGGATAATTTTTGAGACACTTTGTAAAGTTACAAACTTCCTATATTTATTTTTTTCTATTTTTATTTTTTATTTCAAAGAAATGTTTAATCTTTAGATAAACATACTAATGCTAAAAATATACTGGTTTTTAAATTTAAAGTTTTAGTAAAGGATAGACAGACGACAAATTAATGTGTATCCCAATGATGATAAACAAATCATATCCTTTGTAGATAAAAATTATTGTTGGAAAAAATTGGACACTACTAGTTTGTACTGACCAATCAGATTTTGAAGGCAACGAGTTTTTGTATGAATAATGAATATTACATATTGGAGGTGGACAAATCCCATTTAACAATTGCTAGACTTTGAAATATTCTTTTAACTTGTTGGAATCTCCTAGAAAATGAAGAACAAACTGATTTTTTGGATCTAGATGAAAGAAATTCAATTTTGTGGTACCTATTTCTCGCACAGTAAGATCTAAAAATGCTCTGTTAAGAAACGTAGCATCTCTATAAACACTTTTTTCTTTACTTGTTATTGATTCTGATCTTTTTCTGAAGGGTTTGCATGATTTTTTTAATTTATAAAAAATGATCTTTGTTTTGTTGATTTTTTTCTAAAATCGATGCAAAATGTTGTCAAATTTGTGTTGTTTTGATATTTACAAGGCGTTTGAGATTTCAATATTTTTTATTTTTTTTTGTATTAAATTAACAGAATATAAGCGGATCTCAGCAAACTAGACGTACAAACGAACATTGTCTATATTTTAATACCATTTTTTTCATATCTGATCAAAAATTCGATGAAATATGTTTAATAATTGAATAGATTTAATACAAATGCTTTGATACAGAAATTCTAACGTCTTTAATATAAATTTAAAGATGCTTAGCTCCTGACATAGTGCTTAATCGTCCTGAAAATCAACATATCAAATACCTGAAGTAAAAAAATTGACGTTTGGTCATTTGAGTAATGATTAGAGAGTTGCTACACTTTTCTATTTTGTACTAGATTGTTTCTTGAATCATTATGTAAAGATTGAAATTTATGACAAGATGTCAAACATCGTGAGGTGGCCCCCATTTGTGAAATTCTTGGAAGGACTAGGATATTAGTATTTACCTGCCAAGTAGAAATTTGTTCTTTGTTTATTTATAAAATTTCATTATTTCAGGTATTGTGAGCCATCAGTGGAGGAACATCCAGAGTTTAAGGTTAGTTTGAAATAATAGCGGTTTCCCTACTAGTGCCTAGTCAAACAAAGCACTCCCCCCCCCCACCCCTACCACCCTCCTTTATTTTAAAATAAATGTTAGGAAGGGTTAGGGGTTTGTTTATGGCTTGTTTGTCTATTACTTTAGATCAGGTTAAGATAGGTTATTGGGATTCAAATTTGGGAACAGGGTAGCCCAAGGAGTACAGGAGTAAGGAATACGTTATAGTACATGAAGAAAATTATCTGCATATGATTTTTCAACCTGTAGTAAAAAAAAATTATTGAAAATCCCACCCTGTAAAAACCTTTTGCGATTGTTTGTTGCAACGCTACTCTATCGTTAAAACAATTTGGTCTGTCTTCATTAATTTACTTTTATTTTTAACTAACCTTTGTCCAGTTTTGAACACATATTTATTCAAATGATATCTTTTTTTGTTAAACTTTTTGTTCAGGAAATCTTTAATAAAAACTAGCTTAAAAAACAATTTTAAAAAATTCATTAAAAAATTTTGAATGTAAAATACAGGAAAATTTTTACTAGACTTAAATTGAAATAAAATTTTGGGGGAAATTCATTATTTTATTTTATTTATTTTAATTACAAAATTTTAACTTTGTATCTCAAATCTAAAATAAAACATACATAGTTCAAAACATATAAAAGAGTAATTTTAGTGGCGAATCTACTATATTATAATAAAGGTACTAAGAAAGAGAGGTAATCAGGATCCACCAATAAAAATATCCTGGGAGAACTCGGCAGACCTGCTATTGGGTAGAAACTGTACACATTTTGGTATGAAAGGCCTTATTTTTTTATTTCTTCCCAATAAAAATGTCGGCTATAAACGTTCGAATTTCTTAATTAAAACCCATATATCAATTAGTTTCCATAGCTTTCAAATTTCGTTCGGACGGGTGTTACTAACAATACTCCTTAACTTTTTATAGATTCATATATATATAAAAAATTGAAAGAAATAGGAAAAATACTATTAAACTTAGATAATAGAATACTAGTATATTCCCTTTCCATTTTTATAAGTGCAATTTTTATTTTGAAATTAATTGTCGCGAATACGCTGCATTTTTTATTTTTTTTATTTCGTCGGTTCATATATTTATAGGTGTTGAAGCAATAATACCCTCTAATAAAATCAAAACCCTGTATCCGAATATTAAGCATTAATTGTTCTAAATGTTGACGAGATCTTAAAGTACATACCATGCACAATCTATTTAATTTTTTAGAAGTATCTTCTGTAAACTAAAGGAATACAGTTTACACTCAGTAGTTAACATTTGATATACCAGTTTTAAAAAATAATTATTCGGTATCTTTTTTAAAGATAATATTGTAGTCTTAATTTTCTCATATAAAGTAAAAATAATAATAATAAAGTAACGTGCAATATTTTTTTGTAATGTTTAAAAAATATTTAAATTACAAATGAAATCTAATAAAATAGTTTTAGTTAATACTGAATAAACGATGATGAAGAAATGGGATTTTCTCGGCTGTTAATTTAGATAGACTCTAGATTTTATTTTACAAAAGACAAATTTATTTTTATTAAAAACTTCATCATTTTATACTATTCTATCATCACATATTTCCTGTATTTCTGTTTAAGACCACTGAACATACTCTATAACTCATTTTGTACGTTTGTCCATCAATTATTTTTATACTCTACTACTTTTAGATGTTATCATCCTTGTTCAAAGATAAGACTGTTAGGCTTAAAAATTGTGACCACGCTTAGAAATTTTAAAGTGATAATTTTGTTTATCATTTTTGGGGATATTTATCGATCATTGTCTTACCACTTAAAAACCCTGAGTGTTCTTGTACTGTAATTTTTATAAGGTTTGTAGCAAAGCTACTTTATTATTATTCTAATTTAGAGGGAGGACAGCAAAGAGGAGAACTGCAAGATTTGTTTGAAAAATTTCACATTCTTCAATACTAGGTGATCATTTTTAGCTTTTTACAAGATGCATGGTGATTCCTATAACAGTTAGGTACACTTTATTCAGTGTAGCAACTCTATAAGTATCACCAGTAACAAGTTCCGGTTAGAAAAGTAAGTATGCCATAATTAAATGAATGTTTTTTAAAGTCTCTTGTCTGACGCAATGCAATGTGAATATTTTGAAAAAGCATGTATTTCTTTATTTTGAATGAATCGATTATATTGGAATTTCTATTATGAATTCAATAGAAATCAGAAGATGATGTAATTGTAATGCACACGGATTTAGCACATGTTAGAATTGGCCCATTGACTTCAAACTTTTCATGATGATTACTGTAATAGCTGGTACAATTTATAAAGCGTAGCAACTCTATAATTATTAACAGAAAATTCTATTTAAAACAAGCTTATTCTTAGTTTTTTTTGTATTTACAATTTGTTATGATGGTTCCTGTAATAGTTAGGTACAATTTTGTAATGTTGTATGCTTCGCTTTTATGGATGTTTTCATCCTTGTTTTGAGTAATTTAAGCCATTGAAAGATTTTTTTATGCATGTTTTATGTTAGGCTAGGTTAAGTAGAGTTTGAATTATGGTTTGGCCGGATACTATTTTGGCCGGATACCGGATATCTGGCTGATTACTAATGCCGGATAACCGATATCCGGCATAATATTTGGCCAACGTTCGATATCCGGCAAATTACCGGATATCCAGTATCCGGCCAGATATTAAAACTGGCCGGATATCCGGCCCAACCCTAGTTTGAATATATATTTTCTTATCCCTGCATCTATCATATGGCATTATATTTATTAGAAAATATTTCTATTTTATTAATAACTAGCGGCTTCGCCCCTAGCCTCTAGGGGCTTCGCCCTATATAGTTTTGGGAAGTCAACCCTCCTTAATAGAAATATTCAAAAAATTATTCTTTGTTTAATTACTCTGTGGTAAAATTAAACCCAGGTTGTGCCTTTAAGCACAAAAATTTTAATTTGTACAAATTAAACCCAGGTTGTTTGCCGTAAACACAAAAATTTCAATTCATAAAAATCAGACCTAGGTTGTTCGCATATTTTGATTTTTTTTTCGGGGGGGGGGGGATTCATGGGGGCTTCGCCCCATGTTGCAGTGGGGTTCCCCCACCCCAATTACTGGTTTTTGTTTTAAAAAAATTTTTAAAAAAGATTTTGGAAGTGGGGATTTTTTTATTTTTTGGGGGGTTGGGGTGTCCCACCCCCCAAGAAAATAGCTTAAAACCACCAGAGGACCAGTAGGTATATTCCCAGAAGGGTAGAGCCCAATTTGATCAGCAGTTACTGAGATTTTACAAAAAAAATGTAAAAAAAAAAATTTGGGGGTTTGGTTTTTTTTATTTTTGAGGGGGTTGGGGGTGTCCCACCCCCCAAGAAAATAGCCTAAAACCACCACAGGACCAGTAGGTATATTCCCTGAAGAGTAGAATCCGATCGATTCAGTGGTTACCGAGATCTTAAGGGACAGACAGACAGACGGACAGACAGACGGACAGACGGACAGACATCAAGCTACTTTGTATTATAGATAAATATTAAATCAAGCATAACAGTTATTTTAAGTTTTTGTTAAAAATGACGCGGAATAGAAAATAGAATAACAACAAGAATGACAACATCCTGAAATGCGAAGCTCAACAAATCGGACAAACGAGCATTAACTAATTTAGAATCACATTTGTTTTTAATATTGAAGCAACTTAATCTTTTTTTCAAAAACTTAAATGCCATGAAATGGTTTAAAATGTAAGAAGCATAAATGGACGTGATTGAATTTAAGGGTCTTAGTCGTCTGAAGAATCACCATTCAAAAATAATTTTAGTGCAAAATTCGTCACAAAATACTAATACAGGCTTTCTGGTAGTGATAATTTTACAGTTAGGCTTTGCAGAACAGCCTAACTGTTACAAGAGTCCAATTTTATAAATTTATAGAACGATTCTAACATAACCAAATTTACGATCCTATTGCTGGATCTTACGGACCTAACAGATATATCATATATCTATAAAGGCTTTGCTTTGAAATGGAATAACAATAAGAATAATATAATATAACCAGGGATCTGAAGGGATAAGACGAAGGATGAAAATTAATATTCATCCCAAAATATAAAAAGCAAATTACCTTACTTTCATTAAAACTATTGGTTAAAAAGCTTGGAACCAACCAATCAAAATTCTACAAAAGTACCCAAAGTATTTGGGGCAATGAAAAAGATAGCTTGGTGATTAAACTATGGGTACTAGTATAATTTACAGTCCAATGTCCCCTCCCTCCCTGAATATAACTCATGAATGTTATTATTTCACTTTATTGGTAGGGATATATTTGGTGATATGTCAATGAAAGCTAAATTAGTCATGATCTCCATTAATTAAAAACAAGGAAAACAAAGTCAGTAGTTTTTAATTTGAAAGTAGCTGAGCAATTCTTTAAAAAAAGCCGGAATCTAAAGGGTCATGACTTTGGATTATAAATTGATGTATATCCCTAATAAGGAACCAAAGTTTTCCTTCTGTAAAAAAACAATATTGATGAGAAAGCTTGGACACAGCTAGTTTGAACCAACCAATCTAGATTTACCAAAAAGTTTTAAGCTAGCGAATGTGAGAGCGGATTTATCAAACTTTGGGGACCCTAATGAATTACCGTTGAATGTCCCTGTTCTTCCTTTTTACTTAGACATTTTTTACGAGGACTATAACTTCCAAAAGTTTTCAATAGCTTAGAAAAGGATACTATAAAAATACGAAGAGCGATTGGACTTTGGACTATAAATTTTATAATTCTGCCATCTTATTCGTTGACTAAAAAAATTAACATATTTTGATTTGAAAGGTATAACAATTTACCGTCCAATGTCTTATCTCTTGAGATCACTCATAAATACTACTTCATATTTTAGACATCGTTGTACAGCTTGTGGCTTAACAACTTGTGACACCTGCCATAAATCCATAAATCAGGCAAGAACGTAGAACCATTTTATCTACTAGATTTTGCAATTTTTGAATAAAGCAGTATTTTTGTGTTAGCGAAGCTAATTTGTAATTTATTTTGTAAAGGAGGATATAACAAATTAAAAATCTAATGTTACTACGGTCTTACTGCTGCACTGTCAGGCGCCTACTGACAATACTTCAAATTTTTGTGGCCAAGAATACATCTGCTCTGAATGCACAGCTTTAAGGTAAGATTTTGCATTTTGTAACGCCGCTACTATATCTAATAAATAATGGCTACATCCCTAGAGGCCCCTTGGGGCACTTGAGGTGGGGGGAATCGAACCCCCGACTTTTAATTATAGTTTTAAAAAAATAAAAGATTTGAAAAATTTTCTTTCCTCCCCTTTGGAGGGCGGTGGTAACCTCTCCCAAAATAGTTATAAGCCTTTTTATGGACCTGTGAGAAGTTACATTGTAAAGGAGAATCATATCGGTTCATCGGTTAGCGAGATTAATTTATATCAAAATAAAGAGGAAGAGGTTCTGTGCTCAACAAGGCATTTTTAGGGAAACTGTCGTATTTATTTCTTATGAATACAAGTCCCTTTACATTTATTTGTTATAGTAATTAAAAACTTTATTCCTTCGAGTATTATCGTAATATAGAGAAAAACACTTTCAATAAAGTTATGCGATGCACAAAAACATGTAATTGGTAAATAATTGCCACAATATTTTTCAGAGATTGGTGGGGTTGCCTTTAAAATCTATTTTATAAAGGAAATCTTATTTTTTTTTGGGGGGTGTATATAACCAACATTACGACCCCCCTTCAACGTTCTTGGTTTTGTAAACAAGTAAGAACTGTCCACCACTTACTGTACAAGACTTGAAAATGGGTTCTGTGCGGCTCTTTTTATTTATTACTTGTCATGATTTTGATTTAATGCAGTTGGGCATGTATTGCATATACATACAACACACGCTCTTCATTGATGCAATTAAGTTTTTTTTTATAAAAAAAAATAACAATTAGAAGTTGAAGATAATTACCATTTGCCAAAAAGTTGTGAAGCGAGGTATTTGATTGAATTACTTTTAGAATTTTTGGAAAAATTAAGTTTTAGCAATCCAATTTACATAATATTTTGATTTGCTTAAGGGGATGGCGTTCTAAACAATTTTAGGAAAATTAGTCACACACTGAATAGGTCACTCTTAGATGTAAAAACACGTACATATCTATAATACAAAGTAGAACGATGTCTGTCTGTTTGTTTGTTTGTCTGTCTGTCTGTTTGTAGCGAAGGATCTCGCTAACCACTGAACCGATCGGGTTCTCCTTAACAGGGTAGATTCTCATATGTCTCTGGAAGGTTTATAACTATTTTGGGGGAGGGTACCACCACCCTCCCTAGAGAAATTATTTTTTTTTTAAATTTCTTAATTTTAGAAAGAGAGTTCAACGAAAAACAAACATCAAACGTAATTTTTTTTTACTTTTTCTTTTAAAATCTAAAATAAGAAATTGAATTACTAAATTCGACTCTCTCCTCCTCAAGTGCCCCTAGAGGCCTCTAGGGGCGTAGCCGCTAGTAATTTAATAAAATACTGCATAAATCAAAAAAAAATGAGAGGTTTAGAAGTTTTACAAAGAACGTGTCATAACTTTTGTGATTTTTATAACCCATTCGTGACAAGCTCCCAAAGTTCAAAGTTTTGGTTCACCGGGGTTCAACAAATTAGAATTTTTCAATAATTACTCAACATAATTTAAAAAAGTAAGGTGTCAAATTAAAGATCTTACTATTTTTGTTAATAATGGCAGTTTTCTACTTTTTTGTTGCGTTTTAGTATCTTAAAACCAACTTAATTTAAAACAAACTTAAATTACTTCAAAAATAAGAGGTCTACTAAAAATCCGATTGCACATCTAAATTCTACGGATCATTTTACATCTACTAATTACTAAAAGCACCAACTATCCATTTTTTAAAAAAATCACAAAAGTTAGGACACGTTCTTTAGAAAATTAGTTTTAAAATTTAATTTGGATATTCTGGATCAGCTTTTTTCTTTGAACTCTAGTGTCATTTTAAAATGAAAATTAAATTTCATATGCAGAACAAAAATCAATATTTTTTTGAGAAAACTTAATTACATATTACAAAGAGCTTATATATTCGTCAAAATATTATGAAAAAAAATAATCATGACGTTGGAGCGGGTAGTTCTTCGTGTTTCACTTTAAGTCAGATTAGGTTAGGCTTCATTGGGTACAGGTTAGGCTGGTAGCCTTGTAGATCTATCAATACAATTTATTTTAATTCGTTTTAAATATAAGTAGTTGGGGTTCTATGCTAGGCTTTTTGAGGGAAATCCACGGATTTGTATTTTTAACATTCATTATTTGGTTGTATTCTGTTTCTTTATTTAAATTCAATCTAACACCTCTTTCAAGTTTCAAGATAGTTATTGGCAATTTTTTTGGTATGCATTCACTTCTGCATAAAATTACATTAAAAAGTGCCACTTTTGATCAAAATGAAAAGGAACAGTTTGTGCTGTTGTGATAATTTGCTGATTATATGGTGTCTATAGCTCGGGACGTTCAAGGTTTGTTTTTTTTAGGTAGGAGGGGGGGGGGGGGGCGGTTAAAGTAAAGTTGTGCACAACTTTTAAAAAGTAACAGTAACATGTTTTTTCTTGGAGGAAAATTGAATCAAGATCATTACCTCCACTGAATTCTTTTGTTTAAACCCTAGTTTAGGTAAGGAAATGTCTAAATTCCCCTTAATTTGTATAAGGTCTTTAATTTGTTTTTAACGAAATTTGGGGATTTTGAATGCTCACCAAATGTTCTCTATGTGCCAGGTTAAGTGGTTTCAAATAGATTTTCTGTGAAAATTTTTAGGATAAATTGAAATTAAATTGTAGTTCTCTAAAGCTGTCTAGTTCACTACCTCCGGTATTAAGCGTAGATAGTACCGACATAAAGTAAAATCTTTTGAACAAGGATGACAACATCCATAAAAGCGAAGCGCTAAAATGGTAGGACAAACGGACATTAACACTTATATAGTGTCAGAACTAAATAATCAGAATATAAATGTATAAGAATCGGAGCAAAATTGTAAGTAAATTTGTTGAAAAACTGCTTAATACAGGATAATGTTTATGGACATACTTACATTCATTATAGAGTTGCTTTGCTTATACCATTGTACTTTGTTGTCTCTGGAATCAACATACCAAAAATCAGATCAATTGAATGATTAGATCACATAAAAATTTGTTGTTAAAAAAGTAAAAAAATTAACATGTTTAAAATGGACACACGGACATTTTTGTTATGATTATAGAGTTGCTAAGCTTTCTAAATCGTACCTAACTACTAAAGGAATAACCATGCAAAGTGAAATCGATAGGACAATTCTAACATGCCTGAATTAACGAAAAAAGCTATCTCTCTGTGACGGACGGACCGACCCTAATTATAAAAAGGCTACGCTTTTAAAAATGCACAAGATATGTGACATTTTAAATACACACAGACGCATATATATCCTACTACTTATTCAGATAGACTTTTCCTAAGAAATTCACCTTTTTTTAGATCACTTATTATACAAATAATATGGAAAAATAACTGCCCTTTCTCACCAAAATATTTCCACTTTCTAACCAATAACGTGGTCGGATTGTTCTTCCACTAGGTTCTTATTGGTTCAGGGGCGTCCAAGCTTTTAATTTTGGGGGGGGGTAAATTTTTTAAAGGGGGGGGTAATTCGGTTTTGGGGGGGATAAAATGGCGCGCGAAGCGCGCCGCAAATTTTTTTTACCCCCCCTAAAATTTTTACCCCGGGGGTAAAATTTGCTTGGGGGGGGGGGGGGTAATTACCCCCCCTAAAATCTGTTGGCAGGGGTAAAATTTGTTTACCCCTCCCAAAATTTACCCCCGGGGTAAAATTTTTGGGGGGGGTAATTTAAATTTTATCAAAAAATTAGTATTAGAAATGCGCGTGAAGCGCGCAAAAATTTTTTTTGTTAGAGATTTTCTATTTTGGGGGGGGTATTTACCCCCAAAAAATTGTTTGGGGGGGGTAAATACCCCCTCCTAAATGGTTGGGGGTGCCTACGGCACCCCCAGGGTAGGGGTAAATTTTAAATGGGGGGGGGGGGGGTAAAATGAAAAAAATTTTGGGGGTGCCTACGGCACCCCCAAATTCGTTTGGGGGGGGGTAATCGCCCCATTACCCCCCCCCCCCTTGGACGCCTATGTATTGGTTGATTAAGGGATTGAGGATCTAGACTGTCTATATCTATTGTTATTGCAAACATACACACGTATAGTCACGCATACATGTTAACACACTTTATAGGCATATTCATATGTGTACACACACACACACAAACAAACCCACAGGCCCACACACACACACACACACACACACACACACATATGCAAACCCAAACACACCACACACACACACACAAAAGAAGCACGCTCGCACTTACAATTGGAATACAATTTCTTCTAGTGAGTCAAAAACCTAAGTGTTTATTTAATTTAACAAAATTTAAAGAAAAATATGAAGCTTTATGCTTATATTAGCGGCTGCGCCCTTAGGATCTAGGTGCTCTGTAGTTCAAGGGAAATCAATGGAACAAAAATAAATTAACTACCGAAAGACTTAAATCTAGTAATTAAATAGCCTAAAACCATCCTAGGACTTATGTGAAGCTTCCTTATTTTGAAGATCGATTAGAAATAAGCTTCACACATAAAAAAAAGGTACTAATGTATTTCATAGATATGCTCTTTCAACACTTATAATGTTGGGTTTAGTATAATCCATTTGAAATTTAACCCTTTAATTGCATAACATCTGTCTTAAAGTCTGAACAAGAACTTCTTGCCCCTAGATAAATGCAACGTAACTAGTAGCTGAGCACCTAGAATGGGGGATGAAAGGTGAGAGATGAATAGCTTAAAACCATCCAAACCCTTAAATTCGATAGTAAAATAGCCTTAAACAATCCCGATACCTATGTAAAACTTCTTTAAAATAGATAAATCAATTAGTTTATTGGTTTGAAAGATTAAACGGAACAAAAAAACAAATACTTACTGCTTTATTGAATAGGATAATGGAGTTCAAAAAAATTGCAAACATTACTTAAACGTAAAAACATACCCTTTAAAATCAGCGCACTTTCAAAGAAAAAGCAAAGTATTCAAAAAATATAATTAAAGAGATCTAAACGGATAAGACAATGGACGATGAATTAATGTTCACCCCAATTAAGATGATCAAAATAAACCCTTTTGCTCTTTTTAATAGATTTAGATTTTTGGTTTAAAATTTAGAAAAAGGCTTTTTTGTACAACCCAATCAAGGAACATACAAATTAAAATATGTTTAATATTAAATCTTGAATTATATTAATGACAAAATCGAAAATTTAAAAGGAACTCGTTTTTCTATTTTTTTGGCTACATTTAAAACATAATCACTCTTCCTTCCAATATTTTTCTGAACACTTACCCCTGCCCCTGGTCGTGCAAAGCTTGCGCGTACGTACACACATAATAGTGCCGGCGAATATGAGGAGCGACGACACCAAAATTTTACATTGTCGCGTTCAGTCCGTGAGAAAATCTCAGACCGCGCGCATCATAAGAAAGCCGCTACGCGCATTTTTTAGTGCTTATAATATTTTAGTTAAAATCGGTAAAAAGTGAATTATAATATGAAATTAAAGCAGTTATTACATGAATAAAAGTGAATAAAAAGACAAAGGTAAAATTTTTGACTTAATTAACAGTTTGTATATACGAAGTAGGGTATTTTTTGACAATTTGAAGGCTACAGCCGGTCAAAACGGTTAGCCGCAATGCGTTCTTTTTCAAGACATGAAATAAAAAAATGAACAGGGAACGCACAGCTAAAGAAAATGCGCAAAATAAAAACTTTATTGAATGGTTTTACGATGCTCGCTGTTTCTTTTCAAAGTTGAAGGCTTTTTTAGCCGGTTCTTAGAATGAGTAAAATTTACAGCTAGCCGTTTGGCCGTACATAAGCAGCCTTTAAAGTTGCAAAAAAATACATTTTTTGTTGTTTGACATTTTATATTTTTTTTTATGATGTTTAAATGTCAAGAGGTTAGGCTTTATGGTGAATTTTATACCCATCTTCAAAAAGTGTATTCAGCCGAGGATTAGGAAGTTTTATATTTTTCATAAATACTGAATATTTAGACCATATCTTTAGGGAAAAGACTATGGATGGTAAAATAATTTGCATTCCCAATGGTGATAAACAAAATTACTCCATCAGTAGAATAAAATTATTGGTTGAAATGTTGGGACACTATTAGTTTATAACGAACTAATTAAAATTTTAGAAAAGTATCCAAATATTTATCCAACGAATAATATATTGTGTTTATAAAACTATGGGACCCACCCAGTATAATTCTCCTCTTCCAAATTAGCAATTTTCGATACACTTTTTAAAATCATTCAAAAAAAAGCAACATTTACTAGCATCCTTTGATTAACTGTCGGAAGGACGTACGGAGAACGTCATACCCTTGTAAAATAGTAGCTTCGCTACGAAAACTTAATTTTAAAGTCTTAATGATCTTTTTTACATGAAAGTTACAAAGGAGGAAGTGAAATCTTGTTAAAAAGCAATTTAACCAGTATTATTCTTTTCCTTTGCCCATTATTTCCTCCCTGTATTAGCCGACACAAATTTAATGGTTGTCCGTATAGAAATGCGTTAAATTTTCCCAGTTATTCATCGATTTTTTTTAAAGGGGTAAGAAGAGGGTAAAAAAGATCCTGTAAGACAAGCTTGAAACTTATGTGAAGCTTCCTTAACAGAAAACTCTATCAGTTCAGCAATTATTGAAATCTAAAGATTCAGACAAAAATAGTACTTTATGATATAGGAAAATATTTGGTCCTGTCCTTCTAACACTGCAGGGATGGAATATACTTTAGGGGGGTTGGGGGAGGGGTAACAAGGTAGTCTAGTTTGGGGAGTTCGAAGACATTCAGCTGATTTTTGGGTCATCATAAAGTCAATCAAGATTCTTTTGTTGCTTATGTTTATTTCTTTGTAATTGGAAACTTTTTTATTTGTATGGAAGCTTCACGAATTTCAAACCCTGTCAAAAAGAATTATTTCTTATATTCAACGAGGATGACAACATTAGTAAAGCTAGTATTTTTATTTTCAAAAGATTTTATAAGATTCGAAGCAAAATTTTAAGTAAATTTGTTGAGAAACTGCTTTATACAGGACAATGTTTATGGACAAACTTACATATTTAGGACTTAATTATAGAGTTGCATCGCTTACAACATTATACTTTGATGTCCCAGGAATCAATATACCAAAAATTAGATCAATCGGATGATTAAATCACATACAAATTTGTTGTTAAAAAAGTAAAAAAATCAACATGTTTAAAATGGACGTACGGAAATTTCGGTAATGTTTTTAGAGTTGCTACGCTTTCTAAATCGTACCTAACTACTAAAGGAATCGCCATGCAAAATTTGAAATCAATAGGACAATTCTAACATGCCTAAATTAACGAAAAAAGCTATCCGTTACGGACGGACGGACGTACGGACGTACGGACGGACCGACCCTAATTATAGAAAAGCTTCGCTTTTAAAAATTATAATATTAAAAATTTGAAAAGGATATTCGTTAAAAATTAAAATCAACAATTGAAGTTAATTTCACTAAAACATGTATAGAATAATTTAAAATGTGCAAGCAAGGGCGTGCACATGATTTTGGATGGGGAAGGGGTAAAATGCATACATGTTTGTGTTACTTTCAGCTGCAAATTTTACCCATGCCTTAAAAATCTTCTGGTGGGGAGGGTCAGACACCCCCCATCTAGCTTATCGCTACAAATTTGTTTATCATCATTGGGGATGTAAATCAATTTAGTGTAAATTGTCTTATCCCTTTAGATCCCTGAGTTTATTGGGATAATATATCCTGCTTACAACAAATAATACATTAATATTCTAATTTAACAAAACTGCATAAATATTTTAAATAAAATAAATGAAAGTTGTTTTCAATTGGTACAAGTAATACATTAATTCATAAATCATTTTTGTAAATTTCAAAACAAAATTATAAAAATAATCTATTATACTATTTAGCAGCAAAAGGTGTATTATAAATCGGTTATCACTTTAAGGACTTTGGGTTATTGGGATATTGGGTGATTTCCCGCAAAGTATAAAGACGAGCACAAAACCCTTTATATAGAAAAAATTTAAGATATAGGGAAAGTTTTTTTAGGATTGTGTTTTACTTTAGGGAAGGTAAGGTTAGGTTTTACTGGGTATAAGATAGCCCTGCATGGTTAGTTTGAAAAAGCATATAAGGTTGATTTTAAATAAATTACATAAAAAAGAAATTAAAAAAAAACTATATTCATAGATTTCAAGCTCAATTCTATAATACGTTTCATATTCTATAGAAGTTCTAACTATGAACTAAATAGAAATAAATTATAGAAAACCTTCACTTATATATCAAATGGCCCCATGAAATAAATAAAAGACGTCACTCTATTTCTTATTTATATCGTTACATTTTATTGATATTAAGGAGAACAATTCTATAAACTAAAGTATGAGGGTGTATATGTTGGTTTTGTTTATGTTTGTTAAATTTAATAGGTAGAAGCAAGATTCTAATTATTGGTATCCCATAATTGTACAAAAGGCAGGCAACCTAAAAGCATAAAAATATAACCATGAAACTACTTTATATTTTACAAATAAGGTGATTTTTGACAATTTTGCACAGTGCTGTAAGTTTTAAATCACCCCACCTCCCTTTCTCCACCCCCTATTAAAGTTTTAAGGGCAGATTTGTCCTGCCCAATTAGGACTCTCATAAGTAAAAAGTCCCTCTCCCTCCCAATGTTTAATTTCTTCTCCTTACGAGTCTTTCTTCCGAACCTCAAAAAAAAGCTTAGACGTCCAGGTTAGAGGGGAAGTAAGAATCAAAGAAAACTTTAAGCGAGTGGAAGGGGTTTGTAAGGGGTGTGAACAATTAAAAAAAACCTTAAAATTAAAATTATGAAGACCTGCCTTCCCCTCTTTTTCGCTCAAGGTTTACACCCCTTACACGCTATTAAATAAAAAAATCACCCCTACAAACCTCATAAAAATTTCTAAAAGATATATGTCCTTGTCTCTGGATTCTAAAAAAGGGTATTAAATCTACATCAACTACTCCCATGGGAACTTGTTAAAAAAGATGCTACACCTTTTTTTAACATAGTACCAAGAGATGATAATTTGATAAGTAAATTGTCTCTTCTTTATACCAACACCATCCCCCTTACGCACGCGCATAGTTTAAACGTGCTTTTTATGTATTTGTATGCTGTATTTATATATATGAAAGATGTGTATATAATGAGTTGCCTAGTTTTCTTTTGATTAATCGTAACCTTCAACTTTTGTATGTTGTAGTATTAAACATCAGGGAGGGAGGGGACATTGGACTGGAAATTACACTAGTACCCAAAGTTTTACAACAAAGCTAACTTATTCGTTAGCTCAAAAATTTGGGTAATTTCATTTAATATTTTGAGTCCAAACTGTCTAATTATATTCTACAGAAGAGAAAATTTTGCTTATTATCATATTCATTGGGAATGGTTATTTGTTTATCGTCCATTGTAATATCCCTTGAGATCCATGAGTAAAATACAACAATATGCTTGTATCTGTATGTATATATATAGATGTTTTTAATAAACATTAGGTTATTGTGGCGAAGCTACTATAAAATATTTTTTTTAATTTTAAAAACTGTCTAGAGACTTTATGAAGCTTCATGGGAAAGTAGAACTCAAACAAGTCCTTTTTATAAATTCTTTAACATAAAATGTAGTTTTTTAAACGAAGCTCTCATATCAGACGCTAGGACGAACGATCATAAACACTTGTAGAGTGTTAGAACTTAATAAGTAGGATATTTATTTATAAGAGCTATTCATTACGATCGGACCAATCGATCCTAATCATAGAAAAGCTTTGCTTTTAAAATTTTAAAATATTTATAATTTTTAAAATTAGACTTTCAAACTTAAATTGCTTCCTGCATTTTTAAATCTTTAATTATGTAAAATTGCCTAAGCTTTTTTTAATATTTAAAAATCTGCGCGGTTTTGATTGAACATGAACTAGCAAGGCTTTTGATGCGCTTAGCTTTTCAATTAAAAGGTTTTTAAATACAAAACCAGGATAATTATATTCTTGGGTATCATAGCTTTTAAAGTGTGTTTTAAATCTTATTACATAAAATTATAAAGTGTTTTTGTTTTCCGTTAGTTACCTACTGAACCAATTGAGTTATCCATTTTAAAGAGAGAGAGAGAGAGAGAGAGAGAGAGCGTAACATTTTTTTCTGTATGAAAGTGTCATATCCCTAGTGGTTGTTGGTAACATCGTGTGTCAATTTTCAATATTGCCCAATCTTAATATTAAAAGCTGTGTCTTCAACCTAAGATTTTACATTGATGGGATAGATCCTATGAAATTTCTTAGGGTTTAGGGTTTCCAAAGTTTCACATATTTGTTTAGGATAGTGAAACCCTAACTCCTAGGCTTGTTTTTGAAATTTTATAGGATTTAGCTTATTAAGTATTGTAATATTCATCTATTCAAAGGAAAGATCTCCACATTTGTATACTGGTCTGTATTGTTTTGCTTTTTAAGGAAAATTAATTACCCCATCCCATCATTTTTTAAGGGGAGGGGAGGGTGGTTAAAACTACCATTTTTTTTTGTGGAATATGTCAACCTTTAGCTGGTTTATACAATAAGGGCCTTTAACTATTGCGCGAAGCGGCAATAATTTTTTTGTGTGAGGGGGAGTTTGATAACTTAACCTAGATAAATGTGTTTTCTTTGCGAATATAAAACATTTTTTATTAATGATATTTTAACGGCTTTGATGGCACATAAATTTTGGCAAATATATGTTTGCAAGGAATTGAATTTCGCAAAAAAAATCTCGCACCCATTGCAATATATTCATAGATATGGATATACAAACTTAATTTCTTTTTAAAAATTTCATTGTACCTGTTTTTTTATTCGTTGGCTGAACAACTTTAGGGATTTTATTGAAATTTGATTGGTTGGTTCATTAAGTTGGTATCAACAACTAATTGCAATCCACAGAAGGGGTAATTTTGCATACTATTATTTGAGATATATTTATTTACCGTCCATTTGCTTATACAAGAGCAATTTTACATTCAGTATTCATGAATAATACCTGCAAAAATATTCATTATTTTTATATTAGTAGTATTTTTTCTTTTCTTTATTAATATTCAATAGTCTATTATTCTTTCACAACGTTTGGCCATTTTGTCTCTTAAGTTTTATCATGAGCTTTTATGAGTATTGATATTGTGTAGTAATCGGCCAAGTCGTTTACGAGATCTTAGAAGACACACACCCAAACATCCATCCACCCAAGTGTGATATCTGTCAGACATAATCGTTCTTATTTTTAAGAAAACTTATGCCTACAAATTTCAAACTAACTCTCTCTCTCTTCGCCTAACTTTTGGTGATATTGAAATTTTAATTTTTTCACCGCATACATCACGCACCTACTATCCATACGAGGGGATGTCGGCATATAAATTTTAAGTAGCGAAGCTACTCTATAATTCATTTTGTCTGTTTGACTGCCAGTACATGATTTTCTCAGCAGATCCCATCCATGATTTTAAAATAAATTTGACATCCTTTTTATTTAGAATGTATCAAAATTGTGTTTATTACTATATCAACATAGGTCGAGTTTAAAAAAAAAACATTAAGAAACCTTTTTTTACATGAAACTAGCGGATACACCCCTAGATGCCTCTAGAGTCACTTGAAGCTGGATGGGGGTTAAGTCGATCTCCCTACTTCAATTCATTTTTATTGATTATTTAATTTTTTTGCGGGGGGCAATTCCGATTAGCAAGGAACTATAAAAAGCTACATTGTAAAGAATTCAGCGGTTATTGAGATCATTCTGTACACACACACTGACTCAAAAACTGCTGTTTTTATAAGGATAAATAACAATTTGTGTGATAAATATAAAATATAAATAAATAATAAAAATGTCCTTAAAGCATGGTATAAGAAAATTTGCCTTGTTGTCAACTAATTTGCAAAGATAATGTAAACTGTATATTTAAGAAATTTTTAATCATTAAAACTATTAGGTTTTAAAGATAGCGATAATGAAAACCATAATGAGTTTTGAGATAATTATTAGTTATTAGTGAAGCTACTTTAAAATTTTTGTTATCGGTTATACCCACGTCGCATAAACTAGTGTTTAAAATCCTTTATGTAAAAGTAACTGGATGTCGGTAGCGTAGAATCTCGCTAACCGTTGAACCGATATTGTTTTCCTTTACAGTGCAGCTTCTTCCAGGCCCAGGGATGATTGACCAAACATTTAAGGAAGGGTACCTCTGACCTCCCATGATAAATCAGTATTACATAAAAAATATTCCCCCACCTCCCCTCCATTTTTTACACTTAGTCTTTATCTATTGAAGTCGACAATGCTTACTTTGGACATAATTGATACTTGATACTTCTCTTGTTGTCCTAGTTATCAATAACTTAATTACTAGTGATAAACATTCTTTCTTCAAAAATGCTTTAAAATCATCAAAGCCCGTTTAAAAGGACAAAATAGACTTACTGGTAATATATGTTTTGTTTTTGAAGGCAAGAGGCAAAGTCGATGGCTAATTAATTACAAAAAAGACTTAAGTTTGCACTGGTTTGTGTCTTGTTAATTCATCATTGAAGTTATATTTAGATAGGGTGCATTACCTTCCGCATACAATTTTATTTTTATTTAAAAGTAATGGACTGTCAGTCAGGATGGTTTACAACTAATTTTGGAGAGAGTGCCTCAATGCTTTCAAGAGAAATCGCCCCTTAAAATGATACCCCCACCCCCCACCCTTCCACTTAGCTTATACAAGCTAATCTAGAATTAATATTTAAGTTTACAAAATTTTTAAACTTTGGGTACCAATTTAGTTTACAGTCCACTGTTCATTCCCTCTCGTTGAAATGATCAGTTTTTGCTGTTTAATAATTTGATTACGTCTTCTGATGATTTGATACGATTGCGGATGTGAATAAGAACTGTGTGACTGTTTTAGATAATCCTTTACATCCCAATCATAAAAGAGATATTTATTTTTTTAAAAACTCCATTCATATTCGATTTTTAAGAATATAATATAAACTAGCGGACACGCCCTACGCGAATATAATAACAGGAAATTATCATATGACCAGTGGCGTCCAAGCTTTTTTTTGGGGGGGGGGGGTAATGTTCAAAAATTCAAAATCGTTTGGGGGTGCCAAATGGCCCATTACCCCTTGGACGCCTATGCATATGACCTTTGTGAAGCTTCCCTAAAATAGGATCAGGATAAGCTAAAAACTGTATTACTTTATAAAATACTAGCGGCTACGCCCCTAGAGACCTCTAGTGGCAATTTAATTGTTTTTATTTATATTCAAAATATAGCTATTTAACGTTTGACGTTTATTTTTCGTTGAACTCTCTTTCTAAAATCGATAAATTAAAAAAAAAATTAATTTCTCTAGTGAGGGTGGTGGTACCCTCCCCCAAAATAGTTATAAACCTTCCCGGGACATATGGGAATATACCCTGTTAAGGAGAACCCGATCAGTTCAGCGGTTAGCGAGATCCTTCGGTACAAACACACTGACACACAAACATCCTGTTACTTTATTATAAGGATAATTTTGCAAAATCCATTTGAAATATTAATGAAAATATAAAGGCAACTCTTTTCTTTGTGTCCTTTTCCTTAAGTCCTGAGATTTAAGCCATATGGCTATAATTATATTCTTTAGACTGCAAAAAGGCTACCATATAAATTACTTTGTCTGTTATTCGTTGCTTTTATTATCATTTGAAACATTTGCGGTAGTCGGCATACGGACTGTCATTTCCTAGAGCATGCTATGCTCCGGGACTACCGCTAACACACAGACGTTAATCCCCTCCTTATCACAATTCTAGCCAACCCATTCTGCCATTGTTTGATCATCAAAGAAAGCGGTCAACTTATCCACCGCTGATATAAGGAGGGAGTTGCCCCTCCCCTCTGCATGTTCCAGTAACCAACCTACCCTTTTATGGGGGACGTCTACCCTACCCCTACCGGAGCCTACCCACCTACTATTCACCTGGCTGAGGCTCCCCCATCTTCTCCACACCCATTCTCTACCTAACCCATTTGTAATCTGTTTTGTATAAAGCTATTAACTTGTTGTATATAGTCAGTTCAAATATAACCTTCAAACAGTAACTACTTGTAGTACTTTATTGATATAATCCTTAAGGCTAGGGGCTCTTTTGACCCGACCAAACTCGCTCAGTAGGGTTGAACTGCTTCACCCCTACCACACATTCCCTAAAATTTGATTTAAAAAAGTCAAAATTTTTCGAGACTTTGTTGATATATCACCCTAAAATAAATTTAAAACATGTCCAGAGCCGTTACAAAGCTTTCTTATAAAATAAACAAACATACATGTATCTCGTTACTTTTAATTACAGGAAACATATTTATATTGCAGCTACGCCACAAATATATTTATTTGTCCTTGTTATAGTTATGATTAATTTATCAACTCAAAACTTATTCTTTTCTTAAAATAGCAGGGATAACACAATGAACGATAAAATGATCTTTACCTCAAATTTTTAAGTGTAATTTTTGAACTAATTTGGGGTTGTGTAGAATTTTAGCCATCACCTAACAATGTTTTTAAAATTCCAAAATTGTTGGGAAGTAGGGGGGGGGGGGGGGGTAATTAATTACAACAACTCTTTCACAATCTTTCATTTTCTTTAAAAATGCCTAAAGAGAAGGAAGTGGCTGAATCTTTTTTTTAGAATCGCCGCTTCTCTATAATAGTTTTCTCAACTTCCCCCTCTGTAAACACGTAAAATCTTTATCCTTATAAAAGTAACAGATTTTTCTGTCTTAGTGTAATAAATAATTTCGCTAATCGCTGGATCGAAATGGTTCTTGTTTACAGTGAAACTTGTAAATGACCAGGGAAGATTTAAATTATTTTTGGTTGAGGGCAGCAATCCAACCTCTGTAGAAAAATGGTCGACTCAACCTCCCCCCCCCCCCCTTCCCATAAGCGCCAATTATTTTATCTCACCACTTACATGTAAATGCTTATTTTCAACAACCTTGTTGCAAAGCTTATCGATTTGCAACACAAAATTAAAATAATATGTAGGTATACTTAAAGTTTTTAAATTACAGCCTTTTGGTGAGCACATTGGACGATAAATTTATAGTCATACATACCTAATGATATTAAGAATATTAAACCTTCTGTAGATTATTTGTGAAAGTTTGGACACTGCTAGTTTGTATGTAACTTATCAAAATTTAATAAAAGTACCCAAGGTTTTATTACCTTAACAAAAAAATCCTTGATGTATGTGTTACTTTACTTCAAAGCCTTGTACCAATTTGCATACAAAGTGTTTTCAGTGGCGAAGCTACTCTACAAGTCTTTAGGTTCTAATAAAGTTAACATAAATGTCCTTAAGTTACAGATTTAAGTAATTCAGAAAATTATTTGAATGTACACCAAAATATTCTGTAATTTTAAGTAAAGTTGTAAGTATATGTCCTGTAAGATCAAATAAACGGTTTTCAAATCATCTTAGGTTTAGAGGAAGGCTAATTAACAGACTTAGGCTCATTAGCTTCACTGGATACGTCAACCTAACCCCCCCGGCCCCCCCCCCCCCATAAAAAAATATATTGCTTCAAGGAAAAAATATCCCCTTGAAAATCAAATTTGAAAATAAAAGTAAATAAATAGGAGGGATCCTTCCACCACCATTTGGGGGCGAAGTCACTAAAGGAATTAATGACAATCAAGTTATTTAGTTAAGGTTCAACAGGTTTTTTTAACTTAAAGGGAAAAGGGGGTGGTGGTGTATATCTAAGTGGACCTAATGACAAAAAATAGGATTTTACATAGTTTTTCTTTGGGATAAACAATGTTATTTTCTAATTTAGTTAGTTAGCAAATTGTGTTTCTAATATTTCCACCACCGTAAATGTAATTTTTGATGTACTTACATTACAACGAAATTTATTATTTTGTAAGTGAAGCAAATTTATCTCTTAGTATCAATCTTTTAGAAAGCATGCTTTCGGCGAAAATAAGAAAAGCAAGGGTTTGAATAAAAGTGAAAATTTTAAGCATTTTAGTAAAGTAAATAAAGATATTGGGACTTATAAAGGAACTTAAAAAATAACAACCAGCGGAGAGAGGATGGGATAATTGGGGATGGGGGAGGTTGTTATTTTAACCCGCTGCAAGTTTCACTTTATTAAGAAAACATGAAAATCTGGTGTAAGATCTATGTAATAGTAAATCCATTAGAATAACCAACCCTATATAATGAAACACGAGAATTATATTTAGTGTCTCATTAAAAAAGTAAGCGCTCTAAGGCTTTTTTTACCTTTAGAGCTAGTTTAGATTTTTAAAGCAAACATTTTACATCCTTATTAATTGAGGTGAAAATTATTCTGCAGATTTATATGGACATATTGAAATATAAACCAAGACAACAAACCACAAAACTTGCTTTTTAAAATCAAGAATAATTTACTAAAATTCAAGGAATTGGTATCTTTTGTGAAATACTAGAAATATTATTTGGCGATTTTCCTCAAAGTGACAAGTCAAGCACAGAACTCCTTCCCTTATTTTTTGTGGGTTTTACTTTTCGTAAAGGTTACAGTTTAGCCCCCCTATGCTTGCTAAGCACTTTAAGGGAAAGCACCATTACTTTGAGTACTAAAGACTGCTGAGAATCAAACTGCTAGTCACGTCATGACCGACCTTTTTGCATTAAAACACAAAAAGGTTCTCATCGTTTTGCAATTGGAATCTTTAAAAACATATAAAAAACCTCGGTCTTTTCGGTAAAGGATTTAGAATTATCGGCAGTTTCCCTAAGAGTGCATAGTCAAGCACTGAAACCCCCTTGTTTTAAATCTATTTCGAAATTAAGTTAGCTGGGTGGTTAGTGCTCGAATGGAAGGAATGCAATGAATTATTATCTCTTTACCTTATTTACCTTCTCCCTGTATATAATTCTTTGACCACAAAAATGGCCCAAGGAATTATTTACCTTGCGAAATTAGTCAAAATTTGGCTCTAGTATAAATATTGATAATGTTTCTGATTTGTTCAAAAGGAAGCAGAATGACCTAAAACTTAGCTTAAAACCATCCCTTTCCCTTAAAATGAGAACTCAAATTGTCAAAGATCTTAACAGACAAACAAAAAACCTTACTACTTTGTATTATAGTACTACTTGCATGTTATTTGGGTAGTTATCAAATAAAAAACTCTCATATAGATTTGTTTTAATCTCAATTCTTTATTTAAGTAAGTTATTTTGAGATCTATTATTGGAAGCCATCCATAAAATTGTTTGATAGTGAAACTACTCTGCAAATCACAGGAGTTCCCTGTTGGTCTATCGGAAATTTTCCATGTTAATCTTATTTTATCCTTCCTTTTCCCCTATTCTTTTTTTTGTAAACACATAAAATGCCAAGAATTTAAAGATATAGTTTATATCAGCTTTGCTCTTTATTTTGAAGAAATAAAAATTTACAGTAATAAAGGAAGGTGGATGTGTATTCACTTCCGCATATGTATTACATTTTCAAATTTCAAATCATCAAAGCTGCATACCTTTACAATAGCATAAACAGCCTAGTCAGAAAAAGACCAAATTGTGTCAAAAATGATCCATGTGACTCCATAAAAATGAGGGAGATTAGAGGAGAAGTGGGAAAGAAAACCCCTAAAAAAGAGTTGGATAATCCCTCATTTTTATGACGCCACATGAATCATTTTTGACACAATTTGGTCTTTGTCCCTAGTCTCCCCTTATAATCATCAATCATATTCTCATATTTGTTTTTGTGCGAGGATAAAACACTAAAACAATGCGGAATTGGCGGCGCACCATGAAGATGATCTAGTTCATTTTTCTCACACACACACACATAATTACACACACTCATAAATAATGACAATTCGCACAGACAAAATAGGAATGGTAAATGAAAAGTTGTGATTTCCTTGGGGTGGGGATAATTGCCTGCTATCGAGCAATGATCCCCACCCCATTTTTTTGGGAAATTAAATTAAAATAATGAAGATGAGGTTGTTGTTTTCCCTATGCACAAACCCTGCAGGTAACACTAAACCTTCGTGGCAAAGAGTCTTACCTGCAGTGCCCTAGCCCTGCGGGGCTACCCAGAACCCGATACAACCCAACCTAACATGACCTAAAGTACAGCCAGTTTGTCTGCGGATAGTTAATGAAAAATTGTAGGATATATTCATGTTGGCCCAAAACAAAAAGAAAATTAATTTTATGATGTTTTAAAATTTTTATGAGAAGTTTTCTGTAATTTGATTCGAAACATAATTTTTCAGTATGGCCTAGGACTGGTTTTAATCCAGCGATAATGAATCGGATTTGGGGCCATATTAGAAAAAATGTACCTATCCATAATTTCCAGCAATAGATTCATTAAGAATTTTTTTTTCTCATTGAAAACAATTGGCTGAATTCCTTATTCTGAGTATGGGGAAGTACGCACCCTGCACCCAGGGATAAGACAACGAACGATAAATAATGTTCATGTAAATGTCTAATATGTAAAATCATGTCATTGGTCTTAAGATTTGAAATTAGTCAATTGAAATAAAAAAAATCATACTTACCAATGTCTTTTTTGATAATTTAATGAAAAATATTTTTTTTTAATAATCTAAATTTTGTCATGTACATAAAAATTTTCTGATTTTTAAAAAAAGAAAAGACCTGGGGGTCCGGGGGGGGGGAAATGTGGTCCATAGACTAAATAAAAAGCCAGGACACATACCAAACAATTAATTATTCTGCATGTGAGAACTATAGAGAGGGCTACTTTTAAGGGAAGCAATTCAACTTCTTGTATGGTCTTTTAAATCCAAGTAAGCTAAAACCTTCTTCTTTTTATTAACAACTAGCGGCTGCACCCCTCGCTAAGGGCTCTCTATTCGTATTTCGCAGGGCAAGGAAAAGAAAATAGCCTAAAACCATCCAGGGACCAATATGAATCTTTCCTCAAAGGAGAACTCAATCAGTTCAGTAGTTATTGAAATATTAAGCTACGCCCCTAGAAGCCTCTTAAGGTTGGAGGGGGAAAAATCGACATCATCCCATTTGAGTTTCAAAAGAGTAAAAAAATAATTTTTTGGGGGAGAGGTGTGAAGACACCCTCCCAAAAATTGTTTAATACCTTCCCAGGACCTCTAAGAAGCTTCACTGTAAAGGAGAACAATATCGGTTCAGCACTTAGTGAGATCCTTCGGGACAGACAAAAAACGCTTACTACTTTATATAATAGGTTATAACAATAATTTCTGCAACAAAAAATGTAAAAAATCGGGGATCTGAAGGTGTAAGACAATGGTCGATAGATTTAATTATACCCTTAATGATGATACACAAAATTGTAGGGGGAAAAGTTTAAAAACTTCTAGTTAGTACCAAACAGTCTTAATTTCATAAGAGTTCCCTATTTTTTAAAAGCCAAAGTATGAGAGATGATTATAATTCAAATATAACATTTAAAACTAAATATCATAATAGTTATTTCTTTCATCGTAATATAACCGGCTTTCCGCGGATACCTCAGGGCTAAAAAACTGGTTTTGACCTTATAAGTAATGTACACTTATAAGATCAAAACCAGTTTTTTAGCCCTGAGGTGCCGAAGGCACGGGCTAAAAAACACTGGTTTTAATCTTATGATTGTACATTTTTATATTCGTAGAAAGCTGGATATAATACGATGCTAGACATAGTTTTTTCGTATGGATGAGAACCGGTTCTTATCCACCGGACTCGAATAAATACGAGAAAAGTATTTTTTTTGCGCTAAGAATTTTCAAATGTCAATATTTATGTAAATCAATCAATCAATATTTTATTAAAAATAAAGAAAAATAAAGTAAACTGAATCAGAGAGGGGACTATGCAACTCAATTTAAAAGACGCCAAAGTTAGATTCAGCACTTGAGAGTTAGAATCTATATGATAATTACATACTTGGACATTGCACCAGTTTTTTGTCTACTCGAATGAGTTGCGACTTCCAGCTGGCTTATATAACGATATCCTCCATCCACCCCTTTTCCCATATGGTGGAGGATCTTACTGACCAATAAATAATGACTTAAGAAACATCCTTAATTGACGACAAATTTCCCCTGTCATAATATCCACGTATAATATATCCTTTGGTTTAGAAGGAGATTGTTATATCCTCCTATATCATCTTTCCCTGCATGTATAATATAGAGAATCTTTGCTATCAAAAGCAAAAAATAAAAATAATTTAAAAATGATACAATCATTGATTATGGCTGAATTTGGTGTCCAATCGTTTCCACATATTAATTCAACATCCGCATATTTTTACATTTGCATAACATTTTTATATTCGCAAAAAAAGACAAAATAGCAAATAAATTTAGGCGTTTATGATGATAATAAAGTGAATTAAAATTGTACTTTTGTAATAAAACGCAGTTCTGATAATTTGCTAATGTGATACATGTGCAGAAGTGAAGGCACACCACTGAACTTTTATGAGAAAAATGAAAAGCAAAATTCCATGAAAATGACAAAATCTGACACTTTTCGATTCTTCCGTCATTTACAGTAGCGGAGCCACTCTATGTGTTAGAAAATGTTATAGTCAGTGATTTATTTATTGTTAATTCCTGTTAAATGCAAACTTATGTAAAAATGGCCTCATTTTTTTTCTTTCTGTATAATAGTTTACTATTTTTGGCTTATTAATGCTTATCTACATATGGACTGTATTATTCTGGCTTAATTATCAAAAAATTATTTAATTCCTGCAATTTAAGCAAATTATTATAACTGGTCCTGGTGGGTTTGTAAGTTGGTTAGTATGTCCGACGGTTATGCTACTGTAACAAGGATGACAACATCCATAAAAGCGTAGACTAACAAATTAGATGGTGAGACAAACGAACATTAATTAATATAGGAGTAAAACATATTTGATATTAAACATTATTTAAAAATCTGAGAAAAAAATATTCATCTTTGAATACTGAAAAAAGAATAAGAAATTTATACATACAGGAATTATACCTAGCTATTACAGGAACCATCATTCCAAGTATGAAAGCAATGGAAAATTTAAGCTTAAATGAATTATATTACTTATTTCCCTGTCTCATGTCGACTCTTTCCTTTAACTCTTTCTGATTTCTTAGAAAATAATAAGATTATTTATAAATTATTAAATAAATAGAATGTTTGAAACAGAGAGGGACATTGAACTGTAAATTATAGTTGTATACAAAAATATATAAACATAATCTCTCATTCGTTGGCATAAAAAGTTTTACTTTCTATTTTGATTAGTTGGTAAAAACTAGCAGGGTCGAAACTACATCAATTATTATCGTCCATTGTCTTATCCCTAAATATCCCTGGATTAGTCCAGACAGAATTGTTCTTTTGAGTCAATGGAAGTTTTAGAATTGTAATTATTTCAGTGGAAGCCATTAGAGGCTTTGTTTTACAGGATGGATTAGCTCCCCCTCCATCTCCAAAAAAAGAAATTAGATTATCTTCAAAACTTTCTAATTAAGTAGTTGCTTGATGACGTTCTTGTTTTCAATTTATGTATCATTGTGTAATGCAAAACATAATGAATGCAGGGTAAGGACAATTGAAGTTAAAATAATCTTCCTCATTATAAGGTGCGAAATATTGTCCTTTATTGCTCATGAGAGGACGGATATGTGTAGAAAAGAACCATTGTCCTTTCGCTCCCTGATTACAACTATACTATAGTACATACATCACAGTGCGTTCGAAGGTGCTTTGACTTTTGTGTCAGAACCTAAATTGGGACATAGTGCATTTCATTACCCAAGGTTAGGTAACTTCATTTCACTTTTCCATAAAATCTAAAATGCAGCCATTTTTTGAGCAAATTAGATTTGAAAATTTCAAGTTCAATTTTCATCATGACAAGAAAAGCAAAGATTATTTATTTAAAATTTTGAACAACTTTGCTTTAATGAAGTCTTTCATAAATCCTCTCTATATATGATTCATTTAAGGCTAAATTTCCGTGACCTTAGCAAAGCAACTAATAAAAATGAATCAACTCACTTCAGGAATGGTTTTATGATGAACTTTTTAAGAGCAAACTTGTTCAAAGTTTTAAATAAATAATCTTTGCTTTTCTTGTCATGATTATGCGGCAACTCCTAGGGGATGAAAATTGAACTAGAAATTTTCAAATCTAATTTTCTGAAAAACGGCTGCATTTTAGATTTTATTGAAAAGTGAAATGAAGTTACCTAACCTAGGGTAATGAAATGCACTATGTCCCAATTTAGGTTCTGACACAAAAGTCAAAGCACCTTCGAACGCACTGTGACATGTATATATTTTAATTTAATATACTTTTAATTTTACTTGTGTGTCTTCACTTACGCATTACGCATATATACCATATTATCAGATTATCAGAACCGCATACTATTACAACATCACAAACCTTCCCTCCCTCTTTGCTTAATGCTTAATGCGATAGTGAGGGGACATTGGACTGTAAACATAACTTTTTCGGATATGTTCATACTATCATTTTTTGATTTAGAATTTTTGGGTACTTTAATTAAATCATGATTGGTTGTTTCAAACTAGCAGTGTCCAAGTGGTTATTTTGTTTATCATCATTGGGAATGTGTAATTAGCAATTTATCGCCAATTGTCTTTGAAGCATTGAAACAAAATACATCCTTATACTAAAGTAACAGGATTTTTGTCTGTTTGTTTGTCTGTGTGTCTGTACCGAAGGATCTCGCTAACCGCTGAACCGATCGGGTTCTCCTTAACAGGGAAGATTCTCATGGGTTCTGGGAAGGTTTATAACTATTTAGGGGGAAGGTACAACCACCCTCCCAAGAGAAATGAAAAAAAATTTCAACGTAACATAAAGAGGTATACTTATACTGAAGTAACAGGATGTTTGTGTGTCTGTGTGTTTGTGTGTTTGTTTGTACCGAAGGATCTCGCTAATCGCTGAACCGATTGGGTTCTCCTTAACAGGGTAGCTTCTCATAGGTCCCGGGAAGGTTTATAACTATTTTGGGGGAGGGTACCACCACCCTCCCAAGAGAAATAATAATAAATCGAAATTTTTATTTTAAGTATAGAGACTCCTACGTAACATTGCGAGGTGTCGTATAAAGAGACTCTTACTCAACATATCGTAGAAACTTGAACGCAACAAAAAACCAAACATTTAAAGTGCCACTAGAGGCTTCTAGGGGCGTAGCCGCTAGTCGTAACATAAAGAAGTAGCGTACAAAAACATCTAAAGTGCCACTAGTGGCCTCTAGGGGCGTAACCACTACTGTTAACATTTCCTTTTTATGCCATTATTTCTTTTTTTGTGTGAAAAAAACACTATTTTGATGGAAAATATGCGGAAGTAAATTCACACCATTACTTTTATACTCAGGGAGGGAGTTGACATTGGAATGTAAATTACACTGGTACCAAAAGTTTTATAACCAGGACATTATATTAATATTTAGTTGGCTAAAAAAATTTAGATTTTGAATGGTTGGTTCCAAACTAGTAGTGTCAGAACCTTCCAACTAATAATTTTAATCTACAGCAGGGTAACTTATGTTCATTATCATTGGGATTAAACATAGATTTAACGACCATTGCCTTACCCTTAAGATCCCTGTTTTTACTTCAAAGGAATGGATTAGCTAGACGAGTATATATGTATTTAGATTCTGAGAAAAACAATAAAAATTAAGAATTCTTTTAAAGAAGTTGTATCAACTTTTTCACTTTTTATTTAAGATAGCTAGCCGGCTCTTTTAGTAAGTAGTAGATGTAAAATTTTTCATAGAATTCAGATATGCAATCGTTTTTTTTTGTAGACCTCTTATTTTTAAAGTAATTTAAGTTTTTTAAAAAAATAATTAAGTCGGTTTTAAGGTACTAAAACGCAACAAAATAAAAGAAGAAAATGGCCAGTATGAACAAAAATAGTAAGATCTTTAATTTGACACCTTACTTTTAAAATTCTGTTGAGTAATTATTGAAGAAAACAATTTTTTTAACCTCGGTTAAATCAAAACTTTGAAATTAAAAATATCCTCTCACAGGCATAAAAAGTATGTGTTCATATATACTTTTAGAATGAGAAAAATAATACGAATCCAGTCTAAGCAAAATTGAAAAACTTTTATAAAACTAAAATAAAAAATATAAGTTTATTTTAAGAATCAAAATTTTCGGCTTTAAAGGGTTAGCTTGAATAAAACCTGAACAAAACCTAAACAAAAGACAATGCAATGTAGCAGATATTTTTTAAACACAAGAAACAATAATGTATTTTTAACTGCATTGTTTTGAAGTTTATAAACAGACTGATGCATATTTGTTCATAATTTTTCATTCTTTACATGTTCTGTAATATCACTATATTTATTGTAGTATCTATTGTATATATTGTATGAACGTTCTCCTTTTTTTTTGGCAATTCTATTGGTTAACTTTATAGGTTAAGCTTTGCAATTCGTCAATTTTCGCGATTTGTGATTGGCTAGTTTAGTAGTTACAATTCTTAAAATAAACTTTTTATTTTTTTTCATTTTTTATTACAATTTTTTAAAACTTTTTCAATTTCGCTTAGAATGGATTTGTAATATTTTTCTGATTCTAAAGGTATATATGAACCCATATTTTGTATGTCTGTTTGATAAAATATTTAGGTTTAAAGTTTTTATTAAACCGAGATTAAAAAAATAGATTTTTTCAATAATTACTCAACAGAATTTCAAAAGTAAGGTGTCAAATTAAAGATCTTACTATTTTTGTTCATACTGGCCATTTTCTTCTTTTATTTTGTTGCGTTTTAGTACCTTAAAACCGACTTAATTATTTTTTTTTAAAACTTAAATTACTTAAAAAATAAGAGGTCTTCAAAAAAAACGATCGCATATCTGAATTCTATGAAAAATTTTACATCTACTACTTACTAAAAGAGCCGGCTAGCTATCTTAAATAAAAAGTGAAAAAGTTGATACACCTTCTTTTACGTAAACCAAAAGCCTACGTTAGAACTGTTTAATATAAATAACTAGTTGTTACGCCCCTAGCATCTAGCGGCTCTGTGTTCTAATGGAAGCTTAAACTGTTTTTAACCTATTTTTGAATGGGGGGTCAAAAATATACTAGGACACCTATAGAATCAGACTGCAGAGCCCAAATTTTAATTAAGTCCCCAATAAACTTTTTTGGGGGGATTTAAAAATTAATTTTTAGTGTTGCTGTAATCATTTTGACCGAAGCAAAAGCTCTTTTTTTACTTCGGGTAATATTGTGGCTTACAAAACATTTTTATTTAATTCACTTTATATTGATACAATAAAAAAAACATTACTCTGTTCATTGGAAATAATTTTTTTTCCAAAACAATTAATTTCATTGAAAAATCTAACATTTGCAATAAAACAAATAATTCTGAAATCTAACCAATAAGAAGTCTTGTTTTATATAATTCTTTACAATTCAAAAAAAGAGTGTTTTCACAAAGTGACGTATTTCCAATGTAGTTAAATATTTTTTATTTAATTAAAATGAACAGAATGAAAACCATACACATAAAAGATACATACTTTTTAAAATTATTTTAAAAGATAAGTTTGAATAATCTTATTTTATAACACATTTGTATATGTGACAAAAATAAATTTGTTGTATTGCATAAACATTTGTTGTCATTTAACCCTTTACAGCCATTTTTTATGTTTTTAAAATAAGTGAGAGAACACAAACATGTTAATGTTAATTCGTTGATATATTATAAAGAATTAACTTTTTAGTGAATTTTTAAAGTAAAAGCATAAGGCCTAATTTTACTCTATACCAGAATACAATATTTATGAAGCAAAACACTCTAAAAGCTACGAATTTTACCCAAATAAAAAAAAAGACCTTTTGCTTCGGTCAAAATGATCACGGCAACAGTAAAAATTAATATTTAAATCCCCCCAAAAAAGTTTATTGGGGACTTAATTCAAATTTAGGCTCTGCAGTCTCATTCTACTGGTGTCATAGTATATTTTTAAAAGCGAAGCTTTTCTATAATTAGGGTCGGTCCGTCCGTCCGTACGTCCGTCCGTCACGGATAGCTTTTTTTGTTAATTTAGACATGTTAGAATTGTCCTATCGATTTCAAATTTTGCATGGTGATTCCTTTTGTAGTTGGGTACGATTTAGAAAGCGTAGCAACTCTATAATCATTACCAGAATGTCCGTACGTCCATTTTAAAAATGTTGATTTTTTTACTTTTTTAAATAGCTTTTTTCGTTAATTTAGGCATGTTAGAATTGTCCTATTGATTTCAAATTTTGCATGGTGATTCCTGTAATAGTTAGGTACGAGTTAGAAAGCGTAGCAACTCTATAATCATTACCAGAATGTCCGTACGTCCGTTTTAAACATGTTGATTTTTTTACATTTTTAACAACAAATTTGTATGTGACCTAATTATCCGATTGGTCTGATTTTTGGTCTGATTCCTTGGACAACAAAGTACAATATTATAAGCGAAGCAACTCTATAATCAAGTCCTAAAAATGTAAGTATGTCCATAATCATTATCCTGTATCAAGCAGTTTTTCAACAACTTTACTTACAATTTTGCTTTGACTCTTATACATTCGCATTCTGATTATTCAGTTCTGACATTATACAAGTGTTAATGTCCGTTTGTCCTACCGTTTCAGAGCTTCGCTTTTATGGATGTTATCATCCTTGTTTATATACGTTTTAAAAATAGGTTAAAAACAGTTTAACGAAAGAAAAATATCTTTATGCCATATCTAAAACGAAATAGCCTAAAACCATTTAGGGACCTATGTGAGGCTTTCCTAAAATGTAGAACTCAATTTACATAGCATTCATCCATCTAATATAATTCATATTGTGTCTTTTTAAAAGCGAAGCTTTTCTATAATTAGGGTAAGTCCGTCCGTACGTCCGTCCGTCCGAGATAGATAGCTTTTATTCGTTAGGCATGTTAGAATTGTCCTATCGATTTCAAACTCTGCATGATGATTTCTGTAGTAGTTAGGTACGATTTAGAAAGCGTAGCAACTCTATAATAATTACCAAAATGTCCGTATGTCCATTTTAAACATGTTGACTTTTTAACAACAAATTTTTATGTGATCTTATTATCCGTTTGATCTGATTTTTTGTTTATTGATTACTAGGACAACAAAGAACAATATTATAAGCAAAGCAACTCTATAATCAAGTCCTAAAAATGCTAGTATGTCTATAAACATTATCATGTATCAAGCAGTTTTTCAACAAATTTACTTACAATTTTGCTTCAACTCTTATACTTTTATATTCTGATTATTCAGTTCTGACACTATACAAGTGTTAATGTCTGTTTGTCCTACCATTGTAGTGCTTCGCTTTTATGGATGTTGTCATCCTTGTTGCCAATATGAAACACTTCAGTGAATTTGCATTAGTGAATTTACCGTATAAAGTTCAATGCAGTTTTTATTTTTTATAGACAGTTTTTCACGAATAATAAAATGTTTATCCTAATATTTATACCAGTTTTGTTAGCCTGTTCCTTTGGCCTCTAATAGGGACTAACAAAACTGGTATTAATCTTATAATTTTTCAATTTTCTATCCACGGAAAGCTGTCTATGTACGATACGATAAATAATTATTCTTATGTTTGTAATTAGAGCACCTGAATAAAGTTTAATAAAAAAAATTTGGATTTGGAATACAAGACAATTTAGCATGGCTCAGCTGTCGCTTTAGCTGCGGCTTATTGCGGCAGATGCATATTGTGTTGCTTATTCATTCCGCGCGGCAGACGGCGAGGCTTAAGTAATATGTAGAGTTTATATAATTTGATTTATTAATTTTGACAGATAGACATACATTCTTGCTTTTTTAGCATGATCGACCAACATACAAACCTATATTGAGTATCTTTGTAAATAAAATGTAGGCTTTATTGTGTATTTTACAGGAAGTTATTACCTGAATAAAGACAAAGCTTTTTCATATTTTTGTTGTTCATTTTTTAACAACAAAAAAGTTGAAATTTGAAAATGTCTCTACTCTCTCATGATCTCAAATTTTGTTTTAATTCATTTCTTTGTATGCAGAGATAGGGCAGGAGATGATTAATTAATCTACAACTCTTGATTATTGGGGGAAGAAAGGGATGTTGATTAGATTAAATGCTTTGCGCTATGCATCCGATCTTTGTCAGAAAGGTAATAGGGTCGAATCTCAGTCAAACACCTCGTCATAACTAAAGATGTCAGAAAAAATTTCAACTCCTGCAATAAAAGTATTGCTGGAAGTAGGACATATCAAACTTGGTTGGGGGTTAATTTTACGTTTGTTTGTTTAGATAAATTGGATAGCCCATAGGGCCCTCCACAAGGGTTGGGAATTTTAAAAAAAACTACCCTTCTTATTTTAAATAAGTTTTAAAATTACTGAAGGTAGGGGGGGGGGGGGGTCAGTGCTCGATAGGCATTTCGAGGGAAATCATGAAGAAAATTTAAAAACTGATGATAGTAATGTGTGGTTGATGTGTTCTTTATTAGGATAATTTCAAAAGAAACGTTCAAATTTGATTTATGTAATAGATATTAATATACATAGAGTGGTTACATTAACATAAAAGGACTAAACACTCTACGTACATAAAGGATAGAATAAAAGATTTTCTTGTCTATAGTATATATGAATTTATGTGCTTAATTCATTATTAATGTTTTTATCTAATTAAATGACTTTAATTTTATTATTAGGTAAGTTATATCTAATTGAGAAAGAAGAGTCCTGCAAGGTTGGGGTATGTTATTCTATTATTATTACAGAGTTGATTTCACTTGGGGTGAGAAATGTGAATAGAGGCACTGTTACATTCTATGTAACTCTATTATTAATACAGAGTTAATTTCACTTAGGGTGAGAGATGTTAAAAGAGGTTAGTGACACACTCTATGTAACTCTATTATTAATCCAGCGTTAATTTCACTTGGATTGATAGATATGAGTAGAGATAGTGCTTCACTCTATGTAACTCTATTATTAATCCAGCGTTGATTTCACTTAGGGTGTGGGATGTGAATTGAAATAGTGCTACACTCTATGTAACTCTATTACTAATACAAAGTTAATTTTATTTGGGATGAGAGATGTGAATAGAGGTAGTGCTACACTCTATGTAACTCTATTATTAATACAGAGTAATTCACATGGGGTGAGATATGTGAATAGAGGTAGTTCAACAATATGTAACTCTATTATTAATACAGAGTTAAATTCGCTTGGGGTGTGATATATGAATAGAGGTAGTGCTACACTCTATGTAACTCTATTATTATTACATAGTTGATTTCACTTGGGGTGAGATATGTGAATAGAGATAGTGCTTCACTCTATGTAAATCTATTATTTATCCAGCGTTGATTTCACTTGGGATGATAGATGTGAATAGAGGTAGTGCTACACTCTATGTAACTCTATTATTAATCCAGCGTTAATTTCAAATGGAATGATAGAGGTGAATAGAGATAGTGCTACACTCTATGTAACTCTATTATTAATACAGAGTTGATTTCACTTTGGGTAAGAGATGTGAATAAAGTTAGTGGCATACTCTATGTAACTTTATAACTAATACAAAGTTAATTTTACTTGGGTTGAGAGATGTGAATAGAGGTAGTGCTACACTCTATGTAACTCTATTGTTATTACAAAGTTAATTTCACTTAGGGTGTGGGATGTGAATTTAAATAGTGCTACACTCTATGCAACTCTATTATTAATACAGAGTAAATTTCACTTGGGGTGAGAGATGTGAATAGAAATTGCTAGTAATATTATTCTTTTCAAAACAGTTAACTTTCAAAACAACAGTTTTTTTGTGAAAAAAATACCAAAGTAAAAAAAGTAAAGATAGCCGAAATTAATATTTAATTGCTTGACCTTTGTTTTAAGTCCTCTGTTAGGTAGGAAAACGTAGCAATGTTACAATCGTTATCAGAATTCCGTAGTCGTACGTCTATTTTACACATGCAGATTTTGAAAGTTTTTTTCAATAATTTTTGAATAGTATAGTTATCCTGTTCATGTTATATTTTTAGTAATGATTCTGAGAACAACTAGGTGCAAATTTAGTAACAAAGCATCTCTAAAATTAAGGCATAAAATGTAAGCATGTCCTCAAAATATATCCTTTTATTTTAAGTAATTTAATGTTAAAATTTTTACAAAATCTGTCAATAAAAAAGGAAGTTTTTACTTAACTATTATAGTAAAATTGCTCCTGGATAGATGCTAATATTATTGAATAGTTGTATTATGAAATATTATCTATAAAAAAATATTTTTTTCAATTCCTCCCCACTTATACAATGTCATTCAAACAAGTATTCGTTAGAAACAGCAACTACTGATAATTATATAGCAACGGATAATTTACTACTTGGATTTTACACCAGATTTTTATGTTCTCTATTAAAGAGAAACACGAAGCGGGCTATTGACCCCCCTCCATGGCCAATAAATATGTTCCATGTTAGCAAGCTAAATTGACGACCAATTTTCCGCTGTCATAATGTTCACGTACATTCATTTAAATAGCAGGTAAACTTTTCTAACTCTGATAATAACCACACAATAGAGTTTAGAGTTGTTTACGATGGGTTTTATCTATAATATTCTTTGATCATACGTCCTTTGTTTTAAAGTGTGATTTTCTATAATTACGTCTTAAAATGTAAGGATAATTTTATATCAAGACTTGTAAGTAACGTTGAATAAAAGATGAGCTGATGATCTACATTTTCTAATGTTCGTTCGTCTGACCTTCTTATGAGTTAAACTTTATGTATGTTGTCATTCTTGTTTAAATAGATTTTGCTGTTTTTGTTGTTTGTAGTTTTTGTGTGAACATAATGAAACGAGGAAGGTCATATAAGTCCTTGAAACTCAATTTTATCATCACATTGATTATAATGCTGTTTAGACATTACGGCGAAATATCTTGGCCAAAAAAGAGGTGTAACTCAATTCAATAAAAGTGACCTAAAGGGTCAAATGATGATAGTATACCTTTTCTTTTAAAAGATATATGGGTTAAAAAGTCTGGACACTCCTGGTAAGGAACTAACCTATCAAAATTAAATGAAAGTACCCAAAGGTTATGAGCCAACGAATAAGTAAACGCGGAATTTTACCATTTTGCTAATGTTCCCTCCATCATTGGCACCTTTCTATTTGCTTTACACTCATTTATAAAGACACCTTTATATTAAATTGTTAGTTTTTTTTGTGAATATGAAGCACTACTATTGTGCGGAATCCAATGCACACCAACGGAAAGAAAAATATGAAAAGGACTTCAAAAATAATCAAATTAATCTTTCATAATAATTGTTGCTATTCCATTCTTAGAGATTATTTTGAAATAGCTGGAAGCAGTTTTACTTATAAATAATATTGCAACATATGTATGACTTTTTAGTAGCGAAGCTTCTATAAAAAATATAGGTTAGCCTCTAGATGCATTAAGGGGCAACTAAGAAAATTATGGCGAGGGTAGGGGGGAGTTGTTTCTGAGATTTTGTTCAGGACGGTGGAGGTACCCTCTCCCAAAAAATCATAAACCATCTCTGGTCCATTTTGATGCTACACTGAAAAGAAGAACCATTTTGGTTCAGAGGTTAGCGAGATCTTTAGCTACAGACTGAGAGACACACATCCAGTGACTTTTTTTGTAAGGATTTTTATCTCAGAAATATGACAAAACTAGAGCTTATTTAATATTTTTAAAGTCCTTTAATAATACGTACGGACATTCACGATCATAGAGTAGATTCGTTTAGATTAAATTTTTTGTAATCTTTTCTTTGTGTAATACATACCGATGGTGATTTGATCTTAAAACGTTGATTTCGTGCATAAAATAGGGTACCATACTATTTCCTAAATTGGATTCTTGAATGTTTTTTTAACAAGGACTATCAAATCTGTAGGAACTTAACGTTAACTGCTTACTACAGTAATATAAAGCTTTTGAGTGAAGAATTGCACCAGCATTGAAAGATATAATTAATTAAAATTCCAAAGATTTTATTTTCTTTCAACAGTTATATATCTATCTCAACCATAACATTTAAAATTAGTAACTACTTCCGCTTCATAACGAAATATATTTTTAAAAAAAATATTTATTATCAATCACATCTGTAATAGAAAACAACAACATAAATAAAAAAGTATTATTAATTATACAATAAATCACAAAATAAAAATATTATAAAAATGCCATTTGTGAATTTAAAACATTAAATTCCTCATAAATTTATAGAGTTATTGCGCTAATTATAATGTAAGTTTCATCGTTATGTAATAAACATATATTTATATATCTTATCCTATTATATAAAGGAGCAAAATTATGATTGTCTGTCTTAATATCTTTTAAGATATCTTAAACAGGAATTTACGCTTTAAGGCAATTTATTTAACCCCACTCTTCCCCAATTGCAAAGAAGCCACTATTAATATTAACTCTTTTAACGTAAAAGCAAATTATATAAAACCTATTGACACATATTTAGGTATTGCCTTTTTTTTTTGTGAATTTCAAGTTATTTTAATATATTATATATGTCGTAACAAGAACAATTTTTGTCTTAAGTAGTGCGGCTACAGCAAGATAATTAACTAGTAGCTACGCTGAAAACTTATGACGTATATACTTAAAATAACCTTTTATGATATATTAAAATTAATAAATTTCATGTTCAATTAGTTGTACTATCAAAAAGAATATTTGGGAATAGTCGCTTTCGTGGCAGTTCGTCGAATTTTGAAAATGGCTTTTAATAGGTTATTTTAGGTTAGTAGGATAGGTTATATTGGGTTATTTGATCGCCCCCACAGGGTTAGAGCCCCCCCCCCCCGCAGGGGCTAGAAATAGGAGAAAGGCTACTGTAAAAATACGAAGAATCACCACTAAAGGGACTATACCCGAATATTTTAAGTACTACTTTTTTAGGTTATATGTGTTGTCCTCTACCATAGCATTTCTACAAGAAGTTTGTCTGTATTTTTATTAACTTTTCGTATGTTATTTAATAGGGGACATTGGACTGTAAATTATACTGGCAAACAAAGATCCTTATCTTATTCGTTTGATAAAAAAAACTGTGGATAATTTATTAAAATCGTGATTGATTGGTTCAAACTAGCAGTATCCAACTCTTTGTCAACAATTATGTAAACTTGTAAAGATGTAACTTTGTATTGTTAGGGATGTATTTCAATTCATCGTCGATTGTCTTATCCTTTATCTTGTTGACTTGGTATTGCCGCGCTACTTAGAAACATATTTGCCCTTGCTAATTATAAAATGTACAATATTTGATAATAATTTTTTTTATAGAAAATTTTATATTGATTTAGCATATATTAAAAAAGCATGTTTTTAGTTAGGAGTACAACACGTTTTGCTCTTTTTGCTTTAATGTACTTTAATGAACTAACAATTACTTAAAATCCCCCCCCCCCCCTCCCCTTTCCTACAAATAGCCTAAAACCTCCTTTGGACAAACTGAAAAATTCCCTTAAAATTGTGTATCAATCTGTCCTGCCCTTTATAGGATCATAGCAGACATACGGACATAAATACATCCTGTTACTTTATTATATGAGGTAAAGAATTTGGAAAAGACTGATTTTTCGTCCATTTTTCCATCCCTACATTCATGATCATTATTCAGACAAACTTTGCTTACAAAGACGTGCCAAATGGGAATACATATACATTTAAAAGTGTCCTATCAAAACCACAAAATTACTGTTTTTAGAAAGCAAAAATAGAATTACATTCCAAACAACTGTGGGAAAATTTAATTTTTTTACGGCTCGAAATACGCTAATTTTTTAAAGTAAATGGTGAAGAAAACCAAAGTCCTGCAGGTTTGTTTTAATTCCTTGGTTGTTTTCTAGTGGTTTTCCTCAAATTTCCTTGTTGAGCAAATTAAAAATAAAGTTATATCAGGTACAGGGTAGCTCCGCAGGGTTAGGCATGTGTTATAAAAAAATATGGAAAGCACAGTTTGTCCTATTTTTGAAAACACGGGGGTGTAATCTCCCCTCATTTCATGGAAACTTCCTTCCCTTATACTTTATCTATTGCACAACTCCTCAATACATGTGCACTCAATTTTTAAAAGAGAAGCTTTTCTATCATTTGTTTCGGTCCGTACGTCCGAGACGGATAGCTTTTTTCGTTAATTTAGACGTTTTAGAATTGTCCTATCGATTTTAAACTCTGCCGGGTGATTCATGTAGCAGTGGCAACTCTATAATCATTTCCAGAATATCTGTACGTCCATTTTAAACATGTTGATTTTTCTACTTTTCTAAGAACAAATTTTTATGTGATCTAATTATCCGATTGATCTAAGTTTTGGTATATTGATTCCTGAGACAACAAAGTACAATGATGTACAAGTCCTAAAAATGTAAGTATGTCCATAAACATTATCCTGTACCAAGCCGTTTTTCAACAAATTTACTTACAATTTTGCTTCGACTCTTATACATTTATATTCTGATTATTCAGTTCTGACACTATACAAGTGTTAATGTCCGTTTGTCCTACCGTTTCATTGCTTCGCTCTTATGGATGTTGTCATCCTTGTTAAGGAATAATCCATTGTAAATTATTTTTATTTGTTGTATTTAATGAACAGCTTATCATATGAATGTAACTTTGAGTCTTGAAAAATTAAAAGGAGGGTAACTGAATTTTAGATTTATTTTAAAAGGGGTGTTTTTTCTATTCCTAATTCTAGGCCTTTTAGACTTGTCCTATTGATTTTAAACCTCGCATGAAGATTTCTGTGATGATAAGCTATAATTTACATTACATTTTGGTATCCAAAATTGAATCTGATATCAAAAGCATGTTATTTTTATATTCATTTAGGAATTAGATAGCACTCCTTTTATGAAGGAAATGTAGGGTTAAAAGTTCTAAGAATCTCATTTGTAAGTGTGGTTAAGGTGTCGTCATAGGTGGATGAAAAGATATATAAAAAGTTAGCTAGATAAATAGATAGATACTCATTTGAAGTGTGGTTAATTTGTCGTCAAAGGTGAATAGAAAGCTAGCTAGCTAGATAGGTACCTAAATAGATAGATAGATAGATACTAAGCTAACTAGATGGATGGATAAATAGATATATAGCAAGCTAGGTAGTTTGATTGATATATAGATAGATATATAGTAAGCTAGATATACTCTTAGATAAATAGAAATACATAGAAAAAAAAAATTAATTTAAAGACAAATACTAGTCCGAATTGTTGTACTTTTCTGGGAAGCTTAAATGATTGTTTGGGTTGGTTTTAAGCCATTTTCCTGACATCCCCTACCCTCTCCTAAAGGCTAGGGGCGAAACAACTATTGAATATAGGAAGAGAAGGACAGATAAATGAATGTCAAAGGGTCATAACACATGTAACATTTTCACATTCTGGCACAAATCTGTCAATTGACATACACACACACTGACACACACACACAAACCCTTAAACACAGATTCAAAGAAATGTGTAAGTAAACTCAAAATATTATGCATTAAAGAAATTTATTGAAAAAGTTTATGCAAGTAACGCATTAGTAGTAAGCTTTAAAGAATATAAGGATATGCAATCAAATTGAGAAATGTTTTATAGTTATTTTAGTATTTTTTTTTTCATTTGAATATATTTATGATGAATAAACCAATAGCGTGCATACTATTTTGGCTAGGGGTTTGGGGAAAGTGTCTAAAAAATTGTTATCCTGGGGAGTGGTTTGTTCAACCCTCTACATGTGCACACCTATTAAAGTAACATCAATTTATTGAGTAGCTGCGCTTTTAAAATTAAGTTTTACTTTTTATAGCCTGTTAAATTGAAGTTTTGTGTTGAAATATTTTAATAAATGGTGAGAATGTGGAGTTTTTAAATGTCCTTTAGCTTCCTGTCCCCTGGCTGTTAAAAAATTCATGCCGATATTTTGTGCTTGTGTTATCCTTTTATATAAAGTAGTAAGGTTTATTTTTGTCTGAAGCTTAAGATCTCCCATACTACTGAACTGATTGGGCATTTGAGGTAAGCTTCACATAGGTCCTGTAATTGTTTTATGCAATTTTAATTTTATATTTAAGAATATTTTTTAAGTTCTATTTTTCCTCTGTCGTTTCGAATAGAGAGCCCTTACAATGCTTCCCGTCCGTCCTAATCAAATGGGCTTCGCTGCTCAGAGAATCAGTTCTCATAGCATCATTAATATCATCGTATTGCCGACAATATTCAACGGATATAAATTTAAAAATAATAAAATTAATTCCAGTTTTATCTGCACGGGCCACCGGCCGATAAAATTTAACAAATCTGGTTTTATTTTATTATTTTTCATAAAAGCTATCGATAATACGATGCGGTAAATAACTATTATCTCATCAAAAACAACTTAGAAACCAAAAAAAATTAATCTTTATCTATTAATATTTTTTTTAATTTTGGTGAATTATAAATTATAAGATTAAAGGAAAAAGATTAGTAAAAAGATTAAAAAATATTTTTTTTAAGCTAGCAACGATTTGGTTATTTCTGCCGAAATTTAGATTTGTAAAATTATTAATAAACTTTTTAAAACGATTAGCGCACGTTCATGTGCATTAAATAAGTTTATTATCATTTTTTAACTGGCATTTATTTTTGCTATCTAGTATTAGTTGAAAGGCAAAAAGCCTGCTATATTCTTTTACATAATTTGTTAGCATTCACACAGGGATCTGAAGGGATAAGACAATGATAAATTTATATACATCCCTAATAATGACAAACAAAATTACCCCTTTTGTAGTATTGCTTTGAAAAGTTTGGACACTACTAGTTTGAAACCAACCAATCAAAATTCAATAAAAGTAAAGTGGTAAACTTTGGAAACCAGATAATTTATAGTGCACTGTCCCCTCCCTCCCTATGACGCCAAACAAAGGCCCGGATAGAAAGTAATGCTAACACCTTTTTCGTGACTTTTGTTCTCAGGTATCAAACTTCAGATTTATACAAATACAATTTACTAGAAAAGCACCTTCAAATTGATAGCTGTGATAATCTACTTGGTCATTTTAGAATTGTTCTATCGATTTCAACCATTGCAAAAAAATCTCTATAATCTTTACCAGAGAGTACGAACGTCGATTTTAAACATGCTCATTTGTTCTTTGTTAAAAAAAGATCTTAATATTTTTTTGTTTTTGTTTGGAAATTGTGATTCCTAGGAAAATAAGCTGAGTAATATCTTTCATAAATGAGTGTAGTTCAGTGGTAATAAGTGTTTTACATTTTAACAATTTTAAAGCATATAAACACTTTTGGACGTACGGATCGACCCTGTAGAAACGATTGGCTTTAATAAAAAGTACATTATTGTAAAGTCAGTATTATAGCAATCATATTTAAGTACATAATCACCTGGTTATAAGTACTTAATGTTAAAGCAAGGACGACCTTACTTTCAGTAAAATCTAACTATTTTATTAAACATATATTTAATTAAGAAACCTGAGTTAGTTTTTCCTTAAGCGTGAAATTCTGATTTAGGAGGCTTAGAATTATAATCAACGGTTGGAAGAAAGGGTTGTATATAAATTAACCCCATCCCTAATTTACTTCTTTCTTAATTCCTGATTTTAAAATTTACCCCCTTTAACCTTTAAGACATAGTCATTCGGGATCTTCAGGGATAAGACAATGGACGATGAATTGGTGTTTAGCCTTAATGACAATAAATTACTCATTCTTTAGATTGATTTTTTTTAGTTTTACAGTTTTACGCTGCTGATTTAAACCAATCAATCAAAATTTAATAAAGTTACGCAATTGACTTGAGCTGACGAATAAGAGAACTTGTTTACTAAACTTTGGGTTATTAACAACAAGGATGACAACATCCATAAAAGTGAAGCTCTGAAACGATATGACAGACGAACATTAACTTTTGTTGAGTGTCAGAACTTAATATACAAAATATGAAAATATAATGTTTGACAAAATTATACCAACGTAAATTTGTTGCAAAACTTCTTAAATACAGAGTTCTGACAAAAAAATCAACATGTTTAAAATGGACGTACGGACATTCTGGTAATGATTATAGAGTTGCTACGCTTTTTAAATCGTACTATAGGAATCACCATGCAAAGTTTGAAATCGATAGGACAATTATAACATGCATAAATTAACGAATAAAAGCTAACTATCTCGGACGGACGTACGGACGGACGGACCTACCCTAATTATAGAAAAACTTCGCTTTTAAAAATATGAGAATAAAAAAGATGCTACTTTGGCAGAAAATTAACGCATGGCATTCGAGTTTAACAGTGGTTTGTAAAATGGTAAAATATCAATTATAAGGGTAGGTGGAATGTTTTGGTCCATAAACAGTTCCATTTCAAGTCAATGCTTTCGTAATAATAAAATCTCATGTTGAAGTATCTAAATCTTTAGAGAAATTTAGAAATTCAAATTTTGATAATCATGGGGGGGAGGGAGGGGAGAGAGAATTTGAATTGTCCAAAGTAATTTTTGAATACATGTCTCTATACTGTATTAAAACCACGATTTGTTCATATTAGAATTAAGATTAAACAGACATTAACAACATGATAGAGAAATAAGTGAAACAACCTTTAAAATAATGTATATTTGTCGTATCGTATAAAGGAATGGATATAGAATATACGTCAATTTCGTCAATTTAGGTTGCTAACATGGATATACCTTGTTGATCAGTTCCTTCATCCAATAGAAAGAGGGGATGGGGTAAAGTGAGTGGATGTGGTGATCATTGTTTTAGCCAGCTACAAGTTTCACTTTATTAGAATACTTATTATTTTGGTGTAGCATCAAAGGAATAAAATATCAATTGTATTACCGTATAACATAATGTTTTTCATGAAAAATAAAGAGTTAAAGGCTTGATATCTCTTTTGTTAGGCCCGAGAGGCCAAAGGTCCAGGCCTACAAAACAGGTACTAATTCTATGATTATTTGATGATCTTTTCCTGATAATTAATAAGAACTAATTTTAAACAATTAGCAAGGTTTGAAATAAATAAAACGACATAAACATGGCTAAATTTAGGATTATAAAAGGTAAAATACACAAGAAAAGCCTTGCTTAAAAAGAATGATAACGTTCTTAAAAGCAAAGCTCTAAAATCAGAAGAAAGAACAAACAAAATATAACTCTTATAGAGTGCTTCAGATCTTAATTGGAAAATTGCGTGTATACAGTAAAAGAACATCATACATATTTAGTATTTGATTATAGATGCCTCGCTTTTAATATTGTTCCTTATTTTGCTAGGAATCATTATTCCAGAAATAAGATGAATATGATAATAACGTCATACAAAATACTAGCTTTCTGGTTACGATTGTAGAGTTAATACTCTTTCTAAATCGTACCTAACTGTTTTAGGACTGACCCTTTTTATAGAAAAGCTTCGCTTTAAAAAAAAAAAGGAAATTGGTATACATGTGTAAGTATAATTATACATACATGCGTTTAATATGTATATATTTAATGGTATGCGAAATCCTTATTTAAAAAGTTAAAATCGTGCTAATATTCTTGTACCAGGGCGTGACAATGTAATTTAGTTGACAACCGGCTTCGGGATACAGGGATAACACAATGGGAAATAGTTTTATGAGGACCTAACCCAGTGGGGAAAACACCTCCTGTGCATTTACCCTGCTGGGATACCCTTTACACGATAAAACTTAACCTAACATGACCTAAAGAAAAACATAAAACAATTAAATACTACCCCTTATTTTTATTTTTATTATTTTCAATTGATTCAGAAAGTTCAGGGGGGGGGGGGAGGGGTGTGTTCCACTGCTCAAAGAAAACCACCTTAGTCTCGGATGTTAATACATTTAAATCCGTTATGAAATCTTTAGCATTTCGAATAATTATCCTGATTTATTTTAAAACTTTTATGGATGTTGTCATCCTTGATTTAAGAAAAGGAAACTAATAGTTTAACCATGTGTGGGAGCAATAGATAAATATTTCATTAGAATACCTGCAATACCCTAGTGGGGTGAAATTTAGGTATACTGTATATCCCCTTAAGATGAGGACATAATATCTGCAATTGTTAAAAAACATAAAAACAAGGATAACATTATCTATTATCACAAAAAAATAAATAACATTCTACCTTAAATATCAATTCCACAGCTAGCGTTATGGAAAAAAATCAGAAAGACCATATATTTAGACAGCTTTCTTTGAAGAAGCCAAAAGATTCGCGTAAATAACCAACATATTCATATTCGAAATAATAGGGTAGCTTTGCTACTAAGGCTAAATATTTACAAAATTTATTAATAAAAAAAGTTTAAAAACATTACAAATAACCTATCTGCCCTAGAGGTTAACATAGTTATACTTATGTAGTTGATAGGTTTATCTTACTCCTGTTTGCATTTAGTCATTGGATGTAGAAAATACGTGGATATTATGTCAGGGAAAAAAATTATTGTCATTTTAGGTTGCTAACATAGACATCATTTATTGGTCATTTCGTTCATTCAGTAGGTGGGTAGGGAATGGGATAGATGGGGTGGATAGGGGTTGTTTTGGTTATTATAGCCAGCTACAATTTTAACTTTATTAGAGTACATGATAATCTGGTGTAAGATCCAAGAATTAATAAATATATTATTTAGTCACTCTAGTATTTCTATTGTTGAGGGGTACATTATGTTTCTCTATTAGTTACTCATTGTGTTCCTAATTGATGGGCACAGCACACCCCCCGGGGGGGTGGATGATTTTTGAATGGTCCCCACAAAAAAAACAGAGATGGGACAATGGAAGATGAATTAATAACCCACCCACTGGTAAAATGTAGGTTTTTTAGCCACAAAAAGGAATACTCTGGAAATTCGAACTGATATAATTTATTTATACCTATATAGAGAGCCCCACGTCTTTATTTAAATCAATTAAACCCCATATAAGTAAAATTATATTTTTTGTTGTAAATATGAAGTATTGAATGAAAAATAAAATTTAAAATGTTACACAATAACCCTCCCCCCCCCCCCCCCCAACAATTCTTAAAAAACTTATTGGCTCACTGCCTCACTAAAATTAGTAAGGCTCGCAAAAAAATTTGGGAAAAATTCTCCAAAATCAGATAAAAAATCTACAAAAATAAAATGAAATCATAAAAGGGTTATTAACATAAGATTTTGTTTAATTTTTGTAGATTTTAATGCGATTTTTGGGGATTTTTTACAAACATTTTTAGCGAGCCTCAATAATTTTAGTGGGGTAGTAAGCTAAAACGTTTTTGTAAGAATCCACCTCAGACCTATAGAGAAAAATTAACTACAGCCTATTGCTCTCGTTACATGAAAAAGTTTTATAAAAACACGATCTACAATTCGTTTGCTTTTACACTTTGAGAACTTTTATCAACTTTTGATCGGGCATTTAAAAATGTTAATCTTTTCCACCAATGATTTTATTCTACTAAAGGAGTAATTTGTTTATCCCATTAAGGGGTGTAAATTAATTTATTGTCATTTTAAGCATGATTTTGGCGGGTATATTGAAATAAAGTCCATTGACATTTCCCTGCATATTTTTTTTCACTTGTGTAAAAATGGTTATAATATTACTTGGATGTTACACCGGAATTTCATGTTTTCTAATAAAATGAAACTTTTAGCGGGCTACCCCCCTACCACATCCCCTCCTTCCTACTGAATGAACGAACTGACCAATAAATGAGTTCTTTAAATGAGTTAGCAGGCTACATTGACGACAATTTTTCCCCTATCATAATATTTACGTATATCCTATATCCATTTTGGTAAATCAATATGGGCATTCAAAGAAAGACACCTTTATTCAATCATCAAGGATATACATATATTTACGGTTGAAAATTTGATAGTTTGATCATTTTTAATAAAAAAGCTACTCACGTTGTCTGTCCACAAGAGATAAAACATGCAGTGAATTTAACGCTATGAGGGGGATGGTTTTTTCTAGGCTGCTAATTGAGATAGGCTGCTGAATTTTTCCAACGAACATCTAGAAAGCATTTAAGTTAATTGGTCCATCGTTCTGTCGGTAATTCTACAAAAAAAGGTTTCGTGATTTTCTATCTTTTTCCTCCATTCTTCTTTCTATCGACTAAGTGTTTAAGTTTTCTATGTCAGGCAAAATAAATCCTAACTCATAACTTGAGGAATCTGGTAGAATTTTGCTTATTATTGCTATATGTTTATTCTTCAACCGTTAAGTATTATAACAATTTTACTTGAATGCATACATATATAATTGAGTGTACATTCTCTTCCGCATGCAAATGAGTTTTTTAAAGTATTAGAACTTAGAATGACGGCCTATAATTCAGGGATATTAAGGGATAAGACAATGGATGATAAATGAATATACATACCCAATGATGATAAATAAAATTGCAACTTTTTAGAGTGAACCAATGCAAATCTAATAAAAAAGTTTTTTTTAAAGATCTTTAGTTACCAATGTAATTTACAGTCCAATGTCCACTACCTTTCTGCATATTATTAAAACAGCACTAATTTCTCCTTAACCTTCTATAACACTAATCATTAAACACTCCTTTTTAGCATTTTTTTGCGAATATAAAACACTGCGGATGATATGCGGAAGTGAATGCACACCTTGAAAGTTAAACATTTGTTTCCTTATTCCTAATATGGAAGTTTAACAAAATTACAATGAATACTTACAAAAAATATACTTCAAACCCAGTATATGTATCTATATTTCCGTAGGGAGGGTGGGGTCAATGGAATGTAAATTACACTGGTACCCAAAGTTTTATAACAACGTTATTTTTAAAATATTTTTTGACTTGTGATTGTTTGTTTTTAGACTAGAAGGGTTTAAGGGTTTCAGCCATTCATTTCGATCTCCACAGGGGATTATTTTGTTTATCAGCATTTAGGGTGAATAGAAATTTATCGTCCATTGTCTTATCCCTTAAGATCCCTGATATTTCAACAAAACAAAATTTCTCCCACTTAAATCTAAAAAGTCGTTCTTTTTCTACATTTAGAGTGTGTCTGCTTGTACGCAGTTAGTTTGTAACGGATAGCTCTTTATTTTGACTTGGCCCTGTAGTTCAAACCGTACATAAAGTCAAAGATTGCTATAACAGTTGATAAACTTTTTAAAAGATTCTCTTTTTTTCTCATAAGAAATTTATATTGTTCATTTGTAATATTTGGAACAGTACAGTTTATATGATCAAATTGTCTTATTAATTTTTAAAGCAAAGCTTTTCTATAATTAGGGTCGGTCCGTCCGTACGTCCGTCTGGGGCGGATAGCTTTTTTCGTTAATTTGCGCATTTTATAATTGACCTATCGATTTTAAACTTTTTATGGTGATTTCTGTATTTTATGATTTGGAAAGCGTAGCAACGCTATAATCAGAATGTCCGTACGTCCATATTACACATGTTGATTTTTTACTCTTTTAACAACAAATTTTTATGTGTAAAATTATCCGATTTATCTGATTTTGCCTTTGGGATACTGATTTCTAGGATAACAAAGTACATTGTTATAAGCGTAGCATCTCTATAAGCAAGTCCGGAAAACGTAAGTATGTTCTTAAACATTATCTTAAACTTATTTATTTAACCAGTTTTTCAACAAATTTACTCACAAATTTGATTCGACATTCATACATTTATGTTCTGATTTTTCAGTTCTGACACTGGCACAAGTATTAATGTTCGTTTGCCCTAACGTTTCAGAGCTTCGCTTTTATGCATGTTGTCATCCTTGTTAAAATGTGATTCCTTGGATTATAAGATACAATTTTATAATATTATCTATCGATATGCTTTTATGAATGTTTAACACTGTATTTTTAAAAATAACTTTTGATAACTATCCTCAAACCCAACAAAAAAGCTGTTTCGCTTCTTTATCAAGCCGTTTCACAAATCTTACTGGAATAGGTGTTAACATAAACGAATTTACTTTTAGTTAAATTTTCTTACACCTAACACGATGTCAAATTTGATATTTTCACTAGCTATCTTTCATTAACTTTTCCCTACTAAAAATAGCAGGGGGCCAAATTGGCATAAATTCAACTTTGATACTTTTTACGATAGGGGTAAAACTCAATAGTGTTGCGAAAAAAAAACATTTAGAAAATACAAGTAAAATAGACAAAAGCTTGCGCTTTTAGGGGCTTTGAATTCATAAATAAATAGCATAAAACAATTTTATGATAATTCCTAGAAAGTGAAAATCTATCCGTTTCGAAGATCTTTTGTTTTAAACCAAAAACGTACTTTTCGTCAAATCTTCTTCTTTTGTGGGGGGAATGCACGAACATATTCAAAGCAAACTGACTTACTAGCACTTTTCTTGGCTTAACTATAAGAGGCTTATGCTTTTCTTATACTTTGTGTATAAGTAGCCTTACTCAAATATCAAAAACAATAATTAAATTTTGCAAAGAAAGGAAGATTTTAATCTTTAATATACTATATGATATACTAGCGGCTTCGCCCCCAGCCTCTAGGGGCTTTGCCTATTTTTTGTGTTGTTTAAATTTAAAATGAAAAAGAAAATAAAAATTTAGGGGGGGGGGGGGTGGAGTGGGAATTTTTTTTTGGGGGGGGGGGCAGTCGACCTCTTCTTTTTAATTTTAGTTTTAAAAAAAATAATTTTTGGAGGGTTTTTTTTCTTTTGGGGGGGGTGTCCCACCCCCAAAGAAAATAGCTTAAAACCATCACAGAACCAGTAGGTATATTCCCTGAAGAGTAGAGCCCAATCGGTTCAGTGGTTAATGAGATCTTAAGCTTCAGACAGACAGACAGACATCGTACTACTTTGTATTATAGATATTGAAACGGGCTAATAAATCTTAATCTGTAGTCAGTAATATAAAATATCTTTGGATCGGGCTTTGCTTAAAACATATTAGTAATCTGAAATTATATTCGAACCGGGCTACTCTATACATATATACTGATTTAGGCAGTACCATAGGATTATATTTTGAACCATGCTACTAAATCTAAACATGCTGCCTGTAGTAGCATGCAATTATATTTCGAACCGAGCTATATTTATATATAGATATATATATTTACATATGAAGGCACTAACATAAAATTTCACAATTAAAGGGCTTTAATATATACTGGTAGCAATGGTATAAAATTATTGGGAAAAATATTTCAGTATGGCTTAAAAACCTGTTAATAGCTGGTGGATCAAAACCGGTTCTCAGCAAAATGAAAATTCATTTATAGCATCCTATTCAGACAAAAAAACGTACAACTTTATACAATGAATGGATGAAACAAATGTTCTCTTTAACAAAATGTGAACACGTTCTAACCAAAATCTGGCCGGATTGTTTTTTCTTATTAATCAAAATGTTTATTACATCACGTTTCACCTTCCTTCTCCCAAATCTAATGAATGTTGATTATAAATACAAGAAAAATATTGTTTAACGTCATAACATTAAAAATTACTAATTTTCACCCACTTAGCCGTTTTAAATATTTTGTTTACATGTAGGGGGCGGTAAATAAATAAAAAATATCAAAATGACGTTCCTTTTTTATATATCTTTGTTTTATTTTCTCTTTTTAAGAACATTTAAAATATATGTTTGTACACTAATATGCTGAACCGTGTTGAAAAAACATGTATCATTTGGTTTACTAGGAACTTTCAAGAGAGGGAGGAGACATTGGACTGCAGATTAAACTGGTACCCAAGGTTTCTAACGTATTTGTCGCCTCAAAAACTTTTAGAACTTTCATTGAATTTAATTACTTGGTTCCAATCTTCGGTTTTCAAACTTTTCAACCCATAATTATATCTTTAGAAGTGGAAATTGTCTCATCATTTGTTGTATTTGTTGTTCTATTTATCATCAAATGTCTTTTCCCTGAAGATCTATGAGAATATTAAACATTATATTATTAACATCTTCCCACTATTTTTAATGGATAAAAAAAATACAATACTCTGCAAACATATCTACCTCTAAATTCTAAATTATTATAAAATTTAAAAATATTATAAGTATGTTTATTTATTTGTTCCTTTTGACAATAATTTGTAAAGGATCTAATTTCTTAAATAATTTTGATATCATCACAATTAATTTATGAATTTAAATAAAAAAAGGGATTTTAAGGGATTAGCAATACCCAAGGATAATAAACAAAATCACCTCTTCTGTAAATTAAAGGTAATTGATAAACTGTTGGGAAACAGCTGAGTTTGAAACCAACCAATGTTTCTTTAAGCTTCTTTTTTGCTAAATTTTTTTTTTGTCCGTTTGACAATCCAGGTTATTTTTATTGTGCTGCGCTACTTATGGATGTGTAACATGTGTATCTACTTTTTATTCTTGTAAGAAGCCGAATCATAAATTAAAACACAACAATAGGACAACCATATTTTTATCTACTTTTATATTTATCTATCTACCTTAAAGAGTTTCAGGGATAAGACAATGGAACATAAATTGATGTACACCCCCAATGATGATAAACATAATTTCCTTTTCCTGAAAATTAAAATTATTGGTTGAAAATTTGGATAGTTTTTGCTTGAACTAACCTATGAAGATTTTACAAGAGTACTAAAAATTTTGAGCCAACGAAAAATCGAGCATATTTATAAAACTTTGGGTACCTGTATAATTTACAATCCAATGTCCTACCTCTCCCTCCCTGCATAATAGACAACCTAGTACTGTCATAATTTTGATTTATTATTAGGTTTAGGTGGTTGGATAATTAAATTTGGAAACTAGAACGAATTTGTCCATTATTATACACATGGAGTAATGGATAGAAAATATGTGGATATAATGACAGGGGGAAAATTGTCGTCAATTTAAGTTGCTAACATGGACATCATTTATTGGTCGTTCGTTCATCCAGTAGGAGAGGAGGGGATAGGGTAAAGGGGTAATCGTTATTTTAGCCAGCTATGAGTTTTACTTTATTGTATTACATGATAATCTGGTGTAAGATTCAAGTAAATCCATTTTCAGATGTTCTGTGGGATATGTAATATGTATGCCTATAGTCGAAAAGACAGTAGTATATCATTTTAAAAAGGCATAATATTTCACGAGCACTAATCTTGTTTTGTTTTTAGGTTGATATCTGGTAGCAGTTGTGACTGGATGGAGAAGAGGGTCAGCACAAACTTCAAAGGCATACAGGGTGCTACAGTCTTTGCTGATATTTCAGGTAATTATATTGCATTGATTAATAACGTTTTCTTATCCGTTGGCCCCAAAACTTTGAGAACTTTTAGTGAATTTGATTGGTTGGTTCATTATGTTTTCAATCATTTAAACTAATTTAATCTAAAGTAAGTGTAGTTTTGTGTATAATAATTTAGTATGTGCACCTGCCAATGTCTTATCCCTTTAGATCTCTAACATCGATTATATATCCGCATTCCGCATAAACCCTTCAATAAAATACTTTGCTACTGTCAATTCAAAGACATAAGTATACAGTATGAATCATAACACCATCGAACTTAGTCAGTTTAAAGGCATACAGGGTGCTCCAGTCTTTGCTGATTTTTTAGGTATATAAATTTAAAGGCATACTTCTACATTATGCGCCATAAGAATATTGTATCTTAGTCAGCCCAAAGGTATCAGGATACCACCGTCATAATTTATTATTGTATAATGTTCCCTCCCTCTAAGTTGCATCTTGATGATGTCTGTATTTTTAAAAAAAACTTATTGCGTATTTTCAAACATCATATAACATCATAACAAATTTTCCATCGTAATGTTTACAAACTTTTCATGAGAAACAACTTAATGAAGTTGAAACCTAATCTTTGTATTTTTTTCAACATTTTATAGTTGTGTTTTTAAAAGCGAAGCTTTTCTATAATTAGGGTCGGTCCGTACGTCCGTCCGTCCGGAACGGATAGCTTTTTTCGTTAATTTAGGCATGTTAGAATTGTCCTATCGATTTCAAACATTGCATGGTGATTCCTGTAGTAGTTAGGTACGATTTAGAAAGCCTAGCAACTCTATAACTTTACCAGAATGTCCGTACGTCCATTTAAATTTAGTTGATAACTTGATTTTTTTACTTTTTTAACAACAAAGTTTTATGTGATCTAATTTTCCGATTGATATGATTTTTGGTATATTGATTCGACTCTTGTACATTTATATTCTGATTATTCAGTTCTGACACTATACAAGTGTTAATGTCCGTTTGTTCTACCATTTTATTGCTTCGCTTTTATGGATGCTGTCATCCTTGTTATTCTTAGTTTTAAATGAACGTTTCTAAGAAATTTTTCTTATTCTTTCTTTAAAAGAAATACAGCCATTTGAAGTTTTAAAGTAATAAAGGCATAAAAACAAAGGTTGTCAAATAAAAGGGGGAAGGAAGCCAAATATGACTTAATATCGGAAATTCTATATTAAACAGGGAAACTTTACAAACATTTTAGCCCTCTATCTCCAATGAGAGCTTAGATAATAGGGGGGTTAAGGCATTAGACAGTGGACGCTAAATCGATGTAATTGTACAACCCCAATTATCTTACAGGTTGTTTTTTGAATAAGAAAAAGATGCTGCGCAAAATGGTACAAAAAAATGACGCCATACTATAAAGTTGTCCAATGAGAGGCCAGTATACATTGTAATTGACCAATGGTAAAATATATACTCGCCTCTCATTGGTTATTTTATCATATGACGTCAATTTTTTTGTACCATTTTGCGCAGCATCAGACAAAAATATTACTTAGTTTAACCCACTTGCCATTGGCAGAAGTTAATGATCTATATCTTAATTTCTTCATTGGGTTGGGGAGTTTTGTATAAGAAAAAAATACATAGATTTTCAAAAAATTATGCCTTAAAGACCGGTTTTTCCAAAGTACCTATTTTTGGAAGATTTTTGGATAATGGCAAATTTAAAGGGTGTGCAAAAATGCATACATTTTTAAAAATCAAATTGCGCAGCTTGTGTTAATAGTAGAAAAATGCTATGCATACCGTTAGAATCGTCATAAACCTTAGTTTTTGGAAATATATGTTTCATACTTATGCTATTTGTAGTATAAAAGCTACGTTGGAAAATGTGAGAAAGGTTGAAAAGTTTTAAGTCAGTTGGGACATTTTACCACGTAGCTCATGAATTATGCGTAGTACAGGAATAGTTCTTTAATATCTAAAAACCTGAGTTTATGACGATTCTAACGGTGTGCATAACATTTTTCTACTATTAACACAAGCTGCGCAATTTAAATTTTTAAAAAGTATGCATTTTTGCACACCCATTAAATTTGCCATGAATCAAAAATCTTCCAAAAATAGGTACTTTGGAAAAACCGGCTTTTAAGGCAAAACTTGTTGAAAAATTCTAAGTATTTTTTCCTTATACAAAACTCCCCAACCCAATGAAGAAATTAAGATATAGATCATTAACTTCTGTCAATGACAAGTGGGTTAAATTAAGTAATATTTTTGTCTGGTTAAAAAAAACCACCCTGTATAAGATTGTTAGCCAAGATTGACCCGGGCCAACAAAAAAAAGTATTAATTTTATGAGTTTTATTTTTTTCGTAAAAATTTTTCTGTATTAGAAGGATATACATATTTTTTCAGTATGGCTGCTATACTGGAAACATGATACTAACAAAAACTAGGGTTGGGCCGGATACTTTTTTGGCCGGATACCGGATACCGGATATCCGGTTGATTTCAAACGCCGGATATTTGGTAACCGGCCGGATATCCGGTTATCCGGCCAAATTACCGGATATCCGGCCGGATAACCAGCCAAATTACCAGATACTAAAGTAGCAAAAAATATTTCTTCAGAAATCTTATATAAATTTACATAAAGTTAAACTTGTTCAGAAAAAATGTTCTTCTAGCTTCAATAATAAGAAAATTATAGCCATTTAAAATTTTAAAAAGCAGAGATTTTTGGTAGAAAGTATAAAAAATTATAGAGCCGGAAATCCGGCCGGATAGTTTTAATATCCGGTATCCGGCCGGATATTGAAAATGGCCGGATATCCGGCCACACCGGATATCCGGCCCAACCCTAACAAAAACATATATTTTAGATGATACAGTATTGGTAAGAGTTAGAGAGCATACTGAAAGTGTTTTGTGTAATATTTTGGGATGTAATCTAGATACAGTTGATACCAGGTAAGGCTTCCCTGTAAAGTAAAATATAAATACTGAAAGTGTTTTGTGGAACATTCTATATAATAATGTAGATACTAAGTCACTATTCCTTAGATAGATCTGTCCGTCCGTCTGTCCCTTAAGATCTCGGTAACAACTGAACAGATTGGATTCTACTCTTTAGGGATTATACCTACTGGTCCAGTGATGGTGGCTAGGCACTTCTTAGGTAGCTCATTTGATCTGTAACGCACATAACATGCTGCCTAACACAAATTTGATCTATTTTCACACTCAATGTGTGGCTTTTCTTTGCAGTAAATCTTTTCATTGTTTCAGAGAAGGTTTATAACTTTTAGGGGAGGGTACCAACACCCTCCCCAGAGAGAAAACTTTATATTGTTTATGAAATTTCAATTATTAAAGAGAAGTACGATATATAATTCATTCATGATTACGAATTTAAAATTGCTATTCTTGTGTATGAATGTAATTTCTTAGATTGTATAAACAAACTTATATTAGGTTTTAATTATGATTTGCAACAAAATGAAAATTATTTTAAAAATAGATGTACAGTTGGAATATTTGTAATTATGTAAAAATGAGAATAATTATTTACATAAACAAGGATGACAACATTAACTCTTGTAGAGTGTCAGAACTGAATATATAAGTTTAAATACAGAATTCTGTTTATGGACTTATTGACATTTTAGGACTTGATTATAGAGATGCTTCGCTTATAATATTGAACCTTATTGTAATAGGAATCCAATAATTAGATCAATCGGATAATTATATCACATAGAAAATTGTTATTAAAAAGTTTTAAAAATCAACATGCTTAAAATGGACATACGGATATTCTGGTAACAATTATATAATTGCTACGCTTTCTAAATCATACCTAATTACTACATGAATCATCAAGCAAAGTTTGAAATCGATAAGACAATTCTAACTTGCCTAAATTAGGGAAAGCTATCCCTTACGTACGGAAGTGCGGACCAACCTTAATTATAGAAAAGCTTCGCTTTTAAAAATGTAATTACAGTTAGCATGTAATTACCTATGTAAAAACAAGGATAAATATTTACACAAAAAGTTTTCCTTCATATTGTCTATCGAGCACTGAATTACCCTCTCCCTTTTTAAAATACTATCATCTTCGGCCCTTGCCTCTAGGGGCTTTGGGTATTATCCTGTTAGGATTTTTTTTCTTCAATTTTCAATATACCTTAGCCTATCTTGACATTAAGCGGTAAACAAACAAAGAAAAACGTCCACTCAGCATTTTTCAATCTCCTAAATAGGTGGAGGAAGGGAGGGGGGTCCTTAACTTAAACTAAAATTGTGACATGTACCAATTATAAAGTGGCTGCTCCACTCATAATATATTATATTATATAGATTAAGTATCAAGCTTTATTTAAAATTGTAATTAAATTAGCTTATTAATTTGCTTATTAATAGATTTGTAATAATTATTATAAAATATCTATTAATACTGTGTAATTGTATTTTATAAATAATTTCATTTTTACTAAGCATAATTAGACTTTACCTTATAAAACAACAAGTATGTCAACATCATTAGGAAGCGTAGCACATATAAAATAGCAAATATAAACCATTTAGTAAAATATTATGAAAAGCCAAACAAACAGGATGGAGACAGCGTAAAGTGGCACTAAAAAATTTAGGTCATATAATAAAATAACCAATGAGAGGCCAGTATAAATTTTACCATTGGTCAATTATAGTGTATACTGGCCTCTCATTAGTCAACTTTATTGTATGACGTCATTTTTTGGTGACACTTACGCTGTCTCAACGGAATATAAGTTTATGATAAATTGATATTATAGAGTTGGTCCTTCACAGTCCTAATTAACTTGACTAGACAAAGAATATTGTAGAATAGCATCGCATCTTGAAATAAAAATACTATCATAATATGGACGCTTAAGGGACATCGATCAAAAGGCTTCTAGTAACGTGACAATTCTTTAATCATCATAAAAAAGCAGAAAACAACGTATGATACTTTCTTAAAGTTTATTATTAACGAAGCAACTCTATGTAAAAATTATCTATTTAGGATTCAAAATGAATGGCTGCACCGCAAGTATGAGGGTCCTCTCGGAGGTCTGCTGGCTGAGTACATACAGGCCGTTTGTCAGGCTATAAAAAGTAAGTTCATCTTTCCTTTTATGTGATAGTGTTGCTCTATGACAACCAACCCTTTGATTTTACGCACTTTGTCTGGAAGTCCTAACAACCCATACCAATGAGTTACATCTGATTATAGGCCAAGGCATTCCCCCTTTACTCTTACCCCTCTTTATTACTCAGGGTTATAAGGATCTCACAAAAAACCCTTTGATTATACAACCTTTGTCTGGAGGTTCTAACTGTGCATGCCATTGAATTGCACCTATTTATAGGCCAAGGCATTACACCTGATATTATATGATATTTAATCCTGTGCAACTGCGCGCCTCTTGCACGGCAGCTTGTAGGCCTACTGCAGGCCTATACTCTTCATCCCTTACTGAAAATGTTGTTCTATAACTTTATCAAGATGATAATCAAGCCATTCTCTATTCAAATTTTCGCTACTATTTAACCTAATCGTTGTTGTTAATAATGATATTTTCTCAGCCTTTCTTTTCAAATAATTTGTCATTGTCAGGGATAAGGATAATACACGATAATTTACATACTTTTTGACCAAAGTTGTGCAGAATGGGGTTAAATTTACTCCTTGAGCAAATCAAGGGGGTAGGATACACCCTCCAAGGAGTCTGACCCCTTTAGTATTTTTTTTAATAATTTATGATACAACACAATTTTTAAAAGCGAAGCTTTTCTATAATTAGGGTCGGTCCGTCCGTCCGTCCGTACGTCCGTCCGTCCGTACGTCCGTCCGTCCGTACGTCCGTCCGAGATAGATAGCTTTTATTCGTTAATTTAGGCATGTTAGAATTGTCCTATCGATTTCAAACTTTGCATGATGATTTCTGTAGTAGTTGGGTACGATTTAGAAAGCGTAGCAACTCTGTAATCATTACCAGAATGTCCGTACGTCCATTTCAAACATGTTTATTATTCTACTTTTTTAACAACAAATTTTCAAGTGTTTTAATTATCCGTTTGATCTGATTTTTGGTATATTGATTCCTGGGACAACAAAGAAGAATATTATAAGCGAAGCAACTCTATAATCAAGTCCAAAAATGTAAGTATGTCCATAAACATTATCTTGTTTTTAAGCAGTTTTTCAACAAATTTACCTACAATTTTGATTCGACATTTATACATTTATGTTCCGATTTTTCAGTTCAGATACTATACAAGTGTTAATGTCCGTTTGTCCTACCGTTTCAGTGCTTCGCTTTTATGGATGTTGTCATCCTTGTTTTTTAAAGAAAACAAGGAAAAATACAGTTGACTTTTATTAAACTTTTGATGAAAGTTTAGAGATATTAAATGACAGATCATTAATTTAAAAAAGACTAATAACACGTTTTAGATAATTATTTATTCTAGAAAGTAAAACTATTAACTTAGCTATTACACCAAGAGAGTGATATTCAGGGATGAGACAATGAACTTTAAATTTATGCACATACATCCCTAATAATCTAAACAAAATTCTACTATAATGGAAGAACCAAACAATCAAAATTCAATATAGTTTCCAAAGTTAAAAACTTTAGATTGCCAATGTTATTTATCATTCCCCGTGCTAACAAATTTGGTATTCACTATACATATCTAAGAGAGAGGCATACGTATCTAATAATGAAGTTTTTTCATAAGTTGCCGTGTCTGTCTGTCTTTCTGAAACTCTGTTTTTATTGTTTTTTTTATTTTGCTATTCCAACATCATTTATTTGTTCTCTCTCTCACTCTACTCACTCTTTCTCTCTTTTTCAATCTACATATATCTCATTCTCACTATTTCTATTAACTCTCTAAAAAAACTCTCTCTCTCGGTTCCTTTATTTTTCCTAGTTCTACTCCTTTCCAAATTTTTTATCTTGCTCCTTTCCCCTTATCTCTTATAATTTCCAACAAATTCGCAACTATTAAACGTTATCATCCTTGTTATTATTATTTATTTTAGATGAGAACAGTTCCGGAAATCCCAGCTCTATTCACGTACAGCTAGTACAGATTATTCACAACATTCGAAAGGTAAACACATTTTAAATTAGGATAAAAGCCGGGACTCAGAGGCCGCACGTCTACCGCCTGTAAGCCTCAGGGAAAAGTCAGCTGGAAGTCTAAGCCTGGCCCAAAAATAACCATCCCTCTAAAGCGCGACTGTCAAGCCCAGATAAAAATGAAGCTCAACAAAGAAGAAAGTTGGAATGATGATCATTATAGAGTGGCTGAGCTTTCAATATTGGGGAAAAAATTCAAAATTGTTATTTTAAAGACAATTCATCATCTAAAAACAAATGCGTTTTCCTAATTAGCAAAGGAATCTTTAACACGTTTGACTTTGGTAGGGTGGTTCTAACTTACATAAATTACCAATCAGATCTGTTCGTTACATATGGACACAAAAATTTACAAAAGGTTAGCTTTTAAAACTTAATAATCATTAATAGAAAATCTTCCAATTTTATATTAAAAATACATTATTTTTTTAATTTTAACAATCTTAAGTATTATCAATACTAAAAATGTCCTCGAATAATTTTGAATGTCTGACTTAATAGAAAAATATATCATTGGATTGCAAAAAAGACACCATAACATTTTAAATAAAACTATTGGCTGTGCCTCTAGCATCCAGAGACTCTATATACAAGGGAAGCTATGGAAATCAAAATAGCATAAAACCATACTGAATCTGAAAAATAAGAAACTAAAACAATCCCAGGACTTATGCCAAGCTTCCCTTAACTGGAGAAATCTTTAGACTAAAAAACATTACTACTTTGTATTACAGGATAGAAGGCATGACCAATAATTTGTAATAATATGCAGTTCTGATGACTTGACAATGTATTACATGTGCGGAAGTGAATGCTAACCTTTTTTTTCTTTTTTATTGATTCATTTGTATCAATTGATATATTATTACTCGAATGTTGCACTATATTTTCATGTACTCTGATAAAATGATGCTTGCAGCTAGCTAAAATAATGATACCTTTCACCCACCCCCTATTACTTCATCCCCTTTTTTCCTACTGTATGAACCTATAAATGAGGTCCATATTATGAATTTACAATTTTTCCCCTGTCTAAATATCAACGTATATTCAGCTATATCCATTTTTATTTCATATTTAGGATGCGCGAAGCAATGAGAAAAAGAATTCTAGTGCCGCCTTGACACAGGTAAATATGAACATTTTTGTTTCTCGTGTCTCGAAAGACGCAATTCTTAGAAAACTATAAGATTTTTTGCTCCCCTGAAAAGTCAGGGAGGGAAGGCACAATGTGCTATAATAGCATTATGTTAATCGTTGACTCAAGCCCTTATGAAATTTTGTTTAAATTTAGGTCCCTTATACAAATGTGTTAAAAAATTACTTTTGACACCATTTTTCTTTTGTTATTTTTATGTCAATTATCTTGAAAAAAATGTAATAATTTTTATAATAACAAGGGAAAGAGAAATATACTGCAATTTTATTAAATTTATGACCATTAAAAATATAATAACATTATAAATACTACTTTTATTATCAATTTTTGCAACATGTTCATACTTAGGTTTCGTGATTTTAAATCAAATATTAAGATTTTTAAAAAACTCTTGTAAATTCAAATATCTATACGACATTACATATTTTAGGACTTGGTCGAGCACCAGAATTCTCTGACCCACATGAGCTATGAAGATGTTCTGGCAACAGTTCTTATTAATAAGGTAACCCACATGAGCTATGAAGATGTTCTGGCAACAGTTCTTATTAATAAGGTAACCTACATGTACTATGAAGATGTTCTGGCAACAGTTCTTATGAATAAGGTCACCCACATGAGCTAGAGGATATTCTGGCAACAGTTCTTATTAATAAGGTAACCCACATGAGATATGAGGATATTCTGGCAACAGTTCTTATTAATAAGGTAACCCACATGAGATATGAGGATATTCTGGCAACAGTTCTTATTAATAAGGTAATCTACATGTGCTATGAAGATGTTCTGGCTATTAATAAGGTAACCCACATGATGTATGGAGATGTTCTGGCAACATTTCTTATTAATAAGGTAACCAACATGAGCTATGAAGATGTTCTGGCAACAGTTCTTATTAATAAGGTAACCAACATGAGCTATGAAGATGTTCTGGCAACAATTCTTATTAATAAGTTAACCCACATGAGCTATGAAGATGTTCTTGCAACAGTTATTTAAAATACAAAGTAGAACGATGTCTGTCTGTTCGTTTGTAGCAAAGGATCTCACTAACCGCTGAACCGATTGGGTTCTCCTTTACAGGGTAGCTTCTCATAGGTCCCTGGAAGGTTTATAACTATTTTCTTGGGGGGTGGGACACCAAAAATGAAAAAATACCACACCCCCCTAAAAAAATACCCCTCCCTAAAATTCTTTTAAAATTTTTTCTTTTAAATCTAAAATACGAAAAATTAGTTTGATCAAACCTCTTGGGGCAAAATATACAGGAAGATCAATTTTCTAACTCACACACACATATATGGAAAATAGCCAAACATTAGATGATTCAATTATATCTAAATCGCATGATACATGTCCTTTTCAAAGCTTGTAGTAATGTGTTAATTTTATATTATAATCTCTATTTTATACTACACATTATACTAGGCGTATTTATACATATTCCTGGATAAAGATATAGGGTAAAATAAGGTTAGAAATCCCTTCATACTAATAATTTTACATGGGTAAGAGGTTCACATACTCTCTCAAAAAAGGAAAAGAAAACTGTCTTAGAATTAATATGAAGGTTTGCGATATCTAATGGTACGCAACGTACAGATAGACATGAATTATTGATATTTGTATATTGACGTTGATATCTTAATAATTTTATCATTATAATACAAAAGTACTACGTGTGTTTGTCTGTCTGTTTAATTGATATATTCTTTTTTTTTTTGGTGGATTTTTTCTCTGCTCCCGCGATAAATAACCACTGAAAAATACCTCTTTTAAAATATGCGAACTTTATCACTCTTTAAGGTGCCCTGAAATGTGTCTAGGGGCGCAACCGCAAATTAATGAATAAACTATTTATCTTTCCTTTTATTCGTGGTTAAAAAGCAATAATTTATAAGTAAAGATAAGGAAAGAGGGTTTTGCTGAACACTATTTAGTTTGACATTATAGTTACATTAGAATATACAATTTATATATATAAAGTTTTTAATATGACTATTGCGTAATATCATTTCACTTTGTCTGTCCGTCCGTCAGTCCGTAACGTTATGTGGCAAATGTGATTTTCTCGTCAGCTATACAAGATAGACTGCTCTATTTATAATTTATTTGATTCATTGGTCTGTCAGTCATGATTAAAAATAAATACGTATTTTTTAAGGTTTCGTGATTTTTATGTATCATCGCAATTTCTTTTTATGACAACTGCTCTATGACTTCCGTTTGTCTATCCTAGATTTTTTTGCACCGCTAATAGTGGTTGTTGTCATCCTTGCATTTTAATTTTGCATATGTTTCATTTTGAGCCAATCTTTGCAAATTTAAACAAGGATGACAACATCCACAAGTAACGAAGTCCAAATAAATATTGATGGACAACCAGATAAAGTGAGTAATAGACCGGATGTTCAGTGGCTCTAAAAGATATTTTATTTTCAGATTCATGAACAAAGTGAACGCAGAAAAAGTGGCATAAACACATTATATTGGGATCAATCAGGTAACAGTTATTTTTCGCATCGTATTATAGACAGCTTTCTGATGATATTAAAATGAAAAATTATGAGATGAAAACCAGTTCTGTTTTTCCCGAATGAACGAACTGACCAATAAATGATGTCCATGTTAGCAAGCTAAATTTTTTCTCTGTCGTAATATCCAATCATATTCTACATCCATTTTTATCAGGTTCTGCAGGTAGTTCTGGAGGCCCGGATGGCCGCCACCAGGATCCAGAACTTCACCATCCAGGTTCTTTATCCGCCAGCTATTTTCAGCAAGCTCCAGGTAAATAAACAAAACAGACAAAAAGGCGGTTTTGACCAAAGTTCGTAGCCCAGAAGCTTTAACTTCACCTTAATTTAAATTAAATTTAAAATAAGGAGATGGGGAGTTTTGTGTGTTTGTGTTTCTTTTTAGGTCAATTTAGATTAGGTTTTATTGATTTAATATTAGACCCGCAGGGTTTGTGATCCTTATACTCAGCTGGGATTAAAAATAAAGAGCCCTCCCTCCCCCCCACCCCTTATTTAAAGGAGGGAAGTTCTTTTTTCGATAGGCACGAGCATTTTCAAAATTCCTTTGATTGATTACAATAACTAATAATTACACTCCCCTTCTCCTTTGGTGAAAGATATTTGTTACGCCGCGCTGGCTAGGTTAAGATCGGTAACAAACGTTTAGGAGCAATTTAATAAAATTTAGTTGTTAATGGATGATTTTTTTATTACATAATATTCAAAATAAGACGATTTCAATAATTTTTAAGAGGTAAAATGCATTTTAAAATATAAAATTTCTTAATAACAATGAATTAAGAAATTAAATTTAAAAAATAAAAGCTCAAACTGTTTATATTGAATAAGTTCAAAAATATTATAAATATGCAAAAAAAAAAATTATGTATTACAAACGCTTGTTTTTCTGAAACTTTTCTTTATTTATTTTTTAAAAAAAACCTCCCAACCCCTCTCTTAGAATAAAGCCACCAGCATATCATACTGTGTTATCATTGTGTTATAGACAGCTTTCCTCGGATATTAAAATATAAAATATAAAAACCAGTTTGGCTCTTAGGGGCCTAAGGGTTGTCTGTAATACGATACAATACATTATCTTTCAGTATTGCTCAGAACCTATACTAATCCAGTTAATGTTAATCGGTTTCGAAGCCATACTGGAAAATATTTATACATTTTTAACATAACATAAACTATGTGTAGCTTCGCACCTAACATCTTGTTGATTAGATTCAGGTTAAAAATAGGATTTAAGGTTGAAAATAGCCTAAACCCAACTCTATATAATCTAGTAGCAAAGAAGGAGGCGACAGGAACAAGCTACAACCAGAGGAGCGTAGCTGAGTGTTCAACCACAGAGTCAGATACTGATACATCTGGAATAGAGAAGGATAGTTTGGAAGATTTTTCAGCTAGGTCAACCTTTCCTGTGGAAAGTGTCAGGTATAGTCTTGTGTATTACTCAGGGAGGGAAGGGATATTGGACTGTAAATTACACTAAAACCCAAAGTATTATAAATACATTATTTTATTCATTCCCTTAAAAACTATGGATACTTTTATTGATTTTTAGGTGGTTGGTTTCATACTAATAGTTTTTAAACTTTTTAACCAGTAATTAATCTAAAGAAAGAGTATCATAATTGGGGATGTACATCAATTCATTGTACATTTTCTTATCCTTTAATATTCCTTTATTTTTAAAAATAGTAAAATAAAGATAGTTCAGGTTTTTGGTTGGCAAAAATATGTCAAAATTTAAAATGTCTAACCCATAAAAATTTTATTAACTTTATGAAAAGTGTTTTTTAAATGTTTAGAATTTTGACTAGTGACCTGGAAACCTATGACAAGTCTGGCAGTCAAAGTATTGAGTCCTCGCCATATTCCAGGTATAACTTTTATTATTATGTTGGGTTGCCAGGTCAGGTGCGTATCTGTCTGTAGTAGAAGATCTCGGTAACCACTTAACCAATTTGGTTATGCTTCTTTGGCGAAACCAACACCCTAAAAAATTAGATTCTAATGTTTCTTTTCATTTTAAAATTTAAAAAATTTGGAAAGAAGCTTCTCTCTACCTCTAGAGGAGAGAAGGAGGGGTAGAGGCTAAGGGTGAAGACTCTAGGCTTTAATTTCTCTTTAAAGAGATATTGAAAGAAACTTATATCTATATTAAGATATATATATGTAAAGCTAAAGAAAGATGCTGTGAGTATTGGTGCAAAAAATATGACGTAACAAAAAAAAATTAGCCAATGAGAGTCCACTACCATTGCCGCCATTGGTCAATAACGGCCTCTCATTGGCTAATTTTTTTTGTTACGTCATATTTTTTGCACCAATACTCACAGCATCCTAAAGAAACCTTAATTCATAATCTAACCTAGAAAATTTTATATGATTTAGTCTAATATTATTTTATTATTCAGTGGACGTACCAGTCCTTCGGACGAGTCTGAATCTACAGTCAAGAGTCTGGATAGATCATTATCTGCTGTACATCAACATATATCTAGTCAAAAAGTAGCAAATTCAGAAGGGATGGATACTTAAACATACTTTAAAAATAAATTGTCAACATTGATTTTTAATTTCTTATTATTTTAAGAGGGATATGTGGTTACAAATAGTTTTTTCTTCTCAAATGTCAAAATTCACCTGAGTTTGAAGTGTATTTTTGTTAGGATTTTGTTAAAAAATGTAAAAATGGGGTTTTGATTGAAGTTTTTTCATAGAATTTATATTTTAATTTTTTATTCGAAATTTCTAGTAGGTACTGTCATTATTCTATTAACTCTAACCTTTGCTAAAAGTAAGAAACATACATGATTTCTGTTTTTTTTTAACTTATCACTCCCCAGATTTTATAAATTATGAGGTGTATTTTTTCATTTGTTTGTTAATTAGGTCAGGTAAGGTTAAGTTTGACCTAATTGTGTACTTGTGTTCCCTACAGGGTTAGGGCCAGTGTGGAGGGTCAAAGCTCACGAGCCAATTTGTGAGAAAGAACTTAAAGCACAAAATATAAAACTTGAAAGTATCTATCTATTCCGTAGCAGATGAATTAGTTGCAGTCATGGACTTCAATACAGATGACAACAGGCAAGAAATCCATAATGTTTAAGCGTTTTTTTCCGACTGAAAATAGTCAAAATCGGTCAAAATGGAAAATTTATTCTGGTACCACCAAAAAAGAAATATTAAAAATTGGACAACTGAAAAAAAATGAATTTTTATCTTACACATATATTCATAAATCATTGACTTTTAGGGCACTTAGAAAGCACGTCCTCCTAATATTTTTGGTAGGATTGAGTGAGTCAGTGAGAGAAGCAGTTACTTAAATAGATGCTAAAACCATAAAGTTATAAATATGACATAATATTTTATCACAGTCAAATAATCCAAGCTTTTTTTTAGAAGGGTGTGGGTACAAAGTAACACTTTTCAAAGATAAGAAGGGGGGGGGGGGAGTAAACATCCCTTAAAATAATGTGCATAATGGATTGTTCGTGAACTATAGTGCTGAGTCTGTTTTGGATCATCAAGTTATCTATGAAGCTGCCAGCTTTATTTCAGTGCCATCCAACCGTAGTAGCAAAGGTATTGAATTTATGGATGGAGGATAGTCACAAGCCATTATTCTACCTTTTGAACATACACGGCATATCGTTAATAATGGCGTTCTTGTTTACAGTCGGGGAGTTGTCGGGTTGAGTTTCTTCAACAATGTGCCATACTAGTGAATTTAAAAATTATGCCTTAATGTCAGTGCCATTAAACAGGCGCTACGTATTACAATGTACTTGCAGACAAAGGTCGTTTAACCAAAGGGTATATTGTCTGTTACAAACATTTCCTATAAGAAGCTTCCCTTACAACTGAACTTTATTGCATTTATTCGCTAATCAAAAGACCGACAGACACCCTGTTACTTTTGTGTAAGGATTTATTGGTATTATACTAGTTATTAAGTTTCATTTCAAAATTTATAAAGTTTAAAAATATTTATATTACCAATAAATTTTGTAGATTCTAAATCCTCATTGGTTGAAACTCATCAGCCTGGAGTTGAAAGAGCTGTTCCTGCTGAAATTCATTCAGGAAAAATACTGAAAAATTATTAAATATATAAAAATTAGAATATCCTTTTGATGCTTTAAATTTGACTTTTAAATACCTGTTTAAAAGAAGTTGTAGTAAAGATTCTGTATAAAAAAAACCATAAGTTTGTTGGTATTCCTTATATAGACTAATGCTTAATTCTTTCTTTCAATTTTCAAAAGCGAAGCTTTTCTATAATTAGGTTTGGTCTGTCCGTCCGTACGTCCGTAACGGTTAGAATTGTCCTATCGACTTCAAACTTTGCATGGTGATTCCTGTAGTAGTTAGGTACGATTTTGAAAACGTAGCAACTTTGTAATTGTTACCAAAATGTCCGTATGTCCATTTTAAATATGTTGGGGGTCGTAAATTTTACGATGTGTTGCCCCCTAACGATAGCTGAAAAACACGTATAGGTTTCGTGATTTTTCCCCGAATTAATTTCGTTATTGGTAGAAGCTGACAATTTTGTTTCAAATATTATTCATTTATATTCTGATTATTCACTGATTCCTTCTGACACTATACTAGTGTTAATGTTCGTTTGTCCTACTGTTTTAGAGCTTCGCTTTTATGGATGTTGTCATCCTTGTTTTTATGTTTTTATTACTCAAATGTTTTCCCACTCACACAAATACAACACTTAAAACAGTTATAATGTTTATATCAGATGTTTTTGAGTATTTTTTTAAGTTATACTTTTAAACCAAATAATTGTCTTAATTTTCTAAATAGAGCTTTAATATTTTTGGACAAAATTATAACAACTGAAATGGATGGCATTAATCTCTACATAAATATTTTACTAGAAGCTATTCTTTAACTTATCTTTTTTCTAGAAATAAGTTAATATTTATAGTACCATTGCAAATTTTTAAAGTATTGTACCCTTTAAAAAGGAAATGGATAGACACTAATTACTTTTGTTAAAATGTTAGTCCGTTTTTTTTTTTTAAGTATTGTACCCTTTGTAACAGAAATGGAAGACTATTTTTAACACATTCTATTCCATTTGCATAATTTTTAAGTATTGAACCTTTCATAACATTTTTAAGTATTGTACCCTGCAGAACAGAATTGGATGACCTTTTTTAACATTTTATCCACAGTGCAAATAAAGGTGCTTTGACTTTTGTGTCAGAACCTAAATTGGGACATAGTGCATTTCATTACCCTAGGTTAGGTAACTTCATTTCACTTTTCAATAAAATCTAAAATGCAGCGGTTTTTGAGAAAATTAAATTTGAAAATTTCAAGTTCAATTTTCACCTACTAGGAGTTATTTGAACAACTTTGCATTTATAAAGTTCTTCATAAAACCACTCCTGAAGTGAGTTAATTAATGGCCATTTTTATCAATTGCTTTGCAAAGGTCACGGAAATTCAGCCTTAAATAAATCATATATAGAGAGGTTTTGTGACTGACTTTATAAAAGCAAAGTTGTTCAAAATTTTAAATAAATAATCTTTGCTTTTCTTGACATGATTATGCGGTAACTCCTAGTGGGTGAAAATTGAACTTGAAATTTTTAAATCTAATTTTCTCAAAAACCGCTGCATTTTAGATTTTGTTGAAAAGTGAAAGGAAGTTACCTAACCTAGGGTAATGAAATGCACTATGTCCCAATTTAGGTTCTGACACTAAAGTCAAAGCACCTTCGAAGGCACTGTGTATCCCTTTTAAACGATTTTTAAGTATTGCGCCCTTCATTCAACTTTTAAGTATTGAACCTTTCATAACATTTTTAAGTATTGCACCCTGTACAACAGAAATGGATGACGACAGCTCTACAGTTATTGATGTTGCATACCAATCTGATTCCGGGGAAGAAGAGTATATTGTTGATGACCTAGATGAATATCAGGAAAATTTTACATTCTTCAATATTTTATTGGTCCAATCTATTTTATTATAACTTTTAAATTGTTAATTTCAAACTTGCAATGCAGCGTCAAAAACTTCAACCAATACTTTAAATCTACAGAAGGGGTAACGTTGTTTTGGGATGTATAACAATTTATCGTCCATTGTCTTATCCTTTTAAATTAGATGCCTGATTTAGATTGAAGTACATATAACTATCAGTAAAATGCAGGGATCTTAAGGGATAAGACACTGGAAGATAAATTGATGTACAACCCCAATTATGATAAACAAGATTACACTTCTGTAGAGTTTAATCTATTGGCGAAAAAAGTTTGATATTGAACCAACCCATCAAGATTTAGTAAAAGTTTCCCAAGTATCTAAAATTTAATTTCAACTATATGTGAGAAAATTATTTTAAAAAAACAGGCTGATTTTGAGACAAGTGTGATGCATGAAGACCTACAGAGTCAGTCTTACAAACCGACCACTGCTGGCTACAAACCGACCTCTGCCGACATTCATTCCAGATCAAATTCTATAACTTCTACAGGCATTTTATACAAATTTATTTTTAATGAAAATTGTAAAATCTAAAAAAATTTGATATTGGCCTTTACTTCTAATAGATCAATAATAAAATAAAAACATCAGACCCTATAACTGCACGACCTTTAACTGAAAGTTTCATAACCTAATGGACATATTCACAGGGGAATTTATCGTCAATTTAGGTTGCTACAATAGTCCTCATTTATTGGTCACTTCGTTCATCCAGAAGGAGGGGAGGGGAAAAAGTGGATGGATGGAGGGGTGGTATCGTTATTTCAACCAGCTCCGAGTATCACTTTTTAAGGTACAAGACAATCTGGTGCAACATCCAAGTTTTAACAAACATATGTCGATTCATAACTCAAAGTAAAACATGTTTTTCATTTGCGTTTGCCATATTAGTTCTATGACGTTTTTACAAGTAGTGTCTTATTTTCTTTCTCGTTTACTAATTCAATATAAAATTTGTATAAAAGATAAATTAATTTAGATTCTTTACCACCAGGGTCTACTTCAACTGTAGTGGTAGGTTTAAAAAAAAACTAGGACGATTATTTGCATAAGTAGTACAGTAATAACAAGAAAATCTACGAATAACAAAAATATAATAATAGTTAAGAGATAAGACAATGGTTGATAAATTAATGTGCATTCTCATTGATGATTACAAGATTATCCCCTTTGTAGATTAAACCTATTGGTGGGAAAGATTGGACACTGCTAGTTTGCACCCACCAATCAAGATTTTTAATGAGTACCCAAAGTTTTAAATACAACAAATAAGACAAATTTTAACAAAACTTTGGGTACTAGTCCTCTCAATCATTGCATGATTTTACATGATTTAACTAAAGATCTAAGAGCTGGCCATGCAAAAATAAAAAGTTTATTCGCAGTTTTGGAGTTCTTGTTGGAAAAACAGTGCAAATATTATCACTTAATGCCCTAGCAGAGCTGTTACACTTTAGGGTATATACTTCCGTCGAATTTTGATCTATTGCAGTTCACGGTAAAATGTTCCTGGTAACGCGATTATCTCGAATTGTCTATGACCAAATACATGCTAGAAATTTATGTTTTCTGTTCTTAAACATGGTGCTACTGAGATCATTTTTACAAAGAAAATTAATAATTGATTCTTTAAAATTTTATTTTTCCTATTTACACAAAGAATTTTTACTTCCCACTTAAAAGTTAGTACATCATACATTTTATGGAAAATGGTTATTTATCGCATCGCATCAAAGACACCTTTCCGCGGATATTATGTGAAAAAATATAAGATTAAAATAAGTTTTGTTAGACCCGAAGGCTCGGGCTAACAAAACTGATATCAATTTATGATTATTATTTCAATATTCGTGGAAAATTGTCTATGATACGATGCTATACACTGACGTATTTTAATAAAAACTTAAACTACGTGTTTAGTCCAGTTTAGATATTTTAGTGCGAAGCTAGTCTATATTTATAATGTCTGCAATTCTTCTGTTAATCCTTAACAATGCAATATTTGAAACTTCAATATTACGCTACTGTAGACATAATTTTCCTTGTTCACATACAATTTAAAAAAAAATAATTTGTTGTCCGCTTAGAGAAGTTACTCTATAATTTAAAATGTCTGTCCGTCAGTCAGATACGTTCAGGGGGCAACAATATTTTTGCTCTCCTGCTATTTAAGATAGATGGCTGAAACTTTGTGTGAAGATTACCTACACCAAGAAGCATCCATTATGTAATTTATTTGGTCGGTTTGTCTGTCAGTAATGCTACAAAATATAAATATTTAAACAAATGTGATTTTCCCCCCTGAAAGTTTAATCTTTATTCAAGGCCACTAATCATCTGCTATTTAACTCAATTTTCATGAAGTCCATCCATTTTTTGTGCTTTTCTACTTAGGAATGTTGTCATCCTTGTTTTTTTTTAGATCCACGAGGAGCTATGTGAGGAGGTGACCTTCTATGAGTATGAGACTGATGCCTCTCTTGTTGATGAAATAGATTCGCAGGAGATCAAATTAACAGAAAAAGATACTCCGTTCGCCTTGAACTCAACGGAAGACATCTTGCTTTTTTTAGGTAAATTTTTTCCATAGCAAAAATATTTCTTAAAGTTGGCAATTTCTTTAAAAGTGCCGAGAAGAGAAAAAAGAACGGATAGGATTAGCTTCTTGTTTGTTTGTTTATTACTATACATCATGATATATTGGGTACTAAGTTGTCCCTCAGGGTAATGGCATCGCAGGTAAGACACCTTTGGTGATAGGGCCCCCGGAGATGGTAGGCACAGGAAAAAAATCTTTTTCGATTTATGTTAAAAACCAGAGATGATAGTTAGGTTTTCTGTTTCCAATAAAAAATCTTGTAAAACAGTTGGATGTCTCTGATATGGAAAACAAATATTTGATTTACATGCATGCAGCTTTTAAGCTATTTTTGTTTCAGAGGATGGTCCAATAAAGGGTCCTATACCCTTTCCAGAGTACGGGATGGATCTTATAGATCCAAATGACAGCTCACAAGGTAAATATTTCTAATATAGTAAATTTACTGGATGTGTGTGTGGGGGGGGGGTGGTATTTGTGTGTGTATGTGTGTGTGTGGGTATTTGTCTCTCCATAAAGATCTCGCCAATCACAACAAGCCTAAACAAGTTTTTACGTATATTTGTTGAAAATTGCTTTATTTTGTACATACTTACTTTTTAAGGCTTGATTATAAATATTTATCTGTTACAGCTTTGTACCTTCTTGTTCTAGGAATCATTACAAAAAAACAGCTGGGTAGGATATTTAGCAAAAATTAACATGATTATATGAACCTATAGACTTTCTTTCAATTTTCTTTCCCTGCAACCCTGTGAACAATAAAAATGAATTTTCAATTTAGTTTAATCTTTTTTTCCAAGAAAATTTTAATACTTTTTTTCCAATAAGAAATAAATTTTATTTGTCACGGACGCTTATAACATCAAATAAAGTTACAAACTTGGTGTTTATTACATACAGCAGTATTAAAACTACAGCTAAAGCTGAGTTCCTATGCAATATTTATTAAATTAAAATTTTAGCAAACAGACAAATGTTAATATTTTATGTAAGCTTGACTTTATCAAAGTGTTTAACAACCATTAAATGATTTAATATCTATTTTACATTTATTCAACATTTATATGTCTGTCTCTACCAAAGGATCTTGCTAACCACTGAACCATTGTGGTTCTCCTTTATCATTTATGTCCTATGAAGGTTTACAACTATTTTGGACACCACCCTAACAAGAACAATCGCCCCTAGACAAGAAAGCTCCCCGACTAAATTTTCTTTTACTTTTTTTCTTTTTAAAACGAAAATTAAATTCAATGTGCTGGGGGAACAAGACTCCCCCTTTTTCCCTACCACAAGTGCCCCTAGAAGCCTTCATGTTAAAAGTTAAACTTTAAACATCATTGAAAAAAAGTCCGCAAACTTGAGCAAACGAATTGAGGTCATTTTCAACAAGAAAAAAATAAATAGAATCTTAAAATACTTACTTTCAATTCTCAAGAAATAAAATGAATTTAGATTTACAAAATCCAATTTTTTTACAATAAAAATATTCTTGTATGTTTACCAATCTTATTCTCATAAAAACAAAGTTTTAAGAGTATAAAAAAGTTATCGTAAAAAACTTTTGGGTATGTCCCTTTCATAACAACTCCTCTTAAGGGGCGTTTCGTCGTATTTTCTCAGTAGATTTTCTCTTACTTCTAGCCCCTGCGGAGGGCTCTAACCCTGCGAGTTCAATTGCCTAACCCTGTGGGCCAATCACCTAACCTAACCTAAAATAACCTATCAAAAGCTACTATGAAAATACGACGAAACGCCCCTTAAGAGGCGTTGCCACGAAAGGGACTATACACAAACTTTTTAATCTATGATAATTTCAGAGTACGAAGACTTGTTCTATTACCTGAAAGTGCCATTTCTGTTCTGGCAGGACAACTGGTCATACAGGTAAATCATTGTTTTAAAGTAACAGGATGTCTTAAAGTTAAGCTTCTTATGTTTTAAGGAAATGTGTCTTCACCCTCCAAAGAGAAATCACCCAAAGAAATTTGTGTGAAAAGTAAAATGGGGTCAAGTAATCGTTTTTATACAACTATTTCATTTTATTTCTTTTATTGAAGTTTCTTCATGATGTAATTAAAACTTGGTCATAGTTTTCTGAAAAGGATGGAGAAACACACCCAAACTATTATCTAATCTAAGTTGTTCCATAATGAATATAGAATAAGTGGATATTGGGAGAGATTCTCACATACCCTGATAAAATATTTATCCCAGCTGGATAATATAAAGATACATCTCCCCCACCTTATCATTTTTCTCTATCCCCTCCCCTGATCACAGAGGAACGTATTGACCATCATCTGAGGACTATTGTAGCAACCTAAATTGACAAAAATTACCCTGTCAAAATATTTATCAATAAATTTTGTATCTATTAGTTTCATATATTTCAGGAAGTCCACAACAGACCTCGCCAGTATGGATGACGCCATGATATCTCGGTCAACCAATCAGAAAACAGTTCCAATGCTAGTCCCAAGTCCTCAGGAAAAGACGACTTATTTATATTTTATTTTCAGCAATTATTTATTTTATTTTAAATATACAAAATTTATAAATATTTAACCGAAACCCACTCCCTTATTTTAAAATGCATTTGAAATAAGGTCGGATAGGGGGGGGGGGGTAGTGTTATACCTATATTCTTAAGTTAGGTTAGGTTATATTGGGTAAAAGTTTAAGTTGGCCCCACAGGGTAAGAGCACCACCGTGGTTAGGCAAAAAAATTATCTGCCCTTATTTTCAACATAATGTTAGGTGAAAAATCACAAAACCTTTCATCATAAACTATTAGAAAATTATAATTGATTCTGAGTTAGGGAACCAAAGTCCTCCACCATACATGAAATTTATAAATAAAAATTGTCTTTATATTCTAGATAAATGGTGGAGTTTTAATCGGAGAAAAAGAAATTGACAATGTAAGTTACATTTTTTTGTATCAAACTTTATTAATTAAAGCAAGAAGCAAGAAAAAGTGGCTTCACAGATTATGACGTCATACGGTAGAATAACCAATGAGAGGCCAGCATAAATTTTACCATTGGTGTATACTAACCTCGAAAACAGTAAAAGTGTCGAACTATGACGTCAGAAAAAATTTACAATTAACCAATAAGAAGCCAGTATTCACTGTGGTAAAATATATAGCGGCCTCTCATTGGTTAATTGTAAATTTTTTCTGACGTCATAGTTCGACCCTTTTACTGTTTTCACTAACCTCTCATTGGCTATGACGTAATAATCTGTGGAGCAAAGACCATGGTCCCCTTTCAAACTGGTAACGCTCTATTGACGTTATATATCTATTATTTTGTCGACAATATGACAAAAAATATATTGATGTAATTGTACATGTACATCCCCAATGATAGAATCTAAAATTATCCCTTTTTTATATTAAAATTATTGGTAGAAAAGTTTGGTAATTTAAGTTTGCAATACAAAATAGAAGTCCCAAAACTTTTTAAAGCCAACAAATGTTAAAGCAGCTGTTATGGGGATCTTAAGTATCAAACATTATCTATCTAGATCTCCGAGTTATCAGAAAGAGAATCCTATGGATCTTTAGACTTTACAAGTTCATCAGATTTAGAGGAAGATTTAATAAGTGAAAGAATCCTCCACTCCTCAGCAATTAGTAAAGGTAGATGTTCATCATTCTTTTGTCGAAAAGGAATATATTAGTTGAAGAAAAACTTTGTTGTCTACAATTTTTCCTCTTGTCAACAATGAAAACTACTTAGCAATAAAAAGGTAGGGGGGAAAAGTCACTCAAAATCAGTCACGTGACGTCATAAAAATGAGGAAGATAAAAGGAGAAGTAGGAAGAAAACCACTAACATAGAGATGGATAATCCCTCGTTTTTATGACGTCACGTGGCTGATTTTTGATTGACATTCTCCCCCTACATAAAAACAAAAAAAATAACTTTTTTTGTGTAAATATTCAATGCAAATTGTTTATGTCGACAGTATGACATAAGACATAGTAGTAATGGCTGACATATTATCCAGCTTATACCAATAACGAAATTAATTCTAAAAAAATCACGAAACCTATACGTGTTTTTCAGCTGTCGTTGGGGGGCAACATATCGTAAAATTGACGACCTCTCCATTTGCCCCCCAAATATTATTTTAGATTTATTTCGCTTGTTGGTTATACCTTATTCCTGCATATTATCCACATACTGTTCTCCATAATCTTATCATACAAAATAGCTTGATGTCTGTCTTTCCGTCTGGCCGTCCGTCTGTTCCTTAAGATCTAGGTAACCACTGAACCGATCGGATTCTTTTTTCTTGGGAGGGTGAGACATAAAAAAATCCCCCTATTTTTTTTAATCAGTTTGAAATTAGTAGTTGCATCTCCAATTTTTATTTTAATTACCTCTTGGGGCAAAGCCCCTAGAGGCTAGGGGCAAAGTCGCAACTACAATATATGGTTATAAGTGGTCAAGGCTGACATATTATCGATGTTATTCTAATAAGATTACGACAACAGTCTTACAAAACAAGAAAAGCACACATGTTATACAAATGTTCGATGCAATAATTGTCTAAAAAATCTCGCAACCTTTAACCATATTATTTTTTACGTATAATTAAATAAATCTTAAATTAATCCCAGTTTTGTTGCCCTTTGGATCCTGAGGGCCAACAAAACTGGGCTTCTGCTTATAATTTTTTTTTACTTTAATATCCGCGGAAAACATTATAGAGATACTTTTTATATAAAAATCTAAAATGTTGCGTAAATTTTAAGTAGATTAAATATAATGTTTTTAAAAATAAGAATTTATAATAGTATTAAATTATTTGGAAGAAAAGTATAAAGATAAAATTGTTTTTCTTCTAAAGTATCAAGTAGTCAGGTTACTTTAGATTCAATAAATAACAGCATCAAGTATTTTTAGTTGCAAAGCTAATCTACAATTCCTTTGTCTGTCCGTAAGTCGGTCCGTCAGTCCGTAACGCTATGAGGCAAGTGTGGATTTCTCAACTGCTATTTAAGAAAGACACCTGAAATTTTCTATGAAGATTCCTATGACGTATGCGCATCTAATCTATAATTGTTTTTTTTTTTCATCTGTCTATAGGTCATGCTTCAAAAGATGTAAACGTTATTTTTTAAGGTTTCGTGATTTTCATGGAGTTTTTGCACATTCTGTCTCTTTTTTCACTGTTATGAGAACTAAATATCTGCTCTATACCTCGCTTAGTCTATTTGTTAATTCTATGATTTTTTTATGCTTCGCTACTTTTGGATGTTGTCATCCTAGTTTTTATTTACATGCGTAGTATTTCTATAAATATACTCTTTCCTCTATTTTCCATTTGAAAGTAATTTTTAAAAGGATAATTTGATTTAATTTAATTTGGTTCATGGCTCTTATCGTTTGAGCATGTTGAATTACCCTATTGATTTCAAACATGTTGATTTTTGTATGTTTTAATAATCCTATTAATCTGATATTTGGAATGATTATTAGACAACCTGGTCAATTATCATTATTTTTAAATTAAACATTAAACTGTATATAAATCTTTTTTGCCACAAATGCATATTAAATTTTTTTATGCATACAAATTTATATTCTGTTTATCAAGTTATGACACCCTATACAAGTGCTTGTTTGTTTTACTATCTGAATTAGAGCTTCGCTTTTTATGGATGTTGTCATCTTTGTTTCTATAAAAGTCAACAAGAACAATGAACGTACGGTTGCTACGTTTTCGTAACTATACCTGTCACAGGAATCATGATGCAAAGGTTGAAAATCAAAACGGTCAGATATATACGTTACTGACATACTAACAGACCCAATATTTAGAAAAGCTTCGCGCCCAAAAAAAGATTTAATTAACACTGTTGTACTTTTATGACGACTATTGATGTTATAGAATCAAACTTCGTTGCAGGTTTTGAAAATTCATTGCACTTCAAGAAACACTGTTTGTAAACATTTAGATAATTAATTAATTTCTTTGGCTCCCCCCCCCCCCCATTTGCATATATTATTAGATTGAGTATAAAGTATATCTGACATGAAAAATATATCTTCTAACCGGTTTGTGGCCATTTCCCTCTCCCCCTTTATGGCCTGAAAATGGGGAACACTTTCGCTTTCATGAAAAATCTTAAAAATGGTTTCAATAAGTGGGCTCGTATTAACCCCTTAGCTGACGATAACGTGAACAGTCTGAAATAATTTATTTTAAAAATGTTTTTTTTATTATCATTTGGGGTTTATGGTTTTTAGTGTCGTTTTTTACGATTGTAATAAGTTTTTTTGTATTCATGTGATATTAATGAAATTTTATACAGAGACTACCAACTAATTTAACTAGCTATGTTTAAAATTTCATCGATCTACATTGAAAGGCTAACGAGTAAACGACACTCAAAGACAATCAACATTATTATTTAATAGTATAAAAAAAAGACTTTTTTAAACGTAGTACCTACGGACAAAGATTGCATAATTAAAGGGATTTAAACGTAAAAATCGATCATGAAGCATAAAAGAACTGCGATTCTCATTTGTCTAAAGAATCTACACAAAAAGTTTCAGACTCCTATCTTTATTTTAAATGTTTTTTTTTGCACGAAAAGTTAACGTTAATTTTGTGAAAGGAAAAAAATAATTTATCCGAAATTTAAACGTAAAACCTACGAACGAAGATTACATAATTATAGGGGTTTAAACATAAAAATCGATCATGAAGCAAAATAGAACTGCGATTTTTATTTGTCTAAGGAATCTACACAAAAAATTTCAGACTCCTTTCTTTATTTTCAGTGGTTTATTTTTGCACAAAAAGTTAATGTTAATTTTGTTACAGGAAAAAAATAATTGATCCTAAATTTAAACCTAGTAAATGAAAACTAGCATAAATCCTGCCATGTGGGTCTGCCCCCAACCCCTTACCCCTTACCAATAAATGAGGTCCATATTAGCAACCTAACTATACAACATGTTCTACCTTGTAAATATTTCCATGAATGAGGGATCTTTTATTTTTTTCAGTATGGCTTTGCAACCGATAAATATCCGCTAGATTAAAATCAGTTCTCAGCCATACTGAAATGCCTCATATTACAGGCAATTTTCTCTCAATTATTAAACCTATAATAAATAAGGCAAATAATATTAAATCAGGACTAATTGGTACCCAAACTTTTATAACCATTAGTGAACATTGGACTGTAAATTACTTTTGGTACCCAAAGTTTTATAACCATTTGTAAACATTGGACTGTAGATTACATTTGGTACCCAAAGTTTTATAAACTATATATGGCTATATCCGCTAGATTGGAGTCGGTCCTCAGCAATTCTGAAATGCATCATATTACAGACAATTTGGCACAAATATTGTTAGTGATTTAATGGCTATAGAATAGCGGTTTTTAAATCGTATTTTACGTTGTTTTTATGTTTAAAATCGTTCAATTTAATGATACTTCTCAACAAATATTATTAGTAATTTAATGGCTTTAGAATAATGGTTATTTTAATCGTTTTCATGTCATTTTTACGTTGAAAACCGTCCAATTTAACGATACTTTTTAACAAATATTATTAGTAATTTAATGGCTATAGAAAAACAGTTTTTTAAACCTTTTTTATTTACTCCGTTTTTACGTTAAAAGCAATCCAATTTAATGATACTTTTAACAAATATTGTTAGCAATTTAATGGCTATAGAATATCAGTTATTTTAATCGTTTTTTTTACGTCGTTTTTACGTTACAAACCTTCCAATATAACAATACTTTTAAACAAATATTGTTAGTAATTTAAAGCTATAGAATAACGTTTTTTACGCCGTTTTTAAGTTAAAAATGATGCTTTTTGACTTATTAAAAAACATTTTTTATAGCTGTTATTTTGATATCTTTTAACTTAATTAGAATCAGTTCTCAGCCATACTGAAATGCATCATATTGGATATAATTAAATATCTAGGTTTACATTTCAAATATTATGCTAATTTTATTATAATGGGGGATAAAATCTTTTTATCATTTTTAGTCTTTTAAAATCGCTAGGATTTGTAGTTGCACCTAAAAAAAGAGCGAATAATGAGATTTTCCTTTTATTATTGTTATTATCATAAACCGGTTAGAAGATATATTTTTCATGTCAGATATACTTTATACTCAATCTATTATTATTTTGTTGTGTCTATTTATATCTTTCTGGACATACCTTTCATTTATAAGTCCCGCCCTCTCTTATTTATCATCCCCTCAAAGTATACACCCCCTTGCACAATCATGAGCACAGCATGGTCGAACACAAATTACCCCCCCCCCCCCCCACTCCCCATATAAAATAAGGTTAATCCTACTATAACTACCTGTTTATTTCTACTTTCACCGTACTAAAGAAATAGGGAAACTTTAACCTGTTTATTGTTACTTTATTTTAGTTTCAAATTAATACACTAGGGTCCGCACAAACGATATGTTTAAATTAATATACTGATAATATATGTAAAATAGTTTAAAAATTGAACAAATATACATTGATTTTTAAAACATGTAAGCTGGAAACATGTTTGACATAGTTATGAAATCTTAGACAAATGAAACATTAAAATAGTTTGTTAAATATATATAAATCATGGTCATCACAGGGTAACGTAAGAAAGATTGTTCTTGGTACATATACTATATTTTTCACAAATTTTGTAGTCACATTCACGTGACATAAACGCCTTGAGCTTGGCTATGAATTCTAAAGAATTTGGTTCATCAATGTGTTAAAGTAACTGGATGTTACTCTTTTTTGAGCATCAAAGAATCTTGCTAAACCTACATTGTTCTCCTTTATAATGTAGCTTCTCTGGGAGCCTGGGAAGGTTTAGAACTATTTAGTGGGAGGGTGCCACCCTTCCAAGAGAAATCGCACCTACAGAAAAAAAAATATGCTTTTTTATTTAAAGTTCTTGCAAGTTAACTTTTACTATATCAAGGAACACTTTTTGAATGATTAATTTCTTTAGTTTTGATTACACCCCTATCCTAAAAAAAAACTATTAAATTATCGGACCTGTGACAGGGCTATCCTGAAAAGTATAGATATGACAGTGAGATCATTTTACTTATATCATTTTTAAAAGTCAACTAATGACTTCGTCAGTACCTTCTCTAGAAGCTTTAGATCTAATGAAAGATATTTTCCCTTCCTTCAGAAAATGGCTAAAAACCAGCACTGGGCAAATAGTAAGTTTTCTGATAATAGGAACCTATTTGGTCGAACAATGGCTAAAAGCAGTTGTCTTTGACAGCCAAATAACTAACAACTACTATAGTTTATAGGCCCATAAATAGGATGAAATACATCAAAAAAGTTCTGTTATTTTTTATTAAAAGCGAAGCTTTTCTTCATTTATTGTCGGTCCGTCCATAAATATCTTGTGGTTAATGAAAGAGTAGCAACTCTATAATCATTTTGACTGTGTTTATTTTATTATATGATAAAATATCATGTTTACTGGACTTTAAGAATATTGATTCCTAGGACCTTGAGGCATAAAAATAAGCAAAGAATCTCTATAATAAAGATAATTAAGTATCAAAATATGAGAATACCCACGTTAAGAATCCTGTATTTAAGTAATTATAATATAAGAATTTTCGTTAGGACCTCTAAACTATGTTGAATATAAAATACGTTGTTACTTCATAGACCATCTGATAAGTTGAGCTTCGCTTTTAAGGATGTTACCATTCTTGTTTTTATTGGAGGTAATTAAACCAATGCCTCTGTAATTAAAACTTCTTCTTATAATGATGGTTTACAACGCAGTTAAACAAATATATAACAATACATAGATGCTTAGGTTTTTTTTCTTAAATTTATCCGTCTTTCTGTCTGTCAATCTTGCTGATCGCTGGACCGATTGTGCTCTACTTAAAAAAAAAAAAAAAAAATAAGCCAGTCATACAAATTTGTTTAGCTATTTTCTTGAGAGGGTTGTCCTAGCCACTTCATGGTATTAAGCCCCAATCAATTATGTTTTCTATATCTTGTTATCAAATCAAAAGGACAATTTTAATATGCCTAAATTAACGACAATAGCTATCCGCTACGAACGTATGGACGAACCCTATTTATATAATAGCTTCGCTACTTAATGTTAGTTCCGGGACCTATAAAAAGCATACTGTAAATTTTAAAACCATGTGTTCATCAAATGATGGGTATGAACACAGGGATTCAAAGGGATAAGACAATAACTGATAAATTGACGTACAGTACATCCTCTATGATGAAATACTAAATTACCTCTTCTGCATATTACGATAAATGGTTGAAATGTTTGGACATTCAACTTAATGATGTAACCAATAAAAATTCACTAAAAGTTCCCGAAGTTGTCAGGCAAGCGAATGAGAAACCGTTCTTATAAAACTTTGAGGACTAGTGCTTTCCCCACCCTACCTAAAATAAATAGGAAGGTTTTATAGACATTTATTACATACTTGTAACACACATCCAAGAGTTATGAAATCAAAAGTCTATGGTTACATCCATAGAATATTTTCTTTAGAATCATTCTGAGATATTTGTTTGACAGTATAAATATGGTTCTCATTTATACTTCTTGCTTGTTAACTTTTATTATAAATTTCCCTTCGCCCCTTACATTTAGGTGCTTTGTACTTAGGAGGGAAAGGACAGAATATAGCCTAAAACCATCCCGCGTCCTATATAAAGCTTTCCATAATAGAGAAATCAATTGGTTCAGTGGTTAGCAAGACCTTAACGGACATACAAAAAACTTATTACTTTTTATGATAGAACAAGTGGCTTCACCCATAGTCTGATTTTCTGATGATTTACATCGGTTCATGCGACCTTATTTCAAAATAGTAGTGTGTGTGTAGGGGGAGGGGGTTGGATGACGTACTCCCGACAATAGGTCCAATAATAAGCTTTCCTGAAAAGAGAAGTTTATTCCTAAAGATAAGAATTTTCATGCTTCAGACAACCAACCTTTTTATATCACGCGTCTGACAAATCGGCTGTTGCTAAATCATTAATATCTTGTAAATGACTCCTTCTGTATATAAAGATTATTTTTGGAAAAGTTTGGACAATTCTAGTTTTGATCCAACGAATCAGGAAGCAATAAAAAGTACCAATATTTTTTTATTAAGACTAATAAAATTTGTTTACCAATTCAATTTTTTCCCTTTCTGCAATAAAGGTTTTCCTCTGAAATATCATTTATTAAGCCTTTTTGTATGACTACCACTTAACTCGAAAATCAGATCAAAATATAAATGTATATTATAATTAGGCCGCAGGGTTTAATAAGCCATTGGGCACATTAGCTTTATTAGTAGCGAAACTACTTTACAATTATTATTTATTTGTCCTTTAAAAAATAGCGTAATGTATGAACAGAAAAACTTTTTTTAGATTGAAGATTATTTTTGATTAAGCGAAATATCACAACATATTTCAGTATTTTAGCCTGCTATATCCAGGAAAACCAAGCTTTATTTTTTAGAGTGCTAAAATTAGGGGGTTTGAAAGGTTTGAGGGGGGTAATCTAATGTATTTTTATTTTGAATGGGGTTCATGGTTTCAGGGGTTCATAATTTGAGTGGGGTAAACACCCCTTTACCCCCATCCTGAGACATCTATATTTATGGATGCTGTCATTCTTGTTCTAATTTCTAAACTATACTGAGTGACCATGAAAATCCATAATTAGTTGGAATTTTGATTTACACTGTAAATATTCATTTTACAAATCCCTAAATTGTCAGGTTTCGAATTGAAGGGACGATTCTTCCTTGCTTAGATTAACGATCAATCCATTACGAACGTATAATTCTATCAAATAAAGTTGTAAGCTTTTTTGTATGTAGAGAAGGATCTTGCTAACCGCTAAACCGATATGGTTTTCGTTAACAGTGAAGCTTCCTTTTTGGGGGAGGGTATCTCCACCCTCTAGTAAGGCATATTTGTCCTTGACTGTAAGACAGACGTACAGACTAATTAAGAGGACGATACGCTACTGCTTCATAATTTAGTATTATATCAATATTCAAATTATTTTATTTGAATATCAATAGTTCTCTATCAAACCATATAGATATTATGCGGCACATTGGAATTTACATGGAAAGTTAACTAAATTATTTTATAAAATAGAAAAGATCATTATTTAAATTAAAAGCATGTTTGGGTAAAGTCCATTTCGTGACATCGCCTCTTAAGGGCCGTTTGGTCTAACCTAACATGAGGTAATAAACAAAATTTTATAGCTTAATTAATAGGCGATTTCATGAAAGGTACTGTAAACTCTTGTTTTCATAAAAATCAAATAATTTTTAGATTAAACTATTTTTGAGCGGCCAAAAATAAGGATGCATTGAAGTTTTCCTCTGATATCATAAACCTCCTTAAGTATAAGTTGAATATTTGGATCAAGTCAAGCTGAGTGTGCCAATGGCAACAAGTAAAACAGAGCGTGCCAATATTCCCCCAAGTAAAACATAGTATGCCAATATTTCATCAAGTAAAGCATAGTATGCCAATATTCCCCCAAGTAAAACATAGTATGCCAATATTTCATCAAGTAAAGCATAGTATGCCAATAGTTTAGCAAACAAAGTAGCATGATAAAAAAATAAAAAAAGATGAATTTAACATATTTTCCGATTTATGTTATAATTTCAACCTACAAATTTACTACTTCATGTACGTAAAATATATAAACTAGCAGTTGCGTCCCTAGCATCTAGGAGCTCTCTATTCCAAGTAGTAGAAAAGTTACGAAAATTAGCCTAAAACCATTAAAATTTCAAAATAAAAGATATCACTAATCAATGGACTGTTATGGTTCTTCTTTCAATGAAGCTTCTTATTGGTCCTTCAAAATACCATAATTTTGTTACAATAGTTTTTCTTTTTAAAACTTAAATGTAACGGAGATTTTCAGCTCTCTCCTTCCCTCAAATACCCCTAGAGATATCGAGGGGGGGGGGGGGGCGGGGTTGGAGCCGCTAGTATATATACATAAATTATTTCGAAATTTTAGAAAAAGCATATCTTGACAAGTAAAACAGAGTATGCCAATATTACGCCAAGTAAAGCAGAGTGTGCCAATATTCCCCCTAGTCAAGTAGAGTATGCCAATATTCTCTCAAGTCAAGTAGCGTGTGCCAAAACAGGCTATTGGCATACTCAGCTTGACTTGATCCGAATATTTTCATTATGATTGAGAAATAAAGTGGTGCAGTTTAGTTCCACAGTGCGTGGCTTCCGCCCGTCCGTACGTCCGCCTGTACGTCCGTCCTTCTGTCAGGCGTCGGTGTCGCTACTTGTTGGACACCGTAAGTGGGAGCACGCGCGTCTATACGCACAGGCACTCACACACAGACACGCATACACAGACACTCACACACACACACACACACACACACACACACACACACATACACACACATATTAGTGTACTTTCACCATGGATCTCTTACCGGAGTAACATTTAACAGTGGATATATAAATCATGGAAACAACATCCTTTGAATTTGTAAGCAATTTTCATACACTCTCAATTATGATAAATAAAATTACCCCTTCTGTATATTAGAATTATCAGTGGAATGTTTTGACACAGCTAGCTTGGACCATCCAATCTAGATTTGATTTGAAGGTGTAATTTAAGCCAACGAATGAGATAAAACTTTGTATGTTCCTGTTTCATTTACAGTTCAATCTCCCTTGCTCGTTTTAATCTGTATATTACTTGGTTTTTTGTTGTTGGAATGATTAATCCATTAATTCAATAAATCTAATATCTAAAATATTAATAACTGGAGAAATGGACGATTGGGAAGTTAGAGGGGAAATGGTTATCATTCCAAAAGGGAAATAAAAATTTATTTTTCCCGATCAAATTAAGGGGAGATGTAGGGGGGAATGAGGGGGGGGGGGATAAAATAAAATATATGTTATCTAAAAAAGGAGAAGATCTAAGTAAATATTGTAGGAGGGAAGGGAAGGGGGATATTGGTAGATGTGGGAAAATGCTTCAAGCACCCCCCCCCCCCCCATTTCATTCTCTTCATTCAGATAGTCTCTGATGGTACTCAACCTTCCCCCCCCCCCCCACCCCCAAGTATTTCCTATTAGCAAATCTTTCACTTGATTAACTTTACCCCCTTGAAACTGTATTTGTACAGGAGGGGGGGGGGGATGGAGGAGAAAACCCCTTCCCCGTTAAAACCTCTGGAAATTTAGTCTCAGAGCTACTGTCCCACACGGCGTTAAAATCACTAACACAAATGATAATAACAATAATAATTTGTTATTATTAAACACACACACACACATATATATATACACACACACAAACACACACTCACACACATATACACACACACTAGCCATTGATATTGATAGTGAAAGTTGAAAAAAATAATAATTTTCCCTTGTGAGAACTTTTTCTATAAAGTGTTGTTCATAGAATTATAGTTAAAATATTTATTAGAAAATAAACAAAAAATATTAAAGTGATTAGTTATTAAATTAAAATTAAAAGTTATAGTTGTAAATTATATGAAGTGATGATTAAATTTTATTTTTTGAATAATTTATTAATGTTATTGGTTGTTTAGATGTATTTAGGATAATATTTTATATAAATAAAATGTTTGAATCAATAATTTAAATTTTAACAAGTTTAAATTTTAATATTTTAGTCAATTTTACGATCAAGTCTTGAGATATCCTAAGTTATTATTAATTTTGCATTTATACATTAGAACCTGCGCCCCTAAATGCCTCTAGAGGCAATTAAGTGAAAGGATATAGGGATGGGAGTCGACCCTTCACTTTTAATTTTTTTTTAAGATAATCATTTTTGTTGTTGGTGTAAGCATATTTTTCTTGAAACGAGTTTTTAGGAGGGTAGTGATATCCTTCCTAATTTATTTATAAACCTTTCTTGGTCTAGACAAGCTTCACTGTAAAGGAGAACCATATTGGTTAAGCGGTTGGCTAGATCTTAAGCTACACACATACGAAGACAAACATCCTTGTTACTTTTATGTAAGGACAATAGTAATATGTAAATTCAAGTAATTTGGAAAAGATTTGAAGGGATATTTATGGAGACTTCTAAATTATGATAAAAAACAAACACCTTATTACTACATTATATTTGTTTTTTTCGAATGTCTGACTTTTCATTTGTTCGATCAGCTTCGCTTTCATGAATGTTAACATCTTTTTTAGATTTGAATTTCAAGGTCAGAAATAATTTAAAATCACAGAATCAAATCAGCTCTTAAAAATTTAAAGAAAAAAATTATTCCCTTGATTTATAGAAATTGTTTACAGAAATGTAACTGACACCATTTTTGTTTGCATAGCCTGTATAGAATGTCTAGAAGTCTATGATAGACTTCTAGACATACAAAAGAATTTTGAATATTTAAGAAAACTTTATATAACATCCGTTATTATCCTAAAGTATTTCGATTGTTTCTTCAGAACAAATTGATTGCTCCATTTTAGGAATCCTTTATATAGTTCCCAGGAAGGTTTTAAGTATTTTTTTGTATATGTAACTCTCGGAATTGTTTTATGTTATTTATTCCTCCATCTTCTAATACAGTGCCCTGGATGCTACGGTTGTAGCCTTTAGTAATTATAAACATCAGTATTCATATTAGTCGGCGTGGACCAATATGACTCTTCTTTAAATTGAAGCTTCTTATAGTTCCTGTTTTTTTTGGGAATGAAACCTCTATAATCACTAATACAAATGAGAATAATACAAAAGTGGAAAAAATCCTCGATAAATAATAAATCTTATTAACTAAGGATTTATTTTCAATCTGATTTATGATTTTATAACTTGCAAGATTACAAAAATATTTTTCAAGTCCTTTAGATTAAGAATTTACGTGATTTAAAAAAAAATTGTTAAGCCTCCTCATAATTTTTGGTCCCCGATTTAATTGCAATCTGTGTTTTAATTAAGTTAAATGTTAACACTATTTGATATCTATAATCTTAAGTTAAAGTTTTTCTAGTAGATAAACCTTATTAGTTGCGAAGTTACTCTATAATTCACTTTGTGTGTCCATCGGTCAGTCCGTAATGATATGTGAGGAATGGACTGTACTCAGCAGCTACTAAATCTAGACATCTGATTTTTTAAAGCGTTTTATCAAAACATAGTTTTTACCTATTACATAACTTGTGCTTTTTATCAATAGAATTTTACCGTTTTTTCATGTATTTGATGAAACAAAATGCAAAAACCTCTATTTATTCTAGGTAGGTTAGGTAATTTATGTCAACATAAGTATGTAGTTTAAAGGATATTATGTTAGCTATGTCACTTATTATTCAAGCCATAAAGTCGATGTAAATATTGTCAATTTTAGTCAACATAAACCATAATTCTTTTCAGAGGATGAAACGTCAATTATCGGAGGGGCGGAGAAAGGAGACTCACTAATGTCTGTCTCCAATAAAATGGAGGTAGTGTCTGTCTCCAGCAGAATGGAGGGAGTCGACCTTGACACCACATACACCAATAGGAATTTTATACTTGTATTAATTAAAAAGTTTTATTGTGCCATTTTTATTTCAATTGAATATCATAAACTTTGTAAAAATAAGAAAATATTTTAACCCGGTATTTTAAGATAAGAATGGTTAAGAAAGCAAAAAGGATAACAAAGATCCCCGCAGGAACTCGAATTTCGTAAGGAAACAATGAAAATTTTTTTTAAAAAAAAGGGTAACTTCATATGTTGGCTCAAAACCTTTTTGGTACCGAAATCACGATTGGTTTATTTAAACAAGCAAAGTTCCAACTTTTCTTTTAATATTTATAATTTATAAAATGTTTTTTTGTTTATCATAATTGGGATGTTCATCTATCATCTATTGTCTTATCCCCTAAGATCCATACTTTTATTTTTGAAGTTAGAACCCAATTGCCTTAAAATATTTGTCAGACGCATTGATAAATTTTTGAAGACCAGCGTTTCAAAGATTTTTCGGACCAAATAAATCACAAACAACTATTGATGAAAACTTTTAATTTGTGGAAAATTAACAAGTATAAAATTTAGCCAAGACAAGGATAACATTTTAAACAACAACTTCAACATTAATAACATGTACAAGGTAAGCAAACATTTTGTTTATTTTAGTTACTTATAATCTATGAAACGGCTAATCTAAGGATTTTGTTTAAAAAGTGCTTTTTAGCTTTAAGATTACATCTTATGTATTATAATCGGTTCTCAGCCATACTGAAAAATCACACATCAATAGTATATAATGTAGCAACATATTACAGTCATTTTTCCACAAATATTAAGATAAAAATCATAAAATCAATTAATTAACAAGTTTTGTTAGCCCGGGTCTTCTGGCCCCTCGGGAGTAACAAAACTTGGTTTAAGCTTATAAATTTTCATGTTAATATCCTCGGAAAGCTGTCTTTAATACAATTACAACGCGAGTAATAACTTTTCTCGTATTCATTCGAATCCGGTGGATAGGAACCGGTTCTCATCCATACGAAAAAACTATGTCTAGCATCGTATTATATCCAGCTTTCTACGAATATAAAAATGTACAATCATAAGATTAAAACCAGATTTTTAGCCCGTGCCTTCGGCACCTCGGGGCTAAAAAACTGGTTTTAATCCTATAATTGTACATTCTATATCCGCGGAAAGCCGTTTATAATACGATGCGAGAAATAACTATTATGAGCCATAATTCAATTTAACAAAACTATTAAGAAACTAAATAGTAATAAGCAAATATATTTTTTAGTTTTAAACTCCAATAATAACCTTCCTAATATTACTTAATAAAACAAGTATCATACAAAATTAACATGATGTCTGTCTCTTTATGAGTCTATCCCGAAGGATCTCACTAACAGCTGGACTAATATGGGTGTCTCTCATTCGCTGGCTTAAAACTTTTGGTACTATTATTACATCTTGATTGATAAGTTCAAATTTTCAAACAATAATTTTAATCTATGCAAAAGATTTTTTAAAATCATTATTGGGGATGTACATCAATTTATCGTCCGTTGTCTTATCCCTGAAGATCCCTGGTTTAAACTAATAATTTTTCATGGCAATAACCTTAAAAAGATTACAACAGCAACACTAGGTTTAATAATATCAACAATTAATGGATATAGAATACGTGGATATATAGACAGGGGAAAATTTGTCGTCAATTTAGGTTGCTAATATGGACCTCATTTTAGTTCAAAATTAATAGGAGTGTATGGGACGGGTTATAGGGGGTGGATGGGGTGTAACGTCATTTTATCCAGCTGTTAGTATCACTTTATTAGAGTACATGAAAATCTGGTGTAAGATCCAAGTAATAATACATCCATTATATTATCAACGATTGTATGATCAAACTAACCACACACAAATTAGACAGTTGGCAGTTTGAATGGACTACAGTTGACTTGTCAGGATAATCCAGGGTGGGAGGGGACATTGAACTGTAACTTACACTGGTACCGAAAGTTTTATAACCACGTAATTTGCTTAAAAACTTTTATTTAATTTGATAAGTTGGTTCTAAACTATCAGTGCTCAAAATTTTGAAAATTCTATTTAAAAACGTAATTTTCAAACAGATATTACTCGCTCTAAATTACTGATATTAGCTGTACTACTGGTACTATATGTGTAGTTTCTTTATTTACAAAAAATAAAATTTTTGAGAAAAAATTATGAGAATATGTAAATAGAAATTCATTCAGACGCCACACTGATATAAAGGTTTGATTTCAAAGGGACACTCTGTTATATTTTTAGTAGCGAAGCTTTTAGGAAAGAATTTAGGGTTTTAGTTTATGATTTTCGTAGTCAATTATTTCTCTAAGATGCTTAAAACCAAATGATAAAACAAATTTAAAAATGATAAAATAGAAATTAACAAATCATAAAAAAGAAATTGATTCTATAAAGGAACAATAAGACACCCAGATTTAAATGAGGAAAATATATCCTATGATATAAATTAGAAAGATTTTATCATAATCTGAAGATTTCAATAAAAGCTTAACTATTGGAGTTCTTCTTTTTAGGAAAGCTTCACATAGATCCTAGGATGGTTTTCGAAAATTTTTTTAAAATTTAAACTTGGGATGGTTTTAGGCTATTTTTTAGCTCCCATCAAATCCCCTTATATACAAAGCCCCCTCGATACTAGGGGGACACTATGGGGACAGATACTAAGTTTCCCTATCTGTTAGTTTCATAGTTTTTGAGAAATTTTATTTAAGAGTTTCCCTTTATGTTTATAATAAAATTTCTGGTTGATTTATTTTGTCTACAATGATAATAGGGAAAATATGAAATCATTTCCGTTGGTTGAATTATTTTGTCTACAATGTTAATAGGGAAAATATGATATCATTTCCGTTGGTTGAATTATTTTGTCTACAATGTTAATAGGGAAAATATGAAATCATTTCCGTTGGTTGAATTATTTTGTCTACATTGTTAATAGGGAAAATATGAAATCATTTCCGCCCATGTACCACATTATCAAATCATCATGATTGCAAATCCTTACAACATTGCAAATTGTCTCTTCCCCTTGACCTAATATTCCCCCCCCCCCCCTCCCCCTCCAGTTCTTAGATACTTTGTATTTGTGTTTAAAGTAGTCTAAAACCATCTAATTATCTTTCCAGAGCTTATTTAAAATGGAAAACCCAGTCGGTTTAAAGATATTATCTTACAAAAAAAATGTACTACTTTATAGTATTGGATGATTTAACTAAGTTTAATATCTTATGGCGCTTATATTACATTTCATTGTTTAGGTACTAGGTAGCCTTATTTTGCGTTGCCTATGTTCATAATTGTTTTTTGAATTTTTAAATATTATTTAAGAACATCTTAGAACATATCTTTCGTTGTTCTCCTATTTTATTATTTAAAGGACGTTAATGCTGCGCTACTTGTGGAAATAATTGGTTTATATATTTTTTTAAATATTATATTTAGGACGTTTATTGTGATTATAGAGGAGCCTAACTCCTCTATAATTTTTAATACATTTTTAAGTATAATTATTGCTGCACTTTTTGTGGACATTATTGTCTTCATATCTCTGATATAGATCACAGATATAGATCCTCTATAATTCTTAATTAGTAGCGAAGCTACTCTATAATTCACTTTGTCCGTCCGTCAGTCCGTCAGTCAGTCCGTCAGTCAGTCCGTCAGTCCGTAACGCTATGGGGGAAATGGGATTTACTCAGCTCCTTTAAAAGATAGAATGCTGAAATTTTTTGACAACATTCCCATTATTAAGGAGCACAATTGACTATAAAACATCATTTGCGGTCGGACCGATTTTTAGCAGGTTTTAGGCTATTTTTATATTTTTCACATTTTTCTCCTTATCTTCAGTGTTTATGGTCCGATTTTCAAAATTTTTTCAGTTACAGATATCAAAATTAAATTTCCTGTCGTTTAAAGAAACAATCATGAAGGCCAGACTGCCTTTTTAGCAGGTTTTAGGCTATTTTTATATTTTTCACATTTTTCTCCATATCTTCAGTGTATGGTCCGATTTTCAAAATTTTTTCAGTTATAAATATCAAAATTATATTTTCCGTCTTTTAAAGAAGACAACTATGACGGCCAGACTGCCAGACTGCCTTTTCAGCAGGTTTTAGGCTGTTTTTTTATATTTTTAACATTTTTCTCCATATCTTCAGTGTTTGTAGTCCGATTTTCTAAATTTTTTCAGTTGTAGATATCAAAATTAAATTTCCCGCCTTTAAAGGAAATAACCATGACGGCCAGACTGCCTTTTTGGCAGGTTTTAGGCTATTTATAAATATATTTAACACTTTTTTCCATATCTTCAGTGTATATGGTCCGATTTTCCAATTTTTTAAAGTTTTTAAGGATTTAAAAATTAAATTTTTTGTCGTTTTAAGAAAACAACCATGGCGGCCAGACTGCCTTATAACAGGTTTTTGGCTATTTTTATATGTTTTACATATTTCCCAAGATCTTTGTTTATTTTGATCCAATTTTCAAACTTTTATGAGATATCAGTATTAAAATAATTTTTCCCATTGTTATGAGCATCTTTAATATAATTTACTTTGACCATCGTCATCATACAAAATAAAACAAGGTTTCATATTTATTTTATCCAATAAATCTATTCTTGATTTTAGTAAAAACCCTTTTAAATCTACCTGTACGTATTCCCATCTACGATTTTTTGTGCTTCGCTACTTATGGATGTTGTCATCCTTGTTTACTTTCAAGTTTGGCTATTGCTGCGCAACTTTGGACATAAATGTAACTTTTCTCATAATATTTTTTTTATTAAGGACGCCCAATGTGATATCGAGATTATAGAGGAGCCTAACTCTTCTATAATTCTGCATGCCGGTAAAATACTCATCATCAATGTCAAGCTTTCTGGTTCCAGGCCTATAGGTAAGCATTTTAATTTTGTTAGGTAGGGATAACACAATGGCCGATAAATTAATGTAGATTCAAAATATTTATACACAAATTTACCCCTTCTGTAGATAACAATTGGTGGTTGAATCGTTTGGACACTCAAATTCATGAACCAATCAATCAAAATTCGATAAAAGTCCCCAAGTTGTCAAGCCAACGAATAAGAAAGCGTTACAAACTTTGGGAATGGGGACTACTGTAATAAACAGCCCAATGTCCCCTCCCTCCCTGGTAAAGCTAGTGTAATTTTAACAAATATCTTTAGGGATAAGACAATGGACGATAAATTGTTGAAACCCATAATGATTAACTAAAAAAAATACGGATTGAAAATTTTGGTTTTAAGCACTGCTAAGCTAAATCTTTAAATCAATTTAGTGGTGAGCCAGATCGGGGTGAGCCAACTTTCCACCAATGAGAGCACAGCATTTTATGAAATGCCGCGCTGTGATTGGCTGAAATTCGGAGCACCACGATCTAGCTTACCACTAAAATGATTTAAAGATCCAGCTCTAGTTTTAACCAACCAATCGTGATTTAATAAAATTTACAGTCCAATGTTTTCTTCCTTAATATAACACTGCCCTAATTTAGACATTTTGATTTTATTTTGAAAAATCTGCTAAAGTAAAGTTATCATACTAGCATGGTTTTTAAAAGTTTGATTCCTAGAACCATTAGACATGCTATACTAACAAAAGCATTTCCAAAATCAAATATAAAATATTAATACGCTATATCTGATAACTTGTATTCAAGCTATTAAACCACATCAAATATTTGTCAATGTTATGTTGTCCGCTTGATCTGTTGAGTTTTGCTTTTATGGCTGTTGTCATCCTTGTCTTTATAAATATATTTGTTTTGGGCCTTAAGAAAGTGCACACTTATAAAAGGGTACTGTAAACACAGATACAGGAGGGAGGGGATACTAATACCCAAAGTTTTATAAACTAGCAGTGTTCAAACCTTTAATACAGTAATTACAATCTACATTAAGGGTAATTTTGTTTATCATCATTAGGAATATATATCAATTATATATATCGTCGAATGTCTTATCCCTGACATATATATATGTCATAAATAAAAAGTCAACAATTTCACTTTGGAAGTGTTCAAACGGATAAACAAATAATGAGATTTGTCTATCATAATTTGGAATGTAGACAATTTTTTAGTCATTGTCTTATCCCTTAAGATCCCTGAGAAAGACCCTTTATTAAATCTTAATAAAGACAGGTCTCCGCAGATAGTAAAATCCTTATACTAAAGTAACAGGATGTCTAGGTGTTTGTGCTGTACCGAAGGATCTCGCTAACCGCTGAACCGATTGGGTTCTCCTTAACAGGGTAGCTTCTCGTAGGTCCTTCTCGTAGGTCCTGTAAATAACTATTTTTGGGGGGATGGGACACCCCCCCCCCCAATTTAGGTAAATTTTGGTCATCTAGAAAGTAGGAACACCTATTATTGTGTTTACAGTTAGGTAAATTTTGGTCATCTAGAAAGTAGGAACACCTATTATTGTGTTTACAGTTAGGTAAATTTTGGTCATCTAGAAAGTAGGAACACCTATTATTGTGTTTACAGTTAGGTAAATTTTGGTCATCTAGAAAGTAGGAACACCTATTATTGTGTTTACAGTTAGGTAAATTTTGGTCATCTAGAAAGTAGGAACACCTATTATTGTGTTTACAGTTAGGTAAATTTTGGTCATCTAGAAAGTAGGAACACCTATTATTGTGTTTACAGTTAGGTAAATTTTGGTCATCTAGAAAGTAGGAACACCTATTATTGTGTTTACAGTTAGGTAAATTTTGGTCATCTAGAAAGTAGAAACACCTATTATTGTGTTTACAGTTAGGTAAATTTTGGTCATCTAGAAAGTAGGAACACCTATTATTGTGTTTACAGTTAGGTAAATTTTGGTCATCTAGAAAGTGACACTACTACTAGGCCCAAAATAAGAATCTTAAAAGGACATTCTTTAACTTTATTTCATTTTTCTCTCTGGAAAGTTGAAGCCCTTTAAAATTTATTAAATAATTTATGGTATTAATAGGGGGCAGGGAACATTGGACTATAAATTACACTGGTACACCATGGTGATAAGTTTTGTATACATGCTATCCCATTCGTTGGCTTAAAATTTTTTGATACTTTATATAATTTTGATTGGTTTATTTAAACTAGCAGTGTCTAGACTTTTCTATTCAAATGATTATATGTAAACAAGGGGTAATTTTTTTATCATCATTGGAATGTATATCTATTTTTATATTATTCTTTTCATTTAGTCAAAAATACTTTTTTAACAGGAGGCAGCTAAAATGTAAACCAATAATCCTTTTATTTTAAGATTTTCTTTTTTGAGGCAGCTAAATAATCTTAAATGGAGTTTAATCTTGATTTATTTTCTTCCAATCAAATATGTTCTAGGTTCACATTTACCACTTATTTTATCAATTACTAGCAGCTACGCAGAAGTTATATTGTAAAGGAGAACCATATTGGTTAGCGAAATCCTTCTTCAGTATAGACAGAATATACTTTTATATAAGGACTATTGGCTGTACCCCTAGTATTCGAAGGGAAAGGAATAAGCAAAAAAATAGTCTAAAATAATTACAAAAATAATAAAACTCAAAAACCATAGAGAAACTAATTGTCAAAGAAAAATTAAACAATTCTAAACGATAATTTCAAAATTTTAAAAATAAAAAAAGATGAAAAATCTTTTAATAATTGTTTTTCCATTGATTTTAATGATAGTAGGCCAATTATAGGCGGCCGACAAGATTTAATTTTGGGATTATACAGCTTAATAACTGTACTTTTAAATGCACAGTTTGGACCGAGTCTTTAAGAGGATAAGCTAACAGGGTTAATGCTTCCTGAGGGATAAGGCATAAAGACAGCCCACCCCCTAAATTTCAAATTATTCAGAAAATAAAAGGAGGGGGTTCTATGATCGCTGAGCACTTTGAGGGAAAGTACTATTTAACTATGTTGTTAACATTAGAATTTATAAATGCTCGCTCAAATGGCTTAAACGCTGTACATGATTGATAAGAGTACATATATTGTAAATGATTCCATGACAATATATTGGCATTGTAAAATAATAAAACAATTTTTTAGAAAACCTTTAAAGCAATTTAAATTGTTTGTGTTTATTTTCTCACAAATTTGCAACATAAACATGTTTCAGTAGCGAACTTACACTACAATCTTACAAATTTGTTCATCTGTATGTTTATTTCTTTTCATCCGATTAGTGCATTAAAAGGTTCCAAAATTGAAAATAAATAATCCTAACTTTTATGTAAATTTTAAAAAAGAGCTAATGTCTGTTTGTATGTCTGTGTTATAGTTTTTACAAAACTTGCTAAAATCTGGAGCGCCGAAATTTTTCTTTTCGGGAAATTTTAATCTTTTTTGGGGGAGTGTAGGTTTTTCCATGCTTTCTATAAAAGTCTACTTTTTTCCCTAGCATAGAGTTTAATCTTTTTTTACTCAATTTTTTTTCTTTTCTACCGTTTAGAATTGAAAGAAATGGGGCTATTTATTTCGAGCAACTTTTACTTCTAGTTTGTTTCTTTCTTATAATTTTCAAATTAGCAGATGGAGAAAGGGTCAAACAAGCCTCCCCCTCGAAAAAGGGTCAAATCTTTTATCTGAATACTTATCCTCTTTGCATGATTTTTCATGACTATTATATTTTTTCCTAAGTCATAATTTTCTTTAAATAAAAATTCTTTGACAATAACGTCTCAATCTAAAGTTTTTTTTTCTTAAAATTATTTGTTATTTGGAGAATAACCTATTTTCCGGTTGAAAAAAAATCATTATTGAGGCAAAATATATTGCTTCTCTTCCTATTATGTGGTTCTTTCACTCTAACCTATTTTTTGACCTCCTAATCAACACTCTTTATTTTCTATTTAAAAACAAGGGTGACAACATCCATAAAAGCGAACCACTGAAACGGTAGGCCAAACGGACATTAACACTTGTATAGTGTCAGAACTGAATAATCAGAACACAAATATAAATAATAAACGAAGTAAAATTGCAAGTTGAATTTTTGATAAACTGCTTGATACAGGACATACATACATTTTTAGGACTTGATTATAGAGTTGCTTCGCTTATAATATTGTACTTTGTTGTCCCAGGAATCAGTATATCAAAAATTAGATCAATCGGATAATTAGATCACATAAAAATTTGTTGTTTAAAAAGTAAAAAAATCAACATGTTTAAAATGAACGTACGGACATCCTGGTAATGTTTATAGAGTTGCTACGCTTTCTAAATCGTGCCTAACTACTACAGGAATTATTATGCAAAGTTTGAAATCGATAGGACAATTCTAACATGCCTAAATTAACGACAAAAGCTATCCGTTACAGACGGACGTACGGACGGACCGACCCTAATTATAGAAAAGTTTCGCTTTTAAAAAGTATTTCTATCCTCTGTAGTTGCAATCTCTATGGGCTAACAAGCATAAAAAAATAAAAATTATTTGTGGTTCAGATGTTATATAACGGAAACCAGCTATTATGTTAGTTGTGTTGATATTACAGAACACCGTAATAGTGTCTGACTGATTATGACGTAACAAAAAGAAATTAGCCAATGAGAGGCCGTTATTGACCAATGGTAAAATTTATAGTGGCCTCTCATTGGCTAATTTTTTTTGTTACGTCATAATCAGTCAGACACTATTACTGTGTTCGATATTACATTAACAAATCTGGCTACAATAACCCTCTTTACCACATCCCCTACCCTCCTGGATGAACGAAGTGACCAATAACTGAGGTCCATATTAGCTAAATTGACGACCAATGTTTCCCTGTCAATATATCCACGTTTATCCATTTCAGTGATTCATACATTTATAGAAATTGCATGTTTAAGAAAAAGTGTTCACTTGATGTAACTAAGAAATTTTATTAGCTAAGCACTGGATATATGAAAAGGAGAGATGTTTGTGTGTGTTAGATAGGATTTATAAATCTGCGGAAAGATAAAAAATATGAAGGAACGTCTATTGTTTATCTCTATTTTTAAGATTTACTTTTAAGGTAAGCTTAAAATACATGTGTCTATGAAAACCAAGGGGGAATGGGACATTGCATTGGACTGTAAATTACACTGGTACCAAAAAGTTTTATAACCACGTTATCTTATTCGTTGGCTCCAAACTTTTACAGGTTAGTTCCAAAATGGAAGTATCCATATTTGTCAACCAATAATTATAATTTACAGTTCATCATCATTGCGGATGAACATTAATTTATCATCTATTGTCTTATCCGTTAAGATTTCTGATAAAAGCTGTTTTTTACCAACAAGCAACAATATTGTCCTTGTTAATTATATGTGTGTGTGTTATTATAATGTGTGTGTGTGTATGTGTGTGTGTGTGTGTATGTGTGTGTGTGTGTGACCACAATATTGTCCTTGAAAATGTGTATGACACTGGTGTGCCTTCACTTCCAAACATGGATCACATTATCAAATCACCAGTACCGCATATTATCACAACAGCACAAACTGCCCCCTTTTCCTTTGCTTCATCGTCAACATTAGAATAATCTTTTATATATTTGTAAACGTGAATGGATATAGGACATACATGGATATATTGATAGGGGAAAATTTGTCGTCAATTTAGCTTGCTACTATGGACCTCATTTATTAATCAGTTCGTTTATCCAGTACGAGGTGAAGGAATGCGGTTAAGAGGTGGATTGGGGGTATCGTTAATTTAGCTAGCTGCGAGCATCACTTTTTTAGAATACATAAAAATATAGTGCTACATCCAAGTAATAATATATGGATTAAAACGTTTATGTGATATTATGAAGAAATGTATGCACACTGGTATGACATGATCAGGGACAATTTTTATACAATTATGCATATTATCTCATATTATAGATAGATAATTAGATAGATAGAGAAACAAATAGATAAATAGAAGCCTGGGGCACTTTGGGGGGGGGGGGGGGGGGTAATTGTTTTACTTCTACCTCCTAGAAAAGCTAAAAAAGACAAAAAAAACTTAATCTTTCCAAAAAAAAATTCACAATTTTGTACTGCTGTTTTAAAGATTTTAAGAAACATTTCAATCAACAAAAGAAAGGGTATTTAACTTCTTTTGTAAAGTTTATTCATTTAAATTGAATAAGTAACGCAGCTACCATATAATTATAGTTTGCACTTGCGTCCATTCGACCTTTAAGAAAAACCGTCACTAATGTATCTTTATGATTACAGTTTCTACACAGGCGTTTCACAGCGATAGACATAAATTAAGTTTAATAGGCTTGACTTAATACACATTATGCCTTTTTATTTGAAGTAGTTAGCTTTTTTGTCAGTTTGTAAAGATCTCAAAAACAAATGTATCAGTTTAAGTTCTACATTGTTGGGAACCTTAGGCATACGATTGTTTTATGCTATTTTATTCTATGAGTTAGGATTGCTTTATTTCCTCTTGCATGTCCCTATATACATAGAAAACAATTTTGATTTCCTATATTATTATTATTGCTGCGCTACATATAAATAATGATAAACGTAATTGTCCTTGTTATTCTCATATCCTTTTCTCATTAGAAAATATGTCCAACCGTAAAATTTACCTGTTTTCCACGGATTTTAAGGGATAAGACAACAAACGATAAATTGATGTAAAAATTAAATCACCCCTTCTAAAGTTTAAAATTTTTAGTAAAAACCAACCAATCAAAATTCTACAAAAATAAGCAACGAATAAGAAATAAATCTTTGGGAACCAGTGTAATTAACAGTCCAATGTCCCCTCCCTCCCTAGATTTCATTTAAGAAAAATACCTTTATTTATTTTTCATAAAAATAAGCCGTCTCTATAACTAGGGCTAGCAACAGACAGATTAAGATATATACACTATAATGACTATAGCATTTCTCGTTAATACACAGATTAAAATAGAATAAGCTACAAAACACAATGTCGTATTATGTGATTTATGTCAAAAAATCTGTAAACTTGTTTTTGCTGCGCTACTAGTCAACATTATGAGATCGTTCTTGTTATAAAAAATGAATTAAAACAATTGAATATATTTCTTAATCAGTGTGCATTCACCTACACATGTGTCACATTATTAATTCATCAGAATCGCATATTATTACAAATTGCACAAACTATCGTTCTCTTATACTTCGTATCATTATGATTAATCCTTTTTATTTATTTGCTATTGTGTCTTTTAGCGAAGATGAAACGCTTTTTTTTCGAATGTTGCTGGTCTGCGGAAGTGAATAAATACCTTCTTAATCATTTCCTCTTTGAATTAAATATTGTATAATAATACAAAACAAGCACAATATTTTTCAAGCAAGATTCAATGCTAGTACTGTGTTGACAAAAACAAAATTATGAATTATGCTGTTATTGAATCAATAAAATAATTTTACGTGTGATCCTTTTTAAGTTAGTATATAAAGTTTAATGTAAGTTAAATTCCTCACTGTTTTCATAAAGTGGAGCTTAGTATTAGTATATGTTATCTTGTATAGTTTGATATTGTTGTACTTTACAGAGTAGCTTCGCTTTTAAAAAAAAATTATTTCCGTTTTCACTTGTCTTAATATCATGAAATGAAAATGCCCCTAGCAGCTTTAATATGTATGATGCAAGAGGGGCAATTATGTCCGTAAAACAGGGATATTCTTAAGAAATAAGACAATGGACGATAATTTGATATGTGTAAACAATTATAGAAAACAAAATTACTAAAAAAAGATATTCTAAGAATTATACTTTTTTAATCAATGAACTTATTTGCTACTCTTCTTCCTTATTTTTTGTTAAAGTTCGGTGTATTTCAAGATAAATAGTTACCCTGTCAGCTGAAGGTATAATGTTATTTTTTGTTTAGATTTGGTGTGGTACAAGGATGGCTTGGAGCTGGAAGAAACTGACCGGATCAGGTTCACAGGTTCCAGGGATCACAGGAGGCTTCTAGTGTTTGATACTGACAGGTAGACTAGAGATAGATAGATGGACAGGCAGACAGACAAACAGACATACAGGATCAGGTTCACATGGTCCAGGGATGACAGGAGGCTTCTAGTGTTTGATACTGACATGTATACTAGAGATAGATAGATAGTTGGACAGGCAGACAGACAGACAAGATTACAGGAGGCTTCAAGTGTTTGATACTGACAGGTAGACTAGAGATAGATCGATAAATAGATATACAAACAGATGAACGGACAGACAGAAAAATAGACAGACAGACAGACTGACTGATTGAAAGATAGATAGGATCAGGGTCACAGGATCCAGAGATAATAGGAGGCTTCTATTTTTTTATACTGACAGGTAGACTAGAGATAAATAGATTGATAGATTGATAGATAGACAGATGGACAGACAGACAGACAGGAATCACAGGAGGCTTCTAGTGTTTGATACTGACAGGTATACTAGAGATAGATAGATAAATAGATATACAAACAGATGGACGGACAGACAGATAGGCAGACAGAAAAACAGACAGACGGATAAACATATAAATCCCATGCTTACCTCCCAAAATTATGATTCTTACACTTAAATAAGCCAAAGATTTTTTGGAATACATAAAATTAATTATGTTTTCTTATCTCCTTAAAAATTTATTTAGGCAGAATAATAGAAAAAAACAATGTAAGAAAGTCATAGAACCAATTATTATTATCTAAGCCACTTTAATTGAATTTTAAATTATCCGGTTAATGATGATTTTATAGCTGATAATCAAGCATATATAATTTAATATGCTAATTTTTTTGCAAAAAAAATTAGGTCGACCTTTTTCATTTTTGCAAGCACCGATTTATTTTGACATATTTGAAGATATGCACACAGAGATTAGCTTCTTTTTTCACGCTTCACCTCCCAATCAATACTTGTTGGCAAGTCAAGGACATTTAGTTCAGGGAGATAGCTAGATAGCAATTTTATTGCCAGATAAAAAGTACATTTATTAGTTAGATAGCAAGATAGATAAATAAAAAGAAAATAGCTTTAAAAAACCTAAAGACCTAAATTTAGAAATTAGAATATTAAAATCCACCAAAGAAAGTTAGGGTTCAATGGTTAGCAAGATCTTAACAGATAGACAAACTTAAGAAGAAATAATATATCAATTTACTAGATACAATGATATCTAGATAGCAAAATGGATAGCCAGAAAATCGATAGATAGTATCAATAGTTGCTATTCGATTTATAATTGTATGCTTTTCGTAAGAAGTTTTATAAAAAGTTATTTATTATTTTTTAGCTGCGACGGTGGAAATTACTCATTATTGGCATTCAACAATACTGGTCAAGTTACAAGACAGTGTCATGTACAAATTAAAGGTAAGTTACGAGAGTGTCATGTACAAATTAAATGTATATTACAAGATATGTCATGTACAAATTAAAGGTAAGTTACAAGACAGTCCCATGTACAAATTAAAGGTAAGTTACTAGACAGTGTCATGTACAAATTAAAGGTAAGTTACAAGACAGTGTCATGTTCAAATTAAAGGTAAGTTACAAGAGAGTGTCATGTACAAATTAAAGGTAAGTTACAAGACAGTGTCATATACAAATTAAAGGTAAGTTACAAGACAGTACCATGTATAAATTAAAGGTAAGTTACAAGACAATGTCATGTACAAATTAAAGGTAAGTTACAAGACAGTGTCAAATACAAATTAAAGGTAAGTTACAAGACAGTATCATGTATAAATTAAAGGTAAGTTACAAGACAGTGTCATGTACAAATTGAAGGTAAGTTACAAGAGCGTATCATGTACAAATAAAAGGTAAGTTACAAGACAGTGTCATATACAAATTAAAGGTAAGTTACAAGACAGTGTCATGTACAAATTAAAGGTAATGGGCAGCTTCGATCCTAGAGGCCTCTAAAAGCACTATAGGTAAAATAGGAGGGGGGGCGGGGGGGGGTCGACCCACTACTCTATATTTAGTTCTAAAGAAGAGTAGAGAAAAAATAATTTTGGAAAACTATGTTTCAATGATGTAATTTCTCTTGGGAGGCTGGTAGGATGCTATTTCCAACCCCCAAAATAGTATAATAGACCTATCTATAAGAAGTTTGACTTTAAATAAGAACCATATCAGCAATTAATGAGATCCTTCGCTATACACAGATAGACAGACGAACAAACTGACATATATACTGTTTTTTTTGAAATACAAATATGAATATCAACATAATCAGTATTTCTTTATTTAGATACTCAACGGGGTGACCTGTCACCAGAAATAACGACAAACCTGCAGACTCTGTATGATCTCCAGGAGGACAGGTATACACTTTTTTTTGCAAATTAAATTGCCCTGGGTGCTTTACCTTAAAGTATCTCTTAAGCACTGTTCCTCCCCCCCCCCCCCCCAATTATCTTTTAAATAATTATTGATTAGGTAGTGTTTTTTTTTGTTTTTTTTCTATACCTAACCCTACGGCGCTCCTATTCCTGCAGTGGTTTAGCACTGTGGGGCTACACAGTAATAAATATAACCTAATTTAATCTAAACTACATTAAAAAAAAGTAGCATACAAGAAATATAAAGAATAATAAGAGGGGTTGGGTGCAATGACGTCGAAGCTTTTTATCTTATTTTTTAGTTTAACTTTTGATTAACTATTGTCCTAATTTGTAGAAATTTGGAGATCTGTATACGTGTGGAGGGTTACCCCGAGCCCCGGCTCAGTGTCTACAAAAATGATAACAAATTAAAACTCAACGAGAGATGTCAACTAGGTAATATTTCAGTTTTATATTAGCGAAGCTGCTCTTTAAGTTTCTCTCTGGTTGTCTGTTTGTCCGTCTGTACGGACATTCCCAAATAAAAGAGTAGCTGCGCTACTAAAAGTCTTGTTATGATGCGGCTAAAATATGCTTTGTATGCCATAATAACGTCATGAAAAGTGTTGTGTATTCACTTCCGCATATAAATATATCCGTATAGTGAGGTTTTTTCGCAAACAGCCACACAATAAGAAAACAATAGTGATAAAGGATGATAAAGGGTAAGGGGCAGCTTGTACAGATGTAATAATATGCGGTTCTGATGATTTGATAATAAAGTTGTGCGGAAGTTAATGCACACACGTGATGAATAGCAATGGATATATGATATACGTGGATATTATGACAGGGGAAAATTTGTCGTACATTTAGCTTGCTAATATGGACCTCATTTATTGTTTTTTTTATCTATCAGGAGCGGAGGGGATGGGGTAAGGTAGTGTATGGAGGTATCGTTATTGTAGCTAGCTGCGAGCATAACTTTATTGTATACATAAAAATCTGGTTCAACATCCAAGAAATATTATATCGATTGCCATACTATCTTATCAAGTTATCATAATTGATACAAGTTCTTTAGGATAGTTTTAGAGATTTTATAAAGCTTAAAGTATATGGGATAAGACAATACACGATAAATAAAAACTCATCCCATGATAATTAACAAAATTAGCGCTTCTGTAGGTTAAAATTATTGTTTAAAATGCTTGAACACTACTAGTTTAGAACTAATAATCAAAGTACCTAATTTTTGGGTGTTAACGAATAAGATATCGAGGTTATAAAACTTTGGGTACAATAATTTATAAGTAAAAAAAGATATTGATATCGAATATAATCTACAACCAAATCTTTTACTACTGTTTCTAAGATCTAAAGTAACAAATCTGTAAACAGTCTAAAGAACCCAGCTTTTATTTGAACATATGGCCCCAATATAACAAGTATATATACAAGACAGAGATTTAAATGATAAGCAATTAAAAAAAAATGTTAAACAAATGATAAACAAATTAAAAATAAGATAAAATGGATAGAAGCTGGGCTGTTCTTTAATTCACTTTGTCTGTCATCCTTTGTAAATTAGAGTAAAACACTAGAGGGAGAAAGGTTTAAATAACTGTATCTCCCCATCGAATCAACCTTGTACAACCTTTCTATTGGGTCATTGAAAATCAACCAATAGTGTCGCTTATATTAACACAGCCAAGTAGCAGTAAATAATTTAGAAGAAGACGAAAAAGGTCATTGAAAAGGATGGGAGGTAGTTGTCTGTTTATACTATAGATCTGTTCTTTGTAATGTTATAGGAAAATATGATTCATTTGGCTGCTAGTTAAGATAGATGTACTAGATGATTCGCACTTTAAATCACCTTGTCCGAATTTAAATACATGATGTTTTTGGGCTTCGCTACTTATTGTTGAAAGTGAATAGTTATTTATCGCATCGTATTATATACAGCCTTTCCCGGGTAACAAAATTAAAAATTATAAGATTAAAACCAGAAGGCCCGGACTAATTGTTATTAATTTTATGATATTTATTTTCATATTTGTGAGAAATTGTCTGTTATACGATGCTTTACATGATTTTTCAGTATGACTGAGAACCGGTTATAATCCAGCAGATATTAATCAGTGTCAACTTCATACTGGAAACCATTTTACTATTCCCCCTTTTCCCTGATGATCGTGTAAAGTTCTTTGAAATGAATACAATTCAATTGTTCAGATACAAAAGTTTCTCCTATATGTATTTTTAGTAGCGAAGCTACTCTGTAGTTTAAAATGTCCGTACGTCCGTCAGTCCATAATGCTATTAGGAAAATGTAAATTTTTCGAATGTAATGTCTATTTATTGAATCGTGTTACAGACAGTTTTTCGCGGATATTAAAATGAAGGCCCAGGCTAACAAAAATGAAATTAATTTTATAATTTTTATTTTAATATTTGTGGAAAATTTTCTTTACACGATTTTTCAATATTACTGAGATCTGGTTCTAATCCGCCGGATTTTGTTTTAAAAAATTTTCTATAGATGTCCTACCAAATTATCTCTAGTAATAATTTTTTTTACAAAACCATAGGTTAATTTGTGAATGTTTTTATAATTTCCACCAAAATAAGTTACTCAAAAAGATTATAAAAGCAAATTAAACTTGTTGGAATTAATTTATCAAATCTGTTAATTTAATAAAAATAGAGACTTATTTTCAAATAATATTGAGAAGAAATTTGGATTGCCTTTAAGAAGCGCAGCTGCTCTAAACAATGGGAATTGTTAACAAAGTCTCTTTGCAGTATTAGTATTAAAAATGCTTGTTACTTGATATAGAAGGATTACGATACGGAATTTATTATTACTTGGATCTTACACTAGATTATCATATACCCTAATAAAGTATAACTTGTAGCTCGTTGAATAACCAAGATGATGTCCCACTTAGCAACTACAATTGACGATAATTTTTTCCCTGTCATAATATCCACGTATATAATAAATCCTTTAGGATGATATTGTGGTTCGATGCTCTGCTTCTTAAATAAAAGTTGTCCTTGTTAACTTCCACAGAAATTAATAAATGAAAAAAATATTTTGATTTAAGTTATTAAAGATGATTGCTTTATAGAGAATCAAATCAAAGCAAAGCTACTCTATAAATAAGGTCGTATTGGTCTGTGTGTCTGTCAGTAATGTTATTGTGTTTGTGTCTTTTCCAAAAAAGGATACTTTCATCCAGTCTACCTTGTAGTGTTTTTTAATAAAAGTAACAAGATCTGTGCTTGTATATCTTTCTGTCTGTTATTTAAGTTTAGTATTTATGGCAATCTAGAAATTAAATATTAAGTTAAAGTTTACTATGGTAATATAAGATAATCTTTTTATTAGTAGCGAAGCTACTCTATAATTTGAAATGTCCGTCTGTCCGTATGTCTTAGTTTGGGGGAAACGTTATTTTCTCGGCTCCTATAAAAGATAAAAGGCTGAAATTTTTTGACAACATTCACATTATGAAGGAGCACAATTATCTAAAAAACATCAATGGCAGTCGGACCACTTTTTAGCAGGTTTTAGGCTATTTTTTGTATTCTTAACATTTTTCTCCATATCTTTGGTGTTTATGGTCCAATTTTCCAAATTTTTTTCAGTTTTAGATATCAAAATAAAATTTCCTGTCATTTCAAGAAAACAACTATGACGGTCAGACTGCCTTTAAGCAGGTTTTAGGCTATTTTTGTATTTTTCACATTTTTATCCATACCTTTGGTGTTTATGGACCGATTTCCAAAATTTTTTCAGCTATAGAGTATAGATATCAAAATAAAATTTCCTGTCTTTTCAAGAAAACATCAATGGCGGTCAGACTGCCTTTTTGCAGGTTTTTGGCCATTTTTATAGTTTTCACATTTTTCCTCATATCTTTGGTGTTTATGGTCCGATTTCAATTTTTTTTAGTTAAAAGTATTAAAATTAAATTTCTAGTTGTTTTGAACATCCAGTATGTAATTTACTTTGACCGCCAGTCTGTTAGTCATAGTAATAATATATAAGTATTAAAAAAATTTTAAAAAATGTTGAAAAGGTTTCGTGATTTTTCCCTAATATACATGTTTTTTACAACTAATCTTTAAATTCTTATACATAATTTTTGTGCTTCGCTACTTATGGATGTTGTCATCCTTGTTTATCAATAAATTCTACTTACTATTTTTAATCAATTTTTAAGCTGGTAAAACATTTCCTAATATTGAAATTACAATTTTTCTTTAAATTATTTTCTGAGTGAAATTTGTCTTAGAAAGTTCAAATTGAAAACAGCAAAAAAGATGACAAATGCCAGTCTTACAATGGATATTATGACAGGGAAAAATTTATCGCCAATTTAAGTTGCTAACATGGACAATCATTTATTGATCAGTTCGTTCATTCAGTAAGAGGGGATTGGTTATAGAGGGTGGATGGTGGGATCGTTATTTTTGCCAGCTACAAGTTTCACTTTATTAGAATTCATGATTATCTGATGTAAGATCTAAGTAATAATAAATTCATTAGTTTTACAGTTCGAGTCCATACTTCAGTTGTTACTTAATCCTATTCTGGCGGGGATTCTGAAATCTTTATTTCAATACCCCCCCCCCCCCTCCAGCTTGTTCATTTTTTGTCTATGTATCGTATTTTATATTATGCTAGTTTGTCTGAAAATTATTATAACAGTAGACAATGAAAATTGCAAATGGGAAGAAAAACATTTGGCAATTTCCTATTACTATAAGGCAACCCTCTTTTTAACCCCCTAAGCGATTCATGGGATTTTCTAGTGTTATAATATTCGACGGAAAACCATCCAATGTGTTTTGAATTCTATGTTTACCATGTAGGGAGGGGACATTCGACTGTAAATAACACTGGTACTTATTGTTTTATATCCACGTTATCTGATTTGTTCAAAAGTTTAGATATTGCTAGTAGGAACAAACTAAAATTTGATATAGTACCCAACGCTTTTAGGTCAACGAATGAGAGATATTGTTCAATAAACTTTGGTTACCAGTGCAGTATAATTTATAGTTAAAAGTCCCTTCCCTACCCTTGCAACAAAGAGGGTTTAATATGGGATTACAATAATTAAAAAGGGATATTTCTTTATATTTACCAGAGATATAATAGGAGGATATTGTAATACAAGAAAAATTGATTTTCACCAATATCACAATATTTAGAATCATATCAAGTTGAAATAGAAGAGAAAAGCTTGGGGTCAATAATACTAATCTTCAATTTAACTACCCCTGATTTCCTGAAAATTTCCTTAGATTATATTTTGCCCCAGGACACTGTTTTCAAAATTACATGTTTTTTTTTCTGTGTAATGAGCGTTTGTGTGTTTGTGTTTGTATGTGTGTATGTGTGTGTGTGTGAAAGTGTGCATGTGTGTGTGGTTGTGTGTTTGTGTGTGTGTGTATTATGGTAGCAAGTATTTTACTACAATAAAGCAATGCGATGAAAATCATTTTACTACAAACATAGATATTTCAATTTGGGTAAAAATTGACTATTCTAGATCAGTGGCACCGCCCCAAGCCTTCAAAGTTTGGCACCAAAACGTATCGGGGATGTTAATTTATTTAATTTAAAAATTAAAATCTGAAAACATAGTAAAGCTTGTATGTTCGTTTATAGTAGTGGTCACAAGTTCTTAAAAGTAATAATTATCGACAAGCCGAGTAATTTATCTGACATTATTTTTTCTTCAGAATATCTGGAGAGCGGGGAGTGGATGTTTCGTCTTTCCAGAGTTTATCTAAGGTAAGCTTTAATTATAAAAGTATAATTATATTCATATGTAGGCACAGCATTAGCAAGCTAGCACATGAAAGTAAACAAAGAAGAAAATTAAAATCACCTTACCATCAAAACAATTTTATCAATGTAATATCCAGTCTTCTATGTTTTACAAATATATTATTTTTTTAGTAAAAGAAGTAAATGAAAAACCGGATATACAGTGTGTGTTTTTTATGAGAACTTTTTTGAAAGCAATTTTACCCCACTTATAGTAATCAGAATTTAATGATTAATGGCATTTTTTCTTCGTTTTTTATAACCATTTATAGAACATCAAAAAAATATTTAAATAATGGAAATAAGGTTAATTATTTCTATTTTACCCTGCAGCCGAGTCTTTAATTGTATTTTTTAAGCAACCATCTTGTTTTTTAAGCATTTTGCTTATTTTAAAGTTTTTTTCTTATTTTTAAAATCTAACAAATCTGCAGTACTAAAAAATAATGGATACATCATATATGTGGATATATTGACAGGGGAAAGCTTGGCGTCAATTTAGCTTGCTAATTCGACCTCATTTATTGGTCAGTTCGTTCATTTAGTAAGAGGGGAGGGGATTGGGTAAAAGGAGTGGAAGGGGGGTCATTTTAGCCAGCTGCGAATACCATTTTATTAGAATACATGAATGTCTGGTGCAAAATTTTTACTTTTATGATTTGTTATTACTGAAAGTGATCTTCTAAAGGAAGCCAGATTTATTTTCTTTCGAGTTTTAACAAAAAGAAACCATACTTTTATTATATTGATATTATATCGTTTTAATTATCGTATAATGCTTCTTTTTATGGAAAATAATATGCGTTTTATTTCCTTGAAGCTGCAACCCTTTTCAGGCCTTTTCAGGGTATAGTCCCTTTCTTGGCAACGCCTCTTGAGGGGCGTTTTGTCGTATTTTAAAGTAACTTTTCCCCTATTTCTAGCCCCTGTGGGGGGCTCTAAACCTGAGGGGCAAATTGCCTAAATCTCCGGGGCATTAACCTAACCTAAAAATAACCTATCAAAAGCTACTGTGAAAATACGACAAATCGCCCCTTAAAAGGCGTTGCCACGAAAGGGACTATACCCAATTTCTGTTTTAAATGCTATTTATCTTCGGATGATTAAGCTCCCTCCCCTCCTTAAGCACCACCATTGTTGTCAATTGGTCCAGTGCAGTGGTTAAAAAAATCTTTAGTTACATAAAGACATCCTGATGATTATTAACTTACAAGTATAACCATTTGGTATTACATAATATTACAAATATTATATCGACATACTGACATGCCCTAGTTTCCGGGTAGCTACGCTACTAAAAATGAATTAAAGCTGCATGTCCTTGATCCTTCGAAAAATTTTAAAATTTTCAATTCAATATTTATTAAAGGGAGAGTACAAAACTTTGAAATGTACGCAGACAGAGATTAAGGAAGGACAAAACTAAAACCAGACAAAAGAGAGAGAGAGAGAGAGAAAGAGAGAGAGGGAGACAGATAAATAGATAGACAAATATATATAGAGAGAGATACAGATAGACAGAGTTTGAAATACAGACAAAAAGAAATTTAGAGGGAGAGACAGACAGACAGACAAAGAAAAAAGACTGGGGGACAGAAATTGACATGCAGACAAAAATACAGAGTGATAAAGAGAGACAATTAGACCGACAAACAAACAGACAGACACACAAAAAACACAGAGAAAGAGATAGGCAACAAAAAAGACATGAATACAAAAAATTAAGAAATATTACAGAATTACAAATAAAAAAGAAAGCAGATGAACAAAAAGATGCACAGAGAGATTTGATAATATCTTTGCTCCAGTTTAGTTTACTAGCTTCCAAAAATAATCAGAGGAGTTAGACTTTGCTTTGGAGGCTTTGCTCCTCAAATTTGTAGTGTCCTTTTCACCAAAATTTGTTTTTAAAATTTTCCGGCTGACAGATTTTTAAAATCTCAATTTTTCCAAGAAAATTCAGGCAACATTATAATACCAAGGGAGGGAGGGGACATTGGATTAGAAATTAAACTGGTCCCCAAAGTTTTTTACCCACGTCATTTTATTTGTTTGGTACTTTTATTAAATTATGAATGTAGCCCCATCAGTTACTTCAAAGCCCATTTTATAAGGCCATGGATCTAAAGGTATAATCACTGATAAATTGATGTACACAACCAATGATGAGACACAAAAGAACCCAATCTTGGAATTGCAATAAGTGTTGAAACGTTTGGACACCCTACGTAATGCACCAACCAATCAAATTCAATAAAAGTCCCCAAAGTTGTTGATCATCTTTCTTTAATATTTCAAATCGATAGATTATTCTTTAATTTTATGATTATTTCAATATTTCGCTAAATTAGACATGCTCTCCGCTGTATTGAGTGAACATTGTTTATTGCATTAAAAATTTTAAATTCAAAAACTAACAAATTTTTTCATGATTTTGAAGTACTTTTTTCTTTTCCTGTTCTTAATTCCAATAGATTTTAATAACATTAGATTGGCCAAGTAGTGACAGTTTAAATGTCCTTCTTGTTGATAGGCTGGCTTTACACATATTGTTCTCATGTATAAGGGTTTAGATACAAATCAGGTATCTAAAGGGATAAGACAATGGTTGAAAAAATTGATAAAAATCCCCAATGAGGATAAACAGAATAACCACTTTTGTAGGTTAAAATTATTGGTAATTAATTTGTTTGAAAATAACCAAAATCAAAATTCAATAAAAGTAATTTGCCGGATACTGGATATCAGGCCCAACCCTAGTTTTAAGACAACAAATAAGTGTATATCGAAAGATACCATGTTGCTATTGTTTGATTTTATTTGAGCACCACGTTCTGGCAGGATGGGTGGTATCATAACTCATAATAACCTCACCATGGCTTGATTATGACAGGTGTCATACTAGTTTTTTTTATTGAAGTAATTGCTTATACATTTAGCTGCAATTGAAGAATATTATTTTTAAAAGTTTATTTCTACATGAAATGCTAAAATTTACTTTAATCTTAGGAGTCTTTGAATAGTTATTTAGGGAAAATATAAAGGGGTGGCGAGCTATCTAATGAAACAAAAATTTTATAGTTGGTCCTACTCCTCCTACCTTTCTAGGAATTAAAATTAAGTTTATTTGAATTGTCCAGAAATATAATGTAAAAGTCATACATAAAAAAATATCTTTTTTTTGTAAAATTTCAATTTTCAAATAAAAACTAACAAATTGATAACAATTAAGGGATAAAGTCAACATAATTTTGTTAATTATTTCAAAAAATATCTTTTATCCCTTCTATCACTGAAATTGTTGCCTTCAATGTATGTAGTTAAATAGGATTTTTTGCCTTTGAGAAGTTTTTGTTTTCATTGACAATTTTATATTTGCTTTTAAAATTTGTTTAATTAAATCAAGGATTTTAACTAAAAGATTAAAAGATAAATCGATTCATTTACTCAAGCCTATAGACCACCGACTTCCCTCCCCCCCCCCCCCCCCTTCATTATACCTTTAGAAATATATTTCTGGCCCCTGTTCCTGTGTAGATAACCCTATAATATTTCATTTAAACCTCCTTTTTTTCACCACTTGTAAAAGATATTACTTTGGTGTAATATTTTTTGGAGCGCTTCGCACGTACTTTTTATGCGCCTGATTTTTTTTGAAAAAGTATTTTTTGAATTTTAAGTAAAAGATGTTAAAGTAGAAGGATTTTTAGACTTAGGTCTCAGGAAAGTTTCATACAATTCTTTTCTACAAACCCTTTTTTTTACAGGGACAGTGGAAGCTATTACATCCTGGCCCAGAACCGGTTTGGCAGCTGCCGAGAAGAGTTTAGTGTACACGTGAGTACGCCAAGAATTTTCCAGGAACCTGTTCCTCAACCTAGTCAGGTAATTATCATGGATCTTATTGGTTGAAAATTTTGAACGTTACTAGTTTGAAACCAACCAATCAAAATTCAGTATAAGTACCCAAAGGTTTTAAGCCACCGAATAAGAGACCATGATTGTTAAACTTTTGATTGAGAGGGCTTAAAGGAGGTTATACCCTTCCCCATCTCTTAACGCCTCCCCCCCCACAAAATTTTTTTTTTAAGTTTTAAGATATAGGAAGTCCTTTTTTTGTAGCTGTTTTAACTTCATAAGAGTATAATTATATGTAAAGCTAAAAATCACTAGGTAATTAGATACTTCTGAGTACTAAATCAAAAACTACCTTGTAAAAATGAATTTTTTGGCTTCATTATTTTAATGCTTTTGTATCATTAGTGTCGAAAACATGCATAATTAAAAAAGACGATTTTGCAAAATATTATTATTATCAAAAATCTGCAATAATAAATTAAGATCTTCCTAAATTAGTCATTTTTTTCTTTGCTTTTTAAATATTAATTATGATAAAAAGGATTTTACACACCCTAAAATGTAAATAAGTAGATTGTAGAATAAACTGAACTATAAAAAGGATAGGCGAATCTTCATACAAAAAAAATTATGATGTATGTGACAGACAACAATATTACATTTTTCTTACTGTTGTTTGCCACTCAAGAAACATAAAAGGACGGACGGACAAAGTGAATTATAGAGTGTGTCCCTCTTTTCTTCTCAAATTTTTCCAGTAAAAATTAAATCTTTTATTTTGAGTAGCAGCCTAAATAATGTCAATCATTACCTATATTTAGAAATCCTTATTGTGCAATTGCATAGTAATAAGTTTCCTGATTGGGCCAAGGCATTCCCCCCCTACTTTTACTATGAATGTTGCGGTACTTTCATTGCAGCGGTAGGTACGACTTTTAAAGTGGTATGTTATGCCACACTTGCGGGTCAAAGGTAACTTTAAAAATAATTTTTTTAGTCCACTCCAACTGAGGAACAAGAAACTAATAAACAGACAGAATTTAACAAAATTCCTAAGGTTAGATACTTTATATTTCATACATTTTACACTCCAAGTTAACATGGATGACCTTATGGTGATATACAATGCCGCCCAAGCCTTTTATTTGGTAGAAAAAGGGGGGGGGGGGATGTCCCTTGTGTTATGTATTGAACTTTACTTAGAGAATTAATTATCGTCCTACAAGTTATCACAATTTATATTTTGAAAGATATTAAATACATATAATAATAATTAACTTTTTTTGTATAATTACAACAATGTTCATAAAATCGTCATATTCATTACCTGCATTGGTAAGCCCGTTATTCTTGGTATTATTTATAAAAGTTGTCTTGTCTGTATAGATTAGAAAAAATTTAATTTTTTAACACTTTCCCTTAATAATTTCATCTATCCTAGAAAAATAATTTTCGTAATAACGGGGCGGGGGGTGATTGATTGATTGTCATAATTTGATTATTCAGATCATGTTGAATTCTAAAGTTGTGCTGGCCGATGCTACTCTAGAAGCATCCTCGGACGCAAAGCCAAACCTTCCATTCTACTCTTCAACCAAGCCTCAGGTTGGTACACTTTTGGTTTGGTCATCAGTAATGCGCAATTTAATAGGTATATTTTAGAGAAAGAAAGGGTTATCTTGCAAAATTAAGCTATTTTAAATTTTTTAGGTCAGCATGGATATGGTTTCTTTCATAAATATAGAGAAAATCTTAAATCTAGGTTCATCTAAAAAGTTGTAGGATTTAGGCAATTGTTAATAAATCACAGAACACGATAGATTTCAATTAAACTAGGGGAGTATGAAGGGGGCCAACAAAGTATCCTATATCCACTCCAAAACTTTTATAAAGCTTACAACATATTTGGACCAGCATTTTCCGAGATCTTTAGCTTGTTAGCTAAAATCTTTCTATTTATGTTAAAGGGAATAAGGATCAAAAACTTTCCTTTTGTGCTTTTTAGTCTACTTTTATCGAATTGAATTATAAATCTAGGGAGTGCTGCTAGCAAACCAGTTCGGTGAGACAAGCACAGACGAACCGACCGCGGCTGCTGCCGTTTTTGACGTCCGAAAGAAATTGGTGTTCGCGGAAGGGGCCCCTGGAGAAACAGATTTAGATGCCATAAATACAAATAATGAACATAGTGATGCCCCCAAGCCAGGTGAGGATTACATTGTGTTTCATAATTAGTTGCAAAGCTACCCTATAATTATCTTTGTTCGTCATTCCGTGACTCTAAAAGGGAAAGGTTATTATCTCGGCTGTCTTTCGAAGACAGTGGATTTTTTGTGAAGATTTTCTTTACCACAAATAAATAGAATTTACATGGTCAGTCATGCTAAAAATATTTTAAGGTTTAAACTAATTAAAATTATAAGAACTATATTAGAGCTTATAAAAAATAATCCTATATTATGTCTAAACTTCACTTCACAGAGTATAAACTTCTGTTTCGTGAAATGCTACTTTAAGTTTAAACTTAAATTTATATGTTGTCCTATATAAGAGCGTAGCAAACATTTTTATATTCTTCATATATTTTATTTAATGCTTTGATTAAGTCTAAAATATGTCTGAGTTTGTAAACCCATACAAGAGTATCAAAAAGTGTAACATCAAATGCTATTTTAAGTCTTTTAATTTTAACACTATTATATTGTAGGAACTATAGCAGACAGAGAGCACAGAAAATGGGTGGAAGGCGCCATTCACTTGGCCAATAATCCGTACAGCACAGAAAATCTGAATAAGTATTCTAGAAAAGCCTCGCTTAGTCTCAACGAGTAAGTATAATTTAACATATGTGTAATTTGCAGCTATTATACTCTATATTTTAACTTTTTTTTAAGCAAAAGATTCCAAACATGAATGGACTGATTTGACTGTTCTTTTATAAAAGATTTGTAAATTATCTTTTCTGGCCAAAGCCTTTTAAGGAGAGGGGTCAAAGTCACTTGTAATGAAAGAAGTAAGAGTTATTTTTTTATGATAATGATCTCTGAAATTGCTGGTCCGAAAAGTTTCTGCTTTTAAGGAAGATAATTGGGTTGTTTTAGTCAATTCCTCCCTTTCCAAAAGTAATAAATCCTAGGAATTAGAGGGAGCTGGTAGAAGCAAACCACCCAAGATTTAAAAAAAAAATATTTCTGTTTCAGGCTAAATGATATGCATATGGAGGATGGAGATAACCCGCATAGACTCACCTACACAGGACCACGTAGGATAGACTGTGGTCTACCCACGATACCCACTCAATACAAGAGGGAATATGTTATTAACCAACCCACGGCCAAGGAAGACACTCAGAAAAGATATGAAGTCCCGTCCATATCTGACCGAATTCATAGGCTAGGAGTTGGTGGACCCTCAGTATCCAGGGGAGCTGCTGGTGTACGTGGCCCTACTCTGGCAGGCACCAGGCTTAGCAAGACCAAGAGCTTCTCAAGTGATCTGCTTGCTGGTTATCGAACAGACGCACAGCGCCAGGCAGGCATGCGCAGGGTTAGCAACTATTCTTTTAGAGAACCTAATAGAGAGCACCAACAGCTGAGAGAACCGAACAGAGAGCAGCATCAGCTGAAAGAACCTACCAGAGAGCAGCAACAGCTGAGAGAACCTATCAGAGAGCAGCTTGTAAGAGCTGGTTTCAAAAGCAGTACACAACTGGCAACAGCTGATTCAAGAAATAGTTCACCAGGGGCGCAGCTGAAAACAGCAGCTAGAGAAGAACAGCCAAGAAGAAGATTTGGGGTTAATGAAAACGATTTTATCTCTCAGCAGGTAACGACATTTTTGAATTTTATTTAATTTGAATTTATAAAAACATTTATACAGAATTCTTAGGGTAAACTTCAGCCATATTGTTTATTTTTACTATCTAGGAAAAATCCTCAGAAGAAACACTTGTTGAACCAATAATTGAGGCTAAAAGTAATCTTGTTGGAAGAAAGGTTGAAGAAGATTCCAGTGAAGAGTTTGAAGATGAGGTATGTGTTATTCTTGAAATATTATCATTTTAAAGTAGCAGGATGTCTATATGTATGCCTGTGTTTAAAAGATGATCTCGCTTACCGCTAGTTATCCTTTTTTCTATGCATAGAATCCTAGGAAGGTTTAATAGTTATTTCTTTCATCGTATTATTAACGGCTTTCCGCGGATATAGAATGTACAATTATAAGATTAAAACTAGTTTTTTTTAGCCCCGAGATGCCCAAGGCACGGGCTAAAAAAACTGGTTTTAATCTTATGATTGTACATTTCTATATTCGTAGAAAACTGGATATAATACGATGCAAGACTAGTTTTTTCGTATGGATGAGAACCGGTTCCTATCCACCGGATTCGAATGAATACGAGAAAACAATTTATAACTATTTTTACTTTTTCCAAATAGATTTGAAATGAAAGTAAAGATTTTCTTCAACTGAAAGTGAACTTGTAAAGAAATTATATTAAACAAATTTAAAATGATGTAATAAAATCAAACTTGATTGATAATTATAACAAAAACGAAAATAGACTGAAATATTATGAGAAAACTTGTCATTTTATGTCAAAACTTATTTAAAGTAATGAAATAAAAAGTTACATTTTTAAACATTGAAAATAAGAAAATTGTCATAGTAAAAGTAAATAAACTTTACAATTATATAATTAAAAAACAGAAGCGTATAATAATTGCAAAGATTTACTTTTTGTAGTACCATAGTTTTGTCGAATACATATTTTTTATAGTACCTTAGTTGTGTCGAATACATATTTTTTTGTAGGACCAAAGCTGCGCTAAGGAAATATTTTTTGTTGGACCATAGTTGCTTAGAATCTGTATTTGTTATTTGTAAGACCACAGCCGCCTAGCGGTCATATTTTTTGGCAGGAATTTTTTTTTAATTAAATATATTTACTTTTTGTGCAGGGGGGTGGGAAGCATAGCCGTGTAAAGTTGCTTAGAGGCCATAGCTACTTTTTGAAGGACAATTGTCATTTAGACAATTTTACTTTTGAAGGACCATAGTCGCGTGGAGGACAGTGGACTGGGCTCTGCTAGTGAGAGGCACCATAGTTAGAGGAGAGGGATGAACCTATATATATATTTGTATTTTGTAGGACCATAGCCGCGTAGAGGACAGTGAACTGGGCTCTGCTAGTGAGAGGACACCATGGTTAGAGGAGAGGGATGAACCTATATGTATAATTGTATTTTGTAGGACCACAGCCGCGTAGAGGGCAGTGGACTGGGCTCTGCTAGTGAGAGGTCACCATGGTTAGAGGATAGAGATGAATCTATACCTATATATATTTGTATTTTGTAGGACCATAGCCGCGTAGAGGACAATAAACTAAGCTTTGCTAGTGAGAGGACATCATGGTCAGAGGGGAGGGATGAACCTATATATATATATTTGTATTTTGTAGGACCACAGCCGCGTAGAGGACAGTGGACTAGGCTCTGCTAGTGAGAGGACACCATGGTCAGAGGAGAGGGACGAACCTATCCTCTCTGTCAAGGAGAGAGCTAAGAAACTAGATGTAAGTAATTTTTTCCTTCTTCAATATGAGTCTGATAGTGTCTCTAATTTGAATTATAAAGATATCTTTGAGAAAATAAGTTCATTTGTAAGAATATGGGACAAAAATATAAAATCATTTAAAATAGGAGGCCCTACTAGACATTTTAAGGACATGGATAGTTAAAATATGAAGAAAAAAACTATAGATGGAAGAGAAGGTGTCAGGGTTAATCATAATTAAATCTTTTGAAACAGTAGCGTGCACAGTATTTTGTCAAGGGGGTGTATTTCTTGATTTGTTGAAAAAAGAGAAAAGCAGGCCTACCTAATTTCAATGGTTAGGGAGGTGTTGTCACCATCTTATGCCACTTTCCACACGATGATTTGAAATATTGAATTAAATTTAGGAGAGAATAAGACAGGTGAAAGAGGCAGAACGACTTGAGGAAGAACATGTCTGGCGACTCAGTCGAGGCCGCAGCAAGGATAGAGGTGCCGCCCGAGGCCACAGTGTCGAGAACAGAGTGCCCAGAGGTCATAGTGTGGACAGCACAAGCATAAATGCGCACCACGGAGGAGGACGGGTTGGTGCGCTGAGTAGGAAGCCGGGCAGTGTGGATAGTTTGCTGGACTGGGACTCAGATTCTACCCGCCCACCTTCAATACCTCCTAGATCTGGTAAGGTTCTAAAGATACCTGTGGGTACGTCTAGCCGTTTTGTTTAGGATATTCAAAATACTTTTTGGCTAAATGTAATAGAAAATAATTTTATGCCATTAAATTGTTGGAGTATTGTCTATGTTTAGAAGTAATGTGTTGTATTTTTGTCTCACAAGTTTTTACCAATGCCCATATTAGCCTTTATTTCATTTGGGGTTCCTTTTTTATTTCAAAAATGCATAAGTATCTTGTGTCTCATAAACTAATTTTTTATCTAGTGACCTCAGTGCCGAGAGTTCCATCTAAGCTGACCGCTCAGCTGACACCACCCCCTCCCCTGCCCCCCAAGACCAAGTACTCCGCCCAGAAGGCCAACATTGTGTCGGGTCCCCCCTCCCTGCGTGAGGACACGCCCTCTGTCAGAGGCGGAAGCTCGGAGTCCATCTATTCTACGGATCTTAACTCTTATTCTATAGAGGTAAGTTTAGAATTAGAAGATTTTCTGAAAGTCCGGTCTGTCGGTCTATTAATGGAATATTGCACCTTAATTTTTAATTCTTGTGAATCTTGTACCTTCCAATTTGTAATAAATAAAATTATCCGCTCTGTATTAATATAATTGTTGGAAAAGTCTTGACACTATTTTTTCATTCCAACCAATCGAGATTTAGTAAAACCACCCACGAACCTTTTTAACCTTATGAGAGAGTGTATTTACAAAACTTTGGTTACCAGTATAATTGACAGTCCAATGTCCCTTCCCTCCCATAGCAAATTATCCCATACATTTTTTGAATAATTTACTAAACGTAGCTACTCTACAATTTAGGATGGATACATGGAGGATGGGTATATTCTACCAGTCAACTACCGGGATGATTTCAACTATGGTATGGGGCATCCAAAACAGGTTTGTACAGCTTTTTCCGTTTTGATATTGTAAAGTGCGGTGTTTTTTGTTTAAATGCATCAATATATAAATATATTCTTATGTCAAAGTAATTGGATGTCGATCAGTGTTTCTGACTGAAGATCTCGATAATCAATTGATCGATATGGTTCCCCTTTACATTGAAGCTTCTTATAGTTCCAAGAAGATACCTTCACCCTACTAAGAGTAGATTCAATGGGGGGGGGGGGGGTAAAAGTTTTCGGGTACGCTTTGCGCATTCCTCTGACAAAACTCTGTGCATTAAGATATATAAGTTTTCCGGAATTTTAAAGTTAGGGGGAGATTTGAAATCTGCATCAAATTTTGAGGATTTTTTATAAAATTCGTTTTTTCTATAATTCTTTATCTAAAAGCGGAAATGCAATTTAAGTTAATTAATTTTGGCATCTGTGATTGGTGGATTTAAAAAATCTGCGTTCAGATTGGATGGCGTACATCATTCAACCAATTAGAGCGCAGGTAGTTTAAAATCCACCTATCCTATTGGTCAAAATTAATTAACTTAAAATGCATTTCCGCTTTTAGATAAAGAATTATACAAAAAACGAATTTTATAAAAAATCCTTAAAATTTGATGCAGATTTCAAATCTCCCCCTAACATTAAAATTCCGGAAAACTTATATATCTTACTGTGCATGCTTCTAAAGTGTATTTTATAGATAGATTTTATCAATTAATTATTGTTATGTAATCATATTTTTAGAGCTCCAGTTATGATTACCTAACGGACCAATCCAATTCTGATAATGAATCTATTGAAGAAATTAATAGACGTAGAAAGGTAAGTTACCAGTTTAAATTCTATCATAGGATTCATCACTAGTTTTTATTTGTCTTCTTAAGCAGACCGAAGATAAATAGACGCTCAGTGAAACTTTTTTAGGAGTCAAACAGGTTTTCCAAAGCGTCCAAACATACTTCAAGGGGTCATGAATCAACCCGCTACACAAGCAGAACAGCCATGTCTGCGATAACCGGTGCCAAGTCTACAGATGCCATCTTGGAGCCTCCAGCTGATCACCAGAAACAGGATTTACAGGTATTCAGACAGTTTAGTAGTGTAGCTACTCAAATCAAAAATCTGTCAGTGTGTCTGAATTTATGTCATAACGTTTCAGTTGAAACAATATTTACTCAGCGTCTATTAAAGATAGACGTCTAGCCAAATAGCATCTACTCTGTAATGTATGTCCGTAATTTTTACAATTTGTTGATGTTGATCACCGTTTAAAGTTTGAAATGAAAGAATGTTTAGTTTTTCATTGTTCTATCCCTGTATCATTGATATTTATAGCCTTTTGACCATCAACTGTTTATGTTTTTAAAAAACTAATTCTTGTTGTTTAAGGCTCTTACCAGCAGTGAAAACTACACTGTCAACGGCGGTCAAAACCGGTTGTCTCAATCCACGCCATCGTTAAATGTATCCGGCGTTAATGGCGGAAAGACTGCCGATTTTGACGGCGTCGCCAAGCTGCCATCTGTGAGAGAGCTAAAATCAAAGTTTCTGGTTAAAGAACCGGCTGCGGCCGCAGGAAATGGTCCGGAGCCAGCTCCTAGGAAGTCCATCAATAAGGTATGCTGAAGCTGATTAAAGTCCCTCAACAGATTATGACGTCATACGATAGAATAGCTAATGAGATACCAGTATACACTGTAATTGACCAATGGTAAAATTTATGCTGGACTCTCATTGGTTATTTTATCATATGACGTCATATTATGTAGAGTGACTTTAATCATCTTCTTTTTATACCTATCATCATTGACCTTTAATAGTAGCCTCGTTCTTAGCCTCTAGGGGCTTATCCCAAAAGGAAGATTAGATTATAGTCATGGGATAAAAATGGGTAAGAACAAAAATAAATTGTGGGGAGGGGGGTGTTACCCACCCTTTGCCCTCATACCATATACACCATTTAATCTGCCCAGGACCGACATATTATTTTTAAAAACCGTTTACGAGATCTTACTATTATTTAAGAAACATTTTTTATAAACTACTATGTTTAGTATAAATGTCAATTTTTTTTATTTGGTAAATTAATCTTAAAATAAAAGTACAAAAAATCAAGAAGTAGGATAATGCCCTTTATCATATTTTTCTTCTTAATAATGTTATCATAAATTTTTGAAAAATAATGAAAATAAATAATCTAGAAATTACAGACGTATGTTTCATGTTAGTTAGAATTAGAAGCACCTATTTTCCAAGAAATGGTTTCTCTTTAATAGTTCTTTATCACTAAGTCTTATAGAGTACTTTCTGTGGATAGGAAAATGAAAATTATAAGAGGAATTTTTGAGGTTCTAATCCAGCGGATGATCGTTTTTTTTAAAGCCACACTGCACTGTAAAAAGAAGTATTGTATGAATTTACTGTTGTTTTTTTTAGAAGAAGCTAAATTTGACAAAACCATCTGGAATGAACTACCAGGTAAGGAATTTTTATAATTATCTGCTTTTCTTCAATTAATTTCTATAGAATAGGTCATTTTTCACAAGTATATCAAATTTATTTATTATTTTTAATGAGTTACAGTATTAAAATTTAAAAAAAGTGTCATTTATATTTTGTAAACAATATGATAGAACAGAATTTGAATATGTTTGAATAAGATTCATTTAAAATTCAAATATTACACTAACGTTCGAAATATATTCTTTAAATACTTCCATTGCTTCTTAAACACCAGCGGTTAAGCCCCTAGCTTTTAAGGGCTCTGTATTCTTTCTAAGTGACAGAGAAAGGCAAGAAAATAGCTTGAAACCATGCCAAGACCTAAATCTTAAAACAAAATAACCTTAAACCATCACATTAATTGTAAAATTGAGATTAGGCTATAAAAGTTGATTAGTAGACAGACAGGCATATTAATTTTATATAAAGGCTGCGCTACTTTATAAGCAGAAAAAATACAATTTTAGTGACTAGTAGAATAGTTATTTATTCCAATTATCTTATTATATACAGCTTTCAGCGGACATTAAAATGAAAAATTATAAGATAAAGCCAGTTTTCTTAGCCCCGGTATTAATTTTATGATTTTTTTATAATGTTTATGAGAAACTGTCTGTAATTCGATTCTGTACATGTTTTTTTTCAGTAAAGCTGAGAACCGGTTCTTTGGAATCCATACTGGAAATATTTTTATATTCAGTTGTCCTATCCTCTTTCTCTATGACAGGAAACTGCCATTTTTTGCAACGTTTTGCAACATATGACCCCAAGCAAAATAGAAAAATTATTTTTTCTCTCCAAATATTGAAGTGTATTAGCATTCAGGGATCTTGAGGGATAAGACAATGGACGATAAATTGACATACATCCTGTGTTATGAAAAAGAAAATTACACTTTTTGTAGAATAAAATTATTGGTTCATAAGTGTGTATGCTTCTAGTTTTGAACCAACCAATCAAAATGCAATTAGTCAAAAAATTGTTAAACTTTGGGAGTGTAATTTTCAGTCAAATGTCCCCTCCCTTCCTGATATTATTCGACTGATTCTAAAGTTTTACTGACGGATAAATTGTAGCGAAGCTGTGCTATTGTAAAAAGAGTGGAGAAAGTGTGTCTAAATAAGAATAGTTGGCCCCAGGCTGGTGTGCACGCACAACCGCATACTTTAAACCTTTGCAAAAAGAAACAATGACAAAATGTAGGATTAAGTGGGAAGTAAAAGGAAGGGGACAGTTTGCGCTGTGTTAATAATGTAAAGGATTTATTATTTGACAATTTGATGCATTTGTGGCGGAAGTAAATGCACACCCCTCCGGGGTCTGACTAGGCATTACCCTAGCCCGGGTTGGTAGGCTTTACCCTAGCGCTCTATGGCCCCAGGATATATACACATTTACAAATACGTGGTTGGAACACATTCCAACAAAAAAATAGCAATTTAATATACATAATTTAAAATGATTTCTTGTTAGGACTTCCAGTCAAAGGTTCTGCAAAAAAGGAACTTGATAAAGAGTATCATACTTTAAAAAGATACCAACCAATTAGCCTTTTTTGGTTTTGCTATTTCCAGATTTTGGTTGTTTTAAATGTAAACTATTTAGAAATAGTTAACCAAGTAGTAACTGCAATTTTCATTCAAAATACACCGACTTTTTATACGGAGATTTTTGGATCAGGTCTGATATACAAAGAAAGGATGGCTGAACTGCCGTTCATACGACATTTGCTAATTTAGGTTTCCAACTATTATGGAAAATGTAGGAAGGGTGGGGACATTGGATTGTTAAATATACAGATACCCAAAGTTTTATTAATTAAAGGATTAAAAATCGTTTAGTACTGTTTTTAAATCTTGTTTGAGTAAGCTTATAATTTTGATCTACAGAATGGGTTATTTTGTTTTTCGAGATTGGGGACGAACACCAATTTATCTTACATTGTCTTATCCCTTTAGAGCCCTGGAAAACACCAGACCCAAAAAATCAGGAAGCGCACCACTAGAGGAAATGCTCACAATACCCTTCTAAAAAAAGCTTGGATGTCCTTGCCTTTCTTTGTATTTTTGACATGGTCTGATTTTTATATGCATTTAATTATTACATACATGCTTTTTTGTGCAATTTAATACTTCTTATTGCATTGCAATTGGTACATTTAGCTTTTAAAGAAATAAAAAAAGTAATCCGTTAAGATTTAAATTTTATTCTTTATAGGTCTTCAATGTACATATGAAGGTTTTAGTCTATTTATTGGAGGGGTAGTATATTCCATTTATAAGAAAATATTCTTAGCATAAATTCAATTATTTTGATTAAGAAGTAAAAATCTTTATTCAGCTATATAAACTGTTAATTATACCAAGTATTGAAATGTTTTTTTAAATTTTATTTTGAGATGTTAAGCGACTTTAAGTAAGATTTCTAGGATTTCTTTGCTCTGAATTAGATTCTAGTGACCCTTTTATTGCGCATTCATTCTTATGCTTTGGGTTCTAAATATTAAGGTCTGACATAGCACCTTTCTTTAAGTATTCTGTCGAGTTGTAATTTCTATGATATATATCCAGTATATGGTATCAAATAAAAGTGGTCTTGGCTGAAATATTATGCCCGTATTTAATTGATCAAAATAATATTTAAAAACATTGGTCAGTCGTGCTTGACATTATATCGACAAAACTATGAATGCATACAACTAACTCAACGTATGCTAGTTTGATTAAGTGACACTCACAGCTGGCCAAACTAATGATACCCCTATTAACCCCCTTTACCCAATACCCCCCCCCCTTCTACTGGATGAACCAACTGAACATATGAACAAGCTAACTTGACTACAAATTTTTCCCTGTCAAAATATCCACGTATAAGTTAGATCCATTTATAATGACCAGTGTCAGATTTATCCAGAAATCAAAACGGACAGACAAACATACATCCTAAAACTAAGGCTATATTGTTTATCTGTTACCATTAAACAATTATAATTGTTTGTTTTGAAAAGATATTGAAATAATATCCTGATACACACTTTTTAATTCTAGGATGTATGGATTGCAATTCTTGATTTTAAAATGATACATTAAAATTAGGTTGAAGGAGGAAATAATTTAAGGGGCTATTTTTCTTTTAAGGGTTTAATATCACAACTCAGAAATGGATGAAAACCTGTCATTTTAGATTATGTTAGAATATTTAACTCTAAATTTACACTGTACACTTTTATTAAGCCTATATTTTGATAAAAAAAAAAGGTAAATAATCTTATCCCATTATATAAAGTTATATTATAAAGTAGTAACCTTTTTGGTTAAAAACCTATCGAACTCTCTCCTTTTTGTGTGACTTCACAACAGTCTGGGATGGTTTTAGGCTATTTTTCGAATACAAAGCTTTTAGATGCTAGAAGCGCAGGTCAATAGCATAACTAAATAACTCATCTAAAAATGTTATTATGGTTTTACTTATGTTGATAGAATTCGAGCAACAAAATTGAACAGAGCTCCCTTTATTCCAGACATATATAGCAAGGTCAATTTGATATTGAAAGATCGCCAACGGCCAAATCGCTTTACAAAATCTTAAAAACATGTTACTAATCCCATATATGTGTAGATAGATTTTTAACCATATTATTATATTTTTCATACATAATTTATAAAAAAAATGTTATAATTGTTTTTAAATGAGGGTTACCTAATAATAGGGACGAACGACTGTTAGAATTAGAATTTCTAATTTAACTGAAATGAATTTTGAAATTTACTCTTGATTTTTAAAAGAGAGATATGCACCTGAAGATTAACTCTTTTCTCTCCAAATTTTTAGCAGATCTACATTTTTTTTTAAAACTTAATTTCTTCTTATGAAATTTTGTCTCTTGGAAATAAAAAAATCATAAATCTATTAAAACAAATCTTCCTCTGTTTTTTTCTGTTCTACAATTTTTAAGTTAAATCAAAATCTATTTTTTACATTTTCTGAATGACACTTGAATTTTTTTTAATGCTGTTCAATTGACCAAAAAATTTGCAAAATCAAATTTTATTAAGAATTTTTTAATGTATACTAATATAACAGAAAATATTTTACTTTAAGATAAGAGCACCTAAGTTTGGTTCATTTCTTATTTCATAACTTTCTTATAGTTTATTACTAATTAACATTTATAGAGTAGATTACATTTCTGATAACATAGCTTATATAGAATTAAGGTGCTTGGCTTAACTAATCTATCTACACTGTGGAGTATTTCAACCATTTCAACACTAAACAAAATTTTTATCTTTGTTAGAATTTATTAAGTGGGCAATTTAGGAATCCTAACTGCTATTTTTTTCCATTTGAGACATCTTTTAGTTGATGGTTAAAATGAGCCACAGAATTATAATATTGTACAAGTTGATAATCATAAACAGGATCTCATTTATTTCTTCTTCCCACATTGGTTTTAATATTTGATTGCAGTTGAATTCTTGTATTTTGTAATGTAAGTGGTTTAGTTGAAATTTGCAATTTAAATTTTAAGGGGTAAAGATTAGCTTGTTAAGTAAGTGCAATAAAAGTTATCTAACAACTAAAGAACACCCACATTTAATAAGATTTAATATTGTGAAGTTCATGTTTATGATTATCAAAATATTAATATTTGTTTTAGCTGACAAACATTAGCACATCTAGTGAAAGTAGTCATAGCATAGAAAAATATGGTAGAAACTACACCGTACAAAGATTAAGACCTGACCAATATTCTACTAACATACTAAACATTTGTGATGATGATGTTGTTGGCAACAAGAAGATTGATTATGAATTCAAGGATAATCTTAACAAAGTTGAGGATAAAGTTGTAGTTGAGAATAAAATATCGATCAGCTCTGCACGATCAAACTTGATTCAAAATGGTTTTACCAGAGGATCCCAAAGCTCCCAATCTCAACTGGGATCCTTTGGTTTCTATGGTACTTGTTCTGTTGGATCTAATGAATCATCTTCAAAGTCAAATGGTTCCTTTGTGCGATCATCGCCATCAAGTTCAATTACCTGTGAAGTGTTTAATAGAAATGTTACTGATCAGACCATATCATCCAAATTTAGGAGTAAGACAAACTTTTTTGGCTCCAGTATTTCCAGCCTCTATAGGTCACAGGAACAGATCCAGGCCTCTGGCTCCAGCATATTTAGGTCGCAGGATATTGCACCAGCACTTTCTTGTTCAAGCATTTTCAGGTCCCAGGGTCTTGTACCAACGGCTTCTGGTTCTAGTCTCTTCAAGTCCCAAGACCTTGTGCCCGCGTCTGACTGTTCTAGTCTTTACAGATCTCAGGATGATTTTGGCTATTTCACTGGCTATACAGCCCATAGTAATCTTATCAGTAGAGGTGGTAGGATGAGCAGTGATAGCCTCAAGTCATTTGCTACCCCAGAGTCATTTTCCTCAGAGGATAATGTGCCAATGGATTCCAGTGAGGAAATGTTTCATCAGCTCTTTGTGCCTGACAGAACTTTTGATGAAAAGCCAAAAAATAATTATAAATCAAACAAGTTTAACAATGATCTCTCACAGAAAATGCCCATTGAGGCTAAATTGGTTGCTGATGGTGTAAGTGTCATCTACAAGGCTCCACCTCCCCCTTCTGGCTTTGATAATACCCGGTTTAATCTCAACTTTGACAAGGATCATTTTCAGCATATGGACAATTGTAGTGATGAAATTGATGAGTTTCGTGAGAAGGTTGCCAGTGCTAGTCCAATGCGCCGGAGTGAGACCAGCTCAATGTCACTTGGTATGACCTGGTGCTCCAGCAGTAGGGACTCACTTCTAAACAGTCCAACAGAAGGTACAAACCAAACTATAGAAACAGAGGATAGAACTCCTTCCCTGAGATCTGAAGACTATGCTCCACAAATAATGACAGAGGACTGTGTACCCTCCCCATTGCATAGTACTGAATCCTCTATGGCAAGTGCTAAATACTATGCCACCTACATACCTGACAAGGATTTAGACTCAGAAGAGCTTGGTACCCTGCCCCGTGGTAAGAGAAAGAACAGCCATACTCTATCTGAAACTAGTGGTGGGATTATGTCATCATCTGTGACCAGTTACAAAGACAGTGTCTCAACCAATCAATCTGGTCATGTGAGCATTGTCAACAATCCTTACACAATCTTCACCAGTAATGAGACTAACACAGAGGATACATATGAAGCTGACAATGATTCTGATGATGATGAAAGTGTTCATGAAGAAAGAGCTTGGAAAAGCAATGGAACCCTGGAATCAATAAGAAATTGGAAACCAAAAAATTCAGTAGCACATAAAATAAAATATGCTTCAGAGTCAAATATCTTTGATGAATGGGATGAACCCCTTGAAAATGGTTTGCGTAACATTCAGAAAGACAATGACTTTAGTTCATGTGAGAAGAGTGATGACACTGAGTACAGTGACCCATCTGAAGATGAATGTGTGTACTACAAGGTTACTAGTGAAGCTGGTGATGGTGGCAAAACTACAACTGGTCCCAAGCCAAGATTTTCTGTGGCAGGATTGGATGACAGTATGGCAATTCTCAGGCGGAGCCAACATCAAGAAAGATTTACTGGCTATTGTGAGAATGTAATCCCTGAAGAACCCTCTGACTATGAAGACAGTTGGACTGATCCTCATTTAATAGCCAAACATATCAACATCATAAAAGTTGAAAATAATAATAATCAAAATAACATTGATCAGATGATCAAGAGAATTCATGTTCAAAGTTGCAAAGCTGAAAAGCAACAATTATCCATAACTAACCCTGCATTCAATACTACTAACCAAAATCTAAACAACATACCAAAGAAACATGTGACTCTAATTAGAATAGACTCTGATCCCTATAGCAAGACTAACCTAGAGAATGTAGAAGTTAGTGGTAAGGTTAGGCATGGTCAAACTACTAACAATATTACAGTAATCCCTAACAACTCTACTAACTCAAGCTACAATGTGTGGACCGGATCAAAATCCCACAGCCCGACCCTGTGCTCAATTAGGGTTGGTTCGGTCAAGGACTTGACTGCGGTCTTTGAAAGTCTGAGCACAGCTGTTCAGAGCGTCAACTTGGTGAATCAGTCCTTGGTAATTCTATGCTACAGTTTTCTATGCATCTTGAACCTAATTAAAATTCTATTCTTTAAGCATGTTGATTCTAATAAATATTGTAAAGTGCACTTTCTTTGCATCTGTACACCAATTCTAAACTAAATGATTAATTTGTTGGGCCCGAATTCAACTGATTAATTGAAAAATTGAATACAACTTGAATCTAAGGTAATTTGGTTATTTTCCCCTCTAGTTTTTAATTTTCTTTTTTTGGATACCTTTGATGCAAGTTGCATTTTTAAATTGTTTTGGTCAGAAAAATTGAAGAGATGCCTAAATTTCGCTGTATGTCACTATTTTAACTTTATTCACATATTTTTATATCTAAAATATGCATGTTTTTAGAACTATTGTATACTAAAATTATATATGCTATACCTCAAGTCGGTATACCTATCTACTACATAGATAACTTAAATTTTAGTTGTTAAATGATTGAAAATAATGGATGTGGGATCGTTGTTTTTACTTTGAGCCTAATCCTTGCGGGGACCCTACATTGAGTTGTTTAAACCTGTGGGGACAACACTGTTTCAAATATAACCTTACATAATATAACTTAGGGTAAAAATTAACACCAGAAAAAAGCTAACCAACTAATCTATTTTTTAATTATTTCTATGCCAATTTTGTTTATAACTCTACGAGTATGAATATATTTACGTATGTATTTCATCAAAATTAATTACTTAAATTTAGTTTATCAATTATGTTGATGCTCATCATCCCACCATTTCTTGAGATTTGGTGGAAGCAAATTCTTTAATAAATTCTCTTGAATGAAAATTATAAAAATATCAAATATTTTACCTAGAATATAATCTCTTTGTAATTCTTAACAAAACACAAGGACGTTTTTGTTTAACAAACATTAAATAGCTGATGAATGTTTTTTTTTTATCAGATACAGGAGATAAAACTTTCTGGGACTTTCCCTCAAAGTGCATGTCCAACACTGAACACCTCCCACATATTTTCAAACAATAATCTTTTGACAATGAATGTAATGTCAGACAAACTCTAGACTCATATAGAGTAGATACGCTAAACAATTGTGAAATTTAAAAGGTTTCATGATATTATAAAAAAAATTGTTCTTCTATTATATTCTAATTAAAAGAACCTAAGAATAATCTTAATTGGTTAAAAAAGGCTTTTATAAAATTTTAGCTGGATAAAATTTCCAAGGAGGGCGGGTTAGCATTTGTATTTAGGAACTCAATTGAATCATCCTATTTATTCAAATCTTTCTAATACATATATGATACTTTTATCACAGGTACTTATCACAGTGTCATAATTACTTTTAATCTGACCTCTGAAGGAGTACCATATCGGTTCAGCGGTTAGTTAGATTCTCTACTTCCCACAGACAGACATGTTAGCATCCTGTTATTTGAAGATAGGTAGCGTAGCAGCTCTATAATACTACCTACAATGGTCTGTAGGCCCTTATAATGATCTGTAATTATGTCTAGAATGGAGTTGAAACCATCCCAGAGGAACCTGAAACTGTAAGATTTCTAAAGAGAAAAATTAAAGTGCTTTAATTAAAAGAAAATGCCTCATTAAAAGTTTTTCTGGAGGTTATTATAATCAGTAACGGGATCTTAAGAGATAAGACAATGGACAATAAGTTTATATACATCCCCAATAATGATGAACAAAATTTCACCTTTTGTAGATCTAAATTATTGGTTGAAAAGTTTGTACACAACCAAATTAAGTTTCAATAAAAGTTCCCAAAGTTTTTGAGCCAATCAGTCTAATGTCCCCTACATCCCTAAATTACAATGAACTTCATATTTTATATCTAGAAAAAAACACCAGGCTTAAAATTTTTGGCACTTTGGGTTTTCTCTTTACCAAAACATGAAAGAAATTTTTGTGAAGTTCTTATTAGTATAGATTAAATGTCCTTCCAATATAGTTGTGTTAAAGTGTCCATGTGCTATTTAGGATATCTAGAACAGCTAGATTTTAGGTATATTTATTTTATGATAAATTCAAGCAAATTTTTTTGCTACTGTTCATTGCTACCTTTTTTTAAATCCCCCCAAAAAATATATTTGATAAATAATTACCTAAGAATAATTATTTTTTCTTACTTGAACTAAAACTGTAATAAGGTGGATATAGTATTTATCAACCCCCCCCCCCCCCCCCCTCTAACAATGAATTAAGCCATTAATGTATTAGAAAAAAAGTTAGTTTTTTCTTTGTCTATCTTTTTGATATTCAGGTAAAAATTACGGTAAAATTAGACTAAGATTTTTATTATATCTAATGATGAGGTTTCTATTTTTATTTTTTTTCTCGAATCTCAATAGAATCTCCAATAAAGGGAGCTAGGTATAATCATATTCAATATGTATTCATGTATTTAAAATAGGTATGCCTATTTGTCATAGAGGTTAATCTAACAGAGTAAATAGTCTTATCCTTTAAAAACTTTTAGTGCATGTATGAAGCATGGTAGATTAAGCTTAAACTTAGACTTAAATAAATATCTTAATCACTGATATTTAGTTTAATATTTGTATTAGGTCCCAGGGCTTTTAGTAAATTATTTCATATATTTTTTTATTTCACTATTTTACTAAAAGCCCAAAGGACTTTAAAGGTTATGGAAAGTTTATTATTATAGTATTAGTAAATAGTTTGTGCATGTTTATTAGATTTTAAATATTTCTTTACTTAGCATGCCTTGATCAACTTATTATCTTATTATTTCCTACATTTACTAAAAGCATGTATGTTAGCTAGTTATTTTACTTTAAAATGTTTCTTAAAAACAAGGATGGCAAGATCCATAAGTAGCGAAGCAAAACAACATGAATTGACTAACGAATAAATTTCAGTTATCCATCTTGAATAGCAGCTAGGAAACGTTTCTTACATACATATGGACGGACGGTTTTAGAGACAGACTTACTAACCTACAGTCGGACAGAAAGAAGTACATTTCGAATTATAGAGTAGCTTTGCTTTTAAAGATACTAATTAAATATTATTTATATTTACTAACAAAACTTACTTTTAGTTATAAAATATATAAAATAAAGTTTATAAAGGTTAAGGGAAGATTCAATAATTGTTTTTCATTTTTGTATTGTTTTAAATTAATTAATATATGTCAGGTGCACAGTCTGACCGCTAGGTCAGTGCCTAACAGAATGAAGGAGACACTAAAAACTGGATGGGATACTCAAAGAGATTCTATAGTTAGAATCCAGGTAGATTTATCTATCTATTCATTTATATACATATCCATGCATGTAATCCTATTATATAAAGTAGTAAGCGTTTCTGTCCTGAAGGATCTCGCTAACTGCTAAACCGATATTGTTCTCCTTTACTGTGAAGCTTCCTATAGGTCCTGGGAAGGTTTTAAACTATTTTTGGAGAGGGTTTCTTTACCTCCTCCCCCCAAAATATTTTTAAACTCTTTTTAAACGCAAATTTAAAATGGGATGAGGTCGACTTTTCCCCCTCCTACCAGTGCCCCTATAGGCTTCTAGGGGCGTAGCCGCTAGTTATCCATAAAGTATCAGTAGTTTTTTTTCTAATTCTTTATCTAAAATTCTTTTAATCCATTATTATCCGTATATCAATCAATCTATTTTTCTATTTAACCATCTCTATATTAATTCAATCAACAGGTCATCTATCTATCTAACCTATCATCCTGCAATCTATTTACCCGTCTATCTATCTATCTATTCATCCATTCGATCATCCTTTATTTGTATATTAATCCATTTATTCTATATCTAAATATTTTATGCAAAAACACCCATCTATCTCTATACCTTTTCTATATATCTAATATTTATACCTCTATACTATTTCTATCCATCTTTCTCATATTTATGTATCTATCTAGACTGCCCCTCAGCCGACAGAAAGGGCTAGTAACAAACAAGGAAGTCATAATGCAGAGAGGAACAACTATAATAATAACAATAAGAATAATGAGGTGACTGTTTCTGCTGCTGGCGGTCACACCACTCTGGCAGGCAAGGTCAAACAGGTACAAAGTTTTCTAAATTATTGAATCATGTAGTTCATAAAGGAAGTGGAAAGTGTTTAACTTTTCATTTAACTGAATAAACTATTGCTGTTGAAATATTTAAAGGTTTAGTGAATTTTTCAATTATGTATTTTAAACAGTTTAAATAAATACTTTTATAAAAATACAAATAAATCGAATAATGTATTATAAGAATACTTTTTAAAAATAACATCAAAAAAATTCCTTATTTTGGAGTGTAATTTTTATGATAAAAAAATTCTTATGGTTTTAGAATTTTGAACTGTTAAAAGAAATCTATATTTTTAGCCTTTTCAAACTATAACAAAAATTTGAACCTTATATAATTGTGTTTTTTTGTGTTTTTCCATAAAGATGAAACAATAACTTTTAAATCTAAAAATTTTTCAATTATTTACTTTGAAAGTAATATTAGATAAATTTTATACAACATAAATTGATATAAACCATCGAACTAAAAAGTTGACCACGTAAACAACTCTCTAGCCGCCAATATCCCCCCTTTACATTTATTTCTATTTACAAAGGTTTTAAGATTTTTATTTTTTATGATATAATACTTACTGTCTATTTTTCTCTCCCAAAAACTGATTAGTCCATTTCTCCATGTTTTTTTTTTTTTTTGAAATTCGTTGCATATGGATGTTGTCATTCTTATACTTGTTGTCAAATTTTTTGTAATTAATAAATATTTTTAGGTTTCCATGATGTACGACAATAGCCGTGGGGATAGCCCTGAACATACAGGTAAACATTTATTTCGTTGTCACGCGTCTAACATAATAGTAGAATAAATAAATTTTGATGTTAGTTTAAAATGATTCTGTCATGTTCAATTTTCATTATTTTATGTTGTGAAATATTAAAATCGGTCAATAAATAAAAAAGATAGACAATTAAGTGACCATTTGACTGTTAAGTAAAGTGTTCTCGCTTGAGTTCCAGGACAAACGCATGAGTCCCAAACGTCGAAGTGGACAAACGCAGTATCTTAAGATCGCTTTTCTAACGTTATTGAGTTTTCTATTTTTTGGAAACTTCAAACAGAGCCCAGGTTGGTTTCAGGCAATTTTATTATAGTAATAGGTCTTTCAATGGTTTTAGGCTACTTTTCTGTCCCCTACAAATAACTCCGAATACAGAGTCCCTAGATGCTAGAGTAAAACATATTATTATAACTTAAAATATTACATCTGCCTGATATGGATAACCGTCATATATTGTAATATATTTTAGGTATACCCTTGCATCCAGCACAGCTGCCTAGCCGGCGAAGCATCTACCCAGCCAGACAGCAGGACGGCTACACGAGTGACGAGAGCGTTACTGGCGGCGGCGCAAAAAATATAAACCTGGCTGGGTACGCAAGTGACCGTTCTGCCACCAACAGCGCGGCAAAGTATACCAGAAAAGTGAAACATAAAGTTTCAAATTGTTGAACATTGTCAATATTTACATTTACATATTTTATAATTGAACATTTTTCTCGGAGAATAAAATTGCAGTTAAATTAATCTTTATCCCCTTTTTATAGGCCATCAAGGCCGAATTTCACAAAACCAATTGATTTTTCCCCAACTGTTCTATCCATGCTTTAAAAAAACTTATTTTTTTATTATTCATTATAGCACTAATAAATCTAGAAAAATTGTATAATTAGAATTTCTTTTTAAACTTTAAAGGTGATCTATTAATATTAATCAATATATATGCTTCATTTTTAAAATGTTAAATAACAATTAATTTGCTTTATATTGTTTTTGTAATAAACAGGGATTAAAGGCTATGGCACCGAAAAATAAATATTCTTTATTAATATTTTTTCTCCTATTTCTGTAATCGGAAAAATACTTTCTACTTAAAAATAAAAATAAAAACTTCACCTATCCTAAACTTAAGAAGTATTGCAGAAAACATTTTCTCCTAAATAAAGTCTTTTGGTTTTTGACTGGCGCAAAATTAGATGGTTGCCAATGCCTTTGTCCCTGACTAATAACCATAAAAGATCTAGTCGCTTACTAGTTTTATTCACAGAGAGAGGGAGGGACAATTGACGATTATTTCATCTCTCCCTAATATGAAAAACAAAATTGCTCCTTTGTTAGATTGAAACAAATGGGGGGGGGGGGGGATTGGATTGTTTGAGTCCTCCTCCAACCCTTTCTCCAATTATAACTCTTATCTACCAGAGACATTTTTTCATGATATGTAGGAAGATTTTTTTACCGTCAATTGTCTTATCCCAATAACCCTGAGTTTTATTCATATTTATACTAACATTGATTTTGATAATATTTGTGATTTGTTTTATTTTATTAACATTTGTTTTATACTTTTGTATCATAGTTTTAATAAAATAAATTTTAAAAATTCATTAAATATTTTGTTGTCTGCCATATTTGTTAAAAGTTTGTCCTATTTATTATGTACTAGTGGCTACGCCCCCTAGAGGCCTCTAGTGGCACTTTAAATGTTTATTTTTTTTGGTTCAAATATCTACAAAACCTCTTTATGTTGCGTTAGAGTCTCTAGGCGAAAATCGTTTTAGATTTTTTTGTGGTGGTACCCTCTCCCTAAATAGTTATAAACCGTCCCAGGACCTATGAGAAGCTACCCTGTTGAGGAGAACCCGATCGGTTCAGCGGTTAGCAAGATCCTTCAGTACACACAAACAGACAGACAGACAAACAGACATCCTGTTACTTTATTATAAGGATTAGAGATTTTTTCCCTTGCAGCTGCCGTGCCCTGACTGTTAAGGATTGCCATACAGACGCACGAACATACCCTAACTATAAAATACTTGCAGTACAAGATAAATCCTTTGGAGACCAAAATTTAAAAAGTATTTATTGCAACATTCATGAAAGCGAATTTAGCAAATCAGAGACATCAAACAAACATTAACAAATATAGAGCTACAACAAGACTTAATTCTAGAGATGCTTTGATTATAACATTGTGAATGTGCATAACATCTAAATAAGAATCTTAACGAATGAACTATAAGAACTTAGCTATGAGAGAGGTAGGAAATAAGAAATAAGTTCCCAAAAAAATTAAAACTAAAAAAAGAGGAAGAATAACAAATATGTTCATAATTATGGAGTGACTGACAGCTGACACACAAGGTATTGTGCGAATTATAGAGTAGCTTCACAAACTTTACTTAAGCATAGGTTGCGTGATTTCTGTTCTTTCTTTTCTCCGCAGAAAGGTTTCGTGGTTTTATGCTAATCCATGGATAAGACATGATGTACATAAACGATTACAATTTATTACTTCTGTATATAAAAATAGTAGTTGAAAATTTGATGTACCAAAAGTATATAAAGCTGGATCTTTAAATCATTTCAATGGTGCGCCAAATCGGCATGCGCCGAATTTCAGCTAATCACAGCGCGGCATTTCGTAAAATGCTGTGCTCTCATTGGTGGAAAGTTGGCTCACCCCGATTTGGCGCACCATTGAAATGATCTAAAGATCCAGCTTAGGTCAACGAATAAAAAAATGCTGATGGCTAATTTATATTTTATGTATAAAAAGTCAATAAATGTAATATCATATTTATCTTGCCACAAACCATTAAAGCGTTTCAGTAGGAAAACAGACACAAACATTTATATTGAAGCTCCGATGCTAAAAGTTGTGATTGATATTATGAAGAATGCTTCATCTAAAACAAAAATTGTAATTTAAAGGGAATTAAAAATATTTAGGTTTTTATACATAAAATATAATGATAGTGTGGTATCCGCCTAGGTTAAATGGCAGTCACCAGAGTTCAAATGACTACGGCAGTGCGAACAGACGTGGACACATATATTATAGAGAAGCTACGCTTCTCTAGCAATCACTAAATAATAAACAGAGTCTATTCAGTTGTTCCTTTATTCAGGGTCTAAGGTTTACTAAAGTTATATACAACAAACAATAAATACACAGATAGGAATAAGTAATCATAAACAGAATCAATATAATACATATACAATAGTCAGTTTGGGCAATAATGATCCCCCATCCCTGGAAAGGGTGGGGGGAATTAACAATACAGCTTAACCATAATAAGGCTGTCAGAATCTATCATTAATTTTAGGTATAGGGAGGGGGTCGGCAGACCCCTTCCCCGGGACTCGGGGGAGGGCCCTCGGCCCTTCCCCGAACCCAGGTCAGGGTTGCCATAGGCATGGCTCACGGTTGCCGAATACCACAATAGCACAATTACAAAACATGATCAAAATACAATTATATAACTATGAAAAAAAAATTATTTAATACCTATATTTGCGACAACTTTTATTTTATAATTTCAATTGAAGTCTTGTATAAATACTTGTATCAAAGTTTTACAGAATACCTGTTTGATATCTATCTAAATTCTCTAAATTGTCCTCATTATCATCTTCAGTATCATAGGCATGATGAGCAATAAATTTTCTTATTTTACTTGAACACATTTCTACAAATCCAATTAGAACTCCCAGCATCCCAATTGCTGTGCAGGTATAGAAGAAAAGGTAGTATCTATACACATTGACATTGTATGAAGATTTTAAATTTGAATTCTTAAAATAAGTTGAGATAGAGTAAGTAACGACAAAAACTAGAATCATACCAATGGAAAAACAAAAAAGAGTAATTGCGGAATTTCTACAAATTTGCAATATCTTCTTATTAGTAACTTTTCCATCTATATTTCTATACATCAGATTTATTGGATTAATAAAACTATTAACATCATGTGTTATATCTGCAATGTTTTGTTTTAAATTTTTCAAGTCAAAACAATAATAAGATCGTTTTTCTATTATCAATACAATTATAATTATTATAACATTATGGATAAATGTTAAAAAATAAACACAAGAGAACAATAAAACATTCTTCGCTGTAACTTTATTATTAGAAAATCTAGGTATTTTAGTATCAACAATACCATACCCCCAACCAGAGTAACAAAAAATGAAACATATTACACTATACAGATTTACTACAATCAAAACAGAATAATGTAAAATATTAAAACAAGCCTGCTTCATTACTTTTAAAGGAGAAACGTCTTTGTTTTTGTATAATTGAAATAAATTATAATTTGCAAACCCATATATGATACTGATAAATGAAATACAAATACTAAATATGTCTGTAAAGGAGTTGGTAAAAATGTTTGTCCATTCATTGACACCATCATTTACAATTTTGAAAAGTTGCAGGTGAAGTTGGAACAGGCTTTCCCCTGTGATTTCTTCAACCTATGTTAATTTACAAATTAATATAGTTAAATGATTATCTTTCATCGAAATAATCCTATTATATAAAGTAATAAGCGTTTTTTGTCTGTCCCGAAGGATCTCGCTAACCGCTGAACCGATATTGTTCTCCTTTACAGTGAAGCTTTTTATAGGTCCTAGGAAGGTTTTAAACTATTTTAGGGGAGGGTGTTTTCACCCCCCTCCCCCCCAAAAAAAAATATTTTTTTACTCTTTTAAACTGAAATTTAAAATGGGATGATATCGACTTTTTCCCCTCCAACCTTAAGTACCCCTAGAGGCTTCTAGGGGCGTAGCCGCTAGTTATAAATAAAGTGAAACATTTAAGCTTTTTAAGGAAAAATCATTAAAATGAGTATTTTAGTTGGTTCATAATCCTAGTTTTCCATTTACTTTGGCACTTAAAAGTTTCATTTCATTTATGATCATTTTTATTTTATATCAGGAGTCTTTTTCCAGGCTATATTCGTTAGTGGACATGATTTCAGGATTGGTCATGTTCAATTTAAGATACCTGACCCAAAAAGTTAACACTATTAACTATTCTCTTGGCCAATAAATATAATGTATTACCTTAAAATTCCAGAGCTGGGCCTTCACTTGTTCATCATCTGGATTCTTCAAACTCTTCAGTGCATAGTATGGAACCAGGAACTGACACAGTAGGCAGGCACCATACTCTCTGAGTACCCACCTGGTGGTAGGATTCCTAGCTGTTTTGATCAGGTTGAATAGGATGGGTAGAAACAGCACAATCACTAATTGAAAGCTGTATGATAACAACTGCTATTATTTCTTAAGTATTGTATGTTATGAAAAAGATTGTTATTTCTCATATTCATTCGAAACCCATAAATATCCTGTGGATTAGAACCAGTTCTCATCCGAAAAAATGATGTCTAGATTATTATATCCAGTTTCCTACGAATATAAAAATGGTTTTAATCTTATAATCACACATTTTATATCCGCAGAAAGATTTTTATAATACAATGTGAGAAATAACTATTATCTTTCTCTCAAATAACTTCTCCATTAAATCAACAATATATTTTTTTAAGTTGGGAGAGCAAACCTTTTTAGATTTATACCATCGTTACCACCCTCCATAAATGACTTCCTGGTAAGCTAATATACATATATCATTAGCTTGGAAATAAACTTATTAAAATTTTATCATAATTCTTCCTGAAATATATCCATATCTTTCATGTCCTGATAGAAAACTTCCAATAGTAAAGTTGATATCTGTGATAACATCAATGATAGGAAGGATCACCCCTACAGCAAACTTAACTAAAAATCCACAAGAATTTGTAACCTTCTGCCACTTTTCAAGTATGTTCTTTAAAAGTGTGATAATAAATAAGTCATAAAAGTTCATTTTCTCCACAAGCACTTCAAAAGAAGTATATAGATATGACAGAGATAACAAAACTGAACAGAAAATATGCAAACAAATTTTCTATCCGGTATTTTTTTAAGGCTAGGCCTAGACAAAGTGCATCTGTAATTACCCTAAACAGGCCACTCCAAGATATAAAAAAACAAGGATGACAATATTCATAAAAGCAAGCTCAGCTAATGAGATGGCCAGACAAACAATCATTAAAATATCTATAATACAAAGTAGAATGATGTCTATCCTTTGTCCGTCTCGGTAACCACCGAATCGAATTATACCTACTGGTCCTGTGGTGGTTTAGGCTATTTTCTTTTTTTTAGGCAGGTAATTAAAGAATTGGTGCAGCACAACCACCACCATCACTGTTTTTTTTAAATTACCTCTTGGGATAAAGTCCAGCCCCTATAGGCAAGGGGCGAAGCCGCTAGTAGATTACAATTCAATGAAAAAATTCAACCTCCTGAAAGAGAATTTGCTATAATTACAGTTTAGGTTCAAAATTAAAAGTCTTAAAGTCAAAATTGCAGTCACAAAAGCTGTCCAATGTTTCCTGAAGACATGTTGATCAGATATACCTGGAACCTAAAGTTAGCTTTGTGTAATGTGATGTCATAGAGCACTAATAGCATTAAACCAGATTATTATTTAACAAAATATGTTTACAAAAACCACTCCAATACATGTACCTACGCGGTTCATAGATCTAATAGTGTTACAATTAGAATATTGAAAAATGATTAGATAAAAATGAAATAAACCAAATATCCTTATACTAAAGTAACAGGATGTCTGTGTGTTTGTGTGTTTGTACCGAAGGATCTCACTTACCGCTGAACCGATCGGAACCAGGGAAGGTTTATAACTATTTTGGGGGAGGGTACCACCACCCTATCAGGAGAAATCGCCCCTAGAAAAAAATTACCCCTCCCCAAAAAGAGACTCCAACGAAACATAAACCAATTATTTCTGGAATTAGATATTTTAAATATAAAAAAAACATTCAAAGTGCCACTAGAGGCCTCTAGGGGCGTAGCCGCTAGTAATAAAATAAAGAAATAAAGAAACTTTTGGTGGGCTTTTAGTAAATGTAAACACATCACAAAATATCACAAAATATACAGGATGTTTTAAGAGAACTGTTATTTTTAAAAACTTAATTATGCATAGGAAAAAGACGAATGACAACATCCATAAAAGCAAAGATCTGAAACGTTAGGACAAAAGAACATTAATCTTGTAGAGAGTCAAAACTCATTAAATAGAATATAAAAACTATAAAAGTCGAAAAAATGTAAGTAAATTTGTTAAAAACTGCTGAATTACAGGATCATGTTTAATGACATACTTACATTTTAGGACTTAATTATAGAGACGCTTTCTTGTAACATTGTACTTTGTTGTCCTAGGAATCAGTATTCCAAAAATCAGATCAATCGGATAATAAAATCACATACAAATTTGTTGTTTAAAAAGTTTAAAATCGACATGTTTAAAATCGACGTACGGACATTCTGGTATTAATTATAGACTTCCTTTCTAAATTGTACCTAACTACTACAGGAATCGCCATGCAAAGTTTGAAATCGATAGGATAACTCTAAGATGCCTAAATTAACGAAAAGAGCTATCCGTTCCGGACGGACGGACGGACCGACCTTAATTATAGAAAAGCTTTGCTTTAAAAACAATTATACAAAATGCTATATATATTAGGACAACCTGTTCTAGGATATTTATGTTTCAAATATTTAAAAATTATTATTTCAACAAATTATGCTATAAAAACCGGTTTTTCCAAAGGCCTTATTTTAGAAGATTTGTGGATTTAAAGGTTTCGCAAAAATTCAGACATTTTATTAATTAAAATTGTTAATAGTAGAAAAAATGTTATGCTTTATATCCTTGAGAGGTTATGCTCTTAAAATTAATATCATGATAAAAAAATAATAATCTTTGGTATCGTGATATTTTTATGAAAGTTTAATTACAACAAAAAATGTCAACAGACAAGAACATCAGCTTTCAACGAAGCGTAATCATATAAACATTTCAAAGGTGTATAGTTTGCAAATGATTGATTTGAATTATGCCAACATTATCTATCTTAAAAACAGCTTTAATGAACCAAGCTTTAAATGTTATTTTACAAAAATGAGTAAATTAGATATATATAAGAACAAGGGTATAATTTTAGAAAATTTTGCTTGTTAGAAGTCACAATATGTATTAGTGCCAAAAAATATCACACGAAAGTTTATTTTTTCCAAGGGAATATAAAACCAATGGATGTAGGATACATACATGGATATTATGACAGGGGGAAAATTGTCCTCAAATTAGCTTGCTAAAATGAAACTCATTTATTGGCCTGTTCGATCATCTAGTAGGATCCTGGAGGTGTGGGCATTGGGTAAAGTGGGTGGAACTGGAAGTGTAGATTCGATATTTCAGCAAGCTGCGTTTTTCACTTTACTAGAGAATATGAAAATCTGGTGTAATAATGCATCCATTATAAAATAATTTTAGAATAGAAGTATGATGTTGACATACAATTTTAACAGTTGAAACCTGCTGAAAACATGACAGTTGTCAGATACTTGGGTCAGCTTGTCCCGCGACACACGCGTTATGGGGTCAGTGGTTCGAATCTCAGCCCAACCATCTTCATATCTATGCTGTTAGAAGTTGTTTCTGCTACTGGTTTGTCATACATTGGTAGTATTAGAATAGAAAAATGTCTTGGCAAAAAAAATAGGTACAAATTCTTACCATGTACCGAAGGTTTAGGGTGAGAGCCCCCCGCAGGAGTTAAGCATGGGGAAAAACTTAGAATATACCCCTCTTTTCAATTATGAATAAGGGGGGGGGGGTGAGATTTAGTGCGCAATAGACTTAAAAGTACCATAAATTTTTTTTAGTTGTATAAAAACGAACACAGTAATAGTGTCTGACTGATTATGACGCAACAAAAAAAATTAGCCAATGAGAGGCCGTTATTGACCAATGGTAAAATTTATAGTGGCCTCTCATTGGCTAATTTTTTTTGTTACATCATAATCAGTCAGACACTATTACTGTGTAGTAGGTTACAGAGTAGAGGGTCATAAAAACAAAAAAAAGAAAAAGAGAGAATATGTAATAGAAAAAATCATGAAACCTTTATAAAAAATTCTTGTATCTTTAATCATGGCTGACGTGACGACGAACCAATTAGTTGTATGCCGGATTCTCTTTAGTTATGAGTATCTTCAATAAAAATATAATCGTCTATCTTAAATAACAACCAGGTGGATTCTTAGGATTGCTAAATCGGCGAGGGTCGCCAGATCATAATTTTTACAAATTAAATCTATAAATTTTTTTTAAAGTGTTTAAAATCATAGAAGGGTTATAAACATAAGTTTTTATTTAATTTTTGTAGATTTTTAATATTATTTTGGAGGATTTTTTGTTTACAAAAAAAAATCAATTTTGGCGATCTGGCGATTCTCGCCGATTTAGCGATCCTAATTTTTTTAAGAATTCACCTCAGAACTCTTTGTCTTTGAAAGTTTGAACGCCTCGTTTTAACAAAAAAAATTTGGCATAAATTGCCAAAAACAAAAATAAAAATCAGAGAATACTGTTGCCCCCATATTGACTCCTTGGAGTGAAAAAATCAATACTCCCACATTCTTATGTAATCCCCCAGTCCCATAGGTGTTCGTTCACTTCTTACATTAGGCTAATCGTAAAATGTTTCGTACAAGGACATCCACGGGGGTATTTGGTTAAGGGGAAAAAATTTCATTTATCTACCAATAAAATTGAAATTGTAAGTATATCAAATATTCCTACTCTTACCCATATAAAAAAATACTCTTCGAAGCCCTTACTTTTTACAAATTAGGTGAAACCTCTCTAAACTTTTTCAGGGGGTGACATGTCTCTCCCCCCCCCCCCCCACACACACACACTGAAGATTTTATAAACAAACAGCTTATTCCAAAAAGATTTACCGAAAATTATAGAATTATAGATAAGAAGGGGTGGGGTGTTTAATGAAAGGATTTAGCATTTAAGAATGATATAATTTGCAAGTTCTGTTTTGATTAAATGATACATGTGCGGAAGTGAATGCTGTACTCTTAACACACAAAAATTATAAAATCGATAATTTCATTACGTTTCCTCAAGGAAAGTCAATACAAAGGTGGGGAAAATGAAAATAAGTTTGTTAACATGCATGGTAAATAACAGCCAAGTTCGTCCAGAGGTATATGAATAGCCCCCTACCACCTTTCCAACCACCAAAAAAATCAAAGAAGATTCTTATTCTATGAAAAATATAATCTCAGAAAATAATTTTTTAAATTGTTAAATCTTCTTCTCTAAGTTTAATTTTAAGAAAATAAGATAAACGAATTTTTCGACTTCACAAATCCCCATTAAGTTAGCCTTCGATAAAGGTATCCCCCCTCCAAAAAAAAATATAAAAATTCATTATCTGTGAACTTAATCGTCCTTATTTCCTAACCGCTAAAAACAAAATTATGAACATTCCCTTTACAAACTTACTCGTAATCTCGCCTCCACCATAAATCTAAATCCTAAAAAAAGAAACAGAGATAATTTTTTTTTGTTGGGGGGGGGGGGTAGATATTCGTTTTTCAGCAGAATCTTCCTAAGAAAATTCTGCCTTATGTTTCTGTCCGACTAATTTTCGCTTTTTCCTTCCAGCTCCATGGGCGTTCTTAATTTTAAAATGTATCACATGGTCGTACAGAAGGAGGGTGTATCAACCCTCTGGGAAAATTAAGGAGGGTTGATACCTGAGTGTCAAAATTTTCAGGTCCGCTTCGCACAACCACCCTTGCAACAACACTCTATGCACTCAAATGATCTATCAGTTTCGCCTCTTATAGATGTTGTCATCCTTGTTCAATAATTACATATAAAAATGAATTTAAGCAATCATAAAAATTTTAGCCAAAATTTGCAACCATTTAAAAGTACATTTATTGTTAAAGAAGGTGTATTAACTTTTTTGCTTTTTATTTAAGATAGCTAGCTGGTGTTTTTAGTAAGTAGTAGATGTAAAATTTTTCATAGAATTCAGATATGCAATTGTTTATTTTGTAGACCTCTTATTTTTAAAGTAATTTAGGTTTTTAAAAAAAATAATTAAGTCGGTTTTAAGGTACTAAAACGCAACAAAATAAAAGAAGAAAATGGCCAGTATGAACAAAAATAGTAAGATCTTTAATTTGACACCTTACTTTTAAAATTCTGTTGAGTAATTATTGAAAAAATCTATTTTTTTAACCTCGGTTTAATAAAAACTGTAAACCTTAATATTTTCTCAAACAGACATAAAAAACATGGGTTCATATATACCTTTAGAATCAGAAAAATATTACGAATCCATTCTAAGCAAAATTTAAAAAAAAAGTAAAAACTTAAAAAAAATAAAAATGGCCTAAAATATTATATTTTTACAGGCAACACCTTATTGTAACTATTAAACTAGCCAATCAAAAATCTCTAAAATTGACGAATCAGGAAGCTTCACCTCAAAACTTAACCAATAGAATTGACCAAAAAAAGGATAATGTTCAAACAATATATATAATAGATACTACAATAAAAATAGTGATACTTACATAACATGTAAAGAATGAAAAATTATGAAAAAGCATGCTTCAGTCTGTTTATAAACTTCAAAACAATGCAGTTAAAAATGCATTATTGTTTTTTGTGTTTAAAAAAGATCTGTTACAGTGTATGTACATTTGTTTAGGTTTTGTTCAGGTTTTGTTCAAGTTAACCCTTTAAAGCTGAAAATTATGATTCTTAAAATAAACTTATTTTTTTATTATAGTTTTATAAAACTTTTTCAATTTTGCTTAGAATAGATTCGTAATATTTTTCTGATTCTAAAGGTATATATGAACCCATATTTTTTATGTCTGTTTGAGAAAATATTTAGGTTTAAAGTTTTTATTAAACCAAGGTTAAAGAAATAGATTTTTTCAATAATTACTCAACAGAATTTTAAAAGTAAGGTGTCAAATTAAAGATCTTACTATTTTTGTTCATACTGGCCATTTTCTTCTTTTATTTTGTTGCGTTTTAGTACCTTAAAACCGACTTAATTATTTTTTTTCAAAACTTAAATTACTTTAAAAATAAGAGGTCTACAAAAAAACCTTCTTTTTAAGATAGAAACATTTATGAAAGAGAAGAATAACATGAATCACATCTGCTCAAAGTCGGATTGATGCTTCAATTAGTTTCATTATGCCTACAAACGCATATCAAACTGAATTTTTTTTTTAGAGATTTTGACTATGAAAAGTGTTTTTTTTTATTGTAAAAAAAGTAATCTGTTACCAGCAATCTAAGTTTCTGACTAAGATAAAGTTATAATTTTGCGTCTAGGCAACGTAATTTAATATTGTAATTTATTTTATAAGCAATGGAAATTTTTTTAAATTTTCATTGTAGATAAAATGTAATTTTTAAATGCCTAGAACTTTTTTGTTATTTTTTTAAAGAATCCACCTCAGCTTGAGTTGAAAGTAAACAATACTATTGTCTGCTAATAATGTTCCTTTTAAGATTTGACGAAAGATCGGGTCAGAAGCGTAATCTAGATATAGTATGTCTATTGTGTAGAAAGAATGTTATGGTCAATGATACAGCGTGTGAAAGGTAATTACATAAAGGCACTTTCTCTAGGCCAAGCAACAAAGAACCGGATTATTTTGTCTGCAGATTTTCTTTTCAGTATTGTGATCTACCTCTCAGCTTTTATATGCTTATTTTACAGTGATCTTGGTAAAATGAACTTTTATGAAATATTTATACTCACAATAATGAAGATCACACATGACAAGTGGCAGAAGGTTACTAAATCTTGTGGATTTTTATTTAAGTTTATAGTAGGTGTGATTCTTCCTATCATTGATGTTATCACAGATATCAATTTTTCGATTGGAAGTTTTCTATATGGACATGAAAGATATGGATTTATTTCAGGTAGAATTATGATAACTATTTGATAAGAATATATTCAAGATAATATAGTTTTAGTGGCTTATCATGCAAAGGCCACAAAGACATCTATGGAAGGTGGCAAAGATATTATGAATGCGACATAGAAAAAAATGTGGTCTCCCAAAAATAATATATTCTAAAGATTGTGGTCTTATTACATTCATTGTAATAATACAACTTTATAAATAACTAGTGGCTTTAGCCCCAGCCTCTAGGAGCTTCGCCCCAGGACGTGTTGGGAAGTCTCCACCCCCCCCCCCCCACTAAATTGTTGTTCTAATGCGTGTATTTATTTGATACTCTTTTTTAAAAGCGAAGCTTTTCTATAATTAGGGTCGGTCCGTCCGTACGTCCGTATGTCCGAACGTCCGTACGTCCGTCCGTAACGGATAACTTTTTTCGTTAATTTAGACATGTTAGAATTGTCCTATCGATTTCAAATTTTGCATGGTGATTCCTTTAGTAGTTACACTGTTAAAAATAATTTTTTTATTTAGTATCAATTGATACTCTGGAGAGTATTGGAACCGTAAGTACGCTACAACTATATAATTAATATATAACACTATGTAGTACTATATAACACAATAATTATTACTATACAGAACCCATACATTTTTTTAGTATCGATTGATACGCTCTAGAATACTGGAAAATACGGTACAGAAATGTTTATTAAAATAGTACTATTTGATAGACTCTAGTGTACTGGAAAATACGCTGTAGAAATGTTTTTTAATTTAGTACTATTTCATACGCTGTAGCGTATCAGACAATACGCAAGAGAATGGTTTATTAAAATAGTAACTATTCATACGTTCTAGGGTACGAATCCGTACTGTAAAGAATAATTGAAACAGACACCATTGGTGCATACCTCTCATGGAAGTATTTCTGCTTGGTCGCTTTAGACAAAGATGAAATGTTACTATTTATGCTCAGATTTATAGTTTTGATTTTTGTAATTATGACTGACCATAGTTTTTATTTTTAAGGATCATGTTTAGTCCTAAACATCTTTAAAGTCATTTTTTTTACTAAATTTACATTTAAATTAATGTTTTATTGCTCTGCTTGGTATGTTTGTTGATATAACAAAATGTATATGTACATATAATAATCATATAATATAAACTGATCTTTCATCCAAAGTAAAACAGTTTCATACTCTACAGAGTATCAAAAATTATGATAGAGGATATCAAAAATTGCAAAGGGGAGTATTAAAAACTTACTTCTACCGTATTGAATATTATTCCAAAGAGCGTATTGGATAATACTATACAGACAAATACATTATTTAGTACTACATGTTACTCCATAGAACACTAAGTATTGCTCAATACAGTATTGGAATCTTCCTTGTATTGTAATAAGGTTTTTTTCCTATAACGTACGGATTGATACTATACATTAATGTGAAGAATATATAGTATTATCTGATGCTAAAAAAAAAAATTATTTTTAACAGTGTAGGTACGATTTAGAAAGCGTAGCAACTCTATAATCACTACCAAAATGTCCGTGCGTCCATTTTAAACATGTTGATTTTTTTTACTTTTTAAATAGTTTTTTTCGTTAATTTAGGCATGTTAGAATTGTCCTATCGATTTCAAATTTTGCATGGTGATTCCTGTAACAGTTAGGTACGAGTTAGAAAGCGTAGCAACTTTATAATCATTACCAGAATGTCCGTACGTCCATTTTAAACATGTTGATTTTTTTACATTTTAACAACAAATTTGTATGTGACCTAATTATCCGATTGGTCTGATTTTTGGTATACTGATTCCTGGGACAACAAAGTACAACATTATAAGCGAAGCAACTCTATAATCAAGTCCTAAAAATGTAAGTTTGTCCATAATCATTATCCTGTATCAAGCAGTTTTTCAACAAATTTACTTACAATTTTGCTTTGACTCTTATACATTCGCATTCTGATTATTCAGTTCTGACATTATACAAGTGTTAATGTCCGTTTGTCCTACCCTTTCAGAGCTTCGCTTTTATGGATGTTGTCATCCTTGTTTAGACAACTTTAACATCACATAAACTTTATATTTTTACTTAGTACCTATTTGTGAAAACTATACAACGCATACAAGTACCAAAATTTAACTATTACAAAAAGTTCCATCATAGTTTTTTTGGTAAAGCATATCTTTTCATCCAGCATCACCCCAAGGTGTAATAGGGGTTTTACCATCCCCCTTATTTGTTTTTGCTTTAAAAACAAGAACAAAATTGGGTGTATTGGATTCTTGGGTGGCTTGTGGGTGTGCCTTGCTTCAAGATTAAAACCACTGCACCGTAGGACCAATAGCTACATTCTCTGACGGACAGACATCATTCTACTTTGTAATATATATAGCAGTTGATATCATAAAGCTTTTAATAAGTGCTTGTACTGTTCCTACCCATCTTGTTCAGCCTGATCAAAACTGCTAGGAATCCTACCACCAGGTGGATACTCAAAGAATATGGCAAGTGCCTGCTGTGCCAGATTCTAGTTCCCTACTATGCGCTAAAGAGTTTGAGAAATCCTGAAGATACACATCTGAAAGCTCAGCTTTGGCATTTTAAGGTAAAAAATATCATTATGGGTTGAAAAATTCTTACCTTTGATAGGAACAGAGAAAAGATGTTCTTGTAGCTAGTATTGATATTTTGTTACACTAGACGGCTGGATTACTTTGACTTTTAGCTTTAAGGTCAGGTATTAGGTATATGTAATTTATCATGTTCAACCCTAAAGTCCTAAAATGTAAATAACCACGAAAAGGCAGATTCATGACAGCTAAGATGGAATGTAGTAGGATATCAACCTTCGTGTCTAAAGCTGAATTTCTCAGTAACCGCTAACCCCATTTGACTGTGCTTTACAGGAAATATAACTACTAGTCCTTTGGTGGTTTTAAGTTATTTTCTGGGGGTTGGGACACCTCCTTTCTGACAAAAATCGTCCCTTACCAAAAAAACATTTCTATTTGAAAAAAAAATAAAAAAAACCTTCTCCTGTAGAGTAATATATAAGTCGATTAAATTATATTAATTTGGAAATGATTATAGGTTGAAGAAATCACAGGGGAAAGTCTGTTCCAACTACACCTGCAACTATTCAAAATACTTAATGACGGTTTTAATGAGTGGATAAGTATTTTTACCAACATCTATACAGACATATTTAGTATTTGTATTTCAATTATTAGCATTCTTTATGGGTTTGCAAGTTTTAATTTATTCCAATTATATCAAAACAAACAAATTTCTCCTTTAAAAGTTATAAAGCATGCTTTTTGTAACATTTTACATTATTCTGCTTTAATTGTAGTCAATCTGTATAGTGTAATATGTCTTATTTTTTATTTGATAGATAAAGAAAAATTATACTACGATGATAAAATTTCTATAGAAAGATTTATTTTGTTCTCTTGTGTTTATCTTTCAACATTTATTTTTAATGTGATAACTATTACAATTGTAATGATTGTAGACAAACCGTCTTACTGTTGTTTTAACTTGGAAAGTTTCAAAAACATTATTGTAGAAGTTACACATGATGTTAGTGGTTTTATTAATCCGATAATTCTAATACATAAAAATAAAGATGGAAAAGTTACTAACAAGAAGATATTGCAAATTCGTAGAAATTCCGCAATAACTCTTTTTTGTTTTTCCATTGGTATGATTATAGTTTTCGCCATTACTTTATCAATATCCATCACTAATACATATCGGATATATCTGTTTGGTACAAAAAATGAAAAATTTGAATTGCCAAAAAGATCTGGTCTTTTCTTTTCTTATTTTACATCATTTGGGCTACTTGGAGCTATAATTGGATTTGCAGAACTAACTTCACCTAATATGAGGACATTTATTGCTTATCATGCCTATGAAAATGTGGATGATATTGAAGACACGCCAGAGAATTTGAACTTTGATTGAATGTCAAGGTGTAACAGGTGATTATCAAAGACTTTATGTAAAATATTCTAATAGTGATTTATTGGTCATAATGTAAAAAAAGGGTTGATGTTGATTGTTATTTATTTTGTAAGCTCCTTATAGTGCCTATAAAAAAAATTACGTCATACAATACAAATGACCAATGATAGGCCAATAATACACAGACTAAATTACCAATGGCAGGCAAGTATACTTTTTAATTGAGCAATGATACCAGTATAGACACTATAAAAAGCTTCTTATTTTTGATCACGAACTGTCTTAATTATAATTTTATGTAAATAAACCTAAATATGTTTACTGCCTTTCAAATTTTAATCACAATTTTTATATGTGAATCTACTCTGTAAGTGTTTGTACCTGTCTGTATTAATCTTTGTGGTTTCTTTTAAAGAGTACAGGACAACCTCCTTATTTTCAAATCAATTGAAAAAGGGGGAAGGGGTAGTTTTTTGATGAATCAGGGCACTGTAAGAATAGGCCCCATTGGGTAAGCGTCCCCAAATGGATTAGAGTAACAAAACAACGACCCCCCTTGTTTTTTTTTTTTAGATAACGGTAGGAGGGATTCGGGAATATGTGACTTAGACTATAAAAGTTTTTTTTAATTTTTAATCAATATAATAGATTTGAAATCTGCATAAAATTTTAAGGATTTTTTATAAAATTAGTTTTTTATATAATTCTTTATTTAAAGGCGCAAATACAAATTAAGTTAAATAATTTTGAGATCTGTGATTGGTGGATTGAAAACTATCTGCGCTCTGATTGGAGAAGCTTAAGTGACGTACATCATTCAACCAATTAGAGCGTAGGTAGTTTCCAATCCAGCTATCCTATTGGTCGAAATTTATTAACTTAAATCGTATTTGCGCCTTTAAATAAAGAATTATATAAAAAACGAATTTTATAAAAAAAAACCTTAAAATTTTATGCAGATTTCAAATCTATTATATTGATTAAAAATCTTTCCAACTTTTATAGTCTAATGTGACTGTTTAATGTTTTTTCCTCAGCAGGTAAAATGATAGAAAGTGGATATACTATTCTAAGCTTTAGGACAAAGTAGCCTCCTAAGGAAAATAGTCTCCACTGTTAATAAAGGTCATAGCCGCAGCGCTCGGCCCTCTGGCTTACCTAGCCGCGGGCGCTCAGCCCCCTAGCCTATAACGTAACCTAACCTAACCAAAAAATTTTAAAAACATTATTGAAAATTGTAAAAACAATATTAAAAATTGTAAAAATCTATCAACCACTTTTTGCAAAATCCACGAAATTCTAAACCACCTATGTATTTTTTTATGATATTTTTTTAAATAAATGTTCTTCGGCTAACATAGGTTAGGTTAGGTTATAGGTTAGGGGGCCGAGCGCTGCGCCCATATTGGAGATTATTTTTCTTAGGAAGCTACTTTTCTTAAGTAAATGTCCTGAAGCTACTTTGTCCTGAAGCTACTTTGTCCTGAAGCTACTTTGTCCAAAGCTACTTTGTCCGAAGCTACTTTGTCCAAGGTCCTAAGTTTCATATGGACAGTGAGTGTTACTCTACGACTTGTTTTATATGCTCTTTTCTTTTCTTACTTAAAAAAATTTATCAGCTTTCCCTCTTATAGATGTTGTCATCCTTGTTCGACAATAACATATAAAAATGATATTAAACAATCATAAAAGTTTTAGCTAAAATTTGCAACCATTTAAAAAGTACATTTATTGTAAAATCTTTAAGATGGCAAGGAGGAGAAATCACATCTGCTCGAAGTCGGTTCGATGCTAGGCTCAAATTTCGGCACAACACCGCGTCACAACTAAAGATATTAAAATTGTTCCTATTTCTTTTAAGTCAGGTGCATGACATCAATATTTAGGGCAAAAAAATGCCTTGGCCCAGAACAGGTTCAACTTATTGCCATGTACTAAATGTGCTTAGGACTAATAGCTAAAGATCGTGCAATCAAAGGGTTAATTGTATGTAGGATATTGCCGCGTTATCATGCACTTCATTAGGAAATTTATTTCAGAGATACACAAAAAAGACCCAGTGGTCTATCCCGACCTCGAGATATTTACATGAATCTTCATGCATGATTTTAAATCCATAGGATCATTCTAACAACGGACGTACACAGTCACACCTTAAATGTAGAAAGGCCTTGCTTTATAAGAATATTAAGCTAGCTGAGTCTAGAATTGGTGGAATTTGTTCCACTGGCAAGAAATTTGGGTTTTTTGATAACTTGTTTACCCCATCCCTTATCCTCCTTCCCCACTTTTGCTTTCATTACAAAATTCTTCCATCCAATCTTAACAACGCTACTTAATAATATAGCTCACCAAATTTAAACATGAGCTGACGTTAAAATCGGAAATACATATCATTCATTATGAAAATAACATATCCAAGTGCGTCTGTCGATAAAAAGAGAAAGACGCAGTCACTCATTTAGCTCTATATTTTAAATTTTAAGTATAAAAATATCGTTTTCGGCTATTCCTTGTCCGATTTAGGCTTTTAATTATATCCTGTCCGAGACAAATTTAGATCCGTTGACTAATCAAAAATCGTTTCAGTTAGAGGTGTACCCAACGTCTCATTTTATTGCTACCCAAAGTCTTATAACTACGTTGCAATTATATAAGAAACCCTAATTTAAGTTTAACAAAAGGAGTATACTACACATTTAAATCACGCCCCCAATGCGTGGTTTAGTTTGGCACTAGTTTGTTAGCAACCCTAGAATTATCTTGAATCTTATTTTATTGTCTACTCATTATGTACACTCTTTAGGCCAGTTTTTCCTTAATTAGTATCCTTGTATAAAATAGGTGTGTCTGTCTGTGTGTGTGTGTGTAGCCGCTGGACCGAATGGGTTCTTCTTTACTTTTTAATTTAACTTCCTTAACCAGTTAGGGAGTTGAATCCATTTTTATAGAAGCAGAAATATAATCTATGATTATGGTTTGGACCCTCTTAAACTGTAATCTACCCTTCCACTTTCCCCTCTCTTGGTGAAGATATCTTCAACACCGATACGATTTTTGAAATGTAAGATTCCACTTTCCCCTCTCTTGGTGAAGATATCTTCAACGCCGATACGATTTTTTAAATGTAAGATTCTACTTTCCCTTCTCTTGGTGAAGATATCTTCAACGCCGATACGATTTTTGAAATGTAAGATTCCACTTTCCCCTCTCTTGGTGAAGATATCTTCAACGCCGATACGATTTTTGAAATTTAAGATTCCACTTTTGCCTCTCTTGGTGAAGATATCTTCAACAAGAGAGACTAAAGTGGAATCTTATATTTCAAAATTCGTATCGGCGTTGAAGATATCTTCACCAAGAGAGGGGAAAGTGGAAGGGTAGATTACAGTTTTAGAGGGTCCAAACCATAATCATAGATTATATTTCTGCTTCTATAAAAATGGATTCAACTCCCTAACTGTTAACAGATGTACAATCTGGAACCTTCTTTTGCCATTTATCATTGACCTCTTGAATAGCAGACAACAAAAATACATTTAACTTTACTTTCTTTGCTAAGCTGTTAAAAACTTAAACTGCTGTAAAAGAAATAATGGTTTTTCAACTATTTGGGATACTTTTCTAAAAGGCAATTGCCTTTGAAAATATTTTATCTCGTATTCCCACCCCCTCCCACAAATATAGTGACATAAAATTACATGCTCGTGTCATCTTAATCAGGAATCTTAAGGGATAAGACAATGTTCCACTATTTATTGCATATCTCCAATTTTTTAAACAGAAAGACCCCAAAACTATCAATCAAACCATCAAAACAATGTATTATTTTGGGTCCAGAATAATTTATACCCCCTTCATCCTGATTATTTGGTTTTAAAAATGGCGTTTCGCATGAAGATTAGGCACAACTGAGGATTTTTAACAAATAAATAAAGCGTTTCTACTCTACTTTTTAAAAATAACTATCTGAGCTCCTTAACTATGGATGTTCTTATTCTAGTTGTTATCTAGTATAGGATCTTAATGTTTCCAAGGTGCAAGGTTTCATAAGCAAAATTTCATCCACTTTAAATGGGTTAATTACCCCCCTCCCCTATGTAATTTTTTTTTAAATATAGAAAGTCAACAACGTTACATTCACAAAGTACAACATAAAAACGTTACCATTTTAGTAATTATTTAGATGTTAATATTGATTTCTGAAAGGGTTGGAGTTTCTAGATACAATTTACCCACGCATAGTTGTTTTCTTCCTGAAACCTTTAAAAAGCTTTAATGCTTCATTGTAAAGAAGAAAATCTGTGCAAAATTCGTTGTTAGGGGGGGGGGCATTCCTTATCCCATCCTTCCCCTCCCCCTAGAGTTCCTTGCTGTATACGCTAGTATCTACTCTTTTCTGATAATGATATTTTTAAAGTACAGTATGACCCTCGAAAAAGTATTTTTTAGCATCTGCAGCCCTTATTTCTCAATGAATTATTAAAAAATGTATATGTCCTTGTTCTCTATAGAATTCCACATAAGTAGATATAAAAATTTTAATTTTAACTCCATTAACTCCGGAGATTTTTAGAGCTAAAGTTTTGAAAAAGTGACTGAGAAAAAGAATTTTTTTTTTGTTTTTGGATGGTTATATTATGTTTTTCTGGCAACTGAGTTATAATACAAAAAGAAAAACAAGTTAACTAATTATTTCCTTTTTTTTCCACCAAAAAATATCCATTTTATATGGCAAAAAATACTACTGAATAAATTGATTATTTGCAAATTTTAGGTTATTTATTTACCCTTATTTATGAAAAGGATTAATTATGACAGTTGCTCCGCCCCCTTTTCTGACATCTCAATCATTTAATAGGGGGTTAATTAAGTTTTTTAGACTAAAAAATCATTATGTTCTAATTTTATTTTCTTTATAACTTTTTTGTTATTAAAGTTAGGATTATGAAACAAAAACAATTTTCCTGCTATATTCATAAAGATTTATTTTGTTTTTTAATCTAAAACAAATTTGCCTAATAAGTAAGTTTTTCAAAATATCATTAAACTAAAAAGACTCAATTAATATGTTTTAAAAAAATGCTTTTTACTCAAAGCCTAAATTTTTATTTCATTTTTGTATAAAGTTTCTGCTAGTAACAAAAATAAAAGGACTTCTACCTTAATTTTGCTAAAGAAAGTCGTTTCATGTTAAAGTTACTTTTTCCTCAGTCACTTTTTCAAAACTTTAGCTCTAAAAATCTCCGGTGTTAATGGAGGTAAAAAAAATATTTTTATATTTACATATGTGGAAATATATAGAGAACAAGGACATGTACATTTTTTAATAATTCATTGAGAAATAAGGGCTGCAGATGCTAAAAAATACTTTTTTGAGGGTCATATTGTATAATAGCACTAAAAATTATTGTAAGGGGGGGGGGTTGTATAATAGCAGAAATAGGAAATTGATGGTTTTCATTTTAAACATCTTATGATGCAATAGCGTACTATGATAAAACAGTAAATAATAAATACACACATTTTAATTTTAAATATGTTGCATTTGTCAAAAGTAAAATAAAAAAATTTCAAAACTTGGTTCTTGTACGTCTGTCTGACATCTAATAAAGTTAAGAATATGTAAGTTTAATCAGGGCTAGAAATCTATTTGAATTTTGCTATATCTTTTGGTAATCAAATGAAATTGGAACTATAAACAAACTTTTTGAGAAGAAAAAATATTACTGTTGATTATTTTAGATTTAATTATATGTTGTTTCGTATAGGTAAAACCTCTCCCCCTCCCCTGAAAAAGATGAAGGAAGGGGTTTTCTAGGGTTAATAATGTACTTTCCAGTATGGCTTCGAACCGCAGGATAAGAACCGGTTCTGGGCCGTACTGAGAAATCATGTATTGTTTCGTATTATTGACAATTTTCTAGGAAACTAATTTAAAATCATAAAATTAATATCTGCTTTGTTTGCTTTAGTCTTTGACCTCTCAGGGCCAACAAAACTGGGTATAATCCTATAATTTTTCATTTTTCTATCCGCGGATAGCTGTCTATAATACAATGCGATTAATAACTATTCTATATTTGTTAAGCTGTCCTGATATGGATTTCTTTATTCCTCGTTTTTGTAAAGATACATCTAAAATGTGTAATCCTATAAATTTGTCGGTGTACATTCACTTCCGCACATGTATCACATTGTCAGATTACAATAAACGCATATTAATACAACAGCACACACGTCAGTCAGTCTGTTACGTTATAAGAATATTTTTCTCGTATTCATTCAAATCCGGTGGATAGGAACCGGTTCTCATCCATACGAAAAAACTTTGTCTAGCATCGTATTATATCCAGCTCTCTACGAATATAAAAATGTACAATTATAAGATTAAAAGCAGTTTTTTTAGCCGGTGCCTTCAGCACCTCGGGGCTAAAAAAAACTAGTTTTATTCTTATAAGTGTACATTCTATATCCGCGAAAGCCGTTTATAATACGATGCGAGAAATAACTATTATCGCATCGGCTATTATTTTTACTTTAAGAGTATCCAGAATACAAATTACTTGGTCCGTCGGTCTGTCATTTGTGCCATCTTTTCTTATTTAGGGAAACTGAATATCTGTTCTATAACTCTCTTCATAGACGTCCAGGGGGGGGGGGAAGTGGGGATTATCCCCCCCCTCCCCATAAACGAATTGGAGGGTGCCGTAGGCACCAACAAATTTTTCAATTTACCCCCCCATTTAAAATTTACCCCTACCCCGGTGGTGCCGTAGGCACCTCCAACCATTTAGTAGGGGGTATTTATCCCCCCTAAACAATTTTGGGGGGGTAAATACCCCCCCAAAAACGAATTACCCCCCCTCCAAAAAAAAAAGCTTGGACGCTCCTGACTCACCTTGTCCGTTTGTCCATCCGAGATTTTTTTGGTGCTTCGCTACTTCATCCTTGTTTCATATCAGGGATCTAAAGGGATAAGACAAAGGCCGATAAATTTATGTACATTTCCAATGACGATACAAAAAATTACTCCTTCTGCAGATTAGAATTATTGGTTGAATTGTTTTGACACTCAACTTTATGAACAAACAAATCAAAATTGATTAAAAGTCCCCCAAAGTTGTTAAGCCAACGAATTAATAAACGTTATAATAAAGCATTGTTGACTAGTGTAATAAACAGGACACACATAAAACTGTCCCTAATTTGTATTAATTTTGAGGAACAAGGCTCCAGTGACGTCATATTTTTCTTTCCCGAAAAAGGGAAGGGGGGAAGAAAATCTCTTCAAAAGAGATGGGGAAAACCCCCTTTTTTCCCATCTCTTTTTTCTTCCCCCCTTCCCTTTTTTTCTTTCCCCCTTCCCTTTTTCGGGAAAGAAAAATATGACGTAACTGGAGTCTTGTTCCTCAAAATTAATATAAATTCGGGACAGTTTTCTGTGTGTCAATAAACAGCCCAATGTCCACTTCCTTCATAGGGTGAATTCTTACAAAAACTTTTTTGGCTCACTGCCTCACTAATATAATGAGGCAAAATTATCCCCTTTAAATTTTTAGCGAGCCTAACTAATTTTAGTGAGGCAAAGAATTTTTATGAGGCAAAAGTTTTTTTAAGAATCTACCTCTGGTTTCCAATAGTGTCTTTTAGCGACAATGAAACAATTGTGTGTATGTGTTAATTCGTCCTAATTTGAATTGGTTTAGTCAACAAGTAAAAAAAGTACGATCAATTAAGGTGTGTTAAAAATACAAAACTCGTTTACGCAATATTTCTATAACATATTAAGTGATAGGATGTCTGTAGGTGTCTACGCTTGAAGCAATAAGTTTCCAGAAGGTTTAAAGCTATTGTTAACTCAAAATTTAAAAATAAAAGACATTAAGAGTAAAAACATTTCTTTGTACCGTGGTTCTTGTCTAAAGAAAAAGAGTTTTGGAAAATGGTTTGTTGTATTAATGTCTTCTGGTGGAGCTTATTTATCCTATTGTAATTAAGTGACAATTTTATGTTTATTAGAGTTGTTATACACATTGTTTTCAATGAATATACACAATATTCAAAATATAATGCCCCAAAAAAATGCATCAAGAACTTACATGGCTTTTGTTTAAATTGCATTTTCAATGAGTTTTAGTTTTGAAGTACGTATTTATAAATACTAATAAAACAAGGATGACAACAACTATAATTACTAAGCTCTATAATCATTCGGTAGGACAAACGAACCTGAAACCTGAGTGTCATAAGTAAATAGGCAGATTACTAATTTTTAAGTCTAAAAAAAGTTTATGAATCATAATAGCTCTTACTTAAAACTTCATTTTTAAAAAGGTATTAGTTTTCATTGGTTTAGATGTTGTTTTGAAGCATGGGTTGGGTAAGTCTCTAAAAGTAATTTATTTAATAAGTAAGGATTGTGTAATCAGAAGTGAAGAATAAAACAGTTATAGAGTTGCTTCGCATCTTTAAAAGAATCGGGTATAGTCCCTTTCGTAACATCGCACCTTATGGGGCGATTCTTCGTATTTTTTATTGTAGCTTTTCTCCTTTTTCTAGCCTATGCGGGGGGCTCTAACCCTTCGGGGCCAATAACCTATAAAAAGCCATTTTAAAAATACGACGAATCGCCCCTTAGGGGGCGATGTTACAAAAGGGACTATTCCCAAAAATTCCCCTAGAACCACCCTACACAAACAACCTTCCCCTTATCCACAGTGAACCACTTTAATTTCCCCAAAGACCCCTTTAAAAAACCCCACGAGTGAAGGGATAAGACAATGGATGATAAATTCTCCATCAAATTTTGAATTTGGTAGCTGGTAAACATTTGAGGGATGTGGTTTAATTAAACGTCATTAACCTAGACCTCCCTGTAACTCCCCCCCCCCCCCTCCCAGTAAAGAATCCCTGCTTAAAAAAAGATCCCCCACCCCCACCATCATCCCCTGGCGGGTGCAGTGTGTAAAAATTTCCCCCAAGTGGTTGAGTACGGTCCAAATAACAAAATTAATGACGTTTCTAAATTAATGTTAAACATAAAAACTATTTTAATTTACAACTTTAAAAATATTCATAATTTGATGTTATGAGCATATTTAATAGTAGGATATTTTAACGCAAAATGTACATTTTAAACCATTTTTGTATAAAAGATATTGCCCTTTTTTAGTTTAGTTTTTTAAAATCTTTTTAACAATTGATTATCTATTCTATAACTAAATTTGATTGTATGTACTTCCAAAATGATGTTTGCGGGTTGTATGAAAATTGAATCTATAGTATTTTTAATAAAACTTCCGAGAGTAAAATTTACATATTTTATAACCTACTTAATTTGACATTTTCTCGTATTCTTAAAATTCTTATATATATCAATTTTAGAATAGAATTTAATCATCAATTCCCTTCAACATTAGTACAAGTAACCTCAAATATAATGTAAATAAATATACTGTTTTTCTAATTTTATGAAATGAAAGGACACCATATTGCTTTCATCATCGCTTCTAGCAGCGGCTACGGCGACACATTTTATCAAAAAAGTTCTTAAAATTCAGCAAGGTTTTAAAAATGATAGCTAAAAGTTTTTTACTTATTATACTGCACATAAGTAGTTGAAAAAGTCTTATTTTTGTGGGTATGTATGTATTATAAGATCTCTAGAACTGCGGGACAAACAAATAATTACTCAATTATCCTATGGGATAAGCCCCTAGATGCTAAAACTAGAGATAATGCTATTGCATCTCAAATATTTACTTTGAAGATCCAATGTCAGAGAGGAAGGGACAATTGATTTATTTATGATACTGGTACCCAAAGTTTTATAAACATTCTCTCTCTCATTCGTTGGCTCTAAAACTTTGGATACTTTTACTACTAAATTTAATTAGTTGGTTTTAACAGCCGAGTTCAAACTTTTCAACCAATGATTTTAGTCTTCAAAACATACTTGATTATTAATAATAATTATTTTAATAAATATCTTTGTGTAGAAATTAATAATTTTTTGCTAATTTATGAATTTAGTTGTTTTATAAGCGCGCAAGGACGTAATATTTTGGTATAGCCATAGATAGATAGATAGAACATCCACTGCAGTCCAATTCAACGCACTCAGGGCTTTTCCTTCCTTGTACCGGTTCCTAAACTCACTAAAACACAGAACTTTACAGTCCAATAGTCAGTTATTGAGGTGTTATTCCCTAATATGGAAGGGCGAAGGAAATCCCCTCTTTAGTTTCTCATTTCTTTCTTTCTTTCCTTCAGTTTTGTGATAGCTATGGTCAGGAAAGGACGTTAGATTATGTGAATTTTTTTTTGTGTAGCATAGCTTTTATTTTAGAAAATTTATGTTAGAATATATGAAAAATACAATAGAGTGATTATTAAGTGATCATTTTGAAAAAGTTATCTTAAAAAATTTTATTTGTAAAAAATTCTAATAGGTAAGTTTTTATTAAGGATATTAAATATCTATTTCTACATAGAAAAAAATAATGGATACGCCCCTTGCACTTAGGGGCTCTGTATTCGAAAGGACAGTGCAGTGAGATAATAGAAAAATAGCTTAAGAACATCCCAAGACTTTCATCTGAAAATAAAATAGCCTAACACCACCACAAGACTTACTTAAAATAGAGAATCCAGTTGGTTCAGTAGTTACTGAGATCTTAAGCATTGGACAAATACCCCTTACTACTTTTTATAATAGGATATATACAATAAATATTAATAAAGAAGGCGAATGTTTGTCTGTATGTTAGTTACTTTAAATCTCTAAAATAGTTTGATTAAGAGATGCAGTATCAATGGGGTTAAAAAAAAAAAGAGGAAATGACGTTTATATTATCGAAATAACGTTATTTTAGTGATATAACAATTGTACGAAATTTTGAGAGTGCTTCCTTAAGATCCAAGCAATCCTTGTCTTTTCGTTTAATAGTTATTGTCTTCAAATCACTATTTCTTGATTTTCCAAAGTACAATTCAATAATTCATGCAGACAAGTATAACAATATCCATAAGTTGAGTAGTACAATTAGAATAAATTATCAATTTCTATCATTCTATCATTGTCTGAAATAAAATGTAGAAACCAAGTTAAATAAGTATAACAATATCCATAAGTTGAGTCAATTAGAACAAATTCTCAATTTCTATCAATCTATCATTGTCTGAAATAAAATGTAGAATCCACTATCTATAGGGATAAGACAATAGACTATAAATGGATGTATGCCCCCTTATTGCGATAAATGAAAATATCCATTCTGTAGATTACATCAATAAATTTAAAAATCATGATTTCAAAAAAGAATTATAATCAAAAGTAGTAAGATATTTGTGTCTCAAGCTAAAGATCTCGGAAAAAACTGTACCGTATAGAATTTACTTTTTAGAGACGCTTTTAAATGTCTTGAGGTGGTTTTAGGCTATTTCCTGACCTCCTCTAGAGGCTAGGGTCGAAGCAACTAGTTAATTATAAAGAAGTAACGCCATTAGAAACATGAAAAATAAAAATTGTAAAAAATTTCCTCGTCGTATAGTCATGCTTCAGTGGGTTAAGGTCCAGGAACATAGGGATATGACAATGGAAAATAAATTAATTCTTCCTCAAATTGGTTATAGAAGCCAAGAACTACAGGAATAAAACAACGTAATATTGACAAATCTTTCCACGACTCATAAAAAAGATATGTAGTTTTTAGCTTTAAGATAAAAGATACTAAACCTAATTATGTCATTCATTTTAGGGACTCCTAGGTCCCATTATGGTTTCAGTCTATTTTGTTTCATGTTTTAGGCTATAGTTTTGTCATCTCCCTACCCCGTCAAATACAAAACTTCTATATGCTAGGAGCGCATCCGTTTATATATGTGAAAATTACTAGTTTTTTATCCTTTATTTTGTTATCCTTGCACCCCTGAAGTAAACGTCCAGTTGTTTTAGATACAGATAAAGATTCATTCAAAATATCTCACAGCCAAAATCCAGTTATTAAAAACGGTTTATATCGGCTAATGCTTAGATAGTTAGTAGAACAATAGTATTTATAAATGTATTAATAATGTTGTTTAAAAAAGTTTATCAAAGCCCCACATGGTTGATGCTTTATTTTTCGAAGTTGAATATATTTTTATATTTTGCCAATATACCTGTAATATTTATTTAATATAAATGGGTGGTGGCTGGATAAGTAAATAGAAGATTAACCATTACTCTTCCTCACCCCCCCCCCCCCTCTCTCTACACATTTTCCATAGGGGGAGGTAGTTGTCCCCTCACAAAAAAATATTTTTATACTTTTATCAACAAATCTTCGAAACCCTGCCCAAACAAAATTGAACTCCCTTTTATACTTTATACTTCAATTCATTATTGATTTGAGCGGAAGAATAATTTTTCATTCAATGTCTATCTCTGTATCCCTCTAATTATAGATATATAAATTAAGGTGTGTTTTCACTTCCTCATATTATCACATCCGCATAAAAGTGTTTTATATCCTAAAAAAAGACCAAGAAGGGAGGGGATAATGGACTAAATATTACACTGAAACCCATGCAGATTTTTATTGTGGTTACTCATATTAATTCTTGATAGGTAAGTTTTCAACAGCAGTACCCCTACTTTTCAAACAATATTTCTGAGCTACTAAAGAGGTAATTTATCGTTCATTGTCTTATCTCTCAAGATATTTTAAGCAATGAATTAGAAGGGGTATTTACCAGATTGAGTATGAAAGTTGAAAAGAAAAGTTTGTGCTATTGTGCTGACGATTTTTATTGTGAAACATGTGCGGAAGTGAATGCATACCATAAATTAAACAGAAAATAAGCTTGTTCCTTCCTTTTACTTTTTCATATACTAAAAGGATAAAAGGCAATAATAGAAAGCTGGAAAATTTATATTCGAATTAAAAGACTTTACTGTTAGGTTTACAATTTTTAGGAAAGCTCCATATTGGTTCTTAGCAGGTTCTAGGCCATATTGTGGGCCGAGACTGATTCACCTCAAGAAAAAAAAAGATTACCAAACCCCCTCCACTAAAAAAAAACTTTTTATTCGTCTGATAACAAAGCCGTGCTGTCATTGTTATCAACCGTCTAAGTTTAGAAAATTTACTTTATTTTTTACGTGTGCAAAAGTAAGCAATAAAAGGAAAAATAAAAAAAATAAAAGTTTTAGAAATAAAGAAAATTATAAAATTCATGACTTTTAATATTTGGGTTTTGGACTTTAAGGAGCCAAACAAGGAGAACATTGTACATAGTCAATATCTTTTTTTTACTGCAAGCGGCTACGCCCCTAGATACCCCAGAAACACTTGAGAAATGGTGTGGGAAAGAAGTCGACCTCGCTTTTGATTTTAGTTTTTAAAAGAATAAGAAAGTAAAATATTTTGAGCGGGGGTCTTTTTTCCATCTCTCCAATAAAACTGTTTACTGTTTTACTATGAAGAACCCCCGCATTGGTTCAGCGGTTAGTGACTGTTTTCAAGAACACATTTGTTTATGTGAGCGTTTCAGACATAAAAATGAAGGTTCTTATAGAGTAGCTTCACTTCTATAAATGGTTTTTTTTTGCATTTAGATAAACTTTGACATTTTATAAAATTAACCATTTAACCATTTTAGACTGACCGACAAAAAAGTAAATTTAAGAATAGTTATGTTATATTCTCGAAAATGCTTTCATTGCATTTTACTGTCACGCAATGAGAACCATTTTTTCTACAAGATATCCTTATTTTGATTATCTTTTTAAGTCATTTTCATTCTAGACCATCAATCGAATCCATCAATTTAAGATATTTATTTTAATATAACAAAGCAATTCATAGAACAAAATCCTATGTCAGACATATAATATAATAGTTTTAAAAGTACCCAAAGTTGATGGGCCAATAAATAAGGAAATGTTTATTTTTTATCTTTGGGGACTAGTGTAATAAACAGCCATTTTCCCCTCTCTCTCTGGGAATAAGCAGTTTCTGCTGTTGTAATAATATGCGATTATGTGGATTGGATAAATTGATACATATACGGAAGTGAATGCACACTTCCTGGTATAGATTACTTGCATATCTTTCATGGTGCATTAGGCAATGGTGTAAAAAGCCAGGGATTTTAAGGGATAAGACGATGTACAATAAATTGATATAATGATGATTACCCCTTCTGTAGATTAAAATAATTGGTTAAAAAGTTTGGGCACTACTAGCTTAAATTCAACCAATTAAAATTTAATAAAAGTATCCAATATTTTTAAAACATGAAAAATGTGTTTATTAAAACTTCAGGTACCAGGTACTTCCTCCCTGGTATAAATGAGGCAGCTGAATGGTGGCACCCGAAAAAGGATTTTAATTGGCTATAAATTTGAACACAATATTTGGGTTATGCGAGCTTGATTCAGGGAAGTGAATGGGATATAGAATACAACGTACATAAAAGCGAAGCTCCAACATATCAGACAGTCGGACAAACAAACATTTAGATCTAAAAATTGTCTAAAATTCAAGATGCCTTATTTTTTTACCTATTACGTTATTTCTAACTAGCGGCTACGCCCCTAGAGGCCTCTAGTGGCACTACAAATGTTTTTTTTTGTAAAAATTGCTATTTTGCGTTTAACGTTTATTTTTCGTTGAACTCTCTTTCTAAAATCGAGAAATTTAAAAAAAAAATTTATTTCTCTAGGGAGGGTGGTGGTACCCTCCCCCAAAATAGTTATAAACCTTCCCGGGACATATGAGAATCTACCCTGTTAAGGAGAACCCGATCGGTTCAGCGTTTAGCGAGATCCTTCGGTACAAACACACAAACAACCTGTATAAGTATATGCTAGGATTTGCCATTTTTACAATTTAGTTCATAGAACAAATTCAATGAATTCAATGTTTACAGATTTTGTAATCCTTATACTAAAGTAACAGGATGTCTGTGTGTGTATCTGTGTGTCTGTACCGAAGGATCTCGCTAACCGCTGAACCGATTGGGTTCTCCTTAACAGGGTAGATTCTCATATGTCCCGGGAAGGTTTTTAACTATTTTGGGGAAGGGTACCACCACCCTCCCAAGAGAAATCACAATAAAATAAAAAATATTAAATATTTCCGCCGCATAGTGTCGCTAGCATAGTCGCCCTACATAGTCGGGCTGCGTAGACGCATGAATTTAACAATTAATGATAACATAGACAAGTTATTTCTCAAATTAGATATTTAAAATAAAAAAAAAACATTTAAAGGCCACTAGAGGCCTCTAAGGGCGTAGCCGCTAGTATTTATTATAGAGTTCCTACGTTTTACGCATTATACCTAAGTATTAGAGAATCATCGGGCAAGGTTTAGACAATTCGAGCTTCTTTATTATAAACGTTACAAAAATTTGCAGAAATGATAGAACATACATACATACATTCTATAATGTTTCGTTAAATTTATGTCGACATGTAAATAATATAAATTGAAGTAAAATAGGAATTCTAAGCGCTTTTATTTCATTATGGACCCATACATTTCAATAATAGGAGTCTTACTTACACCAATAGGTGTATTAACCTAGATGGACTGTCAGCCACAATAATCCGCCAAACGTAACAAGGAATTTGTAGCAGACGAATATTTTGTAATAGAAACGTACAGATCCTAGACTGAATGACAGATCAACATATCTAACAAACGTCCGACCGACTAACTAGGTGATGCAGCTGGCTAAAATAACGATACCTCCCATCCACCCCCTTTACTTCATCCCCTTTTCTCCTACTGGATGAACGAACTGACCAATTAATGAGTTATATGTTAGCAAGCTAAATTGACGACAAATTTTCCCCTGTCAATTTATCCACGTATATTCTATATCCATTCTTATGGAATATCTGCTTTTATGGTTTTTAGAATACTTGTATCTATGAATGAACGAAGCTTGTATAATTATGTCAATATATGTAAAGCAGTAAAAATAACAAAATATCTATTACAAAATTTAGTAGGAATTTTTAATGTGAAATATGTCAGGGATTTAAAGGGATAAGACAATGCCCGTTAAATAGATGTACATCACCAAAGAAGACTCACAAAATTACCATTTCTCTAGATTACAAGTGGTTTAACGTTTGGACACTCAAATTGGAAAACCAATTATAACTTTAGGAACAAAATGTTACCTCCCTCCTTGGAAAAATGTACCATATTCAAAATATCAATGATGAAAATATCCATAAATGGAAAGCTGTTTTAGTTTACTTTTAACATATCGGCCAATCAAAAATCGTTGTTCATGAAAATGATTTTTTATGAAATACGTCGTAGCTCAGTGGTAACGCACTGAGTTAATGTTGTGAGAATTCGAGTTCAAGTCCCCTTGTGGCAACTCGAATTTCTCAGTCGCATTTTATTCACGCAACTTCCCCTTGGTTGTGTAAGAAGGGTAATAATTGGGTAGTTTGGATACTTAATAGTCAAGTACATAATATCAGTACAACCCTTACCCAAGCTCCTCTGTGGAGAGCGTCATTCATTACGGTGACTTAATTTGGGACACCTGCAATACTCGTAGAGGGTGAGTAAAAAAGAGTAGATCCCTTGAGACAGCAGTTCAAGTACTAGTACTTGAGCGTGGACCTTGAGCTGGCCCTGGTGCTAGCATACAAAAGTGTCTCGTCCTACTCCATGACTACTTAGGTCCAAACACTAATAAACTATGGCTACACACACACAGTAATGAATTATTTGGGAGAAAGGGACATTGGATTGTAAATTACACTAGTACCCAAAGTTTATATCGACCTTATTCGTAGGCTCAAAAAGTTGGTACATTTTATAGATTTTGATTGTTGGATAGAAGTGTAAAACTTTTCAATAAATGACCTAAATTTATGTAAAGGGTAATTTTGTAAAGGGTAAATGGGGATGCATATAAATTTTTCCTATTTTGTCTTATCGCTTAAAATCCATGAATAGACATAGTATATTGCCCCTCAACAAATGAGACGGCAAATAGCATAAATAATGTTAAATAAATACGTTTTTTTGCTGGGTATATGTTTTATATGTTTATACTCTCATATTAAAGCTATAATCCAACAATACTTTTTATTTTAAGCTAACAAGCATAAATTTATACAAAGTAAAATAAAAGAAATAAGTAAAAGAATAAAGGGAGAACGAGCTGAATTTCTATTTTGCATATCAGCCAATAGCTTCAGAAATATTAACATAGCCAAGTCGCTAAAATGGGTAGAAAGCAATTTGCTAGCAGACGAAAAATACTTATACATTTATTGTATAATATGATAATAATTTTCGCTATCTTATAAAATTTAATCTTGAATAAAAGACATTGTTTTTGACTAGAGTTAAAAAGTCAATATTAGAATTAACTAAAATGTTAGATATAGGTTTTTAAATCAATAGTTAAAGTTACAAAAAAGAACGCTGTAAAAAATTTTAAAAAATAGCAAGGTTATACACTGAGGTCCATTGTGTTAAAGTACTCACCGACCGACACACCAACCAACTATCCAATTTTAGAGTAGCCTTGCTACTAAAAATAAATGGGTTATTTGTACATATAGATATGGTAGCATATAATAGTATTATATGTGTGAAATCCGAGTAAAAAAGGATATTTTCATATTTTGTTCCCATAAAACAACAAAAAATCACAATTTAAAAGGATAAAAAATCTATAAAAAAACAAACATTTACAATAATAAATTATTTGTTTTTATTGAATAAATAGAATCCGGAATAGTATGGTTGTAACATGTTTAAAATTAATTAAAAAGCAGCCTAACATGGACTTCATTACATTTTTAGCCCCAATTCATAGATACTCCCCATTTAAAATTATTCTTTATCTGCATGGGAATCAGCCATATCTTGCTCATTGGGATGTCCCTATGGTCTTAGCATGGCTTTAGAAATCTTGGGTAGTGTTGGCACATCGAGAAAAGGCTTAAATATTCATATTATACAAAAAGTTTAGAAATTATGAAATTTCTTTTACTTACAATATTACATTTTGGTTTATGGTTTACATTCGGCTATTGAAAATATGACGAAGCCCATATACACAACTTTTATAATACTTTTGATTCCTGTGACGTCATAAAAATGAGGGAGATGAGAGGAGAAGTGGGAAAGAAAACCCCTAAAAAAGAGATGGAGTATTTTTCATTTTTATGACGTCACAGGAATCAAAAGTGGTGCAGATTGGGCTTCGTCGAAATTATCGAAGGTCCGGGCCAACAAAATAGGGATTAATCCTACAACTTACATTTCATTTTTTTATGGGAAGTTTTATATTACGATACATGATTTTTAAAGTATGGCCAAGAAGAGGGGTTAATCCAGCAGAAATTAATTATCTTTTTACACTTGCAACTTGATGTAAAAAATCCTTGGACATTCGGATATATTGACATACACAAAGAAATGTGTGTATGTGTGTGTGTGTGTGTGTTTGTGTGTGTGAGTGACGTGTGTATGTGTGCGTATGTGCGCCTAATCCTTTAGATAAAAGGCTTTGTTGAGTTCCGTGCTTCAAATAGGGCGCTTAAAAACGCAGTTTTCAAAGGAGCATTCACAATTATTCTAATAAATAAATTAAGGTATCATTTACCGAAATGTTGTCTGTCTTTTTGTATGCCCAGTAAGATCTCTTTAAAGGCCTCATTTGAAGAAACAAATTAAAAAATCTGATTTTGTGTTATAGCTCATATTAGTTGCTTAATATGACATTTTATATATGAAAAAAAATACTTCTAAGTTCTATTGCACATTACAAATCTGAAAACTTGTCCCAAAAAATGGCGCTAAAACGCATTTAATGCACTCATACATATTAGCCTGTCTCAAAGATTTTCTTTTTTCATTTCATAATCCTATTATATAATTTATTTTTATTTTTCGTTTAGTACTTGCTAACCACTGAACCTATTAGGATACCTGTCTTAGGGAAGTTTCACATAAGTCTGGTGGTGGATTTAGGCTATTTCTCTATACCCTTCCCCTTAGAAAAAAGATTTATAGACGTTGAGGTCGCAGTCGCTTGTGACTAAATAGAATGAGATGAAAGCTTATCTTTCGAAATAATTAAATTAAAAATTCTTTTTCGTGAAAAAAAAGTTTAAATTGTTATCTTTTCTCTAGCAAAACTTATGTAGATTGAGAAAGTCTAATTGAAATAAAAAATTAATTTTTGTGACAGCCTAACCAACATACAATTGTAAAAGTAACACATGCCTTTATTCTTACAAATTGTCAGATGTATGTGCATTAATTTTACAGATATTGTCAATAAAACTCCGAGAATAATTTTTGGTATTTACCAAAAAGATTTAGACCATAAAATAGGATTAGCAACTGTCGGAGCTGATAAATTTATTCTTAATAAAATTTAAAGAACTAGCGGCTACGCCCCTAGAGGCCTCTAGTGGCACTTAAAATGTTTTTGTTTGTTAAAGTCTTTACGATAATTTTTTACTTAAGATACCTCTTTACTTGACGTTGAAGTCTCCCATAAATTTTTAAAAATTTCGATTTTTTGTCATTTCTCTTGGGAGGGTGGTGATACCCTCCCCCAAAATAGTTATAAACCTTCTCGGGACCCATGAAAATCTACCCTGTTAAGGAGAACCCGATCGGTTCAGCAGTTAGCGAGATCCTTCGGTACACAGACACACAAACATCCTGTTACTTTAGTATAAGGATAATATATTTTTACTTACGTTTTCGTGAGCAATATCTATAAACATGCATAGTTTAGAACCAGTTATAAACCGAACTGAAAACTCATGTGTTGTATCGTTTTATAGATTAATTTCTACGAAAAATAAAATAAAGATAGATAATAAATTTATCATCCGCGGGAAACTGTCCTGATATGATGCGATAATAGTTATTTCTTTCATCGTATTATAAACCGCTTTCCGCGGATATAGAATGTACAATTATAAGATTAAAACCAGTTTTTTTTTTAGCCCCGAGGTGCCGAAGGCACGGGCTAAAAACTGGTTTTAATCTTATGATTGTACATTTTTATATTCGTAGAAAGCTGTATATAATAAGATGCTAGACATAGTTTTTCGTATGGATGAGAACCGGTTCCTATCCATCGGATTCGAATGAATACGAGAAATAACAATTCTCAAATGACTCGTTGTAGTACGTGCTTTTTATTATAACTGTCAACGATAAAGGAAATCAAATGATCGATTTATTTCTGCTTTCCCATCTCAATTAGGAAAAAAGTATAAGTTCAATAATCTTCACGTGAAGAAAAAATACAAGGATGACAACATTTATAAAAGCACATCAGACAAATGGACAAACAAACGCTAAGGATCATAGAGTAGCAATTTCAATAACATCAAAAGGTAGATTTTAAAAGAAAATGTAGAAACGTACAAACTACCAGTGGCATGCACAGGGTTTTGCCAATTTAAATAGTTATTAAACTTAAGGTTCTCATTCCTACGACACCCCACTGTCAGGCCATTTAGAGAAATTACAAAAATGACAATAACTTACAAATTATTGGAGAAGGATAACTTATCTAAAGATAATATCATGACTATTTTTACTTATTGTTACTATCAAAGAAAAGAATACAATTTTTCGATTAAAATATTAGAGGATTTCTCTCAAAGTGCCTACTTGAGCATCTAACTCCGCTTACTTTGAAAACAAAATTAAAAATTATTTTTTTTATACCTAGTATTACACAATATAACTTCGTAGAATAAAGAATAGGGACCCCCCCCCCCCTTATATTTTATATTTTTTATAGGGGTAAGGGTAGGTGGCCAGTGGCAACTTTTGTGGCAAAGCATCAAATATTTTTATTAAAAGAAAAATATTAATATATTTTTACAAAAAATAGTTCTGTGTTCCCAATGAATTATAGTTACAAAATAAAATTTATTAACTTATCTTATTTCTTTTCTCATAGCCAAACTACTCTGAGATTAAGATTGCTGTTGTCCTGCGAGATCTTATATACCCCCCCCCCCCCACTCCCTTATTTTTAAGTTGAAAATAAGAGGGGTTAGTTTTTAGTTTGTTTGTTTATAACTTCAGGTCAGGTAAGGTTAGGGTATATTGGGTACTTGGTAGCCCATAATCGCTGGTATAAGCCCCACAGGGTTATGTTCCACATGGGGAAAAACTAAGCAAATTATTTTCAAATTAATTAACAATAATCGGGGTTTTCAGTTCTTGATAGTCACTTTGAGAAAATCTCCAAAACTCGTCCCCCATTCCTCAATTTAAGTCTTTTCCTCAAATTATAAAACTTTTGAAGCTTGTTATCTTAAGATTAATTCATATGGAAACTCTTTTACTTGTTTTTAACTATCAATAAATTCTGAGGTACATATGTGTGATCTTTGTAATAGTACTTTTACTAAAGAAATGTTTCAAAGTCTTTTTTACAAGATTTGTACAGACTTTTTTCTTTAAAAATAATTCTTATTTTTTTGTAGTAATTACTGCACTTCTTATGTATTTTATAGGGATCTTAAGGGATAAGGGCGATGAATTTAAATTACGACAAACAAAATTAAAATGATTGGAGAAAAATTTCTGTTAGTTTGAATAAACCAATCAAGAATTTATAAAAGTATCAAACGTATTAAAGCCATCCAATTATATTGTTGTAACGTGTCTATTTTTTTGTTATTCATTACTTCCTAAATTGCTATAAAAGTGTACCATAGAGATATATAAACTAAAGAGAGTAGTACAAATCTTGGAATATAATCCTCAAACATCGTATCTTAGATATGGTCCAGTGGTTAGGAATAACATTCGCCTCTGAGAAAATAGCGGGTTCAGCCCTGCAGGGGTCCTTCATTCATCCCTGGTAGAAACTTTTTAAAAAATTACTTTTACTATTGATTGATGTTAAGAAACGGAAAAATTGTTAATTCCTCTACTTATATTTGAACTAAATTAAAAAATGGACAGACAGTCAGTCAATGTGAAGAACACGGATTAGTACATCCAATAGAAGCGAAGCCTTTTAAATCTATAAATTAAACACAGACAGGCACGAATTGTTATAGAGTAGCTTCGCTTCTGAAAATACAAAGTAGCTGAACTTTCTATAAATCTTGTTTGAATTTGTTTGATTAATCATCATTTGCGTAGTTCTATTTATATATTCTATTCATTTCGTTAAAGCAGAGCATATCTGCAATTAGGGCCCTAAGATATACCTCTTAATTAAATCAATTTTCTATATTGACCTATCTTTGCAAGATGATTTCTGTAACAAAGGAATAACTTTGAAAGTGAAGGAACCATACATATTATTGCCAGAGAGTCTATATTGTTGAGCTTCGCTTTTATGGAATTATAATCCTTGTTTAAAAAGCGAATCTATTCCATAAACTAAATTGTTAGTATAACAATAAGTTTAGCTTACTGAAAATCGTCAGAGGGACCATATTAACATATTATGGATACAACTCGTATCTTATATTTGTAACATCTTTACACTCATCCTTCAACAAAAAAGTTTAAAAGTTTACACAGAAACTACTCTATAGTCATATTTTGCTCTCATTAAAGTCGTAAATTCTGCTTGACTTTAGTGAACTTTTTGATCCTTGTTAAATTGAGTGTATAGAGCTATATTTAGATTTTATGCTGTTTTAAAACTGGGTAATATATGCAAACGGGAATTTATAAATTAGTTTTTAAAAAGAATGCTGCTAGTTTTGAATTAGGAATATTTTTTTGAACGTTCCCTGTAAAATTAAATTAAATTAAAAATTTGGAAGGGGGGGGGGGGTTATTTTCCATTCCTGTGCCTAGCCCCTGCTTGCCCTGCGGTGCCATAACCCTGTGAGACTACCCCATACCAATAAAACCTAACTTGAGTTAAACCACTAATTCACGAAAAACTAACCCAACCACCCCCCCCCCCTGAGTTATTTTTTTTTCAAAATAAAGGGGATTATCAAAATAATATATAAGGGGACCATTAAAATATGTAATTCTAATTAAAACACTCATTTACCTATCCCTTTTTTCAAACTTTGGGTTTACACTTTTAATTCAAAGAACTTTCAGAATGAAATACATTAAAGAACAGAGAAAAATCAAATAGAAGTTAAACAAACCACTAGAATTTCATTGCCATTAATTGTTAATTTTTAAGCGTCTGGTTTTAGGCTATTTTTTCTGCCCACTCCCTCCTTGTCCTCTAAAGATGCTAGATATTAATATATAGTACCTAGCAAGTTATTTTTAATGAAACAAATATCTCGAAATTCTAAATAATTTATTCTATGAGCTTTTTCAAATTGTACGAAAATATTATTTCTAAAATTAGATTTGCGTATACCTATTCATTTATTTTTCTTAATTTCCTAACAAAAATCAAAATTCTAGTAGCAAAGCTACTTTGCAAGTTTTTATTTCGGTCTGTCTGTATATTTCTTTGAACGATCATAGTATACGTTGTTTACCAATACACAAAGACATAAAAGTTGTTACTTAAGTTCTCTTATTCATGGGCTTAATGACTTTAGGGACTTTTTAAATAATTCTTGATTGAATGCTACAAAATTTAACAATGTCAAAACTTTTACACTGATATTTTTTTCTAACGTATTATCATAAACATGTTTCTCGTATTCATTCGAATCCGGTGGATAGTAACCGGTTCTCATCCATACGAAAAAACTATATCTAGCATCGTATTATATCCAGCTTTCTACGAATATAAAAATGTACAATCATAAGATTAAAACCAGTTTTTTTAGCCCGTGCCATATCCGCGGAAAGCTGTTTATAATACGATGCGAGAAATAACTATTAAAAGCTTCGACAATTTTGGACATAATCGTTTTTTAATAACAGGTTTAAAAAGTCATTTATAGTAATGTTTGTACTTTATTTCCTTTCATTCATCAAATTAAACGACAATTGTTGAAATTTTACTTTTCTGGTGAAGATTCCTAAAAATATTAAAGTAATCTTTATGTAAAAGTAACAGTATGTCTGTGAGTCTGTTTGTCCGTCCGTCTGTATGTACCGAAGGATCTTGCTAACAGCTCAACCGTTATGGTTCCCCTTTACAGTGAAGCTTCTTACAGATCCAGTTTAGATTTATAACAGGGGATACATCCTCCCGCCCAACGTTCTCGTATTTGTTGGCTCAAAAACTTTGGGTACAAAATTGGTTCCAAACTAGTAGTGTTCTAATTTTTCAACCAATAATTCTAATCTATGTTATGTCTGTATAAAAGCGGAAATATTAAAAAATGGTATCCCTGGTTTTATCTATTGAAATGGTCACAAAGAAAAAATTCTTAGTATTCATGTGATGTAACAAAATTATTGGGTATAGTCCTTTCCATGACATCGCTCCATATGGGGCGATGATTTTCTATAGCTCCTTCAAGGAGCTATAGCATAGCCTCTTATCATATGGAGCGATGTGATAGCCCCTTTTAAGGAGCGTTCATATCGCCTCTTATGATAAGAGGCTATGCTATAGCTCCTTCATGGCCTCTTAATAGCTCCTTTAAAGGGGCGTTCATATCGCCTCTTATGATAAGAGGCTATGCTATAGCCCCATGATGGCTCCTTCATAGCCTCTCCATCGCCCCTCCGTAGTCCCTTACCTTAATTTATATAACAACCCACTTGATGGCCCCTACATCGCTCCTCCATCGCCCCTTCTCCAAATTTATATTACATTGTACTTTGATGGCCCCTACATCGCTCCTACATCGCCCCTTCATCGCTCCTACATCGCTCCTTCATCGCTCCTTCTCCAAATTTATATTAAATTGTACTGTGATGGCCCCTACATCGCTCCTACATCGCTCCTTCTCCAAATTTATATTAAATTGTACTGTGATGGCCCCTACATCGCTCCTACATCGCTCCTTCATCGCTCCTACATCGCCCCTTCATCGCTCCTTCTCCAAATTTATATTACATTGCAACTTGATGGCCCCTACATCGCTGCTACATCGCTCCTTCATCGCTCCTACATCGCCCCTCCATCGCTCCTACATCGCTCCTTCTCCAAATTTATATTAAATTGTACTGTGATGGCCCCTACATCGCTCCTACATCGCTCCTTCATCGCTCCTACATCGCCCCTTCATCGCTCCTTCTCCAAATTTATATTACATTGTACTTTGATGGCCCCTACATCGCCCCTCCATTGCCCCTCCATCGCTCCTACATCGCCCCTCCATTGCTCCTTCATCGCTCCTTCTCCAAATTTATATTACATTGTACTTTGATGGCTCCTACATCGCCCCTCCATCGCTCCTACATCGCCCCTCCATCGCTCCTACATCGCTCCTTCTCCAAATTTATATTAAATTGTACTGTGATGGCCCCTACATCGCTCCTACATCACTCCTACATCGCTCCTACATCGCTCCTTCATCGCTCCTACATCGCCCCTTCATCGCTCCTTCTCCAAATTTATATTACATTGTACTTTGATGGCCCCTACATCGCCCCTCCATCGCTCCTACATCGCTCCTTCATCGCTCCTTCTCCAAATTTATATTAAATTGTACTGTGATGGCCCCTACATCGCTCCTACATCGCTCCTTCATTGCTCCTACATCGCCCCTTCATCGCTCCTTCTCCAAATTTATATTACATTGCAACTTGATGGCCCCTACATCGCTCCTACATAGCTCCTCCATCGCTCCTCCATCGCTCCTTCATCGCTCCTACATCGCCCCTTCATCGCTCCTTCTCCAAATTTATATTACATTGCAACTTGATGGCCCCTACATCGCTCCTCCATCGCCCCTTAATAGCCCCTTACCTTAATTTATATAACAAAGCTCCTATATGGCCTCTCTATCGCCCCTTAATAGCCACTTAATTTAATTATATAACATTGCCCCTACATAGCCTCTCCATCGCCCCTTAATAGCCCCTTACCTAAATTTATATAACAAAGCTCCTATATAGCCTCTCCATCGCCCCTTAATAGCCCCTTACCTTAATTATGTAACATAGCCCCTACATAGCCTCTCAATCGCCCCTTAATAGCCTCTTACCTTAATTTATATAACATAGCCCCTATATAGCCTCTCCATCGCCCCTTAATAGCCCCTTACCCTAATCTATATAACATAGCCCCTACAAAGCCTCTCCATCGCCCCTTAATAGCCCCTTACCTTAATCTATATAACAAAGCTCCTACATAGCCTCTCCATCGCCCCATAATAGCCTCTTACCTTAATTATGTAACATAGCCCCTACATAGCCTCTCCATCGCCCCTTAATATCCCCTTACCTTAATTATATAACATAGCTCCTACATAGCCTCCCCATCGCCCCTTAATAGCCCCTTACCCGATTTTATATAACATAGCCCCTAAATAGCCTCTCCATCGCCCCTTAATAGCCCCTTACCTTAATTTATATAACATAGCCCCTACATAGCCTCTCCATCGCCCCTTAATAGTCCTTTACCTTAATTTATATAAAATAGCCCCTTTATAGCCTCTCCATCGCCCCTTAATAGCCCCTTACCTTAATTTATATAACATAGCCCTACATAGCCTCTCCATCGCCTCTTAATAGCCCCTTACCTTAATTTATATAGCATAGCCCCTACATAGCCTCTCCATCGCCCCTTAATAGCCTCTTACCTTAATTTATATAATCCTTACCTTAATATATATAACATAGCCCCTACATAGCCTCTCCATCGCCCCTAAATAGCCCCTTACCCTAATTTATATAACATAGCCCCTACATAGCCTCTCCATCGCCCCTTAATAGCTCCTTACCTTAATTTATATAGCATAGCCCCTACATAGCCTCTCCATCGCCCCTTAATAGCCCCTTACCTTAATTTATATAACATAGCCCTACATAGCCTCTCCATCGCCCCTTAATAGCCCCTTACCTTAATTTATATAGCATAGCCCCTACATAGCCTCTCCATCGCCCCTTAATAGCCTCTTACCTTAATTTATATAATCCTTACCTTAATATATATAACATAGCCCCTACATAGCCTCTCCATCGCCCCTAAATAGCCCCTTACCCTAATTTATATAACATAGCCCCTACATAGCCTCTCCATCGCCCCTTAATAGCCCCTTACCTTAATTTATATAACATAGCCTCTACATAGCCTCTCCATCGCCCCTTAATAGCCCCTTACCTTAATTTATATAACATAGCCCTACATAGCCTCTCCATCGCCCCTTAATAGCCCCTTACCTTAATTTATATAGCATAGCCCCTACATAGCCTCTCCATCGCCCCTTAATAGCCTCTTACCTTAATTTATATAATCCTTACCTTAATATATATAACATAGCCCCTACATAGCCTCTCCATCGCCCCTAAATAGCCCCTTACCCTAATTTATATAACATAGCCCCTACATAGCCTCTCCATCGCCCCTTAATAGCTCCTTACCTTAATTTATATAGCATAGCCCCTACATAGCCTCTCCATCGCCCCTTAATAGCCCCTTACCTTAATTTATATAACATAGCCCTACATAGCCTCTCCATCGCCCCTTAATAGCCCCTTACCTTAATTTATATAGCATAGCCCCTACATAGCCTCTCCATCGCCCCTTAATAGCCTCTTACCTTAATTTATATAATCCTTACCTTAATATATATAACATAGCCCCTACATAGCCTCTCCATCGCCCCTAAATAGCCCCTTACCCTAATTTATATAACATAGCCCCTACATAGCCTCTCCATCGCCCCTTAATAGCCCCTTACCTTAATTTATATAACATAGCCTCTACATAGCCTCTCCATCGCCCCTTAATAGCCCCTTACCTTAATTTATATAACATAGCCCTACATAGCCTCTCCATCGCCCCTTAATAGCCCCTTACCTTAATTTATATAGCATAGCCCCTACATAGCCTCTCCATCGCCCCTTAATAGCCTCTTACCTTAATTTATATAATCCTTACCTTAATATATATAACATAGCCCCTACATAGCCTCTCCATCGCCCCTGAATAGCCCCTTACCCTAATTTATATAACATAGCCCCTACATAGCCTCTCCATCGCCCCTTAATAGCTCCTTACTTTAATTTATATAACATAGCCCCTACATAGCCTCTCCATCGCCCCTTAATAGCCCCTTACCTTAATTTATATAACATAGCCTCTACATAGCCTCTCCATCGCCCCTTAATAGCCCCTTACCTTAATTTATATAACATAGCCCTACATAGCCTCTCCATCGCCCCTTAATAGCCCCTTACCTTAATTTATATAGCATAGCCCCTACATAGCCTCTCCATCGCCCCTTAATAGCCTCTTACCTTAATTTATATAATCCTTACCTTAATATATAACAAAGCCCCTACATAGCCTCTCCATCGCCCCTAATAGCCCCTTACCTTTATTTATATAACAAAGCTCCTACATAGCCTCTCCATTGCCCCTTAATAGTCCCTTACCTTAATTTATATAACATAGCTCCTACATAGCCTCTCCATCGCCCCTTAAAAGCCCATTACCTTAATTTATATAACATAGCCCCTACATAGCCTCTCCATCGCCCCTTACCTTAATTTATATAACATAGCCCCTACATAGCCTCTCCATCGCCCCTTAATAGCTCCTTACCTTAATTTATATAACATAGCCCCTACATAGCCTCTCCATCGCCCCTTAATAGCCCCTTACCTTAATTTATATAACATAGCCTCTACATAGCCTCTCCATCGCCCCTTAATAGCCCCTTACCTTAATTTATATAACATAGCCCTACATAGCCTCTCCATCGCCCCTTAATAGCCCCTTACCTTAATTTATATAGCATAGCCCCTACATAGCCTCTCCATCGCCCCTTAATAGCCTCTTACCTTAATTTATATAATCCTTACCTTAATATATAACAAAGCCCCTACATAGCCTCTCCATCGCCCCTAATAGCCCCTTACCTTTATTTATATAACAAAGCTCCTACATAGCCTCTCCATTGCCCCTTAATAGTCCCTTACCTTAATTTATATAACATAGCTCCTACATAGCCTCTCCATCGCCCCTTAAAAGCCCATTACCTTAATTTATATAACATAGCCCCTACATAGCCTCTCCATCGCCCCTTACCTTAATTTATATAACATAGCCCCTACATAGCCTCTCCATCGCCCCTTAATAGCTCCTTACCTTAATTTATATAACATAGCCCCTACATAGCCTCTCCATCGCCCCTTAATAGCCCCTTACCTTAATTTATATAACATAGCCTCTACATAGCCTCTCCATCGCCCCTTAATAGCCCCTTACCTTAATTTATATAACATAGCCCTACATAGCCTCTCCATCGCCCCTTAATAGCCCCTTACCTTAATTTATATAGCATAGCCCCTACATAGCCTCTCCATCGCCCCTTAATAGCCTCTTACCTTAATTTATATAATCCTTACCTTAATATATATAACATAGCCCCTACATAGCCTCTCCATCGCCCCTAAATAGCCCCTTACCCTAATTTATATAACATAGCCCCTACATAGCCTCTCCATCGCCCCTTAATAGCTCCTTACCTTAATTTATATAGCATAGCCCCTACATAGCCTCTCCATCGCCCCTTAATAGCCCCTTACCTTAATTTATATAACATAGCCCTACATAGCCTCTCCATCGCCCCTTAATAGCCCCTTACCTTAATTTATATAGCATAGCCCCTACATAGCCTCTCCATCGCCCCTTAATAGCCTCTTACCTTAATTTATATAATCCTTACCTTAATATATATAACATAGCCCCTACATAGCCTCTCCATCGCCCCTAAATAGCCCCTTACCCTAATTTATATAACATAGCCCCTACATAGCCTCTCCATCGCCCCTTACCTTAATTTATATAACATAGCCCCTACATAGCCTCTCCATCGCCCCTTAATAGCTCCTTACCTTAATTTATATAACATAGCCTCTACATAGCCTCTCCATCGCCCCTTAATAGCCCCTTATATCCTCCTTCAAAACAGTTATACACCTTCCCAGGATCTATTGGAAGCTACCCTATAAAGGAGAACCATATTGGTTCTGCAGTTAGCGATCTTCTTTGATACATACAGACAATGATCCTGTTACTTTTTATAAGGATTAAAAATAAAATGGCCTAAAGCCATCTCATTACCCATAGGAAGCTTCACTGTAAAGGAGAACCATGTCGGTTTAGTGGTTAGCAAGGTACAGACAGACATACATACAGACAAAGATCCTGTTACTTTATTATAAGGATTAAAATAAAATAGTTATTAACCTCCCCAGGACCTATGAGAAGCTACCCTATTAAGGAGAACGATCTCAGGACCTATAGGAATCTTCACTGTAAAGGAGAACCATATTGGTTCAGCGGTTAGCAAGATCCTTCGGTACAGACAGACATTCATACATACAGACAAAGATTCTGTTAATTTATTTTAAGAAATAGAGATAAAATTGTTATAAACCTTTCCAGGCCTAAAACCATCTCAGGACCTAATTTCTGCCGTTGACAACTCGAGTTAAGTTACTATATTATTTTTACAATGTTTAACTTATCTGTTATTATTGGCTGACGAAAAGTTTGGGCAAAAAAAAAATTTATTCTTCAATGAAATATCTCTCCAGTATAATTTTGCCAAGTGCTAATTTATTAAGAATAAAGTTTGCCACAAATTTACCAAAAAATCTCATTGTCATTTCGCCAGGGAGGATTAGGATAGTTCCCAAAGTGTTATAAGTTGGCTTATCCAAGAGTGCTGTCTAGTCTCCAAAGTTTTATAATACCGTTTTCTTATTCGTTAGATTAACAACCTTGGGGACTTTTTATTGTTTTGTGATTGTTTAGTTCATTAAGTTGAGTGTCTAAATGTTTCAACCACTAATTCTAAACTAAAGAAGGGGTAATTTTGTGAATCATCAATGGGAATAATTAATATATAAACATACATATATATACAGTGTTTTTTTTTATGAGAGCATTTTTGAAAGCAATTTTACCCTACTTATAGTTATCAGAATTTAATGATTAATGGCTTATTCTCTTCGTTTTTTATAACCATTAACAGAAAAGCAAAAAAATATTTCAGTTTTTATTTAAAAAGTACAGTAAATTCAAAATTTCAAAACATGGGTGTCAACATCTAAAATAGTTATTTCTCGCATCGTATTATAAACGGCTTTCCGCGGATATAGAAAGTACAATTATGAGATTAAAACTAGTTTTTTTAGCCCCGAGGTGCAGAAGGCACCGGCTAAAAAAACTGGGTTTAATCTTATGATTGTACATATCTATATTCGTAGAAAGCTGGATATAATACGATGCTAGACATAGTTTTTTCGTATGGATGAGAACCGGTTCCTATCCACCGGATTCAAATGAATACGAGAAATGGTTTTAGCGCATTTTTCTTATGCTCAAATCTTCTACCCTTTCCAAGAATGGAGGGAGTACATTGGGGGGCCAGTATTCCCTCCCTGGTTGAGATATGGCCTTCAAATTTCAAAATGTTCTAGTACATGTCACAAGTAGTATCTATATAAATTTTTAGCTCAATATCTCAACTTTGAAGCGTTTTGCAGCCATTCTTGCAAAGGTAGATTATAAGAAAAATGCACTAAAACCATTTTTAGATGTTGACACCTAAGTTTTAAATTTTTTAATTTACTGTACTTTTTGAATAAAAACTGAAATATTTTTTGCTTTTCTATTAAAGGTTATAAAAAAGAAGAGAATAAGCCATTAATCATTAAATTCTAATAACTATAAGTAAGGTAAAATTGCTTTCAAAAAAGTTCTCATAAAAAAACACACTGTATATATGTATATATATCATTTTATCGACAATCGTCTTATCCCTGTAGATCTCTGATTATCAGAGCATTTTTGAAATATTTGCTGCTTATTTTTTGGCTGCCTTTGGCAAAATAATTTTTTTTCATAAAAAATGTATACAAAATTATCGTATTAATTTGGTAAATATATCATTGCACTTGAATTATTTTTAAGTCACTAACGGCTAATCCCATAGATGACCCTAGGAGTACTTTAATGAATAGATGTGGTGGAGAGGGGGGGAGGGGGAAGGTTAAGAATTTAAGGGAAGTGATACCTTCCGGGGGCTGAAAGTGTTAGTCCCCTCCCCAAAATGAAAACTTTTCCTGCGAGTAAAATAAGCTTCAATGTAAAGGAGAAGCATATCGGTTCAGTTGATACTGATAAACATCCTGTTACTTTAATGTAAATATTAGTTTAAGGATAGTCTGTATAATCTCAGGGATAAAGGAAACATAAGGCAATTTTTACAATAGTCTCCAAAGTTTTATAATGAAGTTTTCTTATTCGTTGGCTCAAAACTTTGGGGACTTTTGTCATATTTTGGTTGTAGTGTTGCAATTTTCTGTATCGTTATTAGGGATGGATAAAAATTTATCGGCCATTGTCTTATTCCTTTAGATCCTTGGTATAATCAACTGAATAACAGTTCCAACAACAAAAATTAAGATATTGCTTCGCTTTTTATGGACAAATATCCTGTTATTTTATTATAAGGAAAAAAAATAAACTATCTTAAAATCATCTCAGTACTCAGCGGTTAGCAAGATCCTACGGTATAGACAGACAGACATACATCATATCGGTTTAGCAGCAAACGAGATCCTTTGCTACAGACAAAAAAAAACTTTGTATATCGACTAGCGGCTACGCCCCCAGCATCTATTGGCTCTGTATTCAAAGGGGAATGAATAAAAGCCTAAAGCCTTCCCAGGACTTAAAATAGAATAGCCTAAAACCATCCCTCGACTTAAAATAAAATAGCCTAAAGCCATTACAAGACAAATATTAAGCTTACCTGAAATAGAAAGCCCAATCTGTTTAGTAGTTATTGAGATCTTAAGTTTCAGAACAGAAAGTCTTACTAACGTGGACAAACACAGGATATTTCGGACAAATGTCGGAGTGGACATTATATAAGTAAAACGCAGAAGTGTCTATAATATCTTAAAAATTAGGTTTCAACAACATTTGTTTAGTTATTTCTACACAGGTTAGGTTAGGTTAAGATATAAATATACAAATAAGCCCCCTGCAGGGGTTAGGCATATAAAAAAACATATTTGACAGTTGTAAACAATGTGAGAAAAAAATATGTTTTAGTTTAATGAAATGTTCTATCTGTTTCAAACCTTTGCCTTTCGATAGAACTTACCTACTTTGGAAAACTGTTAGACTGATTTTAAAATTTCAGTCTGTGAGAAAAGATATTCAAGATTTTTTTTTGTTTTGAAAGATTTTTATCTTATAAATAAAATAAAAGACACTCCTGCGTTTTACATAAGCAATGTCCACTCCGACGATTGTCCCATTCCTAGGTTTGTCCACTCCAACGTTTGTTTATGTTTTACTACTTTATATAATAGGATAATATGTATTCTTCTTTTATATTTCTCTTTTCTTATTCACTTGCAGCTGCGCTCTTTTTAATGTAAGGAGGCAGAAAAATAGCCTAAACCAATTAGGGGCTTAAATCTGAAAATGAAAAAGCAAAAAACCATCCCATGACCTATGTGAAGCTTCCCTTAAATGGAGAATTTAGTCAGTTTATGAAATTTTTAAGCTTCAGACCAAAAAAAATACTTTTTTTGTTAAAAGAGAGACTTTTCTACAATTAGGGCTAGTCCTTTCGTCATTGCTCTTCTCATTAAGTTAAGCATGTGGTTTTCTCTGCTATTGTTAAAGATAGACTGTTGAGATTTTTAGTGAATATTCCCATGACATATGTATATCCAGTCTATAAATTATTTTGTCTGTCTCTCAATTATGCTTCAAAAGACTTAGGTTTCGTGATAATCTTTGAGTAATAGCATATTCTCTTAAAGTCTGCTCTATAACTTACTTTGTCTGTTTGTCCATTATATGATCCTTATTCAATATTCTATTTAACTAAAAAATTTCATTCTCTTAGTTTATTTTTTTTCTTTATTTCATTATGTTATTATATTATTTATATTTATTTTATTAATTCATTATATTTTCATTATAATTTTCCTTTTTAAATGCGAAACTTTTCTATAGTAAGGATTGGTTTGTCCGTACGTCCATTCGGTTAGACGACATTTTCTTTAATTTAGACATGTTATAAATATCCTATCGATTTCAAACTTTGCAGAATGATTTCTATAACAGTTGGGTACAATACTATATTCATTACTAGAAAGTATGTACGTCCATTTTTTTGTATAATATCATTGTCCCATTCATCTGGGTTTTGGAGTAATGTTTCTTAGGACAACAAGGTTTAGTATTATAATCAAATACTAAAAATAAAATTATGCCCTTTTACTATATTCTATACTAGCAGATTCGCCCCTAGCCTCAGGGGCTTTGCCCCAAGAGGCGATAAAATTTTTTTTTGGCGAAATTCGTAATAGGACCAAGAAAATCTTCAGCAAAAAAAAAATGGGGGGGGATTTTTTTGTTTTTGGGGGGGTTGGGGGTATCCCACCCCCCAAGAAAATAGCCTAAAACCACCACAGGACCAGTAGGTATATTCCCTGAATAGTAGAATATAATCGGTCCAGTGGTTACCGAGATCTTAAGGGACTGACAGACGGACAGACAGACGGACAGACAGACGGACAGACAGACAGACGGATGGACAGACATCATTCTACTTTGTATTATAGATTTACGCTAATTTTAACAAAATTTATGTTTGACCTCCTGATTTTAGAGCTTTGCTTTTGTGAATGTTGTTATCCTTGTTATCTTGCTTTTTTTTCCTTTTTCATAACCTATTATATAAAGTAGTAATCTTTTTTTTGTCTGTAGAAAAGCTAACCGCTGAACCTATATGGTTCTCCTTTACAGTGAAGCTTCTTTTAAGTTCATAGAGGGTTTATAATTATTTCGAGGGAGGGTATCTCCACCCTCCCAGAAAATTCACCCCAAGAAAAATATTACCCCATCCCCTCAAAAAATCTTTTTAACTTTTTAAAAGCAAAGCTTTTCTATATTAAGGATCAGTCCGTACGTCCGTAACGGTTAGCTATTTTCGTTAATTTAGGCATGTGATTCCTGTAGTAGAAAGGTACGATTTAGAAAGTCTATAATCATTATCAGAATATCCATACGTCCATTTTAAGCATACTAATTATTAACTTACAACAAATTTTTATGTATCAAAATTATCCGATTAATCTGATTTCTGGGATACTGATTCCTAGGACAACAAAATAGAATGTTATAAGCGAATCATATCTATAATCAAGTCCAAAAAATGTGAGTACGTCCTTAAGCATTTTCCTGCATGTAAGCAATTTCTCAATAAATTTACTTACAATTTTGTTTCGAATTTTAAATTTATGTTCTGACTATTCAGTTCTGACACTCTACATTATTAATGTTCATTAAAGGACGCCTGCAAGAAATAACACGCTTTAACTGCTAAAAGACTGCCACAAGAAGACCCAATACCCCAAATTATAAGCCTTCAGCTTCAATAACAAAAAAGTTCTAGGCATTTCAAAATAGCATTTTATGTACAATGGATTTTTTGAAAGATTTCCAATGCTCATAAAAGAAAAAACAATATTAAATTACGTTGCCTAGACATAAAATTATAACCTTATCTTTGTCAGAAACTTAGATTGCCTGTAACTGATTACATTTTTACAATAAAAACACCACATTTCATAGTCAAAATCTATGAAAAAAAATCGATTTAAATTGCATTTTTAAACGAAAATCATAGCGGAAACAAAGGGGTAAACTAATACAAGCTTAGCTGTGATTGGTTGTTAAGCTGATTCAGCCTTCTGATTGGCTACAGTACATTCGGTACAACGCAAGTAAAACTTATTTTTTTTTAATGATTTTGACTATAAAAATGGGTATTTTTATTGTAAAAATATAATTAGTTACTGGAAACCTAAATTTATGACAAAAATAAGCTTATAATTTTGTTTCTAGGCCACGTAGTTTAATTTTAAAGTTTTCAACATGAGCATTGCAATTCTTTCAAAATTTCCATTGTACATAAAATGTCATTTTAAAATGCCTAGAACTTTTTTGTTATAGAAGCTGAAGGCTTCAAATTTGGGGTATTTGGTCTACTTGTGGCAGTCTTTCAGCAGTTAAAGCGTGGTATTTCTTGCAGGCTTCCTTTAAACTTTTTTCTACCGTTTCAGAGCTTTGCTTTTATAAATGTTGTCATCCTTGTCATCCTTTTAAAACTTAAATTTAAAACTGTAGAGGGTCACATTCCTTCCTTACCTTAATGCCCTACCTTCTATAATGAAGGGGCAATACAATTACAGAGGCTGTACAGGAGCCATAAAGGGCTTATGTTATATAAATTAAGGTAAGGGGCGATGAAGAGGCTATGAAGGGGCTATGTTATATAAATTAAGGTAAGAGGCTATTAAGGGGCGATGGAGAGGCTATGTAGGGGCTATGTTATATAATTAAGGTAAGGGGCTATTAAGGGGCGATGGAGATGCTTTGTAGGGCCTATGTTATATAAATTAAGGTAAGAGGCTATTAAGGGGCGATGGAGAGGCTATGTAGGGGCTATGTTATATAAATTAGGGTAAGGGGCTATTTAGGGGCGATACAGAGGCTCTGTAGGGGCTATGTTAAATATATTATGGTAAGGATTATATAAATTAAGGTAAGAGGCTATTAAGGGGCGATGGAGAGGCTATGTAGGGGCTATGCTATATAAATTAAGGTAAGGGGCTATTAAGGGGCGATGGAGAGGCTATGTAGGGCTATGTTATATAAATTAAGGTAAGGGGCTATTAAGGGGCGATGGAGAGGCTATGTAGAGGCTATGTTATATAAATTAAGGTAAGGGGCTATTAAGGGGCGATGGAGAGGCTATGTAGGGGCTATGTTATATAAATTAAGGTAAGGAGCTATTAAGGGGCGATGGAGAGGCTATGTAGGGGCTATGTTATATAAATTAGGGTAAGGGGCTATTCAGGGGCGATGGAGAGGCTATGTAGGGGCTATGTTATATATATTAAGGTAAGGATTATATAAATTAAGGTAAGAGGCTATTAAGGGGCGATGGAGAGGCTATGTAGGGGCTATGCTATATAAATTAAGGTAAGGGGCTATTAAGGGGCGATGGAGAGGCTATGTAGGGCTATGTTATATAAATTAAGGTAAGGGGCTATTAAGGGGCGATGGAGAGGCTATGTAGAGGCTATGTTATATAAATTAAGGTAAGGGGCTATTAAGGGGCGATGGAGAGGCTATGTAGGGGCTATGTTATATAAATTAGGGTAAGGGGCTATTTAGGGGCGATGGAGAGGCTATGTAGGGGCTATGTTATATATATTAAGGTAAGGATTATATAAATTAAGGTAAGAGGCTATTAAGGGGCGATGGAGAGGCTATGTAGGGGCTATGCTATATAAATTAAGGTAAGGGGCTATTAAGGGGCGATGGAGAGGCTATGTAGGGCTATGTTATATAAATTAAGGTAAGGGGCTATTAAGGGGCGATGGAGAGGCTATGTAGGGGCTATGCTATATAAATTAAGGTAAGGAGCTATTAAGGGGCGATGGAGAGGCTATGTAGGGGCTATGTTATATAAATTAGGGTAAGGGGCTATTTAGGGGCGATGGAGAGGCTATGTAGGGGCTATGTTATATATATTAAGGTAAGGATTATATAAATTAAGGTAAGAGGCTATTAAGGGGCGATGGAGAGGCTATGTAGGGGCTATGCTATATAAATTAAGGTAAGGGGCTATTAAGGGGCGATGGAGAGGCTATGTAGGGCTATGTTATATAAATTAAGGTAAGGGGCTATTAAGGGGCGATGGAGAGGCTATGTAGAGGCTATGTTATATAAATTAAGGTAAGGGGCTATTAAGGGGCGATGGAGAGGCTATGTAGGGGCTATGTTATATAAATTAAGGTAAGGAGCTATTAAGGGGCGATGGAGAGGCTATGTAGGGGCTATGTTATATAAATTAAGGTAAGGGGCGATGGAGAGGCTATGTAGGGGCTATGTTATATAAATTAAGGTAATGGGCTTTTAAGGGGAGATGGAGAGGCTATGTAGGAGCTATGTTATATAAATTAAGGTAAGGGACTATTAAGGGGCAATGGAGAGGCTATGTAGGAGCTTTGTTATATAAATAAAGGTAAGGGGCTATTAGGGGCGATGGAGAGGCTATGTAGGGGCTTTGTTATATATTAAGGTAAGGATTATATAAATTAAGGTAAGAGGCTATTAAGGGGCGATGGAGAGGCTATGTAGGGGCTATGCTATATAAATTAAGGTAAGGGGCTATTAAGGGGCGATGGAGAGGCTATGTAGGGCTATGTTATATAAATTAAGGTAAGGGGCTATTAAGGGGCGATGGAGAGGCTATGTAGAGGCTATGTTATATAAATTAAGGTAAGGGGCTATTAAGGGGCGATGGAGAGGCTATGTAGGGGCTATGTTATATAAATTAAGGTAAGGGGCTATTAAGGGGCGATGGAGAGGCTATGTAGGGGCTATGTTATATAAATTAGGGTAAGGGGCTATTCAGGGGCGATGGAGAGGCTATGTAGGGGCTATGTTATATATATTAAGGTAAGGATTATATAAATTAAGGTAAGAGGCTATTAAGGGGCGATGGAGAGGCTATGTAGGGGCTATGCTATATAAATTAAGGTAAGGGGCTATTAAGGGGCGATGGAGAGGCTATGTAGGGCTATGTTATATAAATTAAGGTAAGGGGCTATTAAGGGGCGATGGAGAGGCTATGTAGAGGCTATGTTATATAAATTAAGGTAAGGGGCTATTAAGGGGCGATGGAGAGGCTATGTAGGGGCTATGTTATATAAATTAGGGTAAGGGGCTATTTAGGGGCGATGGAGAGGCTATGTAGGGGCTATGTTATATATATTAAGGTAAGGATTATATAAATTAAGGTAAGAGGCTATTAAGGGGCGATGGAGAGGCTATGTAGGGGCTATGCTATATAAATTAAGGTAAGGGGCTATTAAGGGGCGATGGAGAGGCTATGTAGGGCTATGTTATATAAATTAAGGTAAGGGGCTATTAAGGGGCGATGGAGAGGCTATGTAGGGGCTATGCTATATAAATTAAGGTAAGGAGCTATTAAGGGGCGATGGAGAGGCTATGTAGGGGCTATGTTATATAAATTAGGGTAAGGGGCTATTTAGGGGCGATGGAGAGGCTATGTAGGGGCTATGTTATATATATTAAGGTAAGGATTATATAAATTAAGGTAAGAGGCTATTAAGGGGCGATGGAGAGGCTATGTAGGGGCTATGCTATATAAATTAAGGTAAGGGGCTATTAAGGGGCGATGGAGAGGCTATGTAGGGCTATGTTATATAAATTAAGGTAAGGGGCTATTAAGGGGCGATGGAGAGGCTATGTAGAGGCTATGTTATATAAATTAAGGTAAGGGGCTATTAAGGGGCGATGGAGAGGCTATGTAGGGGCTATGTTATATAAATTAAGGTAAGGAGCTATTAAGGGGCGATGGAGAGGCTATGTAGGGGCTATGTTATATAAATTAAGGTAAGGGGCGATGGAGAGGCTATGTAGGGGCTATGTTATATAAATTAAGGTAATGGGCTTTTAAGGGGAGATGGAGAGGCTATGTAGGAGCTATGTTATATAAATTAAGGTAAGGGACTATTAAGGGGCAATGGAGAGGCTATGTAGGAGCTTTGTTATATAAATAAAGGTAAGGGGCTATTAGGGGCGATGGAGAGGCTATGTAGGGGCTTTGTTATATATTAAGGTAAGGATTATATAAATTAAGGTAAGAGGCTATTAAGGGGCGATGGAGAGGCTATGTAGGGGCTATGCTATATAAATTAAGGTAAGGGGCTATTAAGGGGCGATGGAGAGGCTATGTAGGGCTATGTTATATAAATTAAGGTAAGGGGCTATTAAGGGGCGATGGAGAGGCTATGTAGAGGCTATGTTATATAAATTAAGGTAAGGGGCTATTAAGGGGCGATGGAGAGGCTATGTAGGGGCTATGTTATATAAATTAAGGTAAGGAGCTATTAAGGGGCGATGGAGAGGCTATGTAGGGGCTATGTTATATAAATTAGGGTAAGGGGCTATTCAGGGGCGATGGAGAGGCTATGTAGGGGCTATGTTATATATATTAAGGTAAGGATTATATAAATTAAGGTAAGAGGCTATTAAGGGGCGATGGAGAGGCTATGTAGGGGCTATGCTATATAAATTAAGGTAAGGGGCTATTAAGGGGCGATGGAGAGGCTATGTAGGGCTATGTTATATAAATTAAGGTAAGGGGCTATTAAGGGGCGATGGAGAGGCTATGTAGAGGCTATGTTATATAAATTAAGGTAAGGGGCTATTAAGGGGCGATGGAGAGGCTATGTAGGGGCTATGTTATATAAATTAGGGTAAGGGGCTATTTAGGGGCGATGGAGAGGCTATGTAGGGGCTATGTTATATATATTAAGGTAAGGATTATATAAATTAAGGTAAGAGGCTATTAAGGGGCGATGGAGAGGCTATGTAGGGGCTATGCTATATAAATTAAGGTAAGGGGCTATTAAGGGGCGATGGAGAGGCTATGTAGGGCTATGTTATATAAATTAAGGTAAGGGGCTATTAAGGGGCGATGGAGAGGCTATGTAGGGGCTATGCTATATAAATTAAGGTAAGGAGCTATTAAGGGGCGATGGAGAGGCTATGTAGGGGCTATGTTATATAAATTAGGGTAAGGGGCTATTTAGGGGCGATGGAGAGGCTATGTAGGGGCTATGTTATATATATTAAGGTAAGGATTATATAAATTAAGGTAAGAGGCTATTAAGGGGCGATGGAGAGGCTATGTAGGGGCTATGCTATATAAATTAAGGTAAGGGGCTATTAAGGGGCGATGGAGAGGCTATGTAGGGCTATGTTATATAAATTAAGGTAAGGGGCTATTAAGGGGCGATGGAGAGGCTATGTAGAGGCTATGTTATATAAATTAAGGTAAGGGGCTATTAAGGGGCGATGGAGAGGCTATGTAGGGGCTATGTTATATAAATTAAGGTAAGGAGCTATTAAGGGGCGATGGAGAGGCTATGTAGGGGCTATGTTATATAAATTAAGGTAAGGGGCGATGGAGAGGCTATGTAGGGGCTATGTTATATAAATTAAGGTAATGGGCTTTTAAGGGGCGATGGAGAGGCTATGTAGGAGCTATGTTATATAAATTAAGGTAAGGGACTATTAAGGGGCAATGGAGAGGCTATGTAGGAGCTTTGTTATATAAATAAAGGTAAGGGGCTATTAGGGGCGATGGAGAGGCTATGTAGGGGCTTTGTTATATATTAAGGTAAGGATTATATAAATTAAGGTAAGAGGCTATTAAGGGGCGATGGAGAGGCTATGTAGGGGCTATGCTATATAAATTAAGGTAAGGGGCTATTAAGGGGCGATGGAGAGGCTATGTAGGGCTATGTTATATAAATTAAGGTAAGGGGCTATTAAGGGGCGATGGAGAGGCTATGTAGAGGCTATGTTATATAAATTAAGGTAAGGGGCTATTAAGGGGCGATGGAGAGGCTATGTAGGGGCTATGTTATATAAATTAAGGTAAGGAGCTATTAAGGGGCGATGGAGAGGCTATGTAGGGGCTATGTTATATAAATTAGGGTAAGGGGCTATTCAGGGGCGATGGAGAGGCTATGTAGGGGCTATGTTATATATATTAAGGTAAGGATTATATAAATTAAGGTAAGAGACTATTAAGGGGCGATGGAGAGGCTATGTAGGGGCTATGCTATATAAATTAAGGTAAGGGGCTATTAAGGGGCGATGGAGAGGCTATGTAGGGCTATGTTATATAAATTAAGGTAAGGGGCTATTAAGGGGCGATGGAGAGGCTATGTAGAGGCTATGTTATATAAATTAAGGTAAGGGGCTATTAAGGGGCGATGGAGAGGCTATGTAGGGGCTATGTTATATAAATTAGGGTAAGGGGCTATTTAGGGGCGATGGAGAGGCTATGTAGGGGCTATGTTATATATATTAAGGTAAGGATTATATAAATTAAGGTAAGAGGCTATTAAGGGGCGATGGAGAGGCTATGTAGGGGCTATGCTATATAAATTAAGGTAAGGGGCTATTAAGGGGCGATGGAGAGGCTATGTAGGGCTATGTTATATAAATTAAGGTAAGGGGCTATTAAGGGGCGATGGAGAGGCTATGTAGGGGCTATGCTATATAAATTAAGGTAAGGAGCTATTAAGGGGCGATGGAGAGGCTATGTAGGGGCTATGTTATATAAATTAGGGTAAGGGGCTATTTAGGGGCGATGGAGAGGCTATGTAAGGGCTATGTTATATATATTAAGGTAAGGATTATATAAATTAAGGTAAGAGGCTATTAAGGGGCGATGGAGAGGCTATGTAGGGGCTATGCTATATAAATTAAGGTAAGGGGCTATTAAGGGGCGATGGAGAGGCTATGTAGGGCTATGTTATATAAATTAAGGTAAGGGGCTATTAAGGGGCGATGGAGAGGCTATGTAGAGGCTATGTTATATAAATTAAGGTAAGGGGCTATTAAGGGGCGATGGAGAGGCTATGTAGGGGCTATGTTATATAAATTAGGGTAAGGGGCTATTTAGGGGCGATGGAGAGGCTATGTAGGGGCTATGTTATATATATTAAGGTAAGGATTATATAAATTAAGGTAAGAGGCTATTAAGGGGCGATTGAGAGGCTATGTAGGGGCTATGTTATATAAATTAAGGTAAGGAGCTATTAAGGGGCGGTGGAGAGGCTATGTAGGGGCTATGTTATATAAATTAAGGTAAGGGGCGATGGAGAGGCTATGTAGGGGCTATGTTATATAAATTAAGGTAATGGGCTTTTAAGGGGCGATGGAGAGGCTATGTAGGAGCTATGTTATATAAATTAAGGTAAGGGACTATTAAGGGGCAATGGAGAGGCTATGTAGGAGCTTTGTTATATAAATAAAGGTAAGGGGCTATTAGGGGCGATGGAGAGGCTATGTAGGGGCTTTGTTATATAAATTAAGATAAGGGGCTATTAAGGGGCGATGGAGAGGCTATGTAGGGGCTATGTTATAAAAATTAAGGTAAGGAGCTATTAAGGGGCGATGGAGAGGCTATGTAGGGGCTTTTTTATATAAATTAAGGTAAGGGGCTATTAAGGGGCGATGGGGCGATGGAGGAGCGATGGAGGAGCGATGTAGGGGCCATCAAAGTACAATGTAATATAAATTTGTGGAAGGAGCGATGAAGGAGCGATGTAGGGGCGATGGAGGAGCGATGAAGGGGCGATGGAGGAGCGATGTAGGGGCCATCAAGTTGCAATGTTATATAAATTTGGAGAAGGAGCGATGAAGGGGCGATGGAGGAGCGATGTAGGAGCGATGTAGGGGCCATCAAGTTGCAATGTAATATAAATTTGGAGAAGGAGCGATGAAGGGGCGATGTAGGAGCGATGAAGGAGCGATGTAGGAGCGATGTAGGGGCCATCACAGTACAATGTAATATAAATTTGAAGAAGGAGCGATGAAGGGGCGATGTAGGAGCGATGGAGGGGCGATGTAGGGGCCATCAAAGTACAATGTAATATAAATTTGAAGAAGGAGCGATGAAGGGGTGATGTAGGAGCGATGGAGGGGCGATGTAGGGGCCATCAAAGTACAATGTAATATAAATTTGGAGAAGGAGCGATGGAGGAGCGATGAAGGGGCGATGTAGGAGCGATGTAGGGGCCATCAAGGGACTAAGATATATATAATAGTGAAGGGGCCATGAAGAGGCGATATTTAATTAAATAGCCCCTTGGGATAAGAGGACATATCATCTCCTCTTTAGAAGGGGCGATAAAGGAGCGATAAAGGATCATTTAATCGCCTCTTAGGGCAAGGGGCTATCAAATCGCTCCTTTCAAGGAGTCATAACATCGCCTCTTGTTATAAGGGGCTATTAAATCGCTCCTTTCAAGGAGCCAATACATCGCCCCTTGTCATAAGAGGCGATCAATTAAAATCATCGCCCCATATGGAGCGATGTCATGGAAAGGACTATACCCAAATTATTTAATTAGCGATGAGGCATACATAGTAAATCTTATTCACCCTTAACATCTTAATATTCATGAATGATTATTAGCTGGACTCAATTGTTTCACCTATTTTTTTCGAATATTTTTTAAAGCTTCATTTCTATTTGACGTTCTTTCTTATTGCTGTTTAATTGGAGCTCTAATTTTTAACGGAAGAGGATTTCAAATTATCACCCTTCACTCCTTCCCAAAATATCCCCCCCCCCCCCCCCTAATATATCTCTATATTTTCTCCTTTTAGCAGGGAGGGAGCAAACATTGGTACTGGTTGGTACCCAAACTTTTATAGATTTTTTCTCTCGTCTAATGGTTACTTTTATTAAATATTATTCGGTTGGTTCAAATTTTTCAATCATTATAATCTGAAGAAGGGGTAATTGTGTTTCGAATTAATGGGGATGTACATAAATTTTATCATTTATTGTGCTGTCCCTTATCATCTCCCTTTTATCACTTTTCTTTATTGTGAAATGAAATTTATATCAATCTATCACCTCCTCAATCACTATGGAAATATTTAAGATTATTATGGAATTTTTAAAAACAGTAAAAATTTTACATCTAATATTAATAAACTTACATTACGTTAAATAAGGACAATTAAAGAATAGTTATCTGCCAATTGTATTATAGACAGCTTTCCGCGGATATTACAATGAAAAAAATAAGATTAAAACCAGTTTTGTTCGCCCATAGGCTAATTTTATAATTTTTTTTTAAAAATATCCGTGTAATATTGTCTGTAATACGATTCTATACAGGATTTTTCAGTACTGCTAAAACCCTCTTGCCTTAGAAATCTTTGAGAGGAGAAAATTCAATCACAAGGAATCTTTTTTTAAAACTTCATAACTTTTTGTCAGTATTTAAAGCCGTGACTTTGTTTCCTGTATTTAAAACTTAGTTCTTAAAGGGTGTTACCTCAATTATGCAAATAAAATCGTTTCATAAACAGGAAATTAAAAATAAGAAGGTATAAAAATATTCTATAATTTTCACTACAGTGTGTGTAAAATAAAAACTATGTTGTGTAGTTTTTGAACGTTTTAAAAGGCAATTCGTTACTTCCTAAAACCGCCCAAAACCATTACCAAACTTTCATGACAAATGTGTAACGATCGGTTCAGCCTTTTTAAAGATCTTTTGGGGCACGATTTTCTATATTTTATAAGTATTTGCTAAAACTACCCCAAGACATTTATCAACTGATTCTGACCAGCAATTTTGGAGATTTTTCGCTTCAGATAATGAATAATTATAAAATAATATAAAATATTTGCTGAATGAATTGAACACCCTGTGAAGCACACAATAATAACTGCACCGATCATAATCGTACATCGAACTCAGACAATCGAAGCTTCCCACTTTAGATCCAGGGGCGTGCGTGAGAGGGGTGATGATGAACCCTTGGTTAAATCATGTGCACGCATCTTTTTAGGTTTATTTTAAAGACCCCATTCGCCCTTTCCTAAACGCTAGGGGCGAAACAACTAGTATAGTTTTAATTAATTTCATCTATAAACCAACTTCTAAATGACCAATTGTGTATAATTAGTGTAAAATTAGATTTGTTTGTCATTTTAGGAATCTTAAGGTATAGGACAATGAATGATAAATTGATATACATCCCCAATTATAATTAACAAAATTACCTTTCCTGTAGATTAGGTTTTTAGTTAAAAGTTTAAAAACTGCTAGTTTAAAGCAACCAATCAAGACATTTAAAAATACCCAAACTTTTACAGCTACCAATGAGAAAAGTGATTTCCATAGTTCTTTTCTTCCCTATTTATAATTATAAATTACACAATATAGTTTATTGCTTTGATATATCATTATAAAATCGTATCAATAACATCGAAATTATTTTTAGTGTAGAAGTGAATCAACTAAATAATTTTATAACAAATTCATTAGATCATGTAATTGTAGTATTTTAAACATTTCTTTCTTTTATTATTCTTTATTTGGATCAACTGCAGTTCACGGTAAAATATTCCTGGTAACGAATATTTACAAAAATCTATGAATTTTAGAGGCTGCTAGCTGCCAAACGGCTGAACGTACAGATCATACCCGCACACCATTTTAAGCGGTATAAGAAGGCCTACAAATAATCTGGAATAACCAAGATCCAATGATGCGCAGGAAAAGCTTCACTGAAGATAAACGCGTTAAATAGGTCTTTTTGCGCATTTCTCTCCACTGCGAGATAATTATGCATTATTGATTTATGGCTATTCCAGATTATTTGTAGGCCTTCTTATGCCGCTTAAAACAGTGTGCGGGCATGATATGTACGTTCAGCCGTTTGGCAGCTAGCACCCTTTAAAATTCATAGTATTTTGTAAATATTCGTTACCAGGAATATTTTACCGTAAACTGCAGTTGAACCCTTTATTTAAAACAAGCGGCTATGCCCCTAGAGACATTTGAGATGGTAGGGGGTTGCATTGGTTTCAAAAAGAAAAAGTTAGATCCACTGCTAAAATGTTTTTTGGGTTGCCCTAAAAAAATAAACCTTTACAGGACCTCTCAATAGCTACATTGTAAAGGAGAACCATATCGGTTAAGCAGTTAGCGCGATCCTTTGGTATAAAAACACCGAGATCCTCTTACTTTTATATCAGGATAAATCTTTACAATAATGCAAAATAATTTCCTTTGTTTATTAACTAAAATAAGACAGCATATGCACATATGTTCTTTTAAAATAATAATTAATGAAAATTCTGCATTTTGTAATCCTCGTTACATCAACCAATTTTGAATAACCAAATATTAACTTTTCTCTTAAACCAACCGTTGATTTTACAAAACTCAACGTCAAATTTTCAAATTTAAAATATAAAAGTAGTAAAACAAGTAAATCGGAATTAATCTTTCTAATTCTTATACATGTCTTTAACCAATACTAATGACTAATTTGTTTAGCTGTTTACGATATCTTACAGAACATACCTACATAAGGAAAAACTCAATTATTAATTTTGACAACTGAACAACAATGGGGCTTTTGTATAATCGAAGGGGGAAAGAGTGAGCAATAAATAGTCTAAAAATAAATAAGGACATAATAATGCTTATACTAAAGTAATAGGATGTTTGTCTGTGTGTCTGTACCGAAGGATCTCGCTAACCGCTGAACCGATCGGATTCTCCTTAACAGGGTAGATTCTCAAAGGTCCCGGGAAGGTTTTTAAGTATTTTGAGGGAGGGTACCACCACCCTCCCAAGGGAAATAAAAAAAATTGAAATTTTTTTACGTTCTCGATTTTAGAAAGAGAGTTCAACGCAGTTACGCAAACATAAACGTCAAACGCAACATAGACATATTTTAAATATAAAAAATACATTTAAAGTGCCACTAGAGGCCTCTAGGGGCGTAGCCGCTATTCTAATAATATAAAGTAGTATGTTTTTTTTTGTCTGAAGCTTAAGATCTTAGAAACTGCTAGTCTGAATTGGTCATTTTTTAGGGAAGCTTTATAAATATCTGGGGGGTGTTAAGCTGTTTTCCAGAACTCTCTCGCCTTCCCCTAGAGGCTAGGGGCAAGGCAACTAGTTTATAAATAAAGCAGTATAAAACCAGTACATGAACTATGTAAAGCTTCCCTAAAATTTATAATTCATTTGATTAGGGGATTGACGTGATCTAAACGGAAAACAAACTAAAAACCTCATTAATTTATATAGTAGAATGATGATTATTTCACTATTCGATTAAAACTACTTTGAACAAAAATTAAAGTCAACAAATGTAAAAATTTAGATTTACAAATTTACAGCTTGCTAAAATTTTTGTCATTTTGGAAAATTATGAATACAATTTACAAAATTGCATGGCTCGGCAGCCATAATCCAACATTCATAAAAAATGATTTTTTTGTATCAAAGCTACACTAACAGTGAAGACGTATGATTGTTCATCTATAGATTAAACTTTTTTATTTGGTAGCGCGTAAATTTTCACTTATTCTCTCTTACTCTTCACTTGTATCATATGCTAGCAGCTAGGAGCAGTAGTCAAAGGGACATGGAATGGCATAATAATAGCCTAAAACCAATTTCTATCATAAATTCAAAGATTCACTAGCATAAACTTAATTGGATTAGGTGTTATCGAAAGCTAGAGAATAATACTATTTTAAAATAGGACTATGTGCAATTTCTTTTCATTGAACAATGCAATGGTGCCCTCCCCTGAAAGAGTTATAAACCCTCCTTTATCCTTTAAGAAGATACATTGTAAAGGAGGACCACATCGGTTCAGCGGTTAGCGGCACCGACACACAGAGAGACATCCTGTTACTCCTGTTAATCAATGTTTTTTCATTATCGAATTATTACGCATTCTACTTATTTTTTGGGTATGACCTTCCTTTGTCAATAAAAGCACAGCTGTATCTGAATTTCAAGAAATTTAAGCATCATAATTCTTTTATTGGTGAAAATTCTTTGAATTTTACAAATATAGAAAACAAAGATATCTGAGCATTTGAAGTAACGTTAATATAAACGCCTTTTTTGGATTTTTAAAGAAATTTCATTATTGTTTGAAAAGGGATTTTATACAAAACTATATTTTAACTAAAAATCGAATAGGTATTTATCGCATCGTATTATAGACAGCTTTCCGCGGATATTAAAATGAAAATTTTTAAATTAACACAAGTTTTTTTTATCCCCAAGGGAAATTTTGTGTAAAATTTGGAAAACACGATGCTATACATGATTTTACAGTATGGCTGTTATTCCGGTTCTAATCCAGCGGTTATTAATCGGTTTCATAGCCATGCTGGAAAAGTTGATACTTTAATTAAAACTAGCGGCTTCGCCCCTAGACACCTTTTTTCTAGTTTTGATTTCTCTCGGGAGGTTGGTGGTAACCTTCTCAAAATAGTTACAAACCTTTCCTTGCCACCCTGTTAAGGAGAACCCGATCGGTTCAGGGGTTAGCGAGATCCTTTGGTACAAACAGACAGACTTACATCGTTCTACTTTGTTTTATAGATATGTGAATAAATTATTCTTTAACTATTCTTATATTTGGTAGGTATGTGATGCCTAACTTTGATGACCCCCGAGGATATTACAAGCACGGAACAATGGACCAGGTGGATCAGGTGGCCATTGTCAAACTTGCAGGTATTAATGTTGGTTAGGTTAGGTTATATTGGGTATTGCGTATCTCTTCAGGTGGCACTGTAGACCCCCGAGGATATTACAAGCACGGAAATGGACCAGGTGGATCAGGTGGCCATTGTCAAACTAGCAGGTATTTCTGTTGGTTGGGTTAGGTTAAATTGCGTATCTCTGCAGGGTTAGGGCACTGTAGACCCCCGAGGACATTACAACCACGGAACAATGGACCAGGTAGACCAAGTGGCCATTGTCAAACTTGCAGGTATTACTGTTAATTAGGTTAGGTTACATTGGGTGTTGTGTATCTTTGCAGGGGTAGGGCACCGTAGACCCCCGAGGATATTACAAGCACGGAAAAATGGACAAGTTGGACCAAGTGGCCATTGTCAAACTCGCAGGTATAACTGTTGGTTAGGTTAGGTTACATTGGGTGTTGTGTATCTCTGCAGGGGTAGGGCACCGTAGACCCCCGAGGATATTACAAGCACGGAAAAATGGACAAGGTGGATCAGGTGGCCATAGTTAAACTATAGTAATCTATAATTATCAGTTTCACACAAAGTATCCTGTTGAGCACTCATACTTCCCCCCTATTCTCATGAATAAAAGATAAGGGTATGAGGATTGTTTGCTTATAACTGAAGTTCAGGTTAGGTTAGGTAATTGGTATCAGTGAAAGTAGCAATTATTCTTTTTCCAACATAGTACAGTATATCAAAAAATGCCATTTATGACAACAGAACATTACTTCTATAACTTGTTTGTCCATTAATATTTTTTTATACTTTGCTACTTATAAATGTTGTCATCCTTGTTTATATGTGTTCAGGCGACGATGACGAGATACCTTTCTGGAACTACACAAGTATCAGCCTGGATCCAGGAAGCCTGGGTGCCTCACCAGGACACCACGGGGGCTCCAGGGGGCTCCGTGGAGAGGCTGGTGGTGGCACTCCCGGAGGTACACCAGGAGAGACGGGGGATAATTGTAACAGACATGCTTTCCCACCCAGGTTGGTTTTAAAGACATTACCTGCCAAATGAAAAATAAATGTGAGTGACTGGATAATGGATAATAAATAAATCTTCTTTCTAAAAGTAAAGATTAAAGTAGTTTGGGTAAAAGGTTTGAGAATAAAAAATTATACAATAATTTTATATTGATCTATATTTTCATCAACCATAGGAGATATATTATTTAGGGGGAAGATTAATATTTCTTCCATTGTCCTATCCCCAAATCCTTTTTTCGTATTATAATTTAGGTACAATAAACACTTATTTTTGTACCCTTTACAAACAATATAACCAATTAAAACAAGAACAAATATATCCATTAGTAGTTTTTGTATAAACATAAAAAAATTAGGGAAGGTCAAATGTCTTTTAAGGAAGAGAGGCAGGCAGACTGTAAATCATACTAAACTTAAAAGTTAATAAATACGTTCTACTTTTTGCTTGCTTTTTTAGGGAAATGGGGCGGTTTAATTTTGTTGGGTTGTCTAAACTTTTTAACCAAAGGTTCTAATTCCATAAGAGGTTAATTTGTTAATTATAATTATGTGAGGAAACTTAATTCAGCGTTCATAAATTAGATTAGCTTTGCATACAGAATGACTTATCTTTATCAAAATATATTCTACTAAATAAAAGGTTTAAAATATGATAACAAGCATATTCGTTAATTTAAATAGCTAATATTTGAATAGTAACCAGGGATCTTAAGGGAAAAGACACTGTACATTCTCAATGATGATAACCAAAAATTAAAATATCCTTTCTGTCCCCGTCCTCCCTGATATTAACACACTATTATCATATTTTCACAAAAAAAAATTCTTTGTACTAGCACAATGCTATTCAAAACAGTTTCTTTATATTTTTATTTTAATTGATTTTCTTCATATTTAAAAATAAAAAATTAAGTACAAAGTGTCAGATTTAGTACATGGCTTTGTTTAAAGTCTTTAAAAAAGTATTAGGCTGTTTTCTAGAGGTCAAATTGCCCCCATATATTACAGCAAAAGTTACATTTTACTTTCCTTTAAACAGCCAAAGACATACAATATGCATAAACCCTTCGATCCTTAGAGCTTCAGAATTTCAGGAAAGGAAGGGTGTTGTACTGCAAATTACTATGGTACCAAATATTATAACCACCTATCTCACTGTGGGCTAGAATTGAATCAAGACAAAAGTAAGTGCCGAGCCCTGGGACCTATGTATGGTGAAAATAGACATAAAACTATGATGATTCCAGGTAAAACCAAAATATTTCAGCGGGGGGCTTTTTGAGAAAATTAGATTTAAAAATTTCAAGTTCAATTTTCACTCCTAGGAGTTGCCGCATAATAATGACAAGAAAAGCAAATATTATCTATTTTAAATAATGAACAACTTTGCTTTTATGAAGTCCTTCTTAAAACCTCTATATATATGATTTATTTTAGGCTGAATTTTCGTGACCTTTGCAAAGCAAGTGATAAAAATGGCCATTTATTAACTCCCTTCAGGAGTGGTTTTATGAAGAACTTTATAAAAGCAAAGTTGTTCAAAATTTAAAATAAATAATATTTGCTTTTCTTGTCATGATTATGCGGCAACTCCTAGGTGGTGAAAATTGAACTTGAAATTTTCAAATCTAATTTTCTCAAAAAGCCCCCGCTGAAATATTTTGGTTTTACCTGGAATCATCATGGTTTTATGTCTATTTTCACCCTACATAGGTCCCAGGGCTCGGCACTTACTTTTGTCTTGATTCAATTCTAGCCCACAGTGATCTTATTCATTGGTCTAAAACTTTTGGTACTTATTTAATTTTGATTAGTTATTTCCAAACTTATAGTATCCAAATTTTTCAAAAAATTATTTCAATCTACAACAGATAAGTTTTTAGTCATCATTGGGGATGTATATTAATATATTGTCCATTGTCTTATCCAATAAGATATCTGCAAAAAAGACATTATGATCTAGAAGTTCAATTTAATTTTAACTGTCATCTTTTTTTTCAGAATTGACCTGACGTTTGTAATAGCAGCAGGAGGAACTATTGGCATTCTTATCACTATTTATATTCTTTATAGGTAATTTTAATATATTTTATGATTACAATATGTCTGTCTGTACGTCTATAACGGCATGTAATATAAGTAGTGAAATAATAGCAGCAAGAGGATTTTTTGGCATTCTTATCACTATTTATATTCCTTATAGGTAATTATTTTTAATATCATTTTAAAATTTTGAGGGTTCCTATGGGACCCCAAAGTTTATTTTGGTATGGGGTAATCTTTATATCATGCATAGAGACAAGGACGTCCAAGCTTTTTTATTTGAGAGAAAGGGAGGGGTAAAATTAGAAATAAATTTTTTTTGTATGTCCCTGCCTCCAATTTTAGTTGTAAAAAGATAAAGTTACTAAAATTATTAGGGGGAGGGGGGGTTGTCCAGAGGCCATTTTTATTGGACGATGGGGACATAAGCTATATGTAATGTACCTCTCCCCACAGGGCCGGGTAAAGACCCTGTCCCGATTTTATATTGGGTCTCTGAAATCAGCAAATGGCGTCGGAAACAATAAATGAGTCCCTATAAAAGAACATAAACAATTTGCTAGCAGATAACAAGGGTCTCCACCACTTGGGGCAGATAGTTGTATGGATAATACATCTATACTTATACACATTTATCATAGGATCAACTGATTAATTAATTAATCATTGATTTGTTTTTATTTTACATTCCCTTTCTGAATCTTTTTACTTTCTAATTCTAATAACCTTCCTTTTTATTTACTTTTTATTTAATACTTATATTTGCGGGAACTTTTTTTATTGAAATCTTCTAATTTTTAACATTTACAAAACAGCCTGCTTTATTGCATCAAGATTCATGACAGATCTATATAGGAAATAAATGTCTATATATGAGTTCAAGTTTTCCAAGCGATATAGTTAAAAACTCATAGTGCTCCAATAATCCGTAATAAACTCTCATTGACCAGAACGATAAGACCCATTATTTTACTGTATGAAGAATAAATTCATTTTTTTTATTTCATGTTGCTATTTAAATTATATTGAAGTATTAAATTTCTATCCATAAAACAGAAAATTTAAATTTATTATATAGTAAATAAAAGAAAACTTAGTTTTAAAATAATTTGATACTAGCGATACGTACATAATGTGGTCAGATATTGAACTAAAATTTAACAGTTAAGTAAACATTTTAACCCTTTCATAACGATAATTTGAAATAAAAAATATTAAGATCCTAAAATAGTTTAAAGAAAGAAATCGTCAGGGAGAAGATAATGGAAGAATAGGGTTAACAGTCAGAATTTAGATAACCAAAAGAAAGTAAATAAAACATTGAATAAACCTAGCCAATAGCGAGATAATTATATCGAGCCCAACTCTAGTTATGTTAATAATTGATATTCTTATTTCGTTAGAAAAATTAATTATTTATTAATATAAAAATCAATGGAAAATTAATTTGTTAATCAACTCATCTGTAACAATTTTTTTTAAATTAGCCAATTAACAGTATTCATAATCCTCAATCAATCAACAAAGTTTTAATAGATAGGATGATTCTTTTTTATTGTTATTATCACTCTCTTAAAAATCCATAGGTCAATATTCTAACAATTGATATATCATTACTTGGATGTTGCACCAGATTTCCCTGTACTATGATAAAAAAAATGCTCGCAGTTGACTAAAATAACGATACCCCCTTTACCCCATCCTATCTCCTCCTACTGGATGAACGTACTGACCAATAAAGGTGGTCCATATTAGCAACCTAAATAGTCGACAAACTTTCCAATAGTCAATATATCCACAAATTCTATATCTACTATTCTAACACATCTAATTTGGATTTTAGTGAGCTGTAAAAAGGTAGAATTAAATAGTGTCACAAAATGATTCAGAAGAACAGAAAGACGTAGTTAAACACATTTAGCATTTTAAAATCACCTTTAAACAATGATAAAAAAATCCACAAGTAGCGAAGCAAAAAATCATTGAATTGACAAATGTACAAGGTGGTAATAGATGTTGAGTTGTCATAACAAAGAATAAGATATAATATGCAAAAAATATCACAAAGTTTAATGTCTTTTGAAACATGACCGACAGACAGACGGAGAGACAATATGAATTATATATAAGCTTAGTTGCTAAAAAGAATGTTCTTTGTATGTGTTTGTTAATGATAATTTGACAGTAAATATAATTAATCTACAGGTGTGCATTCAATCCCGCATATCATCACATCCCCATATACTGTTTATATTCGCAAAAAAGACACAATTACTAATGAATATGAGGGAGTATCTAATAAAAAAAGGGAATCAAAGAATATTTATAGCTGTTGTATTAATATGCGGTTTTGATGACTTGAATGCGGAAATGGATGCACAGTTAACATCTACAAACAAGATTTTTTTTATTAAAATAAGCAAAAAAAGATGTTCCATCTGTCCTGCAAATTTTTAAAGGTTATAAAATAGTAAAATGATATAGTCAAAGCAATGATTAATTAATCAAAATGAAGACAAGTTTGTGTATTAGAAAATATTTAATTAATTCGCTAATCTGTAGGCTGCGCTGTTTTGCTTAAACGTCTTATAATTTACACTTGCCTTTGTTCTGTGTCAGTATAAAAATAGGTGGTTTCTAGAGGTTTCTAGTAGCGCAGCTACTCTATAACTTGGTAATGTTCGTGCGATTCTGTAACGTCATAATTTACACTGCCATACTTTTTCTGTATCAGTAATGGACATTTCTAGAGATTTCTAGTAGCGCAGCTTCTCTTTAACTTGGGTATGTTCGTGCAGTTAACTTCAATTCTATGATTTATTCTATGATATGTCAATAAAGGAAGTTTCTAGATGTTTTTAGTAGCGCAGCTACTTTATAACCTATCGTCATATCTTACACAGCTCTTCTTTGTCATGTGTGAGAAATAGACGTTTCTAGAGGTTTCTAGTAGCGCAGCTAATCATTACCTTGGTTATGTTCCTGCAATTATTGAAAATGAAATCTGTATTTTCCCTGTTGATTATAGGATTTTTAAAAGTAATTAATACCATAATTTCTTGTAATAAAATAAATATCACTAAAAGATGTACTTTAAACAGAAAGCATATAGAGAAGTCTAAAAAAGTATAAGCGTGCAAAATGAGTGGTAACTACTCCTTTAAACCTCCCTTTTTTCACCCACTCAAGATTTCTACACATGCCCTTGGCAAAACCCTCTGCACGCCATTGATCTCATGTACTATTATTTTTCCCTAAATCTTTATCTCAATGAATATTTTGAATCCTAGAGCGCATAGTAACTCAAAAGTCTTTGTTTTAAAACAATGGTTGCCTAATTTTAAAAAAAATCATTATTATGTATTTTTCAACCATATTCTTAATATAAAAAACAAGTACAATTCTTTCAATAAGTAAAGCAGTAAAGAGTAACTTAATAGAGAAAACAAGAGGAAAAATAGTAAAATAATAAAATAAATCGTCTTATTTTAAAGCAATGTTTGTAATCTAACCTTAAAATTTCAGTTAAACGAATAAGGAGACCCTAACATAAAGCTGCTATCTTCTAAAATGTAATTTTGGCCTCAAAACTCGCAGACAAACGATTTTACCAAATGGAAACCGTGTCGCGTCGCTGAAATATACGACCGCGCGATAACGTAAAAATTGCGTTTCAATTTTTACCAATTATATTAGGGGTGTGTGAATGTAAAACAACCAAAAATGAATCGTTTAAATGGGATACAATAGTTATTTATCGCATCGAATCATAAACAGCTTTCCGCGGATATTAAAATGAAAAGTTATGACATTAAAACCAGCTTGTTAGCTTCAAGGGGCTACTACTCGTGGAAAATTGTCTGTAATACGATGTTACTATGATTTTTCAATATGACTAAGAACCGGTTTAAATCCAGCGGATATTAATCGGTTTCGAATCCACACTCGAAATGATTGTTATTTCAACAAAATGAATAATTTTGGTAACATTTTCTGAACACTTGTAAGGAGGAAGGGTTTTTGTTTGATTTACAATAATAATGAAAAATCAGGTTGACGCCCAGAGGGTTTTTGCCAATATATAAGAAATTTTAGATCAATAATAAAGCAAGGATGTCAAAATACATAAGTAGCACTAGCGAATCATAAAAAATCATGGAATGGACAATTGAGTTTTAAAACAGATGTTCAGTTGTCATAAAAAAAGAGATAATTGCATTCAGAGCAATGGACATTTAAAGAGCTACCAATGAAAGAATTTCGAAGGCTAATTTGTTTTCCATTGTCCAATTAAATTACCTGGATTCTATTATTGTAATTTTTATAAGGGCCCTTACCGGGTAGGGTTTTTTAACCCTGTGGAACGTATTAATTGCTGATAGAACCTACCTAATGTTCATCTAAAACCATTCTTATGCAAACTTTTTAAGTCATGCTGAAAATTTTCTATATTAATTAGATGATAATATACAATTAAGAAATATTAAAAGACTAAGAACGAAGTAATAGTACATATTTATGAACATATCTTTAAAAAAATATTTATTACATTTTGAACCCATAAAAGGCTGAAATAATAGATATATAACAAGATTAATTTTATCCAAAAGTAGAGCAGTAACTACAAATTAATCCAAGTATTTAAGGATATTGTTATGTCTATTAAGATGATCTTGCGAGCCACTGAACCAATTCCTAACTCCATTTTAGGAAAGCTTACAATAGTTCTCAAAATAGTTTTAGGCTATTTATTTGTTAGGTATTTAGATGGGTATAGGCTATTTTCTGCTCTCTCTATAACACTGCAAATGCAGAACCTATAGATAATGGAGGTACCCCGTTCGTTCTGGATATTATATTAACATTTTTTAGATTAAATAATTTTGAGATAATTTTTGCCATCTAATATGAATTCATAAGTTTGGATACTAATGGTTTTAACCCATCAATCAACTAGGGTAGCTGCGCTGCTAATATTATGATATTTCTTTAGATTAAACTAGTATTAACTGTTTTAAGTTGAAGTATTATTGAACGTGCAATCAATTCTGCACATGTATCATATATTGAAACATCAGAATCGCATATTATTACAGTAGCACATACAGCATTTTGCTTATTGCTTTAATAAACACATACTACTTTGTATTATGGATATCTTATAGGGGAACTTGATAGAATGGGTGGGCGAGAAGTCAACACATAAATTTTAAAATTAGTTTGAATAAAAAGTAACAAAAAATGGAGGGTGGTTGTAGAACGATTTCTTTTGGGAGGGTGGAGTTGCCATTTCCCAAATAGTTATAAACTTTCCATGAACATATAAGAAGCTCCACTGTAAAAAGAAACATTCATTAGTTAGCAAAATAAACAGACAAATATGCTGTTACTGTTGGAAGTGAATACACACTGAAGTATTATTAAGTATTATGCAACTACCAAGAAAAAATCAACTCTTAAATTTAACAAGAATAGTTTTGTAGTCTTGTAGCGAAGCTGCATTCGTGTTGTTTTAATAGTTTTGACAGCCAAGTTTTACTATTTATAATCTTTTAAATCCATAACACCTTCACAGAAAATAACAGAAACCTTTCTATCTCTGTATATTTATATCTGTCTGTCGGTGTATGGCAAAGAATCTCGCTAACTGCAAAACTGTTTTGGTTCTCCTTTATAGAAAAGCTTCTCATAGGTCCAGGGAGGCTTTAACATTATTTTAGGAAGGGTGATCTCCTGGGAGAGACCGTCCCTTGATTATTCAATTGGTCTTACACACAAAAAATAAATAATAATAGAGAAGCTTCGATTTATATAATATAAACAGGCTTGTACTTATTTTTTCTCCACAAATTAGTTTTAAAAACCTTGCGAAAATTAAAAACAAGATATCGTCATGCTAATTTATCTTGAGTTTAAATGTTAAGAAATACGTATTATCAATTTAAAGTGGCAGGGTGTTGGAGTTTGTCTAGGGTTTTATTAAAAACTCTTGAACGGCTGAGAGTTGATTTAAAAGGAGGGTAGTAAACTACACTAGTACCTAAAGGAATCACAATATCTTATTCGTTGGTTCCTTTTGGGTTCTTTTGGGTTCCTTTAAATTTAATTGGTTGATTCCAAACCACATGTGTTCAAACTTATCAACCAATGATGTACAAAAGAGGTAATTTATCTCCATTGGCTTACCCCTTAAGATCCCTGGAACAAGGGAGTAGTAAAACCAACTGTAGGGATAATTATCTCGTAAACCTTTTCAGCCGTTATTGAGATCATAAGGGACAAACAAACTGACAGAAAATTGCTCAATCCCTTTTATAATAAGATTATTTTTAAAATTAAACTAAGGCAGATTTCAAATAGCATTATAGTCTGGAGTTTGAAAAAGTTTTGCTTTTAAAATAATATTTTATGAATAAAATAGTTGAATTTATTAATAAGAAAAAATTCTTAAATGAAATGTTAGAAAGTAGATTACGTCAAGTAATTCTAGGCAAAACTATGCTTTAGAAATGTTAAGACTTTCCTAAAATTTACAAATTTTTGATATTTGGCAGAGATTGTCTATTTTTTGTTCGTTTGTCCTTCCTTCTGATTTGATGATTTGCTTACATAGATGCCGTCAACCTTGTTTTTAAATATTTCTATTGGTTTTGTTGAAAACAGCAAAACGTATGTAAACCTTCCTTTTATATACGTAGATAAAAAAATGTAAATATGTGGGAATGATTCATTAAAATCCCTCTCTATAGAAAAAGAAAATAAGTACTTAGTAAAACAAGGATGACATATTTCATAACAGCGAATCAAGAAAAACGCTTATGATACTACACTTGCTTATAAAATAATGCCTGATCGTTTCAAGATTCACCATTTATAAATCATGAAATAGGAATATCTATTTTAGAAAATTAGGCGTGGAAAATGCAAAAAAATGAATGTTCTGTTTTTTTTTGTAGTAATTACCTTATTGTCATAGAAATCACTTTTTAAAGTTTAAAATTTACAATCGATTCTTACATGTCTAATTACGATGAGAAATTCTGTTGTGGACGTTTGACGTATAGAACACACCAAATTGTAGTAAAGCTTCGCTATTATTAAAAAAATCAATAAGATTGTTTTCTAGTTTATCATTGGATCGATAGTAGGATGTAATTCAACACCTCCGCTCCATTCCCTGTTGAACTATGGTGCTGGTATCATGTCGACATAATGATGATAGTACACGGTTGGACCCTCAGAGGTCAAAACTTTATTTTAGTGTTTGGCCAAAATGACTTAGCAATTGTATCTGTAAGTACGTCTAATAACACCCTTTGCTATTTTTAAAATCCTAGAAAATTTTTTTTGCAAGAAAATTGCATAAATTCGCAACCTTTTTTAGAACCACTACATAACTCGAGTTTTAAAACTTTTTACATAAAATCCTTTTTACAAAAAATATCAATAATTACTTAAAATTAAACCTGAAAGAAAAAAATTCTCATTACACGTGTTAATTTTCATGTTTTAGGTCTTTTTTTGAGGAAAACATAACTTCTCCTTTTTTGACAATAATATATTTTTTTAACAATTCAAAGTAAAATATAATAAAACTTAAACGATTTTTCTTGAATTATCAGTTGAAAATTTCATCAAACATGCAATTTAAGTGATGAAAATTTAATAAAATCATTTTTTGAATGTTTAGAATTACCAATTTTCTACATTTAAAACAAAATGTTAACAAAATTTAAAAACATTCTAACATATAACTTAAAAAATCAATAACATTTTATAAAAAGATGTTTCAAAAAATAAATCATTAAAAGGTATTAAAATGCATTTGAAATTACTTAAAATTAAAACGAGAACATCTTTTTACACTGTATTCTGTGAAATAGAGTTTAAATGACATGATTAGTGAATGAAATATTTCCTAAACTCATTAAGCCTTTTTGTGACTATATTAAAAATAATTTATTTTGTTTTATATTGTTTTTTTATTCAAATATTTGACAAAATTTTCCCTACGTCAATAAAATAAAGTCAGTTTTTTACTGTTTCCAGGTTTTTCTTTATAATTTTAACAATTAAATATAATATAAATCTTCATTATCTTTTATTTGAATTATCATACACATTAAAATGTGAAGTATAAGCTAGAATAGCACTTTTTTCAACGAATATTTTAATGACATTATATCAAAATAATTCCTCTTAAATATCACACAACATATGATTGTGAAGTATAGCCATTTCTTGGAGGTATAATATTTACAAAAATACCATTAATTCTGTTTTTATCAGAAGTTAAAAAAATTGAACAATTCTAAAACAATGGTTGGCTGTCTAGATATTGAGAACACTAAGACTACGGCTCTGTTCTATTGAAATAACGTTGCAAAAAGAGGGGTTCTGAAAGTAATCTACCTAATTTTATTAAAAGAACCAACAAGTACTGTCAGTATCTTTTTTCTTGTAATCTAGCAGACAATCAAATCATAACACAATTTTCATGATAAAATATTCAGGTTTCTACTTCACATTTTAAAAAATATACTGATCAATAAAATGTTCAAAATTTTATGTTGTACTAATTGAAAAAATATGCTGTAATTCTTATTTTAAAGTTACATTTTTATCCCTGACAAAATCATAGACGACTTTTAAAGGCATCTTATCTAAACTTTTTGAAGAAAAACTTAAAAACGTTAATTAAGTATGAAAACCATTTTTTTCGATTTTTCTGAAGTTATTATCGCATTCTATGGGTTTTTTATTATCATTTACTTATATCGAAAGTGCCAAACATTGTACCCCAACTTATTCATTTAATAAACAAGGATGACAACATCCATAAGTAGCGAAGCACAAAATTTCGTGAATGGGACTGACGGTCATTGTTGTTTTTTTCAAACGACGGGAAATTTAATTTTGATATCTTTAACTGAAAAATTTTTGAAAATCGATTAATAAACACCAAAGATATGGGGGAAAATGTAAAAAATATAAAAATAGCCAAAAACCTGCAAAAAGGCAGTCTGACCGTCATTGTTGATTTCTTCAATTGACCGGAAATTTAATTTTTATATCTTTAACTGAAAAAATTTTGAAAATCGGTCCATAAACACCAAAGATATGGGGGAAAATGTAAAAAATATAAAAATAGCTATAAACCTGCAAAAAGGCAGTCTGACCGTCATTGTTGTTTTCTTCAAACGATGGGAAATTTAATTTTGATATCTTTACCTGAAAAAAGTTTGAAAATCGGACCATAAACACCAAAGATACGGGGGAAAATGTAAAAAATATAAAAATAGCCAAAAACCTGCAAAAAGGCAGTCTGACCGTCATTGTTGGGTCTCTAAACGACGGAAAATTTAATTTTGATATCTATAACTGAAAAAATTTTGAAAATCGGACCATAAACACCAAAGATATGAGGAAAAATGTGGAAAATAAAAAAATAGCCTAAAACCTGCTAAAAAGCCGTCCGACCGCCATTGGTGTTTTATAGATAATTGTGCTCCTTAATGATGGGAATGTTGTCAAAAAATTTCACCTTTCTATCTTTTATAGGGGCTGAGTAAATCCCATTTCCCCCATAGCGTTACGGACTGACGGACGGACTGACGGACTGACGGACTGACGGACGGACTGACGGACGGACAAAGTGAATTATAGAGTAGCTTCGCTACTAAAAACGAAGCGTGAGTAGGATGTAATTCAACACCTCCGCTCCTTTCCCTGTTGAGCTTTGGTTCTGGTATTATGTCGACATAATGATGGTAGTAGGATGTAATTGAACACCTCCGCTCCTTTCCCTGTTGAGCTATGGTGCTGGTATTATGTCGACATAATGATGATAGTTGGATGTAATTCAACACCTCCGCTCCTTTCCCTGTTGAGCTATGGTACTTGTATTATGTCGCATTTTATAAAATCATATCATTATTTGGATAGCGTTGTATCGTTTGATTCTGGTAAAAATGCTTGTGTCATATTAACTTTAATACATATATCATGCTGTAGGACTATAACTAATCCCATTAAATCAATATTAACCTTTGAAAATACTAATAGAAAGCTTCTAGGTTTTACAGGGTTGCCTGTTATAAAACGACATCACAATAAGCACGTATAAAACTGAATTTATTTTTTAAAAAAATACTGCTCTAAAAATATTCAAGCTATAAAGAGTTCCCCTCCGCCAAAGTAGTTATAAACCTTACCTAGGGGTTAGCAAGATCCTTCGTTACACGCAGAAAATATCCAACCACTTCAATAAAAAGGATTTTCTCCAATGCCCCCCCCCCCTCTCCTCCTTCTAAAATGCACACTACGTCCTTAACTTAATCCGTGATTATTTTGTTGTAACTTAATCCCACAAACAAAGTTTTAATGAAAAAATCTCCTAATTGATACTGGACCAATCGCTTACCAACCCACCCCCTTCTTTACTCTCTAAAAAGATAGATTACAGTGAAAGTTATAATTGCGTGCTAGCAAAGCCAGAATGGTAAATATAGCTAATAGGGTAAGATTTTTATATTGTCTTATCCCTACAGTCCTAGCCCTATCAAATGGTTTTTGTTTAATTCCACGTTCATCTTTGGTAGCTTGAACATATTGGAAGGCATTTCCCCTACCCCTGATTAACATTTTTTGTGGGGGGGGGGGGGTCGAATGGATGGTTAACTATAGCTAAATGAGGGATACTGTCGGTTTTTCAAATCGATTTTTCCTTTTATTCCCAAGCTTCTTACATTATAAATTTATATAAAAACATGAATGTATTATTTAGTTGGAAGAGAGGGGACATTAAACTGTAGATTATACTGGTACCCAAACATAAGCGTGATTATGGTGGTCATTTTGTTGTCAACACCTCTTTTAAAATTTAAATTATGAGGGCTTACCTTCTCCTTTTTCACGAACCTAGTAATAGTGTCTAACTTTTTATCTTTGTGACGTAACAAAAATCGAAGGATAAGAGGGGAGGTGGGAAAGGAAACCCCTAAAAAAGAGATGGATTTTTGTTACGTCACAAAGATAAAACGTTAGACACTATTACTAGGTTTTTTTTTCACCCCTTGTTGGTTTACATTCCCCCGACAAACCCTGTGCACTTTAGTGTACCCAAACTTTATAATTACATTATTTGATTACCAAAAAACTTTGGGTATAAAATCTGATTGGTTGGTTAAAAGTAGCAGCGTCCAAACTTTTAAAGCAATAATTTCAAACCAAAGAAGTGGTAATTTTGTTTAAAATCAATAAAAATGAACATAAATTTTTCTTGTACCTTAGTGTCACGGATTACTCAAATTACTTTCTATCAACGAATATATGAATGAAAGCTGTCTATAATACGATGCGATAAATAACTATTTTTTTTATTTTTAGAGCTTATCTGTTACTGTCACTGGTGTATTGTCGCAACAGGTCGACAGTCTGTCAATGTCTAGACTTTGTCGGCGGCGAAGAAGATGGCTGTTTTGAGCGGCGGCAACCTGGCCGGACGGCGGCAGCGGCTGGAGGGACCAATATTGCTGGGAGGCCTGTGTCACCAAATACTATTTATATAATAGACAGCTGCAGGTGAGGCGAATGAATAGATGGTGTGCTTTCACTTCTGCATATAGTGTTTCAGAAGATGATGAAGATGATCCCTCAACAGATTATGACGTCATACGATAAAATAACCAATGAGAGGACAGCATAAATTTTACCATTGAACAATTACAGTGTAAACTGTCCTCTCATTGGCTATTCTATCGTATGACGTCATAATCTGTGGAATTTGTCTTTATTAGCAACGACAGACCGACGAAATAGATAAGTTTTATTCTGGATGCTGTTTGCAAAAAAATCAGCAATCTATCCTAAACAGGAGATGAGAAAATCATAGTTTTGCGGACTGACGGTAGGGCGGACAGACAAAGTGATTTATACTACGCTACTAAAAATGACCAATAGGAAACAAAAAAAAATAAGTGGGGATGTTTAAATATTTGATAACTAGCGGCTACGCCCCCTTGAAGCCTCTAGGGGCAATTAGTGTGGGTGTTACCCTCCCCTAAAATAGTTTAAAAATCTTTGCTGTACCTGTAAGATGCTCCATTGTAAAGAAGAACTATATCGGTTTAGCGGTAAGCGAGATACTTCGCTACAGAAAAAAAGCTTTTTACTTTATATAAAAGAATATAATGCAATATATGCGGAAGTGAATGTACATCTTTTATTTTTTTTACCCTATATTTACATTTTGATATAAAAAGATCAAAATATCATATAAAAAGAAACTTGATATTTTAAATATTAAAAAACAGCGAATCCTTAAAACTGATGTGAAAAAACGATATGTGGTTAACTTTCCAAAAGCTTTATAAGATTAGCTGATAATTTGAAAATTTTAACGCTGTCAAAATTGAATATTCATTCATTTTGATACACTAGAACAGGAAACTCCTTTTCTGGTTTCTATCAAAATGGTTTTTTTTTGGACCTCTATATCGGTGTTTTCCCTAAAAGTGCCAATACAAATCCGCTTGAAGGCCGGGCCAAAACCTGAGGTGACCTAACCCTATGGGGCAATTATGTACCTAATATAACTTATAATACCTACCTAAACCTTTTTAACATCAGTTCAAAATAAGAGGAATATGGGGCTATGTGCTCAATAGATACTTTAAGGGAAACCGCCCTTAATTCTTTCAATTATTATCGATTTTTCATTTGACACTATCATTTTTTTCAGAGAGACGCGCGGGCGTAGCCGCGGAACCGGACTTGGAGTACCTGGAATGGCGGGCGTGCTCGCCAGGATGGCGGCGCACAGAAAGGGCGAAACCCCGCCACCGCCCTACGACTCACCGCCGCCGTACCATGTGGCGATTAAGATGGGCGCAGTGCCCGATATTGTTGTCAGTGACCCCATAGTTATTTAGCAGCTTCAAAATAGCAGCTGAATAAATAGTTGTTTGGCGGCTGAAAAAATTAATCAAAAAATGCCTCTAACTGATATTTTTCTTTGAATTACAAAATCAAAGATTAAATTATTCTTCCAGTTTTTTAAAGAGCTTTTTGTCATTTATGTTCCACACGCTCAGTAAATCATTTTTAAAGACAAAGGTTGTGCCAATCAAAAAGTATTGTGAGTTTTATGTGAAAAAAGTACATTTTTAGACAAAAAAGGATACATCTAGTCTTAAAAAACGGCAAATACTTAAGATTTTGAAACTTTTTAAATGGCCTCAAAGTTGAACACTTCTAGTCTAAATTGATCTTATTTAGATGATAGAAGTTAGTGAAAAATTGACGAGTAGCTGGGCTACTTAAATACAAGATAACACTATGTAGTGTATAGCCAATCCTTCTCTAGAAAGATCAAAAGAAAAATTGGTTCAATTCAATTTTGCCAAAAAAAAATCCAGAAAAAGAAATAAACAAGTTTGTTTAGTACATTTCAAGTCTGAAGCCAAATTACATTTTTTTGTAAAGCAAAGCTTTTCTACATAATAAGTTTGACTGTTCGTCCTAACATCTTTAATTTAAGCATGTTAGAATCAACCTTTTGATTTTAAACCTTGAATGTAACAAATTTTTATAATTTAGAATCATTAGATTATCATGGTATTTGATAAGGTCATTCCTATTACGAGAAGGAACAATACAGACTTCTGAAAAATTCTTTAAGATTAAGATTGTTTCCAATCTACATATATTTTGTTTAAACTTCGCTTTTGTGTATGTTGCCATCCTTTTTTATATGCAATTGTATAGTAATATAACATTTTTATTTAACTTTAAAGATAATTTGTAAAACTCTTTTTTAAAATAGTTAGCTGAAATAACTTTTGTATTTTTATATCCAGTAAGATTTTCAATTAAGTTTTTCTATAATGCAATAAAAATGGGCATTTTGATATTCTTTAAAGACATCATGTGATAATTTTGATATTAATACCTATACTTTTATAAAACTTAAAATTAGATTTTTATATGTAAGCTCAGGATAATATAAAAAAAAACTACCTCTTAAATAGTACATCTTAAAAGCTTTCTGTAATAGTATTGCTAAACAATTTTTTCTCTAAAATGAGGCAGCTATAGCAATAGAAAAAAATCTGGTAGATAAAAGTTTATATTTTTAGGTCCTTATAATCCTTTTTACTACTTATCCTTACAGATAAGATTTAGATTTATATTAATTTCTCTAATAAATATGGATAGAGTGTAATTTTTTCCCAATAGATTAAAACATCAACCCTCAAGGAGGGAGGAGACATTGGACTGTAAAGGACCCGAAGTTATGTATTGGTTGGCTAAATTTGGGTACCTCATTAATTGTTATTTGGGTTGTACACACTGAAGTGTCCTAACTTTTCCACCAAAGAGTTTACTCTACATAAATGTTAATTTTGTTTATCATAATTTGAGGGTTACATCAGTTTATCGTCTATCTTATCCCCGATCAATCCAGCAAATTAAAATTTCATTGGATTGACTTTAATAAATAAAACAAAATTCTGTCATTGAAAAGCTTAAAACAATAAATTAATATATGAAACTTTGGTCGTTTCTTTTCAAATTTTAGTTAAGATATTGCTGTGTTATTTTATTTTTATAACTTTAATACTTCATCCAGCTTTTAGATTATTCCTTTTACTAAAAATGCATAATATTCTGGTTTTCAAGGCAAAAAAAATGGTTGTCAAGTCATACAATTTTGTCCTGGCATATTTTATTTAATGAGAATGCTTTCTTATTTCAGAGATTCAATTCTTTTGTAACTTTGTCTTTCCTTAAACTTGTTCTTATAACGAACCAGTCGTTTTAGAGATCTTATTACACTTAAAAATAATGGATAGAGATTTATTCAAAATAAAACAGTCAGTTAAAAATTAGCTTTATAAATTTTTTTATGATTTGATAACCATGATTGATATTAATTTAAAATGCATCTTGACAAGTTAAACCTGGTGTCCTTTCACTTCCGCACATATCATATTTTAAAATATTTGCAATTCCCGTATTATTTTCATAGCACAATTTACTTGCTACATATTGCTTCACTCTCCAAAAAAAAGCTCCTCTAGTATATTTTTTATTGTATCTTTTTGCGAAAATTAAAAACTTTGCTGATATTATATTTAGGGGAAATGAAAGCACATCACAAGTTAAAAAAAACACCTGCATAGCAACTAGCTATACTGGGATAGGACAATGACAGATAAACTGATCCTTCTTTCCTGGCTACCAAAGAATACAGGGACAGGAAAATTGTATAGATTAAATCTCTCCAACAATATTTTTAAGCAGGCATCTTATGTAATGAAAAAGACAGTGAACGCTAAATTGATATACGCTGATCCAATCATGATAAAAAACATTCCTTTCTGTGTATAACAACTATTTGTTGAATAGTTTGGACACTACTAAATCGTTACCAACTAATCAAAAGTTAATTAACCAAAGTTTTTAAGCCATCAAAGGTTTTATACCTTTTGGTACCAGTCAAATTTAAAGTAAAATGTCGACAAACCCCAAACTGTCCCAGTTTTGAGCAAGACGATCCTTTTGACGTCATATAAAAAGGGAAGGGGGGAAGAAAATCTCTTCCCTTTTCTCCTATCTCTTTTGAAGAGATTTTCTTCCCCCCTTCCCTTTTTCTTTCCCGAAACGTATATGACGTAACTGGAATCGTCTTGCTCAAAACTAGGACAGTTTGGGGTTTGTCTAAATTGTCCCCTCCTTTTCTGGTTGCAGATTATTACAAACCCTTTGCTAATCACTTCACTTCCCTTGTCCCTGGCAAATCTTGATTTTGGGTAACCACTTCTGCATCCTTTTTATCATATTCGCAATTAAATAAGAGAGATTGTAAAGTGTAGGGGGGGGGAGAGGTAATTTGTGCTGTTGTAATAATATGCAGTTACGAGGATTATTTGATAATGTGATCCATATGCGGAAGTGAATGCTAGTGCAGTGTGCACTAATAAACACTTTTTAAACAATGCCATTTGTCCTTAAAAATGACCAAGGATGGATATTTCATAGAGGGAGGGGGCATAGACTGTAAATTATTATCTTTAGTTGGCTTATTCCTTAGGATCCCTTTGTTTTTCCATGTTTTATCAATTATTATTGAACAAAATTATGCTGTAATTGTTATCAATAAAGCATACTAACTAATTAGGAGACAGAAAAGTAAACTCAAACCACCAAATAATTCAACATTCATAGTAAAATAGATGAATTCAGATAATTTTTGTGATTTTTACTCGATGCAAAAAATTGTTTTGATGGTGTAACTTTTTCTCAGATGTAATTGAAATTTTAAATTGATTTTGCGTATTTTTAATGGCGTAGCATTTGTCAATTTATAAAGCTTTTTCAGCAATAGAATTTTTATATTTTTTAGTGATCTAATTAAATAAGAAAATGACACTTAAATTGATGTACATACCCAATTATGATACACACAATTACCCCTTCTGTAGAATTAGTGGTTGAAACTTTTGGACACTCAACTTAATGAACCAACCAATAAAAATTATATAATAGTCCCTAATATTGTTGAGCTAAAGAATAAGTAAACGTTATTTAATTTCAGGAACTAGTGTAATAAACAGACCAATGTACCCCCACTTCCCTGATATTTTAACACCATTCTTATTTTATATCAAATCTATGCAAGAAAAATTATAGCAATGCTAATAAAACTAGTTCAATAAAACAATCAAAAAAAATATTAACAGTTAAATTTTATGATTTTTAAAAAATAGTAAAGACATTAATTGAATAATCTTTTTATTCTCAACTTAAATATATTTTTAGTTTGGTAAACTTTAAACTATAATTCTTTTTAAAAAGTTTGGCAGCTAATTTTTCCAATGATAAAGTAAATTTCATAGTAATCAGGACAATTATGTTCATGAGTAGAGCAGCAAAACAAGAATAGTGAAGTATTATACAGAAGGCCAAAAGTTTAAATTTTTTAATTGAACAAAATATTAAGAGTTTAGAAATGGTGATTTTCGCTTAACATTGATAGACTGACAGACAAACGGACACATCCTAATCATAGTGTTGCTGTGCTACTAAAAATCCAAATGATATTAATTATGTCAAAATTATTATTATACCAAAGTATTTTGTAGTATATTGTGAAATAAAATGTATATGTAAAAAAATTAGTTTTTTATTGTTAACAAAGCCACTCTATAATTTACCTTCTGTTTCGCTCTGTAACATTCAGGAATGGAATCTAAGTAATAAGTCAATGGAAGATAAAATTAATTGTTGTAAAGGAAGGCCTCTGCTAAGTTTGCTATGTTTTACCAACATATCGAGATTTATAAAGGAAACGAATGTTTTTAAGCCAACTGATAAGAGAACAAGAACTGGTCAATTGATTAGGCCTACATAAATCATAAAAAGCCAGCGATTAAGGGGAAATAGGATTGTAAATAATAATTGTACCTTAAGATTTCTCATTTGTTGTTTTAATACTTTGGGTACTATTTAAAAATCTTGTTTGGTTAGATCAAAAAGTCCCAACTTATTGATTGTCTTATCCCAACTGATCCTTGGAAAAAGTGAATAATGGTCATTAAGCCACGTTTGTTTTTCCTTAAAGCTTTTGTGGATTTAATTTTGTGGTAAACTTTAATGAATAATCAAGAGTATAAATATAAAATAATAACGATTTTTTATTTTTTTATTATTTAAACAAAATGTTTTCTGTTATACTTAGAGGGCATCAAAGATAAATTAAAATTTTTGACGGTTTTCCATCTAATATTTATGAGAAGGGACATATGTGTTGAAAAAAAACTTCATAGATTTTGTTGAAAATCTACACACTTGTATCTCCCACCCTTCCTTCTCATATTATGATATCACTAAATTTGGAGGAAGATTGATTAATCGTACATTATTATATACCTGTTTATCTGATAAATATAGAAGTAAAACACCTTGTTTATTCAGGGAGGGAGGAGACATTGGACTGTAAACTATTCTGGTACCCAAAATTTTCATAACATACTCTAATTTGTTGGTTAAAAACTTTGAGTACTTGTTTTGTTTAATTTAGATTTTTTTCAATCAAACCAGCAGTCTCTAAGCTTTTCTACAAATTTTCTACAGAAGGGGAAATTTAGTTTATCAACAAAACACCGTCCATTTTCTTATCCTTTAAGATCTCATGTTTTCTTGGTGACTTTGTTTAAATAGGATAATTATAATTTTAAAGAAAAAAAAATTCTCAAAATCAATCCATGTCCGTCCGTCTAAAAGATGGCCTAAAATTATTAAAGACTTGTATATGCCACCTGCTATATATCCCCACCACCCTTCATTCTCCCCCCCCCCCCCTCCCATCATCATAAATTTCCGCGCACTTTTTCGTCTCTAAGCTACAAAACGACCAGTGTTTGGGTGCGAAGCATCTCAATAAATATCCTCTTTCCTCACTAATTAACTCACCAATAGAAAAGTAGTATACCGATAACACTATACAACCCCCTCATAAATTTTATTCTCCGTGATTAGTTTTAAGTAATAAGGTTCTCTATAATTAAGAATTGTCTGAAAGTCCGCCCGACAAACCAACACAAAAAATCCAGTTTTGGTAATATATTAACAAAAATTGATTTGTTGGGGCTACTTTTGAACATATTTAACCTTGTTCTTTTCTGGTCCTTAAACTATCTTTTGTTTTATAATCCTATTTTCTACTTCTTATCTTATCATTTTTTTTGTTATCTCTCTTATCTCTTTTACTTTCTATTTCTTTGTTTTCCACTAATTTAAAATTAAAACTTTTTTATTTTTGTTATTCTATATGTTACTAGCAGGATATGTGTATATATGTATGCAAAGAAGATAAAGTATAGAATAGAATCCAGGTAGAAGATTCTGCCTGGCTAGCCTGAAGTAAAATTGGACCATTTGAAAGACCAAAACGGCTATAAGGCTGTTAGTAAATAACATGATTTCAGTAATTATTCTGAAAAAATATTCAAAATAAATTCCTTTTGCAATAATTTACTAAAAGCCTTGTAGCCAAGCTTCCACCTTTCTCTTCCTTATTCACAATAGATTAAAAATGAATTTGATGTGCATTTTAAGCCTTAAAAAATTTAATCATGTAAGAAAATTTACAAAAATATTGGTCTCGGTATTTATATTATAAAAAACTAGGTTGTGCTCTTATGTATGTTTTTAAACAGCTGATTTATACATGATAGCAACTACATCCATACATACTTGTGGTAGAGGGGGAGGGGGGAGGAAGGGGTTGTACCCAATTAGCTGACCCTTGAAAATTACAAATGTGGTCAATCATACTTACCAAATCAAAACAACATGGTGTTTAGTGATTTTTCATCTTTGTCTAAAACAATCAAGCAATTATTGCTGTCTTCACTTCAATAAGAGGTGTGTATCAGAGGTGTTAGCCTTAATCAGATACTTATGTTTATGGGTAAAGTAATACCCTTTGAATATAGGGAATGTTTCTAGATTGATCTATAGTCGAACGTGTTACACTACATATTTTTAAAATTATGAAGATCAAATAAATTTTTAACAATATATATTAGATTTTGATACAAATTGAAGTTTTCTAATTTTGTCCAACTAGTCATTGTGTTTTTAAAAGCGAAGCTTTTCTATAATTAGGGTCGGTCCGTCCGTCCGTCCGTCCGTCCGTCCGTCCGTACGTCCGTCCGTCACGGATAGCTTTTTTCATTAATTTAGACATGTTAGAATTGTCCTATCGATTTCAAATTTTGCATGGTGATTCCTTTAGTAGTTAGGTACGATTTAGAAAGAGTAGCAACTCTATAATCACTACCAAAATGTCCGTACGTCCATTTTAAACATGTTGCTTTTTTTACTTTTTTAAATAGCTTTTTCCGTTAATTTAGGCATGTTAGAATTGTCCTATCGATTTCAAATTTTGCATGGTGATTCCAGCAATAGTTAGGTACGAGTTAGAAAGCGTAGCAACTCTATAATCATTACCAGAATGTCCGTACGTCCATTTTAAACATGTTGATTTTTTTTTACATTTTTAACAACAAATTTGTATGTGACCTAATTATCCGATTGGTCTGATTTTTGGTATACTGATTCCTGGGACAACAAAGTACAATATTATAAGCAAAGCAACTCTATAATCAAGTCCTAAAAATGTAAGTATGTCCATAATCATTATCCTGTATCAAGCAGTTTTTCAACAAATTTACTTACAATTTTGTTTTGACTCTTATACATTCGCATTCTGATTATTCAGTTCTGACATTATACAAGTGTTAATGTCCGTTTGTCCTACCGTTTCAGAGCTTCGCTTTTATGGATGTTGTCATCCTTGTTTACTTTAGCATTATTGTCATTACTGCGCAAGTCAAAGATTTCTTCTAATTTCCCAGAAATTTTTAGGGTTTTCACTTCTATTCCTCCTTATTCTATGTATGTATGTCAATCAAGTTCTCATAAACGGGTAGAATGATCGTCTCACCATTTTAAGGATCTGAGTTCACGGAAGATTCTTTTTAAACAAAAAAAAACTTTGGGGGTACTTACCTAGTCTTATCTTACGTCACTTTGTTTGTTTCCAGAATGGATTCAAGATATATTTATATCCACTGGATTAGAACCGGTTCTCAGGCCCGTGTGGATTCGACTCCTTTAGGCTAACAAATCTGTCTATAATACGATACTAACAAAAAATTCTACATCTTTTTTTAAAATTGGGGTGATTGGATTGAAAAGTCAGACTTAGTCTTTTTTCCCAAAAATTTTGCTGTGGTAAATTGAATAGCACCTGATCTAAGGGCCTTTTATAATATACATCAGGTGTTTCTAGTTCAATAGAGCTAATAGGTACATAGAGTGGCATAAAATGAAGATTAAATTGTGTGATAAATTGGGATTTAAGTTTTTTTCAAATTTTTAGATTGTCTTTTGATACATCTTTAGTTGTTGAGATACTGGCTAGCTAGCTAGCTAGAGGCCTCTAGGGACAATGGAGTGAAAATGTGCGGTGAGTAAGTCGACCCTTCCCTTTCAATTCTTTTTCTGGAAATGATTCGTTTCCCTGGGGAGGGTGTTTGTACACTTCCCTGGACCTATAAGAAGCTGCAATGTAAAAGACAAACACACACACACACATATCTTGTTATTTATATATTAAAATAAATTAGTTTGCGTAGTCTTCTATGTGCTTGCGCTAATAGTTATTTCTTTCATGGTATTATAAACTGCTTTCCGCGGATATAGAATATACAATTATAAGATTAAAACCAGTTTTTTAGCCCTGAGGTGCCGAAGGCACGGTCTAAAAAAACTGGTTTTAATCTTATGATTGTACATTTTTATATTCGTAGAAAGCTGGATATAATACGATGCTAGACATAGTTTTTTCGTTTGGATGAGAACCGGTTCCTATCCACCGGATTCGAATGAATACGAGAAAACCATTAAACATCATTAAAACTGTCCATAAAATGTGTTTAAACTTTAAAGAATGCTCTTTGTTAACGATTAGCTGCGCTTCTAAATTAGAAGACAAAGACGTACCACCAGGGGTCTTAAGGGATAAGACAATGTACGATAAATTGATGTACATACGTCCCAATGATAAGGAACATTATTACCCCTCTTGTAGATACAAATTATTTGTTGAAAAGTTTGGTTACTTCTATAAGTTTGAGCCAATCAATCAAGATTTAATAATAAAAGTACCACAAATTTTAAACCGACCAATCTGAGAACATATTTATAAAACTTTGGGTACCAGTACAATTAATAGGCCATTGTCCCTTTCCCTCCCTGCGTACTACACAATAAAACCAGGGATATGACAATGGATCAGAAATAATAACATTTTAAGATCGTTATGTCTATCGTGTGCCAATCATGGCCAAACTAACATTTTTTCAAGCACTAGTAAGTTTTAGTAATTCCTCTGAAAATTAGGTTCTCAATGTATTTTTCAATACTTCGAGATTTTAATATTTACACTCACTAGAAAGTTTTAACGATTCCCATAACGTTTAGGTTTACAATGTATTTTTTCAATGTTTTCAAAAACATTGATAGTAAAAAATCTTTGAAAAGAAATACATTGAGAGAAAAAAATCCTCCAATGAAAGCATCCAATGATATTAATGCTAATCTTTCTAGTGCTCAGTGTAAAAATGTGTTTTTAGAATATTTAGCTTCGTTTGTAACAATACATTGACCCAAACATCACCTCTAAAACATCCAGAATATCTTCCCCAGGAATAGAAAGGATTTCCATTGGAGAAAAAAATTTCATTATTTTTTGGTTTAATTGTACAGTTTATTGCTTTTAATGTTATCGGCAACCAAACTCCAAGAAAAAGGAAAAACGTCTATGAAAATTTGCAATGGCCGTTCAGCCGTTTAAGAGATCTTACGGGACGCGCATGTTCATACAAGCTTTAAATTTATCTCATATTTATTTATGACCTTTTTCACCTTCCTATTCTTGCGTTGAAATCACTATATTTTTCTTATTATATAATAACGTAATACTGTTTTTTGTCTCTAGCTTAAGACTTTTATAACTATTGAACTGACAGAGTTCTCCATTTTAGATAAGCTTCACATAGTTCTTGTGATGGTCTCAGGCCATCTCAGCACCCTATATCTCTTCGTATACAACTCCTCTAGATATAAGAGACGCAACCCCTAGTATTTAATTTAAATAAGTCATGAATGGCAGAAAAGTTTGTAATTTTTTCCATTAGATTCGCCATCCACTGTATATCTGATTTTTTCTCCACAATTAAAATATCTATTGGAGGCACTTAGCTTGGTAGGGGCATGTGCCCCTCTTATGTTGAAAACATATTTGGTGTTTTCAATAGAAATATTACTCTAGATGGTTAATCAGACACAATAATTCGTCCAATTTATAAAAAGGAACTTCTACTTCACGAAGATTTGTTTATATTTAATCACATTTGACTTATCCAATGATAGGAGCAACGAATTTTTTTAACGGTGTAATTTCTTAAAATCTAGCTTTAAGTCAACTATTTCTTGATGACTTATTATTTGCTTGATTGAAATAAAGAAGTGTTTTTTTAACCAATAATTTATATTGGATTTTTACTACACTGCACTGTTTTAATAGATAATGATATAGAATATACGTGGATATATTGACAAGGAAATTAAGGTTGCTAACATGGACCTCATCTATTGATCAGTTCGTCTAGAATGGAGGAGGGGATAGAGCAAGGGGGTATCGTTTTTTAGCCAGCTGCGACTATCGCTTTATTAGAATACTTAAAAATCTGGTGCAACATCCAAGTAATAATATATAGATAACTGTTTCCTATTGGCCTAAAATTAGGGATCTAGACGATCTATATGTATTGTGTTTTCTAACAAAGACTATTACGTCCCAAAGTACAGAATATATATATAATACAAAGTAGAATGATGTCTGTCAGTCCGTCCGTCCGTCCGTCCGTCCGTCTGTCTGTCCCTTAAGATCTCGGTAACCATTGAACCGATCGGATTTTACTCTTCAGGGTATATACCTATTGGTCCTGAGGTGGTTTTAAGGTATTTTCTTGAGGGGTGGGACACCCCAAACCCCCCCCCCCCCCAAAAAAAAAATTGTTTTTAGGCAGTTACTTCAAAATAAATGCCAGCACCAGAAATACTTAACTTTTTAAAGTACTTCTAGAGGCTAGGGGCGAAGCCGCTAGTGAACTATACAGAAATCAAACAAATGCGGAAAAATACAATAGCCTACACCACTGCTTAGACCTATGTAAAGCTTCTCCAAATAGGAGAAATTTTAAGCTACAGAGTTTATATAATAAGATATGTTTGATTAAGATTTAATAAGAGAAAACATATCGAGCGTTTGATATTCGTACACGGATACATTTAGGAGTAGCTTCGCTCATAGTAGATTTTTTAATATTTAAAATTCTACATAACACTTTTACATATTACACGCCTGGTATAATAATTATATGTTTGTTTGAATGAGATATCTAAAACATACAGCTTTTTACAATTAAGGATCGATAAAGATAAAAAAAATTAGCACAAAATTTGAAATCTATCCAATTACATAAGTAAGGATTTTTTCGGCGAGACCTCGCTAACCATATAGGGGTTGTGTTTTCGATTTTAGGGAAGCACTATGTACGTTTTTAAGTATTTTTTTGGTGATTATTTGAAATTCTATGTTCTTCTGCCTAAAACAGATTTTGCCTGTGCATGCCAATTTGTTCTTCAATCCCTAAATCGCTGAACCCAATTGGTTCTGCTTTAGAGGATATCTGATTACTCTGAGTACCAAGGCTTAAAGTAAGAGGGGGATGGGGGACGAACCCGCTAATAACTTGGACACAAAAAGTTAGTTTTCTTTGTTCTGATATCAAAGACGACTTTTCATTTTGTTTTACAAATAGTGTTATTATAATTATCCGAGATAAAAGACGACAATTTATTGAAGGTTTTAATTATAATAAATATTTAAGTTTCATTCAACAGTAAAATTGCATAAATAAGGAGAAGAGCATCTTTAAGTAGCAGATAATGTATTATAGACCAGATTTGAACCTTCCCTAAACCAATTTTTATGAAATCTCTAGATAAGTTAAAGACGCAGCTTAAATTGATATTAATTCCTTACTAACAGTGGCAAAGTGTCTGTGTGTGTAACTGCTTGACCGATCAGTTTGACATAGAAGCTTCTTATCAGTCCTTGGATAGATAGATATATGGGGGTCCTAAGAATAAGCTAGCCTTTATAAACCTTTGGATTTTGTTGGATCTATTGTTATTTATAATATAAAGTAGGTTGATGTCTGTCCTTCCGTCCGTCTCTTAAAATCTCGGTAACTACTGAACCGATCGGATTCTACTCTTCAGAGAAAATACCTACTGGTCCTGTGGTGGTTTTAGGTTATTTTCTTGAGGGGTGGGACACTCCCACCCCCACCCCCCCCCAAAAAAAAAAAAAGATGAAAAAAATCCCCCCCCCAGTTTATTTAAATTATTTAAAATTAGTGGTGGTATCTCCAGAGGTACTTAATTTTTTTTTAATTTCCTCTTGGGACTAGTGTGAGATTTATAAAGTATTGATGGTTGAATTTGGTTGACAAGATATTGTTGTAAATATTTTTAAATGTCCCTTTGTCTTGAATTGGAAATTTCTTTGTTTTATTTTATAAGCTTCGCTACTTATGGATCTTTGTTTCAGCCCTTTCCCATGCGAATGTATACACTAGACTAGTGTTTGTTTGCAATTTTATTCATTATTTAGGTCAAAATTTATGTTCATGCACATAAACAAGAAAATTTTATTCATTATTTAGGTAAAAATTTATGTTTTTACAAATAAACAAGAACTTAAGTGACTTACAATTAGTGATATTAAGGGATAAAACATCCCCAATGATAATAAACAAATTTATCCTCATAGTTATTTCTATTGGTTGAATTTGATTATGCAATGGGAAGGTTTGTATTGACATACAATAGCAATAGTCTATGTCGACGACTGCATGGTCTTTGTTGACTTATTGTTTGCATGCATTACAAATTATAGCTCCAATTGTAAGGTATCTGAAAGATCTAAATTGCGCTATTTAAGTAAGCTTTATAATGGTTCTACATGTAATAAGCTATTATTTTTTAAAAGCTTCACAAGGACAAAACATATATGAATCTAAATCAGACTACAAAAACCCAGATTATTTTCAATTTTGAAATTTTGGTAATTTCTACTGTTTTGTCTAAGCTCTAGTTTGTAAGGAATAATTTCACCGCTTTAAGCAATTTAGAATATAAAGATAATACATGTTTTATTGTATTTTTTATTAGCAAAGCTACTCTAGAAGTGACGGTTACTGAATGTTTGTCATCTCTCTCTCTCTCTCTGCCCTATATGATAAACATTAGCGGCTAAGCCCCTAAAGGCCTCTATAGGCACTTGAGTTGTAGTTATAAGGTTGATTTCTCTTAGGATGACGTGGTGATACCATTCCACAAAATATTTCATAGCTTCAATGTAAAGGAGAACCATATCTGTTCAGCGTTTATCAAGATCCTTCGGTGCAGACACGAAGACAGACAGACACACAGATGGACATCCTTATACTTACTTTTATACTAGGATATATAAAAATCTAGTTTTGATATAAAAAAAAAGGAAAAACTACACAGTGAGTGAATTACAAAAGCTATACAGCCGAAATGATAGACAGACCGACAACTTAGACCTATAGATTGCCTTCACTTCCAAAATTATTACATAATTTTTATATCTTTCAAAATATTTAACTTAAACCTTGATAATAAAGTTATAAGAAATCTTTTTAAAATATTTTTTTTTTCAAAAATTTTATTCACTTTTTTTAAATAAAGGATTTTTGCTTTTAAGGCTTTTGAAGCAATACATAGGATGTACGGATTCAGTTTGAATCAGAGTTTAAGAGAGAAAAAAACTTTTTCTAGATTTGTATAGGAAAGAAAATACTTTATTAGAGAAGCTAAGGTGTTCTTTTGTATCAGTTTTATGTACTGTAAGACTTCCTTAAAAAGATCCTTTTGAGGAAGATTCTAACGAACACTTATTGGTTTCAATATATTTTCCAAGGATGGATAACCCTTAAAAAAAATACAATTTGCTATGGATTCAGTTTTTTGGAAGGCTTGTCTTTGGTTTTAATTTTACTTCAAAGGGAGATTTTAAATTACTAAAAAGTGTCCATTCATTCCGACTAATTTCTTATAATCAAATAAAACTTTATTAATGGGAGACCTAAGTTTGCAATCGCACCATAAAAAACGTCCCGTGTTTAGGGTGTTGGGGGGTGGGTAGGTTGAATTACTACTCCCCAAAAATTCAACTTTCGGTGGGGTATATTCGCACTCCATTTAACCCCCATCCACCCTTAATTACACCCCCAACAAATTTGTTTATCCCCCCCCTCCACCTACAAGAAAAGAATCTTGGACGTCCTTCGTAACGGAAGCTTTCATCTTGAAAACATGTTAAAATTGTCGGATCGATTTCAAACTTTGTATGTGGAACGCTTAAAAACGCCAGAAAGTCCATTTTGATCATTTTACATCAAATTCTTGTAATCAATTTGGGCTATTATAAATTGTTCTACTGTTTACAGAAACCCCATGTGGGAACTTTAATGAAATGGTTGTCACTTTAATAATAAAGATGGATTTCTTTGCAGGGATCTAAAGGGATAAAACAATTGGCAATAACTTGATGTAAATCCCCAATAATGATTTACAAATTTAGATTACAATTAGTGGAAGAAATGTTTGAGCACTCAACTTAATGAACTAAATTGAATCAAAATTGAATAAAGTCCCTAAAGTTGATGAGCCAACGATTAAGAAAAAGTTATTCTTAAACGTTGGGGACTAGTGTAATAAACAGCATAATGTCTCCCCTCCCTCCCCTCCTCCCTGATTTCCTTTTGTACATTCAATTCAACAAAACATTATATTTGCTCCATAATAAAAATAAGGATGACAACATCCATAAGGATGAAAAAAGGTCAAAGGGAGTTACAAAATAGATACTCAGTTGTCACAAAAAAAAATATTTTGCTATTAATCTATTTTTTTAAGCTCTAGAAAAAAATCACGCAACTAATCATACAAATTTTCAGGGAGAGACGGAATAATCAACTGTAAATTAACTGACAACCAAAGTTTATAAACACGTTCTTCCATTCGTTGGCTTGAACAGGAACATTATCAAAACTTTTACATATGTTTAATTTTTGCATCAAAATTGGGGAGTATATTATTTTGTTGTGCTTTAACAGGTTTTTCTTTAAGCTGATTTTATTAAATTTTGATTCAATTGAAAGTCAGTATTTTTTCTAGTGTGGCTTCGAAACCGAGTGATATTCGCTGGATTAGAACCGTTTTAGAGCAAAAATGAAAAAATATGTATTGTATTGTATAACACATAATTTTCCACGAATGATAAAACTAAATTCATAAATTGATACTAATTCTGTTTAGAATTAATCTTACAATTTTTCCTTTTACCATACGCGGAAACCTGTCTGTAATACATTGCTATAAATAACTATTATTTCTCATGGGTTTTTACTTATTTTAAAGAAAAAAGCCATGTGTAAGTTCTTTTTCATATCATTAAATATGTTACTAAGTTAGAAATAATTATATTTTAAGCATATAATAATCTATGTTCATTATAAATTGCCGCGAGCAGTTTTTGATAAATCATATAAAGTTGTATAGTTAATATTGTACGTTAATATCTCTAAAACCACTGAAACGGTGGAGTTCTCCATTTTATGGAAGCTTCATATAGCTCCCGGGCTAGTTTTAGTGTATTTTCTATTTGAATTAAATTTTCGAGATTGTTTTAGGCTAGTCTACCTTACCTCTTAAGGGCGGGATTCTCCTTCAATTTTCAAGTGATCATATAGATAATCCAGAGCATCATCCGCTTGTAATGGGATGCGATACTCTAACACCCAAGGATATTAAGTTAGGCAACATCCAACAGACAACCAACCCTTTGATTGCACGACATTTGTACTAGCTGCGCCTGTTTATGGGCCAAGACAAGTAAAAATCTTTTGTTTGTTATTTTGATTAAATTCTAATGACAGAAAACTTAGTATTAAGGTTTTTCTGAACAGAAGGACGTTTTTTTAAACCTTGTTTGATACTTAATGAAATGTAGATTAATCAAAATATATAAAAAATCTACTTTTCACAAGTCAACCAGGGAGGGAGGGGACATTGGACTGTAATTTTACCCTTGTCCCCAAAGTTTTGTTGGCTAAATATCTTTGGGTGGGGTGCATCTACATTGGTTGGGTAGCATTGTAAGGGGTATTATTGTTTTTCTTTCATTGTCTTATCCCTTAAGATCCCTGAAAGTCAACACAAAAAGTAAATAAACAAAGGCACAGTATTTAATGAAATTTTCTCTAGAGGGGGGTTTTCATTTTTGTCCTTTTTATAATGATTAATTAAATGCAGCCAAAAATAAACGAATTAGGAAATGAACTAAAAATATTGAAGAATAGTAATAGGATTAAAATATCTATAATACAAAGTAGAATGATGTCTGTCCGTCTGTCTGTCCACCTGTCTGTCCGTCCATCTGTCCCTTAATATCTCGGTAACCACTGGAGTGATCGGATTCTACTCTTCAGGGAATATATCTACTGGTTCTGTGGGGGTATATATAGTCTCCGTTGCAGATTTTATACAAAATACTTTCTGTTTATTTTCTGGATTAAAAGGATTTCTAGTATGACTTCGAAACCGGTTTATATTCACTAGATTAGAACCGGTTCTTAGCCACACAGAAAAATCGTGTATAGCATCGTATAACAGACAATTTTCTAAAAATATTAAAATTAAAATCACAAGATTATTAATAGTTTTGTTAGCCCCGAAATACCTACTAAAAGCTTTCTATAATACTATGCGATAAGTAACTATTCCTAATTCCATGAACAATAACAATCCTGTAAAAATGGTTCAAAGCAAACATTTCACCAAAGCACTTATTTATTATCACATGTCAAGCTTTTTTTTATAAATAAGCCACGGGCTAAAATTAATCCATGAAAGGTTCCAAACTCTTTAGAAACATTTTCTATCGTTTTTACATAACTTGTTACTAAAATAAATATCTATCGAATCTTATAAGGTACAGACAGCTTTCCGTAGATATCAAAATTGTTAAATTAAAGCTAGTTTTATTAGCCCCGAGGGATCAAAAAAACGTGCTTACAAAACTGGTTTTAATTTTATCATCTTTATTCCAATTTAGCTGGAAAATTTATTTATTTTATTTTTAGTATGGCAGAGATCTGATTCTAATCCAGCGGATATAAATCGGTTTCAAAGCCATACTGGAAAACAATTTAAATAATTTTTTAAGTATATTGTAATCATTTTATTGTTTCAAATTTTCTACATTTTTATTTTTCATTTATGATTTAATATTGAGTAATAAATATTTTTGTTCTTTTTTCATTTTAATTTTAATTTCTCTCTCTCTCTCTCTCTCTCTCTCTCTCTCTCTCTCTCTCTCTCTCTCTCTCTCTCTTTTTCTTTCACTCTTGTATCTCGCTCTTAATTTCAATTAATTTTATATTTCACTTTCATTTTCTTTCACTAAAAACTGCAGAGATAAAAGAATAGGTACCTTATTACCATTACACGCAACTACGATCGTAGGGGCTTCTAAAGACACTTGTAGGAAAGGAGGGAGGGAAATTTGAGTCACCCGCCATCCCTCCCATTAAAAATTTTTATTATAGACCTTCTCAGAACCTACATTATAAAGGAGAACCATATCGGTTAATTCATTGGTTAGCGGGATCCTTCGATTTAGACAGAGACATAAAGTATCTTTTATACAAGGATTAGAAAGAGTAGCAATAACAAGCTAAGTTAAAACTAGCCCTTGTTATAATTAGAGAAATCTCTAAAGCATATTGTAATATTGGCATAGATAAAGTTTAGCCAAGGTTTGTGCGAAGCGAGCACGAATTTTTTCACCCCCATTATGATTTCTTTGCCCTCCTTAAACCAAAATCAAGGGGGGTTCAATAAAGATAACAAAAGTGATGATATTTCATTGTCACGGGGTAGGGCGGTGAATCCATGTCCACCACCTTTCATAATCAACATACTCAACAGTCAAACAAGCATTTCATGATTGTACATACTTTTACTTATTCCTTGATTCCTGACAAAAACGTAATATATAGGAAGAAGAAATATATGTAGAAACGCGTAAAAAATGGTCACGAATCATTTTTGCGAAATTTTTGTGTCTCTCGCTGATGGGAAAAACCAGGTTTTAATTCTACTAAATCATTTTATATAAATTTTCAATGCAGGGATAGCCTGTCGAAGCATTGGTAAAAATGAAAAACCTGTAACAGCCTAAAACCTGTCCTGGACTAAAACTAAGCTTTCCTAGATTTAAAGGTCAGCCTTTTTTCCCTAAGATTCATGTACCCATAAGAACGTCCAAGGGGGGACAAAAAATCCCCAAATCCTCTGGCACCCGCCATAGTTAAAATCCTTATACTAAAGTAACAGGATGTTTGTCTGTCTGTGTGTCTGTCTGTCTGTGTGTACCGAAGGATCTCGCTAACCGCTGGTCCGATTGGGTTCTCCTTAACAGGGTAGATTCTCATATGTCCCGGGAAGGTTTATAACTATTTTGGGGGAGGATACCACCACCCTCCCTAGAGAAATTAGATTTTTTAAAATTTTCCAATTTTAGAAAGAGAGTTCAACGAAAAATAAACGTCAAACGTAATTTTTTTTTAACTCTTTCTTTTAAAATCTAAAATAAGAAATTGAATTATCAAATTCGACTCTCTCCTCCTCAAGTGCTCCTAGAGGCCTCTAGGGGCGTAGCCGCTAGTAAAATATAAAGTGATTATTTACATTTTCAATACCCCCAAAAAAATCAGAGGGGTAAAAATTATATAATAGAGAAATCAAAATTCTACTGCGGATTGCGAACCCCTACCTCACGAATGCAATATGACAATTATATTTCATTTTTTATCCCATAGAACTTATGTAAGTAAATAAATAATAAAAGATAGATATAAAAGTCATCGTTATATGTACAGTAATTTATTTTCCAGTATGGCTCCTAATCCGATTCATTTCCGCAGGATTAGAACCGGTTCAGTGCAGTATTAAGAAATCGTGTATCGCAAAATAGAAGAAATTAAATTTGTTAAGGATTAAACCTTGATTTGAAGATCTAGGCCTTAGGCCCTTATGAGCCAACAAAACAGTTAATGGTTATGCGGATAGAGAGAAACGGTCACTTATAGAGCGCTTATAGATAGTTTTCCGCAGATAGTAAAATGAAATATCTTCAATTTCAATTTTATTGGCACTGGGAATACTTATATGATTGTTATTTTATTATTTGTGGAAAATTATCTATAATACGATACGATACAGAAATTTCAGTAGGGCTCATAACCGGTTCTAATCCTGCGGAAAACAATCTATCTACCTAATCCTAAATCTATCTATCTGTTTATGACAACTTGCCAATCTAAATTTAGTGCTTTTCATTCTGGGAAAATTAGATTATTGTTTCTTTCACTTTATATTTTGCAATTGAGTAAAAAATTGACAAAATTTCAACATGTTTTTCCTTATTTAAAAGTAACAGGGTATTTGTCTGTCTGTACCGAAGGATCTCGCTAACCGCTGAAACGATGAGGCTCCTTTTCTGTAAAGCTTCTCATAGATCTGATCTTGGGAATGTTATAACTATGAAGGTCTAAATTCATAGAAGGAGAAGGTTGAAAAATACTTCACAAGACTGAAATTTAGGTAAAAATTAGCCTAAAACCATACTAGGAGTTATATGTAAATCTTCTCTATAATAAGTTCGCTAAATCTTGACCGTCAAAACCTTTTCTAGATCTTTGCTAATGCGTCGAAGTTTTCAACTAGATAACAAAATAAACAATTAAATAATTTAACCTCAGCTAAAATTATCATCAAGTAAAATTATGTTCATCAGTAACGAAATTATGAAAGGTTAACATAATTTCATCTTATGTATTATCCAATATAAAAAATATAAGATAATGTCCATCCATCTGTACGACACGTCCAGTAAGATGTTTAAAACGACTAGACCGATCGTACCACAATTTTCAGGGAAGTTATATTGGATGAGAGCATCAGACTGTATGACAAGGGAGAGAGGAGTTTTTCATCATTCTTGATTTAATCAGACCTCTCCCATGAAAAAAATTAAGCGGTGATGCAAGTTGCTAGAAAAAAATTAATTCAGTTAATAGCATAATATATAAAAGCATGCATTTGAACAAATAATATCACCAAAACTTGCAAATAAAATTTCCTCTGAAGAAAATAAAAATAAGGAACGAAGGAAAGACAAACTCTTGTTATAAAGTAGCTTTGCTACTAATAAAAAAGATATAAATTGTTTCTTGAAAGCCAACATTGTTTTAATAATTACATTTGGATCTACTGCAGTTCACGGTAAAATATTGCTTGTAACGAATATTTCCAAAAATCTATGGATTTTAAAGGCTGCTAGCTGCCAAACGGCTGAACGTACAGATCATGGCCGCACACTGTTATAAGCGGTATAAGAAGGCCTACAAATAATCGGGAATAGACATAAATCAATAATGCATAATTATCTCGCATTGCAGAGAAATGCGCGAAAAAGACCCATTTTACGCGTTTTTTCTTTAGTGAAGCTTTCCCTGTGCATCATTTGATCTTGGCTATTCCAAATTATTTGTAGGCCTTTTTGTGCCGCTTAAAGGGCGAATATAGGTTTGATATGATATGAGCTTATATCAAAGGTGCCATTACATAGTTTTAGAATATCTATGCCAAATTTAAAAATTCAAAAAAATCCTTAAGTAGATTTTGCAATTTTCGTGTTTACTTCAACATATAATAAATCAGATGGACACACAGAAAACTGTCCCGAATTTGTATTAATTTTGAGGAACAAGACTCCAGTGACGTCATATTTTTCTTTCCCGAAAAAGGGAAGGGGGGAAGAAAATCTCTTCAAAAGAGATGGGGAAAACCCCCTTTTCTCCCATCTCTTTTTTCTTCCCCCCTTCCCTTTTTTTTCTTTCCCCCTTCCCTTTTTCGGGAAAGAAAAATATGACGTAACTGGAGTCTTGTTCCTCAAAATTAATACAAATTCGGGACAGTTTTCTGTGTGTCAATCAGATGGCCTACAAAATCATTTATTTTAGCCCTTTACAAGACTTTTTTTGACTAGTTTTCTTAAGTTTAATTGATTATTTCATTGGCATGCATCTTAAATGAGTTATTTAAGCAAACAAAATTTAGCATAAATGGATATTTAAATCCCAAGGTATTAAATGATCAAGCGTTAGCTCATCATTTAATACCGAGGGATTTAAATATCCATTTATGCTAAATTTTGTTTGCTTAAATAACATTCTATTGCAACAAAAAGGTGATGTTAGCAAACAATTTCTTGAATAAAATCATAAAACGTTTTTTTCATTTAATTTTAATTTTTTTCACTGTTGTGTTTTTATTTGACATTAAAAATAAAAAACATAAAAAATCTTCCAAATCAAAGAGAAAAAATCTTTGAATTATTGGTCAACGTCAATTTAAGTTCAAAGATTTTTTTATTGTAAAAAGTTAATTTTTTTAAAATATTTTAGAAAAAAAATCTTCTAACAAAAAAAAATTATCATAATCCAAGATGGCGTCAATACATGTAAAATAATATTTTCAAAACAAAAAATTAAAACTTGAATATCTTTTTACACAGATTGAATTTCAAAAATTGAAAATTGAATTTTTTCCAAAGTCAGTATGATCTATCGAATGAAAAAGGTTTGAAATTGATAGAACATTTCTTTATACTAAAACATATTTTTTCTCCCGTTTTTTCCCACACTTCCAAAAAATGAAATTCAATGAAAATTAAATGGTTCTCACGTTAAAAAAATTTTCTCACGGGTCCAAAAAATGAATTTAAATGAAAATCATATGTACCATTTAAATCAAAATAAATGGTTCCCACATTCGTAAAATTTTCCCACGCTTGACATTCTTGAAAAATGCTAAATAAATGGACATTTAAACAAACCAAAGATCGCGTTTTTTGCAATGGAATGATAATTTAAATGTTTATTTTCTTTAATTATATACTATTTTATTCAAATTTTAAATAGCGTCAAAAATTTTGCTTTATAGTGCATCATAAAGATAAATATTAAGTTTTTAATTTATTTTCTCTACTAAGATTTTAGATTGATTCATGATGAATACAATATATTTATATAAAAATATATAATATGTAAAATATATTTACCCTGTGGAGCCTGCGTAACAAACACAAACATGATGCAACTTTTAGCAAACAAAAATAATATTTCAATTTTGAAATATTTTTTTGAAATTAGTTTTCAGCCCTCCCTTTTTCAATGTACTTTTACAAAATTATGTTATGAAAAATTTATTTGATCAAAAGTAAAAGTTGCAGCATCCTTTTTTTCAAATCCTTTCGTCTTCATTATGACTATGATTGAACAAAAGCTTTATAATACAACCTTCCGACGCAGCCTTGTGTGATGCAGGGGTGTTAGGATTTCTTAGGGAACCAAACTAGTTACGCGAAATGACGTATTTATATCAACCAATCAGTTCGGTTTTAGGCTAGAAACGGACTTATACAGTTAAATATGTCAATGTCTTTAAGTTATTTATAATCTATATAATTGCACTCTTAAAATAAGCTCATATCATATCAAACCTATATTCGCCCTTTAAAATGGTGTGTGGGTAAGATCTGTACATTCAGCCGTTTGGCAGCTAGCAGCCTTTAAAATTCATAGATTTTTGGAAATATTCGTTACCAGCAATATTTTACCGTGAACTGCAGTAGATCCTTACATTTTTTTGTACAGTATCTTTTATTGTTTTTAGCAGCGAAGCAACTTAACAAGCAAGCTTTATAGTTTAATTGTCTGTCTGTCCAATAAAGACACTTCTCTTCCCAATTTATCAGCGTATCATTTGCAGGGATCTAAAGGGATAAGACAATGGCCGATGAATTGATGTATGTCCCCAATGACAAAAATTACCCCTTCTGTAAATTACAATTAATGGTTGAAACGTTTGGACACTTAATTTTATGAACCAACCAATCGGAATACAATAAATGTTTCAAAGTTGTTAAGTCTATGAATAAGAAAACATTATTATAAAACTTTTGAGACTAGTGTAATAAACAACCACTTGTCCCCTACTCCCTGTATTATAATTATTTGTCAGTCTATAGACAGATTTACCTATATACAAATATATCTAAGTAGTCTGTAAAGCTACTTTTTAACAATAACAACTAACAAGGATTAAAACATCCATAATATCCAGTACCGAAGGAATATGGGTGGACAAACGGACATACTGAGTTATGGAGCGATGTTCAGTAGTCATACAAAAGGAGAGGAAGAAAAGAATTAAATGCATGAGTATTATGTAGCATGACCAACACGACAGACCAATTAAATTATATTTTGAATGCTGAAGCTATAAGAAATCTTAACAAAGAAGAATCAGCCGTTTATCTAATTTTTTTTCCAAAAATGTATCAGATAGACATACAGACGAAAAGACATACATTATAGAGTAGCTTTGCTACTAAAAAGCCATTATTTATCCAGATAAGATTGACACATGTCAGAATTCCTAGCTGTCTCTTTTTTGCACATTTTTACACATAAAACTTTGTTTTTGTGTGTGTGGTTTTTTGCACAGAAATTTATGTTTCGTTCTAATTCCTAAAAAGTGCCTGTCGATTAGTGAGACCACCTTTGTTTAGTTTTGAAAATAATCAAAATTAAGCGAGTAGATATTTTTTAATGCCTTAATCCCTGCGGGTCCCTAACGATGCGGGGTATATACTTGCGGTGATCTATTGTAACCTAACCTATGTTTTTGCGTTGTTGTTGTGAAATTTTCTTCCTATTTTTTAATGCTACTAAAAGATTATACAGAATAAACTCTACTTGTTTGGGAAGCTCTCTGTAGGTCTAAAGCTGTATTTATTACATTTTCGTTGCTTTGTAGCTACATTGTAGGACAAGTGACAACTCAATAAGAATAAATTACTACCTTTTGACATAAAAACAATAGCTACCAGAAGCTTGGAATATAATCCTGTTAGTCGTCAAGGCATTGTGTTGACATCAAATGCAATTTCGACTATTTTTGATACAAGAGATGATAGCTGACTTAAAGTCAGAGGTGGTTTACCATGAAATCATTAAGATGTAGGCAGGTTAAAGCAGGTGAGTGTTGAAACCTCCACCGCTCTCAACTGCATAGAGGTATATACTTTGCCATTGTCTCTACCCTCACGATCAGGGCAATAGAAAACATTTTATTTTTAGTGTATCTAGTATGAAGCAGTGTTGTCCAAGCCAGACTCAAACCTGACACGTTTCCGACAGGATAGAAAAATTTAATGTACCAAAATAAACCTCCGGTGTAATCTTGATAAAAAAAATTGAAGGGTTTTTTTGTCCCAGATTATTGAGACTTAATGTATTATAAATAAGGAAATGAAGGGACACTGACAGTTTCATCAATTTACAACCCGTAATACCCTCAAATTGAACATTTACAAATCAAAGAATTTTATAGATAACACTTAAAAAATAAAATAATTTTACCATCCATTGTCCCATCCATTTCATCACTGGAGGCGAATACAAGGACAGTTGCATATTTTTTCTGTTGATTCAATTCAATCATGCATAAAAATCTATCCATTCAATTCATCTATTATAACATCAATCTATTTTTATGTTTCCAATCTGTTTATTTGATTTTTGAATTCTGTAATCGCCCTTTGAAACATGGCACGGCCCAGCATCGGAAGGCCATTTTTTGCTCATAATACTAAACCTATATATAAAAATATATTTAGATGTATGTCAAGCTTGAACGAACGAATTGAATCATATACTTGATGCTCATTAATTGTTATAGGCAATCTTTACAGACAAAATTTCAGTCGTCTATATTTAATAGAAGCCGAGAATATAACGTTACATACAGACATAGGCATACACATGGATAATTAATTCATATATTAGCTTCGTTGCTAATAAAACAAAACAGTTAATTGTATATGTCCATATGGACTTATGTCTGGTTCTAAAGCCATACTGTCATAGTTTTGTAACATAATCGTGGTAACGTTAGAAAAGCAAAAAAAATGTTCTAAATTCACAGTGGTTAAAAACTATGGAACTTAATAAAACAAGGATGACAACATCCATCAGTTAGAAAGGGGTTGAATAATTAGCAGTCTATCTTAAACAGAAGCCAAAGAAATCACTTTTATCCTACAGCATTACTGACTGACGAACGTACATTATACAAATAAAGTAAATCATATAGTAGCCTCGTTACTAAAAAGATTATGAATGAATACAAGAAACAAACGTTTAATTAAAATTACTTTCTACAATTCAACCAATAAAATTTTGCTTTCTTTTGCATATTTTGGATGCTGTGAGTATTGGTGCAAAAAATATGACGTAACAAAAAAAATTAGCCAATGAGAGGCCGTTATTGACCAATGGTAAAATTTATAGTGGCCTCTCATTGGCTAATTTTTTTTTGTTACGTCATATTTTTTGCACCAATACTCACAGCATCATATTTTGTTGATTTATAGACAACATTAGGGGAAGTTGTGACCACTTTTTTCCTCAAAATGTCTTGCGAGCACAGTAAAACCCTCCCCCCTTTCCATCCCTGTTTTAAAAATAAATAGGAAAATAATGGGAAAATTTTCCCTTTACCTAACTCCTGCCTAACCATTCCGAACCTTCGAATGATCAAATTGAGACGACCTCAACCTTCCTAAGTACTCGAAAGGGGGTGTACCAATTGACTCATGTACATGGTTGTATTTCTGTCGGTCACAACTTCGTTAGGTGTGTTTGTCCATAGTTTCTTAATATTTGGACCTAAGTAGTCATGGAGTTGGTACCAGGGTTTTAATTGTTAGGACTGAAGGTTATCTATATTTATGCCCAGTTCACAAACAACTTTTAGATGTCGACCGATTTAATTTGTATGTCAACCTAACCAATGCCTTTATAAAATCGGTCAACCTAAAGCTTCTTTAGGTCGACCTAAAATTTCCAGAGGTCAACCTTTGTCTTTTGTGAACTAGGCTTTAGAGATTGTCTCATTTGTTGAGCTTCGCTTTTAGTAATGTTGTCATTCTTGTTCCTGTACATACTGTTTATACATATAATAATATATATTTATTTATGGCTTTTTACTTTAATTTATAATTTTTAGTTGTTTAGTAAAAGCACAAAATAATTAGCCATTCATTAAAAACATTTTCTCAGAACATATTATTAAATCTAAGGGTTTACCAAGTGGTGTTTACACTATTTTAACTCGAAGAGGGGGGGTATTTAAAAATGTTCTTTTCGTAATGTATTTCAGGTGGGTTCCAGTACCCTTACCTGAACGACTTCGTTGGAGTTGTTGATGGGATTTATACTAGCTTCTTAAGTATTTTGATCGAGCTATATAACATTAAAGAAAAACTAGATATTGTAGCCACCAGAAAACTATTTTGCCTTAAACTATTCATCCGTGCTAAAATAATGTGAACAGCCTTCCGCGGATAGTAATATAAAAAATCAAGAATAATTTCAATTTTGTTATCCCTGAGGGGCCTAAATTGGTATTCATTTTATAATTTTTATTTTTAAATCTATAATACGACACGATACATGATTTTCCAGTACAGCTAATAACTATTTCCTATTCAGTGGAATTGGATGTTAATCGATTTCAAAGCCATTCTGTAAATAGAAAAATTGTTCTAAATGAAGAAAAGGGCAAAACGATGTTCTTTAGTTGTCATATCCCCGTGCAACAAGATAAATAGTAATAAATCCAGTAAATAAAACCGCAAAAAGATTTAATGTATTTTTATTTTTCATGGTCAATAATTTACAACAACAACAAACAAGGACGACTATTTACATGAGAAGCGCAGGGTAGTAAATGATAGGACAAAGGACTATAATTTATAATTATAATAATCAAAATGACACTCAAGATTCATTAATGTGGAAAAAGTTAGACTTTGTTTCTTTGTATAACCCAATCAAGTATCATTAATATCCATAAAAATAAGGTATTTTTATATTTTTGGGTAAGTGCAGTGAAATGTCCCTGTTTCTTGCTCTTTATTTGGCGCACCCTACATTTTGGTGCATAGAACCCCCTGGTCTTTAAATGAACTGCCCTATACCATGCTCCGTGGAGTCTTTGCCCTTTATTTGGAGCACTCAGTATCTTGCTGTGTATTTGCTTTACATTTGACATACCTCTTCTATTCTTACCATGATAAAGTTAAGTAGTGACGCACGGACATGTTCTATATATAGAGTAGCTGCGCTAATATATACACAACAATAATTTATTAAAATAATATATATTTCATATATGTACAAATATAATACAAATGCATATATGTGATATATTAGTGTGGCGTTTGTTTGGACCTGGGTTTACTTGAGTTTTACCTATTTAAGGACCATAGATTAATAATAAGCATAAATGTACGGGGGGAGTAATTAACATAATATTTATTACATCTCGTTCCTTTTACATAACTACAAAAATCTATAAATAATTCAATTTTAATGAATCTTTAAAGCCCCACAAGTAAACAATAGTCCATACAAACGTCATACTAGATGATATATACGAAAAAAAAGGACTAGATTAATTTTTGGTGTTGTTCGTAAGGACATAGAGTTAGCTTCTCGAAATATCTTATATTTTATAAATCTGGTATTTATTCGCGTTAAAGACGTCCAATGGAGGGGGGGGTAAATGGGTGATTATCCTCCCCCCACCACCACAAAAAAATTTAATTTTGAACTCAGCCCCCCCCCCCCCCTCAAAAAAAATGTAAAAGCTTGGACGTCCTTGCCTATCTGATATAAAGATTAAACCCACCCCCCAAATAAAAAAAGCTTGGACGCTCTTGATCCGCGCTATAAACAATTTAATTATTAATTAAAATTAAGATAAAAGTTTCATATTTGATGACAGTTTTTACAATTTATAAGAGAGGATAAGACAATAGACGTTGAAACTTAACAATTAACTTTATGAAATAAGTTTGAAATTGCTATTTTTAGCTATTTAATTCTACAGAACTTTGCGTACAAGTATAAATTCAAATTTCAAATTCTAAAGAAAGTTAAATTTGCTGAACAAAACGTAGTTTTTAAAAGAAAAATAATTAAGTACAAAGTTTACAAATAAAACAATTAATTTAACATTTCGTTTTAATTATAAGTATTTAAATATAATTTTGGTTTTCAAACAACTACTAATATCTTTTATATAAGGTCGCAATAAAAATCTTTGGTTATAATAATATGTATCACAAAAGCGGTGTGCGATCACTTCTGCATATATATCACAACATAAATCAGAAACGCATTTCAGTACAACAGCACAAACATTGATCCGTTTGCATCATCAAACAACCCTTTTTATTTATATATGCTATTTGTTTAATTGAGAATTTAAAACACTGGTGAATGAGATAAATATGCAGAAGTGAAAACACACCCACATAAAACTTAAATTCTTTTTAAAAATGAAACATGTATTTTTAGAAAAACTTCTTCCAAAAAACGCCTCCTCTTTTCTTCTTTGGTTTTCTTAAAAGAAGATTTACTTAATTGGGGCAGGAATTATGAATAAATTGCTAAATATATTTAAAAATCCATTCTAGAGAAGTGCAATATTCAAAAAATCAGTGTGCAAAATTGACAAACCACTGTATAAATCATTTGAGTAAATAGATTTCTAAAAAGCTAAAAGATCATAAAAATCCGTCTGTTATAAAAAAAAATTGAAAATAATGTCCTTCGTTGCCATTAGAATAGATGTCTACACCTGATGACTAAATTCTTCAATGATAACTAATTTTACAGAATAAAAAAACTTATGCGATTGTGCTTTCTCACAAAGCATGGAAAAAGCAATAACTTAAACATCTGAAATTGTTGTGCATTTTTCGAAAATCAAAAACAACCATGTGAAAAAGGATTTTGGAGTGTAAGCTTACGAATCTTAGAACAAATGCAGTTACATCAGGGGGTCAATTCAAGATTTTTCGGGTATAGTCCCTTTCGTGGCAACGCCCCATAAGGGGCGATTCGTCGTATTTTAAATATGGCTTTTGATGATTATTTTAGTTTAGGTTAGGTTATATTGGGTTAGGTGAATGTACTACAGGGGCTAGAAATAGGAGAAAAGCTACTGTGAAAAACGAAGAATTCCCCCTTAAAAGCCGTTGCCACGAAAGGGACTATAGCCGATTTTTCTTTTTTACCTTTGGTTGAGCAAAGAGCAGGGCCCCAATACTGAAGAATTCAATTCTGTGTCTGGTAATATTTTTTGTTTAGTTTTTAATAATTATTTTATTTGCTGACATTCTATCAATTTAAATATTATAAACTCTACATATAAGATGTTTTTACATCAAAATATTATTGTCTTATCCCCTATGATTCCTGGGTTATGTCACATTCTGTGAATTAAATTCCCATCTAGTCAACACACATTCACAAATCGGTGCCTGCGCTGCGCTGAACAACCCCCCCCCCCCCACATATATTAAAATATATTGAAAATGGTTGGAGGGGAAAGGCATTTCATATGTCTTACCCCTGCTGGAGACCTCAACCATGAGTGGCTACTTGGTACTAGGGTTAAGCCGCCAGCAATTTTCAATATCTGATTGGATACCATATATTGAAACTATCCGGATAACGGATATCCGCTTATCTGGTAATTTGTTGGATATCCGGCAATTTTTAATAACCGGCCGGAGATACCGGATATCCGGGATCCGGCCCAACCCTACTTGGTACCAAATTTAACCCGACCTAAAGTAATTAATAAATAAAATAAAAGAATAACACCCCCCCTTTCTTAATTTTCATTTATTTAAAAAGGGGGTTCTGTGTTCAACTAGACACTTTCAGAGAAACCGTCCCTTGAGATCTTTGCAACATACAGACAAATTTATCAATATGAAGAAAAGTTTTGCTTTCAAAACATCGAACGCAGTATATGAATTTAGCAAGTGTGGACAAGAACTAATTAAAGATATTTATCTAAAAATAATTTTCTTTTCTTTAATGAATTTTTAAATAATTAAAGTGAACTTGTATTGACGTTAGTAAATTGGTCCAAAATTAGTATTCACTCTTAATAAAAATAATTAATATGACAAGAATAAACATTAAATTATAGGTACAACTCTTTAACTACTTATGTACAGTTAGGACCTTAAGACAAAAAACGTGCAATCAAAGTTGACCCGGTTGTTAGGACATTTGGTTGCTCCCATTAGTTACCATTGGTTGTTGGACCTGGTGTTACAGTGTCTTGGATAACAGACTTGCCCAAAAGAGGAAATCGACTAAGTGTTATAAAATTCGTTATTCTGACGTACTTTCCACATGAATTAAAACGCCCTTTTTTCCCGCGACGTACATGCTGCCTTTATCTGATAATGACACTTTGACTCTAGTCTTATGTAAAGGTTTTGTCTTTTCTCATCACTTTAAATACAGATCCCCTAGATGTTAGAGGGGCAAAGCCGCCAGCAAACAATAAAACACTTATCAAGGATTAAATGTAATAAAGTAATTTATCTTAGTTGGCGAGTTCCATAATAATTGTTATTTTAAGAGGCGAAGCTACTTCATTAGGATTGTAAGTAAGTCTTTAATGCCCGTACAATGAAAGATGAAAAAAATACCCAAAAAAATATTAAAAATTAAAAAAATGTAGTCGAAGAGATACTCTTTTTTTTTATTTTATATGAAAACCTATTAAATAAGAAATGACACTGCGCTGTGAATTTGGGTAGTTATATCAATTTATTGTCCATTGTCTTATCCCTTAAGATCCCTAGAGTAGCTTTGTTAGAAAATCATAAATTAACCAAAGATCTAAACCTGCAGAGTAGCTATGATACTAAAATATAAAATTAACTGAAGAACTAAACCTGCAAAGTAGCTATGATACTAAAATATAAAATTAACCAAAGATCTAAACCTGCAAAGTAGCTATGATACTAAAATATAAAATTAACTGAAGAACTAAACCTGCAAAGTAGCTATGATACTAAAATATAAAATTAACCAAAGATCTAAACCTGCAGAGTAGCTATGATACTAAAATATAAAATTAACTAAAGAACTAAACCTGCAAAGTAGCTATGATACTAAAATATAAAATTAACTGAAGAACTAAACCTGCAAAGTAGCTATGATACTAAAATATAAAATTAACCAAAGATCTAAACCTGCAGAGTAGCTATGATACTAAAATATAAAATTAACTGAAGAACTAAACCTGCAAAGTAGCTATGATACTAAAATATAAAATTAACTAAAGAACTAAACCTGCAGAGTAGCTACGATACTAAAATATAAAATTAACCAAAGAACTAAACCTTATTGTGTGGATTTTATAATTAGCATTACAAGTCAAATAGAAACTCATACATTTATATTTGATGAAACAAATAAAGACGATTACATCCAATAATAGATGGGGTTTTTATTAACTCAAGTAAAATACAGGATTTAGAGAGAGAGAGAAAGAGAGAGTGAACGAGGTTAAAAGAGAGGAAGAAAGAGACAAAAATTGATATATTTTTAATCCTCATTGGCCCTTCCCCCCAAACCCCAAATAAATATCTTTAAACCATCACAGTACCAGTAACTATATTCACTGAAGAGTAGAGTCCTAACGGTTCAGCAGTTACCAAGACAAACGGACAATGAGATATAGTCCTCCTACTTTGTATTATAGGCATTTTTTTAAATTAATGTAAGATTAAGAGTATCCTTTAATTATTTGATGACTAGCCAGCTATTTATTTAAATTTACTTTTAAAATGATGTGCATTAACTTCTGTATATTATCATACCAGAATCATCGGATCATTTGAAGGAAATGAAGTCATTCCTAAAAAGGACAGAAATTCCCTTCCAAAAAGGACATAAATCATCTTCCTTTTTCTCAGATAAGAAAAATATGGACAAAAATCACTCTCCTTTTTCACCCAAGGAAGGGAATTTTTGTCCTTTTTACGAATGACTTCATTTCCTTCATTTGATCCTCATCGGATAATATGCGCAAAAAGACACAATCTTTATATAAATTAACAGGACGTCTATGAGTCTGTCTGACTTTTTTAACCGATGGATCTCGGTAACAGCTGAACAGATACTGGTTTTCTTTACAAGGTAGCTACTCATATGTCCTGTGAAGGTCTATAACTCTATTGGGAGAAGGTACAACCCCCCTCCCAGGAGAAATCTACCCTAGATGAAAATTAAACTACTAACGTTGTTTAACTTTTTCATTTAAAAACTAATTTCAAAAGTCGGCTGTAATGTAACCCCCCTCCTCACACTCCATGGTTGCCCCAAGAGGCCTCAAGGGGCGTAGTAGAAACTAAATCAATACAATAACAATCAAAATAAAGCAAATGATAATGCAATAATATGCGATTATAAATATTTAATTATGAAATACATGTGCGGAAGTTAAAGCACACTTCTTTAAAACAATTATAAACAATAAAATGTTTTTGTTCTAAAGAGGGTTTCTTTATTTTTCATTGAATCTTAAATAAAATTTATGGCTATTTTATACTGTAATTATCTTAATTAATTTATTGTTTTTTAACAATATCTTAACTTTTTATCTCTCTGTCCAGCTATTTTTCTTATTGTCTGTCTGTCCATCTATTTGTCGTATTTGTCTAACAATCGATCTATATGTCAATCTATTTGTCTATATATCTATCTGTCTGTCCTTATTTATCTATGCATATAACCATTTGTCTTAGTATCTGTCTGTATATCTATCTATCTTTCTGACTATCTGTCTGTATATCTATCTATCTTTCTGACTATCTGTCTGTATATCTGTCTGAGTATTATCTGTCTATCTGTCTGACTATCTGTCTGTATATCTGTCTATCTGTCTGAGTATCTGTCTGTCTGTCTATATGTCTGAGTATCTGTCTGTCTGTCTACCTATCCATTAGTATGTCTATCTATAATCAATTTAAAAAATATTATGTTCAAAAAATCTTCTAAAATATTTGTAGAAATCCTTTAAATTTAAATTTATTTTAAACTTTAGTTTTACATTGACATCTGAAGAGTGCAAACATGCACGAAACAATTTGTAATGTCCAATAAATATGTAAAATTCATAACCTGTGAGTTAACCTATTATATAATCAATAATTAAGTACATCTATATATGGGACTGTCTACCTATTTAATTGTATATCTATCTGTCTGTTTATGTAACTGTATGTATATTTCTCTGTCTGTCTATCTATTTATCTGCTCGTTTGTCTCACTCTATTTTATGTTTAGAGTTCATCTATTATACATACATAGAAAACCAAATTCTAAATCATAATAAAATTTTTTATGTAAAAGCTAGGAGCGCAGCAATTACCAAATTAAATGTTAAAAACTAAACATTCCTTGAGTTCCGGCTGAAAAACCAGAAAATGAAACAGGGCCTAAAAACATAACAATATAATAAGAAGAACAATACAATTTGTTGCAATTTTAGATTATTTGTTTAATATAAGGCAAAATAGTTCTTTTTCTAATGCTATAATACTAAAACTATGCTTAAGAACGACCAATAAAAATATTTTAGTAAAGAAAATACATTAGTAATTGCTTATGAAAAACGGACAGGCGGACATACATTAGTTATAGAATTGCCGTGCTACTAAAAATATGTACATATATAGTACCTGATAAAGATGGAATTCCAAACTCTCTTTCTGGAAACACAGGGTATCCATATCTGTTATACCTGGATAGATAGATAGATAGATAGAAAGATAGATAGATATGTAGATAGATAGATAGATATATAGATAGATAGATAGATAGATAGATAGATAGATATATAGATAGATAGATAGATAGATAGATAGATAGATAGATAGATAGATAGATAGATAGATAGATAGATAGATAGATAGATAGATAGATAGATAGATAGATAGATAGATAGATAGATAGATAGATAGATAGATAGATAGATAGATAGATAGATAGATAGATAGATAGATAGATAGATAGATAGATAGATAGATAGATAGATAGATAGATAGATAGATAGATAGATAGATAGATAGATAGATAGATAGATAGATAGATAGATAGATAGATAGATAGATAGATAGATAGATAGATAGATAGATAGATAGATAGATAGATAGATCTTACCTGGATGGTACAGCCTGGGACCAAGGGGAAGTTGGAGAAAAAGTATAGTTGTCTAGACTTGTTGTTATAGACTCATTCTCTTCACTTATTTTTAACCTAAAATAATCGATACTTTATTACGTGGATGTTGCACCATATTTTTCTGTACTGTATTAAAGTGATACTCGCAGCTGGCTTAAAAACGATGCTTCCCATTCACCCTCTTTACCCAACCCCCTCCCCTCCTACTGGATGAACGATCTGACCAATAAACTTAGGTCCATATGATCAACCTAAATATACAAAAAAAATTTCCCTGTCAATATATCCACATATTATATTTCCATTCCTCAAATATACGAGCAAGTTGATAATCTATGGTTGGGGTGTTAGGACAAAAGACATAAATGACAAAGACATAATGGACAAATGACCTAATTGACAAAAGACCTAATGGGGAAAAAGACCTAAGATATGCCTAACACCCGTGGGGGTACTGAACTAACCCTTTAAGGCATATAAATGCGGTGCCTTAAAACTGGGTGGCTACCCTGTACCCAACCTAACCTGAGGTAGATCACCGACACAAAAATGATAGGTCTTTTGTACATTAGGTTTATGTCTTTAAGGATACTAAGCACACTAAGGTTTATGGCTTTTTTTTTCTTGACGGTTATCAAAAATGCGCCACTCCCTTCCCCCTCAAGTATCTATAAGTCCTTATGTCATTATCAAAATATGGTTACATGACATACAAATTTTCAAGTTGCTCTTAGAATTAATTTCCTCCTAAAATATTTTTTCATAATTGTTTAATTCTTAAAACAAAGGAAAGCCCTTGAAAATATTTCTCGTCTGTGTACAATCTTTAATCAGCAAAGCTGGCTATCAAGTCTTGGAAGACGGTTCGTCTATCCTTACATAAAAGTAACAGAATGTCTGTTTGTACCGGTTGATATCGTTAACTGATGAACCGTCATAGGTCCTGGAAAAATGTATATCTAAATATTTTAGGTAAGGGTACCACAAACCTTCCCAGAGAAATCGTCCCCCCCCCCCCTCCTCCTCTCCAATGAAATATTATCGGCTGCTACAAAAGATGGACTATTGATTTTTTTGTTAACTTCTCATTTATCAAGTATACAACTCACTTTGTCCTTAGGTCTATCGGTCATGATACAATAGATATAATATATTTTTATTAAGGTTTTTTTTACACTAGATTCTTTCTATTTCATTTTCTCTGTCAAACCCAGTAATAATGTCGGACTGATTATGACGTAAAAAATATTAGCCAATGAAAGGCCATTATTGACCAATGGTAAAATTTTTAGTGGCCTCTCATTGACTAATTATTTTTTTTACGTCATAATAAGTACGACACTTTTACTGGGTTCTCTCTATCCCATTTATGATCACAGAACATCTAATTCTAATGCTCACTTTATCCGTTTGTCCATCAATGCTTTTATGTGTCTCTACTTATTTACAAATCAATTACAATCTTATTTATTAGTAGCGCAGCAATAACAAGCTGACAATCAGTTTATAGTTTAAGACCAGAAGAACTTGATCGTCCTTGTTTTATTTAACAAAGTTATAAAATTATCATTAGCAAAAAAAATAATCAACTTTTGCAAGTTTCTTTGCGATTTGAAAACAAGGATGACAACATCCACAAATGCTTACATATGCATAGTGATTTTAAGGTCTGACAATATTATATGTAAATCTGCTATCAAATTGATTAAATAGAGGAGGGTAAAATAAAATCACTTTATTTAATTCTTGTTCATACAGATAATTTGCTTATTAAATTGTTTCAAATCGTCAAAGAAATAATCAGACGATAATAAAATTACGATATTAATATGCATGTGTAACAATTTGAGCTGTTTGGTTCAAACTGACTGACTGACTGACCATAACTATAGAAAAGCTTTGCTCTAAATAATATTTGTAAGAAGTTTTACAAGTCGGATCTAGTGAAGTAAATCGCTTTTATAACTTTTAAAAAAACAGTCGTATGTCTCAGCGTCTTTCATAATTCGAATCATATACTATTTTTTAGCAACTTTAATAAAATTTGAAGCTTATGCGCGAATGGCAAGCGTCTGCCAAGCCCTGATTTATTAAAAATAAAATAATAATATCTGGATGATCTTTGGTCAGGTCATCTTCACACATAAAAATGTACAGTCTATTAATATATGCAGCCGAGAAAATCACATTTTCCCCAATAGCGTTACTAATGTACTGACAGAAAGACGGACGAACATTGTAGTAAAAGAAATTATAGAGTATTTTCACCTGCGGTGAGATCACCCTAAAGAGGATTTACCTGCTGAAATGGAACGGCTTCTGTTCCCTATCAAAGGCCTGGTGGGTTGGCGTGCCGTTTTTGATGGCCTCATTCGCGTTTTCATCGTTGTAACCGACCATCCGGCCCTTGGCAGTCGGCAGGGAGGACGGACAATTCAGGGAGACGGCCTGAATTTAAAAAGAATGATTTTTTATCCAAAAGCGCAGCTTATAAAATATTACCCTAGTCTGTCTGTCCGCTTAGAAATTGGTTTTCTATTAACATGTATCTTAATTCATTTGTGTTCTAATTAATCCATCACTATGTCAATGTCTATCAATATTTATTTTAGGTGTAATTTTTTTGTCTGACTTTCTTATCCATCTCTTTATCTATTCATTTGTTAGTGTATCAAATTTATTTGATTGAACTCTAAATTTCATAATTTCATTTATCAATCCCTTTATCCACCTAACTATTAATCTATCACCCCTCTATCCACTAATCTATAAATCTATCTATTTTCAAATGCACATTTTTCTATCCCACTTTCCGTTCATCTAATAATTTATCTATATTCATATGTCTATTAATCTAACTTGCCTCTAATATTTCTTTGTAGAATTGTCTATCTTTATCTGTTTCATTCATAGGTTCTTCTTCTCTTTCCCTAAAAATAAATACAAGAAGTTAATAGTTTTAGTTAATAAAACTGGTTCTCAGCCTTACTAAAAAATCATGTATGCCATCGAATTACAGACAATTTTTCACTAATATTAAAATAAAAATCATAAAATTAATACCAGGTTTGTTAACCAGACATTCGACTTTTCGGGGAACATTAGTTTTAATCTTATGATTTTCATTCTACTATTAGCGGTAGGTTGTCTATAATACGATGCTATAATAGTTATTTCTCGCATCGTATTATAAACGGCTTTCCGCGGATATAGAATGTACAATTAAAAGATTAAAACTATTTTTTTTAGCCCCGAGGTGCCAAAGGCACCGACTAAAAAAACTGGTTTTAATCTTTTGATTGTACATTTTTATATTCGTAGAAAGCTGGATATAATACGATGCTAGATATAGTTTTTTCGTATGGATGAGAACCGGTTCCTATCCACCGGATTCGAATGAATACGAGAAAAACTATTCTAACCTTACGAAAAAGTGACAAGGATGACAACATCTAAAGTAGAAGCACAAAGAAGCCGGATGGACAAACGTAGATCCAAGTAAGTTGTATATTAGATACTCAGAAAATATAAAAATAGAAAGTTAAGGGGTTAAAAAGACGGACTTTTTAACAAAAGAAAATAAGAATTACAGAAAAACAGACTTTTAGCACTTTTAAAAGAGAAGCATCGTTACTAAATGTATACCAATATGGTGAACCAATATAAACAAATATCATTTAAACAAATTGATTGGTTATTAAACTAGGTGTGTCTCAAAATCCGCACATCTATCCCATTAGAAAATAACTAGCAGCTACACACCTAGAGGCCTTTAAGAGTTTAAATACAGGTTCTTTCAAACATATACTTAAACCCTTTTGGTACTTTTAATAATTCTTGATTAGTTAGTATAAACTACAAGTGTCTATACTTTTTGACCAATATATTAATCTTAAGAATTGGTAAATTTGTTTTTTATCCTTCATTGTCGATTGTCTTATCCCTTATTATCCCCAAAATATATTACCAATGGAGATAGAATATACGTGGACAGGGGAAAAATGTCGTTAATTCAGGTTGCTAACATGGACATTACTAATTGGTCAGTTCGTTCATTCAGTAGGAGAGAAGGGGATGGGGTAAAGGGAGAGAATGGAGGATCGTTATTTTAGCCAGCTACACGTTTCTCTTCATTAGAGTACATGATAATCTGGTGTAAGATCCAAGTAATAATAAATCTGTTGACTTACCAGCTTTTATTTCTTTCCTTTTCTCTTTCTCTGTCTTGTTCGCTAGCTCGGGTAATCTCCTGAACATATTGAAAATGAAAAGATTCATAATTACTTTTTGTAATCAAGATCTCTCAAAACGGCTGACGAGATATTTGTTAAAATATATATATTTGCTTAAAAGCAAATAACTAAGCATAAGATGATGTAAGTAATGTATAGCACAATATTTAAAATAGACATGAATTTCACATTTTCATTTTATTTCAATTTTTTTTCATTTTAACAAATAATAAAATTAAAGCTGTGTTATGTACACAGCTATCCTCAACAGTTTAGCGGATTTATAAACAACACGCTCCAAGCGGTCAATGGATCTTAAAAATAGACATACTTGCTGAATCATATCTGGTTTTACTTAAATTATACCTGCTCCTTCTTCGGGACTATGGGGTTTTAAAGATTTTCACTTAAATTGCCCTATTATTTGACTTAAAAATAGCGTTCGACAAGACATCCTGTCGCTGTTTATTAGTTTTAATACAAAAAAGATGTTATTATTTTCTTTTAAGGCCATCAAGATGTCTTTTATTAGATTTAAATCTAACCGATATAATTGTTAATGGATCCCTCTGCCGTTACTATCCATATTTCATGAAATTAAAACCATGAGAAAGAGTTGACGAGAAAATAAGAAAAGTGTTGAGAGGATAAGTAAAAACTAAGTTAATGATAGAGGTATAGTATTAAGACTAAAGTAATTTTATCTAATATAAGGTTTAACAAGGTTAACCTCAAGAAAAACGTAAATATAATGGTGGGACAAAGTAAATTATAAAGTAAATGATCAGTTAAGTTGTCATAATAAATAGGAAATAGAGGAATAGAAATAAAGAAAAGAATGATAGGATAATATATAAGAAAACTGAGAAACCCTTAAATATCAATATAAAAAATGTAGCATGACCAACAGACTGACAGACAAAGTAAGTTGTATGCTGTTACTTTTTGTTAAGGGATATCTTCACAAAAAATGACTTATCTATCTGAAATAGTATTGGTTAAAATTAAATTTTACCATATTGTTATGGACTGACAGACAAGATGAATTATAAAGTAGTTCTGCTACTAATCCGCAACTATGGCTCGTCATGTAGCGCAGCCGCTCTTCGTTGGGGATGTGATAGGTTCGCGGTACAAATAAAGAAGTTAAAAATAGTTCCTACTGTTACTATATTAGGTGTGCGGCATTAATAGTTAGAGTAGGGAGACAGGGATCTAAAGAGATAAGACAATGACTTATAATGTGATGTAAATCCCCAATGATGATACACAAATTTACCCCTTATTTAGCTTGCACTTAGTGGTTGAAAAGCTTGGAAACTCAACTTAAATACCAATCAATCAAAACTTAATAAAAGTCTCCAAAGTTGTAAGCCAACAAATAAGAAAACACTATTATAAAACTTTTGCCACAGCCCAATGTCCCCTTTCCCTTCTCAGACAAAGTGTTGGTTGTCTATTGAATGTTACTTAAATGAATATCCAACAGTGGGCGGTAGAGCTCCCATGACAAGCGCGCGGATTTTGAAATCAAAGGATAAACCCACCCCAATTAGGTAATATTTTCGCTATTAAAAACTTAAAACACATAGATGTATTTATGTTAAGTATACTCTGCTAACTTAATTTGAAGTCAAATAAGCTGATCATATTTCTACCATCCATTTTCTTATATTATGCCTGGAGTAAAACTTCAATTATATAGGTTAGTACTCTAGCCTATAACTTTTCCTCAAAATAAAAATACAGTTAATCTTTTAGATGATTGTAAATTTCTTTGCTATTAATTATAGCATACTATTGAAAATCGGTATGCTAAAGATAAATTTCTTGTCAAGTTTCACAATTATCATTTTTATCTTTTGATATGATAAAAAGTAATGCATAATTTAATGTTCTATTTTTATCATTGGTGTTGGGCGTTATATACCAAAAATATTTGATGCAGTTATCAGTAAGTATATAAACAGCAGGTCAACAGTCTTTAGATTTATGAAATAATATTAAATATGTATTAGATGGCAGTTCACAGCACAAAAAACGCGCGAACAGAGGATAGTGGGTTAAACTAAGCACTACTTTTATTCCTCAAAAAATAAAAATCACCGTGTGATAAACATGCTGCTACTTTTGTTTTCCATAAATTGTTACATGTCTTTTATTACTATAAATAAACATATGGTTGCCCTTTAACATCCAAGGGATTTGTATTCAAAATGGAAGGAAAAGGCAGAAAAATAGCCTAAAACCATTCTGAGACCGATTTAAATTTTCCATTATTTCGAGAATTCAATCAATTCATTAGTTATTGAAATCTTAAGCTAGCTACAAACAAAAAAAAACTTAAAACTTTAAAAAATATAATAAGTATAAAATACATTTTACATCTGTGCCAATAAAAAAATTTGATCCTGAATTCATGTTAGTATATCATACTGTAATCTTAGGCAATATAATTATTTTTTAGGAACCGCTATTCTTGACTAGCTGGAGATTTAAACGCACACTAGATCATTTTCTAAAAATATTTTTTCTTACTGCCCTGTGATTTACTAATTACATTTCATATTTTGTTTTGATATCTATTTCAGCTTAAAACTGTAGTCATAATGTCACCAATCCTACTTTATAAAGTAGTAAGTTGTTTTGGGTCATGCGAAGGAAACGAAGTTGCAGGTTTCGTCGTATTTTAACAGTAGCTTTTGAAAGGTTATATTAGGTTAGGTTAGGCGATTGCCCCGCAAGGTTAGGCAATTGGCCCCGCGGGGTTAGAGCACTAGCAGGAGCTAGAAATAGGATAAAAGCTAATGTGAAAATATAACGAAAACCGCAACTTTGTTTCCTTCACATTAGCCAGTTTTTTTTATAAAGCTTAAGATCTGAAAAGTTGTTAGGTTGTACTTTTCAAGAAAGCACAATAAATTTTTTTTAGTTATGTTAGGCTATTTTCCTCCTCCCCCGCCTTCCCTAGAGGATCAGGTTGACCAATTATTAATCTTATAATGTTAAGTAGTAAGTTTTGTGAATGTATGAATTAACATTCTGATATTTGAATGGTAATTTTGTATAAAAACAAACACTGTAAATAATGGTAGAAGAAAAAGCTGTTAACAATTTTATCAATATATTAAATACAAATGACTCCTTTTTTGTAATAAAACTTATAAACAGCTACAGGATGTCTTGTCGAACGCTATTTTTAAGTCAAATAATATGGTATTTTAAGTGAAAATCTTTAAAAGCCTATAGACCCGAAGAAGGAGCAGGTATAATTTAGGTAAAACCAGGTATGATTCAGCAAGTATGTCTATTTTTAGGATCCATTGACCGCTTGGAGCGTGTTGTTTATAAATCCGCTAAACTGTTGAGGATAGCTGTGTGTAGTAGTTGCTTCTCCTCTAGCCTCTTGGTTAAAATATGGAAGATTAGGAAAATATGATAATATCCAAAGTAACCCCAGGACATTTAATAGGCTTCCCTGAAAAGTAATTTGGACTAGCATTATCTGACAACTTTATCTTATTACTTATTGCTTTATGTAACAGGATGTGAAGATTACAAACAGCAACTAAAAATAGAATAGCTACTCTACTAAAACTTACTTTAACAAACTCTGAAACCGAGGGCCTTGTCTTGATAGCTTCTTTCAGTGATTTGGTCGGTATCAAGTCATCATCTATTGGGCAGGGCTCGAACTTGGTCTTGCCACCCTTGTTGTTGCCATTATTGCCAGGGCTGTTTTCTGTATTTTGCCAAATACTCTTGGTCATTCCCTTCACTCTTCCTCTGAAAAAATATAACATAGAAATTAAATATAATTTGTATTATTTTTTAGAGTACAGCAATAAATATACATAACATTCAAACACAGCTAACACATGTATATAAACGGGAAGTTACTCGGACGGACGGATGTAAGGACATATCCAAGCTATAGAGTAGTTGTTTATGGTATCCAATGGAGGGAGAGAGATAATTAACCCCCAAACGAACACTGGGGTGCCGTTGGTACCCTCAAAATTAGAAAAAAAATATATTAGAATCACCCTCCCCCCCCCCCTAAACCAAATAACAAGTTTTCCATATGCACCAAAAAAATGTTCAAAGCCCTGGTTTTTACAAATGGAGAAAGTTTAATACTTCTCATCCAAAAAGCCCCGACGTCCTTGGTATCTATGTTACTAAAAATTTGAAGAGAAAAAATGTACCTGTTTCTGTTAGAACTATGTTGGAAATGATCAACAGATTCTTGTGGAGAGTTTTGGCTGGGGGTGATGGAGTCCCAGGGGGAGGAATAGTGGATATTCTGACCAAGCAGCAGTAAGTAACATTTTGATTAAGTAGGAGGGGGGGGGGGGGGTAACTCGACTAGGCACTTGGAGTGAAACAGCCAAAATTATTACAAAATTGATGTACTTTGAAAGTTAAAACAAAATTAAACATGAATTAATCTTAATTGAGTTATCTTTATGCAGAAAAAAACTTTAGTAACTTTGCATATCAAAAGATACAAAAATTAAAAAGTATAAATTACGTGTTTTATGTGTTACTTTGTTAGGTATTGTTTAACAGTGACGCTTTGGCGGTTTCCCTCAAAGTACCTACTCGAGCAAAGGTTTTTTTAGGACAGGTTGGGTTAAGTTATATTGGGTACAGGATAGTCCCCCGCAGGGTTAGGTCTCACGTAGGTGCCATTTAAGTTCATTGAACGGTTATAGAAACAGTTGTCCAAGGATAAAAATAAATAAAACAACAAATAAGGAGTATCATTTTCGTTTTTTATGATAATTATTCCTAATCAGATTATGAATCATATTGTTACTATTCCTGTTGAGAATATGCAGATATTTGAAATAGTTTTTCTTGGGATCCAGTGTCAAGCTTCAGTGACTGAAATAAAAAAAAATTAGTTATCAACTGGTTTCAAAGTGATTTGAGGGCATAAATAATGTCATATTCAAAAATATATTTTATAAAAGATTTCATTTATTTTCTTAACAAAAAATAGCAAAATTAGGAAGAATGCCATGGTAGAAAACAGGCACAATTCATTACAATACAAAGCTAGAACTTATAGACAAAAGAGGTGCATTCAAAGAATTGGATGTTTGCAATAGGAGGGATATTTTCAAACGTCCTCTGAGGTATTAATCACAATGACCTCTAGTGAGCTTGGTGTCGATTTAAGTTCTTGACCTTTCCACGCAACTTGAACATACTCCATCTAAATTGCGGTGTAAAGCGTCCATTTGCCTTATAGACAACTAGCGGCTTCGCCCCTAGCCTCTAGGGGCTTTGCCCCAAGAGGTTATCAAAAAAAATTAAGGTGAAATTCGTAAAAAAAAAAAACCAAGGAAATCTCCTAAAAAAAAAAAAAAAAAAAAAAAAAATTGGGGGGGGATTTTTTTGTTTTGGGGGGGGTTGGGGGTGTCCCACCCCCCAAGAAAATATCTTAAAACCACCACAGGACCAGTATGTATATTCCCTGAAGAGTAGAGCCCATTCGGTTCAGCGGTTACCGAGATCTTAAGCTTCAGGCGGACAGACAGACGGACAGACGGACAGACGGACAGACAGACGGACAGACATCGTTCTACTTTGTATTATAAATAAACGATTGCATGACATTTGTCTTAGAAGTTTTAACTGTGCATGGTAATGAGTTGTGCCAATTTGGGCCAAAGCATTCCCCCTAACTAACTATTTATATCACGTGCCTGACATAGCAGCATTTATAACGTCTTTAGTTATGACGCCGTGATTCGAACTTATCACCTATCTGACGACGAGCAGAAGTGCTAAGTGTTGAGCACCGGTCGCAAATTTATCAATTACGACAAATAACCATGCACAGTTTTTAATATACTACAATGTTTTAGTTTAGTGTTAGTTTTCTGATGTTAAATTATTTCTTAAAATTTGCCAAATTTTTCTTTATTGAAAAGTTTTTTAATTTTTCATATTTTTCTTAAGAACACATTAAGTAATTGCAAAATATATTTTCCATAGCAGATGATTTTCAAAGGGTGGTTTAAAAATAACAAGTTGATGATAATTATCAAGATTTGAGTTTATTTTAAAAGAACGTTACTTTTTTAGCATAACACAAAATAATTCTTGCAAAAATGGATTTGGTAAACCTACCTACCCCCTTTTTTAAATTTTTGGAGAAAAAACATGGGTTATGGATTAATCTACTCAAATAGACGTACATACGGACAGATGAACGCATGGACGGACGGACTGACCACCCTATAATATAAAGTAATAAGCTTTTTTTGTCTGTAGCGAAGGATCTCGCTAACCGCTGAACAGATATGGTTTTTCTTTACAATGAAGCCTCTTATAGGCTCTGAGAGGGTTATAGGCTATTTATTTTTTTTAAATAAGTCTGGGTATGATTTTAGGCTATTTTTGTGCCCTCCCAATATAGAGCCTCTAGATGCTAGGGGCGCAGTATCTGTATTACTAATAAATCACGAGTTAAAGGACTTAAGGAGACATTCCTGGAAAACCCCAAAGTCTGACCCACAGACAAACTTTTTGGAGGCCATTGTTTCTAAGCCCCAAGGGCCAAATGACAGAAAAGTATTAATGGGTGGAAGAAGTAAATACTATATGGCTTTTTATACAAAAAATATTATCCTATTTTCTTGTTAATTTTGTATCACCCTGTATTATTGTTTGCATTGCAAAAAATCGATTTAAAAGTTTACAATTAATGAAAGAAGATTTCAATACCCCATGCGCTTCATTATTACCACCACCCTTCCCCCCCCCCTCGCCCCCATCTCACTTCAAAAAGTGATGGTTTATCTTTAAGAAAACCCGAAATTGGACGAAAATTCAATATTATTATGTTATAATTAATTGTGTGTTTATTTTCGCCCCTAGCCTAAAGGGGCTTAGCCCAAGGAGGTAGGTTTTAAAAAAAAAGTACCTCTGGTGCTGCCACCACTAATTTCAAATTGATTTTTTTATTTAATAGAAGGGGAAGGTGAAGAAAATATCTTTTAACCAACACAGGACCAGTATATATATTCCCTGAAGATTAGAATCCAATCGGTTCAGTGGTTACCGATATCTTAAGGGACAGACGGACAGACACATCATTCAACATTGTATTATAGATAACATGTTGTAATCATTTGCCGATAAGGAAAAAAATCAATTTTTTTAAAAGAAACAGTTACATTTATGTCGCAAAAATTGCCTCAAAGTTGGGGTAAAACTGTTTCTTAAAAGGACGCATTTGTCTTTTTAACCATGGAAATCAATATTTTTATGACAGGCACTGTATAATATTTTACAAATATTTTCGTTCCTAGTCTCAATCCTATTTTCAAATTATTTTACCCCACAGTGAAAAATAGTTCTATGTTGAAAATTTGTTATGACACCAATGCATTATGGAGAGTGGTTAAGTCAACTTAACAAGGAAACTTCCATAAAATATGTGAACCATGGCAAAATTAAGTTAACATAAGGTTAGATAATTCATAATAAATCTATAGTTATAACTATTTTCTTATATATTGCCGCGTTTTATTTTTAAACAAATTTGTTGAATATCAAATGCCTTGTTACTCTATAGTTTGTGACTGTTCGTTTGTCTGACATCTTAATATGTTATGATTGCTGTTATCTTTGTTTTATTTATAAATTTGTTTCTGTGCTTTTTGGTTCTGTGCTAGCTTCATAAAAGGTATAGATAGGGAACAGGCAGAAAAAAATTATTACGTCTCTAACTTGTTATCGTTGCGTATTATGGACAATTTTCTACGAATAGTAAAATGAAAAAACTCATAATATTAACATCAGTTTTGTTGGCTCTGGACTTTGGCCATTCGGGGCTAACAAAACCGGAATTAATCATATATTTTATCGTTTTATTTTCCGCGGAAAGCTGTCTATAACACGGAGCGAAAAATAATTATTCCAATGTGCATGTTTCTTATAGACAAGTTGTACATTTATTTTCGCAACTTTTTAATCCTGTTATAAAAGTAATGGGATGTTGCATTGTCTGGACATGTTTGTGTGTGTCTTTGTCTGTGTCTATCTGTTGCCAAGTAGAGATAAGTTTTAGACTATTTTAAGGGAATGTATATCCAACCTCCCAAGAGAAAAAATCACTCCTAAAAAAGAATTTCTTCATCCAAAAAAATGTTCGCACTTTTTTAAGTGGAGGGTCTACATAGTGAAGTGAATGCACACTTAGGCCACAACATATGGCCTATGTTGTATTTTAGATACATATAAGCAATAAGCATTATGCAATTCATTTACACTGGGGGACTAAAGACAACAAGAATAATAAGTTTCGTAGCAAAAGCATCTAACCAAAACACAGGTACATATTAACTGTCTAAGAATAAGATACCCTTCTTCAAAATAGTTAAAAACCTTTCTCGTATTCATTCGAATCCGGTGGACAGGAACCGGTTCTCATAAATACGAAAAAACTATGTCTAGCATCGTATTATATCCAGTTTTCTACGAATATAGAAATGTACAATCATAAGATTAAAACCAGTTTTTTAGCCGGTGCCTCCGGCACCTCGGGGCTAAAAAAACTAGTTTTAATCTTATAATTGTACATTCTATATCCGCGGAAAGCCGTTTATAATACGATACGAGAAATAACTATTCCAGAACTTTCATGAAGCTATACAGCACTGTAAAGTGGAACCATATCGGTTCAGCAGCGGTTAGAAAGATCCTTCGGTACACACATACACATCATAAGGATTACATAGTAAATCTATAATACAAAGTAGAATGATGTATGTCCATCTATCCGTCCGTCCGTTTGTCCCTTAAGATCTCGGTAAACACAGAACCGATTGGATTTTACTCTTCAGGGAATATACCTACTAGTCCAGTGGTGGTTTTTGGCTATTTTCTTGAGGGATGGTACACCCCCAACCCAAAAAAATGCCCCTCAATTTTTTTTTTTAAATAAGTTTCAAATTAGTGGTTGCAGCTCCAATTAGAGGGTAGGTGCGAAGCCGATAGTATGTAAATATAGTCCTTAATTACTTAGATGTTAGACAGACGTATCAGAGCTTCTTTAAACCCTAGTGATAGTTTAGCTATGCATCTAATAATCCTTGGCAGCACAGTCAAGTTACTGTCTAATACATGCAAAAATTCTGCTACTTTTTTCTGGTTGCAAATAACATTAAAAATCACATTTTTGCATTTCATAATAGCGGTTACTTTAAACGTATGATAACATAATTATATTACTTCTGATCTCTCAAAGTTATATTAAGAGCTATACAATTTTTTATGAAAAATTTTTTTAAAAATCTCTTAAATTTAAAATTATTTTTTATTGATTTTATTTGATTTATTTGATTTCTACTAAACTGTTTCATAAGCAAAAATATCTTTTTATGAAAAGCGAAGTTTTTATTCAATGAGGTTGTGTTCATCTGTCATTCTGTAATGGACAGCTTTCTTGGATCGTAGAATCGTCATATCGATTTCAAACCTTGAATTTTACTAATTGGCGTAGTAACTCTATTACTTTATCCAGGGATCTTAAGGGATAAGACAATGGACGATAAAAGATATACGTAACCAATGATAATTTACAACATTGAGCATTTTTGTTGAAAAGTTTGGACACTAAAAATCTGGGACCAATCAATCAAGATTCAATAAAAATGCCCAAAGTTTTTGGGCCAACGAATGAGATAACTTGGTTGTAAAACTGTTGGTAACAGTGTATTTTGCAGTCCAATATTTCGCGAATAAATTGCGAATTCGCACAATTTATAAAATTCGTTAAAATTCTTTTTTTTAATTTTTTTGTTTTTGGGGGGGTTGGGGTGAATAGAAGAAAATAGTCTAATACAACCACAGGACCAGTAGGTATATTCCCTGAAGAGTAGAATCCGATCGGTTCAGTGGTTACCGAAATCTTAAGGGACGGACAGACAGACGGACTGACATCAAACTACTTTGAATTTTAGATGATCATTTGTCCAGTTGTTTTATATATATTAAGCTTCGCAATTATGGATGTTGTCAACCTTGGAAAACTACGTACATATATTCATTTTATCGTTATGAATAAATTTAATAAAAAATTAATCTTTTGATTTTAATTCATGTGTTTATTTAACTTTAAATGTTAATCTTTTTTTAATCAATTGAATTCTTTAAGTATGAATGCAAAATACGTCTGTAAACAAGGATGAAAACATTTATTAAAGTAAAGCTTAATAAATCAGACATAATTTTACATAGAAAATTAGAAATATGTATATCGAAAACGGTAACATTTAAGACTTGAAATGCATTGTTATAACATTATGCATATTTTTTTCTATGAATCACCATTTCAAATATCAAGTTTTAAATTATCACTTCATTGTTATAGGAATCTTCATGGAAGGACTTAAAATCCATAGATAGATTCTAACATTGCTGAAATAACCACCAGGTATATACATTTATAATCCCTTTAAAAACAAGGATGACAACATCTATAATGCGAAGCTCAACAAATCAGACAGTTAGACAAACGAATATTGACGAGAATCAGCGCTTTTCAAATTGAAACTATTATGAAAAATCTTTATAAATCTGACATAAATTTTTTAATTGATTATATAAATGAATCGATATTCATTACTTGAATCTGACGCCAGATTTTTATGTTCTTTAATAAAGTGAAACTTGTAGCAGGCTAAATTAACGATAAACCCCTCCACCCCCTTTATACCATCCCTTCCCCTCCTACTGGATGAACGAACTGACCAATAAGCGAGATCAATGTTAGCAACCTGAATTGACGACAATATTTCTCATAATATCCATGTAGACATTCATTTAAAAATGCTTTGCTGATAATAATGTGTATTGCTTTTAAAATAATCTAAATAGCTAACCTAATAATTCTTATGACATTTTCACGAAAAAAAAGTCTAAAGGAAATTAGAACTTTAACAAGAACAATAAAAATCACAATAATAATAAAGAAAAATTATCATTACAAACCATGTCTGGCGTATTTATTACTTTTTGTCTGTTTTTTTGTACTTAAAATTAAAATTCTCTTACATTTTTTTCTATTTAATGCATAAAATACAGCACCATTTTAATAAAACGATCAACCATAATTCTAGAGAAGCTAAGTTAATGGAAAATTGCAGATTTTTAATGTCTTTGTTTTTTTAATATTTAGTTTCGGCGCCTCCATTTCCGGTCACTCTCAGGAACAAGATACAATTCTAATAAAAAAGCATTTCCAAGAAAAAAAACAGAGCAACTTGCTTCCCTTCAGGAACTTCCAAGCTTTTTGTCAGTTGGGTGGAAGAGTGGTTTCAAAGTTTGACGTGATAAACACCCCTTAACCCCCACCCTATGGTACTTTAGTGGCATTTGAGGAGGAGGGGTAATTACTAATTATATCTTGGAGTGATTTCTCTTTGGAGGATGGCAATACCCTAAAATAGTTTTAAACCTTCCCTGAATCTTTACTGCAAAGGAGAACAATATCAGTTCAGCGGTTAGCGAGATTCCTCGCTACAGACAGACAGACAGATAGACATCTTGTTACTTTTAGTTACATAGGCAAAAAAACTGTTCTGAGCCGTCATTAAGTCTACCATGTCTGTGAACAATAAAATGATATTATACCATAAAGTTACGACATCAAGAAAATTTCACAAACTTAAATACAATCATAATAGTAAAAAAAAATAATAGAAATTTTGCATTGAATTTCAATTTAACAAGGATGTTAACATCCATAAAAGCAAAGTTCAATAAATCAAATAGAAAAACGAATAATGACGTATATGCAATAATATCTAGTAGCCGTAGGCTAGACTAAAATTTCGTTCATATCTGTCCAAAAATTACTCTAATACAACTAATGCTTCATACGAATATACATTTAGCCAAAAATGTTACAAATGAATATGTGTAAAAATGATGTTACAGACTACGCTTTTATTTTATCAACACAAGAAGGAAATTTTGATGGAATTATGAGAACCATAAAGGCATTTATGTTCATTACTTTTTAAGTCTTTCAGAGTTAGGTAGAGGGGCTTAAAATTTAATTTTATTTAGGAGAGAAGTGTATTCCTTTTTTTAAAATAAAAACTTCTACTGAGAGTGATTTTATTTGCAATTTTAACTAGCGAATATATATAGACACACATTCAATTACTTTTGTACATATTTTTTCCTTATAAATGTAAATAAGGAAGGGGAGGGGTTCTGTTGTCGCAAATCACTTTGAGGGAAAGTGCCAATATTTATTTTTGACAAAGAAAGGGAAATGAAAGTGTTCTAAATTTTATTTTCACTTGCTATCAATAAAACGGATGGCAAGATTTATTTTCAACATTTGTTCAACATGTGGGATAAACAAGGATGAAAATATCCTATATCATAATGGATTTTAAGGAATAAGACAATGAAAATAAACTAATAATTTCTATAGATTAAAACTATTAGTTGATATGCTGCTAGTTAATTCAGATTTAATAAAATCGTTATTGAATTTAATGAATAAGAGAACGTGTTGGTAAATAATTGTCTAAACTGACCAAGTTAAATTTGCTTGATTCACTTGACTAAGAAATGCGATTGATAATAAGTATTTTATACTTGAAATATATTTCGAAATGATAAAATAGACTTTTTCCTTATAAATTGGTTCGAGAAAGATTTCTAACTAATAAATAAATGGGAACCAGTACAATTTACAGTCCAATGTCAACTCCCTCTTGAATAGCATAATACGAGGTATTATTTTTCTTTTTTCGTTATTATTTGTTCATTTTATCAGCCAAAATAACATGTACAAAGTAAATTAAATACAAACTGTATAAATATTCAAAATGAAAATATAAACCTATGTCAATATTATATATCTCTTCCCCTACACGTATGGTCCCTCAGATGTCAAAACTTTATTTTAGTGTTTGGCCAAAATGACTTAGCAATTGTATCTGTAAGTACGTCTAATAACACCCTATGCTATTTTTAAAATCCTAGAAAATTTTTTTTGCAAGAAAATTGCATAAATTCGCAACCTTTTTTAGAACCACTACATAACTCGAGTTTTAAAACTTTTTATATAAAATCCTTTTTACAAAAAATATCAATAATTACTTAAAATTAAACCTGAAAGAAAAAAAATCTCATTACACGTGTTAATTTGCATGTTTTAGGTCTTTTTTTGAGGAAAGTATAACTTCCACATTTTTGACAATAATTATATTTTTTAACATTTCAAAGTAAAATATAATAAAACTTAAACGATTTTTCTTGTATTATCAGTTGAAAATTTCATCAAACATGCAATTTAAGTGATGAAAATTTAATAAAATCATTTTTTGAATGTTTAGAATTACCAATTTTCTACATTTAAAACAAAATGTTAACAAAATTTAAAAACATTCTAATATAAAACTTTAAAAATCAATAACATTTTATAAAATGATGTTTTAAAAAATAAATCATTAAAAGGTATTAAAATGCATTTTAAGTTGCTTAAAATTAAAACGAGAATATCTTTTTACACTTTATTCTTTGTAATAGAGATTAATCGTCATTTGCTGAAAATGAAACATTTAATAAACTAATTGAATCTTTTTGTGACCATATTTAGAATTTTTAATTTTTACACTAAGGTGTTTTTTAATAAAAATCTTTGTTAATTTCTGTTTTACGACAAAAAAAGAAAGGGACTTTTTTACTATTTCTAGGTTATCTTATGCAATTTAAACTATATAATATGAAATAAATTTTAATTGTCTTTCTTTTGAGCCACAAAACACTGTAAAATGTAACATATATGCAAAAATAACAATTTTTTTAATGAATATTATAATATCCTTACATGACATTGCGTCAGAGCTTATTCTTTAGATCATATGTTCATGAAAAGTAGCCATAACTTGGAGGGTTGCGCTATTTATTAGAATATTAAATAAACTTGAATGGTAAAAATATTAGCATATCCTTTGTTAATTCAAATGCTTTAGGTATATTGTTCGGAAAGTTAGTTAAAAAAGAGAGAATTTGCTGTGTATACTGTTGAAAGACTTTCAAAAATGTGAATTACAAAGCAATCCTAAAAGATCGGGCCGTAGGCGAGTCTTAGTCGATTGGGGGGGTGGGGGGGGGGGGGGTGGGGGTGGTTAATGATCACCTTTTCCAACCAATATTCAATCAACTTCTATTTAACACTTATCAGTCGGGCGCCTGCCCCCCTATTATCTCAGCTCTTATTCGATCAGGGCTCAAAAATTTTGTGTCCCCTGTTTCATAATGAATTTCCGACTATAAGTGAATCAGATTTTCGTTATTAGTATACGAGGTAAAAAAAAGAACATTTTAAAAAAATTATTTAAATAAAACCCAACGTGTATTGGCAGTACAAACATCTTAATGCTAGCAGACATATGTTTATCAACATTTGCAGAAAGCTATTTCCACAAGAAAAATTATTCAGGTTTCTACCTCACAATTTTAAATATTTCTTTTTGATAAAATGTTTGACATATATCGTATAATCATTTACCAAAAAAAATATTTTGATAATTTAGATTTCAGAGAAGATTAATCCTTTCAAAAAACTAAGACGACATTTTACATCTTCTGTCATGACATTTTAGAAAAAAATATAAAAAAAACAAAATTTAGTATGAAAACTATTTTCATCGATTTTTCTGAAGGTATTATCGTATTCTGTGGCTTTGTTATTATCATTTACTTATATTGAAAGTGCCAAACATTGTACCCTAACTTATTCATTTAATAAAAAATCAACCGTGCCTAGGCAAAAAATAACTTTTTGTGTTTAGTATTATCTTAAAAATTGCATAATATTCTAAGAATAGCTTGCGTCGGCAGCAAATATATGAATAATTAACGGCGGCGGCTAAAAATTAAAAAAGGCTGCGACTGAACCAAGGGCGTCCAAACATTTCAGTTGGGGGGGTGGGGGGGTGGGATTTAAATTAAATTTTTTTTTTTTTTTTTTTTGGGGGGGGGTAATCTTTATATTATATAGGCAAGGACGTCCAAGCTTTTAAAAAAATTTAGGGGGTAAAATCACCCCTCCCCCCCATTGGATAATTAAAAGAAATCATAACAATGGCGTTTAAATGATCTAAACTTTTTATTTTATTTGGACACTTCTTTTCTTATGTCTCTAATCATTAGAAATGTATACATAGATAAGAATATTAGCTAAATAGTCTAAGAATTTTCTACATTTTTATGATAACATTTTTGTCTTTTGTGAAGTTTAAAATGAACACATTATAATGTGCATTCAATATTGCAAATGCTAAAAAAATAGATTATAGCAACATAAGACTGTAATCATGACGTCATTAAAAAAGGGCTATGTCGAAAATTTGTCCGCCTTAACCACTCGTATTCAATGACATATAGTCGACACTAATATTGCCATTGGAAAAGTTATGACTACTTTTATTTAACACTAATAGTCGACACCATCATTGGCATTATAAAACGGTATGTCAATAAAATGTCAGCTAAGGCCACTCGTATTCAATGCCGTAAAGTCGAAACCAAAATGTCATAATATGTAATGTCATGTCAATAATATGTCATATATGGTCACCTAATAAATACTGACATAAATAATTGACATAGAAATATTATGTCGAGACATTGAATATTATTTTGTACTTAATTTCGTCGTTTTATGATGACGCCTGAAAACTTTTCAGATTTGTATGTGCATACACTTTTGCAAAAATAGAAAATCTTCAGATCTGCATATTATTAAAACTGCACAATATGAACTATCTCCCTTTGATTTCACTCTAACCAATCCCATTACAAGTCTTCCCATTATTTGCTATTCTAATCATTACTTGGATGTTGCACCAGATTTTCATGTACTCAATAAACAGATGTTCGCAGCTGGCTAATATATCGATGCCCCTCATCCAACCCCTTTACCTCATCCTCTCCCATCATACAGGATGAACGAACAGACCAATAAATGAGGTCCATAAAATAGCAAGCTAAATTGACGACAAATTTTCCCCTGTCAATATATGAACGTATATCCTCTATCCAATGGTATTATGTAATTTTACGAGTGTGCGGAAAACAGATTCAATAATTTTGCGGACATGAATGCACACCCGAAAAGTTTAAGTTTTGAAGAAGAAATTAAAATGAAGATAAATGACAGGAAATCATTATTGTTGTGTCCAGTCCAGACAACAGGGATTTTAAGGGTTAAGACAATTGACGATAAATTTATAAACATTTATTGGTTGGTTACAAGTTATCAGTGGCAAAACCTTTAACCCGATAATCCTTTTATAAAAGTAACAGGATGTCTATATGTCTGTGTGTACTAAATGATCACGTTAACGGCTGATCTTTTATGGTTCTCCTTCATAGTGAAACTTCTCCTTTAGAAGGTTTATAACCATTTTTATACTTTTTCTCTTGTGAACTAAAATTGACAATAGAGGTTGACTTTCTCCACCCTTCAAGAGCAACCAAAGGCCTCTAGAGTCGTAGCCGCTATTTCAATAAACAGACAGGGTAATTTTGATTATCATATTTTTTTCACTTTATCGTTCATTGTCTTATCCTTTAAGAAAGGCTACTGGAGTGAAGCGAACATAAAATTCTTACCTCTGTATCATAATCTGGATCTGGAATATCTGGAGAACAGGAGCTTCCATCAGATCTGAACAAAAACAAGGGTGACAACACCAATAAGCAGCGAAGAAATAAGAAAGAGTGAGAAGGCGAAGAAATAGAAGATAGGTGAATGATATAAAATCACGAAACCTTCATTAAACAATTATTCCCAAGTCTTTTGTTGCATGACCGATTGACCGACAGACAATATAACTTGTACACTGGGTGCTTTTTGAAAAGATATCTCATGACACGAAAAATCAGATATCTATCTTACAAAGCAGCCAAGAAAATGACTCCCCCCCCCCTCCCCAAAGAAGGAAAGACATGGAGAATAATCAAAAAATTGCGGCTGTCTGTTTTTAAAAGAACAACACACAGTGTACAAACTAAATTTAATTTTATAAGTATGATTTTAACCACTATACCACTTATGAACATAATAATAACAAAAATAATCAAATTTAATTAAAGTCTGGTTTTTGTTATTAGTGACAACATTAATCAAAGATTAACAAGCTATGTTATATGTTATCAGTGAGGAAGCTACTCTATAGAATAGCTCACTTTGTCCAACAGGGGACACATGGTTTTCTTGGTCGTTATTAAAGATATATGGGCTAAATTCTTCTTACTGAGTACTTTAAATGTATCTATGTTATCCACACAGATTATCTCCCAAGGTATTTACTACTGTGACAGAAATTACTTTTCTTCATTTGTGTAAATAGTTTTAGCTTTTTATAGCTGCCCTTAATAGGAAATAATTGTTCTTGATTTTATTAATTCAAAAATAAGGACAAATTCATTATTAAAAAGTGTTATGTTACCTATCAATTCTTATTTCCGACTGGTAATTGATATTGTGCATAGATCTATATACTGGTGACATCTCGCGGCGTAATTTTGAACTCCGTTTTAGCTTGGTCTTGGCCTTGTTGTTATTGTTATTGATTGATTGCGTCGTATTGTCTTGCGGCATTTTGTGAACTTGTTGCAGCGTCCCGCATTTTATACATGTTGTTAGAGTTGGAATTATCTGAACAAAATTAAATTATCAATATATAGAAAGCTTCCCTAAAATTAAAAATTATAAAATAATGATGCTGTGAGTATTGGTTTAAAAAATATGACGTAACAAAAAAAATTAGCCAATGAGAGGCCGTTATTGACCAATGGCGGCATGCGTAGTGGACTCTCATTGGCTAATTTTTTTTGTTACGTCATATTTTTTAAACCAATACTCACAGCATCTAAAATAATCAATCTACATAGTTATGTAAGATTTTAGACATACATTCATATAAGGAGACGTCCAGTTACTTCAGTATATTGGATAAATATTTAAAAATATTGACATTAAGAGTTTCAAAAACAACTCAATAAGGTTTTGGTTATTTTATCTTTGCTAGATTTTGAAACTTCAACAACAAACCTCTTGGCTTAAAATTATCAAATACAGACAAATAGAGGTAAAGAGATATTACAAATTGTAATCTTTGAAGTGTTTTAAGTAGGTTTAGTTATAAATATTAAACACAACAATTTTTTTAAAGAAACGAGCGTTTCTAGCATAGATAGATAGATAGACTTAAAGCGGGAGGAAAATATCATAAAAAATCTTACATGAAATTCTTGTTCAGCTGAATCTTCAGAACATTTAGACCCTCTGGCAGATGAGGGGGAGCTACGCGTCCCAAATCCTGAACTTTCACTGTCCTCACACTAAAATAAGTATTGTATAGTTGCTGCGCTCCAAACAATATTTTAAGAGGCAAAATATAAATAGATAAAAAAAATTATCATTAAAGATAATGATATCGTGATTTCTAGTATTATTTTTTGACAGATTTACGTGAAATAGATTATCAGTTTAGCCATTTTTTCGTACGCGTTGAAATTTAATTTCATGGATGTAGTTATCCTTGTTTGATGTTTAAATCAGAAATTTATTTTACCTCCTTTTTATCATTCATCCCTCCTCCATATTTTTCTTTGTCTATGGAATCTTCAATAAATCCGCTAAACTTGTCTTTGTCTGTGGAGAACAGCTGACCATAGTGATTGATTGATTGTTGGTGATGGTGGTGATGATTGATTGATTGTTGTTCTGGAATTTTGGTTAATAGGTTCTCGTCCAAGCTTTTGAAGTCATTTGTGTCTAAATTAAACATTCATAAATATATTTTTCTGTAGAAAAAAAACAATCGAAATAGCAACTTTTTATATACCAAAAACTATATGTATTCAAATACACTAGTAAGGAAAAGCATTACATTTTGTCAAAAAAAATTTCAGGTTAGCTTAAGTAATTGTTAGGTAAATATAGAGTAGAGAAATAAACCAGTTTTAAATTGAGGTAAAAAGTATACTTACCAACATAATATCTGGAATCATTTGGTCCGGTAGAATCATACATTATCCGCCGATCCCGTTTTCCGCCGCTACTATTACCGCCGCTGCTGCCACTGTTCCCTGTTCCCGTCGCTGAATTAGTCCCACTTCCGCCGCTGTTAAAATCGCTGTTGTTGTTTGCGGAACTTGATCTGGTGTTGGTGGACGGCTGGCGGTTGTTATGCAGTTGGCGGTGGTTGTTGTTTGGCGGAGATTCCGCTGATTTCATCCGTCTTCCCTTCTCCTTCTCTTTCTCATGCTGAAATTATTACATGCGGATCAATTGTTTCTAAATAAAAAAAAAGTAGGAGGAAATAGTTTTTTTTTCTGGTGTTATTTGTTGCCTTAGGCTAGGTGAGTTTATGTTAGGTACAGGGTAGTCCCGAAGGATAAGGGCACAGCAGGTATAGGCCATGTGGGGTTGGGGCTACCTTCCCCACAGGAGTTCTGCTACAGATAACAGATTTAAAAGGGGAGGGGGTGGTTCTCGCTGGAACCTTGAGGGCCTTGAGGGCCAACTTAGGTTCATCATTGAACAATCCTACAGAAGTTGCAGAGTAAACTTCTAAAATTACTTTAAACTGTTGAACACTCTAATTTAATAAACTATTAGTATTTATCCAACAAACCAACACACAGAAAAAATATTACAAAGAACTTATAGAGTAGGTTCGCCACAAAAATGTTGTGATTACAAAATGTTAAACTCTGTTATTTAATGAACTATAAACATTAACAATCTCCTTGGAATATTAAGTAAAAATTGTGAAATAAAAGGATAGGTAAATAATTTCACAGTAAACCAACCCATTGACTGCACAACCTTTGACAGTTCCTGATATATCAAAGTAAGTTTTTTTTGTATATTTTTTAGAATGTGATTTTACTAGAATATTGTAAAATGGTCGTTGCCGTAACTTTAATTTAATCTCGCTTTATGAATAAACATAATTGAATAGATTTATAACACTAGATGGTGAATCAGACACAATAATCTTTATAACCTGACAAGAAATTCCAAATATATGAATATTTTTTTATATTTAGTCTCATATAATTCAATCCCATTTTGTAAGCGATAAACTATTTTTGATGAAATGAATTTAGTATTGTCCTTTCATACAAATTTTTTTGTAATCGTTCTAACCAATAATGTAATCGAATTGATCCTTCAGTATGTTCCTTTTGATTCATTGATAAGGAATTGATCATCTACTGAAGCTTTTTACTATAATTTTGACTTAACCTGAGTTCTTTTTTCACTAATTTACTTTAGCTTAACCCTATTGAAAATATGCAATGTAAAATGAATTAATAGGTGTACATTAAATTCCACAGATGTATCACATTACAAAAATCATCAGAACCGCATATTGTTCCAATAGCAAAAATTGCTCTTTCCCCTTATCATCATATCCTATAAAGTAGTAAGTGTTTTTTGTCTGTCCCGAAGGATCTCGCTAACCGCCGCGCTGATTCGATATTGTTCTCCTTTACAGTGAAGCTTCTTATAGGTCCTGGGAAGGTTTTAAATTATTTTTGGGGAGGGTGTATTCACCCCCCCCCCCCTCCTCCCCCAAAAATATTTTTTTACTCTTTTGAACACAAGTTTAAAATGGGGTCGACTTTTCCCCCCCCTACCTTAAGTGCCCCTAGAGGCTTCTAGGGGCGTAGCCGCTAGTATCCTATAAAGTAGTAAGGTTTTTTTTTGTCTTTAGCCTAGGACCTCAATAACTAGTGATCAGATTGAGTTATATTTTTAGGTAAGTTTTACATAGGTCCTGTGATGGTTTTGGGATTTTATATTTTTAATATATACTTTGGTGTTAAGCAATGTTTTTGCCTCTTTGAATACAGAGCCACCAGATACTAGGTGCATAGCCGTAAGTTTATCATATATCACTACCTCTAATTTATTTGCTATTATGTCTTTGTGTTATATAATGATGTGCGAAAGTGAAAAGACACCTAACAAATTTGCAATGTAAAACATATTAATTTGTTGCAAAATATATCATCACATGGAGTTTCATTTTACCATAAATTAATATAGAGTATTAGTTAGGTTGCAAATTAATGACACAAAATTCTTAATAAATATACTAGGAAATGTGTTATCTGCTTATGAGCATTGCCAAAAACAATAAATGTAGCAAGCCTAGATGACCAATTTCTTAATTGGACCAACGTTAACACAGCGTAGAAACAAATCGATTACATTATTGGTTGGAAAGTCTACACATTGGTAAGAGAATTGAAGTTATTTTTTTTTACCCCCCTCCCAAAAATTTTTACCCAGGGGGTAAAATTTGCTTGGGGGGTAATTACCCCCCATGAAATCTGTTGGCAGAAAATTTACCCCAAAATTTACCCCTGGGGTAAAATTTTTTTTTGGGGGGGTAATTTAAATTGTATTAGATATTTAGTATTAAAAATGCGCACGAAGAACGCCAAAATTTTTTTTGTTAGAGATTTTTTATTTTTGGAGGGGGTAAATTTTAAATGGGGGGGGGGGGTAATCACCCAATTACCCCCCCTTGGACGTCTATGACTGTGGTCATATGAATTTTCACACAAATTTATAGCAGTCTATTTTTTATATCAGCAGTACTGATAGACTTACGGACAACTTGATTTAAAAAGTAGATGTACATATTGGTCAGAAAATCTACAAAAGAAAATTTCAGACTTCTATCTTAAATAACAACCTAGAAAATCATGTTTACCCCTAAATGTAGCTGACAGAAAGTTTGATGTAGGGCTTATTAGGGAGGGAGTGGACTTTGACTTAAAATTATTTGTGGACCAGCATATTAGAGTTCTAACATTAGGGGAAAAGTAAAAAACTATATGTCTTAATTTTAAAAAGCTTATAAAAAAAATAAATGACCTGATAATAAATTTAAAATACTAAAAACAATAAATAAAATTTAGATAAGAAGGGTTAATCTAAATTATGAGATGTAATAATATTTAATCTAAATTTTGATTTAGTGTCTCCTTGGTATATCATCCTTCGAGTGTCTAATCAAAATAACAAAAATAAATAAATCAGTAATTAGTCATATGGCTGTAAACTGAATGATGATTTAAAAATGGTTAAAACGACAACAAATTTTTGGGTGGATAATTGATGCTCCCAAAAAGTGTAAAATTTTATGTAATTATTACATAAATTTTTTACTCTTTTATTATTTTCTAGGTTTATACGAACACTCGTGAAGTATTTTAAATTTCCCAAGCATTAGTTTCATAAGTTACACCAGTCAAAGTCTAAGGATTTTTGTTCTGAAAATTAATTAGGTTTTTTTTTACTTGGGATAGAGTTAGATACAAAATAGTTTTTTTTGCAGAGATAATATCCCTACAGACCAGAACAAAAGAGTAATAACTTTCTGTTGTAATTTTAAAAAATGTTTTGTGTTAATTTTTTATTTTTGTTCTAATAAGTTTAGAATTTAAAATAAGTAATATTTATTGTATAACCCCTCAAAAATACTCCTCCTTTACTTTTAACATATTGTTAGAAAAGATTAGATACTGCAAGCTTGTATCAGTCAAAAAAAATTTTTTTTCAAATCTCCAAAGTTTTGTATGCAACGCATAAGGTAAATTTTGAAAAGTGTTTTTTTATTGAAGATATTTGCTAAGTCACCGGTGTCCTGGATAGAAAACAGGTTTTTTTTGACATACGTCTCACAAGACCTATGTAGTCATGACCGGGAGACAATGACGGTTTAGTACATGACTTTCGTTAAATCACAGCTGATCATTTTTGTGGATTTTTTTGAAAATTACTTTTTTATCCAAAATTTCATAGTTTTTCCCCAAAAAATCTCAATTTTCTCACATTTGCTGCTTAGTTAGCGTAAATTTATGCATGAAAAGTATAATAAGTAACAGCTGTACTGAAGATTTGTAGTCTAGAAATTGAGTAAGAGTTAATTATTTTGAATTAATGTTCAACAATAAATTTGCACATCAGAACTGCTTCTAGCCTCCATAGGCTTTCACCTGGCTTTAACATGATTCAATCTATCTGACTTTGCCTTTGACTACACAACATAAAGTTATTGCCCTCAAATTTCTTTCACTAAAACATTATCTCCTATAAATCCACATGTTAAACTTCTTGTTTAAAGATGTTATAGTTACCGTCCCTGTCCTTCAACTTTAACAAGTATGTATCATAATACTTTCCACTAAACAGGGTACCTCTCTCCACCCTGGTATAGCCAGACCTCTATCCTAGCCGGCTGACATGTTTCACCCAGCCTATAAATCTTGATGGAAGTCAGTTTAGAATTCTGACCTTTTTTGTTAATCAACAATTTCACACACTTTTGACTCTTTCTTTATGGCACTTGTTTGCTATTGAACTTGTGGCTTGACTTTTGCCATATTAAGGGATAACTTCAAGATTCAGAATAAACTTTCAAGTATTCTTACTTTTTACTTCCTTTGGTTTCCTATGAACCAACTACTGTCATGAGAGATCTTTCCATGAATGAAAGCCAAGACTGCCATGCATCTAGCTACATGGTCTTTAAGACTCCCTTGCCTTAGTTATTTCAGCTAAGAGCTCATATCCTCTCATTCTCTATTACTCAGAAATTCACCATGGTTTTCGCCTACTCTGCTGATTGAAAGTCAGGTGGGTCTGTGATTCCAAATTTAACACCACTTGATAGACAAACTGCCCTTTATTTTTGCTTTGCTAATCCTACATTTTGGTCTTCCTGTTCAACACCTTCCTAGGTCCCTTTACTACTGGTAGCTTTTAGGAAGGGTAGTATTGATCTGCTTAGGACAAAGAACTTGTTTGTGTTTATTTAAGTTAACTAATCTGCAAATGTGAGAAAATTGTGATTTTTGAACGAAAAACTATGAAAATTTGGGTATAAAAGTAATTTTCAAAAAAAGCCACAAAAATGATCAGCTGTGATTTAACGAAAGTCATGTACTGAACCATCATTGTCTCCCGGTCATGACTACATAGGTCTTGTGAGACGTATGTCAAAAAAAACCTGTTTCCTATCCAGGACACCGGTGAAGTTTCAAACCTTTAACGTTAAATAAACAAAACATGGGGTGCATTCAAAAAGTTCATGTGAGAAGTATAAATAATTTTTAAAAACAAAGCATTGATAATCATTTAATCAATTAAATTTGTAATGTCCTTTTAGATTTGTCTCTGTTGCGAAAAATTTTTGGCAATTTGTCATCATTATAGTGTATCAGTGAATTTTTTTATCTAATTTGTTTGGTTAATAAATCATTTTTCATTAGCAACTATTTAACCTTCGGTAATTTTGATTGAAAAAATATTTTATTTTGATAATTTGATAGATTTTTGCTTTTATAGATGCATTTCTACACATGTATCATGAATGTAGAATGTATATAAATATAAAATATCTAAATACAATTTCTTTGAATCAGACAATGGGAAAACAGGAAAGGAATATTCCGTCCATACTCCATATATATAAAAATTGCATAGTTGATTTTTTTAAAGATAAAGCTAGCTTTTAGGGAAATATATCTTCACTTGTAAATATATTAGAATATATATAACTATAAATAAACAAGGGGTTCGTCTGCAAGGAATCCCTTTCTAAGCTTGGCGGATTATGGTGAAGGATTGACCATCTAGATGTTCATTATCTATTGTGTTTTTATTTTACTGCATGTCTTAAGCATTCACTTAATCTCCCCTTCTCTCTAAATTACCTATATGGTGGTCTTAAACATACAACTTTATTATTTAAGTGGGAAATTAAAATGAAGGTATTTTGTTTAGTAACCCTAAAGTGCTTGTTTACTGCCAGCCTATTTTTAAGGCAATGGCTGACCGTGAAATGTAAAAGCCCCAAAGGTTGCAATTTATGCTTTATTCACATTTAAATTATATTATAAAAATGAATGGACCTTTATCAAAATAAATATTTTTTTGGATTTACCTTATCATAAGCATTGTAAGCTCTCCTGGTGGCTGTAGCAGCGGTCAAACTGCACGGCCCCACACTCATCAGACTATATGCACCATCTCCTCCTCTACCCCCCTCTCCAATAGACATCAGGCTGTACGGGCCAGCCCCTCCACTCCTCCCTTCCCCTATAGACATCAAGCTGAATGGCCCGGCACTTCCCCCCTTCCCATCTCCAATGGATATCAAGCTCTGAGGACCTGATAAAGTTATGGTTGCTGTATTGTTTATAGTTTATTATCTATCTATATATTTGGGAGAAGGAACCTGCACCATCCAGAAAGAAATCACTTCAGAAATTTTTTTTAAATTGCCTCCATCCCCCACCCCTATGAAAAAAAATTTACAAAAATATATAGTTGTGGATCTACACCCATCTTCCCTTACATAAGTTTTACCAGTAAGTAACCATTCCTGAACTAATTTTGTCTTGGCCCACTGATTTCTTGTTAAAAACAGCTGATTTTTGTTGATGAACAGCTGACTTTGACTGGTGAACAGCTGACTTTGACTGATGAACAGAAAATCTTGGATGATGAATACTATTTGATGAATGAGGAATAATTGGAGGCAAGCTGCTAAGTGAGGTGAAGGGAAACACGTGGTGATGGGTACTAGGAGTAACACAAGCCCCTCGCCCTGGAGACAGGCTCGTGCAGTTGGAAGATCTGGAAGGAGACAAGCTGATACATCCTGGTGGGGACAGAGAGGGCATGTGGTTGTGACCACTGCGTCCAGGCGAAAATCTTGATGGTCGTATTGAAAAATTTGATCTTCCTAAAATTGTAACAATTTGATTTTTTTAAATTAGGAAATAAATAACTAAATAAGGATGACAACATCCATAAGTATTAAGTAGTAAAGTCCAAAAAAATAAGGATTGACAAACGGAAAAAGTGAATCAATGTTTTTTTTATCACAAAAACTTTATTAAAATTATTCTATGTCTTTTATAACATGACCCATGGACTTACAGAAAAGGAAGTTTTAAAATAATTTTACCTGTGCCAATGCTAAGAGGAGCTAGCGGCTGGTGATAGTTGGAAAGGCTACGCGGTCCGGAGGGTGACATGTCTGGTACCTGGTTATATCCTAAACTCACATATAGACAAAGATAACACAATGGGAAATTTTATTGGAAAAATGATTGTTGATTGCTTTAGAGAGTTTGGTCTTCTGGTGTAATTAGCAGATAAGGGCACTTGTACATCGCTAAAAGTTGAAAATAGTAAAAGTTGCTGTATATTTACTCTAAAATAGCCAAGACAACAAAAGTGATACATTAAACTCATTGTCTTATCCCCAGATTCCTGCCTAAACTGGTTTGAGGTCTGCTGCTGGTGGACCAATATGAAGCTTGGCTTCCCAGGGATGCTGGTCCTGAGTCACGGTCAGGTATAGGAGTAGGAACCTGGAAAAAAAAACATCATAAAGTTTTAATCTAACAAAGTAAAACATTTTCTTAATTTTTACATAAGCTTTCTAAATGGATTTATTATTACTTGGAGCTTACACTAGAATATCATGAACTGTGATGAAGTGAAACTTGTAGCTGGCTAAAATAATGATCCCCCCATACATCCCCTTTACCACAAACCCTTCCCTTCTACTGGAAGAACTAACTGACTTATAAATAATTTCCATGTTAACAACCTAAATTGAGGATAATTTTTCCCCTGTCATAATATTCACGTATATTCTACATCCATTTATCAAACAAAGACTAACATTTCCAAATTTTTACATAAGCTTTCTAAATGGATTTAATTTTTCTTGGATCTTACACTAGATTATCATATACTCCAATAAAGTAGAACTTGTAGCTAGCTAAATTAACGATCCCCCCATCCATCCCTTTTACCACAAACCAGTCCCTCCTACTGGAAGAACTAACTGACCAATAAATGATTTTCATGTTAGCAATCTAAATTGGCGACAATTTTTCCCCTGTCATAATATCCCCGTATATTTTACATCCAATTTGTAGAAAGTGCATTATACATTCAATTTAAGTTCAATTAAGTAAGAACTCTGTAAAAAATATCCTGTGACATGTTATAGTATCAACAATATCATTATCAGAATTGCGTTTTAATAATATATGTATACCAGAGTCTAATCTAAAGGCTCTGCATTTCCGAATGTAACGATAATAAGTGAAAAATAGCATAAAACCAATCCAAGACTTAAATATAGAAAAATAGCTTAAAATCACCTTGGCACCTATGTGAGATATTTCCTAAAATATAGAACTCAAGGGGTTCAGTGGTTTTCGAAATCTTAAGCTACAAACATTAAACCTTACCACTTTACAAAATAAGATATGTTAAAAATCATAATAATATAGCTTATCGTTAGGCATAATTTTGACACAACTGTTCGGTAAACTGAATCAAAATAAGATTTTCATAATAATATAATCGAATTAATGCAGTGTATATTAGATCTTTTCATGAAAATACACTTTTTCGAATTTTAGTCTTCTGCTAACCTAAAAAGTTACTTTAGGAGCCTAGAAATACATGTACAAAATTTCAGCTCTTTATCTCTACTGGCGACCTAGCGCCAGGCATGTAAAATATCAACAGATAACGGTAGCACGGCGGTTTTAACAATATCTCAGCAATGTGCAGGTTTTAAGCTCTTCTGCATATTTCAATCTAAACACATAAGGAAAAAGGTATATTATCCAAAAAATCTTTTGTCAAAGTCTACTCTACACCTAGCGCCAGTCAGTTTTATAAAATCATGTATTTTATACCTGTGAAAATAGAAATCGCCAGCGCTAGGTGTAGAGTAGACTTTGACAAAAGATTTTTGGGATATTATATCTTTGGCCTTATGTGTTTAAATTGAAATATGCAGAACACCTAAATTCATCTTTCAAGCCATTCTCTGAGCATTTTAATTTTTTTTATGAAATAACGGTATTTCAAAACTGCCCTTTGAAAAGGCCTAAAAAATATCTTTTTTTGTCACTTTTTTCACTGCTTATAGTTACAACTTATTAAGATATTATGTTCAGTTAAAAAAAATCGGCGCCTCCAGCACCAAAACCTGCAAAAACTGGCAGTTAAACTTCTGTGCCCCTACTTGCCCCCCTCTTCGGCCAACAGTAGTTATCTCAAGAAGTAAAAGAGATATCACACAGAAAGAAAACTTTATAATTATAACTGAACTAAGTAACCATTACAGATTTCATTTTGGGACTTTCCTTCTAGGGGCTTGTGGAGCAAAAGACCCCCCAAAACACTAAAAATATGAGTTCTGAGCTTATTTTTAAAGATATCAACCTGATTATTTTTGAAAACTTTGTTAACATAATGGAACTCAGTAACATTTACAGATTTCATTTTGGGACTTTCCTTCTAGGGGCTTGTTTGGCAAAAGACCCCCAAAAACTAAAAATATGAGTTCTGGACTTATTTTTAAAGATATCAACCTAATTTTTTTTGAGAAAACTTTTTTTACATAACCAAACTCAGCAACCTATACAGATTTTATTTAGGGACTTTCCTTCCAGGTGCTAGTGGAGCAAAAGACCCCCAAAAACACAAAAAATATGAGTTCTGAGCTTATTTTTAAAGATATCAACCTGATTTTTTTAAAGAAAACTTTTTAAATAAAACTGAACTCAGTAATGTTTATACATTTCATTTTGGGACTTTCCTTTGAGGGGCTTTTGGAGCAAAAGACCCCCAAAACACAAAAAATATGAGTTCTGAGCTTATTTTTAAAGATATCAACCTGATTTTGTTAAAGAAAACTTTTTTAACATAACCAAAATCAGTAATGTTTACAGATTTCATTTTAGGACTTTCCTTCTAGTGCCTAGTTCGGCATAAGACCCCCAAAAACTAAAAATATGAGTTCTGGACTTATCTTTAAAAATACCAACCTAATTTTTTTTAAGAAAGCTTTTTTCACACAACCAAACTCAGTAACCTTTACAGATTTCATTTTGGGACTTTCCTTCTAGGGGCTAGTGTAGCTAAAGACCCCCCAAAACACAAAAATATGAGTTCTGAGCTTTTTTTTGAAAGATATCAACATGATATTTTTAAAGAAAACTTTGTAAATAAAACTGAACTAAGTAATCATTACACATTTCATTTTGGACTTTCCTTTGAGGGGCTTGTGGAGCAAAAGACCCTCCAAGACACAAAAATATGAGTTCTGAGCTTATATTTAAAAATATCAACCTGATTTTTTCAGTTTTCATTCAAAATTCAAACCATCAAAATTTTTATTGTGATGGTTTTTTTTGACCCACTAGCCCCTAGAAGGAAAGTCCCAAAATGAAATCTATAAATGTTACTGAGGTTGGTTATGTTAACAAAGTTTTCAACAAAAAAATCAGGTTGATATCTTTAAAAAATCTCTTAAAATAAGCTCAGAACTCATATTTTTATTGTTTTGGGGGTCTTTTGTCCCACCTGCTCCTAGAAGGAAAGTCCCAAAATTAAATCTGTAATGGTTACTGAGTTCAGTTATGTTCAAAACGTTTTCATTAAAAAATCAGCTCAATATCTCTAAAAATATGCTCAGAACTCATATTTTTATTGTGTTTTTTTTTTTGACCCACTAGCCCCTGGAAGGAAAGTCCCAAAATGAAATTTGCAAATGTTACTGAGGTTGGTTATGTTAACAAAGTTTTCAACAAAAAAATCAGGTTAATATTTTTAAAATTAAGCTCAGAACTCATATTTTTAGTTTTGGGGGTCTTTTGCTCCACTAGCCCCTCAAAGCAAAGTCCCAAAATGAAATGTGTAAACATTAATGAGTTCAGTTTTATTTTAAAAGTTTTCTTTAAAAAAATCAAGTTGATATCTTTAAAAATAAGCTCAGAACTGATATTTTTTGTGTTTTGGGGGGTCTTTTGCTCCACTAGCTCCTGGAAGGTAAGTCCTAAAATGAAATCTGTATAGGTTGTTGAGTTTGGTTATGTGAAAAAAGTTTTCTCAAAAAAAATTAGGTTGATATCTTTAAAAAAAGGTCCAGAACTCATATTTTTAGTTTTAGGGGGGCTTTTGCTCCACAAGCCCCTCAAAGGAAAGTCTAAAATGAAATGTGTAATGATTACTGAGTTCAGTTTTATTTACAAAGTTTTCTTTAAAAAAATCAGGTTGATATCTTTAAAAATAAGCTCAGAACTCATATTCTTAGTTTTTTGGGGGGTCTTTTGCTCCACAAGCCCCTAGAAGGAAAGTCCCAAAATGAAATCTGTAATAGTTACTTAGTTCAGTTTTATTTAAAAAGTTTTCTTTCTGTGTGTTGATATCTCTTTTACTTCTTGAGACAATTACTGTTGGCCGAAGAGGGGGGCAAGTAGGGGCACAGAAGTTTAACTGCCAGGTTTTGCAGGTTTTGGTGCTGGAGGCGCCGATTTTTTTTAACTGAACATAATATCTTAATAAGTTGTAACTATAAGCAGTGAAAAAAGTGACAAAAAAAGATATTTTTTAGGCCTTTTCAAAGGGCAGTTTTGAAATACCGTTATTTCATAAAAAAAATTAAAATGCTCAGAGAATGGCTTGGAAGATGAATTTAGGGGTTCTGCATATTTCAATTTAAACACATAAGGCCAAAGATATATTATCCCAAAAATCTTTTGTCAAAGTCTACTCTACACCTAGCGCTGGCGATTTCTATTTTCACAGGTATAAAATGCATGATTTTATAAAACTGACTGGCGCTAGGTGTAGAGTAGACTTTGACAAAAGATTATTTGGATAATATACCTTTGTCCTTATGTGTTTAAATTGAAATATGCAGAAGAGCTTAAAACCTGCACATTGCTGAGATATTGTTAAAACCGCCGTGCTACCGTTATCTGTTGATATTTTACATGCCTGGCGCTAGGTCGCCAGTAGAGATAGAGAGCTGAAATTTTGTACATGTATTTCTAGGCTCCTAAAGTAACTTTTTAGGTTAGCAGAAGACTAAAATTCGAAAAAGTGTATTTTCATGAAAAGATCTAGTGTATATGATGTTAATATAATTCTTCCAAGTTTTACAGGATAAACACATTTTCTTAGAAAAACGAATATAAAAATACTTGCACAAAAACTATAGTTTATAAGAAAAATATTTTAATAAAACTTTTTTACTCAACTTTTAATTGAAGAGTATTTCTTTGGCTATATTATATAATAGTATTGGCTTGGCCCCTAGACTTTGTTTTTAAAATTATGTTCTCTCATTAGTTGGCTTAAAACTAGCAGTATCCAAACTATTCTTCAAATAATCTAAATCTACAAACACATACCTTCCATTTATCGTCTTTAACTTATTATTATTCAGATTTTCCGCAATTAGAAACAGACAGAGAAAGAAAAAGAGAGAGCACGAGAGATAGAGCAAAAGACAGAAATTGAGAGAATCTGCATTACAGACTGACAGACAAAAGGACAGAAAAACTAAAATATTGGATTACTCAATATAGTTTTTTTTCAAATGAGACAGAAAACATGGATGACAACATCCATGAGAAGCAAAGCATAAAAAAAATTTTAAATCATACATGAGAAAACAAAAAGATAAAGAGCAGAGGTGGATTCTTAAAAAAAAATATGCCCCGCTAATCGCTTAGTGGGGCAAGATTGTTTTCGTGAAAAATCCACCAAAATCACATAAAAAATCTACAAAAATTAAACAAAATCATAGAAGGGTTATGAACACAGGATTTTATTTAATTTTTGTAGATTTTTTATGTGATTTTGGAGGATTTTGCGATTAGTGGGGCAAATTTTTTTTTAAGAATCCACCTCAGATGTTCAGTGATCATCAAATTGATGGAGAAGATGCAAGAAAGATTATTGACAGAAAATCGCGAAAACTTCCTGTGTGATTATAAATAACGTTTAACCGACAGACAGGTGGACTAAGTAAATTATATACTGAATAACTTTAATCTTAATAATTTTCAGCTATTTATCTTGAATTGCAGCTATGAAATTGTCATGTCCCCCATTACGTTTTCTACAGATGGACAGACAATTCGAATTATCATTGTTGCTGAAAAGTCTAGATTTTAATTGCGATATAAGTATGGGAAAAGAAACTTAGAAAATGTAGAGAAAAAAATTACATCAAATAATTATTACTTTAAAAACTTGTGTTATTTAGTAACAAAAACATCATTGAAAATTAAAAGTAAAGCTTTTCAATGGTTAGGGTCTTTGACGTAAAAACCTTTCTGTTTAACTAATATATATCTTCATGGATTGCCTGTTCATCAACAACAAAATTAATTCGGAAAATAAGTCACCGAAACCTATACGTGATTATCAGTAGCCGATAGGTCGATAGGTCAAGTTAGGGGTCAACACAATTTTAATTTTAGAATTATTTCGCTTGTTGGTTATGACAAAGCCCAAATTGTGTCAAAATTGTGTCAAAAATTATCCATGTGACGTCATAAAAATGAGGAATTATTTATCTATTTTTAGGAGTTTTCTTTCCCACTTCTCCTCTCATCTCCCTCATTTTTTTTTGACGTCATGTGGATCATTTATGACAATATTTTGACACAATTTAGGCTTTGTCGTTGGTTATACCTTATTCCCGCCTGTTCATACTCAATGACTATTTTCAAAGAGAATCAATCCTTTTGTATTTAATAACCCTTAAAGCACGTGAGGGGGGGGGGGGTGGAGATCTCGGTCAAACTAAAACTAAATCAACTAGTCCTAAGCCGTTTAAAGTTCATATGTAGAAAAGGTACCTTCAGACAAAGGTTTCAATATTAATGGTCGAAGAAAGAACAAAATTGCCTTGACTGAGATAGAGATAGATACTCATGCTTGAGGGAAAGGGCTTAATGAACCAACCCCCACATCCTAAAGAAATTAGCCCGCGCATTTAGAGTTAAAGCATATGCTGAATATTATTGTTATTTTTAACTCGTGTATGTGATTTAAAAGCAATTAAAAGGTTAATGATGATAGTCAAGCATGGTTTACCATTATTTTAAATCTGATTTCCTAAAATAGCTGGGTGTTTACAATTATGCTTGTCCCCTAAGATCTCACTAATTGCTTTACTTTTTTTATTCTGTTATTCATAAGTATGTTTTTTTCTTTCAAAAGGTCTACTTAACCTACAAAGATTTTATATTGTTTTTTAAAATATCCCCTTTAAAACAAGGACCTTCAAGCTTAGGTGAAGTAAATATATATATATTTTGGTTTTTTTTGGGGGGGGGGTATTTCTTATATTTTTTCCATCTTAAACTACATGATTTTCAGGAAAAAATGAAAATTTAGAAAGTTAGGCACTCTGAGAGAAAGTATTATATTCTTTTCTTAAATCTATATTTATATATTTTTGGTAAGGTTCTGTAAAGGTCTGTAAAATAAAAATATTTTTTTGAAAATTTGTCCCCAGCCCCCTTGTCTTAAAATAATGACTTCTAAATCAGTCCTTGTGGTTATGACACAATAGAATCAATAATATTTAAACTAAATGATACTTAATTACTATATGTATATTAACTAGTGCCTTCACCCCTAGCTACCATAGGTTATGACACAATAGAATCAATAATATTTAAACTAAATGATACTTAATTACTATATGAATATTAACTAGTTCCTTCACCCCTAGCTACCATAGGTTATGACACAATAGAATCAATAATATTTAATAATAATACCACAGGATCTGTGACTTGAGTTATAGGGGCAATACCAAGGTAAGGGACCAGTCGAAAATTATCCTTAATTCATCCTCTGGCGACCCTTGTACCTAACAATGTTAGAGCATTCTGCTCTTAATAAAACTGTCCCTGCCCAGGATCTGTGACTTGAGTTATAGGGGCAATAATAAGGTAAGGGACCAGTCGAAAATTATCCTTAATTCATCCTCTGGCGACCCTTGTACTTAACAGTGTTAGAGCATTCTGCTCTTAATAAAACTGTCCCTGCCCCTCCTTTCTTTATTCAGTCTGCCAATCACGCCTTAAATGTGATCCATTATAATCTGAGGAATTAAAATATGACTGAACGAAGGGAATGTCACAGATTGTAAAAATCTTTTTTATTTAACCAATGTAATTTTGAAATGATATTCTTTTATATATGTGTACATAAACAATTTTTATCCAACTTGAATATTGTAAATTAATATTGTTATACTTTTAATGTAATCTTTGTAAGTAAATGATAAAGACAAATAAAGAATCAAATAATAATAATAATAATAATATTTAAACTAAATGATACTTAATTACTATATGAATATTAACTAGTGCCTTCGACTCTAGCACCTAGAAGTCCCCCCCCCCCCCCCTACACCACTTGTATTTTTTTCAGAAGAGTTACCCCTATCTCGGCAAAATAAAACCTATACTTATACTTCCTTAAGAGTAGGACCGATTTGGTTCAGCAGTTTGGGAGATCTTTTGATGTAAAAGAAGAAGAAGAATTCTTCAAATGTCATATCGCCTTCCCTGTTAAAAATGTTCTTCTTAATGAATATGTGCGTTAATGGATTTATTATTACTTGGATGTTGCACCATATTATCTTGTACTCTAATAAAGTGTAACTTGAAGTTGGCTAAAATAACGATAACTCCAATCCACCCTCTTTACCCCATCTCCTCCACACCTATTGTATAAACGAACTGGCCAATAACCGAGGTCCATATTATCAAGCTATGTTGACGAAAAATTTTCCCCTGGTCAATATATTTACGTATATCCTATATCCATTGTTTTAATTGTCCTTCTAAATGAATATTTGTTATATTAAACGGGTTATATAACAATGACAAATCAAAGCTTTGCCTCTAGACATAAAGCGGTGAGGAGTTCAGTAGGCAGTTATTTAGTTAGGGTGGGAGGGGACATTGGGCTGCAATATTCCCCAAAATATTATAAAAAACAAGTTTTCTTGTTCGTTGGCTTAATAACTTTTAGGACTTCATTAGGAGTTCATTAAGTTTAGTGTCCAAACGTTTTAACCCCTAATTGTAATCACAGAAGGGGTTATTTTTTGTATCATTATTAGGAATGTTCATCAATTCATCCACAATTGCATAATCCTTTTAGATCTCTGAATTTTTACTCTTTTCAATACATAGTTACTTTGTATGTCAAATTCAACTCAAATTCCCTACTCGGGATAATAAACGGGAATTAATATTAGCTATTTGATTAAAATCACACGAATCCAATGGGAAAAGTAATTGTTAGGTGTCCAAACCTTTCCGCATATCATACCAACATTTTCAAATGTCCTTATCCCTTTTCGCCAATCTCATCTTTAAACCCCCATAGACATCCAAGATGGGGGTAAAGGGGTATTGACCCCCCACATTTCACCCCCCTCAAAGTTTTACATCAGATTAACCCTCTCAAACATTTTAAACCCCCCATTCCCCTCCCCCCCTCCCAATCAAAATAAAAGCTTGGATGTAAAATCCTATATCTTTTATAGATAGGTATCTTAAGGGTTAAGACAATGGACAAAAAATTGATCTACAAATGATGAAAAACAAAGTTACCCATTTTATAGATTTAATAATTGGTTGAAAAGTTTGGATACTACTTACAGTTAAATGTCACATAGTTTGTAACCAACCAATCAAATTTTAATACAAAAAAAATTTGAAGCCAACGAATATGTTAACGTGGTCATAAAAAAAACACATTGTATATCAGTTTAATTTACAGTCCGATGTCTACTCCCTCATGTCTTCTACTGTGTATTCTTGCGAAAATGAAACACTTTGCAAATGTGATAAAATGCAGAATTAAATACACACCTACTTATATCTAACAAGGATAACAATCAATGTAACAGAGACATATTCCATAAAATTAGTAGATGGATATTTTTACAAACTTGACTGCTAGGTCCCTATAAAATAAAGGTTTCAGGCTATTTTTAAGATAAAAAAATTCCGACAATTCCATGCTTTAGGTAAAGATTTTAGATTATAGTTAATGAAAATTCTATGGAATTTATTGTTTACTAGTTACTTCTAATTCTTACTAGCGGATTCGCCCCTAGCCTCTAGAGGTGATAAAAAAAATTAAGGCGAAATTCGTTAAAGGACCAAGGAAATCTTCTACATAACATAAAGGACCAAGGAAATCTTCAGCAAAAAAAAAAATTGGGGGGGGGGATTTTTTTGTTCTTGGGGGGGTTAAGGGTGTCCCACCCCCCAAGAAAATAGCTTAAAACCACCACAGGACCAATAGGTATATACCCTGAAGAGTAGAATCCGATTTGTTCAGTGGTTACCGAGATCTTAAGCTTCAGACGGACGGACGGACGGACGGACAGACAGACATCAAGCTATGTACTTTGTATTATAGATAGAAGAGAAATATTTTTTACTGCTAGTACCCAAAGTTTAATAAATTGGCTAAACAAATAAAAGTTGCATTGGTTCTAGTACCAAAAGAGTAAATTCTATTATATCCTTGGTTATAATTGTTAAAATATTAATTATTATTTCTTTTCTTTTACCTTAACTTTAAGATTCCTAAAAATGGCATAAATCTGAACAAAAATTACAAAAAAAAGGACAATTCCTCCCCCTTTATCCCTGTCATAAATTTTCCCTGGGTTGTCAAAAGCATTTAAATGACCGTATAAAACTTCTGACTGACATAAAACAACACATGTTGACGCCGTTTCTGTCGACATTATGATTGCTCAGTCACAGTAAGAGTAACATGTCACAGTCGAAGAATCCTTCTGTGATTAACTGACAGTAATATTACCGAAAAATGACCAGTAAACCGTTCCTTAAGATGGCTATTCACTTCTGCATATTTTTACGTTCATATTGTGTTTTATATTCGCAAAAAGACACAATAGCAAATAAATTATAGCGTATTTTCAATTATAAGAGTGAAACAGCAGTTACAGATTAATTTGTGTTGTTCTAATAATACACAGTTCTGATAATTTGGTATTGTAATTCACTTGTGAAAGTGAATTCACACCTTTCCTCAATACAATTCAAAAAGACACTTTGAATTTTTTAATTTTTACAAAAATCTGTAAATATTTTGTTAACCTACACTTCCTACACATGTTGAACTGAATCATTATATTTATTCATGTTTTGCTACATTTCACAATATTTGTGTATTTTATTTCATTTAGATTGATTTAGTTTAAAAAGAACTGTTAAAAATTGAAAATAAGAATAAAATATTTTTTTCTCTATGCCTAACCCGCCTTATCTCCTTCAATCCTATTATTTTCAATTAATTCCAAAATAAAGAGGGGGGGGGGGTTATGGGCTTGACCATGCACTTTGAAGGAAACAACCGCCTTATCCTCTTATTTAGTTTGTAATCATAGAATGTTCTTTTAAACACCCGTTCATCAAATACTTTTACATTTTGAAAAAAAAACAAGGACATGCCTGTCAAGTTCTTGGGTAATTTATGAATGGGTTTATGATTAGTATTACAAAGATCAAATGCAGGCTTTGGTCTTAACTGAGTTATTTTAAAAATCAGAAAGAAAATTGAGGATTTTAACTGTAGAGGATGTTAATCCTGTTATATAACGTTTTAGTAAGGTTATTTTTTGTTTTTCCGTTAAGATCTAGTTAACCACTCAGCAGATTAAGTTCTCAATTTTAGGGAAGCTCTATATTGGTACTAGGATGATGTTAGTACAGTGTGTTTTTTTTATGAGAACTTTTTTGAAAGCAATTTTACCCCACTTATAGTTATCAGAATTTAATGAGTAATGGCTTATTTTCTTTGTTTTTTTAAGGCAATTAATAGAACAACAAAAAAATTTTCAGTTTTTATTTAAAAAGTACAGTAAAATCTAAATTTCCAAAACTTAGGTGTCAACATATAAAAATGGTTTTCTTTAAAAAATGGATTTTCTGTAGTCGACTTTGGGGGGCCAGTACTCCCTCCCTGGTTGAGATATGACCTTCAAACTTTGATATGTTCTAGTACATGTCCCTAATAGTATCTGTATACATTTTTAGCTCTATATCTCAACTTTGAAGTGTTTAGCAGCCATTCTTGCAAAAGGTTGATTATTTGAGCATAAGAAAGATGCGCTAAAACCATTTTTAGATGTTGACACCTAAGTTTTGAATTTTAGATTTTACTGTACTTTTTAAATAAAAACTGAAATATTTTTTTGTTGTTCTATTAATTGCCTTAAAAAACGAAGAAAATAAGCCATTAATCATTAAATTCTGATAACTATAAGTGGGGTAAAATTGCTTTCAAAAAAGTTCTAATAAAAAATAACACACTGTATATGTTTCTTGCAGCATATAAACTTTTAAACCACTAATTTTAATCTACAGAAGAGGTAATATTGCAATCATCATTTTTGATGTTATTCAAGTTATCATCTACATATTAATGTATCCCCTATGTTCCCTGAGAAAATTCTATGCATCTAAAGTATAAATTAATTCCAATAAAAAGCGAATTTTACTAACAAACTAGAAATCTTAAAGCAAATAGATTTCCATTTGCTTATAGCAAAAATGAAAATATTAGTTAATTTAATAATCATAATCCTTTCTTAGCTTTTATAATTTATACACATGTTAACTTGTATAATGCTGGTTTGTCACAAAAATATAATTTGTATGATTTATATCCGTTGGATAAGAACCAGTTTTTAGCCTTCTGTAAAATAATGTATAGCATCATATTACAGACAATTTTCCACTAATATTTAAATAAAAATTTTAAAAATAATACCAGTTTTGTAATAAAACTTCGAACTAACAAAACTTGTTTTAATCTTATAATTTTTATTTTAGTATCAATGGAAAGCTGTCTATGATACGGTGCTATAAATAACTAATCTAATATTATTGTCTTTATACTCATTTTTCGTAAAATAGTTAAATAGCAGCTACGCTACCAAACACATAAAATGTTTAAAAATTTTAGTGACCTATCAAGTAAAATATCCGGTAGTTTCCTTTTAGTTGACAAGTAGACTACTACCTCCCCCCCCCCCTAACTTATTTTCAATTTGATTCTATGAATTATTTCTACTTGACACTAAATTCAACTGTAGTGCTCGATTTTGAATCTTTTTTAACATAAACTAACCATATCACAAATAATTTACTAAAGCGAAGCATTTCTACAATCGATCCAGGTATTTTCGCAATAGCTTAAATGTTTTCTTAGACATGTTAGAATTATCATTTAAAGTTAAACCTTACATGAATCATGTAACAAAGTCGTGTAATTTACTAAGAGTATCAACTCCATACCAATAAATATAAAAAAAAAGTTACATTTCCTATTATATAAAGTAGTAATTTTTTTGTCTGTAGCAAAGGATCTAACCGCTGAACCGATATGGTTTCTCTTTACTGTAAAGTTCCTAATAGTTTTAATTCTAAAATCTAAATTAATTTAGTGTACTCCTCTCTATTTGACGTTCGTTGGAATGGTTGCCTGATATCTTGAAATTTAGTTTAATGGATTATGTAATATGTCATCCTGTTTTTAATGTAAGTAATGGGAGGAGAAGGGGTGATAGATGGTCCACTGGAAATAGTAGGGTAATGCTAAATATCCAGCTCAGCTCGTGTATGTAGAGACAATGACAGTTTTTACTTTCTCTATACAAAAATCACACTGGGGTGGTACAAGAAAAAACTTTGAAAATCTCAAAAATCATGTTAATTATTTTTCATGCTAATAATAGGCATGTAGGGAGGAGACATTGAATGTAATTTCCACTGGTACCCTCAGTATTCAATTTCGCTTTCGTCTTAATTTTTTCAAAGACTTAATTTTTTCAAAGAACAATATTTTAAAATACAAAAGGGGTAATTTTGTTTATCATCATTAGGGATTTATTGTCAATTTTCTTCTCCCTATAAAAGTACTAATTGTATTTTAGCACAATATTTTAGATTAAAGAAAGAATATTTAACCCAATTCAAAATTTAAAAATGCATGCATGGATTTAAATAAATTTTTGTCCAAATTTCTGAAGTTTTGTCCCATTGTGCAAAGTGGCGCATTTTAGCATAGCGTGGGATTTTTCTTCTATATGAGAGCCCTTGGGGCAATTACGGTGGTAATTCAAAACGGAAGATAAAATCATAATAAATATAGCATAAAGCTAAACTGATATGATGTATGTGAGTGTTAATGTCTCTTAAATGATAGAACTAATATCAAAAGATGTTAAGAAAAGGACTTTATTGGTCCTTGGTAGGTTTTAGCCAATTTATAAAGGGTGTGATTCGTCTGTTTATAACGAAAAAATCTATAATCTAAAAAGTTAGTATGTCAGATTTTAATTCAACTTTAATTTTTTTTATTTGTAGGAAAATTATAAAATAAATGTTACGTGCGAAGCATCTTTGTAATTAAGTCTTAAAATGGGGTATTCCTGTCTAGTTTTTTGTTTAGGAATGAATATTTCTTACCCGAGGGAATAAATGATGGACCGATAGGTCATCATTTATTCACAAGGGTAAGAAATATTCATTCCTAAACAAAAAACTGGACAGGAATATCATTCTCATTTAAACAAAAACTCATTTTTATGCTAGTAAAATGTGGTTTAATTTTGGTTTTTAAATTTCATTTATTTCCCTGGTATAATTTTTCTTTCTTTTCGTAATTAATAAAAATTATAAAATCTTCCAAAAAAAATTAAAAATCTTCTAAAATTGATAACCGGGATATAAATGAGATACCAGGGAAATAAATGAATATTTACATCCACTATTTAAGGGGTTGTTTATATGGGAATGAATATTTACATCCACTATTTAAGGGGTTGTTTATATGGGAATGTAAGTTTCATGGTTTATGCTGTTTTTGTAAGCTAGAAATTGGTTGAATTGTATAGACACTAAAATCTAATACATTATATTAAAATTGAACACTTTAAAACTGAAAAGATATGTCACAATACAATAATTACTTTTAAACAAGTTTTAAGTTTCTACATGTAAAGGAATTTTGATCTAACGATTGGTTGTCCAGGGGGCTATTCTTCAAAATTTCATTAAAATAATGATTTCCAGTAATGCAAAACTTAGATAATCAGTATTAATATTTTCCAGTGTGGATTCAAAACTGATTAATATCCACTGGATTAGAACCGGATCTCAGCCATGCTGTAAATATAGACAATTTTCACGAATAAAAAATAATAGAATTAATACCAGTTTTATTAGATTGGACTTTCGGAAGCTCGGAGCTAAAAATACTGGCTTTATTCTTTTGCATTTAAAGTCTGCGGAAAGCTGTCTTTAATACGATGCGATAAATAACTATTCTTTGCATAAGAAGGGGTTTTAGGCAACCTTAATTTTTCTTCATAACCCAACGCTACATACCCTTTAATTTTGTCCCAAAATAATGTCAAACAAGGATGACAAGATCTAAAAAAGCAAAGCTCATAATATCAGATGGCCAGACAAACGAACAAACGAGATGCTAAGAAGAGGATTCTTAAGGGAAAGGACAATGGACGAGTTTTGATATATATACCCCAAATGATGATAAACAAAATTAGATTAAAATCGAAAACAGTAAATGAGTCGAACTATGACGTCAGAAAAAATTAACAATTAACCAATGAGAGGCCAACTATTCAAAATTTTACAAAAAAAATCCAAAGTTCTTGGATTAACACTAAGATTCAAAACTTTGGGTACTAGTGTAATTTAGAATCCATTAACCCTACCTTGTTGAAGATATAGTAATGACCATATAAAAATTGGATCATTATTTTGCCGCTGGGCAAAAAATAATATAAAATTTCAGGAAGTAGGAAAGTTAAATTCTCTGAAATAAATCAAGAACGATTATATGCATTTACTGTTAAGTGTAATCGAATAATTAGCAGAGATATAAAGATAAGACAATGGCCGATAAATTTATGTACTTCACCTATGATGATACACAAAATAGATACACAATTTGTGGTTGAAACTTTTGGACACTCAACTTAATGAACTAACCAAAAAAAATTTAATAAAAAGTCCCCAAGGTTGTTAAATGTTAAGCCAACCAAGAATTACTAATTACTCTCATTAAAACACATAGAATTAAGGGATAAGACCCATTGATATAGCATTGAATTAATGGTTGAAAACTTTGGATACTTTTAGTTTAAACAAACCAATTAAGTTTTAATAAAAGTACCCAAAGTTCTTAAGCCAACGAATGAGAGAGTTTGATTATTAATCAGTTTAATTTACAGTCAAATGTCCTCTCCCTCCTTAAATCAGAAGCATTGTACTGACATACAATTTCAAAGGTTATCGACACAATATTCATAAAAAATATTTTCACGTCGACGTCAAAGCCAACACGTTACTTTTAGAAACTTATATCTACAAAAACAGAACAGAAAACATACACTCTACTTTTGTGGCGCGACTTTTTATGACCTAAATAAAATCCACACACAATACTAACTACCAATGACTGACAAACAGACCTATTATGTATATTGCAGCCTCGCTTCTAAAGATATAAAAACTTCCAAATAATTAGAATGATTAAAACAATTTTTTCTTATGTGAAACAATGATTTTTTATTAATTGTTTCCATTAAAAAAGTATAGAAAGGAAGTATTAATGAATACAAGTTGGATTTTTAGTAGCGAAGCTACTCTATGATTCAGTTTTTCAGTAGGTCAGTCCCTAAGGAAGTTATAATGATACACGTTGGATTTTTAGTAGCGAAGATACTCAATGATTTATTTTTCCGTAAGTCAGTCCTTAATGCTATAAGGTAAATATTATTTTCTTAGAAGTTTTTGAAGATAAACAGCTGAAATTTTCAGTGAAGATTCCTATGACATATGCGCATATAATAGTATGTATTGTTTTGTTTGTCTGTCTGTAGGTCCTGCATTAGAAGGTATAAACTTCATTTTTAAAAGATTTCTTGAATTTCTTTGAGTTTTTGCATATTCTGTCTTTTTCTTTATTGTAATGACAACTGAACATCTGCTCTATAACTCACTTTGTCCGTTTATCCATTCCATGATTTTTTGTGCTTCGATAATTATGGATGTTGTCATCCTTGATTTTTTTATATATAAAAATCTACTCTGTAATGCTCACTTGTGGTCAGTCTGTCTATCAGTCGGTTGTTGATTTATGCTTTATCAAAATACAGACCACAAGCGGCTGTGCCTCTATCATTTAGAGCAGTAAAATAGCCTAATTACAAAAAAATAAGTATCTCAAAATAACAAAATCTATATGAAGAGCCACTAAAATTTAGAACTCCGTTATCAAGATCTTTACTTTCAATAAAAATAACTAAACTAGTTTCAAAGGGGAAGCTTTATCTTAGACCCAATGAGTGATGTGAACCAAAATAGTCTTTCTTTGTCGTAATTTTTAAAACGCACATTGTGTTTTATAAAGTTTAAAATCCCTCACTATGTCTGTCTGTCTTTCCGTACAACACCCAGACTCACATGGTGTTACTTTATTTCTTAGTAACGGCTGCGCTCCTAGCATCTAGAAGCTATGTATTCGAGTATTAGTAGTTATTGAAATATTAAGCTTCAAAAAAACATACAACTTATACAACATATAATAGGATTTTAATAGGATCAAATAAATGGATGGCTTTGGTTAATGGGGCCGGGGCTGTGTTTCCTAAAGAATAAATAAATGATTAAATCGATTCATTTGAGGAAATGTTTAATTCCACAAGCGTATAAGATTCATAAATCAAATCTTTAAACACTCCTTTTTTATTCAAAGGAATTGTGAATATTTTAATCAGATTTTTTTATAAAATATTTTGGACCCCCCAAAAAATGTTTTTTTTTCAAGACAATTTTTTTTAAGGGTAATAATAGTTATTTATCGCATCGTATTATAGATAGCTTTCTGCGGTTATTAAAATTTAATTAAGTATTTTTGAAAAAAATACGATGCTATACACGATTTTTGATTATTGCTAAGGAACTGGTTCAAATCCAGAGAATATTCATGGAGCCATCTGGAAAATAAAATGCACCCTCCCCCCCCCCCCCCCCATAGACGTCCAGGGGGGGGGTAAAGGGAGGATTACCCCCCCCCCCAAATAAAAAAATGCCTCTATGAAATAAAGATTACCCCCCCCCAAAATTTTTATTTTCAAAATTTTACCCTCCCCCTTGGACGCCCCTGCTCCCCCCACCCCCACTGATTATAAACAAAATTACTCGTTGAAAAGTTTGGATACTACAAGCTTTGAACCAACCAAACGAGATTCAATAAGAGTACCTAAAGTTTTTAAATCAACGAATAAGATACTTTTAGTCAAATTTCTTCTCAATCACCCGATTCTGGTTAGATTAGAGGTTTGGCAGTGACACCTAGGAGAAGGTTTTCCATGAAGAAGATCTTTGTAGTCTTATACGAGCACTTAGAAATAAAATGCTATTCCTTGGTCATTCTTCAGTGAGGGAGCGGACATTGGACTGTAAATTACACTGGTACCAAAAATCTTATGCGTTGGCTCAAAAACTTTATTTTTATCTTAAATGGTTGCTTTTATCTTTTTTAAAAATAATTTTATCTATGTAAAAAGAAATTTTTGTTCATTATAATTGCGGGTGTATATTATTAATCAATTGATCATTTTTTGTCTTAACCCTTAATATCCTAGTTAAAAGATATGGTGTGTAGCAAAGAATTATATAATATTAAGTGGTTTTTGACTTGAAGCAAAAGATCTCTGAAATGTTTGAGAAGCAACTATTGATAAAATACAAAGTGGTTAGGTTTTTTATGTCTGAGGCAAAATATCTCTGCAACAGTGGACCTAATGGAAACAATTTGTTCTTTTGTCCATCCTTGGTAATTTTGTGCTTCACTACTTATGGATGTTTTCATCCTTGCTGTAATGTGCCCGGTAGAAATTATAGTTTCAAGTGAAATCAAAACTTAAATGCATTTCTTCCATAGAAAAATTATTTAACGGGTTTTTTTGTAGCAAAGCTGCCCTATATTTCACTTTGTCTTACCGTCAGTCCGCCCGTCCATCTGATAAAACTTTAAGCGGGAATCACTCAAGATAGACGGCTGTATATTTTTTTCTCATATTCTCTTTACCAATGAGCATTAATTATATAATTTACTAGGTCCGTCAGATGTTAATAATGATCTGACGGTCATTTTATTTATTTTTTTTGTAACATTTTTAGTAGAAATGTAATTTTCTTGGCTGTAATTTAAGATAGACAGCGTACTAAATAGTATCCATTAAACAATTTACTTGGTCAGTCAGTTTGTCAGTTATGCTGCAAAAAATATATCTAAATTTACAATGTTGGTAACATCCTGGTTATTTCACTATTTTTATAAACATAGGTCAAATACGTTTAAAGTCAAATGAATTATAGCCATAATTAATATACACAGGGAGGAAGGGAAAATTGTACTGTAAATTATTCCGGTACTCAAAGTTATATAAACATGTTATCTCATTCGTTGGCTCAAAAACTTCTTCAAATCTCGATTGGTTGGTTTTACAGATAAGTTACTTTTGTCTTTCATCAAAAATTTGTCAGGGTTGTACCAAATTATCTTCCAATGTCTTATCTCTTAAGATTCTTGGGTATACACTATACATTACTTTCATGAGATACAGTTTTTCCTTTCAGTCGTAAATGCAGTTCCTGTTTTTAAAGTTTATACGGATCTATAAACTCTAAGAATAATTATTTATCGAATCATATTATAGACAGCTCTTTGCGGATACAAAACATTTTTAGTATGGCTGAGAACTGGTTCCTATTCAGCGGATGTTAATCCATACTGGAAAAGGATATTCCGGAAAAAGCTGATCATACTTTAATAATAAAGAAATTAATAAGGTTATTTTCATTTCTTATTCATAACAATAGAATTGATGATTTTATATTTCTTTTTCTGATAATTCACATTTTAATATTAAAAATGGTTTATAATATGCATCAAGAATAGCACAATTGATAAATGTAAATGAAAATGGACAGCTAAAAATATATTGATATACAGACGAAGAGAGATTGACAAAAATATAATGAAGGAAGGAATTTTCATATATACACTGTTGAAAATAGATTTTAAGGAAAAAGATTAACTTAAACCCACTTTGGATTATCGACCCCCCCCCCCCCCTTTATTATTTACTTTAAAAAATATATTGGTAGCCCCTGCTGGGCCTTAACCCCGCAGGCTCAGAAAAAGGCAAACTCAGACAACACTCATAAAGAAAGAAACATACATTTAAACCTATTTGAGTATGAAGTATCATATAAAGTATTAAGTTTTTTTGTGTCCATCTTAAGATCTCTACTGAACTAATTGGATTCTCTATTTTATGTCCTATGCTAGTTTTAGGCTATTTCATTTTCAGACTTAAGTCTATAAGTCTGTTTTTCTAGCCCATTTAACTATAGAGCCCCTATATGATTATATGTTACATACAAAAAGACAGACAACATAAGTCAAAGGGGGGATTTGATACAAAAATACCGCAAATTTCTGGTGTGCATTCACTTCCGTATATTATTAATTCCCCGAAAAAATGCGACTTTGTAATAAGACACAATCAAAAATAGGTATTAATTTGTGTTTATTAATTTTAGGTTGAATGCAACAGAGTGGAAGGGTCAGTTTGTGCTGATGTAATAATGTACAGTTCTGCTAATTTGATAATATGATACATATGCGGAAGTGAAAGCACACCAATGGTATTATTGTAGAAATTTATTGAAAAGTTGTCATTGGCCGTGAAACCACCGTGGGTCGTAAAAATGAATTTATTGGCAGAAAATTATTTCAGTTTTTTAACTTAAAGAGAAATTCATGATTTTTTTTATTATTTGTGATATATGTACTTTTATAAAAATGAGTGAATATCTAACAGTTTGTATTGTTGCTGGAATGACATGGTTTTTCTTTTCAGTGAATATTTTCAAGGTTCGTTAAAGGTTTATAACCATTTAGGGGAGGGTACTTACCCCTCAAAAACAAAAAGCCCCTTGCAAAAAATAACCCCCTTAAAATACCTCTTTTACTTAATATGAAGTAATGACAGAAGGTACAACTGCTGTTTGATAAGACTCTTAATTGTTTAGTAGAGAGAGTGTTACAAAAATGATATCAAAGAGCGTCCTGTTAATATTTTATATATGTTTGCTTTAGTTGAAGTTGCAAGGTGAAATTATTATTTACAACTGAATACATGTATACTGTTTAATTGTTTATCCTCTATCAATTTATTTCTAATATTTGTCGTTTGTCTACCTAACTTTATACCTTGTATCCCCTATTTGCCTATTTGTTTGCAAATAAAAATGTGTGTCCTTAAACACTATCCTGTATATATGCAAATTTTTGCACAATTTTGCTTAGACTTATAGATTAATATTTTGTTTATTAAGTTCTGACACTCTACAAGTATCAAAGTTCGTTTTTCCTACCGTCTGATTTTTAAACTAGGCTTTTATGGGTGTTGCCAACCTCTTTTTTTACTCCATCAGCCCTGTCGTACCAAAATATGTACAAGTTCTAACCAATAATATTACTGGATTGTTCCTACACAGTGTTCTTATTGGTCCAAATTATTGATTATGGATCTAGAACCACTATATTTATTACCTGATACCTGTATTCGCAGAAACCTTTTTTTTCTATCCAAGAAAATGATTGAATTTTACCTACGCTTTTTCTGATTGGTCCAATTTACTAATATAGGATCTATATGTAATATATTTATTACCTGATACTTTATTTTTACAGAAACAAATTCTAACCAATAATATTGCTGCATTGTTCCAACACTGTGTTCTTATTGGTCTAATTTACTGATTATGTATCTAAAACTACTATATTTATTACCTGATACTTTGTTTTTACAGAAACAAATTTTCTCGTACCAATAACATGGTTAGATTGTTCTTACACAGTTTTCTTATTGGTTCAATTTACTGATACGAGGCACTACAGAACCATCCTCTCCCAATTGAGATCCAATTATTGTTCTAAGCTCCAAAGTTACCTGCATTCCATCAACGCTTCTCTTTCACCCAACTGCCCATCCTGCCCCAACAATCCTACCCCTGAAACTGTCCAACACCTCTTTTCCTGCCCTAATAACCCCACTAACCTTAATCCCATTGACCTCTGGCATAATCCCGCCCTTGTAGCTGCCTTCCTATCATCACACCCAAGTTTCACCAGCCTCCCTCCTCTTCAACGCCCCCCTCCAGAGCCCCCCCCCCCCCCATAAGCCTCCCCTCCCCCACCTACTGATGACGACCCTGGACACGAAAATGGACTATGAGCAGCCAATACAACAACTGATACGAGATCTAGATTTACTATATTTATACCTGATACTTTGTTTTCACAGAAACAAATTTTCTACATCCAATAATAAGGCTGGATTGTACCTACAAAGTGTTTTTATTGGTCAAATGTACTGATTATTGATCTATACGTACTATATTTATTACCTGATACTTTGTTTCACAGAAACAAATTTTCTACATCCAATAATAAGGCTGGATTGTACCTACAAAGTGTTCTTATTGGTATAATTTACTGAATATGTATCTAGATCTGCTATATTTATACCTGATACTTTGTTTTCACAGAAACAAATTTTCTACATACAATAATATGGAGGATTGTTCCTACACTGTGTTCCTATTGGTCCAATTTACTAATTATGGATCTAGATGTACTATATTCATTACCTGATGCTTTATAAATTGGACCAATAATATTGCTGAATTGTTCCTACACTGTGTTCCTTGGTCCAATTTACTGAATATGTATCTAGATCTGCTATATTTATTACCTGATATTTTCTTTTCAGAGAAACAAGTTTTCTACATCCAATAATAAGGCTGTATTGTACCTACACAGTGTTCTTATTGGATCAATTTACTGACTCTGGATCTAGATGTACTAAATTTATTACCTGATACTTTGTTTTCACAGAAACAAATTTTCTCCATCCCTTATATGGCGTCTCTTCAATCCTAAATAAAAAAATAATCTTTTGATTTTGATTTTTGTTTTTCATGTTGTGTTAAACTAATTTTTTGTCAGTAGCTTAAGATATTGATAAAGGCTGAACTGATTAGCTTCTCCATTTTATGGAAGCTTTTCAAAGTTCCTGTGGTAGTTTTAAGTTGTTTCATTTAAAGATTCAAGTTATGGTATGGTTTTTTGGGCTATATTTACCCAATCTACTCCCCTTTAAATACGGTGCCCCTAAAAAGTAGGGGCGCAACCACTAGTATACATATAGTAGTAAGGTTTTTTTATGAAGCTTTAAATTTCGATTACTACTGAATAGATTAAGTTCTCCGATTTAAGTAAGCTTTACACAGGTTCCAGAGTTAAGAAAAATTTTCATAAATTGAAATTTTATTTTGATGGTATTCATGTCAAAAATACAAGAAGATGTTCTTCTCTTATCCCGTTAAAGTCTCCGTCATTAATGCAATTACACAACGTTACAAAAGTATACTTTCCCCAAGCCTCAGTTCATAAAAGTAAATATTATATACTTTACAATACAAGAAACTTATATATGTATATTGAAATTGAAATTTTAGAGACTGACTTTAATATGTAGGATAATTTTCAAATACTGGGTAGGTTTATTATATTGAAGTTTTAAGTCCGTTTATGAGCTAAGTATAAAAAATGTAAAACAAAAGTTTGAAATAGTGGATCATTCTTTTACATTGCATTGTAACACACAAATAAGATAAGTTAACATAAAAACTATAAAAAATAATAAAACTGAATACACTTTTTTTGACGGAATTGAATATGTATAATAACTTTAAAATTCTATATTGTTTAATTTCGAAAACATTAAAGTACAATTTCAGATAATAAAAGTGTTAAAAAAATTTGCAATAAAAGTTATAAATTGCGTGACAATTTTTTTACAGTAGCAGACAGATATGATGAGTTAACAGAAGATCTAGCGAAAATAATAACACTTATTTTATGTTTTTGGTGGCTGAATTTAAAATGTGCTATAATAAAGATTAACACAATAATTAGTAGCAGCAACGTTACGCGGTCATTTGCGAAGCAACTCTGCAATAATTAATTTCCCCCTATTTGTAATTCTAATCCTTTCACATCCAAATGTGTACATTTGTTAGCTAATACTATGGTCAGTTTGATCCTACTGGTCCAATTAATTAATTGATCATCTATACTTTCTCTATCTACTTGCGGTTATGCCCACCCTAGAGGCCTCTAGGAGCACCTTAGGGAAGGGGAGGGAGATAGTTGACGCTCCATTTTTAGTTTGTTTGTGTTTTCACATTAAAGGAGGCCCATATCGGTTCAAACAGATAGATATCCTGTTACTTTTAAGTAAGGATTATACACCAACGGATCTAATAAACGGTGGGATCGATAATTCACTTGGTATTTTTAAATAGGTTTTATGCTATTTTATAGGCCTCCCTCCCAATCCATATTCTATAATTTAAAAACAAATATTAGCATGACGGTTACCCTCCCAAATTCGAGTAATCTTTATCAAGAAGAAACAAAAGGATTCTCTAACAATGAATTAAATAGTTCTTGTTTAATAAAAATTAAAAAACAAAGTACATAATTATACATGTGCACGTGTTCAATGACCATTACAATTAATTTTATTTTATCTGTGTGTGTTTTTTTGTCTAAACATTTTGGATAAATCGCAGACAACCAGGGAGATTAAGGGATAAGACCATGGAAGATTAAATTATATGCATCCCAAATTATTAAATAAAATTAACTCCTCTGTAGGTTAAAATTATTTATATAAAAGTTTGGTATCTGCCAGTTGGAAACAACCAAACAATAAGTTATAAAAGTACCCAAAGTTTTTAAGGCAACAGATGAGAGTACTTTTTTTATAAAACTTTGGGTACCATTATGATCTACAGTCCAATGTCCTCTTTCTCTCTGTAGACTACACAAAATGGATCACGTCGAATATACGCAGAAAGACTTTTTTTAAAATTTTATAATCTACTTACGGCAAAACGGATGGCCGCACTGTTCTAATGTCATTGTCATCAGAACAAATAGAAAAATTAATCTACTTAGCCAATGACCAAAACTGCATGGATAAAGAAAACGCGCGTTTACGCAAACTGCGCGTTCCCTAGTCAATAATATGTTTGAACTATATCACATTCATTTGTAGGTCTTGTTTTGTCGGTTACAATTATGTGCAAAAAATTTGGCCGTCAGTAGACTTTACTGTTACCGAAAAAAACCTTTCTTCTTATTTCCAGCCCGATCCATTAAAACAGATGTAGTAATTATGTCTTTAATTTAATATATACTCTGATATTAATAATAGGATGATGGTCTGTCTATCAACAGACCGTAAAAATGTGTTCCAAAAACAGACATTAATATTAACTAATTTGTAGTTATATTATTTAGTTTTAGCAAATACGGAAAACCTTGACTTAAAGGGGCTTTAGCCCTGTTGTTTTTTATACTTAATGTAACCTAACCATCATTAACCCATTAGTGACGAACCGGCTTTTAACGCCCGGTTCCAGAAAATGCCGAAAAAAACCGGTTTTCAGTTTTAGGATTGCATCATTCTCAGTATGAATCCCCCCTCTACTACCCTGGTTTTCATTTCCCCCTGGAGCAGGCAGATTTGCTTACTTCCGTTTGCCGGTATAGCTCAACAAAATTTGAAAACCAAGAAAAACAAGGTGATTTTAAAATACCCCTCCTAACTTTTTTGTTTATGAAGTAAAGTTAGTGATTTTTTTCGTGAAATTTAAAGTTTATTGGCAACTACATTCATTTGTGAATTCGTTTTATTCAAATTATTATTTTTTATATGATTTTTTTATCGTTTTTTTACGTTCTATATAGGCCCGGCTCGGCATATGGGGGGAAAGTCTGAAATTTTTATTACCCGGTTTTACTAATAGATCTTTTTTACAACAACAACAAAAACCGGGTTTATTAACCAAAAAGGGGTGGTAACTATAGCCAAAATCTTAAATGTGATATAAATTGTTTTGTATGTTAGTTGTAGCTCTATCAATTACATGAGGTTATGTAGTTTTCAATTACGGATCGTATCGTAGTTTTAAAAAGTGTTCATCTCACTTTGGGCGTTCAAAAATTACATTTTTAACTTTTTGGGCCAAAAAACCGGGTATTTAGGTCGCAAACGGGCTTTAATGCCGGGGGAAAGCACCAAAAAACGCCAAAAACGGTTATTAATGCCAAAGGTTTTTTTACTCGCGCCGAACCGGGTTTTATTGCAACTTTCCTGTGCACGCCACTAGAGCAAAACAAAAAAATTGGAATTCCGTTTTGACCATTATAAAGCTTCCCTGAGATTTTCAGCTCGATCGGCCCATAAAAGTGGCGCTCGGCACTAATGGGTTAAAAAGAATTATCCAGATTTATTTATTTCAAAAAAGGGCAAGCATTCCAATTGGATAGAATATGTACTACTATCCAATTTTGATTTTCAGAATAGCGTTACACGGCTAAAATAAGCTCATACAAAGCTTCTATAATTAACTGGGGTCCTTTTTAGTAGCGAAGCTACTCTATAATTCAAAATATCCGTCTGTAAGTCCGTAATTATTTGATTTTCTCGGCTGCTATTTATGATATACTTTTGTTTGCCAAGATGTCCCTTTCTAAAGAGCAACTGTCGGTCATGCTACAAAAGCTAAATGTATATTTTTAGAGTTTTGTGATTCTTTGATATTCTTCTTTCTTATTCTTTTCTTCCTCTCTTTTTTTATGGCAATTGAACATCTGCTAGCTTTATATATTTTTTGCTTCGCTACTTGAAGATGTTGTCATCCATGTTCCCTACACATTGACTAAGTTCAAAGTCATATTTTTTACAATTGACTGCGTTTTTATAAACGGCTGTGAGTGTTGATATACTTTTATACTTTGCGGTTACCATGTGCGGTATACAGGGAGAGATCAATGAAAATAGTTATTTCTTTCATCGTATTATAAACCGCTTTCCGCGGATATAAAATGTACAATTATAAGATTAAAACCAGTTTTTTTAAACCCGCGGTGCCGAAGGCACGGGCTAAAAAAACTGGTTTTAATCTTATGATAGTACATTTTTATATTCGTAGAAAGCGGTTTATAATAAGATGCTAGACATAGTTTTTTCGTATAGATGAGAACCGGTTCCTATCCACCGGATTCAAATGAATACGAGAAATAAAATTACAAAATTCTAACGTAGTTTTTTAACGATTGTAGAAGGTCCAGAGAGAAAAAAAATAAAAAATAAATATTTAAATATTCAAAAATATTCTTATGCTTGCTGATATGTCTCTATAGAAGCCAAACTGTTTGTTGATGGTGGATTAATTCAGGGTCCGATTTTGTACAATACAGTTATTGTACATATAATTTTTCTTGCGTTTTTTTAATGAATATTTTTTTACTAAGTTTAATAAACAAACAATAATCAGACTTTTAGAAGCATTATTTTGACATAAAACTTTTAAACTCACGTACATTTTTGGTCTTTGGGGTATCTTTCATTACTTTTCAGACTTTAGAAGATATCCGTTTTTTCAGACTAATATCAGAAGAACTTGATCGACAAAAACTCCCTAATTTAGTCACTTTTGGAAGCTAAGCTGGCAAATGAACATCTACTTTATAACTTACTTTGTTTGTTTCTCCAGTGCAGGATGATTTATTTATGCTTCGCTACTTATGGATGCTGTCATAAATGTAAATTAGATGCAATATGCAATTTCCCCTCTTTTCTAGTTTTTCAAATAATTTATAATTATTTGATTACGTTTCTAGTCATGGTAAAGGGATAATTATACTGAAAATTAAACAGTTTGCAATAATAGTTATTTTTTTCATCGTATTATAAACCGCTTTTCGCGGATATAGGATGTACAATTATTAGATTAAAACCAGTTTTTTTAGCCCTGAGGTGCCGAAGGCAAGGGCTAAAAAATGGTTTTAATCTTATGATTGTACATTTCTATATTCGTAGAAAACGGTTTATAATACGATGCTAGACATAGTTTTTTCGTATTGATGAGAACCGGTTCCTGTCCACCACCGGTTTCGAATGAATACGAGAATAGTTATTTCTCGTATCGTATTATAAACGGCTTTCCGCGGATATAGAATGTACAATTATAAGATTTAAACTAGTTTTTTTAGCCCCGAGGTGCCGGAGGCACCGGCTAAAAAAACTGGTTTTAATCTTATGATTGTACATTTCTATATTCGTAGAAAACTGGATATAATACGATGCTAGACATAGTTTTTTCGTATGGATGAGAACCGGTTCCTATCCACCGGATTCGAATGAATACGAGAAAACAAATTAACTTTGGAGTAAATTATTCGAATTCGTTTCCTATTTAATCAATTAGTTTTCCTATTAAAATAAAACAATAGAGGGAAGGCTAGCAGACGAAAAAGGTCCCTAACACTGGATCCAGGTAATCATCTGGATTATATATCTATACCTATAATTGTACCTGAAAATAAAAACCATTCTATCGGTTATTAATAATAAAGATAAAAATTAAAATTAAATTTTTTGAGGGATGGTAATTTTTTTATGGGCGATTTTTCTTGGAAGGGTGGTGGTACCCTCCCCCCCAATTAGTTATAAAGCTTCCCAGGATCTATGAGCACCATATCGATTAAGCGGTTATCCTTGAGTACAAACAGACAGACAGACACATACACAGAGATAATTTTACTTTATTATAAAGATTAATCAATTTGGGGTAATTCAAACCTTTTATGGAAAATTGAATTTTGTCAGGTGGACGATTTTTTCTCCTAGTGCAATATCCTTTTCCTTGTGTATTATATTACTGTCAAGCTTGGAGGAGCACCACTTTTTATTATATACCACTTTATATACATTTCCATTTTTATGGATTTTTAATAGTAAATCTTCTCTACAATTATAATACGTCTGTTCTTCCTTGCGGCCTCATAATATGATGCTTGAACAAATGACAACAAGTAACATCTTATTTGATACTCAGGGATGTTCAGGGATAAGACAATGAACAAATGCACAATAAAAGTGGCATCTTCTTTAGATTAAAAATACTTGTACATAACTTGTAGATTACAAGCTACAAAAGCAGAATATAAAAGTATGAGAAGAAATATCTAATGTGGCAACAAGGGCTCGGCAGCCGCGATTCAGCCGCCTTTAAGCCTCAGGGAATTGAAAAATTTTAAAAATCAGGTAACAGTCTAAAACTTTCTCAATTATGATAATCCCTTTTTTCAAAGCATCCAAACGGGTTTAAATTGGATGCTTAGTCGCGGCTGACGCATGGGTGCCGAGCCTTTGGTGGCCCTGTATTCCTGAATATGAATTATTTTCTACACTTTGTGCCCTGACCTTGACAGCTCATACCAGAACAGTATATCCTTATCCCTGTATCTATGATTAATAAAGTTTTATCCCTGTATCCCTGGTTTGATATGAATTATTTTCTACACTTTGTGCCCTGACCTTGACAGCTCATACCAGAACAGATTTTTATCTAAATTGAGATGAACAATGTCAAAATCTCTTTTTTTTGTTAGTGTATAGCCGTGTAACCCCCCAATCTGTTTAATCCTATTATATAAGGTAGTAAGCTTTTTTGTTTGTAGCGAAGGATCTCGCTCCCTTACAGTGAAGCTTCTTATATTTAGGCTATTTTATTTTGATGAAAAAGTCTGGGTTTAGTTTTAGGCTATTTTTATGCTCTTCCATACCCTTATAGAGCCCCTATATGCTAGGGGCGCAGCCGCTAGTTTAAGAAAAAGCAGGGAAGGTGGGGACATTGGAATGTAAATTACATTGGTACCAAAAGTTTTTATCATTAATCGTTGGCTCAAAAGGCATTGAATTTGATTGATTTGTTTCCAACTAGCAGTGTCTAAACTGTTCAACCAATATTATCAATATTCATTAGGTATGATTTTGTTTATCATCATTGGGGATATGTAATATATATTAATCTATCGTCCATTTGTGGTATTCGCCACTCAATGCCCCTAATTGTAGGGTAGCTTTGCTTCCAACTTATGGGCTGTTATTGGTGAAACATAGAGAAGCACAGCTCCTCTATAATAACGCTTGTCCACGTCTGTTCCCACCGCCGTAATATCCGAACTCGGTAACGGCTGATAACTGCGGCCTCTACTACACATTGTTATATCTATATATATTGTATATATATAAGAATCTAGGGGATAATAATGTTTTTTTAAAAATACTATTATGGTCATTAAGCTATGGAAATTACTCAGGAGATAGAAACAGCTCTCATTAAGAAAAAAACATAATAAATAAAATATTTGATAGGTCATTAGATCACTTAGTCAAAGTCCTATAATTTCAAACATTCTGAAGAGCGATTATGGATTCTAAGGTTTTAGGAATAACATTTGAATGTCAATAGAATTGTTTTCCCCAGGGATATCAAGGGATAAGACAAAGAATGATGAATTGATTTATGTACATGATAATTTCCAATGATACCCCTTTTGTAGATTGGGTACTACTAATAGAAACCAACCAATCAATAAAAATACCCAAAGATTTTAAGTCATTACATAGAAAACATGAATTTTTTCACTTTTGGTACCACAGTGATTTACAGTCCCATATCCCCTCCCTACCTTGTTTTTCAAAGATTATTATTTGAAAAAAATTTGCTTTACATTATTTGCCAATTTTGAATAATTAGACAATTGTTTTATTCTGTTTGTCACGGGTTAAGATTATATATGATGTGAAGAAAATATTGATAAATTTTTGGGAAACTTAATGCTTTTATTATATTGCCAAAACAAGGTGCTTGCACTGAAACCTATTTCTTAAACCTCCCCCCCCCCCTCCTTATTTTCAATTTTTAAAGCAGGCCCTATAGACCCTGCAGGCCCCTTTTCCTTCTTTACTAACCTTTACTTAACCTATCCTAAAATGAACACTAAACCAAGTTAGATAAAAAAGTTTATGGTCTAGATGCAAAATGAAGGAAACCGTCCAAAATAATAAAAAGATAGGTCAATAATTCAAAATATTGGTTGGAGAAGGATCAGTTTATTGTCCATTGTCCTCTCCCTCTCCAATTTTTTTTACTGAATCTATGTCACTGAGTTGTCTTTGGTGTAATTAGAATTATGCGAATTTAATTACTTTGCCGTTCTTCGAAAGCGAGGCTACTATACAATTTAATTTTATTGGTTAAATCTGCAGTTTATATGAGAGAAGACAATGAACGATTTATTGATTTTACTCCCAATAATGATAACCCAAATAACCTCTTTTGGAGATTCGAATATTTGGTGGAAGAGTTTGGACACTGCTAGTTTCTAAAACCTTACCTAGATCTAATCAAAGCACCCAAAGTTTTTGAGCCAAAGAATGAAAGAACATGTTTATAAAACTTTAATTATATTTTATATTATGATCATATTATATTTATTACTAGCGGTTTCGCCCCCAGCCACTTGGGGCTCTGCCCCAAGAGGTTTGATCAAACTAATTTTTCGTGTTTCAGATTTTAAAGAAAAAAATTGGGGGGGGGGATTTTTTTCATTTTTTGAGGGGTTAAGGGTTTCCACTCCCCAAGAAAATAGTTATAAACCTTCCCGGGACCTATGAGAAGCTATCCTGTAAAGGAGAACCCGATCGGTTAAGCGGTTAGCGAGATTCTTTGCTACAAACAAACAGACAGACAAACAAACAGACAAACAAACAGACAAACAAACAGACAGACAAACAAACAAACAAACAAACAGACAGACAGACAGACAAACAAACAGACAGACAGACAGACAGACAAACAAACACCGTTCTACTTTGTATTATAGATAAGTTTATAGTACTTTAACAATGTTTTAAAACACTATAAATTTTTTATGCTTTTGGAGCTTAAACTGAATTTAGACATTTCTTAAGGTACATTTCATAAAAAAAAACATTATTCCATAGATTTATTAGAGAGATACTTTAAATTCTAATTTAATCTCATTTTTATCTTGATTTTTACCTTGTTGACTATATTATCTGACATATATATGTATATAAAAATTACCAAGTCCGCCGTTATAATACTTTTCAAATGACATTTCCCTTTTGTAATCAACTTAGCAGGACTTTTCTTCATTAGTGGTATGTCTGTCAGTTTTAACAATTTAACGGATAGCTATTTTATTGTAAATAAGGGATAATAATTCTGTAAAAGAACTGCATTTTAGGTATAAATTCTCATGCATATTTATAATATACTTATGACTAAGTCTTGACAGTTTAAATCTTATAGGAGGGGACATTGGACTCTTTATTAAATTAATTTAAAGTTTTATAACAACGTTTTCTTATTCGTTAACTTCAAAACTTTGGGGACTTTTTTAGAATTTTGATTTGTTGGTTCATTAAGTTAAGTGTCCAAACGTTCCAACCACTAATTGTAATCTACAAAAGGGGATATTTTGTTTTGTGTATCATCATTGGGGATGTACAATAATAACCCAGGTTTAAATCAATCAAATTCAATGTGACGTACAGATTGCCTTAAGGACAAACGTTTTGATATTTCGAATCTATTTATAAAGTAGCTTCGCTTTTTGCATTCTCTTTTGAAATGATGAAAAATCAGTTTGTAAAGCTTTTATAATTAGCTTGAATGGATGTTTCTATCCTTGTTATAATGTGATTGCAATGATTTTGTAATTTTTTTTCTTTCTTTCAAACAACTAGAGCAATTTTAATTATATAATTCAATGTTATACGGGACATCTAGGACAGTAAGGTTCATAACTGTTCAACATTTTTATTTTAAAGTTAGTAGGTATGTTTTTCAACAAAAAATGCATGTCGAGCACTGAAAGCAAACCTCATCCTCTTATTTATTGAACCAAATTGAAAAATACGGGGATGAGAGGCGAGTAGTGCTTTTCCTTCTGCCTTGCGGGGAGTCCTATCTCTGCGGGGTTACCAAATTTAACCTTATCTAACCTAAGGCATTACAAAAATTCTAAGATAAACTAACCCTCCCCCCCCTCTATTATTCTTAAAACTTCCATATGTAATAATTCCAAGCAAGAGTGACAACATCCATACAAATGCAAACCAATTAAAACAAGTAGCATTATAGATCTTCACATAAAAATTTAGTTGTAAAGCATATTTTATATAGCAACAGGAAATTCAAAGTCATCTAGAGCATTACCGACAGACCGCCAGACAAAAAACGGTAATTGAAGATCAATAGTAGGAGAAATCTTCACAAATCAAATATAGGACGTCTATCTTTAATAGAAGCCAGTATAATCCAAATTTCTCTATTAAAATAAATCAAAGTTTACCTTAAATTTTCATCAGCCATAGAATAATCAACTGTAGAATATCACTTTAGTTTGCATAATCTCACTTCTTTCTCATAAATATAACTTTTTTTTCTATGATTGTTCTTTGGAAACAGCCACTCAAGTCCTTAGATTTTAATAAGGAATTTATCACTAGTTCTAAAAAGTTGACAATTTAAGGATTATACAAAAACAAGGATGACAACATACACAAAGCGAATCTTGAACAAATTAGAAAGACAAACGAACATTGTTAAATATAAAGTAACTAGCGGCTTCGCCCCTAGCCTCTAGGGTCTTTGCCCCAAGAGGTGATAAAATTTTTTTTTGGCGAAATAAGTAAAAGGACCTAGGAAATCTTCTACAAAAAAAAAAAAATGTGGGGGGATTTTTTTTTGGGGGGGGGGGGGGGGTTGGAGGTGTCCCAACCCACAAGAAAATAGCCTAAAACCACCACATGACCAGTAGGTATATTCCCTGAAGAGTAGAATCCGATTGGTTCAGTGGTTACCGAGATCTTAAGGGACGGACAGACAGACGGACGGACGGACAGACAGACAGACGGACAGACAGACAGACATCGTTCTACTTTGTATTATAGATTAAGCATTCAATATTAAACAATATCTAGAAGTGTAAACAAAAATTCCGTGTAAATTTACGTCAAACTTACATCTTTTACTTGATTATAGAGATGCTTCGCTTTTAACATAATGCCTAAACTTCCTTGGAATCAATATTATAAAATCATGTGAATAAGAATATATTCCCTATATGCAGAAAAACTTTTCTTTTGATATTATTTTTTAAAGAAAAATAAAGAATTTTAATAGTGAAGGTTCTCTAAAATTCTAGCGTTTTTTTCATTATTTTAGGCATGTTAGAATTTTCTTATGAATTTTAAACTTTGCATGGTGATCCCTATAGTAGATAGGTGCAATTTAGAAAGCGTAGTAACTCTAAAATCTTTACCAAAATGTCCGTACGTCCATTTTAAACATGTTGATTTTTTCACTTTTTTAAAAACAAATTTTTTGTGATCTAATTATCCGATTGATCTGATTTTTGGTATTCTGATTCCTGGGACAACAAAGTACAATATTATAAGCGTAGAATCTCTATAATCAAGTCCTAAAAATTCAAGTATGTCCATGAACATTATCCTGTATCAAGCAGTTTTTCAACAAATTGTTTCGATTTTATTTATCTATATTCTGATTATTCAGTTCTGACACTCTATAAGTTTTAATATTCGTTTGTTCTACCATTTCAGAGCTTTGCTTTTATGGATATTATCATCATTGTTCTATTATTAACTTAACTCAATTTGAATTCAAATAAGATTTGTAAATAAATTCTATATAAATAATTTGTTTAGTTTATTAGTTAACATAAACTTTAGTTGGATTCACTAAATATTTTCATAGAATTCATCTCTTAATGGTATAAAACCATTGAAAAAATACAAGATTTCATATTTGCGGTAATCTTAATAAGAATGTATTTACCTAATTTTGGTCTTTTATAATTAAATTATTTTTTGCGGTTTAAATAACATCGTTGGTCAGTCAGTCACAATCGTTTATCACGCAAAGTTTGTTTCATAAAACCTTGCTTCCCTTACTATGTCTGTAACTAACTATGTAACTATATTTATATGTAACTGTGCTTTCTCCATTTATTTTCTTTACCAAATTTTCACCATTTAGGCCCATTTTACTTATACAACTAATAGTTACCATTGTGGCTAATTTTTCTTCCTATGTGGAGCTCTAACCCTGAGGGGCTACCCTTTAGTCTCAATAAATATAACCTTACCTAACCTGTCCAAATTTAATAAACAAATGAAAAATTCTTCTCTACCCTTTTTATCAATTAGTTAAAATTATTTGGAGGGGGGGGGGGTCGTGCTCATCATGCATGTGAAAGGAATACTTCTGTAACTACTTATCATATAAAGCTTGTTATTGCTGCGCTTTTCATAAAAAAAACTTTCCTCGTTTACAAAAAAAATCACTTTATGTATTGTACTTAAAAATCGTAAATTCCTTCTTTCCTTATGATTTCAATTAACTATAGATTGCCTTTTTTGGTTATTAATTAATTCGTTTGGTTATTTGAAAATTGTTTGCGTGTGTGGTGTTGTAATATTATTTTATGCACTTGTTGTGGTTTCCTCACTGTGTGATCAGAGCACTGACCAACAAGAGTAAAAAAAATGCGGGAAATTATTCTGATAAAAATCCGCAAAGAAATTTGGTGCGTCTTCGTCTGTGCGTGTGTGTGGGTGTGTGCGAGACTTGGCGTTTTCCTTTCCTCCGTCACTGCCGCCGTGTCACCGAGTCTGATTTCTGTTATTGCAATCTGCCCGGACGATTGCTGGTTGTCCCAATGCGGCGCACGTTTAAATGGACAATATCACAAATGCGCACGGGGCAATCACTTTACGCGCATTGATACACACATATATATAATTATTTTGTGCTTTATGCAGTGTGTTTATCACAGCACATATGGAGGATTGAGAGAGATATTCACATGTTGATTGCTAAATTGTTACTGATGCGCAACTTTTAACATTTTTCTGATATCTGATAGGTTTTGTGTGTATGTGTGTGAGTGTGTGTGTATTACACCGAGTACTCGATATTGTGTGTGTGTGGTGTGTGTTTTATGTGTAAGCATATATGATTAACAAGGATGAGTGAACTCAACGAATGCAGAAATGTATTAAAAAGTTATCTTTAAAAATGAAACTAATAGAGGGATTTTTTTTTAATAACAGATTTTTACCTGCTGATAAATGATAATTATAATACAAGTCCAAATTTAAGTCATCGCAGTTAATATCGCATCTTATTTAAGCCAGTTGTCCGCGGATATTTGGATTTTAAAATGTTAGATTAAAACTGGTGTTAGTTTTATATTTTTAAACTTAATACTTGTGATAAAATGTCTGTAATTCGATATTATACATGATTTTTATGTACGGCTGAGAACCGTTTCTAATCCACTGGACATTAATCGGTTTTAAAGCCAGACTAAAAAGAAAATTCTTTTATTTGACGGCGGGGGTCAAAGCTTCCACCTTAAAATTGGTAAAGTGGAGTCCTGAATTCCCCATCTATTTGTTCTCTTACAGCTCATAAGCCCTACTAATTAAAATTATAGAGTAGCTGCACTACCAAAAAAACAGCGTTTTTCATCATATATTTGACATTATAATATTCGTATGGTGTGCCCCCACTCCCGCATAATGTTTTATAATCGCAAAAAGTCACTATAGCAAATATATGAGAAAAGTTTAATTATTAGAGCAAAGCAAAATGGGAGGATTCGGGTCTAAGTCTGGACCACACCGCGTCATATCAGTGATATTAAAAATGGTACCTGCTGCTACAATGATACTAATATTAAGAATATTGGGAATGCCTAGGCCTGTAAACAGGCACAACACATAACATTGCAAGGTTAGTACTTTCAGACAAAGATCGTGCGGTCAAAGGGTTTTGTCTTTTGGATGTTACTTAACCTAATATTCTGTAGTGGGCTTTAGAATATTCCATCCCTTTAGTAAAAATTAATGCTGTTATAAATTTAAAAAGTAATACATGTACGGAAGTGAATGCACACCATTTGTATAGTCAAGGTTTCAATTTTTTATTTGATTGAAATTTAATTAAAGGACATTTGAAAAATTATGACGGGGAATAAGCATTAAAAAAATACACACAACTTCAAGCAGGTAATTATCATTTCCACTTACCTCTTCTATGTAGAGCGTAGGCCACGCACAGTGGTGCTCCAATCTTCTTTGGATTTGGCACGGCTTGAGGCATCGCAGAGAAGTGAGATTTTCTCATATTACAGCTGATATGGTAGTTCTTGCCTTTAGGTTGCACTGGGTATACCTGGAGATTTCAGGCCAAGGCTTCCAGCCTCGTTCTATTTGCAAACAAGAAGGATTACGTTAAGATTTAGCGAAACTAATTGAATAATGTTATGCAATACATTTAAAGAAAGAGAGAGAAGGGGGAAAAAGAAAAAGAAGGAGAAAAAAGAGAAAAAAAGAGAAAAAAAGAGAAAAAAAGAGAAAGAAAGAGAAAGAAAGAGAAAGAAAGAGAAAGAAAGAGAAAGAAAGAGAAAGAAAGAGAAAGAAAGAGAAAGAAAGAGAAAGAAAGAGAAAGAAAGAGAAAGAAAGAGAAAGAAAGAGAAAGAAAGAGAAAGAAAGAGAAAGAAAGAGAAAGAAAGAGAAAGAAAGAGAAAGAAAGAGAAAGAAAGAGAAAGAAAGAGAAAGAAAGAGAAAGAAAGAGAAAGAAAGAGAAAGAAAGAGAAAGAAAGAGAAAGAAAGAGAAAGAAAGAGAAAGAAAGAGAAAGAAAGAGAAAGAAAGAGAAAGAAAGAGAAAGAAAGAGAAAGAAAGAGAAAGAAAGAGAAAGAAAGAGAAGGAAAGAGAAAGAAAGAGAAAGAAAGAGAAAGAAGAAGAAAGAAAAAGAAAGAAAAAGAAAGAAAAAAAGAAAAAGAAAAAAAGAAAGAAAAAGAAAGAAAAAGAAAGAAAGAGAAATAAATAAATAATTTGCATAATAAGATTTTTGGCATTATCCTTCATTCAAACTTCGACTCCTTCTTCAAAATATGTGTAGATAAAGTTGATTATTAAACATTTTTATATCCTAATACTAAAGTAACAGGATGTTTGTGTGTCTGTGTGTTTGTTTGTACCGAAGGATCTCCTTAACAGAGTAGCTTCTCATAGGTCCCGGGAAGGTTTATAACTATTTTCTTGGGAGGTGGGACACCCCCAACCCTCTAAAAATGAAAAATCTCCCCCCCCCCCCAAAACAAAAAATAATTTTTGAACTAAATTTTTTTTAAAACTTTTCTTTTAAAATCTAAAATAAGAAATTGGGTTATCAAATTCCACTCTCCTCTCCTCAAGTGCCCGTAGAGGCCTCTATGGGCGTAGCCGCTAGTTTAATCTAAAATAGCAATTAAACACAAAATTTAATGGATTGTTTCGGACTGGCATACCCCCAATAATATAAAGTTGCTGCGCTTCTAAATATATATGATTAGCTGAAGAATTTTTTGTGGCAACTGCAACCTCAATCTTTTTTTCAGAAAATTTATCCCTCGCAGTTTGTGAAATCTAAATTCTCAAATCAAGGTGTTACTATGGTCATTAACTGTTATCAAAACATCAGGGAGAGAGACTGTAAATTACACTGGTAGACAAAGTTGTATATAACCACGTTATCTTATTCGTTAGTTTAAAAACTTTGATTACTTTTGTTGAATTTAATTGATATGTTCCAAACTAAAAGTGTCCAAACTCATCAACCAATAATTTTGATCTACAGAAGGAGTAATTTTGTTTATCATCATTAAGTATGTACATTAATTTATTTCCATTGTCTTATCCCTTAAGTTCCCAGCAAAACATAAATTTTCTACCATATTTAGTAGCAAAGCTACTCCATGGGGGACTGTGTCTGTGTCACAGAATATTTTTGTGGTCATGCAAAGTTCAAAAATATGACTGTATGTCCCTTAATATCTCCCTAACAACAGGACTGATTGGTTTCTTCTTGTCCAGAACCTCTTAAACCTCAATTAGCCAAGCTAAATACATTTTATAGGGTTGCATTTGATAAAAGATACCTGGTTAATCTGTAATAGAGACCTGATCGAGTCACTGTATAATTTATACTAGCGGCTTCGCCCCTAGCCTCTATGGGCTTTTCCCCAAGAGGTTTGATCAACCCATTTTTTGGTATTTTAGATTTAAAAGAAAAAGTTAAAAATAAATTTGGGGGGGGGAATTTTTTTTTTTTTTTTGGGGGGGGGGGGTTATTAGTAGGGTTGGGCCGGATATCCGGCTGGATATCCGGCCATTTTCAATATCCGGCCGGATACCGGATATTGAAACTATCCGGCCGGATATCCAGCAATATAATCTTTTATATTTTACAACAAAAATCTCTGTTTTTTTTATCTTAAATGGCTGTAATTTTCTTATTATTGAAGCTAGAAGAACAATTTTTTCTGAATATGTTTATCTTTATGTAAATTTTATATTAGAAATCTCAAAACATAAATTTTGGCAGTGGCAGCAGTACTTGGCAGCTGTCAGCCGCAAACCGAAGGTTGGCAGGTAAACGGCAACAGATTTTATGAAATTGTAATTGATATATAAAAAAACCTAAGTTTAAAATTTGAAATCTTCAAGTAAAAATTTGCGGTCACAGGAACCGCTTAAAGATTTCTGGAGACCTGGAGGTTCAGGACTTGCAGGATTATACCTGGAACCTGAAATCGACTTGAACACCAATATTACATATGAGGATGTACGACTATAGGATATTTTAGAATTAGATAACATGAAATGCTTTGTTTAAGTAAAAAAATATTTTTACTTTTTACCCGAATGACCTTACCAGATTTGCTGGCATCCTGTGTCGCCAGGAAGGAGGTATTAAAAAAAATTTCAACTCTCAGTTATGTGTCATACCCATATTTCGAAAGTCACTCAGTTATAGCCCTCTACCTTTTATACACAGAAAATAGGATAGAAAAAAAATAAGAGGGAGGGGGGGGGGCAGGCATTCAACGCCACCTCCCCGCCCATCCTCCAACCATTAGAGGTTGATATTACAGATTGAGGGTAGTAACAGTTGATTAGATTTATTTGCTAAGAAGAAAGATCATTTAATAGTTACTTAATTTTTAAGTTTTAACCTTAATTTTATCCTATTATATAAAGTAGTAAGCTTTTTTTGTCTGTAGCGAAGGATCTCGCTAAATGCTGAACCGATATGGTTCGCCTTTAGAGTGAAGCTTCTTATAGGTCCCAGGGTGGTTTTAGGCTATTTAATTTTTATAAAAAAAATCGTTGTAAGGTTTTAAGTTATTTTTCTGCACTTTCATGTCCTTTCTAATATCCCTAGATTCTAGGGACGCAACTGCTAGTATAATATAAAACACCAGTTTATGAATAAATTTTTTTTGCGGGTATAGTTTTGTGGCAACGCCTCTTAAGGAGCGATTATTCGTATTTTCACAGTAGCTTTCCCCCTATTTCTAGCCCCTCGCGGGGTACTCTAACCTTGCGGGGCCAATTGTCTAACCCTGCGGGGCAATCACCTCACCAAATATAACCTAAAATAACCTATTAAAAGCAATTTTAAAAATACAACGAATCGCCCCTTAAGGTGCGTTGCCACGAAAGGGACTATATCCTTTTTGATACTTTAATATGTAGTAATTTGGCCGGTTATCCGGTAATTTGGCCGGTTAACCGGATATTTGCCGGATATCCGGCCGGATACCGGATATCCGGCATTTGAAATCTGCCGGATATCCGGTATCCGGCCAAAAAAATATCCGGCCCAACCCTAGTTATTAGTCGACCCCACTATTTAATTTCGGTTTTAAAAAGAAAATAAAACTTTTTAGTGGGGGTATTTTTCATTTTTTTCTGGGGGATTGGGGTGTCTCACCCTCCCAAGATTATAGATATAAATCTTCCCGGGACCTAGGAAAAGCTACCCTGTCAAGGAGAACCCAATCGATACAAAACGAACAGACAAACAAACATTGTTCTACTTTGTATTATAGATAGCAGCCTTGCTACCAAATATTCAATCCAATGATATGAAAAAGATAGTACATTATTTTATTGGGATGTGGGTTAAAATCTAATAAAATGTAGAAAATTTACCTTTTTTCTAAAAAGTAAGGGTTTTGAACATTAAGCAATATTTGGGTGGTTTTCAGAGAGTTTTAGCTCTAAGGGGTAATATACAATTCATTTTTTTGTAGCATGTCTTAGTGGTAAAATCTAAGAAGTCCTTCCTCACCTCTCGTGATTGCCTATTGACCCCTTAAAAATAAGAATAAGAAAAGAGTTATTTCATCTTCCAGTGACTGCCCCCTGTATCCTGTACCTAACCCTATAATGATAATCAAATTAAAACAAAATTTATTGAAAAATTTGTGTAACTCTAAATTTGATTGTATATCATTGTTCTATATTTTAACAAGGATAACAAAATCCTTACCAAAAAGTCAAAATGGTTAAAACATAACTTCAGAAAACAAAAGGCTGCACAATTTTTTTTTATTTAATTATTGAAGTTTATAAATTTACCAAATAGTTATTCATTCTTGTCTTTTTGTTTTGTTTTTTAAATGAAGTATTACATATTCTTTGGGCAGGTTCAAAACTATTTTTCTCTCTAATATTGTGCATGGGGCTAGGAGTGCAATCGGTATTTCGCATATAAAGAAGGTAGGGTGTCTTATGTTTACAAGGTGGTGTGCAATCCATATAAGGGCGGGTCGATTTTGGACATTTTTATCTGAGACAAAAACGGGAATTTCCACATGATTTTTAAAAATTTCTGATTCTACTCATCAAGGCTTTTAAAGGGAGCACCATGAAGCCATACTTTTGATTCAATAAATTTTTGACTCTCATTCATATAAAGCAAAAGGTTTTTTGACTTTTTAAATCATCCAGCGGTGTATTATACTTTTAAAAATCATGTTCAAGTTTCCGCTTTGCTCTCAGATAAAAATATCCTAAATCAACCCACCTAATGCATATTCATGTTATAGAGGGGTTTAAATGCCTTCGCCCCCCCCCCCTCAAATAGCAAAAAAAACGTATATGAAATATGAAAACTTATATACTGAAAAAAAAATTTATATTTCTTATCGTGGGGGTAAGCCCCCCTCCCTAGAAATGGGCAGTTGGAAAATTAACCTCCTCTCAACCAATATATATATGTGAAGTAAAAAATGGCACAACTCCAATGCCCCCAAAAAAAAATTTTAAAGCTTGGACGTCCTTGCCTATATGATGTATAGATTACCCCCCTCCCCCCCCCCCCCAAATGAAAAAGCTTGGACGCCCTTGTCTATGGCTAATATCTAACAATAGGCAGCGACCAAAAAGCGTATAGACCCAAATTGATGAAAAGCTTCAATTTAAAATAAAAATCCGTTTGACCTAGTAAAATATCATTCATTTTCTGCTCCAATATTTTTATGTGAAAATCTGTCATGAAATATTGTTTAGGCTTTTTCTAGTAGCGCAGCTACTCTATATTAGTAAATTTGTTTGTTCGTTGGCCTGTACGTTCGCAAGCAGTGAATTGATCGATTTCGGCTCATATAAGTCTTATTCCCTTAAATAAGAATTCAACATTTGACGTTTTTTTTCAGTCATTAATTAAAAAGCATCTTTTCTATTACGATTTTTAATTGTCAGACTGTCTAAACGTCTTTTAAGTTAGATATAGTCATTGCAGAATTTTAGTGCTGTGCTACTCATGAAAGTTTTCATCCTCGTATTTTTTCAAATTGATCATAAATCACAAAAATAATATAAAATTGCAGATATATAAAACATTAATGTTAAACATTAAACAGATAAAATCATTAAATGTAAAAATTATATACTGTTTTATTTAGGCTGAAAATAAAATCACACTACAATGAAATAAAAGTATCATATATGAATCTAAGTATATCACATAATAAAATAATTTCATGCTTCGAAATTAATTTAAACTATATATGAATTAAGAGGTGTAGATATATTTGCAATTTTCATCAAGAAACTATAAAGAGGAAAAACAAGGATAATAATATATAGCAGCGAAGCTGTTTAAAATGATGTAAGCAAAATAAACAGTAAACCATAATACCATGTAGAATGTAGATCCCTGATAAACCAACCATTGAGAGGTATAACAGTAGAAAAAGAAGAAAGAGAAAATTAGAGAGGTTATATAAAAGTGCATATAATATTTGAAAATTTATATAGCGTTATAGACAAACACCCAGTGCAGCCAGAGTGAGGGAATTGTATTGCACAAAACCTAGAACATCAAAGGCGTTATCCTGTTACAAAATTTTTTATCAATTTGAAAATTTGAGTACCCCCCCCCCCCCCCCCCCCCCGACAGTCTGGATAGTCTGCGGGAGGAGGAAAAGATTTGGACACGGGAAAAAGGCAAGCTTCAATTTAATTCAATAACATGTCCGTGCTGTGTGGGGAAGCCGAGCGAAGCGAGGCTTCTCCACAGCACGGACACGTTATTGAATTAAATTGAAGCTTGCCTTTTTCCCTTGTCCACAACTTGATGTCGGGGTACTCTAATTTTCTAAATTTCAAAAACTATTTTAGGTTAGGTTAGGTTAGGTTATAGGCTAGGGAGCCGAGCGCTGCGGCCACGGATGTTCGTTGTCTGGGGTACTTTAATTTTCTAAATTTCAAAAAACTATTTTAGGTTAGGTTAGGTTAGGTTATAGGCTAGGGAGCCGAGCGCTGCGGCCACGGATGTTCGTTGTCTGGGGTACTTTAATTTTCTAAATTTCAAAAAACTATTTTAGGTTAGGTTAGGTTAGGTTAGGTTATAGGCTAGGGAGCCGAGCGCTGCGGCCACAGATGTTCGTTGTCGGGGGTACTTTAATTTTCTAGATTTCAAAAAACTATTTTAGGTTAGGTTAGGTTAGGTTATAGGCTAGGGAGCCGAGCGCTGCGGCCACAGATGTTCGTTGTCGGGGGTACTTTAATTTTCTAAATTTCAAAAAACTATTTTAGGTTAGGCTATTTCTTTTAAATATTGCTACGCAACCCACAAATAAAATTGTTCTTGCTAAAAATACGCGGACGAGAGGGAGAACATAAAGGGGACTGGGAAAAGGGGGTTGTTGGTCAGATGGGAGAGGAAAGGGGTAAACAATACAGTAAAAAAACGCGGACACGGAGCGGACGAGAGGGAGAACATAAAGGGGGCGGGGATAAGGGGGTTGTTGGTCAGATGGGAGGGGAAAGGGGTAAACAATACAGTAAGAATTCTGTATATAAATAGACTGAAAGCTTGAAGCTGTTTGTTAGTCGACTACAGATTGCCTTGTAGCGAGGGACTGAGATCCTAAACTGGTTGGCATGGTTGACTAAGGAGGCAAGGCAAGGCTCGTGTCTCGCCTTATATACCCTCCCTCCCTTCCTCCTGTCCAACCTAATAATAGTTTACTTAAATTATTATTTTGTTGTTGGGGGGGGGGGGGGGTACTCAAATTTTCGAAATCACTAAAAATAATACTAAGAGGAATATACCACATCAAATATGTGGAGGACTAAGTCAAGAAGTGAGGGTGTGGGGCACTTTCAGCATTTTTTTAAGGGGGGGGGGGTAAAATGGCGCGCGAAGCGCGCCGCAAATTTTTTTACCCCCCCCTGAAATCTGTTGGCAGGGGTAAATTTGTTTACCCCCCCCCAAAATTCACCCCCGGGGTAAAATTTTTGGGGGGGGTAATTTAAATTTAATCAAAAATTTAGTATTAAAAATGCGCGCGAAGCGCGCAAAAATTTTTTTGTTAGAGAATTTCTATTTTGGGGGGGGTAAAATGGAGAAAATTTTGGGGGTGCCTACGGCACCCCCAAATTCGTTTGGGGGGGGGGGGGTAATCGCCCCATTACCCCCCCCCCTTGGACGTCTATGCTTTTAACTTTGAGGTCCCGTCCACATCCCCCCACCCCACCCCTAAAATATTTCTGTTTCACGAGGGCAACTTTGAGCATTTTCTTTCTTCTTGCACGCCCTTTATAAGATACTAGCAGCTTCGCCCCTAGCCTCTAGGGGCTTTCCCCCAAGAGGTATAATTACATCTTCTATTACCTACCCAGCAGAAAAAAAAGCAAATGGATCGAAAATTTTCGCACCTACCCAGCAGAAAAAAATTTTCGCTTTAAAATAACGAATTCGCAAAATTTGCTCAATTCGTTAAAAAAAAAAAATTGTGGGGGGGGGAGTTTTGGTTTTTGAGGGGGTTGGGGGTGCACTCACCCCCCAAGAAAATAGCCTAAAACCACCACGGGACCAGTGGGCATATTCCCTGAAGAGTAGAATCCAATCGGTTCAGTGGTTACCGAGATCTTAAGGGACAGACGGACAGAAAGACGGACAGACAGACAGACAGACGGACGGACAGATATCCTTCTACTTTGTATTATAATCAATAAATAAATGAGGTTTCGTGATTTAAGTTTATTTTACTCATATTTTGTTTCTTTTGTAAGAAATTTTATATTATAAATAATAAAATTTCTATTTATCTATTAATCAATTTTGACATACAATTTTATAAATGTTTTCTTGAAGAAAAGGGTCATTTTTATATTACTTTAGTTCAGTTAACATTTAAAGTTAATAAAAATTAAACAATGAATTTATAAATTTATGGAGTCTAAATGAATAAAAACGGGCATTAAAGTTAAATATTTTTGTTTCCTTTATTTTAAATTGTATCAAAATTTACTTTTCCATAAATAATCGGAAACGCTGTTGTAAATAAAAAATAATATGAAAAATGTTGATAACTCTGTTTAATATAATTTATTGCGGCATCCGCGCTCAACGATGCCGCTCAGCGCGTAAACAACAACATGGATTCAAAACGTTCTATGAGAATTAAGTTTTATGCTATTTTAGTGATTTTCTATGTGATTTGTTAAAATAAAAAAAAATAAAAAAGTGAAATAACCCAATATTATTCAATTTATTCATGTTCTTACACAAAAAATGCCAAAACTTTGTTAATTTATGTCTTAATTTTTCTTCAAAATTAATACACAAGATATATATGTAATTATGTTCAAAGATTTGAAGCTGAAATATTTTATAGGTTTTGGACTTTATAAATTATTCCTTGTATACATATTGTTTTAATTTGTTAGCCAGCTAAATCTTTTGCCGTCGTTTTAAGGGAATTAATTAGTGACTAAAGATGATATGTTTTGATTTGTTACATTTTCTGTACCTTATAGCGGTTTTTTTATGTATTGCTTTATAAATATTAAGGCTATTTACTTAAGTTTCACTTGTTTAATGGAGGCTGATATTTTGAAGTTGTAAGGCAGGTAGCTTTATGCAGTATGAATCAAAAAGTATTTTTTTTGTTAGCATTAACTCTGAATCTGTACAGTTTTCTCGACTTCTTAAATATTTTTAATTTGGGATTTTGTGAATGTTGTCCTTATTGGTTCAATCGTAGGTAAAACTATTTAACCTCTATTACGTAGCTTTTAATTTTATAACTTGAATGATTTGGAAACCTTGCAATCAGGATTCTTTTTTTATGCAAACTTATTTAAGGAGTCATAGTAAATCTTAAATTAATACTATATTATCTATTAATTTTGTGACAACCATTAATTGAAAATATTAATATACATCAAAGTTAAGATTTTCAGATGTTCACAATTTTTTAATTATAAATATGACATTTCAGTAATTTTTATTTTATTTATTAGGGTCTGTAATATTTTCAGATATCTATATGTTGAAGTCATTATAAAGAAACCTAGAGAAGAGAGAGTTAGAGACAAAACAAATCAAAATGTATTTGTATAATTTAACCCTGCAAAGGGCAACAGGCATCACCCATGCCTGCCATGGAAATTTTTCTGGCGCCAAGCTGCAGGAAATTATGAATAATATCTTATTTTTATGGTTGCATTATACTTTTCAGTTCAGAGATGAAAATATAATTAATATGTTTATTAACCATGAAATTTTGGATTTAGACCTTAAAATTAAAAAGCCTGGAAACTTTATGATTCATTACAGGGAATAAATGGCATTTTACAAGTTTTAGAAGAAGGGTTTAGCAAAAAAAAAAACATTAATTTGATATCTAAGCAAAATATTTCGGAGTTAAGTTTTGCCTTTAATATGTGTTAAGTGCCCTTATCCCTTTCTGTCATGCTAAAGAGATCCTTAAAAACAAAGATATTATTTTCTGTGAATAGGAGATTGTCGTGTCTCGTGGTAAGAGTCTTGAGCTGATGAAACCTGACCCTAACACTGGCAAGGTTCACACTCTTCTCACAACAGAAATTTTTGGATGCATCCGGTCCTTGATGTCCTTCAGGTTGACTGGTAAGTTTTCAGGATTGAGTATCTAATTTACTCATTAGCTTGAGACCATGGATGGTAAGAAATTACCTGCTCAAAGTACTTCTTCATAGATTTTACCTTTTTTTGTTGATCATAGTGTTTAAGAAATGACAGGGGTGTATATTCTGCACAAGATTAATTTTTTTTCCCCTGCTGCAATTTTTTTTTATTTTTTCCCCTCCTGGTTTTTTTCAAGCAAGGAAAAAGAAAATAATTTCTAAATTCTATATTTTATTTATATTATCCCCCCTCCCACACATTATTATAATTTATTTCACCAAGGCGTGGAGAAAAATGGAAAAAAAATGTTAAATTCTCTTAATTTTTTCATTTTATTCACCCAACAACATATTATTTATTTTTTTACTCCCCCTTTAGCAGGGTCAATTTTGCAGAATATACACCCCTGAAAAACTGATTAGGTTTTTTATTCTCAAATTATTTTTTTTTGGACTATAAAAAACCCATGGTTTCTGGCCAAAGATTTTGCTTACGAATTTTATTTCATACAACTCCTTATGTACAAACAACTAAGATGACAAAAGATGACATCTACCCACTCTCTTCTAAAAATCTAGGATTTAGTCAGTTTTCTAAACTTTCTTAGACAAATTAAAGTACGACCTGGTTTAACATAGAGAGCTTAGCTGCTAGAATGTATAAACATATTTTTTTCTTGAATTTCAACTTTGTTTTAATTAATTTAGGTGGCAACCGTGATTACATTGTGGTGGGAAGCGACTCTGGAAAAATTACCATTCTTGAATACAATCAGGAAAATATTACATTTATTTAAAAAAAAAAACATTTTTCTTTCAAAAAGTCTGTTTATTTTTTTATAAGGGATTAGTTGGAGACGTTTTCGGCACTTACCACCGCCACCAAAAAAATTGATATCATATTTTCTCGCCGAATCAGACCATTAAAAATCCTTAGACTATTCTTAAGAAAAAAAAATTTCCAGAAAATATATGTAATATTTTTGATGCAGTCTAAAAATTGTTTTGACCGAGTGCATATTGAGACTTTTGGAAAGAGTGGATGCAGAAGGAAACATTTGAACTTGATTATTTATTAAAATGTTATCCATTTACATGTGTATTGTAAAGTTTATATGTTTTAGATTTGAATGGATATTTTAAATCCTGTATAAACTAAGGAGAGATCACGTAAAATAAAGATTTTAGAAACATCCTAGACAGCTAAATATAAACTAAAAAGTGTTTTATACTTTTGTCATTTGCTATCAATGATGTCATCGTCCTTGATTAAAAGGTTTAAATGTTGGCGTGCACAGAATTGTGCCTGGTCAATACCTGGCAATTGATCCCAAGGGTCGTGCCATCATGATTGGAGCTGTGGAGAAACAAAAACTGGTTTTCATCATGAACAGGTGTGTACTTAGTATTCACAGCAATGAATTGACGGAGAGGTGATCGGTTCGAAGCTCGGCCCAAACTGCGCCATATTTAAAGACGTTAGAAACTGCTGCCATATCAGATGCGCGTTATCTACAGTAAAAGTACGAAGAATGGTCGAGCCTAAATTAGACCTTACTCCAATCTAATATAACAGCTTTTCCATTAAAAAATATGCTTTCTTTTCGGTAGAGGTGTAATTGCCAATACATTCATACATTATTTGTATTGCAGAGACGCCCAGGCTCGCCTCACCATTTCCTCGCCCCTGGAGGCGCACAAGACCAACACTATCGTGTTCCACATGGTCGGGGTAGATGTCGGGTTCGAGAACCCTCTCTTCGCCTGTCTAGAGATTGATTATGAAGAGGCTGATAATGATCCATCAGGTTTGGAAATCTTAAATAATTTTGTCCAAGTATTTATTTATATTTCATACGAGATATGTATATTTATACAATACTTTATACAATAAACTAATTTTCTACTGTGCAGGTAGGTTAAAAAAACTTTAGGTAATGTATTCTTTCACCAAATTAATATGTCTACAATTACAATCTTAATCTTGTCTAAATATAATATAAGTATTAATTTATGAAATATTAATTTTCAATGATTTTCTTGTGAATTATGATATAATTCCCTTTTAAATGGTAACTTATACGATCACATAATGAACATTTTTAACTTATTTAACAAAATATTAAACCCTCGTGGCTCTAAATGCCTCAACAACAAAATAAGACATTATTTTTACAGGCGAAGCTGCCCAGAAAACGCAACAGACATTGACCTTCTATGAGTTGGATCTTGGTTTGAATCATGTGGTGAGAAAATATTCAGAACCTCTGGACGAACATGCAAACTTCCTCATTTCAGTTCCAGGTTGGTTTTTCCCCCATAAACCTTTTTATCACCCAGGGACTTTAAAGGGGGGGGGGGGGGAGGCGTAATGACATTTAAACTTAAACAGTGAGCTAAATGGTCTAAATATTGAGCTTTACATTGGTACTGAAAGTTTTATAACGACGTTATCTTATTCCTTGCAAAATTGCAAAACTTTAAGTTTTATCGAATTACCATTTTTTGTTTCAAAATTAGTATATAGTGTCAAAACTATTCAGTTTTATTTATCTTAATCATCAAAAATATTAACATAGAGACATCCTATTACTTACAGAAAGAAAAGACAATAAAATATGTGTAAAAGTTCCATGTATCAACGATTATTTAACTGTGCTTTGCTTTACATGGTAAAGAAGTATTCATAGTTTTTAAGTGAATTGAGTTTGAGCTTAGAATAACTTTCATAAGAAAGAATATCCAGGGATTTTATGGGATTGGACGATAGATTAATCTACATCCCCTATGATAAAAAACAAAATTTCCCCCTTACATAGATTAGAATTAATGGTTAAAAGTTGGACGCTATTAATTTGAAACCAACCAATTAAAACTCAATAAAAGTACCTGAAGTTATAGATCTAAAATAAAAGATAACTTTGGGTACTAGTGTAATTTTTTAATTTTTTTTTACAATCTAATGTCCCCTCCTTCACTTAGTATATAAAACTTAACAATTTATAAAAGCTGCTAATAATGTATATTTACATAATTCCTCATTATAATTTCTGAATGGATTTTCAATTTGAGCGAATTTGAATGAAGATTAGGTATATTGTTAGTTTATTAGGTTAGCCATTGTTATAAAGGTTTCTAGTGAACTTATCAAATAGAATTTTAATAATGATTCTAATTGTGTTTAATTGTAATTTTCGAAACTAATATTCGACCCTCAAATTTTGTTTTGGGAGGGGCGGGGGTTGATAGATTTTTATTATGGGTGATTTCTTTTGATGGCACCTTTCCCCATAATAGTTATAATCCTACTTAAGTTCAGAAGTTAGCGAGATATTTCGCTATACATACAGACGGACATCCTGTTACTTTAAAAAGAATGAAATCAATATAAGCGCTGCTACTCTATATAGCTATATACTATGTTTAGGTGGTAATGACGGACCATCTGGTGTGTTGATTTGCTCAGAGAATTATATAACTTACAAGAATCTGGGAGATCAACCCGATATCAGGTAAAATATGTGTTAAATTTTTTGGCTGTTTAGTACTTTTAAAAAACTTTATATTTAGTGAAGATAATCGATAATCACTTTAGTTAGCTTTTTCATTTTAAAAGGCAAGGCAAAAGTTTTCATGAAAATCAATACTTTTTATAATATTCATGGCTACGCTACAAATATCCTAATTGCAGGTGTCCTATCCCCCGAAGAAGAAATGATTTGGATGATCCTGAAAGAGGAATGATCTTCGTTACCAGTGCAACCCATAAAACAAAGTCTATGTTCTTTTTCTTGGTTCAGGTGGGTGGATTTGGTGTGTTTGTGTATGTGTGTGTGGGTGGGTTTGTGTGTGCGTATGTGACGGTGATTCTTGTAACGAGTGCAAAACACAAAGTAAAGTCTTATGTTATTTTTCTTGGTTCACGTAAATACTTTTCTTTATGTGTGTGTGTGTAAGTGTGGGTAAAAGTTTATGTGTGTAACTGTTTCATGTGACAAGTGCATCACACAAACAAAGTCTGTGTTCTTTTTCTTAGTTCAGGTATTTGTGTGTAGGGGGGTTTTGTGTGTTTCTTAGTGTTTAACCTTGATTCTTGTGACCAATGAAACACAAAACAAAATCTGTGATCTTTTTTTTTAGTTAAGGTGAATACTTTAATTTGTGTGTTTGTCTGTTTGTTTGTACCGAAGGATCTCGCTAACCGCTGAACCGATCGGGTTCTCCTTAACATGGTAGCTTCTCATAGGTTCCGGGAAGGTTTATAACTATTTTGGGGGAGGGTACCACCACCCTCCCAAGAGAAAATGCAAAAAAAATCTAATTCTTTTTCACTATTCTCAATTTTACGTAGACTTCAACGCTACATAGGCATATTTGAAATAAAAAATCAAACTTTAAAAGCCACTAGCGGCCTCTAGGCGCGTAGGCACTAGTGTGTTTATATAATTCTTGTGATGAGTGCAGCTAAAAAGTATCGGGGAAGATGTGTGTGTTTGTATGACTGTTTGTGATTCATGTGATGAGTAGGCAAATGTTCTTGTTCTAGGTTCAAGTTGATTATCTTTACTCTGTGTGAGTGTTGATAGTGTGAGTTTTTTTCCCAACCAAACGGGAACCAGTACCGAATATAACCTACCCTAACGTGACAAGTATTAAACAAAAAAACAAAAACAACGACCAGCTCCATTATTTTCAATCTATTAAAAAAAATAAGGCATGGGTGAGTTCCTGTGCTCAACTAGACACTTTGATAAAAACACCAGAAATTTCATCTATCTATCTATCTTACTATCTATCATTAAATAACTCTTACTTGCTATTCCAGACTGAGCAGGGCGACATATTCAAGATCACCCTGGAGACTGACGAGGACATGGTCACCGAGATCAAGCTCAAGTATTTCGACACAGTCCCGGTGGCCGCGGGCATGAACGTCCTCAAAACTGGATTCTTGTTTGTTGCCTCGGAGTTTGGCAATCATTATCTTTATCAGGTGATTAAACTATCCTTTTATGAAATTAAAGAAACAATTTCTGAAACCTTAGAGTAGTAGAATGTCTTTTTGTCTCGCTAAATGTTATCTGACTCCTGTATCTTTGTTATTTTTCATTTCGGTTGCAAATATTTTTAGATATCATTTGAAAGAATACCATTTCCTTTCTTACAGGGTTTGGTTGATGTTTAAACTTGAGGGGACTTTCGACTGGTACCCATAGTTTTAAAAGAGGCTCTAATTTGCTGGCTTAAAAGCTTTGGGTACTTATATGAAATCCTGATTTTTGGATAAAAGTTCAAAGTGTCCAATATTTTTAACCTATATTTTTTTTCTACATAAGGATTAGTTTTGTATATTTTCATTGGAAATATACATAATTCATAGTTCATTTTCTTTTCTCATGAGATCCCTTGAACTAATCTTGTATTTTTCTTTAGATTGCCCACCTGGGAGATGACGACGATGAACCTGAGTTCAGCTCCGCCATGCCGCTGGAGGAAGGCGACACATTTTTCTTCGCCCCCCGCCCACTGCGCAATCTTGTCCTTGTTGACGAACTCGAATCTCTGTCGCCGATTTTGCACGCACAAATTGCAGATTTAGCAAATGAGGACACGCCGCAGATTTATGCGGCCTGCGGGCGGGGACCGCGTAGTACGTTGCGAGTGTTGCGGCATGGTCTCGAGGTTTCGGAGATGGCTGTGTCCGAGCTTCCAGGTAAAATATTTGTAAATTTTTGCATTTATGAGAAATATTAAAAGAAGGACACCTGCCAAATACACTGGAAGTCAATGTCAAACAATTAAAAGTTCCTTATGAAAGTCTGATATCGATTCTTGGAAGGGTGAAGGAACCCCCCCCCCCTCCCCCCTTTCGTATCAAAAAAGAATTGATTAAGAACCTTCATTGGATATATAAGAAACTTTTCTGTAAAGCCACATAGACATCCTGTTACTTTTATACAATGATAACCTCAATTCTGTTTTATTTTAGGTAACCCGAACGCTGTATGGACCGTAAAGAAGCGTAGCGACGAAGAATTTGACGCTTATATCATTGTGTCCTTCGTTAACGCTACCCTGGTACTGTCTATCGGAGAAACTGTAGAGGAGGTGCGTAGTTTTTTTTATAGCGCAGCTACTCTTTGACTTCGTATTCGTCCGTTCGTCTGTCTCTTTGATTCACTTTCCCGTAACTGAAGATCTTCAGCTCATATCTAAGCAGGGATAGACAATGGATGATAAGTTATTGTGAATTCCCAATTATGATAAACAAAATACCGGTCATGATTTAATAAAAAGCACCCAATGTTTTTAAGCCAATGAATTAGGTAAAGAATTATTAAACTTTGGGTACCAGTATAATTGACATTCCATTGTCCTTTCCTTCCTGGATTTGAAAAGATTAACTTATTCAGGTGACAGATTCTGGTTTCCTCGGCACGACGCCTACCCTGTCCTGTTCCCAGATTGGTGACGACGCCCTTGTTCAGGTCTACCCAGATGGTATCCGTCATATTAGGTTGGTTTGCATATTTGTTGGTGACAGTGCCACTAGATGATAATGTATAAAAACTAAAGGTGAAATTAAGGGGGAGTGTAAATTTCCATTGGTCAATTTTCTATGGGCAACGGGGTATATTTTCTACCGGCTCTTTCTTTATAATGTCTCCAAGTAAAAATATCTTTTTTTGTTAAAATAGATACAAGCTTTACTTTACAGATTATTCTTTTAGATCAGACAAAAGAGTAAACGAGTGGAAAACTCCGGGAAAGAAGACCATTGTTAAATGTGCCGTTAACCACAGACAGGGAGGCCAATACTTAAAAATCTGAATCTATTCCACTGTCAACAAATCAATCGATAAATAATTTTGCTTAAAATTACAGGAATATTGCAAAGTTCATTGAAATATTTCCAAACTGTTAAAAAATAATTTTTATCAGACCTTAGTAACTTTTAAATAACAAGGGAATTGTATAATATTTTAGATTTTTAAGTATGGGCTTAACAGGTTGTAATTGCTTTGACTGGTGGAGAACTTGTCTATTTCGAGATGGATCCTTCCGGCCAGCTTAATGAGTATACAGGTAAGGCTTAAAACCCGCTGTATTCGCGCATGTGGTAACAAGTTGGCTTAGCTATATATCGAGAAGCTGTCGGGTTCGAATTTGGACCACACTGAGTAATACTGGAGACGTCTAAAAGTATCAGCTGAACCCAGAGGTTTAAGCACATTAACAAGTCTAATGTTCAAAAACTGTAAATGCTGCACAGTAATTTCAGTAATATATCTGATAGCTCCTGTTAAAATTAAAAGTTTATTATCTGAAGCCCTCAAGCATGAAAAGTCAGGGGTGTATATTCTGCACAAGATTTATTTTTATTCCCCTGCTACAAAATTTTTTATTTTTTCCCTCTAGTTTTTTCTCACCAAGAAGGGGGGGAAAATGGAAAAATATTTAAAGAACTCTATATTTTATCCCTCCTACCACACATTTTTTTTGGTTTTTTCACCAAGGAGGGGGGGGGGGGGGAAATGGAAAAAATGTTTTCAGTTTTCTTAATTTTTACATTTTTTTCCCCTCCAACCACTTATTTTTTATTCCCCCCCCCCCTGAGCAGGGGATCCCATGTAGAATATACACCCCTGTGAAAAGTAAAAACTAAAGGATAGGTACATTGTTTTAAGTGGCCAACCCTATATTTTTTTAAGTCCCCATCAATAAAATAATATGCAAAGGGGTAGTTTCACGAAATGCATTTAAACTTAATTTTGTGATCCGCATATTTTTTCCTAGTTAATGGGTTAAACTACATTTATATAGCATATATTTGAAATAAATTTAATTTTCTACCACGTAGTTTTTAAAATATCAAGACTTGAAAATTGTCTTGTGATATATGCAATAAGAGATATAAGTTTTCCGGAATTGTAATGTAGGGAGTAGATTTGAAATCTGCATCAAATTTTAAGGATTTTTTATAAAATTCGTTTTTTCTATAATTCTTTATCTAAAAGCGGAAATACAAATTAAGTTAATTAATTTTGGCATCTGTGATTGGTGGATTTAAAAAATCTACGCTCTGATTGGATGTCGTACATCATTCAACCAATTAGAGCGCAGGTAGTTTAAAATCCACATATCCTATTGGTCAAAATTAATTAACTTAAAATGTATTTTCGCTTTTAGATAAAGAATTTTACAAAAAACGAATTTTATAAAAAATCCTTAAAATTTAATGCAGATTTCAAATCTACTCCCTACATTAAAATTCCGGAAAACTTATATCTCTTAATATGCAATTTAAAAAGACGATTTTCAAGTCTTGATGTTTTAAAAACTACATGGTAGAAAATTGAAATTCTTTCAAATACATGCCATATAAATGTAGTTAAACCATTTAACCAGGATAAAATATGCGGTTCACTAAATTAAGTTCAAATGCATTTCGTGAAACTACCCCTTTTATGAAAAAAGAATTTGTTTGAATAGTACCAAGAAACTCTTTTGTCTTAATTGTTTATAATTGAAAATCACATAAAAGAATTATTAATTAAGCTTTAATAGTTATTTCTCGTATCGTATTATAAACGGCTTTCCGCGGATATAGAATGTACAAGGGGGACGTAACTGAAGCTTTTTTGATGCAGGGGGGGGGTTTTCTCAGGAACCACTTGATGAACCGTGTAAATTTTTTGGACTTAAGCTTTTATGGGTATGAACATCTTATGGTTTCAAAGTCAACCCCCTACCCCCACCCCCTAGCCCCACGGGGCTCAAAAACCCCCTAAAAATGAACCTAACCTTAATTTTCTCAGAAACCATTTGACCAATAGGGATGATTTCTTAAACTTAAGCTTTTATGGTTATAAACTAACTTCTAGTTTAAAAGTTACTCCCATGCCGCCAACCCCTAGCCCTCCGGGGCTCAAAAAAACCCTAAAAATGAACCTAACCTTAATTTTCTCAGAAACCATTCGACCAATAGAGATGATTTCTTAAACCTAAGCTTTTATGGTTATAAACTAAATTTTGGTTTAGAAGTCACCCCCCTGCCGCCAACCCCTAGCCCTCCGGGGCTCCAAAAAACCCTAGAAATGAACCTAACCTTAATTTTCTCAGAAACCATTCGACTAATAGAGATGATTTCTTAAACTTATACTTTTATGGTTATAAACTAAATTTTGATTTAGAAGTCACCCCCCTGCCGCCAACCCCTAGCCCTCCGGGGATAAAAAAAAACTATAAAAATGAACCTAACCTTTATTTTCTCAAAAACAATTTGACCAATAGAGATGATTTATTAAACTTAAGCTTTTATGGTTATAAACTAAATTCTAGTTTAGAAGTCACCCCCCCTGCTGCCAACCGCTAGCCCTCCAGGGCTCCAAAAAACCCTAAAAATGAACCTAACCTTTATTTTCTCAGAAACCATTTGACCAATAGAGATGATTTCTTAAACTTAAGCTTTTATGGTTATAAACTAACTTCTAGTTTAGAAGTTACTCCCCTGCCGCCAACCCATAGCCCTCCGGGTCTCAAAAAAACCCTAAAAATGAACCTAACCTTAATTTTTTCAGAAACCATTCGACCAATAGAGATGATTTCTTAAACCTAAGCTTTAATGGTTAAAATCTAAATTTTGGTTTAGAAGTCACCCCCCTGCTGCCAACCCCTAGCCCTCCGGGGCTCCAAAAAACCCTAAAAATGAACCTAACCTTTATTTTCTCAGAAACCATTTGACCAATAGAGATGATTTCTTATACTTAAGCTTTTACTCTTATAAATTAACTTCTAGTTTTGTAGTTACCCCCCAGTCGCAACCACTAGGCCTCCCGGGCTCAAAAAACCCTAAAAATAAACCTAACCTTAATTTTCTCAGAAACCATTTAATCAAGAGAGATGATTTCTAAAACTTAAGCTTTTATGCTAATAAACTAACTTATAGTTTAGAAGTCACTCCCCTGCCGCAAACCCCTAGCCCTCAGGGGCTCAAAAAACCTCTAGAATTGAACCTAACCTTAATTTTAAAAATCAGCATGTTTTAAATGTACATTTGGACTTTTAAGCTTATAAACTAACTTTTAGTATAGAATTCCCCCCCTTCTGCGCCAACCCCTAGCCCTTTGGGGCTCAAAAAACCCTAAAAATTGACCTAACCTTATTTTTTTCAGAAACTATTTAATCAAGAGAGATGATTTATTAAACTTAAGCTTTTATGCTTATAAACTAACTTAAAGTTTAGAAGTCACTCCCCTGCCGCAAACCCCTAGCCCTCCGGGGCTCAAATAACCCTACAAATGAACCTAACCTTAATTTTCTCAGAAACCATTTGATCAATAGAGATGATTTCTTAAACTTATGCTTTTATGCTTATAAACTTACTTTTAGTTTAGAAGTCACCCCCCTGCCGCCAACCCCTAGCCCTTCGGGGCTCAAAAAACCCTAAAAATTGACCTAACCTTATTTTTTTTCAGAAACTATTTAATCAAGAGAGATGATTTATTAAACTTAAGCTTTTATGCTTATAACTAAAGTTTAGAAGTCACTCCCCTGCCGCAAACCCCTAGCCCTCTGGGGCTCAAATAACCCTACAAATGAACCTAACTTTATTTTTCTCAGAAACTATTTGATCAAGAGAGATGACTCTTAAACTTAAGCTTTTATGCTTATAAACTAATTTATAGTTTAGAAGTCACCCCCCAGCCGCAAACCCCTAGCCCTCAGGGGCTCAAAAAACCTCTAGAAATGAACCTAACCTTAATTTTAAAAATCAGCATGTTTTAAATGGACATTTGGACTTTCTGTTAATGATTATAGAGTAGCTACGTTTATTAAATTGTACCTAAATGCTATAGAAATTATCATGCTAAGGTTAAAATCAATAGGACAATTATAATATGTCTAAATTAACGAAAAAAAGCTAACCCTCACAGACCAAACCTAGTTAAAGAAAAGCTTTGCTTTAAAAATTTTTTTAATTAACAAAGTATAGAGTCCCAATTATTTTTTCCCATAACAGCTGAAGTCCAAAATATCTGCACATTTAATAATGCGGTTCCTGAGTTAACTGAGGTTAGGTTATTTCTCTGAAAGTCTACTAAAAAAAAATTTACTAGAGAGTATATTTTTTAGGGGGGTTTTTGAGCCCAGGGTGGCTATGGGGTGGGTGACTTCTAAAATTTAGTTTATAACCATATATCTGCCAAACAAAAAAGTAGTTTATACACATAAAAAATTATCTCTAATGATCAAATGGTTTCTGAGAAATTAAGGTTAGGTTCATTTTTAGGGTTTTTTAAAGCCCAGGAGGGCTAATGGTTTGCGGCAGGGGGGGGGGGGCGGTTGACTTCTAACCTCAAAGTTAATTTATAAGCATAAAAGCTTAAGTTTAAGAAATCATATCTATTGATCAAATGGTTTCTGAGAAAATTAAGGTTAGGTTCATTTTTAGGGTTTTTTGAGCCCCGGAGGACTAGGGATTGGCGGCAGGGAGGTGACAACTAAATTAGAAGTTAATTTATTAGCATTATAGCTTAAGTTTAAGCAATCATCTTTATTGGTTGGAGGCAGGCTGGTGACTTCTAAACTATAAGTTAGTTTATAACCATAAAAGTTTTTGTTTAAGAAATCATCTCTATTGGTCAAATGGTTTCTGAGAAAATAAAGGTTAGGTTCATTTTTATGGGTTTTTGGATCCCCGGAGGGCTAGGGGTTGGCGGCAGGGGAGTGACTTCTAAACCAAAAGTTAGTTTATAACTATAAAAGCTTAAGTTTGAAAAATCATCTCTATTGATCAAATGGTTTCTGAGAAAATTAAGGTTAGGTTCATTTTTAGGGTTATTTGAGCCCCGGAGGGCTAGGGGTTTGCGGCAGGGGAGTGACTTCTAAACTTTAAGTTAGTTTATAAGCATTAGTTTATCCAAAAAGGGGGATGACTTCTAAACTAGAAGTTAGTTTATAACTATAAAAGCTTAAGTTTAAGAAATCATCTCTATTGGTCATATGGTTTCTGAGAAAATTAAGGTTAGGTTCATTTTTAGGGGTTTTTTGAGCCCCGTGGGGCTAGGGGGTGGGGGTAGGGGGTTGACTTTGAAACCATAAGATGTTCATACCCATAAAAGCTTAAGTCCAAAAAATTTACACGGTTTATCAAGTGGTTCCTGAGAAATCCCCCCCCCCCCCCCCCCCCTGCATCAAAAAAGCTTCAGTTACGTCCCCCTTATAAGATTAAAACTAGTTTTAATCTTGTGATTGTACATTTCTATATTCGTAGAAAACTGGATATAATACGATGCTAGACATAGTTTTTTCGTATGGATGAGAACCGGTTCCTATCCACCGGATTCGAATGAATACGAGAAAAGTGTTTAGTTGCTGTTAGTGTTTAGTTTTCATCCTATAAACACATGTATTTGTAATTCATTTCCTATACAAGGGATCAAATTAACAAAATGTCAAAGTTTAACAAGTTAAGTGTAGAAACTACACTAACAGAAGATATTCGGGATATCAAGGATAGACTATCTAAATTAGAAGTAATTGAGAGTCTGTCTGCCCGTATTACTGCAAATGAAAAAGAACTGGCTTCTCTTTCTAAAGCCATGAGTGATTTGCAGGACGCAAATACTGATCTGAAAGAGGAGATAAAGAAGCTCAATGATGATCTTGAGTCCAGGCCTAAAAAGGCAGATTTAGATGCTTTAAAAAGCGAACTATCTGCATTTAAAGCACAAATTAATGATAAGGATATACTTCCCTTAAAGGAAGGACTTGAGACTGTCAGAGAAGGAGTGGATGCTAGAGAGCAGGCATCAAGGAATTACTGTGTGTGTATAAATGGCTTATTTGTACCAGAAGCCCAAGCCAAAAATATCTCTGAATATGACCATGCTAAGCTTTGTATGGCTGCTGTGCATGAAGTGCTTGAGCCTGTGTTGATCAAAAAGAAAGATTCTATTGGTTTCAGCGTTGAACATCCATCAGATTACATCGAAACAGCTCATGTATTGCCCATCCCAAAGAGTGGTAATTATATGTGCCCACCTATTTTTGTGCGTTTCAAAAACCGCAACCTTCGAAATCTAATTCTTGCCAACAAAAATTTTGCTAAGGTTCGGAAAATTGATAGTGAAAAAGGCACAAAAAGCTATCGTATTGCTGCTGATCTTACTAAACGCCGTTATGCTGTCATGCAAAAATTGATTCAATCTGAGAAATTTGAAAAAGTTTGGCATTTAGATGGCAAAATTGTCAAATTTATTAGGGTAAAGCGGGGCGAACTCGGTCTTTTTTTCGGTTTTTTGAACCTGCAAATCGTAAAAATTATTTTTTTTAAATGGGACCAAGACCAGTAGAAAGATCTCGGAAAAGTCGATCAGGTCCTAAAAGGACGTAAACCTAGGACTTTGGGAAGTTTGTCAAAATTGATCTCTAAAACGGCACCGACTTCGCCCCGCCTTGAGGCGAAGTCGGTAGGGCATTTTCAAGCTTCGAAAAATCCATGACGTATTGATTTTATTACAGCATGCCCAAAAGGTAAAAGTTGCTAAATGTAATAAAGAATATGCATAAAAAATTTTATTAAGATAGGTCAATTTTTTCTACCAAAAAAAATAATTTTTCCGAAGTACGCGAAATTTGACTTTTTTTTCGAAAATTTTTTTGATAAAAAACATAAAAATACTACTAGAAAAAATAACTTTTTATAACTTTAAAGGCCTGATCCTTAAAATTCAGGCAATTTTGAATAGATTTGGCCAAAAAAAAATTAGTTCTATTAGCAAAATTTCCTAAAAAAATCAAGTTGAAAAAAAGAGAAAAGTTTGGCAAAATCTGTGGTCGATTTTCCAGCTTCAAAAACCTATGACACATTGATTTAATTACAGCATGCCCTAAAGGTTAAAGTTGCTAAATGTAATAAAGAGCATTCACAAAAAAAATTATGAAGATCGGACAATTTTTTCTACAAAAAAAAATTTTTTTTCTAAGTACGAGAAATTTGACTTTTTTTCTCGAAAATTTCACTTTTTTATATAAAATTGAAAAAGTTAGTATAAAAAGTGAAAAAACCGAATTCGCCCCGCTTCACTTTTAGTCGATTTAAGAAAAAACTATACAAGCTTTTTTAAAGTTTTAAACGGAAATGGATAGCCTATTAGATTCTTAATAAGTCCCCTGAAGACGTCTAAGCTCTAGCTCTTACCAGTTTTTGTCCAACTTACCGTTTTTCCGACCGAAGCAAAAAAAATCGAAAAAAAATTTTTTGTCGTCCGACTTTAAGACCCAATAAGTACCTTAAAAATTCATCTCACAAAAATTTCATTTCATACTTTTTTTTGTAGGCAATTTAATAAGGAACAAATTTGATTTTATGTTTTTTTCTGTCAGTCGATTAGAACATGGAAAAAAATGTCATTTAATGAAGGTGGTCAAAAAAATACCGACTTCACCTCAAAACCGAGATCGCCCCGCTTTACCCTACCAAAAAGAGTGAGAAAGTATTTAAAGTAAAAATGTTTGAAATCACACCCAATCAAATAATTGAGAAATATTGTTAAGAGATAAACATTATTATTCTATTATATGTAATACTTTGATTAAGTTTTATCCTCTTACATTATATTTTACAATATTTCAATTATAGAGTAGCTTCGCAACTAAAAATTGCTTCATGTAAATATAATTTTATACCCTTGTTAGTGATCTTTGTTTATATGTTAAATTATACCCAATTTCCATATCTTTCATTCATTAAAAACTTCTCCCTATTTTCCCCTTACAGCCCCAACTTCCTTTCTTCATTATACCTTTTATGTATATGTCTCACACTATATTTATGTAATGATTTTCGATAGGGTGGGCAGTATCTGTCAGATTTTAAATAATATTGAATATGATTTCTTATCTAGATATAAAGATTCTACATTAAATGGTAATAATTATGAAAATCCGTATTATGAAATTGATTTATCATGTGCATATTTTAATAACAAACAATTTATTGAAAAATGTAAACAATTTAAAACATTAAAATTTCTCTCTTGGAACATACAAAGTCTCAATAGTAAATTTATTCAGCTTAAAGAATATATAGATTATTTAAAAGAAAATAAAGTCATAATAGATGTAATATCATTGCAAGAAGTCTGGACTATCTATGACCAAGATATTTTTAAAATAGATGATTATATCTTTATCTATAAGTGTAGAAAGAATAAAGGGGGCGGCGGGATAGCCTATTATATTCATAAAAATCTAAAATTCAAAATATTGAATGAATTGTCAACATTTGAAGAAGGTTTATTTGAGTCACTCACAATTCAACTTGAATATAACAGAGAGAAATTTGTTTTAAGTAATGTCTACCGGCCTAATACTACTAAAATTGGATTTACAGAATCTCAACAAATGGATTTTTTTATTGATAATTTTTCTAACCTACAAAGTAAATTAATGTCTTTTAAATGTGCCTCTTACATTTTCACAGATTCTAATTTTGATATTCTAAAATACTATTGTCATGAAAAAACAAATGATTTTCTTGAAAATTGCATTGCAAATGGTTTTTTATCTTTGATAACAAGACCAACAAGAATTTCTAGAACAACAGCAACATGTATTGACCAAATTTTTACTAACGCAAAAGATAATAGTTTTCATTCAGGAATTTTATTAAATGATATATCTGATCATTTTCCAATTTTCACAATAACACCTTATTCATATAAAGCAAGTAAAGAATCGTTTATTTTTACAAGAAATATTAATGAAGAAAAAATTACTGAGTTTATCAATCTATTAAGAAATGTTAATTGGGAAAATGTAACTAACAGTATGGAACCCCAACATTGCTTTAATAAATTTTATGAGCTTTTTAATGAATTTTATGAACTTTCTTTTCCTTTACAAAAGATAAGAATTAATAAGAACATACATAAAATTGAAAAATTTATGACTGATGGTTTAATGAGATGTAGAGATAAAAAATTTGAATTGTCAATGTTAAGTATTAATGAACCAACTGCTGAAAATATTAGGTTATATAATAGATATAGAAATGTCTATAATCGTGCAATAAAAACAGCTAAAAAATTGTATTATTGTAATGAGCTAAAAAAATGTAAATCTGACTTGAGGAAAACTTGGGATATTATTAGAGATGCAATCCGAAAAACAAAAGATAAAGCAACATGTATCAATGAATTGAAGTTTAATGATTCTATATATTTGGATAATGCAGAAATTTCTGAGAAATTGAATGAACACTTCACTTCTGTAGCAAGCAAGATATCATCTAAAATAAATCCTTCTAACATTGATCCGTGTAGCTATATACCTAATTATAATTCCAGTTTTAAAATGCATACAATAAACCCAAATATAGTTATAGATATTGTTAAAAAAATGGGAAATAAACAAAGTATGGACATTTTTGGCCTGTCAAATTCTTTTTTAAAGAAAATTATTTCTGTTATTGCTCTTCCTCTCTCTCATGTCATTAACCAAACTATTTTAACTGGAAAAATACCTTCTGAATTAAAAATCGCAAAAGTTATACCTATTTTTAAGTTAAAAGGGAATAATTCTAATGAAAAAGCTGATCCATCAAACTATAGGCCAATAAGTTTATTAGCTATTTTCTCAAAAGTTTTAGAAAAAGTCATTTATCAACAACTTTCTTGTTATTTGATTAGTAATAATATCATTTTTGAACATCAGTATGGATTTCAATCAAAAAAGTCTACAATACACCCTGTGGTACACCTCTTAAATTACATAGCCGAAGCAAAAAACGATAATAAAACTGTAATTGGAGTCTTCTGTGATCTTGCAAAATGTTTTGATACAATTCCACACCATATTTTAATTAAAAAGTTGTCAAAAATTGGCATTAATGGCATTGAACTTGAATGGTTTAAAAATTATTTAAGTAATAGACAGCAATTTGTACATGTAAACAACACTGACTCAACAAAGCTGAAAATAGATAGAGGCGTCCCACAGGGCTCTATTTTAGGACCAATTCTATTTTTAATCTACATAAATGATCTTAAAAACTGTACTGATTTATTTACCCTATTATTTGCTGATGACAGTAATTTTTTAATTTCTGGTAAAAACTTTACAGAGATAAAACTGAAATTAAACAATGAACTTAAAAAGATATCTGATTGGTTTAGGAGTAATCAAATGAGCTTAAATCCTGATAAAACTAAAATTATGATATTTAATAAAAACGAAAATACTATTGATTGGAATGCTCTTAATATTAAGCTAAACTTTAACAATGAAAATGAGTTTGATCCTGAGAAAATAAAAATCTTAAATTATGTCAATTCAAGTAGCAATATTCCTGCAATTAAATTCCTAGGTGTATTTATAGATCCTTCTTTAAATTTTAAATATCATGTAGAACATTTACGTAAAAAAATTTCTAGTTCCTTATTTCTTATAAATAGAGCTAAACATATACTGAATTTAGATAGCAAAAAAATGCTTTTTCATTCCCTTATAAATAGTCATTTACTTTACTGTTTACCTGCCTGGAGTTGTGGTCTTAAATCTACTATGGAACCATTAATTAAATTGCAAAAAAAGGCAATAAGAATTGTTTTTAGTAAGAAACACATCTCACACACAATGCCTTTATTTAAAAAAATGAATGTCCTTCCTTTACATGAATCAGCTAATTATTTGAAATTATTATTTATGTATGATTTTATAAACAGTAAGCTACCAAGCTCCTTTCAAGGTACATGGCTTCGCCGTAACCAATTACATACCAGAAATCTTAGAAACTCAAATATGTTTGATGTTAAAAAGCCGAAGTTTAAATCTATTGAAAGATTTCCTAAGTATCATTTTCAAGAATTATGGAATAACCATTGTAATAATGATTTATTAACCCACAATCAACCAAGAAAAAAATTTATTAAAAATCTAAAAGAATCTTTGTTATCAAGCTTAATTCTAGTGTGTAACAACCCATTATGTCAAGAATGTAGATAAATTTATATTTCTTTTCAATATTGTTTGAAATCTGATAAATTAATCAAAATTTATTTGTTTAAATTTTTTTAAAATTTCTATTATTGCAATAATGGTGTGAGACTTGTATGCCCTAATCAATCCTTCCTATTATCATTCTTTCCTCTCCAATATGATTTCATTTATTGCTTATTATCTTTTTTTTTGTCTTATTTATATGGCCTGTATGAAAACAATGTGTGAATACACATTACTGAATACTCCTATTTTTTAGGAAACTGCCATTTGGGAAGAAAATATTTTTATAAATTAACCATATCAATAAAATTTTTTGTATATATAAATGTATATAATATTCATTTAATTCATTTATTATTGTAGTTTTTTTTCTATGTATGTACACCCAAGAATAATAAATCTAATCTAATCTAAAGAAATAAAATCCTTTGAATATATTGAAAAAGCTTGATTTGTAGTGATATAATATAATCTTTGCATGTAAATAATATTATCTTCAATTCATGAAAAAAATCCATAAAACCTAATATTTTAGGTTCTTTTATTAGTCTCTAAATTCCTAATTATAATATAACACTTTCCTAATAATCCATTATGTTTTGTCACAATAGACTGAGAACTTAGATAAAATAAACAATTGCAAACTATGCAAAGTACTCAACAATTATTAAAGTTGCCATCTTATTAAAAATTAAATATTTTTGCACTGGATTTTTTTTCTACCATTTGTAGGTACGTATAAAAGTTATTTAAACAATAATTTAATTTTCTATCTTATTGTTTTATCAATTTAAAAAAAATATTTTATAAAATATTTTCTGTTACTTTAATAACACATTTAATTTTATTGGCCGTTAAAAACAGTCTTCTACTGGATATAACCTTCGGTGCTTTCAATTAAATTGTTTATCGAGCTCTGAAAACTGAAATTAAAGGGAGGAAGGCAATTTTTTCCTATTTCTAATTCATGCGGGGGCCTAACCCAGTGTGGCTAACCAATATAGTACCTATTATAACCTAACCTAACCTGACTAATAGTTATATCTTAACAAATAAACAATTAGGCCCTTTTTGGGAAACCGCCTAATCGTCTCATTTAATTTAAGAACGCAAAGAGATGTCAGCTGACGTGGTGTGTATGGCCCTGGGAACTGTACCTGTCGGGGAGCAGCGCTGCAGGTTCTTAGCTGTCGGTCTGGCGGACAATACTGTCAGGATTATCTCACTGGACCCATCCGACTGTCTCACTCCACTGTCTATGCAGGTGATTTTATTGATAAAGCAATATTGATTGTCTTATAAGTAGCGTTTAAAAATAATCTTTAAGCTTTTGATATGTAAAATAGACAGTAAACTTTTATACAGTTATGCAATAATGTTTTATTATACCTTTCTGAAAAAAAAAACAGTTTTTACCTTTTCCATGGTTTCTTGTTATTTTTATGGTCCGCATGACCTCTAAAACAATGGTCTGCAAAAACTTTGTCGGTTTAATGTCAGTGGATTTTTAAATTTAGCAATATAATACAAACTTTCAATGGGATTCAGACTTCTTTACACGAAATGAAATTAACCTTTTTTTTTATTTCAAAAAGACCAAGTTTCCATTAAACTAATCTTGTATTTATAGGCTTTGCCCGATTCTGCGGAAAGCTTGTGCCTGAGCGAGATGGGAGGTACCGAGGGTAGGGATGGAGAGGTCGGAGTGAAGGGACAGCTCTATCTTAACATCGGTCTACACAATGGTGTACTCCTTAGAACTGTAGTTGATCAGGTTATTATATTTTTTTTCAAGTATGTTTATATTTAACAATGAATATCATGTCTGTATTTTATCAGGGAGCTAAAAAGCTAGTCCAAAATTTTATAATGACGTTTTCTTATTTCTTATTCGTTGCATTGGCTTGACAACTTTGAAGACTTTTATCAAATTTTATTGGTTGGTTCATTAAGTTGAGTTTTCAAGCGTTTCAACAACCAATTGTAATCTACAGTAGGGTAATTTTGTGTATCATCATTAGGGATGTACATTAATTTAACGGTCATTGTCTTGTCCTGTTAGATCCGTTGTATTTAATCAATGTTGCACATTATGTATTTTGTCAAAATTGATTTATTTGGCTATGCTGCTTTAATTGTTGTCATTATTAGGTTACTGGTGACCTTACTGACACAAGAACAAGATACATTGGCTCCCGGCCGGTCAAACTGTTCCGAGTGACTATGCAGGGTGGTGAGGCTGTACTGGCCATGTCCTCCAGAACTTGGATTTCATACTACTACTCAAACAGGTATACAACCTTCACCTTAAAAGGACTGACCGCAACAAAAACAAATTTCGATTTTAATAAATTTAACATAAAACGAGTGTTCTCTGTTCAATTTTAGGCATATTTTATATTTCTAGGATCGTGATCGAAGCCCTTTGAAAATTTTGTCCCCCGCCTATTTGTACTCCCGCAATAACTAAACATATTTTCCAGAAATTTTCTCTCGCCGCGTCCTATTCATTCTCATACGCAAAATACCTATACTAATACTTAGGTCAGCCAGCCAGAAACAGCTGACTTTGGTGCTCGCCAAAACACAATCTATGCGTTTTGGCCGGTAACGCCGCTCTCGCCGCTGTACATCTAAAAAACAATATTTGTTTTTAATGTGGACAGTTCTTCTAACACTTTATTTTTAAACTTGGTTGTCTGTAGGTTATTCAAACAAATCATTAGGTACCTTTCTTAAAAGTTTGAAGAGGGTCAAGCCCGGTCAGTTTATATGATCAAATTGTTATTTTAGATTCCACCTGACACCCCTGTTGTATGAAACCTTGGAGTATGCTGCAGGATTCTCCAGTAAACAGAGTGGCCATACTATGGGGGGGGGGGGGGTGTTTAATGCAACCATCTCGTAATCAATGTATAAATGGCACTTAGAATTCGAATTTTGATCTAAAATTCTGCATGAGTAATCCTTGGTAGGTCTATTTTCCCTAAATCGAACAAAAAGTTGGAAAAATAACGGCTAACAGCTGGCGGCTCAGCAGTTTAGCCATTTTTTGGGCTATATTCAATGCAAATCATCACGAAACCTATCTCCACATAATACTATTTTCTGCTCCAAAACGGTTCTAGCCGGTAGTTGCTGGTAGAAAAAGCGGCTACACGGCTGAGCCGTTAACCGTTACTTTTTAAACTTTTTTGTTCGATTTAGGAAAAATAGACCTTCCAAGGATTACTCATGCAGAATTATAGATCAAAATTCGAATTCTAAGTGCCATTTATACATTGATTACGAGATGGTTGCATTAAACCCCCCCCCCCCCTTTATTTATTTGATGAGACTTTTGATTTTAGATTCCACCTGACACCTCTGTCGTATGAAACCCTGGAGTATGCTGCAGGATTCTCCAGTAAACAGAGTGATCATACTAATATACATATTTGATGAAACTTTTAATTTTTTAGATTCCACCTGACACCCCTGTCGTATGAAACCTTGGAGTATGCTGCAGGATTCTCCAGTGAACAGTGTCCGGAGGGTATTGTCGCCATCTCTACAAATACTCTAAGGTTTGTTTTATATAGGGTTATATTAATCTTCACCCTAAGATTTGTTTATACTAACATAACTTAGGCAAAGAACTTATGAATAGATTTTTTAACTTAGATACCTTAACCCTTATAAATCAGACACAATTCGTTTTTAAAGTGAATTTCTAGCAAAAAAAGGGTTTTTCATATTTTGCATATGATAAATGAATTAACTATTAATGGATTTATTAATGATAACTGCCCTTTTTCACCAAAATGTGTCCGCTTTTTAATCAATAATGTTGCCGGATTATTCTTACAAATTTCTTTGATTTTATATAAGGGATTGGGGAACTTTTTCTTTATATTACCTAATTTCTTTTCGTATCCTTGATTGTCAGATTTTTTCGTAAATAAATTTTTTTCTGATATAATATCAGTTATTTAACATTAATCTAATATAATTTACTTAATTGGAATCATCACGCGTTAGAATGAATAAAGTTGTGTAGTCATAATTTACACAACCATTCAATTCAAACAAATTGTATTGTTGTTTTCTTTTTTAGAATTTTGGCTTTGGAAAAGTTGGGAGCCGTGTTTAACCAAGCTGCCTACAATCTTGATTTCACACCCCGCAAGTTTGTCGTTCATCCTGAATCAGGTAATAAGTTTAACTGTTTTTGTTTCTACTAGTGAATACACCCCTAGTGGCCTCTAGAGACACTTAAGATAAGAAAGGTTTGGATGGAGGGAATGGGAAGTCGACCATCCACTTTAGTTTTAAATAGAAAAAGTACAAGACATTTTTCTGCGGAATGGTATTTTTTGTCAGGTGCTTTTTCTCTTTATCCTCAAAACAGGTAAACTTTCCTTGATTATTGAAAGCTTCATTGTAAAGGAGAACCATATAGGTTCAATGGGAAAGCCAGGGCTAATTAAGAATGAGCAAGAAAAAGAAATTAAAGATTGTTATTTACAGATGTTATCCAGTTGAAATTAGTGCTTAAATTGTATCTTGTCCGTATAACTATACATACATAACAAACCTATGTTCAACACAAGAACGATATTTTTAGCTGTTTTTATTTAGGAATGATGATATTGATTGAGACCGACCATAATGCTTACACAGAAGACACAAAGAACCAAAGAAAAATTCAGGAACATTTACTTTAATAAAAACATTGATAAGGATTACAATATACGAAGTTTGAGTAGATATGAGCAAATTCTCGTCTTAACATTCCTTTTTAGGACAGACATGAATATAATGTGCTATTTATCAGGTATCTTAATGGATAAGACGATGGACGGTAAGTTTACTTACAACTTTATTGATGACAAAAAGTTACTATTTGTACAATTATTGGTTGAAAAGTTTGGTACTGCATGATGATAGATAGCAACAATATGTCATGAAATTCCTCAAATACGAAGTTACTGATAGTATTCACATTTTTAAGTAAACGTTAAATTAGATGGCGGAAGAAATGAGAGAGGCGGCTGGCGAAGATGAACAGGACCTCGCCAACGAAATGGCGGAGGCTTTCCTCACAGAAAACCTGCCTGAGGCCACGTTCGGCGCCCCGAAGGCAGGTGCAGGCATGTGGGCTTCTTGCATCAGGCTTATTAATCCTATTGATGGCAGATCTATACAGGTATTGAATTTTATCACTTAAGATCTGCGGAATGGCTTGTATGTTTTAGTAGGAGGGATTGTCTTTTAGATGAGATGTTTTCTAGCAGTATTTTTTTGGTGGGTAATGAATAAAGATAAAAATTTCCAATAGTGGAGGTTAAAAATTGGATCGGTACTTACATTGAATTTTGATTGGTTATAAATAATAACCTATAGAAGTTTATCTTCATTTTGGATGTATTTCAATTTGTCGTCCATTGTCTTATCCCTTAAGATCTCTGCTTTGCTGCTAATAATGTTATTTTATTTTTTTCTTAAGGTTATTAATCTGGATCAGAACGATGCAGCAATGAGCATTGCCTTGTGCAAATTCCCCCACATGGATCCCACCTCCACATTCTGTTTGGTGGGCGTGGCTAAGGATTATCAGCTTAGTCCCAGATCTGTTGGGGGCGGTTCCATTCATGTTTACAGGTAGTAATAGTATTAGTAAAAGTAGAGGATTTTAAAAGTATATAACTTTTAATTATGGGGGCTTGGCTAAAGATTATCAACTATCATTGATTTTTAAAAGATAGAAAAGAGATCTAAATCGGTTCAGTGTTAAAGAGAGATCTTAATCGACATACAAAATTCCTACTACATTAAATTATTGAAATGTATGTACAATTTTAGAGAGCCTAACATTTAACCTGTTTTTTTTTTGTAGAATAATCCACGGAGGCTCCGGATTGGAGCTTATCCACAGAACAGCTGTAGATGAAATACCCTACGCTATTCATTCCTTCCAAAATAAGGTAAGCTCATGTATTGGTCAGTTCATTCATCCAGTAGGAGGGGAGGGAATTGGGTAAAGGGGGTGGTTGGTTGTGGGGGGGGGGGGGTATTGTTATTTTAGCCAGCTGCGAGTACTACTTTATAAGAGTACATAAAAATCTAAAGCAACATCCAAGTAATAATATATTGATTGGTTTAAACAGAGATTTGGGGAATCTTTTCGAGTTTGTGACACTGTAACTTAAATAGATGCATAGAATTTTTTTATCTATTCTACTTATAAGTAGACTGTTATTGAGACCTTCAGAATGAAGATTCTTTTTTTCATTTTCTTTCTTTTTTTTTCTTTTTTTCATTTTCACTCTTTTTTTTGTTTTTTTCCTTTCTGAATTTCTCTTCTTTCCCTTTATTTCCTATCTCTCATTCTCCTTGTTTTTACTTTGGTTAAGCTTACCATTTAAAACAACTTTGTAACTATTGGACGAAATCGTCCATTTGTATTTCGTATTTCTATAAAATTCGTGTATTTATAGGCAATTTTTAAGCATTTATGTATACATATTTTCAATTGAAAATTATGTTATTTTTATTATTTCGTACACTTATAATTTAAAATAAATATAGAAGATGTAGTTACATACTCTCTTAATAAGCCAATAAAAAACCTGTTAATATTTAAATTTCTTAGGATAAATAAAGCTAGTTGTCGTTAAATTAAATCATCGAAAAATTTTGTCAACAACACTCATGTTAAAAATTAAACGTTATAACTATAAAGAAACAAGAAGGTTTGTCTGCCAGGAATTTTGACGAGTTATGGAGCCAGATTAGCCTTCTAGACCTTCTATATCTATTTTTATAACGTCATATTACTTTTAAACAATCAATGAATATATTTCGCGCAATTTCTTTTGTTTTAAATAAATTTGCTTATAAAATATCATATTTTAAGTAAAGGGAGTTATTTATGAATTAGGTTTTGATCAGAGCTGGATCTTTAAATCATTTGAGTGGTGAGCCAGATCGGGGTGAGCCAAATTTTACCCAATGAATCACAGCGCGGCATTTCATAAAATGCTGTGCTCTCATTGATGGAAAGTTGGTTCACTCCGATCTGGCTCACCACTAAAATGATTTAAAGATCCAGCTCAGGAAGGGAATGGACATTGGACTGTAAATTATTCTCTGTCTTAAAAGTTTTGTAGACACATTCTGTTATTCATTGGCTTTGGGTACTTTTGTTAAATACTCATGAATGCATTGAAACTAGTAGTGTTGAAACTTTTCAACCAGAAACTTTTAGCTACAGAAGGGGTAATTTTGTTATCATTGGGACTAAACCTTAATATAACGTCCAATGTGTTATCCCTTAAGATAGCTGGGATTAATAAATATAATGCTATATGGAAAAATGAATAAATCTCTTTCATGAATAATTCCAATTTTAGGCTATACTGAACTTTTGATTTATTTAAGTATGAAGAATACATTATTCGGATCATATCTATAACGCCAAAGGCATAACGGTTATTGGAACAGTTCACATTTGTAAAGATTATTATACCTAATGGTCCCAAAAATCAGTAGTCTAAAAATCAAGGAAATATGATAATAATATCATGAAATACTGTTTTTTAGTCATAAAGTATCACGTTTAGAATGGTCTTACTGAGCTGTCTTAATCGATTTACTTATATTGTTTATAGATTTGCTACGATTTCTCATCTGTACCTAACTGTTAAAGAAATCATCGTGTCAAGTTTAAAAATAAAATCAATAGGACAATCCTAACATGTTTAGGTTAGCAATAATATATTCTTTACTGACGGACGAGCCGACTCTAGTTGATGAAAAGCTACTCTTTATTAACGGCCTGTATTCGTATATTTAACTTTATTTGATTTTCTAATATGATATTTTAATTAGAATAAATTAAATTAGTTAAATTAGCTAAATCTATTCATAGCTTGTTAGGCAATTATAAGGAAAGGGCTAATTTTAAAAATGTGATTAAATTACCTACATATAATATGAACGTTATTAAAATATAGTTACTTAAAATGATGGGCGGTTTTCTTAAAGGAAATAAGATTCTTTAAAATAGGTAAACAAGGCTGAGGAGAGTTTGATGGCCAAGGAATAGGTTTGAGTGAAAGTACCAACTGAATTATTTCCTTGTAAATTGTCGGATGAAAGGAATAGGTTTTGATTAAATCTTGAAATCGTGGCTACTTTATTCAAATATTTATTACGAAGCATATTAGGGGCTTTGTACTGAAATTGACAGGAAATATTAACAAAAAACAGGTTAAAACCATCCCTTCACTTAAATCAAATAAAATAGCTTAAAACCTTCCTATGTGAAGCTTCTCTAGAATCAGGAACTTAATCGGTTCGGAGTTATTAAAATTCTAAGCTACAGACACAAAAAAAAACTTCCTGCTTTATAATACAGGATGTACTATTTAGGTATTAGTTGGTGTTGGTAAGTTGCTGCGCTTGTACGACCTTGGTAGAAAGAAGTTGCTGAGGAAATGTGAAAACAAACACATCCCCCATTTGGTTGTTGATATCAAGAGTATTGGAGAAAGAATCATTGTTTCAGATATTCAGGTAAGACAGACTGACGTTACAAAATAAAAACTACATAGCTGCAACTACACCTTTTGATAATATTTTTATTTACAGAGGTAAATTTAAATGACAATTTATTTTGATGATTTCTTTAATAAATATTTGATGGGTGATGGGTATAAATGATATACCAAATTGGTGAAATTAAAAAAGTTACCTAGTATTATTTATCAGGGTAGGGTCATTTGATTGTAAATCGCACTGTTACCCAAAGTTTCATAACATTTCTCTCATTCGTTGAAGTAAAATCTTTGAATGCTTCTTTTAATTTTTGATTGATTGGTTTAAACTAGCAGTGTCCAAACATTGCAACCAACAATTTTGATATACAGTGATTTATTCATTATTAGTGATTTACTCATAGTTCATAATTTACATACATTTTTTAGGAATCTGTGCATTTTGTAAAGTTCCGGCGAAATGAAAATCAGCTGGTCGTTTTTGCAGATGATACCACACCAAGGTTAGTGTGATTCTCAACGTGATAAAAATTTAAGTTTATGTTAGATTTTCATTAGCAAATATATATTATGTTTTGACCCCTCCCCCTTTGAAAATAATGGAGGTGTGGGATGCCAATTTTTCGTGTTGTTAGGATTTAGGTTAGGTTATATTGGGTACTGGGTAGCACCGAAGGCATAGGTTCATTGGAGTTATACACAAAAAAGAAATAGGAGAGGTTTTTTTATTCTATCCTCGCTGGGCACTACGGAAAAAAGTATTGGTCCAGCTGTGTACAGTTTTAATGACCTTATGATATCTAGAAATTCAAAATTAATTTATTTTGTAGGTGGGTGACAACAACCTGCATCCTGGACTATTCTACAGTCGCTGTGGCGGATAAATTCGGAAACTTGTCAATTGTCCGACTGCCGGCTAACACAAATGACGACGTTGATGAAGATCCAACAGGTACGATAATATGTTAACTAGCGCAGCTACTCTTATAACTTACTTTCCTCCGACTGTCCGTCAACGCAGAATGCATTAATTTGAAACCTGTTGGATGATGGATTCTCCATCTTGAAGCAAAAAGGAAGTGAAATTACACTTAAAAATGATTTTTTTATTATTAGATGTCTTTTGCTCCGTCTTTTTTTTTATCCCACTCCCGAAAAAAATATCTGAAAACCATCACAATACCAGTATGTATATACCCTGAAAAGCAAATCCCAATCGGTTCAGCGGTAATCAAGATATTAAGCTTTTGACGAATAGACGGGATTACCGGGGGTTCGGTGAACCAAAAATAGGTTTTCATGAAAGCTTAATTAATTTTATATACATTTATTTAGGAGCCAAATCACTGTGGGATCGTGGTCTGTTATCAGGAGCGGGTCAGAAGGCAGAATGTATGTCTGTATTCCATGTGGGAGAAACTATGCTCTCGCTACAGAAGGCATCCCTCATCCCTGGAGGTAAAATAATTTTAGCGCATTTTTTCATATTAATAATATGTTTTTTATTTAGAAATTATCTTTTTTAACCAAAAGCTTTGATTTCACTATTATACTTCTTGCAAACATGCTTATTTGTAGGATATTTACGTTGACATATTTAAGTTTTAAGTAGATTTAAATTCTGCGCCCGTAACATCGAGGTGCCCTGTATTAGAAGTAGGGGGAATTAGGTGGTAAAACCATAATCATGACCTGTATAATACAACGACTCAGAATTACCACTTTTTTGAAATTTAATAGGCGCGCTATTCCATCCCATTCCTTTGTGATATAATGACCATTGATCCCAAAAAAAGTGTTTTGGTAGCTTTTTTCAGCAATATGTAAATTTTGATTTTCATAAAATTTTTTCTTTAACAAAGCATGGCTTTATATACCTTCCTGAATTCGTCTTGAAGAGTAGATTAAGGATCAAAAAACGATTTTTGAAAATATTGACCCTGGCAAAAGTTATCCTTAAATAACTGTCAAAATCAGCTGATTTTGCTAAAATGGCCAAAATTGTCAGTCTTTTAAGGATAACTTTTGCCAGGGTCAATATTTCTAAAAATCGTTTTTTGATCCGTTATTTTTCTCTTCAAGACGCATTCAGGAAGGTAGGTATATAAAGTGATGGTTTGAAAGATTTTTTTTTGAGTCCGTCTACTGTATAAAGCTTTTCTGAAATCGAGATTTGTATTGTATCAGTGTTTATCGAGATCTATATTAAAAAAAATACTACTTTATATAATAGTATGGCAAACTATAACAAAAGTGAAGTTTGGAAGCGTGAAAAAAATACAAAATTGTTTTTTGAGGGGACAACGAAATCTCTAAAATTTTAAATAATAGATATTCCATTCTAGGTTCTGACTCCCTGGTATACACCAGCCTGTCCGGAACAGTCGGCATGTTGGTGCCCTTCACCTCCAACGAGGACCACGACTTTTTCCAGCATTTAGAGATGCATATGCGCGGGGAGAATCCGCCAATGTGCGGCAGAGATCATTTAAGCTACAGGTTAGTTTTTGATAATGATAACATAGTAGCAGCAGGCAGGGAGTGACAATTCGAGTGTAAATTTGTACTGGTATCCAAAGTATTAAATATAATGACGTTTTCTTATTCTTTGGCTCAAATACTTTTATTGAATTGTGATGGTTGATTCCAGACTAGTAGTGACTAAACTCTTCAACCAATAATTTTAATCTAAGGAAGGGGTAATTTTGCTTACCATAATTAGGGATTTGTATCAATTTATTGTCCATTGTGTTATCCCAATAATCCCTGCGGTTTACCTCAATTTATCGCCCATTGTCTTATCCCATAAGATCTCTGTAACCTTCCAAAATATTGATTTAACCCTGATTTAGATCGTACTACTACCCCGTGAAAAACATGTTGGACGGCGACCTCTGCGAGCAGTTCAACACTCTGGAGCCAGCCAAGCAGAAGAGCATCGCCGAGGAGCTGGACAGGACGCCGGCAGAGGTTAGCAAGAAGCTCGAGGATATCAGGACGAGATACGCATTCTAGATCATCAGTTCTTGGGGCATCGGAACATTTTTTGTTTGTTGATATGAGAACAGCAGTGTAATACCTCACTTTTGTATGTTATTAGTTAAAAAAAGCGATAGTTCAGGGATAAGACAATTCCATTTGAAAGATAAACTGTTTTGCCTCTAATTTTTTTACAAGTAAAAAATGAAAGCACATTCTTATTATTGATAACAATTGCAGTAAGCCATCTTACTTTTTATATCAATAATTATGATACTTGATTCGCTTAAAATTTGTTGGAGGCAATTTAGTTTTATTTTAGGTTCCTTATCATAATTAAAATGTTAAGCTTTCTAGGGGGGAATATTCATAAAAAAAGACGTGCAATTGCAATCCAATCAAAGTAAGGAAAGTTTTTGTTTATGGTTCTTTCTTTTCTCCATTCAAGTTTTTTCCCAATTGCATTGTATTAATTACTATACACAGTAGTTCTGTTTTTTTATATTAAAAATTTCGTTGTACCTATAATTTGTAATTTATTTTGTGTGAAAATAAAGTAAAATTTTGTAGTTTTTTTCTTATGGGCTCATAATCATATTTATAGGCAAAAGTAAGCATTTAATTAAATATTTTCAACTTGTACCATGGTTTATATTTTGGTATCTAAGTAAGTAAAAATATAATGTAAAAAAAGTTTAAAAATGCACTGCCATTTTTATGTTTTGGTATGAATTTCTGTATTAAGTTGAAATATGGTAACATTTTTTTGATGATTTAAGGTTGGTATGCTTTCACTTCCGCATATGTATCACATTAATTTAGTAATAGAACTGCAAATTTTTAAAATAATATTGTCTAACTTTATAATAAACCAACAACTTTTTAAGTATTGCTTTGAAACCGATTAATATCCGCTGGATTAGAACCCTTTTACAAGCCATACTGAAGAATCATTTAACAATTTTAAAATAAAAATCTTATTAATACCAGTTTTGTTAGACCGGACCTTCGGTTTAAAACTTGTTTTAATCTTATTTTTTTTTTTTTTTAAATATCCGCCGAAAAACTGTTAATAATACGATGAGATTAAAAACTATTATCTTATCTGTTATTGTGTCTTATTGTGGAAATGTAAGCATACGCGGAATTGATTGCCTATCTAAAGGTGTAAACTGTACATTTATGTCGCAATGACCCACACTTTTTCCCATTCTTTTTTTCTACTACTGTTGTACCTAACCTATATTCATTATGTTGTCTATTACAGATAATACTTGAACGACTGCAGCGGCTGTGAAAATGTACGAGCCCAGTGGGGACGGGTACGAAACCCCGCGGGGCTTGCGAGAGGTGATACCTAACCAGACAGGCTATTCGCAGTACAGGGAGTTTACTGTGCACACGGGCGGAGTCATTTCCACACTACAGGTATTTTTAAATCTTTCACAAGTATTCCCTTAAGAATAAGGTATAATCTTGAAGTCGAAGAACCCTGTTATTGTACCAGAAATCAATACTTCAGTTTAATTCAGGTTAAAATTGAAGGGTGAAACTATTTTTATAATAATGTTGTAATCATGGGTCATGAATAAAATGCAGTAGATATTATTTTTTTAAGCTTATATACCTAATTTGTGGAATATGTCTACTTATTAACTCTGATCCCGTTTTTTTTAATTAGCATGATGTAATCGTTATAAATGAAGAAAATAATACAATATTTGATAGGATATTAAGCTGTCCACTTATGTGCCCACTTAAATCCTAATTCTATTGTTTTGCATGCTTTAATCCTAATCAATAAAGAATAAATGTTTAGGATATAATTATTAAGCTGCCCGATACAGCTGGAGGATATGTCGACTTAAATCCTAATAGCTTTTGTTTATAACCATGTTTTAATATTTATAAATAAGAGAAAATATGTTTAGGATATTAAGCTACCCGATACAGCTGGAGGATATGTCTACTCAAATCCTGATTGGTCACCACTTCTAGCCAATAGGAAATTAGTCTTGGCTTAAAGTCAGTTGTCCTCGGATACTGAAATTATAAAATAAATATTAAATTCCGATTTTGTTGGCATTAAGTAATTCCATTAAGCTAATAACATTACTTAATCTTAATCATACTGACAGAAAGGGGGGGGGGGTTTAATGCAACCATCTCGTAATCAGTGAGCAAATGGCACTTATAATTCGAATTTCGATCTGAAATTTTGCATGAGTAATCCTTGGTAGGTCTATTTTCCCTAAATCTAACAAAAAGTTGAAAAAGTAACGGCTAACGGCTCAGCCGTTTAGCCGTTTTTTTGGCTATTTTTAGGGCAAATCTGCCATAAATTATGTAGGAATCAACTTTTTGAAACATATTTTTGCTTTAAATCATGTGATATGATACAAAAAAACATTTTTAGATTTCTAGTACAAGCAACTAGCGGCTAGAACCGTTTGAAAACGTTTTGGAGCAGCATAGAGTATTATGTGGAGATAGGTTTCGTGATGATTTCCCTTGAAAATAGTTTTAAAAATGGTTAAACTGCTGAGCCGCCAGCCGTTAGCCGTTACTTTTCCAATTTTTTGTTCAATTTAGGGAAAATAGACCTACCAAGGAAACCTCATGCAAAATTCCAGATCAAAATTCGAATTCTAAGTGCCATTTGCTCACTGATTACGAGATGGTTGCATTAAACCCCCCCCCCCCCCCCTTATTTTCTTCACGATCAATCCAGTTAATTGAACTATCCGAATAAAAAAGCAAGACTGAAAACTAATGATATAGAACTATCTACTGGCGAACTATGGGAGATTTACTCGAATTATCAGAAGTTTCCCTCAACTTCAACCTTCTCAGAAACCGTGTATTTTACAAGTAAGTTTATCTTTATATAAAATCAACACGGTTTTCATTCTCTGTCTTTATGTGTGTACTAATATGGTTCTCCTTTTCAGTGAAGCTTCTTAAAGGTCTAGAGAAGGTTTATAAATATTAAATGGAGGATACCTTCAACCTCCAAAGAGAAATCTCCCCTAGTAAAGAATAAACCACTCAATAAATCAATTTTTATTATTTTCTGCCTTAAACTAAAATTCTAATTGAAGGATCGACTACACCCCTTAGAAATTAAATATCCCAGGGAACCCAACTTTCCGTGGACGAAGCACTCCGGAAAAATTAAGCTCTTGGGGCGAATTCGGGCCATTTTATATTTCCCTATCTATTTAGATTCCAAGACTCCCCTCTGTTGGATGGAATATCAGTGCACGAGTCGTGGGGTCACGTGATCATCCTGGTTCCCACCGTGGCCTCCGTCCACAGGCTCTGCTTCCCCCACCCCACCAAGATGGCCCAGGGGTCGTCGCACACAGACGAAGACGGTAGGACAATGGATTTTATATTACTTGGATTTTTTATTATGTACTCACACAAAGTGAAAATTGTAGCTGGGTGATATAACGACCAGCCTTTCCATCCATCCCATTTACATCATCCCCTCCCCTTCTACTGTATGAACGAACTGAGTAATAATTGATGTACTATTGACGAAAACTTTCCCATCGTCATAATATCTACTTACGTTATATATCCATTAGTAGGACTATCATTAATTTTCTGAAGTATATTATCTAGGTATAGTCGTCTGTCCGTAAATCTGGGAAAATATGATTTTCTCTGTTGCTGATAGCAACTTGATTTTCTTTTTTTTTATAGTAACAGTACCTATCACTAACATGTAAATTTTAACTACAAGGTTATCAAAACCTTAATTGATTTAATGGAATCTTTCCAATTTATTTAAGATATATATACTCTTTTATATCTAGGTGTAATGTCAATTTTGAGCGAGGCAAGTGTAGCAACTGCTCGAGATTATGAATATCAGATGAGTTTTCCATCTACGACACCACTGCCACACCTTGCAGCATCTTATTATACACAGCAGGTCCATATTTATTTTTTTCTCTTAGGGTTACTGGTAGTTAGTTGTGGGTGTAAAGATCACTTAATTTAAGGGAGGCAGGGGATATTGGACTGTAAATTACACTGCTTGGTACCCAATGTTTTAAACCACGTTATAATAATTTTGGGTACTTAATACTTTTCCATCAGTAATTTTAAAAGGGGGGGGGGGGCGAAAGTGACACTTTTTGAAACCAAAACTAAAAGTCAAAGGAACTCAACTAAAAAAAGAGTTACAGGTCTGACATTTTGCATGGCAGTTGCTTTATAGGGGTTCAATATGGAACTGTGAAAAAACGGCGGCGCAACCGCCGAAAACCGCCGAGAAAAGGCAAAAAAAATTTCGGCGGGAAACGGCGGTTTTCGGCGGTTGCGCCGCTGTTTCTTCATAGTTCCATATTGTACCCCTATAAAGCAACTGCCATGCAAAATCTCAGACCTGTAACTCTTTTTTTAGTTGAGTTCCTTTGTTGACTTTTAGTTTTGGTTACAAAAAGTGTCACTTTCGTCCCCCCCCTTTATAGCCATTATTGCTGAAGATCTTGATTTTTTTTTATTATTTAGGATGAATCTATTTTTGTGTACTGTAACAACCAAGGGCTTTTGACATGTGTTAAAATGGGACAGGTCAGTTAAACTTCAATTATTTACCTACCTATTATCATTTATAAACTTTTAGTACCTAGTGACTCTAAAAACACTGGTGTATATTCTGCACAAGATTAATTTTTTTTCCCTGCTGTAATTTTTTCTTTCTTGTTTTTACCAGCAAGAAAGGGGAAAAATGGAAAAATAATTTTTAGAACTCTTTATTTTCTTCACATTTTACCCCCTTCCACATTTACTTTTAGTTTTTTTTCGCCAAGGAGGGGAGAAAAATGGAAAAAAAATGTTTACAGCTCTCTTAATTTTTACATTTTTTTTCCCCCAATCACATATTTTTTTTCCATCCTCCTTAGCAGGGCACGCTTCGTTTTTATTAAATGAATGAGTTGGGGTACAATGTTTGGCACTTTCGATATAAGTAAATGATAATAAAAAACCCATAGAATGCGATAATAACTTCAGAAAAATCGAAGAAAATAGTTTTCATACTTAATTAATGTTTTTAAGTTTTTCTTCAAAAAGTTTAGATAAGATGCCTTTAAAAGTCGTCTATGATTTTGTCAGGGATAAAAATGTAACTTTAAAATAAGAATTACAACAAATTTTTTCAATTAGTACAAAGTAAAATTTTGAACATTTTATTGATCAGTATATTTTTTAAAATGTGAAGTAGAAACCTGAATATTTTATCATGAAAATTGTGTTATGATTTGATTGTCTGCTAGATTACAAGTAAAAAGATACTGACAGTACTTGTTGGTTCTTTAAAAAAAATTAGGTAGATTACTTTCAGAACCCCTCTTTTTGCAACGTTATTTCAATAGAACAGAGCCATAGTCTTAGTGTACTCAATATCTAGACAGCCAACCATTGTTTTAGAATTGTTAAATTTTTTTAACTTCTGATAAAAACAGAATTAATGGTATTTTTGTAAATATTATACCTCCAAGAAATGGCTATACTTCCCAATCATATGTTGTGTGATATTTAAGAGGAATTATTTTGATAAAATGTCATTAAAATATTCGTTGAAAAAAGTGCTATTCTAGCTTATACTTCACATTTTAATGTGTATGATAATTCAAATAAAAGATAATGAAGATTTTTATTATATTTAATTGTTATAATTATAAAGAAAAACCTAGAAACAGTAAAAAACTGACTTTATTTTATTGACGTAGGGAAAATTTGGTCAAATATTTGAATAAAAAAACAATATAAAACAAAATAAATTATTTTTAATATAGTCACAAAAAGGCTTAATGAGTTTAGGAAATATTTCATTCACTAATCATGTCATTTAAACTCTATTACACAGAATACAGTGTAAAAAGATGTTCTCGTTTTAATTTTAAGTAATTTCAAATGCATTTTAATACCTTTTAATGATTTATTTTTTGAAACATCTTTTTATAAAATGTTATTGATTTTTGAAGTTATATGTTAGAATGTTTTTAAATTTTGTTAACATTTTGTTTTAAATGTAGAAAATTGGTAATTCTAAACATTCAAAAAATGATTTTATTAAATTTTCATCACTTAAATTGCATGTTTGATGAAATTTTCAACTGATAATTCAAGAAAAATTATTTAAGTTTTATTATATTTTACTTTGAATTGTTAAAAAAATATATTATCTATAATACAAAGTAGCTTGATGTCTGTCTGTCTGTCCGTCTGTCCGTCTGACCGTCTGTCCGTCTGACCGTCTGTCTGTCTGTCCCTTAAGATCTCGGTAACCACTGAACCGATCGGATTCTACTCTTCAGGGAATATACCTACTGGTCCTGTGGTGGTTTTAGGCTATTTTCTTGGGGGGGTGGGACACCCTCAACCCCCCCAAAAATAAAAAAAAATCCAACCCCCAAAATTTTTTTTTTACATTTTTGTAAAATCTCAGTAACTGCTGATCAAATTGGGCTCTACCATTCTAGGAATATACCTACTGGTCCTCTGGTGGTTTTAAGCTATTCTTGGGGGGTGGGACACCCCCCCCCCTAAATATAAAAAAATCCCCACTTCCAAATTTTTATTTTTTTTTTATTTTTTAAAAACAAAAACCAGTAATTGGGGTGGGGGAACCCCACTGCAAAGCCCCCATGAATCCCCCCCCCCAAAAAAAATCAAAATATATTTTTTTTAATTTTAATTTTTGTGTATGCGAACAACCTAGGTCTAATTTTTACGAATTGAAATTTTTGTGTATACGGCAAACAACCTGGGTTTAATTTGTACAAATTAAAATTTTTGTGCATAAAGCGCACAACCTGGGTTTAATTTTACCACAAAGTAATTAAACAAAGAATAATTTTTTGAATATTTCTATTAAGGAGGGTTGACTTCCCAAAACTATATAGGGCGAAGCCCCTAGAGGCTAGGGGCGAAGCCGCTAGTTGTCAAAAAAGGAGAAGTTTAGTTTTCCTCAAAAAAAGACCTAAAACATGAAAATTAACACGTGTAATGAGAATTTTTTTCTTTCAGGTTTAATTTTAAGTTATTATTTAATATTTTTTTGTAAAAAGGATTTTATATTAAAAGTTTTAAAACTCAAGTTAAGTAGTGGTGCTAAAAAAGGTTGCGAATTTATGCAATTTTCTTGCAAAAAAAATTTTCTAGGATTTTAAAAATAGTAAAGGGTGTTATTAGACGTACTTACAGACACAATTGCTAAGTCATTTTGGCCAAACACTAAAATAAAGTTTTTACATCTGAGGTTGCACCGGTGAGGGGTAAATATGCAGAATAATACACCCCTCTCTAAAATTCAAAATGTCCATCCGTTCGTCCGTTTCAATTGTAAAAAAAAGTGAATTACAATTTGTAAAATTTCTTGGATGGTTAATACAGATGGCTGATTTTTTTTGTGTAGATTTCCTTCCAGAAAAAATAGAATAAAACCACCTCGAGAACTATGTGAAAATTCCCCAAAAAATGGAGATTCTAATCGGTTTATTGTTTAGCGAGATTTTAAGGGACTAACAAATTTTACTAAAATTAGACTAATTTGAATTTTAATAGTTATGCTATGTGCAGGTTTTAACCTCTAGAGCTATAAGCGAATATTTGTTGCGACGCTCTAAACAACCTTATTTCAGATGCGCGGCATGACGTTTGTAAGCCAGCTGTCAAATCCCAGCAACTATTTGGGACGGGTGTGGACCAGTTTGACGAGCAGAAACACTGAAAACAGGCATATTTGCATTCAATGAAATAGAATTATGTATGTAACACTTAAAACACTACTTATACTAAACTCTTAATATCAGTGTTTCAGAGCCGGGAGCCGTGGAGCCGCCATATTTTGCTGGAGCCGGAGCCTTAATTTTCGTTAAAAAACGGCTCCGGCTCCGGACTAGATAAATAAAGAGATTTTTTATAAATTATAATTTGGTAACTCTGTTTTTTCATGTGCAATTGCCCTTTTTAAGTTTTTCAAGTCCATTTTTATCAAAAATTGAACTTTTAAAACCTTCAAAAGTCAAAAATAAAAAATATTTTTTTATGGGGGGAAAATATATGTCGAGTTTTTCTCTTAATATTGTTTCGTTCACGTCATTCTAACTTATTAACAAAATATAAGTGTAAGAAGATTAGCAACGTATGAAAATTTTGATGCTATAAGAATTTGGAAGAATAAATCTTCCATTGTCCTATTTTTAAGATATTTATATTTAATGCATTTATTGAAATAGGGATCAGCCGTACTCCATCGTAATAACACCAGTTGGAGGTACTTTGATGCTTGTAGCCGTCTGCAAAGACCACAAGGTGAGGTTTAGCTGACAGTTTTTTTTTCATAACAGGGAGAATTATATCAAAAGTATCGCAGCAACTCTATAGTAATAACTACTATTGTAACTAGCTTGTAGCTGTCTATCAGTAAAGACAAAAAGGTGTGAACTCACTGATGAAGAAAAAGCAAGGTCAATTTTATCAATTTATCAATATGTAGCGAATCAACTCTAATGTAATAACAACAATTCTAACTAGCATTTAGCTGTCTTTTTAAAGGCCAAAAGGTGACTTGAAATGATAGAATTATATGGAGTTACAATTATTCAAAACAAGTACGAATGTGTACATAAGTAGATCAGCATCAATCATCGTAGTAATATAAACAGTTAGAGGCACGATGTTGCTCGTATGGCTTTATTGCCAAACTATTTTTCTCCTTATATAAATTATCGCTTAATTAAGAAGCTGATTTAATTGATAGCCGTGGGCGTTGTTTTTAATCTTTAATAGTTTCTTTTGAGTTTGATGTCTTCATAATCTTTTTTTTAAAGCGAAGCTTTTCTATAATTAGGGTTGATCCGTCCGTCCGTCCGTCCGTCTGTAACGGATAGCTTTTTTCGTTAATTTAGGCATGTTGTAATTGTCCTATCGATTTCAAACTTTGCATGGTGATTTCTGTAGTAGTTAGGTACAATTTAGAAAGCGTAGCAACTCTATAATCATTACCAGAATGTCCGTACTTCCAATTTAAACATATTGATTATTTTACTTTATTAACAACAAATTTTAATGTGATCTAATTATCCGATTGATCTAATTTTTGGTATACTGATTCCTGGGACAAAAAAGTTCAATATTATAAGCGAAGCAACTCTATAATCAAGTCCTAAAAATATAAGTATTTCCATAAACATTATCCTGTATCAAGCAGTTTTTCAACAAGTTTACTTACAATTTTGCTTCGACTCTTAAACATTTATAATCTGATTATTCAGTTCTGACACTATAAAAGTGTTAATGTCCGTTTGGCCTACCGTTTCAGTGCTTCGCTTTTATCGATGTTGTCATCCTTGTTTAGTAGAGAAGCTACTGTATACTCGAACTTACTTTATCTTTCTGTCCAAGGTGGCTTCACGGCTGGTTTTTTGTGGTGATGTCCGTGACTAAAGAGTATTTATTTTAATCTCAAATTTTAATTCGCTTAATAAAAAAGGTGGGTATTAATGTATGAAATACTATTTTCTAGGCTTGATTGAATTAGACATTAAGTCATAATTTAATTTTGTCTGTCCAGCTGTTAGTTTTTTATTTTCCATCTTTGTTGCCTGTGGATAATTTCATCTTTGTTCGTAATATTTATACTTTTTTTGTTAAATAATGTGTAGGTTGTTATACAGAAATGAAAATCACTCTTTGAAGTATTTTTTCATTGATAGAAACATCTCAAAATATACTGATTCATTAAAAAGATTCCACCTACACCTAATTATTTAATCTGTTATTAATTTGTTTTAAAAGTACAATTTCAACAAAATTGCCAATGGTTATAAAACTTAAGAGGTGCAATTGTAAATCATTTGTCATTTACATTAGAAGTAAAAGACTGAAGAAGGGTGTCAACACTGCCCTTAAAATTGAAATTGGTAGGCTTGCTTACCCCCTTTTTTATCTCTACTAGGTTTACATCTCCAGTGAAAACCCTATTGACACCCTACTGATTAAAAGTAAACAAGCATTCAAGTATATCAACTTTATTAAAAGAGAAACTTTGTTGGCGAGCACAGATTTCCTTTTCCCTTATTTTATGAATGAATTGAAAATGAGGGAGGAGATTATATAGTTTTTTTCTTAAGGCCTAGTCCCTGAATCTCAGGTGGCACAATTAATTTCAAAAAGGTTAAGATCGACCAGGCACTTTGAGGGAATCCGCCATTTTTGGTAATTACACTAAATTGTTCAGGTACGATTGTGGAACCTGGAGTCCGGTGACTGTGTGACAGCCTGCGACCTGGTGCAGTTCCTGCCAGATTCCGGCAAGCAGATGGTGCAAGGATCTCAGCATCATCAGATTTCAATTGTTAAACAACAGGTTAAAAAAATTCTACGTTAGATTAAAAACTTTATCTTTCTGAAAATAATATTCTGTTTCATTATTATTTGGAATAAGCTCTGTCAATTGTTAAAGTTTGTAAAGAGTTTGTGTGTAATATCCTATATTATTTGATAAGTAAATGGACAATAAAATGTACATCCCCAAATACGAAAAACAGAATTACCCCTTCTGTAGATTAAAGTTATTAGAGGAAAAATTTAGGTTCGTCGGTTGCGTTAAATTTTGGTGACTGACACAGACCAGATATCCTTATAAGATCAACTCTTGCCGACTTATAATTACTAAACTTAAAAGGTCATGAAGTCACAACTCTCTATCTTACCTACAAAAAAATAACATCGAAAAAACTAGAGAGGGGGGGGGTCAATTTGACCCCCCCCCCCCCCCCGATCTGTAAGGGTTAACATATATTTCTAATCTACAGAAGGGAAGATTTGTTAATCATTTCATTAATGATGATATAAATCATGTTATTGTCTATTGTTTTACCCTTCAAGATCCCTAAATGCAACTGTTCTCTCAGGATAAAACTGAGAAGACTGTGGTGTGCGCTTACCTGTGTTTCCAGCATCATTCACAATTCCTAACCTTGAGCATCAGCCACAGGGCCGGCCAGCTGGAGGTCAAGCCACAGGATGTCACCTTCTGTCCAGGTTAGATCTTCATACCACATACTTGATGGAGAAGGGGGTATTAAACTGTAAATTACATTTTTCAACCATCAATTTCTAATTACAAATGGGAAAATTTTGTTTAATTTCAGAGGGAATGTTTATCAATCATTTTAACTGTGGGACTAAAAGCAAGAGGTTTAGAATTTGACTGAAAAGCACAGTTTTTGTGAAAAAAAAATATTTTTATACTAGCATGAGTGTCCAAATTTACAAAGTTTGTAAGTTACGCTAATATAATCTTTGTTAAGATTTCGACCTTGTTGGCTACAGTGCAACCAGCCGTGGTATAGCTGCCTGTTGGACCAACAGCGAGGGAGAAACCATTGTCCGCCGCAGCGTCAAGGGAGGCGGCGCAGCCTGGGAGAACGTGTCGCTCATAGACACTGAGCCCAATCTGGAGCTGGTCGAGTCGGCGGATTCTTCGGAGGATGCGGATGCGGACCCACGGGAGATTTATCTGAATGCCCTGTTTGCTCCTGGTGTTTTCAAGGAATAGAATAATTCTAGTTTAGAATATAAAAAAACCTTTATCATAAATGATGGCGTTTCTCCTCAAAGTGCCTTGTTGAGCACCAGACCTCCTCCGTTATTTGTTAAGTAAATAAAATATAAAGGGAAGGTAGTATTTCGTTTGTTTAAAAAATTGAGGGGAGGGGGTGCAGTGTGAGTGTTCGATCGACATTTTGGGGGAAAGCACCAGTTTTTATTCTAAGATTTAAGTTTTTTTTTGAAATTCTAATTTAACACTTATTATTCTGCGTCTACAGGCTGCTACGCTGGCGAAGACCATCGGTATATTCCGTCGTAACCTGGAGAGCGTTGACGAGTTAGTTGGCGGCTGCTCCTCATGGGATCAGCTCAAAACTGAGGTCGTCAGTGCCGTAGAAGCTGAGATCCAGAATAATCTCTCTGATTATGAGGTAGGTCTTGATAGATTTATTATTATCATCGATGGCCAATCAGACATAAAAAACCGTCCAGCTTAAATTATTTTTAAAATCTTGGTTTTTATTTGATCTATCTATCCCCCTATCTATCTATATCCATTCATCTTTCTATCTATCTATCTATCCTAGGTAACAGATGAGGATTATCTAGAAATATCTCGAGCAGCTTGGGCAGGATTTTATTCCTGTGCTACTCAATACAGGCAATTAACATAATAAATAAAATAACATAGAGGTTTAGGTACAATTTTAATTGAATTATTTTTGAAAATAAATATGGTTTTCATTATAGTATCTCAATGCTTTATTGTCATTTTTATTACCATAAAACAATGGTTTCAAAAACGTTGTTCCAGTCGTTTTATGCAGAAATTTGATCGTTATCTGTTCATAGTTGATGTTTACTATGTAATAAGGCATTCTTTAGGGCATTTGACAATTGAAAGAAATTAGATCATTGTATCTATATATTATATTAATTTGTAAAGAGCTGCTGGTCTGCAGCCCATGGGCTTGGTAACTTCACCCGGAGAGAACACCATCCTCATAGTAAGGAAGGACATACTCACATGGTGTCGTCCTGTTGAGGCACTGGAGCAGGTCGTTATTTCTGGCGGGGCCGGTCTGACCGCTCAGGTCTTCTCTGATGTCCCACCGTTGTCAGATGCGCCCGCATTGGCTAATGACGTTCTCAATCTTTTGTTGGCCAGTGGTGAGTTTAAAATTTTCTCAGGAGGACGTCATTATTGTGTCGACCTTGCAATCAAAGTATCCATTATCTAATAATTGCAAATTTTTGTCAATTGTAATCTTTTTAGGCACTCATTTTGTCTTTTGATATTTACGGGCGCTGATTTAATTTATATGTTAAGACTAGGGTTGGCAATCCGGATCCGGAATCCGCCCAATTTTTGGCCAATTTGGGAATCCGGATCCGGAATCCGTTTTTAATAGCGGATTCTGGATTCTTAATTGGTATGCTAAAATTAGCGTCTTGAGTTTTTCTTTCAACTCTCGCTTTTTGAAGGCAAAGATTTTCATCATTATATATAAAATCTGGTTCGATACTCGGAAGTGAATTATAGAGAACACCAAGAACATTAATTTTTAGGACATGATATGTAGCACTTCATTTTTAAATTTTTTTTAAAAGCCTTATAAAATACTGCTGGAATCCGGAATCCGAATCCGGAATCCGCAAGGAATCCGCCACTTTTTTGACGAATTCTTTTAAGAATCCGGAATCCGAATCTGGCCCAAAAATTCGACGGATTGCCATCACTAGAACTTAAGACTTTTAAATTATTTCTAAATCTAATACTTAAGATACTTTAAGGGGGGGGGGGGAAGTTTGTACACTGTACAGTTATAGGAAATGAAATTCAGTATAAAAGTTTGGGAGGGCCGTGTAGGCTTGTTTTTATAGTTATCAACCTAATTCTTTTTGTAGGCTCTCTTATATGACTAGATGTACACATAAAACTTTGAAAATTGAATTTCGGCACTTTCCTTCTTGGGGCTTGTGGAGCACAAAAAAACCCCAAACGCTAAAAATATGAGTTCTGAGCTTATTTTTAAAGATATCAACCTGATTTTTTTTAAATAATAATTTTTTAACATAACTGAATCAACGAACCATTACAGATTTCATTTTGGGACTTTCCTTCTAGGGGCTTGTGGAGCAAAAGACCCCCAAAAACTAAAAATATGCGTTCTGAGCTTATTTTTAAAGATATCAACCTGATTTTTTTAAATAATACTTTTTAACATAACTGAATCAACGAACCATTATAGATTTCATTTTGGGACTTTCCTTCTAGGGGCTTGTGGAGCACAAAAACCCCCAAAAACACTAAAAATATGCGTTCTGAGCTTATTTTTAAAGATACCAACCTGATTTTTTAAAAAATAATACTGTTTTAACATAACTGAATCAATGAACCATTACAGATTTCATTTTGGGACTTTCCTTCTAGGGGCTTGTGGAGCAAAAGAACCCCAAAACACTAAAAATAAGAGTTCTAAGCTTATTTTTAAAGATATCAACCTGATTTTTGTTATTGAAACTTTTTTAACATAGCCGAACTAAGGAACCATTACAGATTTAATTTTAGGACTTTCCTTCTAAGGGCTTGTGAAGCAAAAGACCCCCAAAAACACTAAAAATATGAGTTCTGAGCTTATTTTTAAAGATATCAACCTGATTTTTTTAAGGAAACTTTTTGAACATAACCAAACTAGGAAACCATTACAGATTTCATTTTGGGACTTTCCTTCTAGGGGCTTTTGGAGCAAAAGAACCACAAAACACTAAAAATATTAGTTTTGACCTTATTTTTAAAGATATCAACCTGATTATTTTAAGAACACTTTTTTAACATAACCGAACTTGGTAACTTTTACAGATTTCATTTAGGGACTATCCTTCTAGAAGCTAGTGGGGCAAAAGACCCCCAAAAAGTATTATGTTAAAAAAGTATTATTTTAAAAAAACCAGGTTGATATATTTAAAAATAAGCTCAGAACTCATAATTTTAGTGTTTTGGGGGTCTTTTGCTCCACAAATCACAAGAATGAAAGTCCAAAAATGAAATCTGTAATGGTTCGTTGATTTGGTTATATTAAAAAAGTATTATTTAAAAAAATCAGGTTGATATCTTTAAAAATAAGCTCAGAACTCATATTTTTAGTGTTTTTGGGGGTCTTTTGTTCCACTAGACCCTAAAAGGAAAGTCCAAAATGAAATCTGTAATGGTTCCTTAATTCAGGTATGTTAAGAAAGTTTTCTTTAATAAAAATCAGGTTAAAATCTTTAAAATAAGCTCAGAACTCATATTTTTAGTGGTTTTGGGGTCTTTTGCTCCACAAGCCCCTAGAAGGAAAGTCCCAAAATGAAATCTGTAATGGTTTGTTGATTCGGTTATGTTAAAAAAGTATTATTAAAAAAAATCAGGTTGATATCTTTAAAAATAAGCTTAGAACTCATATTTTTAGTGTTTTGGGGGGATCTTTTGCTCCACAAGCCCCTAGAAGGAAAGTCCCAATATGAAATCTGTAATGGTTCGTTGATTCGGTTATGTTAAAAAAGTATTATTTAAAAAAAATCAGGTTGATATCTTTAAAAATAAGCTCAGAACTCATATTTTTAGTGTTTGGGGGGTTTTTGTGCTCAACAAGCCCCAAGAAGGAAAGTCCCAAAATGAAATCTGTAATAGTTCGTTGATTCAGTTATGTTAAAAAAGTATTATTTAAAAAAATCAGGTTGATATCTTTAAAAATAAGCTCAGAACTCATATTTTTGGTGTTTGGGGGGGTTTTTGTGCTCCACAAGCCACAAGAAGGAAAGTCCCAAAATGAAATCTGTAATGGTTCGTTGATTCAGTTATGTTAAAAGAGTATTATCTTTTAAAAATTAGGTTGATATCTTTAAAAATAAGCTCAGAACTCATATTTTTAGCGTTTGGGGGGTTTTTGTGCTCCACAAGCCCCAAGAAGGAAAGTGCTGAAATTCAATTTTCAAAGTTTTATGTGTACATCCAGTCATATAAGAGAGCCTACAAAAAGAATTAGGTTGATAACTATAAAAACAAGCCCACACGGCCCTCCCAAACTTTTATACTGAATTTCATTTCCTATAACTGTACAAACTCCCCCCCCCCCCCCCTTACGAGCTACATAGATACAATATAATTATTGTTGTTACCCATATTTAATTAAGAAATCATCTTTTATATACAAAAGAACCTTTTGTTAATTTTGCGCACTTTTTATTAAATGTTTGACTCTCTACGTCAGAAATCGTTGCCAATCAGCAAAAAGTTTTTATTACAAAATCGTTTTTAAAACAACAATATTGGTAAATGAATGTATTTAAAAGAATGACTGAATAATCTGATCATTTTTAGTAATGGATATTTTGATCATTCTTTTGTGTTGAATTCTATCTAATCTTAGTGATTTAATTTTGGACATTATACATTTTTGATATTTATAAAAGTTTTGTGATTATGTTTCTTTTATATTTAAATGAAAAGAATTTTTAATTAACACTTCTCAAGAATATGGATTCAATTAACGTCTTACTTCACAGTATGATTAAATTAAAGAGTTTAAAATAAATAAAGATGATTAGTGTACATTTTAAAGGGGTAGTTGCACGAAATGCATTTGAACGTATTTAGTGAACCGCATATGTTTTCTTTGTCAATAGTTTAAACTACATCTAAATGACATATATATGAAAGAATTTCAATTTTCTACCAAGTAGTTTTAAAAATATTAAGACTTAAAAATTGTATTTTTGTTATATATCTTTATATCCTAACTAGCTTATTTTCACAAAAACAGCATGACGACTAATTTAGTGATGTCTAATTGCTTGTTATTTATTGTAATACAAAATTTAAAATGTTTTATGGTATATTTGTAACTTTTGCTTGATAAATTTTTTTCTGAAATGCACTTCATGCAACTATCACTTTCACGTGCAATATTCACTATTCAGGTATGGTTGGTAAGCTATTAAGCGGCAGCACCAGAAAAAGTTTTCGGGAGGATGTGTTCCAACAACAAGCACCAGGAACGTACTTCAATATTATTTACATATTCAAGTTCATTTGTAACTATTGTACAAATGTGATACCTTTACTCTGCCAACCTGTCTTAATACTAAACTTCTTTAAGATTGCACTGGACTTCCAGAAAGACATGTATTCTGTTATTTTAAGACAGGACTAGCGGCTACGCCTCTAGAGGCATTTGAAGGAAAAACCAGGGTTGGCATAAAAAAATCCAAAAAACCCGGGTTTTTTAAAATGTACCTTTTGTCGATAATGTTAACTCTATTTTGACTCATAAGGAGTACTATTTTCAAACAAGTAATAAAAATTATAAAATCATTTTATTTTAACTAATGTATAACTGCGTTTTAACTGCTTATTTTTATACATAAGTAATGGAATGTCTGTCTATACTCTATATGTACCAAAACAACTCCCTAACCACTGAACCGATATGGTTCTCAATTACAATGAATTAGCTTCTCACGGGTCCGTTGAAGATTTTTAACTACTTTGGGGGGAGGGGTAGATTTCTCTTAGGAGATTTGTGGTGCCCTACCCTAAAATTGGAATAAACCTTCCCTGGACCTATGAAAAGCTACCCTGTACAGGAGAACCATAACGATTCAGCGGTTAGCGAGATCCTATGGTACAGACAAACATCCTGTTACTTTTTAAAAATGATTTAACCTTATATCTTAAAATTCCTAGGTAATAATCTTTAGAAAACAATAAAACTCAAAAAAAAAACCGGATTTTATTAATAAAACCCGGGTTTTATTAATAAAACCCAATGGGTTGGGTTATTTAAAAAAAAACCGGGTTTTTACCAACCCTGTGAAAAACTGAAAAATAATTTTTAGCAGAGTCTTTTTTTTTTGAAGAAGCTTCACTGGTAGGAATAAATAAATCAGTTCAGATTCTTTGCTAAAAACAAAGACACATAGACAGACATACATCCTGTTACTTTATGACATAGGAAGATATTGAAATATTTTACTAGACCTGGTAAGCCGTAAGTTAGCCTCCAAGATCCTGGCAGACCAGCAGCAGCCTGGCATTATTGATCAGATCCTCTGCAGGATTCAACAAGTTCATGATCTTCCAAAGTAAGTAATATTAGCATAGAATTAGTTGACACTGGTCTACAAATATATTTTTTTTGCCTTTGCTTGAATATTAATTATCCCTTACTGTACATGTAAAAATAGACAATCCTTATGTTTAAGTAAAAGGATGTCTGTCTGTAGCTTAAAATATCGCTAACCCCTGGACTGATACGGTTGTCATTCGCTGTGAATTTTCTATTATGACCTTTATTTGTTGGGGATGTTACCCCCCCCCCCCTCTCCGCTATTCGCAAAGAAATCGTTCATTTCCATTATATTTTTAATTCATAAAGAAAATCTTAACTTATTTTGAAGGAAATCCAATATTTATGACAGTAAAGTACTAAAATAAACCCAAAATACTTTCTCATGCAAGCAACTAGTATTTCTGACCTGTGGAAAACTGAAATAGCTTATTTTAAAGGCTATTTTTTTAAATCATGCGGCTCCAACAACACTGCTTAATTGAAAGTTTAATTTGATTAATTTCTATCCAGGTCCATGGAAGTTGTGTTGTACTGCCTGGAACTTGACAAAGGAAGCATTAGCAAAGGAGAACTGGATTTGGAGAAGTTATATACCACAGATCAACCTATGCCAAGGGTAAATATATAGCAATTGTTTTCCCCAATGCTATAATTATATAACAGCTAAATTATTGTGTTTTGTATATATTTGTTTGATAGTAAAGTGTCCTTATTCCTTTATCGTCCAGTCTTTTTTAGATAGATTTATACGTACTTTTCGTTCCGACTTGTAAATAATGTTTGATATTAAATGAATTGTTAATTTTCATTTTCGACGTCAGATTTGTACAGCTTCGATTTTATGGATGTTGTCATCCTTGTTCAAATAGAAGTAGACTATGACATCTAAACATTTTAAACTCAACAAATTTTTAGGTGTTTGCAAGTGAACTTGGAATTTCTTTGGTGGCAGAATCCTTGAGACAACAAGTTGAGTCTAGGTTACATCTTGCTCAACAGCTGCTTATCATGCAGTACATTCTTAGAGGTATCAATAGTTTTAAATATTATTTTAAGACCCATTGTACCATATTTTGAATTCAGCACGATAATTGGATGTAGAATAAACGATTATGACTGGGGAAAAATTGTCGTCGTTCAGTTGCTAACATGGACATCATTTATTGGCCAGTTCGTTCATCCAGTAGGAGGGGGATGGTATGGAGTAAAGGGTGTAGATGGGAGGATCGTTATTTTAGCCATCTACAAGTTTCTTTTTATTAGAGTACATGATAATCTGTGTAAGATCCAAGTTATAATAAATCCATTAGATGATATATGGCTTTTCTTCAGAGCTATGTTTTACATGTTGCATTAAAAAGTAAAAAAACTTCTTAATTTGATCATTCTAATAAAAATATTTTTTTTTTAGATTGTGGGGCTAAAGCACGTCTGTCTCCTTCTGTATTGGACGCTGTGTTATCCACCTTCCTTCCCAGGACTACGGTTATGGTTCATTGTTACAGTATTCTCTCCTGGCTAACCCAGGTATCATTTTAATTCTAATATTCGTGGAAAATTGTCTCGTAATACTTAATACAATGCTATATATGCTTTTTCAGTATGGCTAAGAACCGGTTATAATTCAGTGGATAATAATTCGTTTAGAAGCAATATTGGAAACTATTTTGAATATTATTATAAACTTGCCACAAATGTCGTCCCCTTTATAAAGACATAAATTTTTTTTTGGATTTAAACATTAACATATTAATTTCTTGTTCAGGTGGCTGTAAGTAGGCCTGCTAGTTGTCTGGAGGACATGAATGTCAGGCAGATGGCCGCTCTGAGAGTTCAGGATAAACTAGGAGCTGTACTGTATTCAAATAATGTAAGTAAATTAGTTACGGCCTGAATAGAAACTGAATATTTGACTGTAAATTGGTACCAAAAGTTTTATTGCCACTGTAACTTATTCGTTGGCTTAAAACCTTTGGATACTATAATTGAAAATTGATAGTTTAGTTTAAAACTACCAAAGCTTTAATTCTACAGAAGTAGTAATTTTGTCAATCATCATAGGGAATTTATACTAAGGGAGAGGTGCGCTGCCCCAGTCTGATGGCGGTTATACTGGGATTCTTTACAGGTCAGCGTACCTGGGGAGCCTCATATGATGACTTGAAGAACTTAATTCTTATGGACATTTTTCATTCTTCTGAAGTATTAATTATCCATTAGCAGTTAATTTCCTGAATAAAATATCTAATTAACTATGGAAAGATAAAATCTTGCAAATAAATATTTTATAGGTACTCATTGCTTAGTTATAATATTTCAGAGTTTATAGTTTAACAAACGACATATATACAAGGAATAACTTTGCCCATACTACAGATTTCATAATTAAATAACATAAAAACTTACTAAAGAGTGGCTATATGAGGCTTTTTGATGCTATTTGCTTTGATCGTTGCTGTTGAATGTGCTGAAACAAATAAAATTTCATTACATGTTGCTAATTGAAATTCTCAATTTAAAAGAAAATATTTCAAATAAATTTGTGTACCTCGTTGGATTTTGATTACAGTTACAATTGGCGATGGATTGAACAGTAAGATACAATCTACAAATAATTCATTATTATATACAATATACAGGGTGCGGCACATAAATCCGGACTTTTTCTAATTTGTAAATAAATTAACATAAAATCGTCAATTTTAAAGATTTTATCGAATTTTAAAAACTGAGAGGCAAAATAGGTATATGACTATTAGATTATTCAATAAAACCGCCGCTAGCCTCAATTACCGCCCCTACCCGCCCCCTGAACCGCCTGCAGGCCCTGGTCACCATGACCCTGTACAAGCTGGCGAAGTTCTCCTTGATAGTGGCAATGGGGGAGGTCTTTGTGGTATAGGCACGTCTATTAGTGCATGCTTCAAAGTAGCTGTGGGTCAAATAGTCTAATGGATTAAGATCTGGGCTGCTAGGAGGCAACATTTCCCTAGGGACGTGAGTAACCGCAGGATCCAAATTCCCATCTTTCAAGCTACCCTTCGACACGGCGGCTCTTATCTGGGCCACAGTTGAGCTAGAACAACGTTTTATATCTTTTTGGAAATGGCATGAATATTTAGCTAGGGTTGTCAGCGCAACCCATAGTCTAAAATGAGATTCAAGGTTCCATATGGGCCCCTGTAGACGAGAATCGTGAAATTTTCAAGATTTTTGGCGTTTTTAACATCTCACAATCTGCCACGTGTCAATTTGCCGGAGTACTACGGCCAAGCCAACTTGAAAAAAGAACTCTAGTAATTTCTAGTACCTAACTTATGTATCTAACAGTACCTTCAGCAAGTTTCATGAGCAACCTGCGCACTTCGAATTTGCCTAGTTGAACATATGTGCTGCCAGCTCGTAGCACACGTCCTACATCGTTTAAAGATTTTTATGGGTAAAAAGGTCATTACCTAAGCTTTTCATAGTGGGGTCAAACGTCCTGATCGGTCAAGTAGTCTTGGCGCTATGGCCGTTTAAAAAAAGTCCGGATTTATGTGCCGCACCCTGTAATTATCCTTTAAGTGATAAAATTGAATTTGAAATGAAATTTGTCTGATCAGGACTTTTAACTTTTCAATTTTTTTATTTATTTATTTATTTATTTTTTTTTTTAAATACTTGATTGCTATGGTATTTCTGGAATAGTTGATCTTTTTATTTGCTAAATAACAATTTACCTTAGTTTATTTTTGGATGCAAACTTAGTAGGTGCTCAATCGGCAGTTTACATTCTAAACAACAACAAACTATATATATTATACTATCATGGATTTTTATTTTTATCAAAATTTTGAAACTGCATGGATTTATCGTTAACAAATATTTCGACACTAGTAATCTCAGATAGTTAGGTTTTTTGTTTCTTTTGGCAATTTTTGATACAACAAATGATGAATAACAAAATAAGGGTTTACCTAGAGTTTACTTCCAAAAAGCCTTCTCCTTGATTTGGCGGTCGCCTCGGAGTAGGTGGTTTTAACTCTTTTATTGGTTTTATTCTGCAAGAAGGTATAATTTTTGAGTATTTGATTTGATTATGTTTGAATTTGGCAAAAATGAAATAAATTAAAGAAAAGTAAATAAACTATTGCATCACATTGAGTTAATAAAAAGGGCGAGGTAGATGGGCATGGTTGTCCACTTGGCTGCTGTGTCTCAGGTTTGCCCCTAAATTAAACAGGTTTAACAAGAGGTAGGTTTCGGGTAAAATCCGTAAAGGTGTGTGTTTTAAGGCTTCAAAATAGTAGTAGAACTATAATATTCACTAAATATGTGTATTTCTTATTGAAAAGAACTATAGACAATTTTTTTTAAGTTACCATAAATTTTTATCGTTCTACTACTGTTTTTAACTTATAGCACATAACCTTTACGGATTTTACCCGAAACCTACCTCTCCCTTTATCGTCCATTGTCTTATCCTTATGACCCCTGAACATACGCTTAATTGTAGAATATGAATATTACAAAGTAATTGCTCTAAAAATGTGCATATTATTAATTGCTCCTGAGAAATTCAAGTTCCGACTAACTTTTTAAATTAATAACCAAATTAAATATCTAAATGATTTTTAATATTTTCAGGAAAGAAACACAAGCTTGCTGGAACTATTCCTAAAAGGTCCTGGTCGTGTTGTCCGTCTTGCTGTTGGTGAGGCAATTGGCGATGACTGTTGGACTAGGTCTCTGCCTCCCTTGATTAATATGACCGCCCAGCTGTTGTGGCCTCGCTGTGCCTCCCCCACCTTCCTTAAGGGACAATTTGATGATCAATTTTTAGTGTCTTTAACGTCCCTCAGTAGCGCAACAATAACAAGTGGGAAAACAAAATTTTCATGCTGAATTATGAAAATCGGCCAATTAAAAAAAAATCCAATGTACATACTTGGACTTACCTACTTAACCTTTATAGTAGCTGCGGTACATGAATAGAAATATTATTTCGTAACAGTTGAAATCAAATTGTTATATTTAAAGTTCTTGCTGCGCAGTTGCCAACACTTGGTTGTACAGAACTATTGTCGTCTTTTGTCCACGTGGTGTGAGTGGCATCCGTACGTGCGACAATTCTTGTTGGGCACAGCGCTTCTCAACATGGGAGAGGAAGAAAAGGCACTGGATTTGTTTATTTCTGCGGCTGCTGGCGTGCCACAGGTATTATTTTTGTTATGACTTTCATTTATTACCGCGGTTAGATGTATCTGGGTGTACTAACTTAAAGAATGGGGGGGGGGGGGTGGAAATTATAAATTTTAGTTTTATAGAAATAAATTGGAGGGAGGATTTTTTCTATAAGCAATTTTCTGTGGAGGACAGAGGTATTCTCTCCCAAAAAGTTATAAACCCTTACCACCTATACAATCTTCACTAAGAAAGAACCATACCTAACGGTTCAGCAGTTAGCGAGATCCTTCATTACACGCACACATAGAAAACACAACAAATTCAAAGATTTTATTCAACTTTAATGTTATTTTATTCAGGATGGTTTCCTTGCTGAAGATATCCTCGACCTCCACGGCACAGACCCCGATGATTTGATTGTCCAATACTTCCTGAAAGTGATCATCCTGCTGGAACAGTTCCCCTGTCCAGATCTGGTCATCAGCCTGGCAGAAACGGCCATTGCCAAGTGTCCTGAAGACCACAAGGTACCATACTCCTTCACATCCTTTTTTCATATACTTCTATCAAGGAGGGATAGGACAATAACGTTTATATTTATCAGCATATTCTCTTTCATGCTCCAAAAATAATTCAAATAATACATTTTGTCACAAATGGAAAGTTGGAGACCAAAATTTGTTTTTTTTAAATAAATAGAAAACTAGTTTGAAACTTGATAGGTTATTTCAAACTAGCCGTGTCGGAACTATTTAAGCAATCATTTGAATGTACAGAAGAGAAAACATGTTTTTCTCGTAATTTGGAATGTTTTTTACATCAGTATATCGCCCATTATCTAATCAATTAAGGTTATAAAATTACAACTATGTTCGTAAATTGTGCATGTCTGACAGACCAACAACTCAACCACTTTAATCCATCAATTTCTTTATCTATCTATCTATCTTTATATTTAGGATCGAGCAACTTTGTCCTACATCCTGTTTTCTTATCACCTGAAACTTGCCCATAATGAGGATGCCTATGTTGCCATGATGTCCAATCCAGACCAAAGCAGGCAAAACAGATAACCTTATATATCATTAATTTGTGACATACAAATAAAACCCTATTATAGAGATGGCTACGCTTACCATGAGTTTTGATGACAAAAATAGTATTTTTAATTATAAGGACCTAGGTGATGTTAAGCTTTTCATTTATTGATATTTTACAACTTGTTAGGTAGGAGCGCAGCATTTATATGCCTAGGGTATATCCATATGTCTAAAATAATAAATTGCTATTGTTAAAAGTTTCTGAGTGATTGGTAGCTTTCAAATGCATTAAACTTAGTTTTAGGTTGCATAGTTTAGGATTTAGTAAAATTCTAAGGGCTTTAAAATTCCTCAAAGTTGATACAGGAATCAAAATAACGTTAGGTATTGATAATTCAAGGAACACATTTTAGAATAAATTTTATCGCTGCATTTTTTATGTACCCTTTTCACTTAACAAAGCTTTTATTAATATCTGTTATGTATACCAGGCGCAAAGATTCTCTACGACAGTTCCTTGTCACCTTATTCGACAGAGGAGAGCTTTCAGAGCTAGCTGGTTATCCATACACTGACATGATAGGCACATCATTGTTATTGTTTTTAATTAAAATTAAAGAGATTTATATTTTCTAATTTAGTTGAATTTTTTTCCTTCTTTATTAAAAGTTAAAAAAGTTTTAAAGAAACAAACACCAAATGTTTCCTATTGATAATGTAAGGTCATTTCATAAATTTCAATAATTGCGGTAAAACTTAATTCATAAGGTGGGCTAAAATCCAGGGAGTAAGGGAGGGGACAATGGGCAATTAATTCAATATAAGAGTTATCAAAGAAAGGGCATGAAATCCAGTTTAATCCAATAAATTTGTAGGAAATTATAAAGGGATTGTTAACTGAATAATAGATTTCCATAGCGTCATGTAAAGTGAAATCGCAACTTGTTTTTGATGAAATATATTGAGGTTTTTTGGTGTGATTTTTATATTATAAGATTATTGGACCCGGCCAGCTGCTAGCAAGAATATGACTGCCCCTTTTTATTGTGTTTATTTCCCTTGCCCCCACCTCCTTTCTCCCTTCTCCCCGTCTGCTACATTCCAAACTAACACAACGAGTGTTTATTTCCATTGCCCCCACTTCCCTTATCCCTTCTCCCCGTCTGCAATATTCAAAACATACATAACGAGTAGCGGCATTTCATGCGCAAGTACCCAAACTCAGTCAGAAACTGCTAAATTCTTGCACATTCCCTTTAAGACAGTATCCAAAGTCTGAGACTCCTAAAAATTGAATATTCGATCCATTGTCCCCTCCCTTACTCCCTGGCTAAAATCAATAGTTTATAATATACAGGTCCAGGATTAAGTTTTTTGTTGTTTTTTCGTTAACATCTTGCTAACCATTGATTTTTCCATTTAGGGAAGCTAGAGGCGCAGCCGCTTGCACATAAATATCCCTTATAAAAAAATAAGAAGGGAGACATGCTTAATAATGGTATTTTAATCATTTTAACTAATTGTGACAAAATTAAAATTACAATAAAACAAGAACAAAATGTGTCCAGATGAGGTGGAGAATATTATTGAGAGCAGAGCTAGGTCTGCTGATCTGTCCGTCAATAACTATTATGATTTCCTCTACAGTTTCCATGTCACAAGACAGAATTTCAGGTTAGTTTTGATTGATCAAATAATTTTTAGTCCTTCTGTCAATCCGTAATGCTATGGATGAAATGGGATCTATTTGGATTACATTATAACAATTTAAGAATTTTTGTGAGAAGATTCTCCCTTAACCATGTACATCAAGTATAACACTCACTTGGTCTGTTGGTCTGCCTGGTACTCTCCAAAAGAACATGGACATAGGCTGAGAACCAAACTATATAACCTTGACAATACTTTGATTTTATATTTATAAAAGCGTCTCAAGTGATGTTTGAGCGTGTACATTGGCTGGGTACCAAACTTTGTAACCTTGACAATACTATGACATAGGCTGGGTACCGAACTAAATAACCTTGACAATACTATGATTTTATATTTAGAAAAGCAGCCCAAGTGATGTTTGAGCGTGGACATAGGCTAGGTACTGAACTATGTAACCTTGATAATACTATGATTTTATATTTAGAAAAGCAGCTCAAGTGATGTTTGAGCGTGGACATAGGCTGGGTACAGAACTATGTAACCTTGATAATACTATGATTTTATATTTAGAAAAGCAGCCCAAGTGATGTTTGAGCGTGGACATAGGCTAGGTACTGAACTATGTAACCTTGATAATACTATGATTTTATATTTAGAAAAGCAGCTCAAGTGATGTTTGAGCGTGGACATAGGCTGGGTACAGAACTATGTAACCTTGACGGTCTAAAGAAACAGGAATTTATACTTTAAATTCTTTTTCATGTTAAGAATTCCTTTTTACTATTTAGCTGCTTATAAATAAGGTATATCTTTTGGCATTTACTTCAATCATTTTATTGACTAAATATTATAAAAAGATAGAAAAATAATTTTAAGAGTCGATTTCTCCTAGGAGGGTGGGGTATAAGAGGATACCCTCCCCAAAAATAGTTATAAACCTTCCCAGGGTCTATGTGAAGCTAAACTGTTATCGATGAACCATAAAAGTGAAGGAATAGCGAGATCATTCGGTACACTTACACAGACACACATAGATCATATTACTTTTATATATGGATTTTTTGATATTAAGAAATAGAATCTAAGTATTAATATCTTAAAGGTTCAATCTTACCTCTCCTGTATAAATTGCCTACATTTAGTGAACAAAAAATACCAGTGGCTTATCAAGAAGCTACCCACAATATCTGAAAGTCCAAAACGTTATCACGACGGTGAAGAGAAAGAACAGCTGAAAAGCCTGGGCTTTGAAGTTGTTGAACTTGAACAGATTAGAAAAGAATTGGTTCTCAGTCAATCGCGGTTAAAACTAACTGTAACCGCCAATTCTACTAGTGGCGGAATGGCGGTATCGCCAGGTTTAACACCCGCCGAAACTGTCGGTTTTCTCACAACCGCCAACCTGTACCTTTTGGCCGTTCAGATATGCCAAGAATTTAACCTACCGATTGTCGGCGTGGCCGAGGCGTTGACCACAAAAGCTGTCCGGTTGTCGACGGCCAAAGCGCAGGATAAATCGGCGGCCTGGCAATGGTTGGCGGAAAACCGGCCGGGCGGCGTTGATGGACAGAGTGAGTGTGCGGTTACGGCCACATGGAACCTGGTTAAACATATTGTTCAGGGATGTTCGTTAGTTCGTTATTTTAAGAAGCATTGTTAATGGGTTTTTTTCTATACGTTACGTAGTTACAATCTTCAGGGCTATAAGAGCAGTACATGCCATTTTTTAGGAATTGAGATTACCTATTAAACTTACCAATGTCATGGTTCAATTACGTGGCATTTGTATGTATAAGGGGTTTTTATTAAGGCTTAAATATACGGTGACAAGTTTACAAAAATTGGAGTTAAAGAAGTAAGAGTTTCTATCATATACCTAGAAGAAAAAAAAAATTTATTGTTAGCTATTATAATTTTATTTTATAAAATTCTGCTTTGGTCTAATTTAAAATTGCATTTGGGAAAATGAAAAAAAACGAACTTGAAATGTAGACAAATGAGAAGCCACGAGAAACAGTGTTGCATAGAGTGGTGACCACCCGTCTGTTCAGTCTAGGGGTTGACCTACCCCCGTGGCTGGTGGCCGGTTATAAGAAGAGGGATGCTGCAGAGCTTATTCGTCTTTTCCATGCACAGGTATTTATAATTTCCTAGGACACAGGGAAACATCAATAACAGATATATCCTGTGCATGCACTCAAATATTTTTTATGTCAAAAGTCAATCTTAAAGAACGAAAAATTAAGGATATTGATATTTCATTCAGAGGGATATAGCACTTAAAGGTAAACCGTTTGCTTCTAAAATTTCGAAGAGCCTGACTGAAATTTTATCAAATATTGAAGAAAAAAAGGAAGAACTAGTGCATCAATTATTTTTTTCTTGAATATAATGTTATTGTTGAACGGTCAGACATTAACCTTTTTTTTTATTTTAGGGTAAGCTGGAAGCAGCTTCAGATCTGGCAATTGAATACCTGGAGGCTGTTATGGGCAAAGGCAAGATTATAGTTTAGATTATTTGATAAATGCATGATTGTTTATGATTAGCGTTTTTTATTTAGTCAAGGTAATTCCTATATTTCATAGTCATTGTCACTTTATACTAATACAGCCATACAAATGATACTTATTTCTTCATGTTAAAGTTAAATTGTTTGTTCACCGAATCACCATAAGGAAACGATGGAAAAATAATAAAACAATTTTGCAACAGTTGCATTTACAACCATAGACGTCCAAGAGTGGGGGTGTCTATCTACCCTCCTCAAAGTTTTAAACTTTCATTTTAACCCCCGAAAATTTTCAAAAATATACTAGATTACCCTCACTCAAACCCTGGAAACCCATGATTTTAGCCCCCAAATTTTAAAGCTTGGACGTCCCTGTTTACAGCAAAAGTATGATGAAAAATTTCTAGGTGGAGAATACTTTGGTCTGGAGACAAGTTTAATGTCGAACAAGAGGCCTGCCTGGGTACCTTGGACAGTCCTGGACAGGTTGTTCCTGGAGCTTACAGAAAATGTAGCCACTCCCGCCTTCTCAAATGCTTTGAAAAGGTAATTTTTACTTATCCTTATTTATGACACACTTTTTGGTAAAGAGACATAAATATATATACCTTCTGGTCCTTAAATAGTGGTACTAAAAAAAATCTTTTTAGGTTTGTCACACTTTCTGGAACTTAAAGTTATTTAAAAGAAAATAATAGAATATTAATCCCAGTTTGGCTCTGAATTTAAGTCATCTCCGTTGGATTAGAACCAGTTTTTATACATACTATAAAATCATATATCATATAGTAATGAACTAAACTAACCTGACCTGACCAACAAACGGACAACTAAACCTCCCTTTCATTTTTGAATTAGTATAGAGTAGCTTTGCTTGTTTAGTAACTGATAGTCTTTGTATATTAGGTTGGAATCTACCGTTGAAAAGTACCTGACTACCGTTGAACGAGTTTCAAGAGATATGCTGGCCAATAGAGCATAGATGGATAGATAGTGTAAAGAATGGTTCTTCGAGCTTTGGACTTAACAGTGTTACTTATTGTTAGGTCCGGGCTGTAATTTTATAGGTGTATGAATCAAATTAAATAGAAATTAAGCAATTTCCCAACAATTTTATTACTGTCATCATTGGCCTGGCTTGTAAGATTATGGTAGAGGATGTATCGGCTGATGGAATGGTGTGTAACTAAAATTTGGTAGTGGGAATGATTTTCCCCTCTTTCTTTAGCTTTCCAACCTTATTTTAATACTTTATTATAACCATAAAACCATTGTGATCAATTTATTTAAACTCATATAAAATATGTAAAATGAAAAAAGTTATAAAAAAAATCTGGTGAATAAAAAAAAACAGATATTGCTCTGCAAGCATTTTTAAAACTCGTTATCAAATGTTGTTAGAATCACTTAAATTGAAATGGACCACTTTTACCCCCCTTTCTCTTACACAACTTTTGAGAGCTCTAGACCTGTGGGGTACCAGCTTTCCTAGGCTTGTTTAGCCTATCTCTTTATGAAGAATCAAATGTGCATCATTTTTTTAAATTAAAACAACAAAAATATATATTGAGGGGGGGGGGGGGGTATTATTGGTTCATAATCAATTTAAGGGATTTCCCAAATATTCTTTCTACTAAAAGAGAAACCATTTTTAAATTATTGGGTGTACATTCACTTTCGCAAATTTATAAGAATCTGAATATGATATTATTACAACAGCACAAACTGCCAGTTCCCCATTGCTAAACCAACTTTTTGTAACACCTTTGTAATGTGTCTTTTTTGCTTTTAGGATGCAGATGTAATAATATGCGAAAGTAATTGCACACCCTCTGAATATTATTGATCTAGTTTTTAATTTTGATGTTTTCAGAAGGAATGAAAATTTAAGAAATTTAAAAGAAATTTTAGAAGTTACTGTTTTACTGATATGGGAGACAAACGCAAGGCTAATGAGGTAGATATACACTATATGTACATTCATGGGCGGGCGGTTAACCGCGGATAATGAAAAAGATAGGATTGATTCTTATTTGGTCCCAACGAGCAAAAGCCTTACAAACAAAATATTACTAAACCTATCATTTTATTTACATTTTCCAGCTCAATTTATTTTAAGAAGATAAAACATTTTCTCGCATTCATTCGAATTCGGTGGATGGGAACCGGTTCTTATCCATACGAAGAAACTATGTCTAGCATCGTATTATATCCAGCTTTCTACGAATATAAAAATATACAATCATAAGATTAAAACCAGTTTTTTAGCCAGTGCCTTCGTTACCACGGGGCTAAAAAAAACTGGTTTTAATCTTATAATTGTACATTCTATATCCGCGGAAAGCTGTTTATAATACGATGCGAGAAATAACAACTATTTGACATGCACTTTTAAAATTGATGAAAAATACCAAGCAGGGGGGATGCGGGATGTAAAGATAAAATCTACTAAAAACTTTTGAGCGTAATATCCCAAATAAATCATTTTCGGCGTACTCAAATTTCAATGCTAACTTATATTTACTAAACTCTTCACAAACTTTGTAACTTTTGGATCATTTTTTTGTTAATTGCACTACATGAAACTATTCCTCTAGGAAGGTGATCAAGGCCCAGCAAAGAAAGTGATAGAAGTGCCGGTCCCAAAGAGAAAGTTATCACAGAAGCACACAGAGAAACGATTGATTGTCATTCTAGAGGGCGCCCATCTGGAAACTTGCAAGGTACTGTTATAGCAAACGATTAAAGTAGTAGAATAATAGAAATATAAGAATAGAAGCATATTCTGAACTCTTTTTTCGTCAAATCTAAGAAGGAACATTTATAGCAGACAAAATTATTGTTTACTTTCGACTCAAGATGATGTGGATTCTTAAAAAATGATAGACTCGCTACTCGATAGTGAGGCAAAATTATTTTTGTGGAAGATCATCCAAAAGCACATTAAAAATCTACAAAAATTAAACAAAATGATTTGTTAATAACCCTTTTAAGATTTTATTTAATTTTTGTAAATTTTTTATTCGATTTTGGAGGATTTTTCTCAAAAATAATTTTGCCTCACCAGCGAGTAGCCAGCCTAACTTTTTTTAAGAATCCACCTCTGTTTGAAGCTTTTAAATTAAAGACGAAATTTTTGGGCAATTAATTCTGATTCCGCAAAGCTTTCTACTAAAAAAATATACTGTTTACAGCTGACTTTTATTTATGTATGAAATGAAAAAAACGTGCGTTCGTAACAAATTAAATGTGTACACAATTTCAACCAATTCTCCTATTGGCTCAATAAAACATTACCTCTCTTTCTTAATACCTTTATTAGTAGAATGTATGCGTGTCCTTGTAATTGAAAAAAAATTTGGTACTTCCGAATTTTTCTGCCGATTTTTAGTTTTTGGAGCATGGAAAGAAAACGAATTAGCGGGTTTCGTCGTATTTTCACAGTAACTTTTCTCCTATTTCTAGCCCCTGCGGGGAGCTCTAACCCTGCCGGGCAATCCTTAATATTATATATACCTAATCTAAAATAGCCTATCAAAAGCTACTGTGAAAATACGACGAAACTCGCTACTTCGTTTTCTTTCCATGATCAAGTTTTTGTTTAAAGTATGATAAATCAATTTTCAGATGTTCAATGTGTGTACACGAAAGGACATGATCTTTGGACATATGATATGCATGGAAACTCTCTTTTATTGTTATTTTGAGCTTTGCTCCTTACTTACGGATGTTATCGTTATTGTTTTATTTCCAAAATGCATGAGTTGAAGAAAACTAATCTTATTTAGGCTATTGACCAAATCTTTCGGATCCTTCGTTTTGTGTTTACTTGCTTTGTTACTTATGGACTTGGTCATCCTTGTTTCATTTTTAAAAAGCATGAGTTTTAATAAAAACTTATTTTTTAATGACCACACAACTTACTTTGTACGTTAGTCAATTAAATTCAAGATGTTTTTGTGCTTCGCCACTTATGAATTCTGCCATCCTTGTTTAAAAAAAATAAAGTTGGCATAAGTTTTTATAAAAACTAATTTTGTTTAGACCGGCAGAGATTATTCCCTGTTGAATATAGACGACCACAAGAGCCTGTTGACCAAATCTGGCCGTGATTTCTCAACAGCCAGGCCTGATATCACTCACCAGTGTCTGTTGATGCTATTTGATAGCCCTCTGAACAGGTTAGTAAGACAAGACTTACCAACACACGTTATGAAAACTACATGGTTGAAATATTAGCATTGTGCTGGTGGTTCTCCTTTAAAAAAAAAGGGTGATGGTGAATGGCTTTTTGGGGGTTTGTGTTTATATGGACGATAAGTAAATGTATATCCCCAATAATGATATACAAAAATATCGTTTCTGTGTTTTAAATTGTTGGTTCAAAAGTTTGGACACTAAAGGCAACAAGATAACGTGATTAATAAAACTTTTAATACCAGTGTAATATCCAATCCAATTTCTCCACCCCTCCCTCTCTCTTGAAAAATTCACATTTCTCGTATATATCGAAGGAAGGATAACGGACGGAATTATTAAGTAGTTTTGCTACAAAATAGATATGCTATTTATATATGCTTTAATGTATAATTTTAGAGCTGGTTTATTGCAAGTGTTCATCCATACTGCACAGAACGTTCTTATTGAGTTGAATCCCGCCACTAGGATACCAAGAACATTCAAGCGGTTTGCAGGTAATTATACAGTAGTGCCGCAACTATTAATATATTTTACATTAAGTAGTAAGGATTTTTTGTTTGTCCGTATAGATTTCGCTAACTACTAAATTGATTGATTTAACCATTTTAGAACATCTTTTTTTTGTCACAGGTTATTTATGGATTATTTTATTTTTCAAATAAAATATTGAGATGGTTTTAATTTATTTGCTGCCCCATTTCATATTTTTACTTTGTATCTAGGTGCTAGGGGTAAAACCTTTATGTTTGTATTTGAAACTCTTTAATTAAGGGGGGCAGCGGTTCTGACACTTTTGCATAAATAGTGATTATAGGCTTTGTCTTTGGAGTGAGAGGATAGATTATTTTATAAAAAAAAGTTTCCTTTTGGGATGTCGTTTTCCTATTTTAAATAAATTTGGATTTGGCCTCCATGTTCAGGTGCTGCAGGCCTTCAGGTAGTCTCTGGACAGTAAAAGATAAAAAAATTTTTTTGAAGAGTTTAACTTATAAAACAAAATAGGTATGCATCTTTTATCTTCAAATATGTAAATAACATTCAAAAGATGCATATTTTGTTTTATAACCTGACTTCTAACTCTTCAAAAAAAAAAAATTTTTTTTTTCATTTTTACCTGTCCAGAGACAACCTGGAGGACTGCTGCACCTGAACCTGGAGGCTTAATCCAATTTTTTTTTAAATAGGAAAACTACATCCCAAAAGGAAACTTTTTTTGTAAAATAATCTATCCTCTCACTCCAAAGACAAAGCCTATAATCACTGTTTACGCAAAAGTGTCAGAACCGCTGCCCCCCTTGTTGATATTTTATGTGATTATTTTGTTACTAGCGAATACGCCCCAAGAGGTCTCTAGGGGTACTTGAGATTATGGGAGGTTAATTTGACCCCCAATTTTTGGAGGGAGTTGGGGGAGTAGTGGTTGATTCCCCAAAATAACAACCTTTTCAGAACCTATGAGAAGCTACACTGTAAAGGAGAACCGTATTGGTTCAGCGGTTAACGAGATCATTCGGTATAGACAGCCACGGATCTTGTTACTTTTATATAATGTTTTGATTTTCTTTAGGTTTGATGGTACAACTTCTACACAAGTATTCCATAACAGCCGCGGGTTCATCAGTCAGATTATTAAAAGTTATCAAGAATCCAGTCAGTGACCATCTTCCTGTAGGTAATAACATTATAATCTCGTCTATTTGCTTTTTATCGTAGATTTATATCTTTTATAGAAGCAGAGAAAATCACGTTTAACCTTAAGCCAGTCAGAAGGCGGACATATTGAGGTATGCAGTAGACACGCTACTAAAGAGAGTTACGGCAATTACTTAGTATAGCAAAACTTTGCTTTATCCGTAATTATCCTTTTATAAAAGTAATAGGATGTCTCTGTGTGTACTGAGTTAAAACTATAAATTTAATGAATTGTACATTGCCTTATCCTTATATCCCTAGAAACTACTCACTAATAATAAATATTTTTAAGATTGTAGGAAGATTTTGATGAGCTATAGTGCTGATAAGGCTCCAGTTAAACCAAGGAAATCATTTATTTCATAATCTGTTTATGTCAAACCCCCGTATTTTTTTGGTAACGTAGCATCATTCCTTTGATTGTGGAGCTGCGACTCTGAAAATTAGTACCGTCGCACTTCCAATAGTACAACCCTTTTCTGGAAGTCCTTAATTTTCATAGTACAGTGTTGCGCCTGTTTTATGTGCCATGACATTCCCCCCTACTTCAAGTAGTCCAGACTCGAACCCGACACTTCCCCGACAGCCAGTTAACACGTTACCAATCACGATAATACGGATTAAAATAAAAAAGTCTGAAAACGCTACAGGACCTAAGTGAAGCTTATCTAAATTAAGGGTGTATATTCTGCAAAATTGACCCTGCTAAAGGGGGGGGGGGGGTAAAAAATATGTGGTTGGGGGAAAAAATGTAAAAGTAAAGAAATCTGAAAAAAAAAATTTATTTTTCTCCCCTCCTTGGTGTAAAAATCTATAAGAATATGCAAGAGGGGGGATAATATGAATAAAATTAAGAGTTCTGTAAATATTTTTTCCTTCCTTGCTGAAAAAAAATACTATATACCTAGTAAATGGATGAATATAGATAAATGTTTTTATTAGCACTCTGATTCCTGAGGGAGAAGAACCTATTGTTTTTGTCATCGGCGCCATTGCTAAGGTAGGCAGTTTTACTAGGGAGGGATGGGACATTGGACTGAATATTATACTGGTTCCCAAAGATTTAATAATCATAAGTAATCTTTTTCGTTGTATTGAAAAATTTGTGTGTCTGTAGGTTTTTATAGAAGGGGACTATCCACGAACGAGAGCAATTGATTCTAAGCACCTTCCAGCGGTGATTCTAAATCATATGTTTTTTTAGTGAATAATAATATACTAGGGTTATGATTAATATCATTATATCAATTTAAAAAAAAAAGTTTTAAAAAAAGCTTCAATTTTTTTTGACTATTTATCATCGAATGTTTTGTTGAGTTCAAACTACTGTGAGTGTGACACAAAAGTAAACTTTTTTAGTGAAAAGTGTTAATTTAGATAAAGGGATGGTAACTTGTAATATTGTTTTATTGGTGTACTTTCGTAATTTACAGCATTTAATTATGTTTTGGCGTGTTATTTTATTTGAACCGTTAAACTCAACAAAACATTTGATGATATTTCATTAAAAAAATGCTTAACCTTTCAAACTTAAATTGATAAAACGATATTAAACATAACCCTAGTATATTCACCTAAATAATATTTAGAATCAATGCTAGAAGGTGCTTAAAATCACTTGCACTCGTTCGTGGACATATTTTTAATTTTGTCTAAATCCGTGAAATATTTCTTCCTGATTATTAGGTATAAAAACCTTTCAAGCGAATTGAATTAAAGACAAAAGTTAATAAGGGCTTAATTCTATATAATATACCTAGATCAAGCTACACTTTTCATTTGATCAAAGAAAACACTACTTCTACAAATACCTTATCTTTTTTTTGTTACAATTTATGTTTTATTTGTAGGGTGCTATCACAACTGATTATACACAGGAAACCTTCTCTATAAGCAACTACCCGCTGTCAGCTGCCCTTACCTGCACCAAAATCTGCGACGCCTTTGAACAGGCTTGGGGCATATTCTAACCCTCCACCCTCCAAACACACACAACCACATTCTAAAAAATCAAGCAAACAAATATAAAAAACAGTAAAAAGTTAAAAAATAAGATGGCTGGATCTTCTTTTGAACCATATCGGCATGAGCTCCCAACAGACGTTGCTAAAGGAAAATATCCATTTTTTTTTAAAAACCACTAATAAAAAGAAGTTTATTCCAATATTTTTTAGCATCCAAGCAGATAATATTTAGTTATGGCATCGTAGGATAATCAGCATTTCGCGGATATTAAAATAAAAATTTTAAGATTTGAATTTTGTTAGCACTGAGGAGTCGAAGGCCTGGTCTAACAAAACTTTTATTAATTTTAAATTTTTTTTTTTGATATTTGTGGAAAATTATCTGTAATACGGTGCTATATATAATTTTTCAGTATGGCTGAACCGGTTCTCATTCATCAGATATTAATCGGTTTCAAAGTTATACATGGAAAATACATTTTGCATCATTGATAAACAATATGTATTAAGAAAAGTATTCTTTTTCCGCAGATATCCTTGTATAAATGTAACAGTATGCCTGTCTGTATCTCAAGATCTCGCTAACTGCTAGATTGATATCAGATATGACATTGTTCTATATTACAGATAAGCATCCTTTACATAGACGTCCAAGGGGGGGGGGGGGTAATGGGGCGATTACCCCACCCAAACGAAAAAAATTTGCGGCGCCATTTTACCCCCCCCTAAAAAATTTTTACCCCCCCCCCCAAAAAGAAAAATAAAAATAAAAAGCTTGGACGCCCCTGATCCTTTATGTCAGTCAAGGGAAGGTTTACAACTATTTTTTGGGGAGCGTAACTCACCCTTCCTAATATAAATTACCACAGGAAAATATACTCCCCCCCCCAAAAAAAAAAAAAAAATCTTAATTTTTTAATTAAAGTGTATTGTCGGCTTACTTCCCTCAAGTGCCCATAGATACCTCTAGGGGCTTAGCCTCTTGTAAAGATTTAAAGATATAAAATGTGGTGTGTTCATGTTTTAATGGATACTTAATGTGTAGGTTTACCCGACAAATTTCCAGGTGTTAAGGAATTTTTAGAGGACAAAGTTAGAAATGATAAACATGGTAGTTCAATGGTTCAAGATGTTTTCAAGAGATATCTAATTCTTAACTGCCCAAAATCCAGGTTTGTATATATGTTTTCGCCCCTAGATCCTACTTTAAAGCAGGGTTGTGAAAAATCCGGATATTTAAAGCAAGAGCCCGCATAAAAACTAGGTTTTATTGCTTTAACCCGGATTTTTTGTGAGTTGATTAGAAATTTAAATAAAAGACTTTAAAATAAATGATTACAACTGGCTGGTTTTGGCATCTTACCCCTTAAAATACTTTGCAAATGAATTTTGGCTTTTCATTTTCCCAACTCTTAACGTAACTATTAACGTAAGGCTTCTGACAAAGCACTATGAATACAACTATCATAGGTATCATTTGTATGGGCCTAGGGACCACAAAAGCAGTGGTCTTTAGAAAAGCTTGTTTGTGTTAAACATTTTTAAAAGTTTGGCATATCTTGGCCTATTTAACGGATTTTCTATTTTTTAGGCTTAAATCATTCTAATCTTGTTGTTTGTAGGAAAAAATGGAAGAACAAGCCGCGCATCAGTGCCAAGGAGTTGACCGCTCGGGAGAAGCGGAGTCTAGGCCTGGACCGTCTACCCAAGACAGGTATAAAGGAATAAATTTTTCCTTTGAATAGATAATAAAAAAGACCTTGGTTTAGATATGTTTTATATGTTAATTTAGCGAATAATTAAACAAAAGAATTCTTTAAGGATTCATAAGTAACAAGTAGTATATTAAGTCAGGCATAGTTAAATATTATACAATCCTTAAAAGCTTGAAGATCACAAAGTAAACTATTAATTACAATACGAAAAACATATTTATAATTATTACAATTCAGCTATAGACTTTAACATTGGAAGTCAGATGTCAATTTGCTGTATGTAAATGTAAACAAAAATCAGCTGACTGAAAAACGTGATACGCGTACATAATACAGCTGTGTAGAATTATTTAGAGTCAATGAAATATCGTCTTTTGTATTGAAATAATATTATAAATTAATAATTTAGACAACTAAAATTATGTTACAGGACTGCAGTACACAAACTTTACTGAGTTGAGTACGCTTTGGCAAGATTATATGAAGGATCTACTGGGCACTGAAGTTCTTAAGGAATAATTGTATTTATAATAGAAATATAAGAATAGAAGTATATTCTGAACCCTTTTTTCGTCAAATCTAATAAGGAACATATCTAGCAGACAAAAGTATTGTTTACTTTCGACTCAAGCTCATGTGGATTCTTATAAAAATGATAGACTCGCTACTCGATAGTTGGGCAAAATTATTTTTGTGAAAAATCATCCAAAAGCACATTAAAAATCAACAAAAATTAAACAAAATCATATGTTAATAACAATTTTAAGATTTTATTTAATTTTTGTAAATTTTTTTATTCGATTTTGGAGGATTTTTCACAAGAATAATTTTGCCTCACCAGCGAGTAGCCAGCCTAACTTTTTTTTAAGAATCCACCTCGTTTCGAAGCTTTCAAATTTAAACGAAATTTTTGGGCAATAATTTCTGATTTCGCAAAGCTTTCTACTAAGAAAATATACTGTTTAAAGCTGACTTTTATCTATGTATGAAATGAAAAAAAAACATGCATTCGCAACAAGATGTGTACAAAATTTCAACCAATGAAATTAAATGTATGTACCGATGCGATTCTCCTATTGGCTCAATCAGACATTCCCTCTCTTTCTTAGTACCTTTATTGTATTTATATACCATTTTTTATAGATATCTCATATTTAGCTTTTAAAGTTTGTAAAGCATAATGATTGATCCTTAAATTGTTTTTGTAAAACTTGTCTCTGTTTTAAAGCGTTAATTAATTTTTATGACCAACCTGCACTGGTTGAGATTCTACATATGCCCTACATGTGCAGTGCAGTGCACTGATATGGTTTCAGGCTATTTCTATTTCTTGGGGGGATGGACACCCCCAACCCCACCAAAAACTAAAAAAAAAAAACCCCAAAAAATATATTTTTTTATTTCTTGTAAAATCTCAGTAACCGCTGAATAAATTGGGCTCTATCCTTCTGGGAATATACCTACTGGTCCTCTGGTGGTTTTAAGCTATTTTCTTGGGGGATGGGACACCCCATCCCCCCCAAAATAAAAAAATCCTAACTTCCAAAATTTTTATTTATTTTACTTTTGTAAACAAAAACCAGTAATTGGGGTGGGGGAACCCCACTGCACCATTGCATTGGGCGAAGCCCCCATGAACCCCCCCCCCCCTCAAAAAAAAAAAATTTAATATTTTATTTTACAAATTTTAATTTTTGTGTATGCGAACAACCTAGGTTTATTTTTTACGAATTGAAATTTTTGTGTATACAGCAAACAACCTGAGTTTAATTTGTACGAATTGAAATTTTTGTGCATAAAGCGCACAACCTGGGTTTAATTTTACCACAGAGTAATTTAACAAACAATAATTTTTTTGAATATTTCTTTATAGGAGGGTTGACTTCCCATTACTTCATAGGGCAAAGCCCCTAGAGGCTAGGGGCGAAGCCGCTAGTATATATTATAGAATCAAAGGATGAATGCTTTTATATCCACGCTGTTTATATCCTAATAAGTCATTAAAATCAACTTTATATTAATACAAAATATGACATAACAGGCAACCAAATGGATACCACCCTCCGACTATAATGATACCAGCGGACATCTACCTAACCTTCAGTCTAAGGTCTCCAAAGCAGATTTGCATGGTGCTATAATTAAGGTATGATTGATATTATTATTGGTTTCAAATTGTATTAGGATTCCTGTAAAAGATAGGTACACTTTGGAAAACCTTGCAACATTATAGATTAGTCATTTATTATTGTATTTTACTACACCAGCGGCCTCGCCCCTAGCCTCTAGGGCCTCTGCCCCAAGAGGTAATTAAAAAGAAATTAGGTAGCTCTAGTGCTGCAACCACTACATTTTAAATTAAATGCATAAAAATATAAGGGAGACTTTATGTTTTTTGGGGGGTTAGGGGTGTCCCACGCCCCAAGACAATAGCTTAAAACCACCACAGGAACAGTAGATATATTACCTACCTGAAGATTAGAATCCAATCGGTTCAGTGGTTACTGAGATCTTAAGGGACAGACAGACCGACGGTCAGACATCAAGCTACTTTGTATTATAGATTGTAGTAGATATATCCTTTTTACTTGATTTTTGGAATGGTTATTTATTTAGACGTTTAGACATAACATTAAAAGCAAAGCATCTCTATAATTGAGTCTTGAAATGTGAGTATGACCCCTTTCAGCATCTTTTGTTAGTAATTTGGGATACCTAGGTTAACACACAATTATTTTCCTACTTGTTTTATAAGCGTTGTATCTTTGTACTTGTTAATGTTCGTTTGTCTGACCATCTAATTTGTTGTGCTAGGCTTCCTATTGATGTCGTCATCCTTGTTAAAAACGAGGCATCTCTATGATCAAATCCTGAAGAAGAAAGTATGTCCTGTTACTGAATCCTATATTTGTTTAGGTTGAATCAGCTGAGTGTCCGACTCATGTTGGTAGGCAGGGGATTTGTCTTATGGAGACTAGACACACTTTCCAGATTATTTCAACTGATAATAAACTAAGGTAATCATGCAACAACTAGATATACCCCTTGTTATTTAGGGGCTTTGTATTATTAAAGATAAGGAAGGGCACAAAAAAAAGATTGAAATCACCCCAACGCCTAAATCTAAGCTGAAAAGCTTAAAACCACCCTTAGTCTAAGGGCCTTAGATTTAGCTAAAGATTCCTTTAAATGGAGAAATCAATCATCGTTATTTCAGCCAGCTACGAGTTTCACTTTATTAGAGTATATGATAATCTGATATAAGATCTAAGTAATAATAAATTCATTTCTGCGCATGAAAGGACAGTAATCTTTTCCGTTATAATTATGCACCAGTTTTCATAAAAATTAATATTTTATTTTAAATATTTTTCTATCCTAGTAGTAGACACGCCAATAATACAGAGATTAACAAAATACAAAAACGTAGCTGAACAATTTAAATCTTTTAATTTCAGAATGATGCCCAAGAAAGGATCTGTTTTCAGTGTCGAAGTAGACGGGTTTAGGTAAAAATGTATATTTATTGGAAAAATATTTTAAACTATGGATGATAACTTGTATTGGGGACATTGGACTGTAAATTACACCGGCAACCATGTTTTCTTATTCATTTTCTTAAAAAACGTTGGGTATCTACTTAATAATTAATAATTTTGACTTACTAGTTCAGAACTTGTTCAAACATTTTAAATAATACTTTAAATGTACAAATGGTGTGCCCTTGGCTATCAATATTGGGGAGGGGGGGGGGGGGTTGCATATCAACTCATCGTCCATTTTCTTATTCCTTGGTTAAATAAAAACCCTTTTATCATTTTAATGATTTTAAAAATTCTACGAAAACTTTATTTTGCAGGTTTTCATTTCCTGGATCCAATGTGATGTCAAGACCAGCGGAGAGAAGCACCAAGAAACCCAAGAATAGACCCCCCATGGAATTTTAATTATTTTTGAGAACTGGTCCCTAACAAGCTTTTTTCATCATCAAATAAAAAAAAATGTCTAGAAAGTAATGTGGATACCTGCCATTTAATTTGTTTGAAAAGATTTTTTAGAATGTGAAATTTATTTTTTTGTTATTTTTTTCAGAAATTCTTTCAGTGCATAAAAAAAATGGTGTCTTCGCCCGAGGAGACAGGTTGCGGCATTCTGCCTGCAGGGTTCCTCATCGAGAGGGAGGTGGAGCCTGTTGGCAGGTATACATAGATAGATAGGTAGATAGACAGGATGTGGTATCTTACCTGCAGGGTTCCTCATGGAGAGAGAAGAGGAGCCTGTTGGCAGGTATACTATACATAAATAGATAGGTAGATAGACATGATATGGTATCTTACCTGCAGGGTTCCTCATGGAGAGAGAGGTGGAGCCTGTTGGCAGGTATACATAGATAGATAGGTTGATAGACATGATATGGTATCTTACCTGCAGGGTTCCTCATGGAGAGAGAGGTGGAGCCTGTTGGCAGGTATACATAGATAGATAGGTAGATAGACAGGATGTGGTATCTTACCTGCAGGGTTCCTCATGGAGAGAGAAGGGGAGCCTGTTGGCAGACATACATAAATAGATAGGTCGATAGACATAATATGGTATCTTACCTGCAGGGTTCCTCATGGAGAGGGGGGTAGAGCCTGTTGGCAGGTATACATAAGTAGGTAGATAGGATGTGGTATCTTACCTGCAGGGTTCCTTATGGAGAGGGAGGTGGAGCTTGTTGGCAGGTATACATAGATAGGTAGATAGGATGTGGTATCTTACCTGCAGGGTTCCTCATGGAGAGGGAGGTAGAGCCTGTTGGCAGGTATACATAAGTAGGTAGATAGGATGTGGTATCTTACCTGCAGGGTTCCTTATGGAGAGGGAGGTGGCGCCTGTTGGCAGGTATACATAAGTAGGTAGATAGGATGTGGTATCTTACCTGCAGGGTTCCTTATGGAGAGGGAGGTGGAGCTTGTTGGCAGGTATACATAGATAGGTAGATAGGATGTGGTATCTTACCTGCAGGGTTCCTCATGGAGAGGGAGGTAGAGCCTGTTGGCAGGTATACATAAGTAGGTAGATAGGATGTGGTATCTTACCTGCAGGGTTCCTCATGGAGAGGGAGGTAGAGCCTGTTCACAGGTATACATAGATAGGTAGATAAGATGTGGTATCTTACCTGCAGGGTTCCTTATGGAGAGGGAGGTGGCGCCTGTTGGCAGGTATACATAGATAGGTAGATAGATCCTAATATAAAAGTAACAGAATGTCTTGTATCTGTAAAGCGCAGGAGAAAATGTGATTTTCTTGACTGACATTATAGATAGTTTTTATTGTGAAGTCAAAAGATCCATCATTTAAATTACTTTAACCCTACGTTTATGCATCAAACGAAAAATTACATTACTAATAAATGTTTTGGTCTTCTTGTAACTGTTTTTATTTTGGCCACTGAAAATCTGCTCTAATTCACTTAGCCCGTATTTTCATCCATGATTTTTGTCCTGCTATACTTAAAACCATTATCAATCATTTTTAGATGGTTCCTAGCCCAGTGGGACAGAATCAACAGTACACGCACAATATCTGCTAACATTATGTCAGGGACGAATACTTAAATATTAGTATATCTGAAGGAAAAAAAATTTGTTTTCTTTTGAATTTAGGGTTTAGCTTTTTTGATGAAAGGCACCCAAAGTTTTTATACCAAGGAATCTTATTCAGTGGCTCAAATACTTTGGGTACTCTTCTTTAATTTTAAACCTGACCAAGTAGTTTCCAAACTTTCTACAATATGAGTAATTTTAAAAATTATATTTGGTGATATTTATCAGTTTATCGTTCATTGTCTTATCCCCAAGATCCCTGACAAAATCATACTTGATACACGTGTTGACATCGCATAGTCAACAAGCCCCAGAGTGGAAGATTTAAGTATTGGACCTTCAGAATCTAGCGAGGATGAGGATGGTGAAGTGGAGGAGGACGAGTTCGAAGACGACATTGTTTATCTTCGTAGCCTAGATCCTAAGGTAATATTTAGAACCATTTCTTAGCCATAATGAAAAATCATGTATAGCTTCGCATTTCAGATATTTTTCACAAATATTGAAATAAAAACCGTAAAATTAATATCAGTTTTGTGAGCCATTAGGGGTTTTAATCTAATATAAGCTGTCTATAATACGATGCGATAAATAACTATTATAAATGCCCAAATTCTGATGTATAAATATTAAATTCTCAAAAGCAGTTTTTTCACTGTCTTAAGTTTTAAGATTTCGTAAATTGCAGTTACCAAATAGGTACTTTTCAGGAAAGCTTTAACAATGTCTTGGGGTGGTTTTAGACTATTTTTAAAACTCAACCTCATCTCTTAAAGGCTAGGGAGGAGCTATCTAGTACGAAAATTAATAATACGTGATAATTTCAGGAAACTAAAGAACAAGATCACTACCGAGTTCTTGGATTAACAAAATTGAGGTAAACAAATACTAAATTGTTAGTAGTCAAAACTAAAAACAAGGATGACTACATATATATAAAAGCAAAGCTCTGAAACGGTATGACAAACGAACATTAACGCTTGTTAAGTGTCAAAACTGAATAATCAGAATATAAGTTTAAAAAGTCGAAACAAAACTGTGGGTAAATTTGTTGAAAATACTCAAAAATTTCTTGTTTAAAAAAGTTAAAAATGAACATGTTTAAAACCTAATGAGGTAAAATCAAATCCTATGCTTTCCATTTTCTTTGAGGATGGTATTCACACCCAACTTTTACACTATGGTTGTCTGAAATCATCGGTTTAATGTGAAAGTTGTTGCAAACGAACACAATCGATCTTGTTAAGGATAAACGCCACTGATAACCAGATCAAGCGAGCCCATCGCCAGAAAGTACTGAAACATCACCCGGACAAACGCAAAGCTGGCGGCGAAGACGTTAAAACGGAAAATAAACATTTCATTTTTAAAATTCTGTAGCCATAAATCAAGTTTTAGTTATGTTCTAGATATCTAAAAGTTTTTAAAGGTGTTTGAATTAAAAGTGCTAAAAAGTATTTATGAACAAAAATGCCAATTTTGATGAGAGCATCATATTAGTCATAGGTTTTAGGCTATTTATTCACTAGATTAAGCCAACCTTGTAATGAATAATGCTAAATGAATGACCCCAATACTCTCACTTTTTTTACTAAGTGCAAGAATACCTGTTGTTTTAAACCCATAGGACAAATCTATCAAGTATTATATAAATGAAAATTGTTGTAACAGGACGATGATTACTTTACCTGTATCACCAAAGCATTTGAGATTCTGGGAAATTCTCAGAAACGAAGAGCTTTTGATTCCGTAGGTAAGTGCAGCTTTTTTGTTGTATAGCTTCTCTTTTTGCATGTGTGTCTGTTTGTCCTTGTGAAAAGAAAAATCTCACTGTTTCGTTGTATTTCATTTTGTTTTCTTTACTATTTAAAAAACTACAATAAAATTTTAATTAGCGAAGCTACTCTATAATTTCAAATGTCTTTCCGTAAGACAAGAAATGGGAGAAATGTAATTTTCTCAGCTACTATTCAAGATATACGGCTGAAACTTCTTGTCATCATTCTCGTCGTTAAAGAGCATAACAGGGGTGTATATTCTACATGGGATCCCCTGCTCCGGGGGGGGGGGGGGGAATAAAAAATAAGTGGTTGGAGGGGAAAAAAATGTAAAAATTAAGAAAACTGAAAACTTTTTTTCCAACCCCCCCCCCCCCCTCCTTGGTGAAAAAAACTTTTAAAATGTGTGGTAGGAGGGATAAAATAAATAAAATATAGAGTTCTTTAAATATTTTTCCATTTTCCCCCTACTTGGTGAGAAAAGACAAGGGGGGGAAGAAAAATAAAAAATTTTGTAGCAGGGGAAAAAAATATATCTTGTGCAGAATATACACCCCTGGAGCATAATCAAATATATAATATCCATGGCGGTTTGAATGCTTTTAAACAGCTTTTTAGCATAAAAACATCTCTTGTAAGAAAGATGTAAAGATATCATAAGCAGTTTTTCTGCGAAAACTGCGCATTTCATGTCTGCTTTGTTCTATTTTCTGACCTCGTTCATTATTTAGATCCCTTGTTTGACGATGATATTCCTGAAAATTTGAAGAAAGAAAAAGATTTTTACAAACTTTTTGGTCCAGTCTTCGAGAGGAACTCAAGATGGTCCAATAAAACCCCGGTGCCTAAGGTAAGAATTTCTACATATCGTGGAGGGAGAAGACAATTCAGAGGTGTTTATTCTGCACAAGTTTCCTTTTTTTCCCTGCTGCAAAATTTCTAATTTTTTCCCCCTCCTATGTTTTTCCAGCAAGGAAAGGGAAAGAATGGAAAAAAAATTTTCCCCCTCCTACACATTCTTTTTAGTTTTTTTTTCGCCAAGGGCAAGGATGGGAGAAAATGGAAAAAAAGATTTTAAGTTCTCTTATGTTTACTTTCCCCCTCCCCTCTTTAGGAGGGTCAGCCAGCCATACATAATATACAGTGTATTGTATATTATACACCCCAGTTTTAATCTTAAGAACAGATTTTAAAAATAAGGCCATTAAAAATGCTTTTACTAATAAAAAGTTGATTATCTTTAAATATTTTTTTTTATTTTAGTTGGGAGATGATTCATCTAGTCGAGACTATGTAGATAATTTTTATAGCTTCTGGTATGACTTTGACTCTTGGAGAGAATACTCTTACTTAGGTATGTATTAAATTATGATATTTATGGGTATTTATTTGACTCTTATAGGGAATACCTTTAATACTTTGACCCTTTGTAGTAGCTTACTGATATTTCAAATATTACAGAAGCTTCGCTTTTAACAAAAGAAGGCTTTTATACATCCAATTAGTACCTCTTGATATGGCCGCGTATAGAGTAGATTCACTAGTTACGTGATACACAATATGTTTTCTTAATATATTTATTAGGTCAAATGTGGTTATATAAAGTTAAATATTAAAACAGATATGTATAGCTATTTGTTATGAATGCAGCCAGCACAAAGGCAGGGCTGCGCGAATCCTGTGGAAGGTGAAACTTTACTTGGACAGAATTCTCAACACAACTGCCTGCCAGCAGTTAATACACAGTTAATGTTAACAGAAAGCATTGACGTAAGAAATAGTTAAACTCCATTCATTGCATCAAGGATGAGGGAACATGATGTGACAATATACAGTCGGAGGCGTTGACATGTGAAATTAACTTCTTTCTTTTGTAGATGAAGAGGACAAGGAAAAAGCTTCAGACAAGTGGGAGAGAAAAGAGATTGAAAGAATTAACAAGGCTCAAAGGCAGGGTTGTCAAATTTTTATGCTTAATTATCAATTTTAGTTTTAGCTGTTATTAGCCTTCTTGTTACTATTATTTAGATATGTTGATAAATAAAGTTAGTCTATATATTTGTAATTTTACTCAACAACTCAATAATAAAAGCAAAACCAAGCAGTTCTTTAGTTACCTATTAAAAAGTAAATATCAAAATTTTCAAAATTAAACTTGGCAACCTTGCTTGAAGATTGGAGAAAAAGAAGGATGAAACGAAAAGAATAAGAAAACTGGTGGATAATGCCTACAAAAATGATCCTAGGATAGCCAAGTAAGTAAATACTGCTGCATTGCATTGTTAGACTTGTAAATCATTATATATGGCATCATTAAATTCTGTGAAAATTATAATTGTCCAGTAATCCTATCCTAAAGTAGTAAGGTTAATTGTGTTTAAAGCTGAAGATCCACTTAATTATTTGATTGATTGATTGATTAGCCTCTACAGATTAGTCACATGCATCTGCCAACAAACATGTAATTTGCGTCTTATATTGAAATTTATCAGGTAGTTTCTTCGTCGAGCTTGAAAAATTCAGCAGCCTGTTTAGGCTTTGTCCATAGTGATTCAACTGTCAGGGTTGAGGGGTCGTCGGGGCAGCTAAAAAGGTGTGCAGTGTCGTGAGGAATGTAGCTACAGTTGGGGCACTTATCTTCAACTGTATTGTCAAGTTTTGTTCGGCAGGAGTTTAGTTTGCGACTAAAACCAGAGGTGGATTCTTTAAAAAATTTTGCCCCACTAATCGCTTGGTGGGGCAAAATTGTTTTCGTGAAAAATCCACCAAAATTATATTAAAAATCTACAAAAATTAAACAAAATCATAGAAGGGTTATGAACATAATATTTTATTTTATTTTTGTAGATTTTTTATGTGATTTTGGAGGATTTTTCACGAAAACAATTTTGCCCCTCTAAGCGATTAGTGGGGAAATTTTTTTTTAAGAATCCACCTCCGATCTTAGTTGAGAGAGCTGGGTCCTAACATGTCTGGGAAGAGAAAGTTCTTCTTTGTTAATTTCAGGGGGTTTGCAACCCAAAACGTCATTTGGGGGAAGATTTTCTAGAGTATTTTTAACTTCAGATGTGTGAATAGCTTTCAGTTTAGCTTTTCTATGTTCTGTAGCAATTGGAAGATGTTGTTGTATGCTATTTCTGAAGTTTTGTATGGTTGGTTTCAGGTGTTTTCTGGCAGGTAAAGGCTTATCAGTGTGTTTGTTGCCTGGGTGTTCTGGGTTCATATACAGAGATGATTTAGAAACTTGTTTTATGTGTTTCATGCTTTACCACTGCATTCTAACCTCCCTTACACTTCGTTGTTCCTGTAAAATACCATTCTTGTTTTGTTTAGATTCCGGAAAGCTGAATTTGACGAGAAAGCTGCCAAGAAGAAGGCTAAAGCCGAAGCCATCAAGGAAATTATAACTTTTGAGTTTAGTCAAAATTTTGAAAAGGGATTTTATCAGGGAGGGTGGGACATTGAACTGGTACTTTCCTGGTACCCTAAGTTTTATAATTAAGTTTTCTTATTCGTAGGTGCATAAACTTTTAGACTTTTTATAAAATCTTGATTGGTTGATCCAAACTAGTAGTGTCCAAACTTTTCAACCAATTATTATAATCAGTTTATATAATCTAATTAGTGAAGTGTGGTAGAATTTGCCTCACCCTTTTATCAACCACTGATGTTTTAACAGCCTTTAGTGAATTGCTGTGCACGCCACTGAATTAAATCATTGTCTCATCTCTTAAGATCGCTGATTTACAACTTTGACAACTCAAATTTCATAAAATTCTAAAATAAAGGCTAAGAAAGAAGAAGAGGAAAGATTAAAGAGAGAGGCAGAGGAAAGAGAAAAGAAAGAGAAGGAGGAGAAAGAAAGGTAGGAATAGTATTTTCTCGCATCGTATTATAAACAGCTTACCGCGGATATAAAATGTACAATTATAAGATTAAAACCATTTTTTTTGTAGCCCCTAGATGCATAGACGTCCAAGCTTTTTTTTTGGGGGGGGGGTAAAAAAATTTAAGGGGGGGGTAATTCGTATTTCGGGGGGGGGTAAAATGGCGCGCGAAGCGCTCCGAAATTTTTTTACCCCCCCCAAAATTTTTACCCCGGGGGTAAAATTTGTTTGGGGGGGGGGTAATTACCCCCCCTGAAGTCTGTTGGAGGGGGGGGGGGTAAATTTAGTTTACCCCCCCCAAAAAAAAAATTTATCCCCGAGGTAAAATTTTTTGGGGGGGTAATTTAAATTTTATTAAATATTTAGTATTAAAAGCACGCAAACAAATTTTATTAGGGATTTTTTATTTTGGGGGGGTATTTACCCCCCCCCCAATAAAAAATTGTTTGGGGGGGGGGGTAAATACCCCCTCCTAAATGGTTGGGGGTAAATTTTAAATGGGGGGGGGGGGGTAAAATAAAAAAAAATTTGGGGGGTAATCGCCCCATTACCCCCCCCCCCTCCCTTGGACGTCTATGCCTAGATGTTGAAGGCACGGGCTGAAAAAACGGTTTTAATCTAATGATTGTTCATTTTATATTCGTAGAAAACTGGATAGAATACGATGCTAGACATAATTTTTTCGTATGGATGAGAACCGGTTCTAATCCACCGGAAATAAATCCGTTTCGAATAAATACAAGAAATAGATATAATAGATGGTCCTTTTAACCTCAAAATTCGTCAAACTAATAAAGGAAATTCTAGCTGACAACCCTTTATTTATGTTTGTTATAGACGATTCTTGCTCATAATACCAGCGCCGACATTTTTCAAGGACACAATTTTCCGAAAGCTAGCTCTATTCTATGAAATTCAACTATTCGTAGCTGACTTAAAATACATGTTTTGTCAAGTGCTTTACATTAGGCGAGCAGAGAAGTTTTTACGCATTATTATTAAACCTATCAAAGCTTTATCCTAAGAAATGCGAATGAAATGAAAAAATAACCACCCTTTCTTACTAAAATCTGTACACTTTCTAACCCATAGTATGACCGGGTTGTTCCTCTACTGTTTTTCTAATGGCTGATTTAGAGAGTGTGTCTCTAGATTATTGGTGATCAGAAATAAATTGCCGTTTCTCGAAGTCGTATGCGGTCATACACAATGTGTTGGAAGAGTGGCAATTTTTTTCTATATGAGATTTTTCTATTTTTTCTAAAAGAGAAAAGCCATTCTTGCAATATTATTCGCTATGATAAAAAGATGAATTTTTATCAAATCGCGAAAACTGAGATATTAAATTGGCGTCACCCTTCCAACATTGCGTATGACTGCGTACGACTTTGAGAAACGGCATTTTATTACTAATCGCCTGATAATTATTTGTATTAGGTTGGAGAAGGAGAGGAAGAAGGCTGAGAGGGCTGCTAAAGACGCGGCTAGACTGGCAATGAAAGCGGAGAGAGAGAAGCTTCGAACCTTTGTAAAGGTAGTTTCTTGTTAGTAGCATAGCTGCTCTCTAAATAGCGTATACCGTTTGTCACTATGACATTTCATAAAAGCGGGACAGGATCCCATCTTTATGGAGATGTTGTTTGAATTTCAAATTTTATTTAAGCTAGCAAAGGCTGTTCCAGTTTTGTTAATTCTAGCTTTAACACCAGTCACAGTTGATTAAGCTTTATGAATTTTACTTCCAAGATACTTAAAGCAATTTACATCCTTAAAAATTATCAAGGAATTTGCTTTTATTCTGAGTATTTTAATTTTTGGAACATAAATTTCAAGTATAACTTTCTTGTTTACAGAATGCCATTTATGATTTGTTGGCTGTATTTACAACTTAACTTTTCTATTTCTTAATCTAAGTATGTGTTTCTTTTTATTGCTGCGCTAAGTATGGATATAATGTTACTTGTTATATGGCTAAGTGAATAAATCATCATTTGTCACAATATAATTTTTAAGTAATATTTTTTTTAGGCAAATAACAATTTTGCAGAGAACCCTGATGAAAACCTGTATCACTTGACTGAGGTTGAGAACATCTGTACAACATATAAATTTGACCAGGGACACATTATTAAAACATTCATAACATAAATTTCGGAGAAAATAGTTATAGGGTAGTAAAATTACTAATATTATTTTTTGTCAAAAATCTCTCAAAATTAATAAAATCTGCTAATACAGGAAATACCTTTTTGGTTTTTACCCCTATTTTATCCTTTAGAATAATTAGAATTTTGTGGTCCAGCAACCCCTCAGAAGCCAATTCAGCATTTCTTTATTAAAGCACCAACCTCTGGAAATATATTTTTTTTCTAACATTCTCTTTATACATGAAGGTGAAACTTGAAGCAATTTTTTTTGTATGGAAACATTTAAACTAATGTAGTATATAACAACATTCTAACACACGAATGAAAAGAATATGGTTGTTACTAGGGTTGGGCCGGATATTCGGCTAATTTCAATATCCGGCCGGAAACCGGATATTAAAACTATCCGGTTACAAGATATCCGGCTGACTTTTGACACCGGCTATCCGGCAGGATATCCGGTTATTTGCCGGATATCGAATGTTGGTCAGATATCCGGCCGGAACCGGATATCCGGCATTAGAAATCAGCCGGATATCCGGTATCCGACCAAAAAAGTATCCGGCCCAACCCTAGTTGTTACCACAACTTTTTTCATTGGAATTTCTTTAATCCAATTGAAAATCATTATTCAAAAGTATTAATATTGTTGTTTGCCAGATTACTAAGTTCAACAATGAGCTCACAAACAGTAAAACTCCAAAAGAAGTCTTCCTTAAGGTATGTTGAAGTTATTTGTAGAATATGTGTAAGTGAAAATTTCCCCACAACCCACTTCCATTTAGTTGCAGGACAAAACAAGTTTTACGCCAACTTTACCCATCACAAATATAATCAAACCTTAGCAATTTTGTATGAAATTTACAGGGGTGTATATTCTGCACAAGATTTATTTCCCCCCCCCCCTAGTTTTTTCTCACCAAGTAGGGGAGAAAAATTTATTTATTTATGCAAAAAGCGCAAAAACCGAACCGTTTTGCCGTTATTCACTGCCAAAGGCGGAATTTTTTACGTTTTTTGCCGTTCCCGAGGATTTAATGCGCATTTTAGGTAGGAAGACGTTGATTTTTCAAGATAACTGTAAAATACTTTTATTTAGGCATTTTATTTTACTAAATTTCATGTGAAGTAAAAATTTTTGTATATCCAACCGATTTTTGTCAAAAGGAATTTCAAATGCACATGGTTTATGTTTCTTATATTACTTATGTTATAGCAATTATTTATATTATATACACTTCATTTTCTTGTTTTAACAATTGAAATCTATCTCGACGAAAAATGGTTAGCTGCACAAAAAATTTGACTTAATATGAATTTTAGAAAATTAAATTTCCTAAATAAAAGTATTTCAGAGTAATCTTGAAAAATCAACATCTTCCTACCTAAAATGCGCATTAAATCCTCGGGAACTGCAAAAAACGTAAAAAATTCCGCCTTTGGCAGTGAATAACGGCAAAACGGTTCGGTTTTTGCGCTTTTTGCATAAATAACAAATGATGTATCTTAAAAAGTTCTACAAAAATGAAGAAATAGTCTATGGCCTTAAAACGACTCCTTCCTCCCAAAAATGGACAAAAACCATCATTTTTCAAAAACATGCACAGGGCGTCCCAAAAGTGTAAAAATTTGTAAAATAGGCAAATATCATTGTTATTAGTCAAAATCTGTATCTATATGACAGTTTTAAGTAACTTAAAAATAGAAAAAAAAATTTTTAAAAACAAAATTTTTTTTTCTCTTTTTTTGAAAATACAGGGTGTCCAAAAATAGGAAAATATTGATCTGGTCAGAAAACACTATGGCCAAACATACTAAGACACATATTAGAGTAATTTGAAAAAAAATAGCCAATTTGGACCAAGTTTTAGCTCTACAGACACAAAAATCACATTTACAGGGTGTTCCAAAATGAAATTTGACAACCTTATAGTCCCGGGTCCTCCGAACCGTTATATACCACATATGCCCACAGATAAAACACAGGATTTAAGCCAAAAAAAAATGATTTTTTTCGGACAGGTATTTTGGGTATTACGCTAGATATCCAAAATACACTTTTTGTTGGACACCCTGTAAAATTAGAGTTTTGGCCAAAATAGCATTATATGAGCTTCTTACATGAATAAACGATCATTTTGGTGTATAAAATGTATAGGTTAGATGTAAGATTGATGAAAAAATTAATTTTTAAAATTGTGAAAAAATGGGTGTTTTTTTAAATTTTTGTTACCTACCTTCATAGATAGCTAGATATCTAGACATCCAGGGACTCTGAAACTTTTTTTTGGCCATCCAGCATCCTTGAATTACCCAACGGACCAAAATATAGAGTATTAACAAAATCGGAGAGCTAGTGCAGAAAAGTGGTACATTTGGCAAATAATGCACCATATACATACCTTTTAGGAGCTTGAAACTATAAAAGCCCGCCTAGAAGCAGAAAGAAACAAGGATATGTTAGCAACCTCTACAACAACTTCTGTTGAGAAAGGTATGTTAAAACAATAAATGTATAACTATATATGCTTAACCCAGATAACTGCCTGGCCCAAGTGGTGGGAATCTTTTTCGTCTGCTTGCATATTGCTTTCTGCTCAATTGTAGCGACTTGGCTGTTTTTATATTTCCGAAGCTATTCGCGGATATTCAAAGACCCAATTGAAAGCCGGCACCTGGTCGCCACCCCGGGAGCAAAGTTACATATAGCTCGTACCCTCTATTCTTTTACCTTAATGTCAACATTTTCTAACATGTGTTATGCTTCTGTTACGTGTTTATGTCCATCTCTTTTCACAGGTATTGGGATTTGCCGGCTTAGTTACCTGTAAAACCTCTTTATCCTTGTTTAAAAGTAACAGAATGTCTGTTAGTGTGCACATAACAGACAACAGCTGTTTTTATTTAGCTATTCAGGTAAAAGAGCTGGCAAGGACTAGAACCATAGTTAGCTACAGCTGTCTATCACAGCCCTTAACTATCTGTCTATCTGTTTAGGTAAATCAGCTGGCAAGGACTGGAGCTCTGACGAACTGCAGCTGCTGGTTAAAGCTGTAAATCTATTTCCAGCTGGCACCAATAAAAGGTATTTAGATTTTACTGGTATCCACAGTTTTATCTATATTAATATCTCGCAATGGTTGGATTTAAAACTTTGATTTTTCTATTAAATCCAGAAGAAAGTGTAAATTTGATTTTTAAAAATTTAAGATATGGGGAAATATCTAAAAAAAATCTGCAAAAAGCTACTTGTCGAACAAAAATCCCTTAGAATGATGGGAAATTTTGTTTTTTTATTAGGGACGTTACCAATTTATCGTCAATTGTTTTGTCTTATCCCTTAAGATCCCTTTCTTCAAAACACAATTTGTGGACTAACAGTTTGCTCTAAAATTACTATGAAACGCGTGAACATTGTTTTATTTTTTATCAGGGGTGTATATTCTGCACAAGATTTATTTTTTTCCCCTGCTACAAATTTTTTTATTTTTCTTCCCTCTCTAGTTTTTTCTCACCAAGTAGGGGGAAAATGGAAAAGTATTTAAAGAACATTTTATTTATTTAATTTATCCCTCCTACCACACATTTTTAAAGGTTTTTTTCACCAAGTAGGGGGGGGGGGGGGGGAATGGAAAAAATGTTTTCAGTTTTCTTAATTTTTACATTTTTTTCCCTCCAACCACTTATTTTTTATTTTTTCCCCCCTCCTGAGCAGGGGATCCCATGTAGAATATACACCCCTGTTTTTTATTTAGGTGGGAAGTTGTCGCAGAATATATCAACCAACACACTCAGACTCCAGAAATTAAGCGTCAGGAAAATATAAAATAAAATATGTAAAACTAACCTCTAGAGGTTTCTAGGTGTACTTTAAATAACCCCTATTCCCCGTCCCCACTTTGATATTTAAAAATATTAGGGATGGGAATCCGTCGAATTTTTGGGCCGGATTCCGGATTCTGAAGGAATCCGTCAAAAAAAGTGACGGATTCTTGCGGATTCCGGATTCTAGCAGTATTTTAAAAGGCCGTCCGTCACAGAGGGATAGCTTTTTTCGTTAATTTATCACTATGTTACTTGGTTGAAGCCTTGATTTGTTTAAAGTGTTGACTTCCAGCATAACTAAAACATTAACATCACATTAGTAATTATCAAAATTTGTTATGTAGAATTCATTATGCCTTCTAACAAGGGAGTTGTAAGAAAAAAGACGGTAATTTTAGCCTACCAATTTAGAATCCGGAATCCGCTATAAAAAACGGATTCCGGATTCGGATTCCAAAATTGGCCGAAAATTGGGCGGATTCCGGATTCGGATTCCGGATCCGGATTCCCATCACTAAAAAATATACTTCCCTTTTAGTAATCAGTCAACACTTAGACGTCCAAGGTCTAAACTCCTTTAAAACCCCACATTTTACCCCTCCCCCCTCTCTCAAAACATAAAAAAATCCACTAAATTACCCTCTCAAACCTTTGAAACCCCTCATTTTACCTAATCTTTTAAAGAAAAAGCTTGGACGTCACTGTTGGACGTATTTTTATATTCTAAACTCCTAATTACTAGGCTAAAGAGACCCTGTCCAAAGCCAAGGATCTACAGAGTGGTAACTTTGCCATGAGCTCTATGAAAGAAGAAGTAAGTTATTTTGGTTCAGTAGATAGGTATGGCGTCGAATCTTATTAATATTCCCCGGATTAAAGCCGGTTCTAAGCCATATTGAAAAGAACACTTATTGAATTATAGATAGACAGTTATCCACTAAAAATGAATATTAAGCAAGGTGTTGATTACTGTTTTGTTTTTCTCCCCCTTAATCTCCGTATTTTCAATATATTTTAAAAACAAGATTGGGGGCTCGATAGGCTCTCTTAGGTAAAGAACTAATTTATCTTGTCTAGGTAAACAAGCTGGCATTCGACAAGCTCCAGCAGAGCCAGAAGCGGGATGTTAAGGTAATATAAACGGCTTTCCGCAGGTATATAGAATGTACAATTATAAGATTGAAACTAGTTTTTTTAGCCCCGAGGTGCCGAAGGCACCGGCTAAAAAACTGGTTTTAATCTTATGATTGTACATTTTTATATTCGTAGACAGCTGAATATAATACGATGCTAACCATAGTTTTTTCGTATGGATGAGAACCGGTTCCTATCCTCCGGATTCGAATGAATACGAGAAAATAACTGACTGTTTATACTAAAAATGTGTAAACGTTCTAACCGAAAACAGTGCCGGATTGTTTCTACTATGTTGTATATGTTCTTCTCGGTCCAAATTAACTGATTATGGATATCTATCTACAAAATTTATTGTAAAGGTTGAGAGCGAGGCTAGCCAGAGGACAGAGACGCCGGCAGAGGCCATGGGGCTCAATATCGCCCCGTGGTCTGCCGATGAACAAAAACTGCTAGAACAGGTTAGAAGAAAAAATTAGGGAGGGAGACGACGTTAGTTTTTTTTATATACTAGTCTCCAAAGTTTAATAATAACGATTTCTTATTCGTTGGATTAACAACTTTATGGACTTTAATTGCATTTTCATTGGTTAGTTTATTAAATTGAGTGTCCAAACGTTTCAACCACTAACTGTAATCTACAGAAGGGGCAATTTTAAGTTTAATTTTTGGGGATGTACATTAATTTATTGGCCATTGTGTTATCTCTTATATCCCAGCGACATTTGACTGATACCTAAAGTAAAGTTTTATTTGCTCGTTATCGTAATCGTTGGTTCAAAAAGAGAGTTCAATGAAATTTAATTGGTTGGTTCCAAACTATTGATATCCCAACTTTTTAATCAATAATTTAACTTCGTATTTTAAATCTTCTTTGTATGTTTATAAATGAAAGGGCAGTAACCTTATTTTTTTCTTTTTGCAGGCCTTGAAAACGTTCCCGTCCTCAACTCCAGAGAGGTGGGATAGGATAGCCGAAGCTTTGCCAGGCAGAAGCAAGAAAGATTGTATGAAAAGGTAAGCAGCAATAGCTAGTTGTACAGAAGCTACTCTATAAATTTCGTCAATAGTGAGTTAGAGTGTTACACTTAAATTTTCTAACGAGTTATCATATTTCGTTCCATTCCCTTGAGTAGATTTAAAACAAATATTTTACCCAAGTCAAGGTCAGCACCTCGTCGTCATAGTAAAGATGTTAAAATTGTACATTTTACTGCTATGTTAAGAGCATTACAGCGACAGTAGAAGTCCTAAAATGGTGAAACTCCTTACCATGCACAGTTAGGGCTTCAATTCAAAGTTGTTCAATTAAAAGAGTTGGTTGTCTGATGGTTGATAATTTAACTAATTCAATGTGTTTTTTTTAGATACAAAGAGTTGGCTGAAATCGTGAGAGCAAAGAAAGCTGCCCAAGTCGCAGCCGCCGCCAAGAAATCCTAGCTGCCGAAAACAACCGCTTCCCAGCTGCTAGCAAGAATTCTCATACTCTATTCTTTGTTAATAAAGCTGTTTTTATTTTACAGCTAATATTTTATATTACATTTTAGCAAAAATAATACCTAATTTTATAGGACAATCCCTATTTTACTTTTGCATGGTTTGCAATATTTTTCTTATTGTTAATATTTGCATACAAAACTTCTGTTAATTGAAAAATAATAATTCTTGGGTTTTTTTTATTAGGATGCTAAAAAATATCATAAAATTCATAATAGTTAATTATCGTATTTCGTAATATTTATCATGCTGGAAAGGGTACTCCAAATATTATATCTTTTCACTTGGCAAAAGTCAAATTTCTCATTATAAATTACAATTTTTGCCAGGAGATCATTATATTGCAAGAATATTTTAGAAACCTATTCCCGTATACCTATGCAATATTACGAAAATATGATACATAATTGTTTTGTATTAATTAATTGAATATGTCTACTATTAATATATATATTCATTTAAAATACAGAAACATTGTAAAAATGTGATACTAACTAAGTAAAATCTTAAGAAAATGAGATACAATGTTAAATACCTATAAATAAAATTGTTATTTTGCAATACTTTGTTATTTATTTGGTGTATATGCAAAGCTTTTCTGTAAAAGTTAACTAATTTTTTATCACTGCATCGAGTTTAAAAGTTTTAAAACAATTATGTCGTTTGTTAGCATAGAATTCAATACACTGCGCGCGTATGAAAACATAAAAAATAAAGTGTAAAAGTTTATTAATGGTTGTAGTTTGACAAAATTATTAAAATGGATATAATCACAAACCTTAAAGGATTATTTTTAAAGTGTATTTGTCCCTGTTAACCCAGGTATTTAAAGGGATAAGACAGTTGAAGAAATCCCCAGTGATGATGGTAAACAAAATTATGCCTTCTTTAAATTTTAGATAATTTTTAAAAAAAATTTTATACTGCTAGTTTTGAAACCATTAATAATGAGTACTACATGTCTGTGAGCCAACTAGATAACGTGGTTATAAAACTTGGGTACCAGTGTAATTTATAGTCCAATGTCCTATCCCTGAAAATAACTTGGCTAACAAAAATGCTGACCAGACACTTTCTAACAGACTCATACCAGAACATGGGATATAAAATATGCGGATATTATGACAGATTATCCCGTACCCTGTTAAAAATGTTTCTCTCAACTGGCTAATATAACGATACCCACATCCCCACGCTTTTGACTTTACCTCCTCCCCTTACCATGGAAAAACTTTTGATTAGTATCTAAATTGTCGACAAAATTAACCCCCTCACAGTATCCACGAAATCTATATCAATGAATTTATAGGTAATTACTTGGATATTACACCAGATAATCATTTAATCAAATAAAGTAAAACTTGTAGATGTTCATATTAGTAACATAAATTGACGAAAGAATAAAATCTCTCATCACATCATCCACGTATTTTATATCAATTTTTCTAACAGACTTACACTGCTATAGAAAAATTGGGACACTGGTTTTTTTTAACATTCTACTTGTAGAAGCGAAGATACTCTTTATCTGGGGACTAGGTATGTCAGTTATTATCAGCTGATAGACTTTCTATAACTAAAGGATTGCTAATTTTTTTTCATAATAGTCCTAACTATTTTAAACTTTGTATGTGAAATACTTTTCTAAGAATGGCGAATCTGATTTTTTTCAGCTTTTTAAAGGCATATACCTTTTTAAGAGATTTTTCGGATATTATTTGGTTCAAATTAAAGAAAATGAAAGCGAATTACTTTTTTTACAACATTTATTAAAATTTTGATTAGTTAATACAATTAATTTTCAGTACAGAGTTACAAATATATTTAACACAGCGCACACTTTGATTCAGTTTTTTTTTAAAATAATAGCATCGATTTATAGACAGATTTCCACGGATATCAAAATGAAAAATTTATCAAATTAAAACCAGTTTAGTTAGCAAAGCATTAGTATTAGTTTTTTAATATTCGTGGAAAATTGTCTGTAATATGATGCTATAGATGATTTTTTAGTATGGCCGAGAACCGGTTTTAATCCATGGGACATTAATCGGTTACGAAGCCATACTGGAAAATAACTTACGGCCACCAAAACCGGTTTTTGAAAACCAGTTTATGGCCGAGACTTGACTTGATTATAATAATAATTAATATAAGAAAAGGGAGGGGGGAGAGGTCTACTTACAGATCCTGTAAAACCAGGAATCATAAGGGATAAGACAATGGACGTGAATTTGATATACATCCCTAATGATTATATGAAAATTACCCCTTCTGTAGATTACAAAAGTTTGGACACTGATTCAAGGGAAATATCCAAGTTTTTAACCTAAGGAATATTAATGTGATTACAAAACTTTTGGTACAAGTGTAATTTACAGTCCAATGTCCCCTCCCTGCTTCCAAGTTTGTAAGTTTTAAATAGACACAATCTCTTTAAAGAAAAATTAATTTAAATTAAAATAGGGTTAGTTTTACTATTTAATACATCTTCTAAATTGTTTTTAACAATTAATGTCTTTGAGCTTTAATAAAAATAAAAAAAAAGTTTTCATAAAAATAATAATAACTGGTAATTTTGCTTTTTATCACAAAGAAAATAAATTTTAAAAATCTTCCAATAAAAATTCGCGAAACCTCGTTACCTTACTTTTTTCCCATGTTACGACATAGAACATTTTCTTTGTTGATACAATATGTATTTTGTTTTTAAATATTTTATGGTGTGCATTTACTTCCGCATATAAGAAAAGACAAACAATACGACATATAAAATAGTTATGTAATGATGGATATAGGATATACGTAGGGGAAAGTTTATCTTCAATTTAGCTTACTAATATCGACCTCATTTGTTCATCCAGTAGAAGAATGTGAAAAAAGGGGTGGAAGTATCATTATTTTAGCCAGCTGCGAGCATTCCTTTTATCAGGGTACATGAAAATCTGTTGCAACATCCAAATAATTATTTTCGATATATGTAATATTGAGATTGAAGTTATTTTTTTTTGGGGGGGGGGGGATTACCTCCAATCTCTGGGACGATATTGGCGGTTGAGAAAATTATGTGATACATATACGGAAGTGAATGCACATCTTACAGTTTTATAACATTAGTACTAACATTTATCTTATTATTTAAAAAATTTAATTTTTCAACAAATTAAGAAAATACTCTTTTAACAAGATAATATGAATTAACAATTTTAAGCATCTTTGGAAACCATCACTGTAAAAAGTTATCAATAAACAATTTTTAAATAGTTAACATTTAATGGCACTTTGATGTAAACAAAGCAGTTGATTGTATTTTTTTGTCTTTTTCATTTGGGCATAATTTTCATTATAATATAATTTCAAATATGGCTTTGAAACCGATTAATATTCGCTGGATTAGAACCGGTCTCTAGACATACTAAAATTCATGTATAGCATCATATTACAGTCAATTTTCTACGAATAATACAATAAAAAGTCATAAAAATAATACCAGTCATGTTAGCCCAGTCCCTCTGGTGTTAATTTTTCATTTTGATATCCGCGGAAAGCTGTCTAGAACATGATGCGATAAATAACTATTCCATGTATATTATATTAGAAAATTTCTTTGATAATTTTTTGCAGTGATGAGTTTATTCTTTAAAATTGCGTTCCAACAAGTTTGCATTATTTCTGTTCAAGCATCTTCTAGGAGTTTAAATACTGCATCTTAGTTTATTGTCTTTTTCGTGTAGTAATCCTGTATTTTGTAAGTGGAGTATTCATCCCCCCACCTCTCGCCAAAATTCAAAATTTTGATTTCATATTTGCCCTATCATTAGGGATCTTAAGGGATAATAAAATTGAAAATAAATTGAGGTAAAAAAGTCCCCCTTTGTTTGTCATTTAGCCAAACGTAAAGCAAACTTCATTTAAAACTTTGGGTACTAGCGTAATTAACAATCCAAACAATCCCTTCCCTTTTTAGCCAACACATAGAATTTTCACAAATTAAACTTAAATAATACATTTTGACTTAATTCTTTTATTTATTGAATAACAACAAAAGCCTTAAGTGGAGAACTTACAGACCTATAAAATGTAGGGGGGGGGGGGGGGGGATTATGTTCTCCAAAAGCAAAATATAGGATTATGCTGACCTCAAAATCATTTGTTAATAAAAACAAAAATATATTGATACAAAAAAGACATCATTTAATTAAAAGATATCTTTTTGTAACTTACCAGAATATTTAGTAATATTATTACAACATTTTCCATTGAACGATTAGTTTTGGTACAAAATTACTTTACAATTCAGTTAAATCTATGTTTTTTTTGTTAATATAAAGTATCTAAAAGTTAAAACAGTTTTACTATAAACATATTTTTGACACTTATGGACCAAGTTTTCATTTTAATTCACCAGTTTCATATAGGGTTGCTTACAAGGATAAGAAATTGGAAGAAAAAATAATATTCCCTCCAATTTGTATGGGTGAAATTGCAACCATGGGGGGAAGAAAAAGTTTCAACAATGTATACCTAATCAGCACACACACAAAGAATTTTTTTTAGAAATTCAGATAAAACTGTTTTCTTTTTAGTAATTTCACAAATATTCAACATTAAGCTACCAATTGATATTTTGCCTCTATTTAAAGTACCCTAAAGCAAGTCATCACCCCCAAAAAGGTGGTTCCCCTCTCCTCCAGTTCCTCATCCTCCCCATTCAAACCTGTCCGCGGCGATTCAGCAGCCCGTGGTCAAAGTCCGGCATATGTCGTCTGTGATGACGTCACAGCAGCCTCCATTTTTCCCGCCATTTCACCGCCAGTGTTGCCGGATTCGCTTTGTTGCAGCGAGTTGCGGTTTACATCTGCCGGGTGGAGTTGATTTTGATGCTGTTGAAGTTGCTGATAGTGCTGTTGTTGCGCTTGAGGATGTTGTTGTTGCTGTTGCTGTTGAAGCTGTTGTTGAGTGTGGTGAAGGTGTTGGCGGTGAAGTTGTAGCTGTTCCGCTTGCTGCTGATGACTGCTCATTATTCTAGAAACAAATAATAATGAATTTTTTAAATAAGATTTGAGGAAAGGTTAGGAAAATGTATATGAAATTAATGTTCCCCTTCCCACTCAAATCCCCTTAATCTATTAATGTAAATACTTTAAAAGGGGGGAGAAAAGGTTGTAGATTTTTAATCTGAAAAGGCCTAATATTGGTCATTAGTATTGTATGACGTCATTTTCAAGCTGCTTCGTAATTTTAGATTGGTGGAATAGTAGAGAGGCTAACTATTATTTTTTAAAAATACTATATATACCTATGATTGTATCTTTCTAATTCAGCAATTTTCAGCTTCAGTTTGTCATTCTCCTTCTTGAGTCTCTCATTCTCGTCGATAAGTTGGTCGTTGGTCAACTCCAGGTCCCTACGCACCAGCATACGCTTCGAGCGACAGTTTTGTGCGTAGCCGCGATTCTAAATAGATTGAAAAAGGTCAATAAGGACCATAATGTTCAAAAGTAGCGCAACAATATAAAAATCTAAGGAAGAATCTGCAAAATCTTTGTCAAAATGCATTAGTTTTAAAGATTTATATCGACCATATGGTCATTGTTGACATATTATCGACTGTCTAATGACATATTATGGAATTAACGACAGAATTTTTTGATAATTAAATAAAAGTGGCTATGGCTGACATTTTAGTGATATGCTGTTTATGATGATATCATATATATGAACTAAATGATATTAAACAAAAGTGGTAATGACGTCGTGTCGTTTTTATAATAATATCTACCTTCAAAGTCCGCCTTTTTTGCTTAAGTTTGACCACCTCGTCCCTGGGCAGGCCATGGAGTCGCTTGTTCAACTCCCTCACACTCAGGGTTATTAACTGAAAATTGGGCACCTAATTAATTATATGTACGCATAACGTACATATATTGTTTCATAGATTCAATTTATAAATTTTTAAAAATAAGAATTCAAAAGGGTAAAACTTGGCGATTTTTAGAAAACATGTTAATTCAACTTTGGATACCAGTGTAATTTAAAGTTCAATGCCCTCTCCCTGATATGATAATACTTTAATCATATCTGAATTCAGTGGTTTTAAATTTGCAAGATTTGTTTTGATCCCATCGCAACAGAGTTTGAAATAAGCATGGTCAAGAAGTAATAGAGTTAATAGTACCTGATCGTCCTCAACAACTGAAGATCCTGGTGACTTTGCCCCCTGTTGTCCCTGGTGGCAAGAGTTGACGTGCTGTAGCCCCCCGGGTCCTGACAGCCCGCTCAGGTCATGGCTGCCGTAGTCAAGGCTCAACCACTTGGCCTCGTTCAGGTCGTTGGGGTCACAGGAGCCCCGCAGGTCAATGGGCTGCTCCTAAACAAATGAGTCAAGTAAATCTTTAAAACCCGAACAAATTATTGGTGAAAAAGTGAACTCATTTTAGTAAATAATTGCAGTTTTTTTTATTGTAATAATCACTAAACCTCGAACGAAAGTGATAAGGAAGAATCAGTAAATTGATTTAAAGTAAAAAGTAACACTAATAGATTTATTGTAGATTGTCTATTTGTTTATTTAAGTTATTTTCAAGTATGAAGGATTTTTGTCTGTAAGGTTGGGTTCACATAGGTCCTGGGATGGTCATATGCTAATTTTATCATTAGATTCAAGTATTGGTATGATTTTTTGCTAGTTTTCTTTCCCTGTGAATACTGAGCCAATACTAAGTAACAACATAAGGATATACTAAATTATAGAGTAGCTTCGCTACTAATATTGGAAAAAATATTTTTTTCTCTACTAAACAAAACCGTTTGGCAACCAAATAACCATTTTCCTATGTTATCTAAAGCTTTATGAAGCCTTAGAAATATGGTAAAGCAATTTAATCCGGTGTGTTTTCACTTCCGCAGATGTTTCACATTATTAAATCGTCAGAACCGCATACTAATACAACAGCACAATATTGCATTCCCGTCAATAAAAAGTATTTTTAGTATCTTTTATTAACTACCATTGAATTGATTGCATGATTATTATTAACATAAAATTAATATTTTTGCATTAAGACTACATAAATACTTTTGGACTAAGTGAGATTTTACTATATCAGATTATCTAATTTTTCCTGGAAACTAAAAAAATTCTCATATAAAATAATATTTATTCACAGTTAATCTCTCCATCCTACTTAGGCAGGGGATACTAAGTGATAAGACAATGGAAGAAAAATTAATGATAAACAAAAATACCCCTTCTGTAGAAAACAATTATTAGTTTATAAGTTTTGACACCGTTTTCTGAACCAACCTAACAAGATTTAGGAAAAGTACTCAAACAAATCAGAAAATCAGAAATAAAACTTTGGGTACTAGTATTACTTTCAGTCCAATGTTCCCTTCCTCCCTGTAATTACGAGTTAAATAATACAAACATCCTTTTTTAAAATTGCGAATCTTCTCTACATTTTTTTATCAAGGTTTCATTAAACTAATTTTTATTGATTTTTTAAATTAAAAAAAACCTTTTAGAACATAGCTGTTTTTTATTTGATAACATTTAAAACTAAAATAAGGGGGAGGTAAAACAATACATTTTGTTTAAATAATGATGATTTCTTTACTAACGCGAGATGAAATTTGCAAGCCGTGTAATTCCGGATAACTTAAGTAGCAAACTAAAGGACAGACACTTGAATAATTGAATTTTGAAAATTTATGGAATTATTAGTCCTTGTTATTAACTTATTGATTATCCATTAATCCTTACTTAACACCTTATATTCAGCAGGAATCTCAAGGGATAGGACAATTGTTGGTAAATTCATGCTCACCCCCAATTATTATTAACAAAATAACCCTTCTGTAGATTTAATTTTTTTGAAGAAGTAAGTAAGCCTTCTTGAAAGAAAGGTCTAAAAAAAACTTAATTGCTTTACTAAAAAGTGTTTGTTTATTTGTTTAATACATATAGTAAGTATCACTTTTTCACTTTTGTTTGATTAGTTGTTTGTGGATTTTTTTTGTTGATGCATAGCTTTTCTAGAATCAAGGTCTACAATGTCAGTTCGTCTTAAGAAAACAGAGGGAAAAGACATGGATGATAAATCGATTACAGCAAACACAATTACCCCTTGAATGAGATTGAAAGAATTGTCTAATAAAACTGAAACTTGTTTTAATATTGATTCTAATTGAACTAAATATGAAAGGTTTGCTTTTTAGATGCTGTTATACTTGTTGATACATAAACATTCTGGTATATCACAAACATTTTTACTTTAAAGCCACATTTTATGTGGTTTTTAAAGGAACTCTACTCTTTATCTTATTTTATTTGTCTGTTCACAAAAACAGGAGGACAGGTGACATTTGGCTGATTATTACACTAGTCCACAAAGTTTAACAATAATATTTTCTTACTCGTTGGCTTGGCAACTTTGGGGACTTTCATTGAGTTTGAATTTTGTTGGTTCATTAAGTTCAGTTTATATTTTAAACCAATAATTGTTATCTACACAATTGGTAATTTTGTTTATCAGCATTGAGAATGTAAATCAATTTATCTGCAATGGTCTGAATTTTCCTAACTGACAAAAAAAATGAAAATCTAACCTGATAAGCTTTCCAGTTTATGATCTCGGAAACATCCAGGTTGATTGTTGACGTTGAGTGGGCCAGCAAAGATGCAGCCGTCGGAGAAGACATGGAAACCGCCGTCAAATTGTGCAAATATGGTGGTGACGGCGATGAGCCGCTGGGCGGTGTGTCCGGCGGGGTGCCGGGATACTTGTGCGATCCGGTGTTGTGCCCGCCGCCAAGACCATCCTGGCCGTTCATCAGCATATGCGGCGGCAGCTGTTGGTTGCCGGAGATTGAGTATGTTGCGTGGGGAACTGTCAACAGCGACGACACCTGGGTCATCGGGCTTGTGCAGGCGATTGTATTGGCGCAAATGTCGCCGAGATTGATCGGCGGCGGCGGTACTTGGTGCAAAGTCATTGGCGGCATTAAATTGTGCAGCTGTTGCGAACAATCGTTGTCACCGCCGTTTGGGCTCCTGTGCGGGCTGCGAATTCTGGTAACTAACCTACTTGTGCTGTGCTGGCCCAAACCGTCCAAAGCCGCGTCGGCGGACATGATGAAATGTGCTGCTGACTGGCTGGAACCGTTGCTTCCGCCGCCACCGCTGACAGTCATTTGTGCCAACGGCTCCAGGTTGAAGTCCTCAATGTTGTACAGGCTGCTTGTGTCATGTTGGGATTGGTTGTTGTTCTGTTGTTGCTGTTCATCAGTTGGCATTATGACACTTTGCAGCATGGCGTTTCTTTCAGCGGTCGCGGCCGCTTCTTCATCATTGTGCTGTTGATTTTGTAACTGCTGTTGCTGTTGATCTGCCACAACCATAGCGTGGTTGTTATTGGGTTCACGAGGGTCTGTGTGATCTTGATGACTCGCCAGTTTTTGTTACAGTACACTTCAGTGGCCAGACAGTACACCCAGTGGCCAGACAGTATACTTTGGTCAACCAAAAAACTGCCTGGTTAGGCACTTTTCTTCTACACACACACACACAGGAAAAGTTGCTGATTTTTCAAACTATTATTTGTAAGGATTCTCTTGAGTCAGCAAGTTGTAATGTATACTACTTGTGCAGTTCTAGAGTGCCAGGACAGACTAGGAGTTGTAGCTTGGTCAGCAATATAGTAGTATGCCTGCAGTTCAGTTGGTCCGTCAGTCAGGCAGACAGACACACAGCAAGATAGTCCACACTGTTTCTGTTGCCCCTAGCTTAGGAACTGATCATTTGCCGACAGAGCACTTTGCATCCCACCCTTCCCTGTTACACCCCCCACTTCTCCCCCCCCCCCGTCTCCGCGTGTCTCTCAGAGCAAAATCTTAGTTTTTCTCATATATTTATGTGTATTAATGTGTGATGTAGAGTTTGGATTATTAAAATTGACGTACTTCACTCGTTAATTTCCCTCTTTTTATATAAAGTTTCCCTTTTTATGTGTTTAACTTGTTTGCTTCTCCCCTAGTAAAGTTTTTATTCCCTTCAACTTAATAAGTCACTCTTACTTCCTTCCTTTTCCCCCCAATCTCATCCTATTTTGATCCTCCATAAATTTCCCTCCCTCCCACATCCCTTTTCCCCTCTGAAAAAGTAAAATTCCTGAACATAAAGTAATCCTGTAACACGGGCCAACATTTTGCGCACCAAACTTTTCCGTCCCGCCTTTTCTCCCATTTCCCGCGAAAATCTGACCAATGAGAGGGCGGCATTGGCGTAGCTTAAGAACCAATAATGTAACGGTCAAGCAATGAAGCCATTTTTTCTTCCCCTCTTGTATAAGATTACAAAAATTGGACTATAAGGAAACTTTAATATTTTTTAGATGACCATGCAAAATAAATTTGCTGTGTTTGTGGTTTTCTGTGTGCTTGTGTGTGCGTGTGTGTGTGTGTGTGTGTGTGTGTGTGTGTGTGTGTGTGTAATGTGAAAGAAATTGCTGATATGCTAAAAATGTGATTATATATATATGACATAGCAGTGGTCATTGTTGTTAGAATTCAGCCATTTCATCTTCAATAACATAACATAACACATCTTCACTAGATACCATTGGATAAAAGTTCTGTGATCAAAAACCAAAGAAATTTTCTTCACTCCAAAAGAAGAATGACTATTTTAGACACAACTTTTTCGCCAGTCAAATAAATTCAAAAATATTTTATGCTTTTGTCAAAATAGTTTGATGTAATCTTTTTTATAAAAATTTAATATTTCTTTCTATTATCAGGTAAATGTTTTCAACAAAGAAATAATACAATAGATTTCTATTTAAAGAACTGGTTTACTGGCGAAAAAGTTGAAGCACTTAAAGTTTTTCTTTAAATGAAATAACCTTTCCACACTTGTGAATGGATAAACAGACATTGTGACTTTTTAAAAGATTTTGTGCTATTAAACTTCTTAATGTGAAAAAAAGTGAACTTATCAATTTACAGAAAATCTAAGAAAAGAAATAGTTTAGCAAATGAAGTGATAAACCAGAGATATTATATTTTTAAAAATCATTTTATGTAGTAATATTGTAAAATATTATAGCTTACATGTTACAAGTTTGATATAGAAATGAAAATCTTAATTTACATGTCATCCTATTATTGTTTTAATAAAAATTTAAGATAAAGCTAAGAAAAAGGATTTATTGAAATAATTTAAATTCAACATTGTTTTCAATTTGTTAAAAATCTTATTATGATATATTTTTTGCAGGGATTTTAAGTGATAACTTGATGTATATACAAAATTACTCTATTGAACTTAAATGATCGATAGAAAAGTTTGGACACTGCTAGTTTTAATTAACCAATCAAGTTAAAATTGAAATAAAGTACACATGTGATATACTATTTGACTGTAAATACACTGCCACCCAAAGTCTTCAACACGAATTCTCGTTGGTTGGCTACAAAACTTTGTGTGCTTTTATGAACTCTGATTGGTTGGTTTACAACTTGCAGTGTCCAAACTTTCCAATCTACAGTTGTTCTTTAATCTCGAAATGGGTAATTTTGTGTTTATTGGGGATGTACATCAATTTATCTTTTATTGCCTTATCCCTTAAGATGCCTTACTATTAATAACTTCACACTGAAATGTTGGAATATTAAATATAATCCGATGAAAAACTGTTTTGTTAGTATAATTTTCATAAATTTTAAAGTAATGCTTTGCTTTATAACAGCAACAATTATTGTTTTTTTTTAATCCTCAAATTATAGTCACCGATAAAGATATTTTTACGTTTAGATTACATTTTTCACATTATTTTTAAATAACATTGCAATTTAGTAATACAATTTAGGCTAAAAATAGCCTTAAACTATCTCTAGACCTTAATTTAAAATAAAATAGCCTACAATAATGATTACTACGTTAGAAGAATTTTTTTTTTCAGTATGGCTTCAAAACCAAAAAATATCCACTGAAAATCATATAGAGCATCGTTTTACAGACAATTTTCACGAACATTAGAATAAAAAGCATAAAATATATACCAGTTTTGTTAGACAGGGCCTTCGGCTCTTCAGAACGAACAAAAAATGTTTTAATCTTATATTTCTAATTTTAATATCCGCGGAAAGCTTTCTATGATACAATGCGTTAACATTATACATATCTAAAACACATACTATATCAATTGCAATAATAAGTTGTATTTAAATGATTGTAATTTTTATACATAATATTATTTTTATTAATATTGCATTATTTGTTGAATATTCTTTAGAATAAATATGAAAAAAAAACATATGATTTTTTACTTTTTAATGTCTAAAAGTAGCGTAGCAATAATAGAGGGAATAGTCCCTTTTGTGGCAACGCCCTTTCAGGGGCGATTCGTCGTATTTTTAAAATGGCTTTTGATAGATTATTTTAGGTTAGGTTAGGTTATATTGGGTTAGGTTATTGAAATCGTGTGTTGTTTTTGTGCCAACATAAGAATGTGGTTAGGACTGTCTTGATAAATTGTCGGCTGTAAACACTTTTTTCATAAAAGCCACATGTATGGCGGTGTAAATATTGTAAAAAAAATATGAAATAGCATGTCGAAATTATGCCACTTTTTATTGAAGCCTTGTGTTTGTGTGTCTGTGTGTTTGTACCAAGGGATCTCGCTAACCGCTGAACCAATCGGGTTCTCCTTAACAGGGTAGCTTCTCATAGGTCCCGGGAAGGTTTATAACTATTTTGGGGGAAGGTACAACCACCCTTCCAAGTGAAATCGCCCCTAGAATAAAATCCCCCACCCCCCAAATTTCTTTTTACTTTTTGTTTTAAAATCTAAAATAATAAATTGTGTTATAAAATTCGACTCCCCATCTCCTAAAGTGCCCCTAGAGGCCTCTAGGGACGTAACCGCTAGTAGTGATATAAAGTACTTAACATAGCTTGTCTAGTATGGCTCGAATCCGGATAAGCAATATACATGTTGTAGAAAATTTGAAAATATTCTAGGTGATCTAAACAAAGATTATGTTTCTTCTATGTGCGTCCTTGAGAAAAATAAAATGAGAAAAAATTAATTAGCAATCATAATATGTAAGGTGGAAAAAAACAATTATATGGTTATTATATAAGGCAACGGATCGTTGATCTAATTGCAGCTGCCGCTTGAGGACACAAACAATGTTGAACTAATTCTTGAAAACGTTTTGGCAATTTCCCCCAAATTCCTTATCGAGCACAATATAATACAGGAGGGTTGTGTGTAATTGTATTTCGTTTGTTTGTTTATTATTTAGGTTAGATTAGTTTATAATGGGTACTTGGTACCACAGGGTATGGGCACCGCAGGTGAAGACCCGCAGGATTAGGGACCAACACAGGTTGTAGACAAATAAAAACATAGCCAACCCAACAGTTTAAAATTTCACTGAAAAAAACACAGGGAGGGGGTTCCGTTTTCGATTGCCACTTTGAGGGAAACCACAACGTTTTCTTTGGCGGTGGGTTTCGGACTTGTAAGAGCAGTGTGCATTCACTTCTGCATATTATCGCAGCTGCAAATACATATGCGGAAGTGAATGCACACCAGTAGGGGACAGCCTTGATGATAATTTAGTCTACTTATATCCAGGGATATAATGGGATAAGAAAATAATAAGTAAATTTATAAACATTCCCAATGATTTACATTATTGGAGGAAAAGTTTGAACACTGCTAGTTTGGAACCAACCAATCAATATTTAATAATAGTACTTAATGGTTTGGGGCCAACGAATAAGATAATATGATTATAAAACTTTGGTTACCAGTAAAATCTACAATCCAATGTCTCCTCAATCCCTGTAATAATCTTGTCTATTTACATTTTACATATATTTACTTTCTTATTTTCTTAAAATATGAATAGAATATATTTTTATCATGCAACTTTAAAACTTCAAATAGCGAATGAAAAATCAACATTTGAATAATAAAAATTGTCGTCAATATTTTTGAAAGTAAATCTACTCTTAAAGTTTAAACAGAAGATAATCTTTTTAACCTAGCGGATGCGCCTTTTTTTTTTACCACCCCCCCCCCCCAAATGTTTACCCCTAGGTTTAAATTTCTTAGGTGAAGGCTTAAATTATCATTTTTGCTTTTCCTGCTTTCCAATGTAATATTTTATAAATTTGATTCAAGACATTTCATTTCAATAGAGGATTCTAAGTTTATTCCTTTTTTGGGTGTTTTAAAGAACACTATTCTCCACGCCCTAATCAAACAATAAACAAGGATGACATCATCTACAAAAGCAAAGCTCTAATTTAGATGGTATGACAAACGAACAAAAGCTTTCGCAGAGTTTCATAGAAAGCAGAACATTAATTTGCCAGTCTAAACAAAATAATCTAAATTGATTTGTTGGAAAATTACGTACAAACAGTAGACTGTAATAGGACAACCATTTTTGGGATATTGTCCTAGTCATCATGTTCCAAATCAGATGAATAGGATATTTATATCAATGAAAAAGTTGTTTTCACTAAAGTACATAGGCGTCCAAGGGGGGGGGGTAATGGGCCATTTGGCACCCCCAAACGATTTTGGGGGTGCCGTAGGCAACCCCAAAATTTTGTGAACAATACCCCCCCCAAAAAAAAATTACCCCTGCCTTGGGGGTGCCGTAGGCACCCCCAACGATTTTGGGGGGGGTATTTACCCCCCCCAAACCATTTTGGGGGGGGGGTAATTACCCCCCCCAAAATAAATGTTCTTTAAAAAAAAAATTTTGGGGGGGGTATTTACCCCCCCCCCCAAATTGAATGTTCTTAAAAAAAAATTTTACTGAAAAATTTTTTTTGGGGGGGGGAGGGAGTAATCCCCGCCCCCCCCCCCCTAAAAAAAGTCATAGTGTGACTCGAGCCTTGAGGTGTAATATATTTTATGTTCCTCGTTTGGTCTCCTAATAGTTAATGAAAAGTATATCCTAAATGGCTTTTGATAGTTTATTTTAGGATAGGTTATATTGGTTTAGGTGATTGCCCCACATGGTTAAGCAATTGGCCCCCCGCAGGGGCTAAAAATAGGAGAGAAGCTTGTGTGAAAAAAACGAAGAAACGCCCCTTAAAGAGCGTTGCCACAAAAGGGACTATACCCCAATATAGTCCAACCAGTTAAAACAGTTCTTAACCATGATAACAAAAAATTTAATAGTTTGATAATGTTTTATTTGCTTGGGCCTTTATAAGGGCTAAAACCATCCCGGGGATCTATGATGTAATTGTAAAGCACTGAAGATTCCATAAAATAGATACCTAACTAAATTAAATATTTCATTAAATAATGAAAAAGAATTTCTATAGGCGATTTCTTTTGGGAGGATGTCAGGGTGTCTCAAAACTAGTTATAAAACTTACCAGGACCTATAAGACGCTTCACTTTAAAGTATAATTAGTTCATTGGTTAGTGAGTTAATTATTGTATTTTTATGTTCTAAAGAATGAGATACTACTATATATTTGAATAGTAGTGGCGCCCTTAGCATCTAAGAACTCGTGTTTTCTAAAGGGTAAAAAGGGAGGAGAAAAATAGCCTAAAACCACTCAAAGGATTGACCTATAATAGTGTGGAACCATCATGGGATCTATGTGAAGCTTTCCTAAAAAGGAGAACTCAGTATTAAAAGAAATGAAATCTGAAGCTATAGTCAAATAAACCTTACTTACTACTTTATGTTATAGGATAGTACTTATTAACTTAATAGATTAGGTAGGTGCTTTTTTTACATAATTAAATTACCCCCCCCCAAAAATTTTACCCCCGGGGTAAATTAGTTTGGGGGGGGTAATTACCCCCCCCAACAGATTTGGGGGGAGTATTTACCCCCCCCCAACAGACTTTAGGGGGGGTAATTACCCCCCCCAATCAAATTTTACCCCCGGGGTAAAAATTTTGGGGGGGGTAAAAAAAATTTTCGGCGCGCTTCGCGCGCCATTTTACCCCCCCCAAACACGAATTACCCCCCCCCTAAAATTTTTTACCCCCCCCCAATAAAAAAGCTTGGACGCCCCTGCTAAAGTACTTACTAAATCGTACCCGTAATTATCGAAACCGTTACAGGAATCATCATCATAAGTTTGAAATCGATATGACAATTATAACATGCTGAAATTTACGATAAGATGAACGGACAGACATATCCTAATTGTTGAAAACCCTCGCTGTCAAAAATACTAATCTATCTACAACATACGTAAATCTACGATGATAAATAAACAATAAAATGTACATTGCACGTTGAATAAATAATACTTTTACTATTAGCACGCATATTGTATTATTCAAAACTTAGATTCACCAAATTTAAAATTATAAATCTTAAAAGTTTTTTATCCAATTGTAAGATGAACTATTGAGCAGTGACGAGGGGGAGGGGGCTTCAACTTTGGGAGTGGAAAATATATCTACGTGGTAATAGTATTTTGTTGATTAAATATCTATTTTTTATAAATAAAAAATCAAAACCGAGGCCCAAAAAAGAAGTTGGGAACCCCCACCCTCCCAAAAAATAGGAGCCTCAAAGAGGCAATATACACGACAAGCTTGCTGCTATATCTATTTTAAAATTGCAGAAGAAAAGGATTTCTTTGTTCTTGTTCATCATGTTTGCTTAAAAATTGTAAAAAGACACATAATATTAATGAATACAAATATAAATAAAATTATATAACATCTTTCATCATAAAATGTAGTTTCTAATATAATTAATTTCACATTTTTATAGCATTTAACAAATCTTATTAAATTTAAGTTTATTTTATATTTAAAGTTTTCCGTACGTTCGTCTGTTCGTAAATAACGGTTAGCCATCATCGTTAATTTAATCATGTTAGAATTGTCCTAGCGAAATCCAACTTTGTTGGATGATCCTGTAATAGTTAGGTACTATTAAAAAACTATTTTAGCCAAATGATTTTACAAAATTCAAAAAATCTATAAAATAAATTTTTGAAACTAAATCTATTACGACTGTGCCGATAGAAACTTGTGTCATCTATAAAAGGAGTTAAATATAAAAATGCAAGTTTAAGTCCAACTTGCAATCTTCGAATGAAGAAAATAATTTTTATTTCAGCAATTTCAAGGGCGTAGTTAGTCTCAATTTTGATGGTTTCAAAATATATTTTTAAAAATTTTAGTTAATCTTTCTACAGTAGAGCTCATCTAGATGGATTGATACATACTAAATGATGATGCACAAAATTACCCATTCTCTTGAAATTTTTGAGACCCAACTTAATGAACCAACCAATCGAAATAAGGCAACGAATAAAAGAACGTTATTATAAAACCTTGGGGACTAATGCATTAAACAGTCTAATGTCGCTAAAATCCCTCTGGCTTGTACCATTGATTTTCTTTTCAATTTGATGCTTATGGATATATAATTAGTTATATTTTTAAGTAGTAGTTCTAAAGGTTTGTCATAATGTCGACGCAAAAACAAGAAAGTTAACTAATTTAAAAAAAAAAATAATACATATCACAGTTGGAAAGCGATACTCGTTTAGTCTAAAATAAAAACAAAGAGCTTTAGATCAATCAATCAAAAATTAATGAAGCTGCTTATAGTGCCTCCAAAAAAGTGGACAAAAATGACACATATTGGGCCTATAATAGACGAGAATATGACGTCAATGGGGATACTTCTGTCAAATGTTTTTTTGGAGACACTTTATACAGCTTCAAAATTAATAACAGCACAAAATTCAAGTTTAACAAATATTTTAGAAAAAAAATTCTAGAGTTTGAAAAATATAATGTAAAAGTTTCTTTGAATCTTTATTTCTGTAGCTGACTGCACTCGATTATGATTTTAATTGTTGCAATTGGAAGAGACCAAAGTCTAAAAATGTCCTTACAATAATACAAAAGCATTTATTTTAAGAAAGTTCTTTAAGAATCAGTGTTATATCCAATTGTATTGTAAGGTTTTTTTGTCTAAAGCTTAAGGTCTCAATAATAACTGAGCTCTCTTTTTATGTAAGATTCACATAGCTTCTGTGAGGGTTTTAGGCCATTTTATTTCCAGTTATAAGTCATGGGAAGGTTTTAAGCTATTTGTCTAGCCTCTGACTCTTAGAATGAAGATCACCTAGAAACTAGTACTTTATATAAAGAAATCATATAATACTTACTGCTACATGTAAGAATTGTAACAATAAATGGAATGTCTTGGAATTTACATCTCGGACTCAAAGGTCGTGCAATCAAAGGATTGAATGTCTAAATAAAATGCTTCATTTATGACTTCTGGGAATCTGGATAGCCTAGCTTTAAAAGAATGACAGATTGAATAACAGAAACACTAAAGAATACGAAGCTTTTCTACAATTAGAGGATAGTTGTTACCGGTAGTTTTGTCATGTTTCAATCTTTCGTTTGATTTCAAACTTTGCAAGATGACTTCTGTAACAATAGAGTATTTTTCGAAAAGCTTAGAAAATTACCTTGATTTAACAAAATGATTCCTGTTATGATTAGGCACCATGGAATAAATAAAGCATAATCTTATATTAAAGCCTAAAATATAATTTTTGTCTACTTATATTGAACAATGTTTTACTAAGTTTCTATCGAATTTTTATCTGATTTAGAAATGAAATTTCTTTAACCAAGAGGTATAACTACATCTTTTATTACCTGGAGATGCCCCCACTCCATCACTATTATAAATAATAAAAAGAAATTGGTGGGGGGATTTTTATTGAACCCGGTATTAGTGTCTTAGAAATTATCTTAGTGACGTAAAAAAAATAGGATGTGTCGATACTACTAGGATTTTTAATAATTGTTAATATAGGCCTGAAATCAAGGTTTTTTGTGCTTTTAAAAAATATTAAAAATATTTCTAAAAATTCTACATTATTTTTGCTCACTTTTAAAAAACAAAATCAACTTTTTTTTATTTTTTTTATAAAATTATCTTTCAAAATTGAAATAAGATCTATCATCTGATATTGTACTTCTTACATAACTCAAGAGTTGACTTACAATGTGTAAATATTTTATAGATTATTTAGCAAAATAATAAAAAAAACTATATGTAATTTCGTGATTAATAATTGGCTTAATCTTACATTAAACATTGAATGATTTTAAATAATTTTCAAATATTTGCTTTTATAATTATACTTATTGTATAAACATCTCATAAGTTAGCGCAAAATGCTATATATTTTATCACATATGAGCTATTTTTTAAGCCAGCTTTTTAGTCAAAATTTCAAACCAATAACAATTAAATCAAAAGATATTAGGTTAAAACTATATATAAACGAGAGTAAAGAAATAAGATATTGCTATCAACAACAACAAAAAAGGGTTTTGTCTAGTTTTTGGTAAAAATAACGCATATTTATCATTTTAAATTAAAGCTATCTTTTCAAGATTACATCTATAAATTCGTCTGTATTTTATAACTTATAACTGTTACCATGAAGAATCAATTGATTTTCCATAATAATTTTATTTCTATATTAAATTTAGAGACAGCTAATTTTTCTTTAAATATAATGAGATGTTTATCAGAAATTTTTAATTAAGCATAATAATGTATATATAAAAAAGACAATTACGAATAAAAACAAAACAATCAATTATTAGATTATTTATATCAATAAATTTAACGGAATTTGAACGTAATTGTTAAAAAAGCTAGCTTAAACAGTTTTGCCATTAAAAAATAACCTTCTTTATGAATGGTACATTCTAACAAGGGTAATGATATCCAGTAGAGCAACATATTTAACAAATATGTCTTTAAATAATCAGTCTATTTAACAAATATCTTTTTAAAATGCATAAGTTATATTACCTCTCACAAGATTGTTTAGTCCTTTGACACTGTACATAATTATTATTTGATTGATCTATCCTTAATTTTTATTCATATTCAATTTTATTGTTTGTATATAAATATTTAATACCTGTATTATAATACGGTTATTATTTTTTTGCTATGTTTTTATAAAATAAATATCTTAGCAAATGTTACCAATTCTTATAATTATCTGGAATTGAAAAGAATTACTTTCATTCGGTTGCTAAAAAGAGGAGAAAAAGAAATGTATTGAGTCAGATAGTAGCCTTAACCTGTACAGCTTTACATTTATTTCATAGATAAATTGAAATTGAAATTAGATAAAATTATTAATTGATTTTAGATTATTAAACAAGACATGTTAGAATTATCCTATCAATTTCAAACTCTTCATGATGATTCCTATGACAGTTAGGTATAATTTAGAAAGCAACTCTATCATTGTTAACAGAAAGTCAGTACGTCCATTTAAAACATGCTTTGTGTGTTTTTTGGCTGCTATTGAAGAAAGACAACTGAAATTTTAAGTGAAAAGGTCTTTTAAGAGGTGTTTTAATGTATTTTTTTTACAGTAGCTTTTGATGGATTATTTTAGGTTAGGTTAGGTGATTGCCCTGCAGGGTTAGGAAAATGGCCCAGCATGGATAGAGCCCCCCCCCCCCGCAGTGGCTAGAAATAGGATAAAATCTACTGTGAAAATACCAAGAAACGTCCCTTAAGAGGCATTGTCATGAAAGGGACTATACCCAAGATATATGTGCATCTACTTAAACTGTTTTTAAACTATTTTTGAATGGGGGGTCAAAAATATACTAGGACACCTATAGAATCAGACTGCAGAGCCCAAATTTGAATTAAGTCCCCAATAAACTTTTTTTGTGGGATTTAAAAATTAATTTTTACTGTTGCTCTGGTAATTTTTACCAGATCAAAAGGTCTTTTTTTACTTCGTGTAATATTGTAACTTAGTGAACAATTTTATATAATTCACTTTATACTGATACAATAAAAAAAACAATACTCTGTTCAATGGAAATAATTTTTTTTTCTAAAACAATAAATTTCATTGAAAAGTCTGACATAATACAATAAAAAACATAATGCTGAATTTAAACCAATAAGAAACCCTTTTTCATTTCAATTCTTTATAATTACCAAAAGAGTGTTTTCACAAAGTGACTTATTTCAAACGTAGTTAAATAATTTTATTTAATAAAAATGAAAAGAATGAAAACCCTACTCATAAAAGATACATACTTTTTAAAAATATTTTTAAAAATATGTTTGAATAATCTTATTTTATATCATAAATGTATATATGACAATAATAAATTTGTTGTATTGCATAAACATTTGTTGTTATCTTAATTTATTTAACCCTTTACAGCCAATTTTTATGTGTTTTAATGTATAATAGACATGAAACATTTTTATGTTAATTCATTGATATATTGTAAAGAATTAATTTTTAATTAGTATTGATAGATAAAATCAAAAGACCTAACTTTACTGTATACCAGCATACAATATTTACGAAGCAAGACACTCTAAAAGCTGAGTATTTTACCTACAAAGGAAAGAAACATCACGATTCAGTAAAAATTATTTAATCCATAGTAAAAAATAAACTTTAAAATCCTAATAAAAATTGATGTGGGCAATTGTTCTCATTTTTGGCTTTGCAGTATGATTCTACAGGTGTCAAAGTATATTTTTGACATACCTTTCAAAAATAGTTTAAAAACAGTTTAACGACTTCCAAAATTTGAGGGTGCCCTCAAGTAATCACCCCTTCCCCCCCCCCCCCTGCATCTACTCTATACATTATTTTGTCTGTCTGACTGTCGGTCATGCTTAAAAACCTTATTGTTGGAGAAATGTTATTTTCACGACTGCTTTTTTAGATAGCCAGCTGTAAGTTTTAGTCAAGATACCTTATATTTATACAGATCTGCTCCATATATTTATTGTCTGTCTGTCTGACAGATATACTTAAAAGGACAATTTAGTTTTAAAAGAAAAAAATTTAAAAAATGTTGGTGGTTTTTTTTCTAAGCGCGTGAGGGTGCAGGTACCCTATCCTAAAATAGTTATAAACCTTCCCATGACCTATGACCTATGTAAGCATATTAGTTAGGAAGATCCTTCCATATAAATAGACACACACACACAAACATTCTTTTACTTTGATATAAGGATTAGCATTTTGTTACTGTATCCTATTACTAGCGGCTACGCCTTAGAGGCCTCTTGGGGCACTTGAGGAGGAGAGAGTCCAATTTAATAAACCAATTTATTTTTCTAGATTTTAAAAGGAAAAGACAAACAAACAAACAAAGAGACTTTATTATATCCTATTATATAAATTAGTAAGCTAAGCTTTTTTTGACTGTAGCAACGGATCTTGTTAACCGCTGAACCTAAAGGGTTCTTCTTTACAGTGAAGCTTATTATAGGTATAGAGAAGTTTATAACTATTTAGGAAGAGGGCTCTCCACTCTCCAAAAAAAATAACACCTAGAAAAAAAGTACCATCTCCGCAATTTTACTTTTTTGTTTTAAAACTTAAATTGAAAATTGGAAGAATGAACTTTCCCCCTTACCACCCTAAAAGCTTCTAGTGATGTTACTGCTAGTGATAATATATTATAGTTTATATCAACATAATATGCGGATTTTAAGAAAAATTTAATCAAATATGCGGACTTTTTTCAACCTTTTTTTGACAACATTTATTAGACATATTAGAATTATACTATTGATTTCAAATTTTGCACGGAAGTATGTCCTTTTACTGTATGCTATATTTACGCAATTTTGCAACAAATTTATGTGCAATTTCATTTAGACTTCAAAATTAATATTCTGCTTATTAAGTTCTGACACTCTAGCTATTGTGCGTTTGTTCTACCTTCTGATTTTTGTGCTTCGTTTTTATGGATGTTGTCATCCTTGTCTAGAAAATACAAATTAATTAATCTATGGTAGAAAGTACAGAGAGTATAAATTATTTCCTACATTTTCTTTATCAATTATCAATTATCAATCACCTCTATTATCCATCTCTTTTTTAGGGGTTACCTTTCCCACCTCCCCTCTAATCCCTCGTTTTTAGTTACGTCACTAAGATAATTTCTAAGACACTAATACCGGGTTCTTTTTATTTTTTTTTGGGGGGGGAAGGGGGGTGTCACACCCCCCAAGAAAATAGCCTAAAACCACCACAGGACCAGTAGGTATATTCCCTGAAGAGTAGAATCCGATCGGTTCATTGGTTACCGAGATCTTAAGGAACAGACTAACAGACAGACGGACATACAGACAGACAGACGGACGGACAGACGCACGGACAGACATCATTCTACTTTGTATTATAGATTGCTTTTATAAATGTTATCATCCTTGTTTTCATATTTTTTCATTAGTATTTAATATTTTTTTAATTGTCTATTGTTATTGTTGTAGGGCAAGATGCAGTTTTAAAAAATTAGTCAAAAATGCCTTTTTTATTGTTATTTTGAATGTCATTGTCGCGTCCAGAGGTGGGATGCGGGAAGCGATTTAAATGTCAGCCAGTAGTAAGAATATTTTTTTCTCGCATCGTGTTTCAAAAAGCTTTTCGCGGATGTAAAATGTTTCTTATTTATATTCGTAGAAAACTAGATATAATACGATGCTAGACATAGTTTTTTCGAATGGATGAGAACCGGTTCTAATCCACAGGATTTTAATCGGTTTGAATACAAGAAAAGCTTATATTATTTCTTGGATCTTGCACCAGATTTTCAGTACTCTGATAAATTGATGCTCGGAGCTGGCTAAAATAACGATACCCCCATTACCCCATCACCCCATCACCTTCCTTCCTACTGGATGAAGGTGCTGAACAATAAATGAAGTCCATATTATCAAGCTAAATTGAGTCAATATCCCCTAAAAGATATTATTTTGGTATTTTGGTCGTCATTTTTTGCTGAAGCTGAGTTGCGGTTTCCGAGCCTTGGAAAATATATACTTCTTGCAAGAAGAAGCAAATAGGATTTTAATACCAACAGACTTTTAAATACCTTAAAAGGATTTTTTGTGTTTCTTCCTTATTGCTCTTTCTACTATATTTATATTCTAATGAACTTTCCCTGCTCTATATAATGCACACAAATATGCAATTCATTTATTGTTTTAATTAGCGCAGATACACTATAAATTTAAATTCACCAGTCAAAGATAGCTTTTTTAAAATCTGAGTAGGCTGACTATGCAGAGGTAGACATACACCTAGAAGGGGTGTATCAACCCTCTGACAATAAAATTGTACCATATTGTTGTTTGAAATACACCCCCCTCGATTTAAGTTTAAAGGGGCTGGGGTGTCAAGATCCAGTGAAAGTTTTTAATTAATTTGGGGAAGGGCACCTCCAACCTTTCAATAATTTTTTCCCAAACCCCCCAAAGATATTTTTGACTTAAATTGAAAGTGGACATATTCCATATCATCTGAAAGATCTTAATAAGATAGCTATACTTTATAATATTTATTATTTGGCCATATATTTCTTCTTGATCCTGTAAGCCATGAGAGGGCCTGTTTTGTCAGGTGCTGCGTGAAGTTGGTCAGGGGTTTGGACAAATTCTTCTTCGAGATGGTGGTTGGTGCAAATTATTTTTGTTTCAGAGCATTGAATCAATTTTGATTAAATGTTTCAACTATTTAGTAATAGGAGACTAGTTTATTTTTAGGCTATACTTATTTTTGGTTTACTATAAGCTGTGCAAAAATGGAGAATATCATTTTTGTATTTGTCTCAAATTTCAATTGTCAAAAAGTGTATTTGATGTACTCAAATTTGTTTCCCAAAGTTAGACCCTAAAATTTGAAGAAAAAGAATTTACTTTTTTTATTGTTTAGTCATTTAAACTAAACTTTGGTATAAAATAAGATCTACATAAATCGAACTGACAGATTTTGTAAAATTCTATTAGTAATAAGATATTTTGAAAAAAAAGATAAAAATTAAACAATATCTACCAAATGATGAAAAAAATTGTCTACGACAAAAAAAAGTAAACAATAAAAGTTTAATTTTTCTTTTAATCTAAAACAATAGTCTGTAAATTCATTTTAAAAAATCCAGAAACTGCATTTTTGCAACATATGGATGTTTGTACTTTTTAACATGGCTCGGCAGCCGCCTGTAAAACTCAGAGAAATTGGCCTTTTATAAATCTAAAATTGAGCTTGAATTCTAAACCAGACCCAAATATGACAACCCATCATTTTAAATAAAAAAATTTGAAGCATCCAAACGGGTTTTGATTTGACATCTAGTCGCGTCTGGCGCGCGGCTGCCGAGCCCTGACTTTAAATCAATACTAAAAGCAAATTATCAGTAAATGGATTGAAAATATTACATAATGTTTTAATAAATTCTTACGATTTTGATATTTTTTGATTAATTGATTTTTTTAGTTGTTACCCCTTCTAAATTGTACCTAACTGTTATAAGAATCTTCATGTCAATTTTAAAATCGATAGGACAACTCTAATCATCGACATTAGCTATCCGTCAGGGGCGAACGGGCCCAATCTAGTTGTAAAATTCCTTCGCTTCTAAGAATTACAAAAACTATACGCGCACTATAATGGAAAACTTTGTTCTTTTTATCTCGAAATCAATTTTAGAATATGTTTAACGCTAGATATTTTATATTAATTATCTAGCAATTTGGAATAAAACGAGAGCGCTGTACATTCTTACAAAAAGCACGTATTCAACAATCTTTCATTTTAAGTATAGCACAGATATATGACAATTTATTTCTATATAAAATACTTAAGGTTATGCCTCAAGCCTCTAGGGACTTCGCCTCAAGAACGGGTGGGAGTAAACCTTAATACTTGAACTACTCCGGAATGAAAACTCAAAGTAGAAAAAGGTTTGTCCAACCACCTAACGAAAATAGCATAAAGCCTTCATATGACTGAAAGGCATGTACCCTGAAAAGTAGAGCCCAATCGGTCCAGCTTTTCATCTGAACGGACAAATAGACATCTTCCTACTTTATATGATAAACTTTGTAAACTGCTGTTCAAAAATGTAATATTTTTGTTTTCTAGTATAAAAGTATCTTTCTTTAGATTATTGATGCGAAGCATGTCAAAAATTTCAATTTTTACCCTCTTAACATCTAGGTATGTCTAGGCAGGTGTTTCTACACTGTAACATCCAGGTATGTCTTGGCTGGGTGTTTCTACACTGTAACATCCAGGTATGTCTAGGCTTGGTGTTTCTACACTGTAACATCCAGGTATGTCTAGGCTGGGTGTTTCTACACTGTAACATCCAGGTATGTCTGGTCATATGTTTCAACACTGTAACATCCAGGTATGTCTATGCCGGGTGTTTCTACACTGTAACATCCAGGTATGTCTGGTCATATGTTTCTACACTGTAACATCCAGGTATGTCTAGGCTGGGTGTTTCTACACAGTAACATCCAGGTATGTCTGGACATATGTTTCAACACTGTAACATCCAGGTATGTCTAGGCTGGGTGTTTCTACACTGTAACATCCAGGTATGTATAGGAGGTTGTTTCTACATTGTAACATCCAGGTATGTCTAGGCGGGTGTTTCTACACTGTAAAATCCAGGTATGTCTTGTCAGGTGTTTCTACACTGTAACATCCAGGTATGTCTTGTCAGGTGTTCTACACTGTAACATCCAGGTATGTCTAGTCAAGTGTTTCTACACTGTGACATTTAAGTATGTCTAGTCAGGTGTTTCTACACTGTAACATCCAGGTATGTCTAGTCAGGTGTTTCTACACTGTAACATCCTGGTATGTCTAGTCAGGTGTTTCTATCCTGTAACATCCAGGTATGTCTAGTCAGGTGTTTCTACACTGTAACATCCAGGTATGTCTAGTCAGGTGTTTCTACACTGTAACGTCCAGGTATGTCTAGTCAGGTGTTTCTACACTGTGACATCCAGGTATGTCTAGGTGGGTGTTTCTATCCTGTAACATCCAGGTATGTCTAGTCAGGTGTTTCTACACTGTTACATCCAGGTATGTCTAGTCAGGTGTTTCTACACTGTATCATCCTGGTATGTCTAGTCAGGTGTTTCTACACTGTAACATCCAGGTATGTCTAGGCTGGGTGTTTCTACACTGTAACATCCAGGTATGTCTAGCAGGGTGTTTTTACACTGTAACATCCAGGTATGTCTAGGTGGGTGTTTCTATCCTGTAACATCCAGGTATGTCTAGGAGGGTGTTTCTACACGATAACATCCAGATATGTCTAGTCAGGTGTTTCAACACTGTAACATCCAGGTATGTCTAGTCATATGTTTCTACACTGTAACATGCAGGTATGTCTAGGCAGGTGTTTCTACACTGTAACATACAGGTATGTTTTTGCGGAAGTTTCTTAATTTTGGAAGTTTTGTGGGCTTGTCTAGTTTTCTTATGACAGTATTTATGTATTAAGATTAGATTATGTCGTACAGACTTTCCAAATTTCTTCATAATATTTTTCTATCGAAATTCCATTTTTAAGTCTTATATCGACTGTAAGCTTTAATAAAAGTGTTCATGGCTGACATGATATCGACATATTGATAGTCTAATGACATATTACTATGTTGGTATTATAACAACATATATATTAACTCTTTAATTGCACAACCTTTACTTTGAAACTCCTTAAAATGCATGTTCTTAAAATGCACCTGTTTTTGAACCAATACATTCTTCTAACAATTAGCGGATATTCTATAAAAAGTCTTTTTTTTTATGTAATTTCGTTCTATGACTATATAACTATTTTTTTTTAGTAAAGTCTTTGCGTGGCGGTTTCTGATTAGCGATCTATCAAATTTAGGAATTCAAACTTAAAATCTTTGAAATTAGTTTTTATTTACATCTTTGATTTTGACAGGGAGATATGGGACATTGGTATGTAAATTAAATTGGTACCCAAAGTTTTATAAACACAATTGGCATGAAAACTTTGGGTACTTTTATTAATTGGGTATTAAAACCTATCAGCGTTAAAACTTTTCCACCAATAATTTCAATCCATAGAAATATTTTATCTAGGGTTGGGCCGGATATCCGGTCTGGCCGGTCATCCGGCCGGATATCCGGTCATTTTCAATATCCGGCCGGATACCGGATATCAAAACTATCCGGTTACATGATATCCGGGTGATTTTTGACGCCGGATATCCGGTTATCCGGCCGGTTATCCGGTAAATTGCCGGATATCGAACGTTGGCCAGATACCCGGCCGGAACCGGATATCCGGCATTAAAAATCAGCCAGATATCCGGTATCCGGCCAAAAAAGTATCCGGCCCAACCCTAATTTTATCATCCATTGTCTTATCCCTTAAAATCCCTGGATTTAAATAAAATAGATGAGGTTAATTCCTACAATGAAATAAGTAGAAAAATAAGATTTTAAATAAAGAAATAAGTTAAATTTTGTCCATAATTATAAAAACAATTTTTATTGAATAGGTGGTATTATCCATAAATCACTATTTATAACATTATTTTTTTTGACATTTAGGTAAACTATTTAAACCTAATAGTTAACAAATTTAGATTTACAGACAAACAAATAGACATTATCCTATTCTTTGATGTAAATATATGTCAGTTAATATCTCGATAACCACTGAACCGATTAAGTTCTCCACTTAAGGGAAGCTTCACATAGGTCCCACTTAGAAAAAAGGATATTGTTTTCTCAAGAGTTATTTTTCTTGAGAGGATTTATATTGTAAATACCCTACCACAAAATAGATGTAAACCTTCCCTGGACCTGTAAGAAACTTCACTGAAAAGAAAAAAAAACATATTGGTTCAGCGGTTAGCGAAACCCTATGCTACATACAGACATAAGTGAGTATTGCATAGCACATGTAGCATTTACCTACGTATAAACTCGTATTGTATATAATCTTTGACTTTCAAAGTTAAAGGGTCAAGTAAACATTTTTAAAAGAAATATTTTAGACCAATTCATTATGCATTTCCGTTTTTTTGTCATATGCGTAAAGGGAGTCGGGGAATTGGGGGTATATATGTCTTTCTTTTTACAATTTCATTAAAATAACGCGTTATAAATTATACCCTACAGGTACAGGAATCATCATGTTTTAAATCGATAGGACAATTCTTGTATGCCTAAATTATCGTTTAAAGTTATCCGTTACGGACGGATCGCTCTATGTACCAACCTGATAATTTTGGGAAAAAACAAAAGCCATTATTAAATGAAAATATTAAATAATAATCGATATTTAAATTTTGATTTTAAAAAAATTAATTTTGAATATTCAGTTTCTAATCGTTACCAAGATAAAGATTTGATATTGTGATAAAAGCAAAATGATAATAGTTATTTATGGCATCGTATTATAGACAGCTTTCCACATATATTAAAATAAAAAATATAAGATTAAAACTAGATTGGTAGCTCCGAAGGCCCAGGCAAACAAAACCGGTATTAATTCTATTATTTTTATTTAATATTCGTAGAAAAATTGTCTGTAATACGATGATATACATGATTTATCAATATAGCTGAAAACCAGTTCTAATCCAGCGGATATTATTCGGTTTGGAAGCCATAGTGGAAAAAGTATTCTATTTTTATATCAAGTTACTTGTCTTAAATTTCATTAAATTTAAAATTGAAACAAGGATGACAACATTCATAAAAATAAAGTCGACAAAGCCTGAAAGAAAATATACATATTCTGTTTAAATATACCCAAATCTTAAATACTCCTATTTTATAAAAGAAGTAAGTTATTTGTCTGAAGCTTAAGATTTCAATAACTACTAAACTTAATTGAGTTCTCCTAATTAGGGAAGCCTTACTTAGGTTCTGGTATGGTTTTAGGCTATTTATTGCCTATTTCTTACCTCACAAACTACAGAGCCCCTAGATGCTATGGGCGCAGCTGCTAATACATTATTAAATAGATACTTACTACAGCAGGCACAGGAAATTTTCACAATTACTAATCGAAATTTAACACCCCCCCCTTAAAATATAGGGGGTTGCATGCTTTAGGGGTCCGTAGTAATACAGACAACAAGAGGGGTGTTATATTATGTAAAATGTAGAAAAGCTTTGCTATTAAAAAGAGGCATTGTAAATGTTAATTTATAATCTTATTGATTAATTCTAATTTTTATGGCTTCTATTATAATTCCTATTTCCCTGTGAAAACTAGTTGACATTCTGTCGATGTGCTATTTCAATGGTTTATGTCGACTTAAACGCTTTAATAGAAAGTGGTCGTTGCTGACATAATATCGACATATTGATAGTCAATGACTATACGGCTACATTATAGCTCTTGTCGTTTATTTGGAGATGTTATAATTGTGCTATCTATTTAAAACTTAGCACAATTCCTGTAACAGTAACTTAGTAAGGTAAAATTTAGAAAGCGTAGCAACTTAAAAATTAGAAGATTATTAAAGTCCCTCAACTGATTATGACGTCACATGATAGAATAGCCAATGAGATGCCAGTATACACTGTAATTGACCAATGGTAACATTTATGCTGGCCTCTCATTGGTTACGATAAGTATGACGTAATAATCTGTTGAGGGACTTTAATCATCTTCTAAAAATTATTACTAGAATTTCTGTACGTCCATCCTATTTACTTGATTTTTATAATATTGATTCCTTAGGCATAATATCATTAGTTATGAATCTCTATAATAAACCTTAAAATGTACGTTAGTATGTCACTATTAAACATCCTGTACAATCGCTCGTCGTCGGGGAGGTGATAGGTTCGAATCTTGGCATAACACCGCGTCTGAAAATGGTTCCTAATGATTTCATGTCATGTGCGCGTCATTAATAGTCAGAGTAGGGGAGATGCCTTGGCCCAAAACATGCGCAACTCAATTCCATGCACAGTTGAGATTTTCAGACAAAAGTCATGCTATCAAAAGGGATAAGACAATAATGGCCTATAAATTTATGTACATACCCATGGCTAATAAATTGATGTACACAAAATTACCCCTTTTGTAGATTAAAATTAAAGGTTGAAACGTTTAGACAATCAACTCAATGAACCAACCAATAGAAATTCAGTAAACGTTCACAAAGTTGTTAAGCTTACAAATAAGAAAACACTGTTATAAAACTTTGGGGACTAGTGTAATAAACAGCCCAATGTCCCCTTCCTCCCCGATTTAAATCCCCTGCTTCGTAATTATTACTGCTCTGATTACCTGCTAATCACAAGTTTGAAGTGAAGCTACTCTAAAAAGTCGTGTCATCGTATGTTTGTCTTCATTTAAAAAAAAGTTAATCTCTTTTACAATTATCGTCGGTCCGTCCATAACGGATAGCTCTGATCATTAAATTATTAGTATACTAGCAAATTTATTTATACCTAAAATTTCTTATCTATATTCTTAACATATTGATTTTTTAGATATTTTGACAGAAATATTTGATATGAAAAAATTATGTTTTTTGAAATGATGATTCCTATGACAATTAAGCACCTTGGTTCACAATGACAATTTCTCTTGCAAAGGTTTCTCAAAATAGATACCTATAAAAGCATACAAAAGCAGTATTTGTAAGAGAATTTTAGATAATTATAAAACCGTCTAAAACGGTCTTCCCAACTTGTAGAAAAGCCATGCTCATCTCAATGTAAAGTGTCACTAATTTCCCCCACTATTATGCATAATTTCCCCCTTCCCCCCCCAAAAAAATTCTGGTGTGTATTCATTGCCGCAAATGTAGCACATTATAAAATTTAGGAAACCGCGAATTATCACAACAGAACAAAAGTGAATCAAGCAAATTATCTTGGTGCTTTTGTATATTTTAACTAGCGGCCACGCTCCTATCATCTTAAGGCTATGTATTTAAAAATGTAAGAAGGGGTTAAAACTAAATTAAATTAGAAATAAACGAAATAGCCTAAAATCATCCCGGGACGCATGTTGAATTAAGTAGTTATTGAAATCTTTGGCTTCAGATAAAAAGTCTTACTACTTTACATAATAAGATGTTTTAGATGAAAAACATTCTGCACAGACATCCAAGGTTTGGGGGAGGGGTGTTTACCCCTTTCAAACTTTTAAAAATACATTAGATTACCCCCTCAAACCTTTGAAACATCTATTTTTACCCCCGATTGGACGCTTAATAAGCGGAAATGGATGTACACCAAATAAAATAATTTGAACTACATGATGATCAGGTGAATCCCAGGAAGGGAGGGGACATTGGACTGTAAATTATAATTGCCCCCAAAGTATTATAAACAAAGTAACTATTTTGTTGGCTTAGAAACTACAAAGCTTTAGTGTTCAAGTTTTTCTATCAATAATTTTAATCTACAGAGGAGGGTCATTTTGTGCATCGATTTATTGTCCATTGCCATATCCTTTAAAATCCCTGGGTGAATCCTCAATATTTCTGTGACACTTCCTAAGATTCCCCCCCCCCCTTCATTATCCGTCAGAAATAAAGTTAAGATGGGAAATCATATAAAAATTAGGATTACCCAAAAATATTACTTAATATATAATTATACACATAAATTTTAGCCATTAATCTTGTAAAATGTATTTTTGACGTTATCCTCTTTTCTAATAGGATATTACCGTATTTTTTTGTGGGGCAGGGGGGGGGGGTAGAATATTTTAAATGGGCGATATCTCTTTGAAGGGTTGATGTAAAATCTCCCAAAATATGCATAAAACTTCTTTAGTCATATAAGAAGCTTCATTGCAAAGGAGAACCATATAGGTTCAGCAGTTTTCGAGATTTTTAGTTATAGACATATAAACAATCATCCTGTTACTTTTAAACAAGAAACTCAATACCTTTATTCCTTAAATGTTATAAGTATATAAAAATATAGAAATGATTAAAATTCATAAGTGTGCCATCTCCGTCGGAGGGTGAGAGGGGGTGTCACTGTCATCCCCCCCCCCCTTACTCTAAGGTATGGGGATATAAAGAGGAAATGTCATAAGTTAGCGGGGTAATTTTATACCCCGCAACATCCGTTTAGGAAAAGAACTGAGAACTCAATATTTCCCCCCATCATATTTGGGAAAAAAATAAAATATATATTTTAATTTTTCAGTTCTACTTAAACTTATATCATTTAGTATTTTTTATCTAATTAAAAGGCGTTTTGTGCTTAAGTTATAATAAAAAGGTTTTCTATTAAAATCTAAAATCTTTGTCTAAAATATACATTAACATTATCCCACCAATAAGAAGAATTGTTAGGAATATATAACTATCAGTTAACGCTTCTTTGATAATGACATTTTAGATTTTGATCCAATTTTGATGTAATTAGTGCATCATAATGAGGTAGAGAGGTTTCAACCAGTAAATACATATATTTAAAATTATGAGCATCATTTTTTTTTGTTCTCAGTCTGTTTCGGATGTCCAAATGGGCGGAATTAATCAGAAATTTTTACAACATCATTTCTTATACATTTTTTGAAATCAAAATAAGGCGGATACAAAATTTTTGAGAGATAAATGTTATGAAAAGTAAAAAAAGTTATTAAAGGTTTTAAACGTAATTTCTTTAGATTAAGACGGAGAGAGAAAAAAAGTGGGAGTGTATGAGAAAGGGAGAGATAGAGAGAGGCAGACAGACAGAAGGACAGACACTTTAACTTATAGACTAACTTCTCTACTAAGCCAGGTAATTTTTGTACAAATAAACGGCCAAACGGCAGCAAATATTCTAAATGTTCGCAGCTTACTAAGTTCTGCTGCAAATTTTGATTAATTGAGTAAATTCTAATATTAATGATGTTTAGATACTTAAATTCATAATTTTTCATCATGATTAATTTTTCAAACTTTCGGCTTGTGGCGTAAAGTTTGACGCAATTAATGCGAATAGTCACATTTGAATCAGTACCCAAACTAAAACTTGACTGTATATTATACAGGTACCCAAAGTTGTCATATAATGCTCTACCATTCATTGGCTAAAACTTTTGATTCTAAAATTGAAATAATTGATTTAAATTTAAACAAATATTAAATTTAAATTTTGAACAAACATTAAGATTAGATAATAGTTATTTCTCACATCGTATTATAAACAGCTTTCCGCGGATATAGAATGTACAATTATAAGATTAAAACCTGTTTTTTTAGCCCCGAGGTGCCGAAGGCACGGGCAAAAAAAAACTGGTTTTATTTTTATGATTGTACATTTTTATATTCGTAGTAAGCTGGATATAATACGATGCTAGACATAGTTTTTTCGTATGGATGAGAACCGGTTCCTATCCACCGGATTCGAATAAATACGAGAAAAGTACCTAAAGTTTTTAAGGCAACAACTAAGAGATTTTTTGTATACAAATCTATAGAGACCAGTGTAATTTCCAGTCCAATGTCCACTCCCTCCCTGGTGTTTATGCTATATCTTTCAATTCAAAGTTAATTATCAAAATTCTTATCCTAATATATCTACACAAGGATGACAACATCCATAACAAGAAAAGATATCAAATGGACCCGCGACTTTGTGTCAGTAAATTATAAGTCAGGGAGACTTTGAGGGACCAGTGTAATAAACAGTCCATTGTCCCCTCTCTCTCTGATTATAAGTGGGAATGGCTTAGTTAAAGAAGCGAGTATTCATTCGATTAGTAACACGATCTCTAATTCGTCTTGATTGGTTGGTTAAAATAAGCATTATTAACAAGCCATAATTTTAATCTACATAAAAGAGAATTTTGTTTATCATTATTGGAAATGTGTTGTACATCAATTTATAATCCATTGCCTTTTCCCTTAAGATTCCTGAAATATATTAAGACAACATTTTTATGTTAATATAATAACAACACATACTCTCTAAAATAATTGTTAATATTATAAAGCAATTATAGAGAAGCTGCGTTCATTTTTAATCTATTTGAAAGTTTGATTTGTGAGTCATATGCGCATCAAAAATTCAATTTGACCGGCCATCATATATAATATATATATATGTCATGGTGTGCCTTCATTTCAGTACATGTAACCAGGGATTTTAAGGGATAGGATAATTGACGAGAAATTAATGTACATCCCATCTGATGATAAACAAAATATCCCTTCTGTAGATTATAATATTTGGTTGAAAAGTTTGGACACAGCAAATTTATAACCAACTAATTAAAATTTGATAAAAGTATCCAACGTTGTTATAAAACTTTGGGTGTCAGTATTATTTACAGTCTAATGTCCTTTCCTGAATGCATTACATTATCAAGGGATCGGAACTGTATATTATTACAACAGCACAAACTCTTTATTCTCCTTTTGCTTCGCTCTTAAAAAAAAATACACCTTATTGTGCCTTTTGGCGCATATGAAACACTATGCGATTGCGAAAATGATCATATGCGGAAGTGAATGCACACTTGATGTCATATATCAGACCTTTGCCTAAATTTAATCTAATCCAAGTCTATGTATAAAATATCCGTGAGGGAGGGGACATTTGGCTGTTAATTATCTACAACAGTCCCCAAATTTTTCTAAAAACGTTTCCTTATTCGTTGGTTTAACAACTTTTGGGACTATTTTTGAGTTTTAAACACCTTTTTACACCATTTTTTGGACGTCTATGGATGTAGTGTTAAAAAAGTTAAATAATTTCTCATTTTTTTCTTTTTGTTTCTTAAACTGTTTTGATTTTAATTTTTACTATGTGTAATTTAAAGATATTTATACATATATTGTTATATATAAATAAAGGTTTCTCTGTTTTTCTCTTTTTCATGAATACAGAACATCTGCTCTACAATTCCAATTGTCCGTTTCTCCATTTAAAAAAAATCTTTGCTTATTATTATTGTTGTCATCCCTGTTATAACTAACAAGGATGAAACGGTAGGACAAACTATCTTTATCACTTGTAGAGTGTCCGAACCGAACTGAATACGTAGAAAATAAATAGTTATAGTGATGATGCGGTTATAACTTTATACCTTGATGTCATAAGAATCATTATTCCAAAAATCAGATGAATAGGATAATTATAACACATAAAAAATTATTGAATAAAAATCTAAAATTATAATGGTTTTAATGAACGTACGGACTTTCTGGTAACGATAGTAGAGTTACTACGATTCCTAAATCGTACCTTAATGTTAAAGGAATCAGCATGCATTGAAATCGCTAAGCCAATTTAAACATATCTAAATTGAAAAGGCTAACCGTTACGGACGGACGGACAGACCGACCTAATTGTAGAAAAGTTTTACTTTTAAAAATTCTTTAAATTTGTGCTGACTTATCAATAATTTTAACCTCTGAATCTACTAGTTATCAATATTTCTATTTCTTAACATAAATTTCTAACTTCTTAATTTTAATTAAATTAAAGTTAATTAAGAGGTATTAAAATCAGAGATAAATTGATGTACATTCCCAATGATGACACACAAAATTACCCCCACTGTAGATTACAATTAGTGGTTGGAACGTTCGAACAATCAACCTAATTAATCAGCAAATCAAAATTAAAGAAAAGTCACCAAAATTGTTAAGCCAACAAATAAGAAAATGTATTATAAAATTGGGGACTAGTGTAATTATAGCTATTTCTCGAATCGTATTATAAACAGCTTTCCGCGGATATAGAATATACAATTTTAAGTTTTTTAGCCCGTGCCTTCGGCACCTCGGGGCTAAAAAAACTGGTTTTAATCTTATGATTGTACATTTTTATATTCGTAGAAACTGGATATAATACGATACTAGACATAGTTTTTTCGTATGGATGAGAACCGGTTCCTATCCACCGGATTCGAATAAATACGAGAAACAGTTTTGAAAGTCAAGAAGGCAAATATCTACTAAAGAAAATATCGCTTGTAAAAGATTATTTAGTAGTATTAGATTTTAAGATTATCTTGTTGTTTTTATATAATTTATTTCGAGTTAAACATGAAACAAACTATGAATTTATGTATTTTTAAATGTTTATAATAGATAAATTACGAATTACGGAATATAAATCATGTACATTTGAAGTATGAGATATTATTTTTTTGTTTTAATAGAAACTCAAGAAAATCATTAAGAAAATCAGAATTTAGACCCATATTATTTAAAATTGATAAAGCAGATTTTACAACAAACAATGATTGAGAGAAACAGTTTAGAATGGTCCATCTTGATAAACATTCATCTTTACTAATTTTTAATGAGCGATCTTTGGCAATTAGAATTTCAATTAGCAATGATAGTTGAAAAAATATTTCATTTTTAGCAAATATAGGGTACCAAACATTAAAAAGATAAAAATTTTCTTTGAGATAAATGAATTCAGGGGTATCATTATTAAAATAATAGTCTAAATATAAAGCAAGAGCATTTATAAAGAATTTTGGGTAAAGGCAAAAAAATAATGAATGTTCTATACTACTTTCTACATTACATAGATTACATTTGGTAGAGTCACTATGACCAAAAAGACCTAGTTTCTTTGTTTTGTACATTATAGTTAAATTTAAGTTACATTTTAGTACAAAATCCCCCTTCCAATTATCCCTCCTCATCATAATTAATGTGTCTCCTGTTGTTTATAGCCATACCGAGAAAATAACAGACAGACTGTACTTGTAGAGTAGATTCGCTACAATAAAAACTATAAAAGTATTAAAGAAACTAAATCCCTCTAACTTTAAGAAAATTTGTAGAGCCATAAGTGTGCATTCACCTTCGCAAATGTATCACATTTTCTTATCATAAAAACCTCATATTATTACAAATTACAAACAGCACAAATTTTCACGTCGTTTTTATTTGTTATAGATTCTCCTGTACTCTAACAAAATAATACCTGTAGCTGTCAATATATCTAGGTATATCCTCTATCCATTACTAGTGTGTCTTTTTGCGAATATAATGCACCAAGCAAATATGATTTTATGGGGGAAGTGAATACACTCTGAAGAGATTTGGCAATCCGCAAAGAAACCAGTAATGTAAGGGGACATTGGACTGTGAATTATTATGGTACCCTTAGTTTTTGATACATGCTCTCTTAATCACTTGCTTAAAACTTTGGGTACTTTAATTGGTTTATACTAGCAGTTTCAAAACTTCTTAATAGAAGTTTTAATATACAGAAAGGGTATATTATTACATCATTTATCATCGATCCATTGTCTTATCCCTTAAAATCCCTGAAAATAAACTAAAACCTAGTAGTAAGAGTATATTGTTCCTAGTCAATCACTTGAACAAACTTTTTGTCCACATCAGGGATCTTAAGGGATAAGACAATAGACGATAAAATGTTATACATCCTTAATGATAATAATAAAAAATCCCTTCTGAAGATTAAAACTATTGGTTGATAAGTTTGGATACTAATAGAATCAAAATTCATAAAAAGTTCACAATTTTTGGAGCCAACGAATGAGTAACGTAATTAAAAAAGCTTGGGTACCAGTGCAATTTACATTCAAATGTCCCTTCTCTCCCTATAAAGGTATTGTTGACAGGGATCTAAAGACAATGGCCGATAAATAGATGTACAATGTACATCCCCAATGATGTTACACAAAATAACCCCGTCTGTAGATTATAATTAGTGGTTGAAACGGTTGGAAACTAAACTAAATGAACTAACCATCAAAAGTCTCCAAGGTTGTTAAGCCAACAAATAAGAAAATATTATTATAAGACTTTGGGGACTAGTGTAATGAAAAGCCCATTGTCTCCTCCCTCCCTGTAATGTTGGTATTGTTGGCATGGTGTAAATGACCATCAATCTTTATACACAAATAATAGTCGAGGGAATAACTCTGATTATCATACCTCTACTAACTAGTTAGGTAAATAATAGTCGAGGGAATAACTCTGATTATCATACCTATACTAACTAGTTAGGTAAATAATAGTCGAAGGAATAACTCTGATTATGATACCTTTACTAACTAGTTAGGTAAATAAAAGTCGAGGGAATAACTCTGATTATCATAACTCTACTAACTAGTTAGGTAAATAATAGTCGAGGGAATAGCTAGGATTATCATACCTCTAATAACTAGTTAGGTAAATAATAGTCGAGGGAATAACTCTGATTATCATACCTATACTGACTAGTTAGGTAAATAATAGTCGAAGGAATAACTATGATTACCATACCTATACTGACTAGTTAGGTAAATAATAGTTGAGGGAATAACTCTGATTATCATACCTATACAAACTATTTTGGTAATAAATGTAAATGCATGACATAAATAGTAAGAGTAGGGGGAATGCCTTGGCCACACACAGACGCAACTCATTACCATGCACAGTTAGGACTTCTCAGACAAAGGCTGTGCAATCAAAGGGTTGGTTGTCTGATGGATGTTACTTAACCTAATACACTTGGGTGTTAGAGTATTGCCTCGCATTACACGCAGATGATGCTCTGGATTATTTAGATGATCACTTAAAAATCGTAGGAGAATCCCGCCCTTACGAGGTCTATAAAAATATAATTTATTGGAAATCCAAATTTACAGTAATATACCCATTTACTGAAACTAAGTTCTAAAACTAAACTGCAATGGTCAAAGACGTGCTGTAATACAGGGAGTCAGTGAGGGAACAATGGGCAATTAATTCAATTTTAGAGTTTTTGCTGAAAGGCCATGAAATCCAGATTTATCCATAAAATTTGAAAAAAATTGTAAAGGGTGTGTTAATCAAATCTAGAAAAGTATAAAATAAGAAAAAAGTTCTAAGAAAAAAAGCATTCATTTGAAAATTAGATTACAAGTACATCAGGCTGAAATAACCATTCTGTAATTAATTACTAGAAAAATCGTTTTGGAACTCGTTCACCCCATATTCCTATATTTTAAAATGCCACTAAATACTAGAATTAGATTGTTTATTACACAAATAGCACAATATAGTTTTTATCTATGAAATGATACTTTTTGGAGAGAAAAAAATTGTTAAAACCAGCCATCTCATAACAAATTTTTCTGTCAGCTATATTAAAAACTAACTCAGCAAGTTAGCGGCATGATGCGCTAGTCTCCAAAATCAGTCAGAACCTGCTAAATAATTGCATATTCCCTTTAAGACAGTACCCAAAGTCTGAGACTTGATAGCTTTCTGCAGATTAAAATAAAAAAGTTTTAAGATTCAATCCATTTATGTTAAAACTGGTTTTAATATAACAATTTTTCATTTTAATATCTGCCAAAAGCATTCTATAACCTATATTTGTTTGAAAATAGATACTTTTACTTTTTCAATCAACCTAAGCTTTAACAAACATTTTCTTTCCATAAATAATTGTATGAAAAGATATCAGAATAAAGATATTATTCTTACGCTGGACAAATATCAAAACCAATAAGTCTACCAATTATAGATGATAACCTTATTTTCTATTCCAGTATGGCTTCTAAACCGATTACTATCAAATGGATTCGAAAACTCTATAATTTAATATGTAGATCAATGAAACTAATCTATACATTTATTCCTCTATATTTTGATATATTGATAAATGAAACTAATCTATACATTTATCCCTCTATTTTCTAATATATTGATAAATGAAACTAATCTATACATTTATTCCTCTATATTCTAATATGTTGATAAATGAAACTAATCTATTCATTTATTCCTCTATATTCTAATATGTTGATAAATGAAACTAATCTATACATTTATTCCTCTATATTCCAATATGTTGATAAATGAAACTAATCTATACATTTATTCCTCTATATTCTAATATGTTGATAAATGAAACTAATCTATACATTTATTCCTCTATATTCTAATATGTTGATAAATGAAACTAATCTATACATTTATTCCTCTATATTCTAATATGTTGATAAATGAAACTAATCTATACATTTATTCCTCTATATTCTAATATGTTGATAAATGAAACTAATCTATACATTTATTCCTCTATATTCTAATATGTTAATAAATGAAACTAATCTATAGATTGGTGATTCCCAATTAGGATAAAATCTTGCAGTCACTATAAACCCATCCTTTTAGGGTTTTCCCACAAAACAGATAGAAATAAGGAATGGAAACATAGTATGTTTTTTAGGCAAAGCTTTTTTATAATCAGGGTCGGTCCGTCCGTCCGCAAAGCAAAGGTTAGCTCTATTCGTTATTTTAGACATGTTAGAATTTTCCTAACTGTGCATAATAATTCCTATAACAGATAGGTACGAGTATATAATCGCTACTGGAAAGTCAGTCCGTACATTTAAAACATTCATATTTTTCCTTTTTTGACAACAACATTTCCTTATTTAACTGATTTTTAGAATAATGATTCTTAGAACAACAAGGTAAAATATTATTTTTGTTGAATGGTAGGAACACTATTGTCGTAAAATTTATCTATGTTGTACCTATTCCCCAAATATTAGTATTAGGACAAAAGGGGAGCAATATCCTATTTTTGACGTTCGGGTCTATGGCAACCCCACCCCTCTCCTTGAATTTTATATTATTAAACGTGAAGCTTCTCTAAATTTAGAGTCAGTCCGTACGGATAGTTCCAATAGAAAATTTGGGCATAATATCAAATATGTAGATTCGTAGAATTGTCCTATTAATTTCAACTTTGGCATGATGATTACTGAATACAACAGTCTTTACATAAATACATAGTCACAGACATAGTTAGGGAGGATACAGGTTTTATAGAACACACTTTGCAAGTTTAAATTTAAATTTAAACGCAATTGTTTCGGGCTTTATTGGGTCTTTGTTTCTGGGGACTTAAACATCCCAAGAGAAAGATTTTAGCTTCTACTTCTGTCACTACCTTTTGTTTAAAGATAGGGGGGGGGGGGTGAAGAAGGGCATTTTATCTGACCCAACATATTCTAAAGAGAAAATACCAAGAAGGAAGGGTCACAACAGACGATATATCATCACTTGGATATTGCATTAGAATTCATGTACTAAATTGATACTAACACACAGCTGGCTGAACTAATGATACCTTCTTTTCCCCATTTCCCACCCTCCTACTGGTAGAACGAAATGAAATGACCAATAAATGAGGTCTATATCAACAACCACAATCGACGATAATTTTTTCTCTGTCAACATATCCACTTATTGTATATCCATTGTCACAACTAATATAAAAACTGGTCAAAGGTTTTACTGTGATTTTCATCAACTGGCTAGTCTCCAAAAATTATATATATCATATGTATATCCTAATATATAAAGTAGTAATATTTGTTTGACTGTAGCAAAGGATCTCGCTAACCGTAGAACAGATATGGATTTCCTTGACAGTGAAATTACTCATAGATCCAGGGAAGGTTTTTAACTATCTTTTGAGTTGGTACCACCCAATCCAAAGAGAAAACAACCTTAGAAAAATTACCCCTCCCAAATTAAAAAAAAACACCTTTTTCTTTTTAGAATTGAAAATGCAAGGCAGGGTCTATTTCCCCCTCTCCCAGTGTCACTAGAGGCCAAAAGGGCGTAGCCCCTAGTCCTATTATATAAAGTAGTAAGGTCTAAAGCTTAATATTTCATTAAACTATTGAACTGATTGAGTTCTCCTTTTGAGGGAAGCTTGACATAGGTTCTGTGATGGTTAAAGGGTATTTTTTTATTTTCAGATTTAAGGCTTAAGATGGTTTTAAGCTATTTTTCTAGCCCCTCACTCACTGCCCCTTCGTATACAGAGCCCCTAGATACTAAGGACGTAGTCGCTTGTATATTATGTTAAATGTAAATTAATATGTATAATGTACGTGAACTTCTGACACAAATAGAAGGAAAAAAGGTTCATATATTTGTTGTAGGGGATAATCGTTAAAGTAATATACGACGGCGGCGAATAGCGGCGTTTGGCGGAAGTAGCTGCGTTTAGGAGGGCAAGAGGCAACAATTTTCTAAGGGCTTCGATCGCGAATATAAGATCTGCTACAATACATACAATATATGTTTAATGGTATACTTGTAACTTAGGCTTGAAATCATTTTTTCTGAAATACACTTCATGCAACAAATTTTTTTATGGAAAGTTTAGATACTTTGAAGAAATAAATCAAGAGTAAATAACGGCAACAATAGTTTTTAACTAAAATTTGTTGTAAAAAGTTAAAAATCAGCATGTTTTAAACAGACTTTTTGATAACGATTATAAAGTTGCTAACTCGTACCTAATTATTATAGGAATCATCATGCAAAGTTTGAAATTGATATGACAAGTGTAACATGTATAAATTAATGAAAATAGCTAACCGTTACGGAACGGACCGGATCTAATCATAGAAAAACTTTGCTTTTTTATCTGGCATTGACCTCTCCCTCTCTGGAAAACTTTACATATTTTATTTATGTTTCTGTCGACGTTTACCCAAAACATTATTTTTTTTTATAAGTAGCAAATCTATAATCGAATGCTTTTGTTTTGTTGCTAGAGAGGGAAGGAGGAAACATTAAAAATTACACAATTAAAAACTTTTCAAGTTGCCTTAATTTAAATCTTGATTGGTTTGTTCAAAGTAGGAGTGTTTGGAAACCGATTATTATCCGCTGGATTAGAATCGGTTCTGAGCCCTACTGAAAAAATCATATATATCATCGTATTACAGACAGTTTTCCACGAGTAATATAAAAATCATAAGACTAATACCAGTTTTGTTAGCTCGGGTCTAACAAAACTGGTTTGAATCTTATATTTTTTTATTTTAATATCCACGGAAAGCTGTCCATAATACGATGCGATAAATAACAATTGCATACCAAAATTTTGTGTCAAAGCTATAATTTAAAAAAAAAAATTCTGTTAGTTTGTAATTACACTAAAATGTAAGTTACTACATGGTATAAATACAGAGAACATTTTATACATATGCTACTTACTACTACAGTTAGACTATATTAATTCTAGCAATGGATGTAAATCATGTGGATAGTGAGACAGATTCTAGTATATTCTACCAACAGCTGGCTAATATAAAATTACCCCCTATCCATCCCCTTTACTTCACCCCCTCCCTTCTTACTATAGGAACGAAATTACCAATACAGGAGGACCATTGTAGCAACCTAAATTGACGACAAATTTTCCCCTGTCATAATATCCACCTAACTATATTCATTATTCTAGCATACATCGCTATTTTGGACCATACATTGTTAACAGTTATTGCAGATTCTGTAACTCTATAACTCACTTTGTCCGTCTGTCCGTCAGTCAGTCAGTCCGTAACGATATGGGTTAAATGCGATTTTCTCAGCTGCAATTAAAGACAGATGGCTGCTTATTTTATGAAGATTCTTTATATTAATGAAGATCCAGTATGTAATTTACTCTGTCCTGATACAAAATACAAATATTAAAAAATGTGTAAGAAAGGTTTTGTGATTCTTTTCTCCAATATATTTTTATTCTTGATTTTAACAAATATTCTTTATATCTTCTTTTCTGTATTTTATATAAACGAAACATCTCTCTAATCAAGTCTTAAAATGAAATTATGTTCATATTAGGCATGTTGAATTAAGTTTAATTTTTTATAGACTTCTCAATAAAGCTAAATACTAAACATTCTTATTTGTTAATGTTTGATAGTCTGACTTCTTATACGTTAAACTTTGCTTTGCATAATAAAAGTTGCAGTTATGCAAAAATCGATATATAATTACTTGGATGTTGCACCAAAATTTTATGTAATCTAATAAAATGATAATTGCAGCTGGCTAAAATAACAAGATGAACTAACTAACCAATAAATGAGGTCCATATTAGCAACAAATTTTACCATGTCAATATACTCGTATCCTATATCCATTTACAAAGATTTTCTTTGAAAGTTTAGATATCTTGTCAATATGTGTTGCTATTACAAATTTCATATGAATATTACTATTGACCATATTTTGCTTTATTGGGTTGGTGGATTTTTAATAGCGAAGCTAATCTATAATTCACTATGTATGTCCGTCCGGCAGTCAGTAACGATGTGGGAGAAATGAGATTTACTCAGCCACTGTTAAAGCTTAACCTCAAGATTTTTCTTGACAACATTTTCAGTATTATAGAGCATATGACATCCATGGCTGTCCGACTGCTTTAAAGCAGTTTTTTTTTGCCACTATGCAGGATGTTTCAGAATGGCTGAGAGCGGGTTCTGATCCAGCGTATACTAATCGGTTTGGAAGCCATACTAGAAATATTTTTCACTTATTGAAGTACAGCTCCCATGAAGATAAGACTTGATAATATGATAGAGGACCAAATAATGCCAGTTCTTGCGTTCGTACGCCGACATGCCTCATGTTGAAATGATAGCAAATTTCAGATCACAGTTTTCTTTATTTGATTTACTATTTTTCTCTATTAGATAAAACCAATGCTTGCAAGATGATTTAATTCGCTATAATATAAAGTAAATTTTTCTCAAATCGCGAAATCTGGGATCTGAAATTTGCGTCACTCTTCCAACATGACGCATGACTGCGTACGATCGCGAAAAATAGCATTATTTTGTCCACTATCGATAATATTCCATATGTTTATGTTTACCCGGGGAGGGAGGGAGGGGACATTGTAATTAATTACACTGGCACTCAAAATCATTCGAAAAACCTAAAGTACTTTTTATTAAATCTTGATTGGTTGGTTCAAAATAGCAGTGTACAAACTTTTAAACCAATAAATGAAGCATTAAGAAGAACTAATTTTGTTTATCGTCTATTGTATTATCCCTTAAGATCTCAGCCTTACCGAAAATCATGTATAGCATCGTATTACAGACAATATTCCACGAATCTTAAAATAAAAATCATAAAATGAAAACCAGTTTGTTAGCCCCGATACGGTTTTTATCTCTTTATTATTTTTTCTATTCTAATATCCGCGGAAAGCTGTCTATAATACGATACAATAAGTAACTGGAAATTGTCGCCTAAATTTCTCGTAGGGTCAAGACGGTCAAATTTGTAGATATACAAATAGCAAAAGTAGGTAAATAGGAGTAACAAAAGAAAACAATGCGATTTAAAAAAAAAAAAAAAATTACATATATTATTTATTTGCACAATTTAAGCCCTTTACCTCCAGGTGATAGGCGTTTAATGGGTAAAGGGGTGTTTCCCCTCTAAAAATTTGAAACCCCCAATTTTACTCTCCTCAAAATTTTTAAAAAATACATTAGTTTACACTCTTATCAAACCTTTGAAACTCCCCTTTTAACCAAATATTAAAAATCTTTGTCCCTGCTTCAGGTTTCTTTATTTCAAATTAGAAAGATGTTTTCTAGCTTCTGCAGGGTGTTCTACCCGCCAGGTACCCTATCCCTGCAAGAGAGTAACCATGCGAGGCTAGCCTTATCATCCCTTACCTCACCTAATAAAATAATAAATAATTTTTAAACATTTGTATGTTCTTAAAATGCAAATAAATCTTCTTAGGGTTATTTCTACAATATCCAAATGATAGAAAAATAGCCTAAAACCTGACCGAGCCTAATTCCCTATACATTACCTACTTGTACGTATATTTATTATGTAGATTTTAAAAATGGCGTTAATTATTAACTACTCTATTTAAGATACTTTGACAAGAAATATTGAAAAGGAAGTATACAATCTTATTGTATGGCAGCTTATATAGACTCTCATAAAACGTGTGCATTAATTTCCGCAAATGAATTCCATAATCAAACAATCATTCTTTGTGTCTTTGTACCGAAGGATCTCGCAAAAGACTAGACTGATATGGTTCTTCTTTACAGTGAAAATTCCCATAGGTCGTATTTTGGGGGAGGTTTGGGGACAATTCCCTCCACTTAAATGCCTCTTAAATGCCGCTAGCATGAAACATAAACTAGTACAACAGCACAAACTAACAATTCTTTTTTTGCCACCCACCACCTCATTATCCAAAATTATTTGCTATTGTTTCTTTTTGCGAATACAGATGCAGTTATGATAATATGCGGAAGTGAAAGCACACCGTTGGATAGTTTGTAGGTTCTCATGTTTAAGATACTTGACTGACCGATAAGCGACTATCGATATATTATTACTTGGATGAAGCACCAGATTTTCATATACTTTGATAAAGTTATGCTCGCAGCTGGCTAACATAACGATACCCACCATCTACCACTTATACCACATCCTCTCCCTTCTCCTCCTACTGGATGAACGAGCTAACCAATAGCTAACTAAATTGAAGACAATTTTCCCCCTGTCATAATATCCACATATATTCTACATCCATTGTATGTTCCCATATTTAAGTTACTTGACTGACCGATAAGCGACGATGCATCTATATTTAAAGGGAGGGAGGGGACATAAATAAAACTGGTACTCAAAGTTTATAATAAGCGTTCTTTTATTCGTTGGCTTAAAAACTTTGGGTACTTTTAAACAATCTTGATTAATCATATGAGATATATTGATAAATTTGTACTGAAGAGAATCATTTTTCAGTATTACGAATCCGATTATTTTGCGTTGGATTAGAATCAGTCCTTAGACATACTGAAATATCATCGTAGCGTATTTTAGACATTTATCTAATAAAAAAATTAAATAAAATCATAGAATCAATCCCTGTTTTATTAGCCCATGTCTTTAGCTCTTCGAGAACAACAAAATATAAATTGATACTATAATTTTTTACTTTTACTAATCGCGGAAAACAGTCTATAATACTATAATAAAAAAGTCTATTTCTTATATTGACCACTTATACAAGATAAATCTTTTAACATCCCACCTTTTTCTTGTTACACAGAGATTTAACCAACTGCCATTTTCAGGGATAAGACAATGGATGAAAAAAGGATGTTTATCCCCAATGATGATGAATAAACTTACCCCTTTTGTAGATTAAATTAATTGATTGATAAGTTTGGACACTGCTAGTTTGAACGAACCAATCAGCGAATGATTATGATTATAAAACTTTGGGTATCATAATAATTTCACCCCCTTAATGTCCCCTCACTCCCTGTAGATAATTAACTAGGATGATAATTTCCAGGAAAGCAAAGCATACTAAATCATAAAACCAGGGGTCAGGCAGCCTTGCCTTCAGTAGGCTGAGGCTAATTTAAAAATTGCGGCTGTAGCTGAATCAAAATTTTGTTGCCGATAGTATACCCATGACAGGTTTTGACTAGGTCAAGAGTGTTTGAGGGGCTGATTTTTCGAAACTTTCTCAGCTGCATGTCTAAGCTGCATCAACAAAAAATCCGCGTTAATGAAGGTTTGGGGGCTTAAGATGTTTGGAAAGCATTGCAAGTCACTCGGCTGAGCTGTAAGGCTTTAGATGTTGTTGTATCTCTTAAAATTGAGGATGCTTTAGGCGTCATATACATTTTAAGATATATGCTATGCTTATAATTATTCTTAACCGTCCCAGGATTCTTGGACAATTCTCAATAACGTATTTATTAAGCTTTGCTTGTGTAATATGGATGTAGTCACCCTTGTTTAAATAGCTTATAACTCTTGATATCCCCAAATGTTAAAGATTAAATCGCTGGACCTAAAAGATCTGACAAAATTAATTTTCTTTTTCCCCCTTCAATAAATGTCTGAAAATAAAATAGCTCAAGTCTCAAAATCTGTCTAAACCCCAGTTTATTAAAGGATTAGATAATAGACGATCAAATGACGTACATCCCCAATGATTTTATACAAACTTACCCCCTCTGTCTGTATGATTATTGGTTGAAAAGATTGGACATTACTAGTTTTGAACCAACCAATCAAAATTGAATAACAGTATCAAAATTTTCCAAGTTTGGATACTATTTCTTAACCTAACCTAATAAACATTTTCAAGTTCCTATTGTCTTTTCAGATAAAGTAAAATTGCACAAATTTATAATTCTGTTTTGAGAGGTTTAGTGTTTTTTATTTGATTTCTTTTTGCAAAATAGTCTGAAATCCTAAAATCTGACCTGGACAAATGATATATGTATTTTCCTTTAAGTTTTGTAACGATAGGTCCAGCCTTTTATAAGATCTAAATGTACACATCGGGCTAATATTCAAGACAAGAGTTATAAATTTAAGAACGGATACGCATTAAGTTATAGTTATTTCTTTCATCGTATTATAAACGGCTTCGGCACCTCGGTGCTAAAAAACTGATTTTTATCTTATGATTGTACATTTTTATATTCGTAGAAAGCTGGATATAATACGATGCTAGACATAGTTTTTTCGTATGGATGAGAACCGGTTCCTATCCACCGGATTCAAATGAATACGAGAAATTTTTTTATTTTGTTTTAATCAGTGATCTTTAGGGATAAGGCAATTGACAATAAATTGATTTACACCCCTTCTGTAATATCAAAATATTAGAAAAAGTTTGGACATATACGTTTAATACCAACCAATAAAAATTCAATATAATAATAATTTTCTTAAGACAACGAATAAGATAACGTAGTCAAAAAACTTTGGGTACCTGTGTAATTTTAAAGTGCACATGTCCTCTTCCTCCCTAGCATTAATAATGTTCTCAAGTACCAAGACGATTAGCAATACAAATGTTAATCTAAGGATGGTTCTATAGAGTCAACTATTGAGTAGTATCACATCAGATTTCCAGGCAATCCAGGAAATAAAAGACTACTGTGATGCTTTGGTAAATAATAATGACCTATGTCATTAGAGTAAACACTGGAGGAAGAAACTGTATTTCCCTATCACAATGACCTTGTGCCGACTCTCAATTTGGTCGTTGAAAATCGACCAATGTTGTCGGGAATATTAACACAGTCAATTAGTAGAAAACAATGAGCTAGCAGACGAAAAAGATAATTGAAAAAGGGGGAAGGTATATATGTTTGTCAAACTCAGGGATAGAGGGTCATGGGAGTGTAAACTAAATTATACTGGTACCATAAGTTTTATAAAACACGTTTTGATAAGTTGGCCTAAAAAGTTTTATTAAATCTTGATTTATTAGTAAGAACTAGCACTGTCCACACTTAACAATTAATTTTAATCTACAAAAAGATTATTTTGTTTATCATCATTGGAGATGTATATAAATTTATCATCTAATGTCTTATCCCTTAAGATCCCTGGGGAAATACATACAGACACAAGATTTATTTATACAAGTTGGGTTACTATGAACTATCAGGGATCTAAAGGGATAAAACAATGGCCAAAAAGTTGATGTACAATGTAAATTCCCAATGATGATACACAAAGTTATCTCTTCTAAAAAATCGACTTAATGAACCAACCAATGTCCACTTCCTCCCTGATAAACTGTTGATATGTATTAATAATACTATAATGATATTGATCAAACGCCGGCTATAAAATTCCATGTTAAGAAATACAACTCAGATTAAAGGGAATTATTTTTCAAGTAGTATAATTCAGTTAGGGATACTAATAACATAATACTATAACAAAATATAAAGAATAATTATGGATAAAATGTTAAAACCATCCGATGCTAGCAAGGTACCTTTTTATTATACAATTAACTAGTGACTACGCCCCTAGCATGTATGGGAAGGAGAGAAGTTAAATAACCTTAAACCATCTCAAGATGGTAAAGCTTTCCTTGAATAAGAGAACTTAATCCGATCAGTGGTTAGTAGAATAACAAAAAACATTACTTCGGTGTATAATAGGATTGTAGATTTTCAAATCTTAAGTCAAAAAGTCCATGCCAATTAAAATCATTTTCAGCCATTAATTCCACCAATCTATAATACAAAGTAGAACAATGTCTGTCTGTTTGTGTGTGTGTTTGTATGTTTGTACCGAAGGATCTCGCTAACCGCTGAACCGATTGGGTTCTCCTTAATAGGGTAGATTCCCATATGTCCCGGGAAGGTTTATAACTATTTTGGGGGAAGGTACCACCACCCTCCCTAGAGAAATTAATATTTTTTTAAATTTCTCAATTTTAGAAAGAGAGTTCAACGAAAAATAAACGTCAAATGTAAATAAAATCTAAAATAAGAAATTGAATTATCAAATTCGACTCTCTCCTCCTCAAGTGCCCCTAGAGGCCAAAAGTATTATTTCACAATAAGACATTTCATTTTTACACTAACATTGATTTAACAGAATATTACATAAGACTATGTGTAGAATTTGGTAGCTTTGTAATAAAATATCATAAAATCAGAAACTTAGATTTTGCATGTCCACATTTAAACTCTTCTTTTAAATTTCAGGACGGTGGAGAGGTTCCAAACATAAAATCTTTGTTGAAGTTGAAGAAAAAATATGAACCACCACCCATGGAAAATCTTCCTGAATCTTTCAGGTCTATCTAAATACAGTTTCAAATCCTTATATAAATCAGTGATATTTTACCTTTTTGAATAAGTAGATTTTTTTAACAGAACTCAAAAAGCTTACCTGGTCACAAAGTTTGTTGAGACAAAGTTTTGAAAGATTTGTTTTATCTTTATAGAATTGGTGGAATGCTTAATTTACTAATCTCTATATAACAGTAACAGTATATCTGAGTTTGTCTGTAGCCTAAGATCTCAATAAGATATAGATTTAAATATTTATATTTGAACAACCTTGTAGCTCATTCTTAACCCCTAGCCTCTTTGAGGTGGTTTAGAAAGCCAAATGCCACCCTATACAGTCATAAAGCTTTCTTGAAAAGTAAATACAATTCAGAATAACATTTTCTATTATATTCATCAAAATAAAGTTACTGCTATAAATTATAGGATTGGTCATATCAAGTGTTTTAAAAACTTTTTTGATTCAACTTGATATTAAAAATATCAATTAAATGTAGAATTCAAATTCATGTTGATGTTTAACATAGGAAGAACTCGGAGAAGGAAAATTTATGGTTGATGTGTGCAGATAATTTTCTTAAACAGCTCAGATTTTCACATCCAAAGTGTAAACCGATGCTGTTAACTGCAAAGTAAGTTTTTTTCAATTTTGATGTAATAATATTATTAAAGCTTTTCTATATTTTGGTAGTGTATGTGATGAATAACTTTCTCTCAAAATGTGCACTTGAGCATAGAAATCCCCAATCACTTTATTTTCAAATTTATTTCCATGGAGGGGATTAATTGATTAACTGACACTTTTAGAAAAAAAAAAATACAAAAAATTCTGAACATATATTTAGTAACCATTTTTTTGTTGAATAAACATATATGCATATTGTTGTGATATTTTTTATAAAATTTTACAATTTGAACTAAACTTTTTATCATTCTGTATTTCATGTATTTTATTACATAATATACAGCTTCTACCAACAATGAAATTAATTCGGAAAAAATCATGAAAGAACACAGTAATAGTGTCTGACTGAATATGACGTAACAAAAAAAATTAGCCAATGAGAGGCCACTATAAATTTTACCATTGATCAATAACGGCCTCTCATTGGCAATTTTTTTTTTGTTACGTCATAATCAGTCAGACACTATTACTGTGTTCATCATGAAACCTTTAAGTATTTTTCAGCTGACGTTGGGGGGCAACACATCGTAAAATTGACGACCTCTCCATTTGCCCCCCAAATATTATTTTAGATTTATTTCGCTTGTTGGTTATACCTTATTCCTGCATAATATACCTCAAATTTCAGATCACATATTGTCTTATAGATTGTTTTTTATTCAATAGATATTGTCATTATTATTTTTTAAAATCAAAATGCAAGCTAGCTTATTAAAACGTGCAAGAAAATTTAATTTTAGAAATGAATGCAAGGTTGAGAAGCTGATCTGCACTTTTGTGGCCCCAACTGTTATTGCATATTCAGATCTTGCAGAGGTAAACTTGAAATTGGGCGCATTTTTACCCTAAAATGCCGCGTTAAGTTTTGTACTAGTTTGAACTATTTTTAAGACAAAAATGCATCAAGTTGTTTTTTTTGGGTTTTTCTCGCCTCAATTTTTCTATACATCTCCTATAGACCCACTAAATAGTTAGATATTGATACTGTAAACCTTTTATTTTCAATTCTTCTTCTATAATGTGGATTTTATTATTCTTGTTTTTTTTTTCAGGTTGAGAAATGTGCAAAATTTATAGCAGATTTCATCTACTATACCCCAAACAAGGCAATTGAGGGACCACTTTCTTCTGGTATGAGGTAACTAAACTGAATCACTTCAAAGTATTGATTTCACCCAATATTATGGCATCTATGGCCTAGTCGGGTTCAGAACCCCTCCGCTTATTTTAAAGTTCATAGAAAATAAAGATGATGGGGCTGGTATTTGGTCAATTATTATTTTTACTTTAGGTGAAGTTGTTTTAGATTATATGTATTTTGTATTGATTTTTTTTGCAGGGCTTAGGCATTAGAAAAAAGTCCCCCTTTTTTTTCCTCAGTTTATTCTAAATTCAAAATCTTTTTTAGAGTATTACAAGAACAAGCTGGAAATAGTTTGGAAATGAGCCTTTTGCTGGTTTCTCTTCTCAGGGGTCTTGGATATAAAGTCTACGTGGTTTTAGGTAATAATATTCAACAAGAACAAATAGCAACATAAGCGTGCAGAAAGAGGATATAGTGACGTTTTTTCACCTTCCTTAAAATCTAAATTTGAAAGGCAAAGCCTGCTTTCCCTTATTTTTATCCCCTCAAAGTTTACACACTCCTTGCAAACCCATTGTGGCAGATTTGTCAATCAATCTCTTAATAATAAATTTTCAAAATTTCTTCTATTATAGATCTTATCCTTCTTTTTTCTCTATTCCTTCCCCTTGATTTTATAACACTGAATATCTGCTGTATTATCTGCATGTTTGTCCATCCATGATTATTTTGTGCTTTGCTTCTTAAGGATGTGGTCATCTTTGTTCTACATATATTTAGGTTTGGTGGACAGGAAAACAGCCGAGATGGATCTTTCTGGTGTTAGATACACATTTGATGAAAAGGTAACACTATATATTATAATTATATTATCCACAATGTTTAGGTTAAATACAGGGATTGAAAGGGATGACAAAGGCCGATAAATGAATGCACATCCCCGATGATAATACACAAAATTAGCCCTTGGTTAGCTTACAATAAGTTGTAGAGACTTTTGGACACTCAACTTAATCAACCAACCAATCAGAATTCAATAAAAGTCTTCAAAGTTTTTACGTCAATGAAAAAGAACATGTTCTCATAAAACTTTGGGGAATAGTGAAATAAACAGCCCAGTCCCTCCCTGGTTAAATATCATATTTATTATTTTACATAAAAATGGTTTTAACAATAAAATTTTTACTTTGGCTTGACTTTACTAAACTTTTGTGCTAATAGAATATTGATGAGTAATAGAGATACATTTATGTAGTAGATTTAGGTTTCTAGTAGTAAGGATATTTTGACCTCGGTAACTTCTTAGGTTGAAGAAAAAGACTCGAAGGTGACATTTGCCCAGGAATCCAAGTACAAGCTAAAAATGCCACCAGATTTAAAGTAAGATATGCATTTATTACCGGCTATGCCCCTAGAGGCTTCATGGGGACACTGAATAGAATGTATCTTGACACTTTACTTTCACTTTTAGGTTTAAAAAAGTAATAAAAATTTGTTGTGGTGGGGAGTTATTGTTATTTGGAGGGTGGAGCAACACTTCCCCAAAATAGTTATAAACCTTCCATGGATGTAGAAGCTTCACTGAAATGAAGATCCAAGCAGTTAGTGAGATCCTTCGCTACACACACAAACAAACAGAAAGGCATTCAGCAATTTTTTTATATGATAATAAAATTTATATAAAATTTCAGGAGTAAATATCAAGAGTTTTTGTTAGAACAAGAAGAGTTATCAAAATCTAAAAGTTTAACCACAAGTTCTTTAGCTACCAAGGAATCATTGATATTTTAAACAATTTTTTAGCCTCATCCTATGTGAAGGGTTTAGGGGTTAACCCCCTCTCCAAACATATCTATTTATGGAGGGCATTCTAAGGGAGGAAGGAAGGAAGTTGTACCCCCCCCCCGCACGTCATATTGCCAAAAACTGAGGTAGACTAAAATTTGAAAATCAGTCACCAAATTTGAGATTAATTGGTCAATAGGCAATTTATGTAGTTTAGACTTTACAAGAGCATTTAACACTTTTTTGTTACATAACATTCAGAGATTAAATCTAATAACCACGCCATATCATTAGTTAGCTTAAAAACTTCGGATATTTTATTGAATTTTAATTATTTTTTTCTAAAATAGTAATGTCACAGCTTTATAGTTAAATCTACAGAAGAAATAATTTATTTTTATTTACTGTGGATGTATAACAATTTATCGTCCGGTGTCTTATCCCTTATGAACTCTGCTAATAAGTTAGCTTACTTATTTCTCCTTTTCCATATATTTGAAGCAATGATAAATTAACAGACTGAGTCTGAGCTTTTACATGCCTGGGTTTATTGTGAGGTAAACATCTAAATCCTTGTAATAAAGTAACAGGATGTCTATCTGTCTGTACCAAAGGATCTCGCTAACCGCTGAACCGATCGGGTTTTTCTTTACAGGGTAGATTCTCATAGGTCCTGGGAAGGGAACTATTTTGAGGAAGGGCACCACCACCCTCCTCCTAAGAGAAATCGCCCCTAGAAAAATTCCCCCCATCCAAAAAAAATTTAATTTGATTAAAAATTTCCTCTCCCCAAATTTTTTTTTCTCTTAAATCTGAAATAAAAAAATGGTTATCAAACTCATCTCCCCCCCCTCTTAAAGTGCCCCTAGAGGCCTCTAGGGGGCGTAGCCGCTAGTATTGTTATAAAGTAGCTATGCATTTTAAATAAACAAAAAGATTCTCAATAACATAAAATTCGTTATCGTATTCGAGGGAAGGGACTTTTTGAACCAAAAATATTGATTTAACTTTTTACATTTAATATTCCCAGAATGGGAGGGGACATTGGACTGTAAATGATAATGGTACAGAAAGTTATCTAAACATGCTCTCTTAATTGTCGTCTCTAAAACTCTGTTGATTGGTTGGTTGAAACTAGCAGCGTCCAAACTTTTAAGCAAATTTTTAATCTAAGGGTAATCATCATTTGGGATAAAAATCAATTTATCTTCCATTGTCTTATCCCTTAAGATCCCTGAATATTACCGATAAATATTACATGCAAGGGTGAGAGAGGGGTGTCAACACTCCCTAAGATTTTTACACCTAGCTCCATTTTAAATCACAGTTAACGTAAACGCGTTGAAATTCATTGCCAGACAACCATCCGTAGTTTAATTTGATCTATTTCCTTATCAACCAATTAAGCCTTCATGATTTCCCTCGCATTTCGCCACAAACAAACCTGTTACTTTATGTAGTAGCAAAGTAGACAGATCCTTAGTGATCTATTCATGGCTACCCGGGCAGAACTGATTAGGATTTAGGTTGTTTATTGTTTATTGTTATAGTAATTTGAATTGTGTTTTTATGTTATTTTTTGATTTTATGACTATGTTTAATTTTTATGCCCAAATAAATATGTTTATGTTTATATGTTTATGTTTTATGTAAAAAATACTTATTTTAGGTTAGGTTAGGTTAAGTAAAGATTATATTAAAAAGGACTGTAATAAATTTTATTCAAAAGGTGAAATTATGAAAAGTTGGTGCTGGGGGGGCTCAGTAAGAGTTTGAAATATTTTTTTTCTTATTTTAGGGACCTCAACCAATGTTTATAGAAGCAACTACAGGTTTGGTCATTATTATATTAGCGCAGCTACTTTATGATTAGGATTTTGTCCGTTTGTTCTTCTGGGATTAAAAATAAAATTAATTTTTTAATTGTGAATTTTAAAGTTCACAAAAATACAATATTACAATTAAACATTTAAAAAACAATAATATTGCACAAGCTATATTTTATAGTGCTATCTAACAGAACTGAAGTATTTTTTTTCATTTTTTAGGCTACACAAAGTCTCTAACAGATCCGAGTTATATCAGGTACAACAAACTTAGAATTTATCATGAAGGGAGATGACAATTGACTGTAATTTTATCAATACTAGTGACCACAAACAAAGAGTCCTATAAAGGCACTTAAGGGAAGATGGGGGAAAATTCGGGAATAGTCCCTTTCGTAACATCGCCCCAAAAGGAGCGATTCGTCGTATCTTTAAATGTCTTTTTATAGGTTATTTTCGGTTAGGTTAGGTTATATTGGGTTAGGTGATTGCCCCACAGGGTTAGGTAATTGGTCCCGCAGGGTTAGAGCCCCCAGCAGGGGCTAGAAATAGGAGAAAAGCTACTGTGAAAAATACGAAGAATCGCCCCATAAGGTGCGATGTTACGAAAGGGACTATACCCGAAAATTCTACCCTTCAATTTCAGTTTTAGATAAAGCTAGATAAAGAAGCTTCACTGCAAAGGAGAATCATATCGGTCCAGCGGTTAGCCAGACACACAAACATGGAAAGACATCCTGTTATTTTTATATATTTCAGTATAAACTGTTTAACAATTAGAACTATTGGCTTGATACCACAATTATGGAACTTATAAGAACAACTCATCAACATTAGCAGACAGATACACAATCATTCTAGCACTTTTTTTCAGTATAAACTGTTTGTTCAATGATCAGAACTATTGGCTTAATATCAAACAGAGGGAACTTGTTAGAACAGGTAAAAAAAAATATTTTTTTCCCTCATCACTCAATAAAAAAATTCCCTTGGTTGAAAAATTGTAAAATGGCTTAGCAACAAAGAGGTACTTTCCGGATGGTCTTCCACTTTAATTTTTAATTAGAGTCCACGGCCCTAGAGGCCTTTAGTGCCCCGTGAGGGGGGAGGAGAAGTCGACCCAACCCACACTCAATTTTAGTTTCAAAAAGAAAAAGGGAAAAAAAATCTAGGGGAGGTTGGTGGTACCCTCCCTTCAAATTCTTATAAGCCTTTCCAGGACCTCCGAGAAGCTACAATGTAAAGGAGAACCTTATCTGTTCAGTAGTTAGCGAGGTCCTTTGGTAAAGACAGACAGACAGACACAGATACTGTTACTTTCTTAAAAGGATCAGAATGCTCTTCCTTTCAAACACAACCCAAAAAGATATTTGCTTAATACAATAGTACTTATACAGACAGATGAACAGAGCTGGATCTTTAAATGTGTAGCCGTTGGCGTGGCTGTAGCCGTGGCCGTAGTCATGGCTGTGGCTTTAGCAACGCTTTAGCCACACTAACTTTTAACCACGTTACGACTACGACCACGCGTTGCCAATATGATTTAAAGATAGCATTTTTTTTTGTGGCCACGGCAACGCGTGGTTAATATGATTTAAAGATCGCTATTAGGTTGGTGGCTGTAACTCTGACCACGACTACGGCAACGGCTACGCTTTTAAAGATCCAGCTCTGATAAACATCCAAGTAATACAAAAAGAATAATTTCCAGGTAAAACACTTATGCTGGATGATACCACAACCTGGGTCAAACTGATACAAGATAAAAAACCAAAGCCACAGCCAAAGGTATTAACGCTTTGGGTAGAGTCATAAATTTCACTACTGGGCGGTTCCCTAAAAGTGCTTTTTAGAGCACAGAAACTCCCACCATATATTGATATGAATTGATAATAGCATGGGCAGGAAGAAAGTTTCATATGTCTATGCTTTACCTGAAGTCAGGTTAATTTGGAATGGGTACAAGGTAGAACCACATGCAAAAATGAAAAAAGAAACCCCTCATTTTTCCAATTTATTTAAAAATTTGATTGGGAGGGTATCTTTTTGATAAAAGTTGCAATAATTTTAAGAATATTAATTTCATTACATTGCATTGATTTTTAAGGTTGTCATTCACTTTATTACAATTTTGAAAATTAACTTCTTTGTTTGTGATGTTGTATAAAAACATCAAATTTAGTTGAAATGTATAATAATAGCAGGAAAAGATAGATATTAAAAAGAAAAGGAAAATAACGACAGAAGGACACATTTACTTATAGAGTAGCTTTCCAAATTGAGAGGAGTTGACAATAGATTTATACCTGAGAGAGAACCGGGCAGAGCACAGCGCTACAAACAAAGAAAGGACAGAAATACAGAATGACAGACAACTTTGCTCTCGAAAATATCTAACATGTTAATAAATGTCAGATCAACCGACTAATAAAAAAAGGCTATTAGTAGAGTAGCTTCGCTCTGGTCTATAAATATAAGATATTCATATTTTTATATATTGAATAGTATATCATATTTTACAAAAATGCTTTACATAAAAAAACAAGAAAAACAAACAAAAACACTATGCTTATCACTCTTAACAGCGAACAAAATTGAAACATTTTCATTTTTAAAAAATAAAATTTGGTAAACTTATACATTATAAAGTTAGTAAGTAACCAAAAATACCCAATCTCTTTTCAAGAAAGAAAAACATTGATATTTGCTTGTTTACTTTGGCTACTCTTATCTAATATTGGTCGGTTAAAACTAGCTGAATTGTCCTATAATTTTGATCTACAGAAGGGGTAATTTAGTTTACAATCATTGGGGATGTACATTAATTTATCGTTCATAGTCTTGTCATTTAAGATGCCTTGGTATTTTATGGATAAATTAGTAATCTGAGACTACATAAAAAAAACTAATGTCAACTTCTTAATTTTATTTATTTTTATTAAATTTGGTTATAGCTATTTACATGTTATGATATATGAAATACATAATGATTGAATATTAATCCTAACTTTTTTCAAAGATAATTCCCTCAGCCACAAAAAGAAAGGTTAGCATATGACTGTGAGACCACTTTTGTACATATCATTCTAATTAAAAAAAACAAAAAGCAAGGCAGTATTTCTCCAAAGAAGCATGGAATGGAATGAAATGATTTAATGTTTAATGTTTTTTTCTTCTTCAGGTTTCTGAAATGTGATACATGTGTGTTTAAGATTTTTGCAATTCTGTTATTTTTATGCCCTTTGAAAAAATTGCAACAAAAGACATATAGATTTTATCTTTTCCTCCAATTCAAATAAAAAAAATAGATTTATGTAATTTCTAAGAATCTACAAGACAAAGGAACTAAAAAGTTTGTCTGTATTTATGAATCACACTTTTTTATATTAAGTTGTTAGATTACATGTGGTGCAATCATTTTTTTCATTTAAAAATGCATAAGTTTTCATGAAGAATTAATCTTGTAAATTAAAATTCTTCTTTTTAAAGTTTCAATAACGAAATTGCAAAAATCTTTATTTCTTCTAAACATTTTTTATATCTTTTTCTTGTGGAACAATTTATGAATATAAAATAAATTTAAAAAAAAACAATAAGTAATTTAGGTGGATTTTTATCTGAAGAAAAACCCCATGTCATCTTTTAATATTTCGTATTTTTTACAAACATATAGATAAACAATTGATTCTATCTTAATCATGATAATTTTTTTCTTCCGATGAATTATACCTCAAGCAATTAATATAAAAACCTTAAATCTATTTGTTAATGTTTTCGGCATGATTTTTTATACTGTTTTTAACCTTTTAAAATTCTAAATGTTTATTTTTTGGTGATTTTAACCTTTTTGCATGATGTACATACAGATAAAAACGCACGGTTTTTGACAACAATAAAAAAATAAATTTAAAATCAGGGAAAAAACACTACAACCTGTTAAACTGTCAGGACATGTGATTTATATGAAAATCATATAGAAAAATATTCAAAAATTTGATTAGGGATAATGACAGGATTAAAGTAGGGTTTCACAAACTAAAAACTTGATTTTTGCTTAATTATAATCCCAAGTTCTAGTTTCATTTGCTTCCTTCAGTCCAATTTCCGAATTTACAAAAATTCAAAATATGGTTGCAAAAAATATGCCTTCTAAATAATAACTTTCAATGTTTACTAAAAAACAGATATACAAAGAAATAAGAACTAGAACCCCTTTTTTAAATTTACAGAAAAATCTTTTAAATTCTTCCAGGTTTCTAAGAATGAAAAAAATGGTTCCTTGCAACCCCCCCCCCCCAAAAAAAAAAAAATTGCTAGATGAAACATAACTAATCCTGTAAACAATTTAATCCTATTTCTTGCCCCACAGTGATTTATACAAAAAATAGTCCATAGTCTTAATTTCGCATAATGACATGTCAAGACACTTTACTAGGGTTGTAACGTGTTACTAATCACATGAAAACAAAACCTGTTCTTACCATAGCAGCAGCAGGAAGAATACAGAAAGACTCCATTTGGATTGATCAAAACTTCCCGCCAGACAGACGATGATGACAAGGTAAGTTTTGTCCCTTAATAGAGAGGAAGGCTAATTTATCCCTGATTTTTTTTACCTTTAGAATATTTGGGTATAGTCCCTTTCGTAACATCGCACCTTATGGGACAATTCTTCGTATTTTTCACAGTAGCTTTACTTCTATTTCGAGCCTCTTCGGGGGGCTCTAACCCTGCGGGGCCAATAACCTAACCCTGTGGGGCAATCACCTAACCAAATATAACCTAACATAACCTAAAATAACCTATAAAAAGCCATTTGAAAAATATGACGAATCGCTCCTTATGGGGCGATGTTACGAAAGGGACTATTCCCGAATATTTTCCTGGAAAGCGTTATACCTATATGCCTATCTATTAAGATATCTAAAACAGCAAAAATACATTTATGTGGAAGCTTATATTATCTTTCATTGAATTAAGGATAAAAAAATCCCCCCCCCCCTCCCTTCTGAAATAAAAGTCCGTGATACTTCTCTTCCCAAATTGCCTTGGGTGAATTCTTATTATTTTTTTTGTAGCAAAGCAGTTATGTGAGATAGAGATTGTATTTTTAGTGGTGAAGCTGTATTATATAATTCACTTTGTTGTCCGCCTGTCCATCAGCCCGTAACGCTATAAGGGAAATGTGATTTTCTCAGCTGCTATTCAAGATACACGGCGGAATTTTTTTGTGAAGATTCCCTTTCCAATGATCATCCATTATAAAATTTATTTTGTCCATCTGACTGTCAGTCATGTTACAAAATATAAATATATAGTACGTGAGAAAGGTTTCATGATTTTTTCTCTAATATATTTCTATTCTTGATCTTATTTATTCCTCAAATGCTCTTAAAATCTCCAAGACCGTATGCCCATCAATAATGTTTTGTGCTTCGCCACTTATTGGTGTTGTTATCCTTATTTATATTCTTCTAACTATGGGAAAAAAATTAAGCATTAAAGCCTTTTAATAACATTTTGATAATATGATTTATTTGAAAACAGGAGGAAGAGGTATAATATAATATAACATAGAAATTAAATTGTTCATTTAGTTCAAAGACACAAAAATGAACATAAAAAATATAGATAAAAAAGCACTACAGTATTTTAAATATTGAGGTCAATTTTTACAAAAGTAAAAAAATCTTAATTTCTAAAAGGTTTTGTAAGTATATAGATAGATTAAAGTAAGTATATAATGATTTTTTTTGCATGGTTTTGGATTTTTTTTTTGTTTGGTATCAACGTAAATAGAACTTTTAAATTTTTTTTTAATGTGTATAAAAGATAGCATTCGTATGTATTATTCTTTGGGGTTAATTTTCCCCTAATTAAATTATTTAATTGTACTTGTATCCAAAGTTTTGCTCTCTCATTGGTAAAATAAAAAAAAACATATGGTACTTCTATTAGATCTTGATTGTTTGGCTGAAATTTGCAGTGTCAAAACTTTTCAACCAAATTTTTTAATGTATAGAAGGGGTGATTATGTATATCATTGCTAGGGATTTACATTGTAATATTTCTGAAGATTTTGCTATTTTAAGAAAGGATTTTTGTTGAATACTGAAACTACTACATGCTATTGCACAAAAAGGCACAAAATTAATCCAGAATGCTATCTTAAAATACATTATATAGAACACATAAAAAGCATGTGTTTACATACATTAAAAATACACATAATATTAAAGACAAAACAGTTTTTAAACTATTCCAAATACTCCTGAAAATTAAATCCTTTTGAATTTGGAATAGTTTAAAAAGACACAAAATTTTCAGACAAGCTATTTACAAGAAAAGATACATGTATTTTAGAGAATTAAAGTATATAGAGTTTGGACGTGCCCTTATAAGGGAAGGACAATTTCTGTGCACGTCCCTAATAGATAATAAGTAGAATTGTATGTACTGAGCGTAATTATATGTAGAAGACCTATAATTACAAAATAGTCGTAGTTTTTGATAATTTTGACTATATTATAGATATGTTTTGTATTAATTATTAGTTAGAAATAACAGGACCTAACAAATGTAATTGTATGTATGTATTAGAATTGTTTTTAGTATTTTAAATATAAATGTATTTTTCTATCTATGTGTGGGTACAAAAAAAAATATAGGTAATTTTAGAGTCTATTGTAAAAAGTAGGTCTGTAAAAGAAAGTATCTTTGAAATTGCTCTTCACAGAAATATAGATATTTGGTTGGTTTCATACTAAAGACGATACACCCCTCTGATCAATAATAAGTCCCCTGGAAGATAGGGGAGCAGTCGTTAGTTATATTATATACTTATTTAGTTTAAACATCACAAAAAGCTTTTAAAAGCCATAGAGGGGGATCTAATTTTTTTATTTTACAATTTAGATTTTTCAATTTTTTTTTTTCACATACTCCCCAATCCATGATGTAATCTTATTCTTTAAAATTTATGTGAATTATTTTTAATATATTTTTCTATTTAAAGATTGAACCGGATGTAATCCGTCGTCCGTGGGATACAATGGACTCCTGGATTGGATCCTTGGGCATACCAAAGGAATCCTATGAACTTATCTTTAGGCTGGGTCAGAAAATTGAAAGGTAAATTAATGCATGCTTGACTTCAGGCAGGCATTTGATAGAAACAAATTAAAAATTTGCTTAATTTTTCTACTCTAAAACAATGAGATAAAGGTGAGTTTAGTTAACATAGGTGTAATACAGGGGGGGGGGGGAGGAAAAGATTATGTACCCTTCCACCAAAAAAAGTATTTATGAGTGCCGTAGTATTTCTGAAAGTCTTTTAAATTTTGGAAAATTTACTGTTTTTTTTTGGGGGGGGGGGGGGGGTGGGATGTGGGAGGAAGTAGGGGAGGGGAGATGCGACAAGTATTTTATATGTTTAATCAAATTTTTCTTTCATATAGATATTTCGAGACTAAAGTTGAACATTTTGCTCCCTATTTACTGAAGGATGGATTGGTCATAAGAATAACAAAATTCAGAAGTAACCATGAAAAGGCTGATAAGGTATTGGACATAGATTAGAATAGATAGATGGAAACTTAGGTAGAGACAAAATATAAAACTGATAAGATATTGTACTCAGATTAGAATAAATAGATGGTAATTAGGGTATAGTCAAAAATACAAGATATTGACTATTAATGTTAAAGATGATAAATAGTGTTTAGTAAAAAAAATAGAAAAAATATTAGGTAATGGGTTCTTCACATATTATATAAATTGTTAAATCATCTAATGGAACACAGTAATAGTGTCTGACTGATTATGACGTAACAAAAAAAAATTAGCCAATGAGAGGCCGTTATTGACCAATGGTAAAATTTATAGTGGCCTCTCATTGGCTAATTTTTTTTGTTACGTCATAATCAGTCAGACACTATTACTGTGTTCCATCTAATGTATTCATAGATTATAATTTGTAGATAACTAATGAGGTAATGTCTACAGATTAAAAATTAAGGATTGAATAAAATATTAGGAGAAATACAGAAATAACACAATGAATTGTATTTTTAGTAGATATAACAATTTTTTTCTAGAAAGTGTCTTTTGGATGTTTTTTTTTCTATTCTTGAGAGTCAAATAGCAGATGTTATACAATGTTCATACCACTAGTTGTTTTTCCCTAACCTCTAGGTTTTCCTGAAAACTACAAATATTTAACCAGAATTTCCTGGGTTTATTAGCTACAGCCAAAATTTTTCCTACTTTGAATTACAGGATTAAGTTTAAAATTATAGATTGCTAACTTTTCAATTTTAGATACGAGAAGTTGCAAGATATAGAAACAGGTTTGACAAGCTAGAGGAGAGACAAACATACTTCAGGGAGAACAGAGTTGTGGAACATTTTGGAAGGGGCAGAGAGGATAAACTTGCACAGGTAAGTTGAAAGTTTCTAGGAAGGGTTTTTAAACCTACACCTACTTCATTGAAGTAAAACAATACAGGGGAATTATATGTTCCCACCCCATGAACCTTATGCCGACTTTCAATTTGGTCTTTAAATATCAGCCAATAGCATCGCAAATAATAACACAGCCAAGTTGCTACAAAAGAGCTGAAAACAATTTGCAAGCAGATGTAAAAGGTCCCCAACACTGGATCCAGGTATTTGTCTGGATTGTATATCTATACTTATACATGTACTAAGAACAAATTATATAATAGCTTAAAAAAACCTATTGAATTTTAATTTTTTTACTTAGATTGTAACAGATACTAAGTATAATGAAGAACAAGTAAAAACCTACACTTTCTATCATGATAACAGGTAAAAAATTCAATTAGGCTCATTAAAAAGTTTATTTTCTTCAAGTCATTTCGCTCAAAAAAACAGTTCCTATAATTTCTTATTGCTCTGAAAATGGTAAAAAATAAAACAAAAACTTGTAATTTTTATTTAGATAACCATACTAGAAATGTATTTTCATTGCATAACTATTCAATAACTATGATTTGCAGGCAAGATGGTCTGTTCCAAAGAGAAGTGACTGAATGGGAGCTCAAAGACAAATATTTGGACAGAGAGGACAATCTTGCTTCTTTGAGGGTAAGTTTTACTTGTTTACATCAGACATAAAGCTGTTTAAGTGTTGTGAATTTTAAACTCTTTCGTTTATTTCTTAAGAAAAAAAACTTATGATTTTGTTTCTCAGGTTCATTTTGGAGTTCCAGATAAAAAGTTTGGACCCGCTGAAGAAGAAGAAAACTCTAGAATTCCAAGGTGATTTCAACTAAATATGTTGATCTAACCAACAGATCTATCAGCTCTTACTTAACCTAAGAAATTTTTTTTCTAAAGAGTCATTTCTGTACATCATTTAAAATACTAAAATTTATCATCTTTTCAGGAAAATTTTGAAACTTATTGAAGAATTCAATGTTCCGCCTGGTGAGGAGCCAAGGTGAGCATGTAGTTTATATTTTAGAACTAGGATGTTTAGGTGTCTGTTTGTTTATCAAGGCATTCTGCTTTTTTAAAGACTTATAACAGTTAGTTTTTTGGGAAAGAAATATTTTCAAGAATCTTTTAAACCATTGAAAAAGGATAAATGATGCTTATAGAATACTAGAGGTGGCGTTCTAAAATTATTCCGCTATTTGCTAGATTGAATATCAATCTTTTTCTTCCATTGTCCTATCCCTGTTTAAAGTATTAAAGTATTTCCTCTTTCTTTAAAATATTTTAGGATCCTAATATTTTTTATTTCAAATTATCGTCCTAAAAGGGTTAAAATGTTTTGTTAACTGTTAAATTTTAGTTCAATATCTGACCACACTACGCACGTATCGCTAGTATCATATTATTTTAAAACTAAGTTTTCTTTTATTTATTATATTATAGATTTAAATTTTCTGTTTTATGAATATAAATTTAATACTTCAATATAATTCAAATAGCAACATGAAATAAAAAAAGAATTTATTCTTCAAGCAGTAAAATAATGGGTCATATCGTTCTGGTCAATGGGAGTTTATTATGGATTATTGGAGCACTATGAGTTTTAAACATTTATTCCTTGGAAAACTTGAGCTCATATATAGACATTTATTTCCTGTACAGATCTGACATGGATCTTGAAGCAATATAGCAGGCTGTTTTGTAAATGTTAAAAATTGGAAGAATCTATTAAATAAAAGTTATCGCAAATATACTTAGTAAATAACTAAATGCCATTTAAATTAAAATATATTTTTTTTGTTTTAGTAAAAATATTGCTCAGAGAATCTATGATATGGAGGAGGTATTTGTTTGTTTATTTATGATAAATTTCTGGATAAACTGCAGTTTACGGTAAAATATTCCTGGTAATATACATTTACAAAAATCTATGAATTTTAAAGGCTGCTAGCTGCCAAACGGTTGAACGTACATATCATGCCTGCACACTATTTTAAGCGACATAAGAATACGAATAATCTGAAATAGCCATAAATCAATAATGCATAAGTATATCGCAGTGCAAAGAAATGCGCGAAAAAGACCTATTTTATGCGTTTTTTCTTCAGTGAAGCTTTCCCTGTGCATCATTGGATCTTGGCTATACCAGCTTATTTGTAAGCTTTCTTATGCCGCTTAAAATAATGTGCGGGTATGATCTGTACGTTCAGCCATATGGCAGATAGCAGCCTTTAAAATTCATAGATTTTTGGAAATATTCGTTAACAGGAATGTTTTACCGTGAACTGCAGTTGATCCAAATTTCTTTTTGTTGATTAATTATTTGTAAAATTTAGAGAAAAAATATTTTGATGGTTATAAAAAGATAATTTTTTTTATAGCTGTACCTAAATCTATTTTCTTACTTATTTATCTATGTTTTATTGCCTATACCTTAATTTTATTTTTTTACTTATTTGTCTAAGTTCTAATCCTTGTACCTAAAACTTATTCTAATACTTTTTATCTATGTTTAAATTCCTTTACCTGAAACTTATTCTAATACTCTTTGTCTATGTTTTAATTCCTATACATTAAACTTATTCTAATACTTATTTGTCTATGTTCTAATGCCTATATACCTTAAATTTATCTTATTATTTGTCTATGTTTTAATTCCTATACATTAAACTTATTCTAATACTTATTTGTCTATGTTCTAATGCCTATATACCTTAAATTTATTTTATTATTTGTCTATGTTTTAATTCCTGTTAATGATTGAATTCAGGATTGTATAAAGCTAACATTCCACAGAGAGAAGGATAGAATTCTAAGCAGGACCATCACTTTCCATAAACCACCAGAGGGACAGAAAAAAATTGGGTAAAATATTTTTACATATAAGAAATGCTATAAGAAAAGGAAAAAGATTTTTTTTATGGGGGTTTAGGGATTGCTTCTGAATGTTTGAAAGTCTCCTAGTACCTCTTGATAAGAAAATGAGAGGTTTTTATGCCCTGCCTCCTGAGCCTCCTGGTGAATAAGTAAATAAAGAGATTCAGATGATAAGTGGCTGCACCCCCAAAAGAAGTCTTAACTTTCTAGTTAAAACATTCGAAAACGAATGAATAACTTCTGACTGATTACTTCTAAACGGAACCAAATCGGGCCAGCGGGTGTAAGACATGCATCTCTCATACACTTTTGTCCTGTTCAGGTTAGATGATATTCAAGTGTATATGGTGGATCCGAGACAAACCCCACCAACACTCAACTATCTCAGAAAACTTTACACGTAAGTCAAACAAGGACATACACAAGGTACCCAAAGTTTTATAACGCAATCCCTCATTCATTGAATAAAAAAGCTGGGTACTCGAATTCAATTTTAAGTAAATGGTTTGAGCTACCAGTGTCTGGTCCAAACTTTTCAAATTTCGAAATTTTGTTTATCATCATTTGGTAATGGTATATTTGATCGTTCATATTGTTCCTGATATTATACAGGTTAAAATCCCCCAAAACGTAATTGACAACCATAAACTTTATAATAAACAGTAAAAAAAAACCATGCTGAGTTATGTACATATACAATTTATTAGGGATCTTAGGGAATAAGACAATAGTTGATAAATTGATTTTTACATAAAATTACGATAAACAAAGATAATGGTGGAAAAGTTTGGACAAAAAATCAAATTTTATTTAAGCACCGAAAGTTTTTGCACCAACATATGAAGGCCAAGGGTCGTTCGTGTTTTAAAACTTTCAATTTACAGTTTATCAATATTCCCTTTCTCCCTGACTTTTCTACAGGGATAGTAAAATAAGTCATTAGCTCTTTTAACAGATGAAAAATTGCTGTTTTTAAATGGTTTTTATTATTAGTAGCCAAATATTTATCAAAAGTACCAAATGATACCATCCTCCCCCTCTTATTTTTCAAATAATTTTAAAATAAGGGGGGTGGGAATTTTTTCCTCCTTATTTATAAAAGTATAAAACAAAAAAACGAAAAAAATACCATTATTTTAATATTCAAAATAAGAAGGGGGGATATCAATGTTCAAACATTACTTTGTAGGAAAGCTATGTATATATCCCTTTATCCGTGAATATTTTCAGTGAACAATTGAAAGATCAGATGACAGCAGCAAGTCTAGTTATATATCCCTTTATCCCTGAAATAATTCAGTGTACAATTGAAAGATCAGATGACAGCAGCAAGTCAAACTATATATCCTTTTATCTCTGAATATTTTCAGTGAACAATTGAAAGATCAGATGACAGCAGCAAGTCAAGTTATATATCTCTTTATCCCTGAATATTTTCAGTGAACAATTGAAAGGTCAGATGACAGCAGCAAGTCAAGTTATATGTCCCTTTATCTCTGAATATTTTCAGTGAACAATTGAGAGATCAGATGACAGCAGCAAGTCAAGTTATATGTCCCTTTATCTCTGAATATTTTCAGTGAACAATTGAAAGATCAGATGACAGCGGCAAGTCGAGCTAAGGAGACGGAAAAACAAGTTCAACAGTTAATTGACAGGAAATCATTTTATTTTGAAGAATTGATGCAACTCTAAAGTTCGAAATGGCCGTCCGTACGCCCATCTGTTACGATGAAAACGTGATTTTCTTCGGCTGTTATGCAACATATCCGACTGATTTTTTTGTGTAGATTCCCCTCACCAATATTCACCAAGTATATGATTTTTGATTATGATAACTGACCAATGTTCATATATTCTATATATCACGTAGTCCGTCAGTCTGTCTGTAATGCTCTAGGGGGAATCAAATTTTAAAAGTAAAAGTATGTTTTTCTATTCCACTAATTTAGATAGAGAAGGGCGAATTTTTTTGTGTGCAAATATTGCTGATCCATTCTTTTTTTTGTGTTTGAATCATTCTCTCCAATGCACATCTTAACTTAAAATTGATTTGTCAATCTTTTTAAAGATAAGATTTTTGATTTTATTTTAAGTATTTTTAAAACAAGATCTATAAATAAATATTTTGTATAGGAGGCTACAAGAGGAAGCCAAAACAATATTATCTGTTGGTTTATTTGATACTAAAAGAAATCAAAGGGTTCAGGTATAATCATTGTTAATAGATATTTTAAAATTTAGGTTTGTATCTAGAGATCTGTATTCTGTGGGGGGGGGGGGGGGAGGCGGGGCGGTAGGTGGTCAGATAAATAGTCTAAAACCAAACAAAGCCTTTAATTTGGACATAAGAGAAACTATGGTTAATTTTCCAATTGCGATTTTTCTTGGGAATGTGGAGGTCCCTATCTGACAAAATCAATGTAAATCTTTCGGACCTATAAGGTACTGTCAAGGACAACCATATCGGTCCAGCTGTTAGCAAGATTATATAGTACAGAAACACAGACTGACATCCTGGCACTTTTATGTACGGATGATATAAATAGAAAGCGATTACTGTTTTTTTAAAATCTTTATTTCTTACAGAGTGGTCGTGATAGACAACAACGAGAACGTAAGGAGCGAGAGAAGAGTGAAGTTGACCTGGAGCTGGACTTCCTGGCTCCCTTCCTGGCCAAGTATCCTACAGACCTGACCTACCAGCAGGCTCTCTCCGTCAGGGAGGAATGCCTCATTAGCATTAAGGTAATTTCTAGTTTGACTTCGAATCTGATTAATTTTGGCTGGACTATAACCGGTTCTGAGCCTTTCTAAAGAAAACATGTTAATATTGCCCTTTCCAAAAAGCATCCAGTATACAACTTACTTGGTCCGTCGATCTGTTCTTTATGTTACAAAAGGATTTGTGATTTTTATTATCCTTCTTTTTTTCTTTTCTTTACTTATGACCATAGAAAAGTTGAAATCTGCTTTATCGTCCATCCTGTCAGTTTGTCCAGACACATTTTTTATGCTTTGCTTCTTATTTATGTTGTCATCCTTGTTTTTTTCGGGTATAGTCCCTTTCGTGACAACGCACCTTAATTATTTTCAAATGGCTTTTGATTGCCCTGCAGAGTTAGGCAATTTTCCCTCCAGGGTTAGAGCCACCCTCCCCCCCCCCCCCAGGGGCTAGAAGTAGGTGAAAAGCTACTGTGAAAATACGAAGAAACGCCTATTAAGGAGCGTTGCCACAAAAGGGACTATGCCCTTTTTTCTCTTTATGAATATTGTCATCCTTGTTATTTATTTGTAGGCTGGTATGAAAGAGAAAGAATTGGAGCTTCAAGGCAATTTAGATGGGCTTAAGAAAGAAATGATTGCTCTCAAGTTAAAGAGTGATGAAGACCCTACATTACAGGTAGGACAGAAAGACAGTGGGACATACAGACAGACTTACAGATTGAAAGCAAAATACATGTTAGATAGCTCTATCGATAATAAGTTAAAAGACATATAGATCTAACTATAAAACTTATTAAGATAAGATAAACATAGATAGATAGAAGCATAGACGTCCAAGGGGGGGGGGGTAATGGGGCGATTACCCCCCACCTTACAAAAATTTTACCCCCCCCCCAAAAAAAAAGCTTGGACGTCTATGGGTAGAAGGTTGGATTAATAAAGAGGATAAATATATAGATAGAAAAGTATATCTGGATAGATAGATTGATTAAAATGTTGATCATATAGATAGGTGTAAAAAATCTTGAAATATCTTCTTTTTATAAATACCTATAATAAGATATTTTATAAAATCAAATGTAAAATAAAAGCAATATTTGATAATAATCGAATAACTATAAATAAGAAACTGAAGTCAGCAAAATTATAAAACAATTTTTGCTTATTCTGTTTTTCGTTAGAAATAAACGAATAACCAATACAAAGATTTTAATATAGCTAAAGGAATATTGATTTAATTTTTAAACAAATATTTTGATAAAAAAAGTAATGTCCATGAATAGTAGAACAATAAATGCAGGGCTAGGAAGCCTTGTGTAAGCCGTCTGTAAGACTAAGGGAAATTATTTTTTTACAATTTTAAAATCAGCTGGAAGTCTAAACCTGGTCCAAAAATGGCAATCCCTGTTATCAACATTTTTTCCAAAGCATCCAAATTTGTGGCTTAGTCGCGCAGCTGCTGAGCCATGATTAAAAGTTACATAACAATTTAAGCAGGCTGTTCGATAAATCTTTTAAAATCCGCAAATCCTTATACTAAAGTAACAGGATGTTTGTCTGTCTGTCTGTGAGTCTGTCTGTGTGTCTGTCTGTGTGTCTGTACCAAAGGATCTCGCTAACCGCTGAACCGATCGGGTTCTCCTTAACAGGGTAGCTTCTCATAAGTCCCGGGAAGGTTTATAACTATTTTCTTGGGGGGTGGGACACCCCCAACCCCCCCCCAAATTTTTTTTTTCATTTTTAACTAAAATTAAAAATGATTGGGGGGGGGCACCCCCCCCCCAAAAAAAAAAAAAAAAAAAATATTTTTTAAAATTTTTCTTTTAAAATCTAAAATAAGAAATTGGGTTATCAAATTCGACTCCCCCCTCCTCAAGTGCCCCTAGAGGCCTCTATGGGGCGTAGCCGCTAGTAAATAAAAAAGAAGTAAATCTTTCTATATTTGTCAGAGAACCTAAGAGATAGCGCTATGGAAGATAAATTTATATATATCTCAAATGATGATAAACAAAAATACTCCTTTGCTAGAATGAAATAGTTCGAACGAACCAATCAAAATTTGATAAAGTTGGTCAATGTTTCTGAGCCAACTAATTACATTACGCGGTTGTATAACCTTGGATACCAGTGTTAATTATATACCAATGTTACCTCCCTCCCTGATAGTTATAAAGTAGATAACCTACTAAACTTGAAAATGTAGTTTTGAAAAGTCGTCTTTCTGTATTTTAGGAGGAAGTCCAAACAAAGAAGTTCTTTATCAGCGTTGTTGAGACGAGGGTGAAGAGACACATCCAGTATGCTGCTGATATGGTCATTAAGGTGAGTCACGCCTTTTTCAGACTGCATTGCGATGGGATCAAATATAAACTTTTTTTAATGCTTTTGAAGAGACATATTCAGTATGCTACTGATATATCATATGGTCATTAAGGTGAGTCACGCCTTTTTCAGACTATATTGCGATGGGATCAAAAATAGAGATTATTGATTGTGTTTGAAGGGACACATACAGTAAGGTGCTGTTATAGTCAATAACGTAAGTCACGCACTTTTCAGACAATATTGCGATGGGATCAAAAATAAAGTTATTTGATTGTGATTGAAGTAACACATTCAGTAAGGTGCTGTTATGGTCAATAAGGTAAGTCAAGCACTTTCCAGACCATATTGCGATGGGATCAAATATAAACTTTTTTTTATTGCTTTTGAAGAGACATATTCAGTATGCTACTGATATATTATATGGTCATTAAGGTGAGTCACGCAATTTTCAGACCATATTGCGATGGGATCAAGCATTTTTTTTCCATTGTGTTTACAGAGACAAATTTAGTATGCTGCTGATATGGTCATTAAGGTGAGTCACGCATTTTTTCAGACCATATTGCGTTGGGATCAAAATGCAGTTTTTTTATTGTGATTGAAGCGACACTTTTAGTATGTTGCTGATATGGTCATTTTAAGGTGAGTCACACATTTTTCAGACCATATTGCGATGGGATCAAAAGCAAAGTTATTTAGGATTCTTTAATTTCAAATATCAGCATGTTTTTTTTCATCCGTAAGAAATGTTATGCCCAATAAAACTCAATCGTCAGCTTGTCGGTAATGTTATGAAGTACATTTAGTACCCCAAGAATCTCTAAAACATTGGTCTTCATACAAACCAATCTTGTTTTTATTTCAGGTTGAGAAGAAGATTCGAACAGATCCCAGACTGGTTATTCTTAATGAACATCATGCTAGTGATGATTAACTTTCCAAAACAGCTCCACATTCGATCAATTAACTGCTGGAAATAAAACCTGTTTTGAACCCGACTAAAAAGAAACATGTAAATTATATTAGATCTAACTATCAACGATCAACTATACATAATAAATAAATATATATATTAAATTGTTTTTTTTGTTGTTGTTCTTTTGCCTTCTACAAATGAGAATGTCTAACCTTTTTTACTTAAAATATTAATCTTTGGCAGAGATAATTTTTATTATATTTTGGAATGTACACTGTAAAACAATTTTTCATCTTACGTCTTATACCCTAAGAACCTAGTGTAAAGACTCTACTCTTACAATAAAAGTTTTTCTTTTTTATATCTTTTTTATGTATTTTTTGTGGGTTGAATACCTTTGGCAGTGTATCTACCCTCCTTACAATAAAATAACGGTCTTTTTGTCTCTATTAAACTTACTACTTCCATTAATATTTTGCTAACCAATTTTTTGTGGTAGCTTCTCATTGGTCTTTGGATTTTTAGGCTAATTCTCTGCCACCTCTCTCCCACATTGAATGCAATTTTGTGTCAATACAACGCTTCCTCGTTTGATAGGGGATCTAATTCCCGTCCAGGGGGATAAATAATAAATTCTGGGTGCAGATTTCATCCTTCGTTAGTTTCTTCTTCACACAGATTTGCCAACAACAAAGTTGCGGTGCCTACACAATACAACAACAGTATTGGACAACAAATCAATAATCTATCATGAATAGCAATAGAGAAATGTGTACAAAAAAACGTAAATAAAGCTTTTCACTTCATCTATAAACACAAAAATTTCTTAGAACGTCGGAAAGTTTAATTTTGATACTATTTTTCACAAAACCTTTAAAAATCGGACAAAAAACACCAAGAATATTTGGAAAATTAGTAAAATAAATAAAAGCTGTTTTACGGCTGTTTTACCGCTGTGGTTGTTATATATACTCAAATATATGATGGAAATTTTAACAAGAAAAGTCAGAGTTCTAACTTTAATAGAAGCTGAGAAAATCTCATTTCCCCATAGCGTTACGGAAGGACTGACGGGCAGACAAAGTAAATTATAGAGATGAGAAAAAATTTGTAAGTTTGCATGAAAACCCTAAATTTGGATACATTGGCTAGAATTGTTAATTTTTCTACCACCACACTCTAATCAGAAGGATAGGATAACAACATCTACACATTAGAAATATCATCATCAAGAAAAACAACATATAATGAAATAGAATTTATTTACTATTGCAATAAAAGGGGGGGGGGGGCGAAAGTGACACTTTTTGAAACCAAAACTAAAAGTCAAAGGAACTCAACTAAAAAAAGAGTTACAGGTCTGACATTTTGCATGGCAGTTGCTTTATAGGGGTACAATATGGAACTGTGAAAAAACGGCGGCGCCACCGCCGAAAACCGCCGAGAAAAGGCAAAAAAAATTTCGGCGGGAAACGGCGGTTTTCGGCGGTTGCGCCGCCGTTTCTTCACAGTTCCATATTGTACCCCTATAAAGCAACTGCCATGCAAAATCTCAGACCTGTAACTCTTTTTTTAGTTGAGTTCCTTGTTGACTTTTAGTTTTGGTTACAAAAAGTGTCACTTTCGCCCCCCCCTTTTTAATATTAAATTTACATAATCATATTATAAATTTGATAGCAAGGAGTAATTAAGCCTTGGAGTAAGCAGTATATTCACCCCTTAAATTGATTTAATTTTATTTAATGTTAGAATTACAAAATTTTTTTATAAATACACATAGGTCAATAATTCAGTGGGTTGACTAAATAACTATATTAGTTGCAGAATTGGTACGATTTTTTTTCTTGCCAAAAAAAGTATTTCTTTTGTTACAATGAAATTACATCGATAAGCAGGATGGCTTCAATATTAAAAGAAACAAATAGCAAGTATTTGTTACATGCATTTTTGTTTTAATTTAGTACATTTTTATTTAAATGCTTTGTTGAGGTCTAATAGTTATTATTTTATATACATATATTATTTAAAAATCTCATAAGGTGGTTTTAGGCTATTTTGTTGCTTACTACCCAAAGTTCCTAGATGCTTAGAGCGCAGCTAGTAAACAATATATGCAATACCTTAAAAATTTAAAACAAAAAATATTCTAAAAATAAACTGCTTTATATATTTTAAAATTATATGTTTAAGTATTTTGAATGACAAATAAAAACACCCCCTCCCTTCTAATCTTTCTTCTCTTTTATAATAAGCCCTTCCTTCCCTCCCCCCTGCTACTGATTAGTTCCATTTCCTCTCGTCTCTAATTATCAAAAATCACCTGTCACCTACTAACAACTACCTACCGCCCCTCCCTCCTCCTTTCTCCTTTCAGCCAAATGTCAGTTTGACCGCTCGTGTACACTGTTCGAACAAACCATCAAAAAAAATATGTTTATGTAGATGGCAAAATTCATAATAAAATTGAATCATAATTTAGATTGTCTACATCCCCATTAAGACTAAAGAGGGGAAGGCCTGCTTTCCTCTCTTTTTGAACCCCGGGTTTGATCTCTCCCTGAGCATACCACTGGTTGTAATCAGTATTGTCTTTTTGCATAATTGCCAGTAATGTTTTGCTCTTTTCTCAACGATAATTTGTTGAAACAAACGACAACCCGCGGCTTTATAACCTTTGACTATGATCTCTATGGATGATAATTAGAGAGAAAAACAAACAAGAGAGAGAGAGAGTGAGGAGCACCTGATCCGAATCTTGTCAAATGATGTAATTTGACCCGGTGACAAGCCATGTAATCTGTCAGCGGTCAACCTAAATTTGACCACTGGATTAAATGTTCATTTGTTTACTTGTTAAATGTCTGGGAAATTTTGATTAGTATTTTCTTTAAGTGGGGGAAGCATTTAAGAATATAATATTGCCTATTAAAGACTTTTTATTCGTCGTGTGTGTTCAAATTTTCTTGATTTTTTTTGTTGGTATACTGCAGTATACAAGGTATACAATACAAATGACCAATGATAGGCCAGTATATATTTTACCGTAGGTAAATTTAAATGTATTCTGGCATGACTTTAGTTTTTTTATAGGCATAATAAGCTTCTTCTCTTGTATTGTTGATATTCTGAATTTTTTTTCAAATGTTCATTGAAATATAAGAACATTCACTCAAACTCCCTAAAATAAGTAGCGCAACCACCTATGGCATTTCCCAACGTAAGTATGTATGTCTGTTAAATGTAAATATTTTTTTAAATACCTTGCTGCAAAGTTGAAATATCATACATGGATTAATTCAAGGCATTTATATTTTGAATTCAGTATACAGAGTAGTAGATATGGACAAAATAAATCAACTAACTAACTGTTAAAATATATGTTAGGGGCTTTAATAAGAAATATCTGCAGGATATTATTGTATTATTTATAATAAACATTACACATTTTATTGAATCAATGGGATATTTTGCAGTGATTTTAAGGGATAAGACAATGGACGATCAATTGACATACATACCCAATGTTGATAGACAAAAATACCACTACTCTAGTTTAAGTTTATTGGTTTAAAAGTTTGGACACTGCTAGTTTGGAACCAACCAATAAATGTTCAACCGAAAGTTTTTGAGCTAGCAATAAGATATCCCTAAAATCTAGGGCATTAGGACCTATAATAATATTTCCGAAAGTTTTAGACTAGCCGGTTTAGAGATCTCAATGAACATACATAAGAGGACACACAAACAAATATTAAACTGCTTATTTTAATCTATTTGTTTCGCCTTAGCCTCCATGGGATGTTAGGGGAGATAAACAAAATAGCCTAAAACCAATCCAAACACATAGAAAGTTTTTCTCCAAAAAGAACAATAAATTCTGACCAAGCCGAGATCTTTATTTGCGGATAAAAAATCACTACTTTATATTAGACCAGTTGCCTCACCCCTAGCCTCTAGGGGAGGGCGGGGAAAGTAGCTGAAAACCACCTCAAGATATTTTAAAGCTTCCTTGAACAGTACAGACGTTTCGAACCAGCAATTTCCGAGATTTTACGCTTTAGACAAAAAAAAACTTACTACTTTATTTTTTTGATACATTCAAAAGATTTGAGCACAGCAAACCCAATTAATAATTATAGGTACATAGTTACACCCTAGTTACGAGATATCAAAGGGACCGCCCCACCCCTCCTCCTCCTCCTCAAAAAAAAGGGGGGGGGGGTGTTACGGATGTTACATAGTGAGTCGGGGAATAAATACCGATAATTAATTATACCTTATGTATAAATCTTAAACTAAGGGATGAATAAATGAATTGACTTATTTATAACAATAGATTTGTTATCATAAATTTAAGGGTATAAATATACAAAATTGTCTTTCACTTGCAATTTGGTTTTCTAAAGAAAAGATTTAAGTAAATTTTTTTAGTTGGGTCTCTTTTTCTAGGGGTAATTTGGAAGTATCATCCCCCAAAAATGATAAACCTTACCTGCTCTGTAAAGGAAATCCATATAGCCTAGAGGTTTGCAAGATCTTAAGCTACATACAGACAAACAGACTGAATGCTTTGATATTTTTTTAGTTTGTTAGTCCATCTAAATCTTGATTTTTATCTGTGTCATTTTATTGTTCATCAATTTGTATTTCAATTTTAATTTTAGTGAAGCTTTTTTATAAGTAATGTATTTTTAAACCAAATGATATTTTAAAACTCTTACCTTATAAGTGTTTATTTTTGATTTATATTTTTTTGTTATATATCTTAACTTATCAACATTATACCTAAACTCATTGGCTTTTTTATTGCTTCTGATAATAGCTACCTAAGGGGTGCTTTTATACCAATCTATACTCATTTCTCCCCCCAATAAAGAGCTAACCAAGGCAGAATTTGGGAAAATATTAGTTTATTGTCCGTGGTTCTATCCCTGTATTTATGAGAGCATCTTTAACAGCTAATAAGCAGGTCAACTTGAGGTCGTAAATTCTTGAAAAAATCATTATCCATTTAAAACATACAATTAGAATAGTTTTATCTTGGAGACACATAATTTTATGTTTAATAATATGTCTAAAATTCAATTTTTGTCGGATTGGGGGGCAAATTTATAAAATAAATTGTTGTGGCTCCGCCCATAGATTCAAGGATTGAATCCCTCTAGAAACGGTTTAATGCAAAAAGGGATGATCAAGCTAGTGTAGCCGTATTTAAACTTTTAAACCAATAATTTATTTTATATCTAGAGAAGGGAAAATTTTGTATATCTTAATTGGATTATGGATATTTTCCTCTGATAATTTCTTTTTTTAATTTTAATCTCATTTATGCCATGATATATCCATATCCTCATGGAATATAGCTTAAATCCTTCCCTCATCTAGTCTCTTCACGTTTAAACCTATTTAAAGATCTTAAGCAACAAACATCCATTTTGTAACATTCTAATAATTGGTGTTCATTCACTTCCGCACATGCATCATTACCCAATGATGAAAATAGCATATTATTACAACAGCACAAACTGGCCCTTCCTATTTCCTCCAGATCTTATTATTTGTTACTAGCGGTTTCGCCCATAGCCTCTAGGGGCTTTGTACTAAGAGGTAATTAAAAAAAAAATAAGTATTCCTTGAGCTTTAACCACTACTTTTAAATAATTAAATGCCTATAAAAATGGGGGAGGATTTTATTGTTTTTTTGGGGGGGTTGGGGTTGTCCAAACCCTCAAGAAAATAGCCTAAAACCACCACAGGACCAGTGGGTAAATTCTCTGAAGAGTAGAATTCAATCGGTTTAGTGGTTACCGAGATCTTAAGGGACGGACGGACGGACGGACATCAAGCTAATTTATATTATAGATTGTGTCTTTTTTCGAATATGAAACACTATGCAGATATCATATTCTAATTATTTCAAGATATTAACAAATGTTCAGAATGTAAACAAACCCCACCCACTTTATCACACACCACATTTGCATCCTTGATAGGTGACCACGCCCACTTTCAACAAGTATAAATATTTCATCGCTAACCACGCCCATACAACAACTGTTTTAAATAAAAGCGGTGGCTCCGGTAGCAGTAAAGCAAATCAATCAAAATAGCCTTTCATAAGATTATTTCTATAAAGTCGTTTATCTATTTTGGAGGTTGAAACAGAAACATCCCAAAAACATGGTTTGACTTTTATAGTTTATCAGGTCTCGTTCACAATTTAATAGATCAAATACTCTGTTTCAGGCAAGTTTTACTATTTTATTTTAAATGTCTTGGTTTGGTTTTCGGCTACTTTCTGCGTATTCTTTTTCTTTGAATACATGGCCACTAGATGCTAGGGGCGCATTCGATTTTTAAATGAAGTAGTTACATAATACATATGTTTGTATATTAGGTTACAATTATATAAAAGCAAAACTTACATTTAAGAAAGTATTTTCGTAGGTCTTTTTTTATGCAATATTGTAATCAGAGTATTGCTATAGCAGTATTACAGCCTAAACTATCTTAGCACTTAGAATAAACAGAAAATACGTTAATATTTAATTCTATGGATATAGAACCAAACGGTATTTAAGTTGCTTCAACAATTCATTTCGTCTTAATAATGATAATTGTCAATATTTTATTATTAACCAAATCCTTGGAAAAGATTTCAAATTTTTTCCCAATATATGGTATTAATATCGGCTGGATTAAAACCGGTTTGCGGCTTAATGAAAAATCACGTTTCGTATTGTATTATAGACAATTTCCGCAAATAATAAAATAAAAATCATATAATCAATACCCCGATGGCCCGGGACAACTAAACTGGAATTAATATTTTAAATTTTTATTTTACTATCCACGAAAAGCTGTCTGCAATACTATGCGATAAATGACTATTATTAAGACGAAGAAAGGGGAATATTTCAAAATAATATAACCTAAAAACTAAAATAAATAACGATAACCTAAAACCATCGGTGCCTATCCAAAAATATATTTTAAATTAAGATGATTAGTTTAGATTACTTCTTTTCTCTCTGAAGAGAAATGTTGATAGGGTCTAGGGGCGGAGCAAATAACGCTAAATAAAGTCAGTAATACATAGATGAATTGACTTCTGTAGGTGCCAAGAAAAATATACCCATTTGTATTCTATTCAGGGAGAGGGCAATAGAGAATAAATACTCTTATCCCCATAATATTGTGTGTAATATTTGTAACTTTTCCCCCATGAATAGTAAAAAAATCATAAAATTTTAATTAATTTTTAATTATTTAAATTCCTACCTCACATTTCTTAGTACTAGAAATAGAATTTAAAACACATTGATCTCCATTCATCTTATCCCTAATTCCCTGTTAAGTCACACTTTTGTCTGCCATGGTTGGCTCAACTGCCCACCAGGGGGAATATTAATCCCCCCCCCCTCTGCAGCACCCCACGGGGGGTAGTATCATGCCCCCTCCCCCAATAAAATAGTAACACATTAACAAACTTAGTTATAACAATGGTCCCTGTATTTTGGGTCTAGGAGAAAATATTATGAACAAGGATAAAAAAACATCTATGAGTAGCGAAGCTTTTAAGTATAAATTCAAAAGTACAGCCAAGCAGATGGAAGGAAAAGTAAACTAAATTCTGGATGCTTAGGCCTCTAAAAAAAACCATAGTGTTTGTAGAATCTTAAGTTATGAAACATCCATGACAATCGTACTGCTTCTAGGCAGCTCTGTTCTTTTACAACTTACTTCTTCATATTGTTTTTGTTTTAGATATCTAAATTCTTGTCGGTAATAGAGATCTTAAGGATTAAGACAACCTAAGATAAATTGATATTTTTTTTCTTAATGATGAAAATTCAAAATTAACCCCTCTGTAGTAGATTTAGATTATAGGTTGAAAAGTGTAAACACTACTGTATAGTTTGGTATAAACAAATGAAAAACACAAAGTTTTTTAGCTAACAAGGTTATAAACTTGGACTACAAGTGTAATTTACAGTCCAATGTCCCTTCCCTCCATGGTAATAACCTAAAACCAATGAAACAACAGTACTAGCAGGACTATAGAACCATCCATTTGTCTGGACATTGTGTCGTGATTTATCCGGGATTAAGACTTTAGGTCAGGGATTAAGGTATAGCTGTACAGAAAGATTTTTTTAATAATCTATAACAAGGTTAATTCGTTATATAGAAAACGTAAAACAGCTCAAAATACAAAATCAAAAACAGTATATTATAGTCATAAAGATAGAATTACATCAATGTGATTTTATCCCGATATCTTAAGATGATAATTGATATACATACATCTTTAATGATGATAAACAAAATTAACACTTGTACAGATTAAATTTTTAGTTCATAAGTTTATACCTACCAATAAAGATTTAATAAGAGTTTTAAACCATCGAATAATATGAATTATTAATAAAACTATGGGGTCCATTATATTTAAAGTCCAATTTCCCCTCCCATTTTTTTTATATCAGCAATATCCCCTTTATCCCTGAGAGCAAAGAATTTGTATGTATTTAATTCCCATATTTATCCCTTTATTGTGCTTTACACAGCTATTTGTCTTTTAATGATTATATCATAAAGATTTTCATCTTTATGTACGTTTTTTTAGTAGAGGAGCTACTATATAATTACGTTATGTTTGTCTGTTCGTCAGGGACAGTTATGATTGGCATTATGAAACGATGAACGAATTGACTGTTCGTTATGAAACATGAAATGAAATGAAAAAGGGCCCAAACCTATAAAATTTCCAATGATAGCCTAGGAGATAGTATTTCTATTCAGAGCTGGTTTTGATCCAGCAGATTTAAATTGATTTCAAAGCCAAAATGGAAAATACTAAATGATAAATGTTGTCACCAAATTTAAAAAAAATTATTAAATAAGCTTTGCCTTTTTTATGTTGTCGTCCTTGTTTACCATTCAATGAGCTTAAGTTTTTTTATGGTCTATTGTGTAATGTTTTGGGTAGAATATATGTTTTTCCCATTGGTTTTTGATGGGCCTACGACGTTAGCTTCTAGTATCAAGAGTATCGAAAAGTAATGAAATAAGGTAGTTGAACAAAGTGACTTAATAATAAGCATCTGACGTCATAACAATGAGAGGAGAAGTGGGAAAAAAAACCTAAAAAAGACATGGATAATGCCTCATTTTTATGACTTCACATAGCTGATTTTTGAGTCGCTTTGTCCCACTACAAAATCAGGAAATATGCCAAACATATAGAAGGAAAAGGTGAGAATAATAAACATTATTCGTAATGATACTAGAACTCCATATTCTAAACATAATCATGTTTAAATTTAGACATGCGGTTTTACTGGTAATGATTATAGATTTGCTAAATTGTATCTAACAGTTACAGGAATTATCATAACAAGTTTTTATGCTAAGTATCACGGATTCAACCTTATTATATCTAGTAAAACGTTGCCTATAAAAATAAACATCTTTAAATAAAGATTCTAATCTAAAAAAAGTATGATTTAAGTGCATAATACAGTTAATTATTTTACCCTCCAAATAGAAATTATCCCGTTACTTTAATATCTTTTTCAAAAACATATATGAAACCAAACCAAAACTATTTAAAGCACTTTATCTAATAAAAACAAAATCATACAAAAATGTAATGTTAATAGGCTTAAATAAATTCTTTTCATAACTCATTGATTATATAATAAAAGAATTGAGACTACTTAAAATCTGGAAGCCGGGTGGTCCCCCTCTAATTTCTCGTAATCAATCATTATTTGGTCTACTTTTGCCCTAATTGCAGGGGGGTATAAATGAATGGGCGGGCCAAGAATTTAGAGCAGTGGTTTAGGGGGGGGGGGGGGAGAGTTTTGGTTTTTTCAATTGACTGTATAACGACTAGACCTTTTCCGTATAGACGTGTATTTAAATATTATATTCTTCCTTTCAATTTAAATTTTTAAGAATGTTCTTCCAATGTCAAAAAATTTTTAAGTAGCTCCATTTAGCGAAAGAACTTCCTTGATCAATGTGTCATTAATATGGTTTTATTTATGCAGGCTCTACGGAGTTTCTCGGTTTGTCAATTCGTGCATTTAACATATCGTCACTTGGCTAACTTATCGGAACAAGAATGACAGTATCCATTGAAGCAAAACTTAATAAACCTGTCGGTCAGACAGACGAACATTAACAAATGTGGAGTAAAAACGTGTTAAAATAATTTCCATTGTTGTTTAAACTGAATAAAAAATCTATCTATCCCTATATAAATTACTTAAACATAGGACATATGACATACAGATTTTATGCTGCTAATTATAGAAATATCACGCTTACGTACAAATAAACGGACGGACTTGCCCTAATTATGGAAAATTGTTCATTTCAATCTTATGCTAAACTTAATTTTTTTAGTTTTGACAAAACACTATGAAATTCAGACCTCACAAATACAATGGGAATTAATAAATGACCACTACGGTGTCATTAAGGGATATAGTTTGAAGACAGATTATTAAGTCTTGACTAATTTATCAAGTAATTTTCTTTTGGATTTAATCCCTCCCATGCTTTGTCTGTTTGTTTTTTAAAGGCCGAAAATAAATAAAGCCTCTCATGATATCTAATCAAATATATTTTTAAAATTTTTATATAAAAAGCAATACATTTATTCTGTGAATTAGTAAAATACAATATATAAAATTCAACACATAGAGATAAAAATATACGAAAAATATCATGAATGAAAAGTATGAAACTTTGTTACGTGACAAAGGTAAAAGAAGGCTTAAAAATAGTAGTAGAACGATAATATTCACTAAATTTGTGTATATCTTATTGAAAAGAACTATAGACAAAAATTAAAAAAAAAGTTAAAATAAATTTTTATCGTTCTACTACTGTTTTTAACTTGAAACACACAACCTTTACGGATTTTACCGGTCACCTACTTTTCCCTTTGTTTTTGATGTCTATATTTGCGACAACTATTATTACACATGAACTGCTAATTTTAAAATTTTACAAAACAGTGTATATTATTGTATCAATATATGTATAAGCCACATTTTTTGCAGACAAAAGATATTGTTAATTCCACGTTGTAATATAAAGCATAGTTGAATCATAGAATAATTTTTTGTTACTTTTTTACTTGATTCTTCCACACTTTGAGAATTAGATTTGTTTGCTTTAAAATTCCTTACATCAAAAGACCAAAATTCATTGAAAGACCTATGTGAAGCTTCCTGAAAATGGAGAACTTTATCTGTTTAGTGATTGGCAAGATCTTAACAGAAAAACACAAACCTTTCTATTTTATTTAATAGGATTATATTTGCTTTGGGTCTCCAAAAATTTTAAACATCTCACTAAAAGCACATATTTTTCAGAAATTCCTGCTATTTCTGGAAACTAGAAATAATTAGATTTTTTAGAGACAACTATATTTACCATTGTTGCATACTCAAATCATGAAATTCTGATTAAATTTGAGCTTGTAAAAGAATAATAACATAAGAAAGGAGAGTTGCAGCAATACTGAGTAAAAGCTTTTTATCAATATCATAGAATCCTTCCGCATTGATTGGGCCCACAGATTTCAGTCTTTTCATTTGAGGCTGAATAATAGATTTAGTCTTGTTAGAAAATTCAGAATACTCATCCCTGAAACAAACCAAAAAATGTAACTTTTGAAAAGTATAATTAGACTAAATAGTTTGGAGTATACATAACATAATGCTTTCTGACAAAGTACCTTGTTAAGTAGTGATAACCTTCATCCCCACCCCTCCTTCAATTATGTTTGAAATAAATTTAAAATATGGGCGACTAGTTTTTACTTAAGGTAGCCCTGCAGGGTAAGGTGGCAACAGGTTAATCCTTTGCGGATGTAGGGCCACCAATAGGGACTGGACACATGGAAAAAAATTACCTTCCCCCTGATTTTACTTTTATTTTTTAAAAAGTGAGAAAAGGGGTTAACAGTGCTCAGCAGGAATTTTGTGTGAAATCACTGACTAATAAATGGTGGATGGACTGACAGACAAATTGAATAATGCCAGAGCACTTACCAAAGATTATCAACAAATCCAAGTCTTGCTTGATTAACATCATCAGCAACAAGTGCAATGTAGACTAGAATAACTATCATGTTAACATTCCACAAAGCCGGAACTGGGTTAAGTCCATTTTTTATATTAATATAGATGAAAAATGCCAAGTTTACTGTTTGTAAAGAGAAAATCAACAAAAGGCCAACACTTACAGAATTCTGTAGTAAATGATAGTTTTCAATAGCTTTTTTAACAGAGAAGATGAGCAAACTATCTCTGTCAGAAACAATTTCTTTCAAATAATTTGTGTAATGAGTGATAACACATCCCAGCATGAACAGGAAAGATAAAATTTGTATTTCTGCAATGATGGAACATACATGCTCACCTACATATCTAACTATAGCTAGAGTAGAACTTGTCTCCAATTGTTGAAGAAAATATGTAAACTCACACAACACAAAACAGATAAAAGCTATCAAAATTACATATTTTCTTATTGGACTCTCAAGTTCTTTATTTAAGAAAATATCCTGATACTGATTTAACAAGTTTTGACTCATGAAAACACAGATAACGCCAGTGATGCTGAATGTAACATTTATAAATAAAGCACAAAATCCCACTAAATCAAAGCTTAGAATGTAAATGCCAGATGCTAGTGTCATACTTAAAATTAGGAGTATTGAGAGTAAACACATCAGCCATTTTTTACTCTCTGAGGTTGGAATTAATCTTAGAAATCTAAATATGACAAAAAGATTATATGAAAGAGAATATTTCATATTTGTATGTCTTCTTCTTATTGTTTAGAACTTTATTTCTTGATGTACTCAAAGTTTATAATTTACTGCATATAGAGGCTTATGAAAATTGTTGCTCATTATTGAATATTGATACTTAACTGCTTGCATTGTGTGTATAGAAAGTAGGGGGTTAACAATAATCAAATTGATTAAACAGTTTTTATTTTTTATCTGCTTCCTGAAAACAAAAACTAATTAATAATGCTCAGAAATCTCTCTAATCTACAAAGGGTTTTGATGTATAAAATGTTATTTTCAACATACAAAAAGTTAAATATAGTTTCTATGATAAAATCATGAAATTTCCCCCAAAAACAACTGCCATGTCTAGAGAAATCTGGCAGAACCCCCACTTTTATACAGTTAAATATTATTTGTAGAAAAATCCACTGCAGGCAATACTTTGTAAATTGTTAAAATTAGTACAAAAAATGCACTACAGGCTTTTCTTTAAAGGAGAAAATAAAATTTTATATAAGGAAATCCCAATCATTGAAAATTGGTGAATACAATTTATCAAATCACTACTCTGCCTATAATTATAATTAAGTTAATTTACAAACTAATAAAAATTTTTTTATTTCCCTGCAATTAATCTGTGAGACAAGAAAGAGAGACATTAAACAATTCTTCTTATTAAAAGCTTTAATTTTCTGCGCAAAACTTAAAATAAGGACATTAGTTGTTAATCTTATAACTTTTCATAATTTTGCACATTATTACATAGGTAGGTAGTCTAAAATTATAAAAGAAAACTTTCATTACAAGTAATTTGAGAAAATTATTGTTAATTTTACTATAATTTTCTTGAAGGTTTTCATATTAACAAATATAATGATACATAATTTCATATTAAACGTAATAAGTTGCAAAAAACATGCAAATTTATGATATGGCTCCATTTAGGTTTTGTAATAAAAAACAAATCAAATTAGATTGGGTTATAATTTTTCTTGAAAATTTAATCTTAGGCACAAACATTAGTTGTTCCATTCTCTAATACTGTATTAGGTAATTTAATCGCCGGCCTTTTGCCTACCTATTTATTGATATATACATACATTAATTTGTAATTTTATTGGTAAGTGTGGGTTCAAGTCTGGACCAAATCTCAATATTAAATACCTATATATGCAAAATCTTTTGTTTCGTAGGGCCTTTAAATTTTAACATTTACAAAAAAGTGCCTGCTTCATTGTTTCAAGATCCATGTCAGATTTATATAGTAAATGTCCTAAAGACTATAATTTTGACATTTTTGAAAAAAATGTATTAGTATATTATGTTGTATTTTTATAGAAACAGATATTTTGAAAAATTAGACCTGAGCAACACAAGTCCTCTGTGGCAGCTATGGGAACTAAGAGTATAAACAATTCAACCCTTTGGCAAAGGAAATATCAAATTGGAAAAATGTAAAAACATAAGTTATCACAATTTACACAAAATAAAAAATAGCAATATATGTATTTAATAAACAAAACGGCTTCTTTATATATTAATTGTAAATTAAAATGGAGAGAAATGTGAATAAGCAATTGGAAGATATATTAAAAGGAACATTTAATTGAATATAATTTTTAAGGCCAAGAGCAAGAACATTGAAAGAAGAGTTATTATCTCTGATAATAAGTAATAATATGCAGATATTATAATGCAAAATACAATTTAAGAAAAGATTTTACAGTAATATAGGTAATAAATAAAACATTAAATAAATCTAGCCAAAAGCAGGATAGTTACAGCCTGCCACCTTTAGTATATATACTTTTAGTAATGTGATAAAATATGTATGTAATTGTTTGTAATTTGTAATTTATTTTCCTGTGCAATAACTGCTCGCCTCGTTTTATTGCACTGCAGCATTACAGGCCTAAATGACCATTAGCATCACGTTAACAAAATATGGCCCTACTTATATTAGAAATAGTGTACATATTTAATAGTAATAATTTTAAAATAAACTTAGCCTTATTAATCACAATATTCTAAGTTAGGGGCGCTTGCACTTTGTTGATGCTGGTACAAAGTGTTTGCAATATTTAAAATAATTTATTATTATGATATTTGCATATAATATATAGATAATTGTAGGTTAGGCTTGCTGCTGCGTTGAACAGGTTGCTGTGTCCACTTTAAAGGTTCACCTTAGCCGAAAACAGGTCGGCTCGGCTAAGGTGAACCTTTAAAGTGGACACAGCAACCTGTTCAACGCAGCAGCAAGCCTAACCTACAAGAGAAAAGTAAAGAGTAAAGAGAAGGCCTTGGCCCTCAAACAGGCGCAATATGAGACATTTCTCCCCTCAGTCATCCTGAGCTGTTGGACCTGACGTTACAATGACAGGAACAAAAGTTTCGCCCATAGATGTATATAAGGTAAAACGCAATTTTTAAAAATAAATCTTTTTTATAATTATGATCGGTCTGTCAGTGCGTATCGGTTAATTCAAACATGTTAGAATTGTCCTATCGATTTCAACCTCTGCATGATGATTCTTATAAAGCTTGGTGCGATTAAGAGAGCGTACAAACTCTATAATCGTTTCCGGAAAGTCCGTACGTTCATTTAAAACATGTTGCTTTTTAACCTTTTTACAACAATTTTTAAGTGATACAATTAATAGTTATTCTATAAATCTGACTTTTGGAATGCTGATTCCTAATACAACAAGATGTTATAAGTGTAGCCTCACTATAATCAAGTCATAAAAGTGTAAGTATGTTCTTGAACAGTATCATGTATTTAAACTGTTTGCTAAAAATTTACTTAAAATTTTGTTTAGGCTTATACATCTATATTCTGTTTTTTTTTCCAGTTCTGACACTCTACAAGTGTTAATGTTAGTTTGTCCTAACGTTTCAGAGCTTTGCTTAAATGGATGTTGTCATCCTTGTTTGACAGAGTTTGTAATGATATGACCCCTGTTTCCCTGAAGAAACCCTTTATCGGAGATATTGAGGTTGATATCTGGATTTAGGGATTATAATGTCTGAACCAAATTAAACTTTTTATTGGAGCGTAGATGCTCTATAACTAGATGTAAAGGCGTACGTACATGCGTAACCAAGAATAATTACGTACATAAGTTATTTATGGCAATATTTGGATTTAATAAAAAATTTAACAATTATATAACGTATACTTTTAATTGTAATCAAAATTAAACATTAACATAATTATTTACATCATAACGCTGATCTAATAATTATTTTATATACGATTGTAGTTTCAGGGAAGTCTTTCAATATTTAAAGAGATTGGAAAATGGAAGATACAGGAATCTTTTCCCTATTTCTTAATGGTTAAACTCTATTTTTTGTAACTTTTAATAAATTTAGATTTTATCCTATTATATAAAAAGATAATACTTTTACTTGTCCATTGAGATCTTAATGCTATTTTAAATCAAATTTCAGCTCTAACCTTTTCACCTGTTTTGCCTCCTATATTCCAATAATAAAGGCTACTTAAAATTTTATTATATTTTTGTTATCTATAATACAAAGTAGAACGATGTCTGTCTGTCTGTCTGTCTGTCCGTCTGTCTGTCCGTCTGAAGCTTAAGATCTCAGTAACCGCTGAACCGATTAGGCTCTACTTTTTAGGGATTATACCTACTGGTCCTGTGATGGTTTTAAGCTATTTTCCTGGGGGTGGGACACCCCTAACCCCCCCCAAAACTAAAAAAACCACCCCCCCATTTTTAAAATTTTTTTTTTGCAGGAGATTTCCTTGGTCCTTCTTATTTATTTATTTTTTTTATAATCTCTTGGGGCAAAGCCCCTAGAGGCTAGGGGCGAATCCGCTAGTTTTCTATAAAATACTACAGGATGTCTACATACATAACAAGCAGGGATCTTCAGGGATAAGACAATGGACGATTAAATTAGTGTACACATCAAATTCTAATAAACAAAATTACCCCTCCTGTAGATATAAATTATTAGAATTAAAAATTTGATACTTTGGAAGGTTGGAACCAATAAATCACAGTTTTGAGCAAACAAATAAGATTCCTGTAACATTGTAGTATAATCTTGGAAGTTCTAACACTGAAATTTTGCTCATCTTTTAAACATTTTGTTCCTTGATTGACTTTGATTGATTTTTTTCAGTAGCTTGCGGAAGGTGGGTGTAGGGCTAGTGTCAACAACAACCTCCCTTAAAATAAGATATTAAGAAGAACTGTATTTCCCCTTCTTTCAACCCATTAAAGTTTCACATCTCCTTGTTTGAAACAATATGCACGCCACTGATTTATTTATATATTAACTTCTAATCCCTAGAATTCCTGACTTTGCAACATGATAAAAACATCATGTAATTGTTATAGATGCAAATTTAAATATAATCTGAACATAATAAAGTAAACAAGGACAATTATGTCTATATGTAGCACAATTTGTTTTTAATATAATCTAAAAATATCATTTTTAACAATGACTATCATATACATAAGTAGCGCAACAATAATAAGGAACAATAACACCTAAGCTTTTCTTCAATATAATTTTGAGAAATATCAAGTAGATATACCAATATTAGTCTTTCATTGTGTTTGTAGTTTGATTTAAATTTAATTTAGCAACCATCGGAATGTTTATGTTTAAATAGTAGCTACGCCATCATATACCAATACATATATGACTTAGAAGCTATATAATACAGCATCCATTATACAGGTGTAAAAATAACGGTGTAATAAAAAATTTGGGGGGGGGGGTGTTAGGATGCGCTACTTTGACCCATACAATACATGTTATTATACCACCATATAATAATAGGTTATATAACAATTCAGTCCATTCAACAAGTATGATAACACCCGGCTTTTAGTAAACTTAGACTTTTGTAAAATGGTGCAACTTATATTTTAACATTTTTTTGTTGCAATATGTCCGTTTGTAACTCTGTCAGAATAGAAGAAATACCAATATATAGATATTACTTTTAATATCTTAAAGAATTTTAAAACATAAAGTCTTAAATCGCCTATCAATATTAAAATGATAATTGTATCATCTCAAAAAGTACTCCATTTACTAACAGCCAGTTAGCAGTGGGTAGTAATTAGTCAACCCTTAACCCACCGAGTCTATTGTTATAATTAGTTTAAATCCTGTTTATCATCCTCACATTGAATGGGAGATTAATATCTGACCGGCGCGGCGCGCGCTATAGGAGATTTAATGCGCGCATTCATCAACAGAATTTTATGGTTTAGCTGCAATTGAGATAAAAAGAGTGTTCATTATTGAGTTTATCCAAAAGTAAAGTTATATAATTTCAATCTTTGATTGAATTAAATAGGGCAATTAAATGCTTTAAAAAATCATGTGGATAGATATTTTTTATAACACACAAAACAAAACAAAAACAATTCTAAAATACAGATTTAAATTCATAGACAAAAATAGAAAAATTAATAGAAAAATACACAAATACGTAATAAGAACAGTGTAAAAAAACTGAAACATCTCTTCGAGGTATTATAAGACAAATTTAATATATAAAAAGCCTTAAGCACATTATTGCACACCTACCAAGGGACTCTGTGTTTAAAGGGGTAAGAAAGTGGCATTAAAATAACCTAAAACGATCCTTAGAATAAAATACAAAAATATAAAAATCTTAAACCACCCTGAAACCTATGTAAATTATTAACTTAATCGTATCAGCAGTTATTGAAATATTAAGCTCCAGACAAAAAAATATACACAAATATTAGGGGCGATGGCAATAGGAAAAACCAGAATAAACCCAACCAAATTGCCTGACAGACAGACAGACAGACAACAAGAAAAATAGGAAAGTTGAATTCATAGTAGGTAATTTAAAAACATTTTTTTTTTACAAAAAATGAATATTTTAAACATCATGAGTCTAATAGATATATAGACTTATACTAAGTGTGTTATTATCAATGAACTTTTATATTGGGGAGGGATCTCCCTTTTTTATGGAGGGGGGGGGGGGAATTTATTACCATTTTAAGTACTCTAATGCGTTTGTATAAGGGATTAAAAGTATTATGATCTAACCGCTAAGTTTTTGTTTTTAACAATTTTTTTCGTATCTTATTTTTTAAAGCTAACTCTGATTACCTATTTTTTCAAAATAAGAAAAAAAATTAAAATCTTCGGAAACTTTAATGAAACATAAAAAACATTTATTTTTCATGTAATTTTTTGAATCTTATTTCATTATTTTCTTAAAATTAAGAAAATGATTTTAAAAACTCTTTAACATGAAACACAATAAAACATTTTTGATGTTCACATGAAAAAGCCAGCTCAACATAACGAGCTCCATGGGAAGTGAAAAAATTCGTGCACTGATATAAACCTCGGTCAACCAAGGGTTGACCGTCAGTTTCGAGTTGCACGTCTAAGCGCGCGCATAACCATTCACACAAGCGGTCAGAGTAAACAACCAACCATGGATCTTACTCAGTACTACAATAATGTTTTCTTTGAGAATGCTTCTCTGCCTTCCTGCCATCAATATCAGAGTAGTAATATGTTTAATCCAGCATGCTATGACAATACAAGCACAGCAGCATGTTTAGTATCACCAGATAGTGCTATTTCGAGTCCTCCATGCAGCCCAGATATGATGCAGAATGGACAAAATCTGTATGATAATTTTATTAACTATGAAAATACACAAAATAGTTATAATTCTAATGAATATAACCAAGGACAAATGTCTCCAATGGTACAACAAACAGTGATTTCTACAGCAGAATTAAATTATTATCAATCCTCCATGACACCGACATTTGTGACATCAAACCAAGCATCTCCCGCATTTTCTAATGTATCTCCAGCAAACACTAGTTCCTTCGAATGGGGGATTAATTCAAGTAATTCCGAATCAGACAAAGAAAATTCTCCTCCAACAAAACAAAATTTCCTTAATGTTAACACAAAAACAAGCCAAGCTATTCCATCACCCCAGAGTTCACCATCGCCGAGATCAACCAGCAGTAAGACACCAAAAATCCCGCCGTTGGAAATCCTGCAAGCCCGCCGTATCGCCGCCAATATGCGCGAACGAAAACGGATGAATAAGATAAATTCTGCCTTTTGTAGGCTAAAGCGCGTTCTGCCTGGTTTGGATAAAAACAAGGATTTATCAAAGTTCGAGTCCTTGCTTTTGGCTCAGGACTATATTAGACGGTTAGCTACTATGCTGGAATATGATCTGCAGTAAATCTTACATTAGAGTAGCTGCGTTACTTTTAAATTATTAAAAAATGTGATTTCTAGTCATTATTTTTATTAAATTATGTATGTTTTTATGTATGACCATAATAAATTTTATACTTCCAATGAAATTTGATTTTTTTTATTAAAACAAGATTGACAACGCCCATAAATAATATAGCAAATAAAACACTTAAAATCTTAAGAAATTGACAAAACCAAGGAATTTTGATAAACAAAACAATTGACGATAAATTGATGTACACACTTAATGATGATGAACAAAATTACCACTTATTTAGATTATAATTATTAGTGAAAAAGGACACGACACTTTTAAAACCCAATCAAGATTTGATTATAAAGGTATTTATAGTTTTAAAGCCAACGAATAAGATAATTAAAGAATTTGGGTACTTGTATTTCTTTCACATTAAAAGCAATTACTCTACTATCACTATAAAATTTAAACAAAACCAGCAATAGTTAGATATTTATCTCATCGTATTATAGACAGATTTCGGCGTACATCAAAATGAAAAGATTTAAATCAGTTTTATGAATTTATTTTCCTCAGATATGATATCCCTTTCTGTCCTATAATATGTTTTTTAGTACACTAAGGTAGAAATATTTATTGGGATGTAAAAACTTTTAATTCTGTCAATACCACGCAAAAAGTTTGTAGAAGCGTAGCAATTCTATAATTAACTTTGTCCTTCTATCCAAGATGTTTTTTTTTTTATAATTTTTAGCTTTTATTTCCATTTTTCCTGTATCAAACCTGAACTAAATTATTTCAATATTGTGTTAAAAAGAAAATGTATACCTATGCTTATGAAAATTTTTGCAGTTATGTTTTTATTAAATATGGGTAACTGTCAGCCATTAAAACTTTTATTTAATAACTAATAGCTCAGCCCTCATATATAATTTCAACTTTTTCTACAATAGAATGGCTGTAAAAGTAGTAAGATCTCAAAAATTGCTGGTCCGAATTTGTTATACAATTTAGGTAAGCTTCAAAAATATCTTGCAGTGGTTTTAAGCTATTTTCCTGACCTCTCTCGCCCTCCCCTACAGGCTAGGGTGAAGCAACTAGTCGCAATATATTAAGTATTAAGGTTTTTTTTCAAACCCATTGAGGTTGTTTATTTTAAGTAAGTTTCAAATAGGTTCAAGAATGAATTTATGCTATCATTTATGTCATATGTCTTTATGATAGTTTTAGGCTATTCTTTTGTCTTTCCATATCCCGTCAAATAATGAGTCCCCAAATTTTAGGGGCGAACTAAAATAGCATGAAGGCAGGATGCTAATAATTTTGAAAGTGTCGATTACCATTTTGAGGTTTAGTGATTATTTCAAAAACCTATTCCAAAGCTATTAAAAATATTATATGATCTGCTATTGCATAAAATATTGCATTTAGTTTCTAAACAAGTTCATGACCAACCAACAGACTAAATAACGGCTTCGCTTCGATAATTTACAGTCCAATATCCCCTCCCTTCCTGATAAGACATAATATTTAAACCATGAATTCAGGTTATGTATATGTGTGTTTTATGGAGTTTCAATATTCAATTCAAGGAAGGGATATTTTATCTGCAAAAGATCTATATTATCTCATACATTTCCGCCATTCAAACTTCATTGTTATTATCGAAGACTCTTCGTTAGGAGTGCCAAATTTTGAGGTGCGGCTAATCGCGCACCACCTAGCAAAGCCCTCTGCACACCACTGATAACACCTCTGCCGGACAGACTGACAATCAAGTTTAAAGCAATAAAGTCAGAAACAGATATATCGAAAAGTTCATACACATTGTGTTTGTACTCTCCTTCAAAAAACCCTTTCATGTGAACAGTTTTATTACACGTTGAGGTATCCAAAAATATCTATTAGATTTTTGGGTTAATATGTTTCTTCTCACAATATAATTATATAATTTTTAAATTATAAGTTACAATGAAATTAAAATTATTTACATTATTATATTTTCTACAATTATCTTGGTGTTTGTTTGATGCCTTAGGTATTATTTTAAAATTAAAATTTTCATTTGAGTCCTCTAGCGGTTATTCTTTAAACTACATATAATAGAATTTCAAAGAATTTTTAGTTTTTCAATAACGAAAATTTTTACTTTAGTTATACACTATAAAATATACATAGATATGCAATTTTTTCTAGCTCAACTACTCTATAACTAAAGTCCGTATTATGTATGGCATTGTCTGTAATACATAACATTCTATAATTTTATGGTTTCCATCTGTGAAAGATTTCGTGATTTTTAGCTTCGGTAAACATTTATAGGCATTATATTCAAAAGACTTTTGCGTTTATTTGTGTAGTTATTCAATAAACAGGGACTGTCTGTATTTCAGATGGTTGTTGACTTTTATGATGGTGGATGTAGGGGGGTCAACACCCTAAAGAAAAAATCTTTAAAATTATCCTAAAAACCTTGAAACTTACAGATGATCTCGTAAAGGCTTTTTACAATACATTATAATCATTAATAATTATAAGTAAATACTACCCAAGAATAAGTATACTATGCCTTACCCAATTACCAAGCTTTTAAATAAAAGTAGATAAAGATACAAATCTGATAACTTAAACCAAGAAAGAATAAATATGCTTATTCGCTTTTTATTTATTTGCATTAGAATGTAAAATTATTGTCTTAACTTTTTTATGAACACGATCTCTCATTTGTTAGCTTAAAAACATTGGAAACTTTTATTGAATCCTAATTCTGCGCTTCTCATGGATATAATTGTCCTAATCCTATATTTGTTTAATAGCAACTACGCCCTAGCATCTCGGAGTTATGTATTTGGAAGGTTAGGAAAAGCGGATATATTACCCTAAAACCATAACACGAATTAAGTCCAAATATTGAATATCCTAAAATCACCCCAAACTTATGTGAAGCTTCCATAAAATGGAGTACTCTACCGGATCTACTTTATATTCCAACTAGCGGCTTCGCCCCTAGCCTCTAGGGGCTTTGCCCCAAGAGGTTTGATCAAACCAATTTTTAGTAATTTAGATTAAAAAAAATAAATCTAAAAAAAAAATTTTTTTTTTTTGGGGGGTATTTTTAATATTTTGGGGGGGTTGGGGGTGTCCCACCCACCAAGAAAATAGTTATAAACCTTCCCGGGACATATGAGAAGCTACCCTGTAAAGGAGAACCCGATCGGTTCAGTGGTTAGCGAGATCCTTCGCTACAAACAAACAGACACACAGACAAACAGACAGACATCGTTGTACTTTGTAATATAGATAATTACCTTATTCTGTAGATGGTGTAAGCCGTTATTTGGGCCACCTTAATATATAACAATGACTGTGCCAAGCCAAGAATGTATATATGCAAGTATAGCACTGGCCAAAAACAAACATAATTCCTGCATATATGATCTATGTTTGTCATTTCCGATGGTGTTCAACTAAATCTGTCAAGTTTTTAATTTAGCTAAATAATTCGCTTACTTAAGTATAAAGTTTTACTTCAATATATTTAATTTCCGATTAACCCGTCGTGTCGTTATTATATCAGCATTGGACTGGAGTCAAACTATTATTATAATATTGTTACGTCGACAATATGTCAGTGATCACCACGTTACTTTAGTGTAATGTGGACAAAACACTGCTGATGTCATAAAAATGACACTTCTACAATAAGTCAACTATTACCACTTTAATCAAATAGGCAGTGATATTGAAAGTCGTCACAAAATTGGCTATATGAATTAATTAATACTTGTATTTTAAACTAAATTATCAAGTACTAATAAAGAAAAACTCGTAGCTGACTAAAATAACCAACTCCCTTTACTCCAGAACCTCCTTCCTGCTGAATGAACAAACTGTCCAATAAACGAAGTTCATGATGGCAACCTCAATTTTCGACAATTTTTCTCCTGTCATAATATGGCCACGTAAATTATACATCCATTTTTGCGACATTGAGAGATTACTATTTCCGATAGAATTTGGCTCATTACATGATTTTACATTATCAATACTTTAACGTGCATACTGTGCTGCAAATATTTCGCTACATATTGTTTTAGTGTTAAAGATAGTTTTTTTCATAATGATGATTTAAATAGAAACAAGGATGACAACATCCATAATAAGCAAAGCAAAAAAAATCATGTAATGGACAAAAAAAGTTATAGTAGCCTTAACACAAAAAAAAAATTCTACAACAGCCAAAAAACACATTTCCCCAATAGCTTTATGACTTACAGAAGATGAAGTGAATTATATAGTAGCTTTGTTACCAAAAAAAAGTTACTAGGTGGCTCCGATTTAAATATAGGACGATTTAAAAAGAAAATGGATATTGAGCCATTTCCATATCATCAAACAAATTTTCTAAGTATTTATATAGGAACACCTCGTACTTATATACATATGTAATAATAAATAATTATAAATGTTGAAGTAGTTGGGTGTATGTGTGGCACTGTCTATTTATGTTGTTATTGAGGTCAAAAAGGAAAATGTTGCACCTATATTTTTTTAGATAAATCCATTTTTAAAAGTAATAGCATAGCTAATTCTGTATTAACCGAAGGATCACAAAACAAATACAATTATCTTTTAAGTCCTGGAAAGGATTATTTTAGGGGAAAAAGTAACGACACTTCAAAAAAAAAGTTTTTCATATTTTTTTCTTTTAAAGGGAGTCTAGTTCAATCCTATACCATCTAAGGCGTCCTAATAGTCCTCTCGGGCGTAGCCGCCGCGCCAGTTAATTATATTTTACAATTTAAGATAGTTTTTAGACAATACAAACCAGCTATGCAGGATTTTTCTCAAGACGTTTACTGGATAGAGGGGTATTGGTGGTAGAAACTCCGGCCCTTTACAGTTAACAGACAGAAAAATATCATTATACTTTGTTCAATAAATAAATCAGTATTATCATAAATAAAGTTTATTTTAAAATCTAATAAACTACAATATTTATTACATAGTACATTATTATTTACTTACATAAAATATAAAAAAAATATTTATACAATGCCCTTGTAATTTTATTACAAAATACAATATGGCAAAATTTCTAATGGAAGCATAATAAAAAAAAATTATTTTTGAAGAAAAAATTAAAAAAATAGTTTCATTTTTTGGGTATATTCCCTTTCGTGGCAACGCCTCTTAAGGGGCGTTTCGTCGTATTTTCAAGGTAGCATTTGATAGGTTATTTCTGGTTAGGGGATTGCCCGTAGGCTTAGGCAATTGGTCCCGCAGGGTTGGAGCCCCCCGCACAAGGCTAGAAATAGCGGAAATGCTACTGTGAAAATATGACGTAACGCCCCTGCAGAGGCGTTGCCACGAAAGGGACTAAACCCAAGTTTCTTATAGTTTTTCATTTGATCAAGTCAGAACATAAGACAGAATTTTTCAAAACAAAGCTACTTTATAATTAACTTCGTCCGTCCGACGGTCGGAAACTCTAAAGAAACATGTTATTAACTAATTGTTTCTTGACTTGATCAAATAAATTTAAATTAAATAAGTACTTAATATAATTATTAAATAGGTTAAAATATTGTGGAAGAACATATGAAAGATGAATATATACACAGAGCTGCATAAATCAGGGATCTTAGGGGATAAGACAATGGACAAGAAATTAATGTGCACTCCAAATAATAATAAAAAAATACAACGTAGATTATATTGTTTAAACACTACTAATTTGAACAAGCAAAACAAGATCTGATATAGTACACGAAAATCAAAATCTTAAATTTATAATTCAATGTCCCCTGACCTCCCTCCCTCCATGGGTAAATGAAACTTTTATGGGTAAAAGAGCAACAAAGGATAAAGGTAAATGTCGTAATCCATGTATTGGAAAACAAAATTTAAATTAAATCTTACAGGATAAAATAAAAAAAATACCACCGCAAAGAATTTGATTACAAAATGTCGTGTAACTACCCCTTCTAAAGATTCACTTTACTTTAATATTATTAAAATACATAATATACATAAATTTTCATGCACCATTTTAAAAGTATTTTAAGTATCATTATCATTTAAATATTATTTAATTTTTCCTTAAAGGATAAAATTTAATAAAAAAAATTCTTAAAGTAACTGAAAAATCTGGATTTTACTCAAAAGTGCTTGCAAAAAATTTAAATTATTTCAAAATAAGAGGAAGGCAGAAAAGTTTTCTCTGCATGCTCGACTAGGAACTAAGAAAAGCTGCTAAAAAGATATACAGAAATAGTATATATAATAAAAATATGAAAGGTTACAATTTAAATCTTATGAAATGAACCATATTCAAATGTCGTCTTAGCATTTTGCAACCACTCTAGGTTGTGGCATTCATAAAGACGACATTTGATGCAGTCAAAAAAAACTAAAAAAGGTAAATTTAAACAAAAAAACTTCAAATTTTAACATTTAACCTATAAATTAAGTTTATATCTGATAAAAGTGACAATAATATAAATAGGTTAGAATAGCTGCACATTAAAAAATATATTTTAAAAAAAGACTAGATAATATTATTGCACTATATGAAATAAGTACTATTGTGGCTGCGCAACCAGCCTTATATGTTTCAAACTACGTTTTTTCCATAAGTTACTAATATATTCCATATCAAAACACATTAGGACAGCAAAATAAAAAAATTGAAATAGCCTTTTTAGTTATGGGATTAAGCTGGCTAAAAACAGTCAATGCTAACAAGAACTTTTACAATTAAATAAAAATGAAGCAAAAAAAATCTCTATGCCAATTGACGATAAAAGCTCATTTTATGACAACAAATATAAATAATACCTAAAATTATGGTCTTAGACATGGCACTTTTTTACAGCTAAGAAATATTATAAATAAAATCATTTATCTAGAAGAAAAAAAGCTAAAAGAATTAACTGACAGCTGGTATACCTAATGGCATTTTTAAAATAATATATAAATAAAAAATATGTGTCTAAAAGAAAAAAGTAAAGGTTAAACTTGCAGGTAAAATATAAAAAAGTTAAAACCCTAATGGAAATTTTCAGAGCTCTCAAACTTCTTCTTCGATGAAAACTGCCTGAAATAAAGATATGGTTTTATTATGGTTATGGAAAACATAGAGGTCCAACAAAAATTCTTTACCAAAATTGAATTAATGTAAATATTTAGCTACTTATCTTGGGAGGGTGGTGATATCCTCACCTAAATAGTTCAATTCTAGTAGGTATAATTAAGGAGAACCATATATTCTCGGTATAGAGATTTAGAGATTTTATAAAAGGAATAAAAAAATTACTCTTTAGGACTATGATTTCATATTACTGGATAGTATTCTACTATTCTATCACCATAAAATTAAATCAAGAAATAAAAGAAATTACTATTTTAGATCTAACCTGTTTAAAATGTCGTCTTACAGAGTCCACTCTTCAGCTGCAGTTAATAATATCCTTCCAGAGGTTTGAACACAGAATATTCGTACAGATCCTTGTCTCCATAGCCGTACAACAGATACCCCTTCACAACCGATGCTTGTCATTTATTTTATCAAAACAAAATTTTAGTTTTAAATCCTAAGAATCATCGACTATAGGCTACTATTTTATGAAGATAAAAAATCACGAAACCTATCCTACAAAAGTTTACTTTTGATTATCTATTATACAAAGTAGAATGATGTCTGTCCGTTCATCTGTCCCTTAAGATCTCGGTAACCACTGAACCAATCGGATTCTACTCTTCAGAGTATATACCTATTGGTCCTGTGGTGGTTTTAAGCATTTTCTTGGGGGTTAAGTTACCCCAACCCCCCAAAAATAAAATTTCTCCCCCACCCAAAAAAAATTAACACATTTTTTTTAAATTACCTCATGGGGCAAAGCCCGGGCCTAGAGGGTAGGGGCAAAGCCGCTTGTTTTTATATAAATTGGGGCATAGCAATTAAATTAAGCTGCAACCATTTATATATTTGTCCAATCATTTATGAAGAGGATAGTTGTGTTGAAAGAATTAGACAGCAGGGATATTAAGGGATAAGACAATTACAACAATTAGCCATCTGTATAATAAAATTAGTTTAAAAAATAAGCCAATAATAGTTGCGGGAACCTATCAATCAAAATTCAATAAAAGTACCCAAAGCTTTTTAACCAAAACTCTGGGTACCAGTATGATTTTAAGTCCAGTGTCCTTACCCAGTTGCAATGCTATTAAAGTCTTTATATGCATATGTATATATTTTTAATTTCAAAATATAAAGTTCCATGCCAAAAATTTCACATCTTCACATATGCTGTTTCTCTTTAAAAGCCTTGTCGAGTAAAAACCCCTTATTTTTAGATTAATTTTAAATGAAATTGGTTGGGGTTAGTTTTTTTTCTAGTATTTTAAGGCTAGGTTTGGTTAGGCTTCAATGGGTGCAGGGTACCTCAATACCTCATACGGGCGGGGATGCTCAAACGCCAGGTCCAAAAATACAGGATAACTAAGGAGAGCCAAAAGTCCTCTGTTCTGTCCAAACACCCATGGTATTAGGTTAAGTAACACCATCAAATAACCAGCCCTATGATTGCACGACCTTTGACTGAGAAGTCATAATTGCGCGTGGTATTAAGTTGCGTCTGTTATAGGACAAGGCATTCCCCCTACTCTAACTATTGTTGCGCGCATGAAATAGTAAAAGCAGGAACCATTATTAAAGTCTTTAATTATGACGCAGTGTTTAGCAGAGATTCGAACCGATCACCTACCCGACGACAAGCGTATGCAATACGGTTGTGGCTACACAAACAAACAAAGCTACGGTCGCGGGTTATGGGTGCAGGGTTGCCAGAGGTTGTGCATACATAAAAAAAAACTTAACGCCCTCCTTATTTTTAAAATAAGGGTCAAGGGGGGGGGGGGGGAACTTTAGTGCACAAAAAAAAGTTTGGAGTAAAAGATCAATAGAAAAGCTAAGCTCTGTAAAAAGAATGTAGCCCCTATTGAGTAGCCAAGACAATAAGACTTTAACAAGTCTATAAATTTCTTCTTTAATGTATATTTTATAGTTTCTTTCAAAGTACTACTAGCAGCTTCGCCACTAGCTTTTAGAGGCTTCTACCCAAGAGTTGGATAGGGAGTCAACAAAATTTATGCAGGTTTTTAAATTTTTAGTGGAGGTGATTATTTACTCGGAGCCATAATAAGTTTAATAACTTCCCTAAACAAATGAAAAACTTCCCCGACTAGGTATTGAATGACCCCCATGAAAATGAAAAATAATTTTGTCCTCCTCAAAAATGATAATAATAATATAAAATCATCCCTTCTGAAGATTAATAAAGTTAACGTTAGTTTGTACCAACCAATTAGAATATAGAAATATCCAATAGTTTATTAATCTAACCAATAAAAATAGTATAATTTTAACTTTGGGTACCAGTATAATTTACCATCCAATGTCCCCTCCCTCCCCATGATAAATATATATTATATACATTTAACAAATAAGTGATTAAACCGTATCGTTACTAAGGACAGGGAACAAGATTATAATAAATTCATTTAGGTATACAAAAAAATCCATATAGTAAAGTAACAGGATGTGTGTTTGTCTGCATGTCTGTCTGTTTGTACCAAATGATCTCGCTAACCGCTGAACCGATCGGGTTCTCCTTAACAGGTTAGCTTCTCATAGGTCCCGTGAAGGCTTATAACCATTTTGAGGGAGGGTACCACCACCCTCCCAAGAGAAATCGCCTCTAGAAAAAAAACCACCTTGATTTTTTTTCCTTTTTATTTTAAAATCTAAAATAATATGTTGGGTGCCCTCCTCCCTTCCTAGTAAAGAATAATGCATTGGGATAAATAAACCTTATCATTGAGCAGCTTTACTCAACTAAAGAATTCTATAGCTGTTGTGTAGTACTAGTATCTAGGAGCTTAGTATTCCAAGACGAGAAACGGAGCATTATAAATAGCATAAAGCCATCCCAGAACTAAACCAAGTTATCCTATAAATACCTTTTCCTATCCCTGAAGCTAGCCATTATAAATAAGGAAATCTACTTTTCTGATGGCGAAGGGGGGGGGGGGGGTTGAAGTTGATTTAGAGAAAAGTTTAGTCATACAAAACAACATATTTTCCTTATCAGCGCAGTGTATCAAACAGATCTAGTAAAAAATCTAAAGATTGTCTGAAACGGTAGGACAAAAGAACTTAACACTTGTATAGTGTCAGAACTGAATAATCAGAATATAAAATAAAATTCGAACAAAAAATGGAAGTAAATTTGTTGAAAAACTGTTTACATGCAGAATAATGTTTATGGACATTGGACATACTTACATTTTTAGAACTTGATTCGCTTAAAACATTGTACATTGTTTTCCTAGGAATCAATATTCCAAAAATCAGACCAATCGGATAATTATAATGCATAAAAATTTGTTGTTAAATAAGTTAAAAATAAACATATTGAAAATGGACGTACGGACTTTCTGGTAACGTAAATATAGTTGCTACGCTTTCTAAATTGTACCCAACTACTACAGGAATCACCATACAAAGTTTGAAATCAATAGGACAATTCTAACATCCCTAAATTAACGAAAAGAGCTAACCGTTTCGCTTCACTTTTTAAAAAAATGGTGTGAAAGTTTGAATCCCTGCAGATGCAAAGGAATGTTAAGCAATAGTGCAAGATTCTTATCAACTTATCAGGGATAGGATAGTGGATGATAAATTAATCTTATTTCTCATTTATGGTGTTTAAAGTTCAGCCTTTGATAGCAAGTATTTAGTATGCTATATGCTAGTGGCTATGCCCCTATTCTCGAAGAGGAAGAGAAAGAAAATGCCTAAAACGACAGAAACGTCCAAATTTTCAAAGAAATGGTTTAAACAGTCCTAAGAACATATGAGAAGCCTCCCTAAAATGAAAACTTAAAGTTTAATGTTTAGAGATATCTTAACGGACAGAAAAACAACAAACTTCATTTAAAATGAAAGGGATAGATTAATAATTAAAACAAGGATGACAACATCCATAAAAGCGAAGCACTGAAACGGTAGGACAAACGGACACTAACACTTGTATAGTGTCAGAACTGAATAATCAAAATACAAATGTCGAAGCAAAATTGTAAGTAAAATTGTTGAATAACTGCTTGATACAGAATAATGTTTATTGACATACTTACATTTTTCGGATTTGATTCGCTTATAATATTGTACTTTGTTGTCCCAGGAATCAGTATACCAAAAATCAGATCAATCGGATTGTTAAATCACATAAAAATTTGTTGTTAAGTAAAAAAATCAACATGTTTAAAATGGACGTACGGACATTCTGGTAAAGATTATAGAGTTGCTACGCTTTCTAAATCGTACGTAACTACTACAGTAATCACCATGCAAAGTTTGAAGTCAATAGGACAATTCTAACATGCCTAAATTAGCGAAAAAAGCTATCCGTTACGGACGGACGAACCCTAATTATAGAAAAGCTTCGCTTTTAACAAGGCTCAAAATAAAAGAACAGACGGGCCTTACCTTTTTACTCATAGAGAAGCCGCGCTGTATGTAAACTAGCATTTACTTTTCCTCAAAAAAATTTCATATGCATTACTTGTGTAGGAAGGAATTCCCGAGATATTTAATCACACAAACATCCCATTGCTTTAAAAGTGGTCAGTAAGTTTAATCCTAACCTTCCATACAGACGCCAGGGGCAATTCAATCATTTTTAACACGTTAAGCTTTTTTTTATAAAATAAAGACTTCGCCGATAGCTCTCTTATGGGCTACGCTACACGAGGGATAAATTGATTAAATATCATTTACATCCTATTATAAATTTCATTACTTTTATACCAACTAGCGGCTACGCCCCTAGAAGCATCAAGGGGCACTTAAAAAAAAAAAAAAAAAGAGTAAAAAAATTATTTTTGGGTTGGAGGGGGGTCAAGACACCCTCCCCAAAAATAGTCTAAAACCTTCCAAGGACCTATAGGAAGCTTCACTGTAAAGGAGAACAATATCGGTTCACTAGGTCTTACAAGACCTACTAGCACGTGAAAAAGTATGTATTTGAATCATAGACAATGAAATCCATTAAAAGCGCAGAAACAGTCCATATAAAATGAGACGTCAATAGACTTGTCTTCACCAGACACAGCCAACCTATCATAATTAAAGAGTAGCTAAGCTCTTAATGAAATATAAATTCTGATCTTTAACGATTTGAAAATTGAGCCAAAAAATTCTAAGGGTTCTTTTTCAAAGCTTCCAACTAAGCCATACTACTTAATACCCTTATCCTTTACTAGTAGTATGGCTACGAACTTGAAGGATAGTTAAAGAGTAGCTATGCTACCAAAGTACGAACGCTAAAACATTTATTCTTTTTAAAACCTTCCTAGCAACTTCTATCCTAAATCTAAACTGCTTACAAATCTAAAACTAAAATAAAGTTTAAACCTAGGCTTCCTGAATCTAAGTGAAACTTCCCTTAAAAATAAGTTATTAACGAGATCTCAAAAAACTTACAAATAACCTTACTACTTTAGATTTCTATCTATTTATTACCATAAAATAACTTCAAAATTTAAATTAATATTATTTTATTTCAAATAATTTAAACATTTCAAACAAAAACTTATTATTTACTAAGATTAACAAATTGAATGAATTTAAAGCACTTTTCCTTGAAGAAATGAAAATCCTTATTACTTTCGATGATTCAGCCGATGGATATATTCATATGCACCATACAGCTAGACCACCAAAGATAATACGAACATCAAATGTTTGTAGAAAAGCAGCGCTTATCAATAATAATACAATATATAGCATAAAATGACAAACTACAACTGTTGAAAAATATAAAAATTCTCAATATGAAACAAATATTTGCTTTTAAAGATAAGAAATTTAAGATAAGTTTTTAATTAATGTTTACCCCACATCAAACTAAATTAATTTAAAATTAAATTAAAAATTATTGACCCTAAACTATAAAGCAAGTATTTTTAAATGCATATATTTGTATATAACTTGTTTCTAAATGTACACGTGTTCCAATCGTGAGAAGGAGGGTAGAAAAACGTCTTTTCCGTGTGCTTCTTAAAAAGTGGCTTGTGTGATGGCTCAGAAAATGGTTTGTACAACCGCTGCTGTCAAATATTCACTTGATGGTAGTTGAAAATATGTACAGGGTGGCTTAAAAAAAATTTGAAAATGTAAAAATATGCAAATTTAACTATGTTTTACAAACAAAAGTGCAAATTCTTGTTTTTATTGTTTTTCTACCTCTATAAATGCTGATAGAATTTTAAAAAATTAGTAAATTACTTTTTCTAAGTCACCCTGTATAAATGTATTAAGCGTCCTTTTTTTTACAACAGGTGAAATTGTGCACACTTAACATTTCACTTTCTAAATTTAACCTCCAAAAAAGTTTTGGGCACACTTTATTTTTCACTATTTTTATACAAGTTTTTAATTAGAAATTAAATATTTGAATATGTAGAATAAATATACTAAATTTGAAGCTTTGGAATTCATAAATTGAAGACAAATATGGACTTTATGGGAAATGTTGGAGTACGGAAAGGATTTTTGTTGGAACAATCGCTGCGCCTAAACTACTACTATTTAGCTATGCTATGCTCAACATTTCAAGAGAGGGACACACACACACACACTGATAAGACACGCACGCACACACACACACAGATAAGACACGCACGCACACACACACAGATAAGACACGCACGCACAAACAGGGCACCCTAACTCTCAGCTCACCATGTGATTTCATCTAGACAAGACTTGAAACCAGTTTCTCTAGAGCTCAGATCAGATAAGCATGGGTGCCAAAGGTGCATTAACAGTTAATAAACAAAATTTTTCTTCAAATTTTTAAATTTTCAAAAAAATCTTGGGTGGATTACACTACGTCCATTGAAAGTTGCAAAAGCATTCATAGAAGTTTAAAAAAAAACTTCATTAATTAAATTTAAAGCTATGGCAACTCTGCTTAGATGCAACAGATAAATGGGGAGAGAACATAGGGGGCTAAACAGATTGAAATTTTTTAGAGGGTAGGGGAGCGAGGGAGGGAGGGAGATAAGGTGTAGTAGGGACATAACAATAGAAGATTTAGGGGGCTCTGAAAGTAGGAAAATAAATGGGGAAAGGACAAAGGTGGTCGGTGGAAAAGGTTTGTTGTAAATATATATAGAGGATGAGGGGGGGGGGGGGGGGGATATCTAGGAATTGGCACACTAACCATAACTAACCTGGGTTTTATCCAGCAAAAAAATGCTCTAAAAGTTAAAATTATTTATTACAGTGGTTTGTATTTCTTATAGGAGATTTCTGTGAAAATTTGCCCATGAGAAATGAAAATTATAGAGGATCATGTTACCTTTAGGTTTAGTGCTTACCACATGTTACTTATAGGTTAAGCAAACTCATACATGTTACTAATGGGTTAAGCATCAATAGAAGGGGGGGGGGGGGAGTTGGCCTCAGTTATATTTTCCCAGAGGGTGGAGACAGATTTTTTAACAAAGGTTTTATTTAAGAAATGGGTAAAAATTTCTCCGGAGGAAAAAAAAAGTTTGGGAGGAGTGCATGGATGGTATAAAATGCATGGTTGATAAAGAAGGGGGGGGGGGTGTATATAAAATTGGTGGAATTCAAGTTAGTTAAATCGGCTGAAATAAAGTGGGTTAAGTTTATGAGATTTTTTTACCTAGAAAATTACAAGAATTTCCTGTTTAATAAAATTGGTTTTGAATTTCCTAAATGATAAAAAAGCTCATTTTCAATAAAAATTTAACTAACATCTTTTTTTTTATCTCCCCTTTACATGTTACCAATAGGTTGAGCAAAGTTAAACATGTTACTGATAGGTAAAGCTTCTTAATCTATTAGTAACATGATCAATTATAGAATATGGTGAGCAAAAAACATCAAAGCTTTTAGAGTGTGAAAGGTGCTTTAAGCAAGCTTTTTTTATCATGGTGGTATATTCCAAAACTTACATTGGTTGTAAAATGTATAGAATTTGAATTGACCAGATCTGTTAACATAAAGGATAAAATAACAAGTAATGGCAAATATAAAGTTTGGAATGTTATTCAGTTTTTGGATTTTCTATTAGCTTGCAATATAACAATATTCATGCTTTTCTAAAGCTCTAAAAGCTAAAAATGTAGCCCTAACTAACCAATGCCATCATCTTAAATATGGCATGGTAGTTGCTTTGATGGGTATAACAAATTGGTGAAAAATAACAGAAGAAACACCATTCTTGCCAAAAAAAATTTTTAGTATTTTTCTTACAAATTTTCTCTTGACACTTTTATGGTAGAGTTGGGACATGATTTTAATATTTAAATAGAAAAAAATCACAAGAGCAAATTAAAGGTCAACTTTATTAGAAAATTGCTTGAGGTGTCCCACAAGGAAGTCCAAGTGGAAGGGGGTAAAGGGGTGATTACCCCACAATTTTTTTTCCATTTTACTCCCCCCTCCATATAAATTTACCCACAACCAAAATAAATAATCCCTAAAAATTTTTTTGTACGCGCTTAGCAAGCATTCTTGCTTCCAATATCAAGATTTTTTTTATCATAGCTCAAAATCAAGACTTTATAGTTCCTCAATATTAAAACAGTTCTGAACCATGATAATATACATAGTTTGTAATGGCCTTTTAATTAAACAATGCACTTGAAAGGAGAATCAAACTTATTAATCAGTTAGCAAGACTTTTGAGTTCATTACTTTGTTTTCCTGGTTTGGAATAAGATACAACTAAATATTTAATAGTACTTTATTATAAGGTTGGTACTCTTTTACATTATTAAATTAACACACTCCAAAAATTTTACCCCAGGGATAAGTTTTTTTTTAGATTTCAGGGTTGGTAAATTCTCTGTCAGGCAAATTTTACCCCTGGGGCAAAAATTTTTTTTATTCCCCTAAAATCCAATTACCTCCATTAGAAAATTTTTACCCCACCCAAATAAACAAGCTTGGACATCCTTGGCAACCGAAGGGCCATAAAAAAGACAAGAATTTTTTTTAGATTGATAGAAGTGAAAACTAGATTCCTTTATTAAAAAGTCATAAAAAGGAATTTTGTTTCATAAAACCCAAACCACCATAACAAGACCAAATGAAGAAAAAAGGGGGGAGAGGGGTGTTGTAAAAGGGCAGGTGATCTCGCGTCCAGGACAAGCTTATATTTTGGGCAGATTGAAATGGCTCGAACCCTAGCAGGTACGGGGAGGGGGGAGAAGTAGAAAGGTGGTCTTAAATCAGTGGTTGGATATTTTTTACAAAAACAAACTAGGATCCATTTAATATCTTCAAAAATAATAAAATAAAGATTTTGAAATTAATGTTGTATGAAATTAAAAACCCTAAAATATAAAAACAAGAGGGCTATAATCCAGGATTGGTCTAGCCTAAAAATTTGTATATTGTAATGTCCAAAACCTAACGGTTACATATTCCTCTCATCTCTGGACTAACTTCCCCCTACCCTGCCTATAGCTAATACTATATAGGCATACCTTAACTTTTATATTTGGCACCTTTATATATACATACATACACACACACACACACAAATACCTCATATTTATACATGTATGTTGAATATTTACAGCTACTACTACTAGCTTATACCCAAACATAGAAAATGTTCAGACATATCTTCCATAATAATTTTTTAGACCTCAAAACATTTCCAAAAATTTTTGAGGGCTTAATTATAATTTAAAATTTTTGTTGAGGATACATGATTTACTCTTGGCTATAGCATGATAATAGCATTTCATGTTCAGAACCCTTTTCAAAATATTTATTATAAGAAGCGTAGCTCCTTTATATGTAAGGCATGTCAGTCTGTACGTCTTACGTGGACAAAAGCAAAAAGTTAAAACCTAGAGGGATAAAAAATATATTTTTTTGAAGAGAGTCTAACTTTTACTTTAAATAGAAGTTTTAAAAGAAAAACATAATATGTAAATGGAGACTTCTCTTTGGAGGGTGTTGGTACCGTCCCAAAAAAAATTATAATCCTCCCTGGACCGGAAAGCTTAACTTAAATGAAAACCTTGTCGGTTCAGTGGTTAGTAGGATCTTAAGCTACTCAAGCACAGAAAAAAATCCTATTAGGTACTTTTATATAAGAATTTCAACAACAAAATCGTATAAGTCATAATTGCTGCGCTACTTATGAACTATGGAAAAACGTTGCCTTGCTTATTATAAGGATAGAGTTGGAAATTTTAGAGAAAAATAGGGTTTCATTCTTAAGGGATTTTTACATGGAGGAAAGGAACATTGGTTTTAAATTATACTAATACCCAAAATTTTATGAAAACGTTTTTATACTTAGGGTATTTTTATTAAATCATGATTTGTTGAGGTTAAACCAACTTTTAACTTAATACCCAGAAGGGGTAATATTGTTCATCATATTAAGGGTATAAATAAATTTATTGTCGAATGTCTTATCCCTGGAGATCCCTGGAAATTTATGATGGAAGGACAAAATGGAGGGGTGGGAGGAGAAAGTAAAATGATAAGGGTCCAAACAAAATAAGGGAAGATTATGGATAAGGGGTGTCCATACAAAAACAACAATTATTAGAAATCCTAATATAGCACAGCATTAAAAAACAATCAATTGAACAATTTTTATAACTTATCTAAATGTGCCTCCAATAGAACGACTAAAAATTATTTTGAAGGGTTTAAGCCAGGTATAAGGTATAGCCAACAAGCGAAATAAATATAAAATAATATTTGGGGGGCAATTGGAGAGGTCGTCAATTTTACGATGTGTTGCCCCCCCAACGACAACTGAAAAACACATAGTTTTCGTTATTTTTTTTTACCGAATTAATTAAATATTTTGTATAGGCTGGGTTTAAGCCAAGTAAATACAAACAAATTTCCAAGATGCATATAATTTCAAATTTTTGAGACCATTATTTTAGAGGTCCAAAAGGCAATACAAAATTAAATTGGTGGATAAGAAAAAACTAAAAATTTTATCTTCAAAAATTCAAACAAATTAACACACGTAAATTACACCATTTCACTGGTGGAGAAGTAACACAAAAAGATAAAATTTTGACAAAATTAATCTCAAAAAAATTTAAACATTTTGAAAATATCGCAGTTTTCAATGAACGTCAGCTATTGGATTAAAATCTTTTTAAGATGAAATTTGGGAAGGGGGAGGTGTAGGGGGTACAAAATGGACAAGAGTTATAAATTAAGTGGGGAAATGGGCATGGAGGGAGGGAGGGAGGGAGGGAGGGGACAATATCAAGGGAAACGACTTCGTTGAACTGATAAAAGTTGATATAACATCTAAAGTGATTCTCATAATAGGGCTGCAACTCGATATCATACAATAATTCAACCTGATATTGACTGTAACAATCATATACTACAAGAAAATGATTACCCTTTAGGAATCGTGTCAAGTCTTTTGATAAGAATAATAATATACAACAGTTAGGGAGTTGAATCCATTTTTATAGAAGCAGAAATATAATCTATGATTATGGTTTGGACCCTCTAAAACTGTAATCTACCTTTCCACTTTCCCCTCTCTTGGTGAAGATATCTTCAACGCCGATACGATTTTTGAAATGTAAGATTCTACTTTCCCCTCTCTTGGTGAAGATATCTTCAACGCCGATACGATTTTTGTAATGTAAGATTCCACTTTCCCCTCTCTTGGTGAAGATATCTTCAACGCCGATACGATTTTTGAAATTTAAGATTCCACTTTTGCCTCTCTTGGTGAAGATATCTTTAACAAGAGAGACAAAAGTGGAATCTTACATTTCAAAAATCGTATCGGCGTTGAAGATATCTTCACCAAGAGAGGGGAAAGTGGAAGGGTAGATTACAGTTTTAGAGGGTCCAAACCATAATCATAGATTATATTTCTGCTTCTATAAAAATGGATTCAACTCCCTAACTGTACAAGGGATGTTTAGAAAAATGGGGATGACCAAGGGGATAAGTCCTGAATATGGATATAATAACAACAAGTCTAACATACATAAATAGCGAAGCTTACAAAATGTACAAACAAATGTTTGGAGGGGGGAGGATATTAAAATGTGGAAGAGCTGTCTTTCCTCCTATTTCACAACCCTAAAAATACAACACCATTGCAAAATTCTGTACACGCCATATTTTTCACAAGAAATTTTCAAATATTCTTTATTCATAGCAGTACAACAGAAACCTACTTTAAACCTCCTTATTGGTTTGACATACTGTCAAAGTAAGTTAAATACTAGAAAATTTATGGGCAAGTTTGACCCAAAAAAAATCAGACTTATACCACAAATAGCAAACGAGAAAATTATAATTCTTTCATCCCAGAGATAAGATTGACAAACAGACAAATTTGACTGGATACTTGATAGTTATGGGAATCTTCACTAACAAATTTAAGACATTTACCTTTGACAGCAGCCAAGAAACCCGTGTTCACCCATAACGTTGTGACTGACCAGACAGACATTGTGAATTTAAAATAGCTTTGCTATCTATTAAGGAGAAATAGGGAAAGCGTAAATAAATGAAAACTGAATAGGAATAAAATTTCCAGTTTGGCTTTGAAACCAATAAATATCAGCAGATTTAGAACCTGTTCTTTTCCACACTGAAAATCATGCATAGATTCGTATTACAGGCAATTTTTAACAAAAACTAAAGTAAAATAAAAGAATAAAACCAGTTTTGTTAGCCTAGAACTTCGGTTCCTGAAGGCTAACATAACTCGCTGAAATCTTATAATTTTTCTTTTAATATCCGCGAAAAACTGTCTATGATACGATGCTTTAAATAACTATTCTTATGCGAGAAATAATTTTAAATAATTAAACTAAAATATCTAAAAGAGCAGCAACTCTCCAAAATTGCTTGTCTGTCTGTGTGTCTATCGTCCCACTTAAAAGTTTCAGCAATTTTTAATGACATGCAAAACATAGATTTTATCTCTACGTCTACCAATAACAATCTCTTACAGTTAAAAACTTAAACTCTTGTTTTTTTGCCTACTTAAACAACTATATATATATGATAAATAGATATTGAACGGAATGAAAATAAAATATTGAAAATATAAATCTGGAATGAACGATTGTGGGTTCCGGCAAATTTGACCACCAATAAATTTACACAGGGAAAAATGTTATATATGTCCAAAAATTGACTGTTGAGAGAATCTTAACATTAGATTTTAAAATGTCATAATGGATAAAAAAAAATGGCCATTCAATAGAGTTTGAAAGGTTATTAACTAGCAAAATAAAGAAAATGAATAACATCTGTCAAAAAGCAACTAAATAAAAAATTGGTAAAATAAAAGTATATTAATAATACACGATCTATATTTATAGGTTGTTAAATTTGCAGAATTTGGTTAAACGTTTTAGAGGAGCTGTCAAATATACAAAATAAATTTGAGTATTTGGAAGTGGTAACACTGTGCCCCACCTATGATTGTGGGGAGGGTTGAATGTGCAAAACATGTGGGCTATTATAGTTTTATCAAGGGCTTAACACGATTTTCTTGTAAATGAGAGTTTAAAAATTGGAAATAAGGGGGTAGGGGGGGGGGTAGGATTATTATTCTCCTATCTTAAACCTTGCAGGGTCCATAGACATGCGGGGCTACCCAGTATTCAATATAACCTAACTTAGCGTTTAAAACAAATGAAAACCTTCACCCTCTCTTAATTAAACTTTTAAAAATATGAGGTTAGACCAGGGTTCTACGCTCGACAAAGAACTTAATAAGGGAAATATTAAAAAAAAAGATTTAAAAGTCAAAAACCCCTACCACTCAAAAAAATAAAAATAAAGTGCATGCACGCCTGAGTTAATATACAAACATTTTTTGAGCTCTACCAAGACTGTTTCATTTTAAAAGAACGTTTCAACTAAAGAATTGTAAAAAAACTTATCTTTTCTTTTCTTATCTTTCATTAAGTTTTAGATAAAATAAAAGAATTTATTCATTAAATCAAGCATTTTAACAAAAACTTAATAGAATCAAATAGATATAAGAAAATGGGGAGGGGTAGGTCACAGCTTAAAAGAAACGTCTCTACTTTTCAACAAATCAAAAAAAGAGTTTAAAATGCTATTAAATTTACACGTAAAATTAAACATGTTGAAAGACCATATATGTGACAAGTTTTTTTTTTGGTGGACATTCACCCCTCCTCCCCCCTTGGATACGCGCCTCAATCCCACTTGAAGACAGGAAAATGTTGGTGCACATTCACTTCCGCACATTTTCAAATCATCAGAAACTTATGTTATTACAACAGCAGAAACTTACCCTCCAAAATTTTCCTATTTTATCATTTAACAATGGGTCTAAAGGGATAAGACAATGGGCGATGAATTAATATTCATCCTCAATGATGATAAACAAAATCATACAATTTTAAAATAAAAGTATTGATTGAAAAACAACAGTTAAAGTACCCCAAGAGTTTAGTTTTGAGTCAACAAATAAAATAGTGATAACAAAATCTTCGAACACCAATCTAATTTAGTCCAATGTTCCCTCCCTCCCAGTCATTTAACACTCAATCCTTATGTATTTGCTATTGTGTCTTTTTGTATAATACTTATGGTAATTGTAATAGTTTGCGGAAATGAAAGCACACTTTAAAAAGTTATGCAAACATGATTCTACAATTTTGTTGGAGAGAAGAAAAATTTAAATTTGTACTTTAGTCAGTGGAGAGTTGGAAAAAAAGGGTTCATATCTTTATTTAAGTCCTATTCTTTAGGTTTGGAGCGCAGCAACTCTACAAACCATTCTATAAAACGTTGGTATATCACAAATATTGGGATCTTAAGGGATAAGACAATGGACAATAAACTGATAAACTTTAAAAATCCTTATGTACAACAAATTAATAGTTAAAAAGTCCGACAAAAACTGTATTTTGAAATCAACCCTAAGGTGTTTATAAGCCAACGAATAAGATAACGTTGTTATTAACTTTAGGTTACACTGTAATATTCAGTTCAATGTCCCTCCTTCCTGATTAAACCATTTAAAAGATGTAAAATATTCCCCGCTCCATTCAGGTTTGGATCGTTCTTGTTACATGTCCATCAGTTTTAGACAGTTAGTTATTTTATCAATCTTTCCAAACAGATTCCAGGGATATTAGGAACAGACTAGTAAATAAAAAATTAACTATTTTGAAATAAAAAAAGGTACATTCTTGAACAAAATACTAATTTCATTGAAAAATCTCAAAAACTTGATCAGTAGTTTAATTAAATTAAATTTCTTATTACAAAATGTTTTAAGGTGCCCCCTGCCTCTTAGAGTTCAGATCGAGCCCTTAGGTGCTATAGTATCAGCCCTTATAGTTAACTTTAAAAGAAAAAAACAGGAAGACTAAAGATACCTCCTATCTTAACTTAAATATTTTTTATTTGGTCAAGATTTCTTTTTATTTTCTTTAAAATTTTAGCATTTTTCTTAAACTATCTGATAAAGATAAGCCTCTCTGTAAAAGTAAAGGTTTATGTCAGTAAGTTCGAAAGAAAACAATTACTCAGAAAATTAATGAATAGTGCCTTTTTGAAACATTTACTAACCATCACCTAAAACGTATCATCCAGATTTTCAAGCAAAACTTTTTTTTTATAATTATTAACTATTTATATCAAAATGTTATAGATTCTTTGCAATTTAATATTTATTCTTGTTTAAGATAAAGAAATCAATTTACTATTTTAAAACAATAGTAAAAAATAGTGAACACAAATCTGGAAAAACAAGTCTGGAGTATTTTTGTTTTTAGTTTACAAATTAAACAAACGTGTCAAAAGGCTGAAATAAAATGAAGTGACGTTTTCTATCCGTTTAGATCTAACTAACTAAGATCTTAAATGGTTTGAGGCTATTTTACTTCAAAATTAAATAGTAGATATAACCAGGGATCTTATGGGATAAGACAATGGCCGATAAATTATTGCACATCCCCAATAATGAAAAACAAATTACCACTCTGGTTGAAACTTTTGGACCACCCAATCAAAATTCAATAAAAGTCTCCAAAATTGTTAAGCCAACGGACAAGAAACAGTTATTATAAAACCTTGGGGAATAGTGTAATAAACAGCCCAATGTCTCCCTCCTACCTGTGAAATGACGGACAGACAAAGTAAATTATACAATAGCTTCGCTACTAAAAATATAGGTTTTAAAATGAATGACAAGCAAAACCCGTTCCTTGCCGGCTCTGTCATAGTAAGGATACCTAGAAAATAAGAAACATTTATTATAAATATTTTTTTGGATCTAGTGCAGTTCACAGTAAAATGTTGCTTGAAAAAAAGAACAATTTGACAGGCAATGATGTATATTAGACATTTGGTCATTAACAGCCATTAAAGTTTCTACTAATTAAAACAATAAATAAATAATAATTTTCAAATTTTACCATGAACTGCACTTGATCCTTTTTAATATATGAAATACTTACTAGAATTTCTAAATTAACACACTTACCTAAAAAATAGCAAAGATAATATTTGTATAACTAAGGCTACTAGTACTCAATAATTTTAAATGCCAACGGTGTACTCGGCGGCTTTTACGAAGTTTTCTTTTATACTAAGTAGGTAAGAGAGAGAGCAATAGAACTCTTTTGTGCATGTATCCAAAAAGTATTGCCGATTTCTTGAGTGAAACTTAATTTTCTAAGCTGCTATAGGAGATAAACTTTTGAATTTGTTGCAAGATATATAAGCAGTTGGTAACATATAATACTCTTCTTACAGGACTTAAGCTTCTGTAATTTCACATAAGGATTCTCAGGACTATTAAGCATCTGTTCCATAAATCATATTATCCGTCCGTCAATTTTTTATTAATTACTTTATAAAATGTATACCTACTATTAAGTCTCATTGATAAATTAACAAGTTGAAAAAAGTTGGATTTGAGGCAAAAATTATTCTTCAGATAATATATCCTTCTTGGATAAAAAGTTTAAAATATGAATAATATAAAAGATAATTGAAAATGTTATCAAGAGTCATGTTATCTTTACAAAAGAATTTATACAAAGTAACAGAAAACAAATCACGAAATTGCAAATAACTAATTTTTAAGTAGACAGGACTTTAAAACATGCATTATCCCAAGTTGCAGATTGGACAATGTTAGATAAAAAAATAACTCCCTGAAAGCTTTATGTTTTTGGTAGCAGGTAAATTTCGATAAGCAAAAAAGTTGTATATTATAACCTATAAAAAAAAGTGAATCAAACAACCCATTAACTGCAAGATATGTGTCTTAAGTAAAAACAAATGCATTCCAACAATGGTTAATTTGCATCAGATATAACGTATAGTACTATAATGTACAGATTTGAACCTGAGGGCTAATAGATGGTCAACTGAAAATAGTTGCCGAATGTGTACGCAGTTTCCTGGGTGTTTCCTCATCCTAGCTCAATATTTACTACTAGCTAAAAATCTTCAAACTTCCCTCAAAAAATTCAAAATTTGAATGTATAAACGATTTATACATTATAAATTTGAATTTTTAAAATTTGGATTTTTTTTTGAAAAGTTTGAAGCTTTTTTAGCTAGTAGTAAATATTGAGCTAGGATGAGGAAACACTCAGGAAACTGCGTACACATTCGGCAACTACTTTCAGTTCATCTAATAGATAGTTTAACTATTTGCTACATTGTAAGGTAACTAAAAAGTATGTGTAGTAAAGTGTGCATAAAATTCCGCGTAAAATTACATCAACATTGCATTTCATATTCTCAAAAAAAAACAATTTAGTAAACATAATGTTTAAGGATAAATAAAAGCTAAGAAAAGGGGGAAGGGATAGCCATTTTCATAGTTAATTTGCGGATTTCTAAAGGCAAGATATTGTGATACGCGTGAAGAAGTGAATGAACACCGTATATAATATGTATTAGCTTGATTGTAAGTAATGAATTTTTATAACATTTCATGAATACTATTAAATAACAGGGATAAGACAATGGCCAATAAATTGATGTACATACCCAATGTGAATACAGAAAACTAACCCTTCTGAAGATTGCAATTGGTGGTTAAAACGTTTGGACAAAAACCAAGCAATCAAAATCCATTAAAAGTGTCCAAAGTTGTTAAATCAGCGAATTAGAAAACGTTATCATGATAGTTTGGGGACTAGTGAAATAAACAGCCCATTGCCCCCCCCCCTCTCTCTAATTAAATAGAGTAATTTTTTTAAAATGCTTTTAGATTTTGGTACTAAATATTTTAGCTAATTTTAGACATTATAATGCAGTTTTATTTTTCAAATATTGAATATTTCCATTAGGCATGATGTTATATAAGCAAAGCATGTCTAAATGATCGCTGTTACAAATGTTTTCATCCGTTTTATAGAATTTTAAAGAGTAAAAGAGTGGAAAAAACTTATCTTTCAATTTTAGAAATAAAGAACCTTAAATTGACAATACATAGCGCGTCGACTCAGTAATAATTCAAGAATCTTAAGGTATAAGACAATGAACGATAAATTGATGTGCTTAATGATGATAATAAGATTTACCCCTGTTGAAAAGTTTAGACACTACAAATTTGGGACCAAACAACATGATTACAAGCTTTGGGTACCAGTGTAATTGTGTCTCATTTTAAATTAGACATGAAATTCCTTTATTTCCGAGCTGTCTCTAGATTTCTATATATTTATTTACATAGAAAGATTTATTCAAATAAACTTAATAATTTCTTATCATATTTAGTAATGTATTATTAAAACTGATAAAAGGGAAAATATGAAATATTTTTAAATTCTCATGATAAAGGATTTGTTTTTAAAGAGACAGTTTTAACTCCTAGAAAAAGATATTTAACTTTTTAATTTTTTCCTAAAGTCTTAAGAATGAAGGTAATGGAGTGCGCCTGTTTAACAGGGTAAGGAAATCCTTACAACCAGTGGCATTAAGGGACACTTGAAAATAGTTGGGGGGGGGGGGGGGGGTGTAGTATTTGAATTTTAGTTTCACAAATAAAAGAAAAGGATGGGAGATAGGGGAGAGAAAACCATATAAGTTTAGCGGCTAGCGAGATCTTTCGTTACAATCAGACAGACACACAAACATCTTAATACTTCTATGTTATGATTATAGTTACAAGCTCAAACAAGAAGCATACATTATTTTAGAAATTTTCATTATGCCCGCGCCACCTTAATGTTGTCATCCTTGTTAAACGAAAATGTTTTTAACAGGGAGGAAGGGAACATTAGACTGTGAATATTAAAAGTATTAATAGTTTATATATAAGCACGTTATCTTATTCTTATAGGCACGATAACCACACGGGGTCCTAAAAAACACATAGCGTTCAAATTTCTAACCAATGATTTTAATCTACAAAAGAACTTTATATTGTTTTTTTTTTTTTCAATTTATCGTTCATTGTCTTATCCCTTAAGATCCCTGGTCAACGGATTTTTGTAATTGTCCTAGTCATCTCACTTAAAACAAAATACATTAACACACGCTATACTTAAAGCAATAAGATAAGAAACGCAGGGATCTTAAGGGATAAGACAAGGGACGATAAATTGATTGTTAGAAAACAAACCCTTCTGTGAATAAAAATAATTTTAGGAAAGTATTGACATTAATAATTATAAACTAACCAATCTAATTTAATATGAACACCCAGAATTTTTTACCCATCTAATAAGAAGACGTAGTAAATTTGGGTTTTAGTATAATTCTCATTCCAATTAACCTCCCTGCATGAAAGTGGATTGACCATATTCAGAAGTAGCGAAGCTCAAAGGGGATAGTTGCACGAAGTGCATTTACACTTAAATTATGTATGATAGATTGAATTCTTGTAAATTATGCTTGTAATTAACCTTGTTAAATGCACTTCATGCAACTATCCTTTTAAAACAAATAATCTTTCTATATAAGGATGTCCGTCTTTTCCCTGTGTTTATCTGTATGTAGCGAAGGATCTCGCTAATAACTATTTGTAGATCTCTTTTACAAAGAAGATACTCATAGGTCTAGAGAAGTTTGATAAATATTTGAGCGGTATTGTAACAACGAGCTGAAGTAATCACATTTTTTCTGAAGAAGTATGAAGGCTTATTGAGCTAAGCATTAATGATTGACAGACAAAAAAATGCAATGTATTCCAAAACACTTTGATACAGGGAATCTTCACAAGAAAAATCAGCAGATATCTTAAATAGCAGAAGAGAAAAATACATTTAACCCTTTGCGTTATTTACAGACAAATAAACAGACTTAGTAAATTATAAGGTAGTCTCGCTAATAAAAACTTACCTAAATCTAGGTTTACTGAAGTATGTATTTGGAAGTAGGCCGCCAAGCATTTTAGACAGCGGGCTGACTGGCGGCTCCTCAATGGGCGGCCGCTGTGACAGCGTAGTTCCAGGTGAGCCCTGGCTGGCCGCCAGCTTGGCAGGGCGGCCTCCGGTACGGCGGTTCGTTTCGGGTTCTATTATTAGACTATCTGGTACACCTACAAAATTAAGTATTTAAATTTAATAATATCAATACAACAAATAAGCATCCAGTATTAAACTTACTTCGGCTCGTCGGTCGTGCTTTAAAAGACAAATACTTAATTTCATAAATTTTTGCGCTTTTCTATGATATAATGCCTATTTTTTTTCCTTTTTATGACCAATTAACATATGCTCTATAAGTAAATGAATGCGTTTGTACCTGCACGATATTTAGTGGTTCGCTACTAATGAATGTTGGACTTCCCCCTTCCCACCCCCCAAGAGAATAGCTTGAAACCACCTCAGGACCAGAATAAATTCCCTGAAGAGTAGAGCCCAATAAGTTTCGCGGTTACCGAGATCTTAGGCTTCAGATATTGTATATAAGATAAACTTATTATTTTATTTTAGAAGCAACATATCTCACTAGCCCTTGTTAAACTAATTACTAACCTTTCTCATGTTTTTCCTTGCCAAATTGTAGAATAGATTTCCACCACGGACTTCTAGCCTCCCTCTTCTGTCTTGACCATTCTTGTATATGTTTCAGGTAACTAGGAACATTCTTTCCAGACACAATAAGCTCGCCAACACTGTCGGGTTCGAGTCTCAGCACTTGACCGCTTGATGACTCGTCTATAGAATACAAATGTTATAATAAGATATTAATGGATTTACAACATAATTGGATATAATGACAGGGGAAAATTGTCGTCAAATTAGCTAGCTTGCTAACATTGAACTCGTTGATTAGTCAGTTCGTTCATCCATTAGTGTACACATAAATCCGATGTAAACAAGAACAATGCAATCCATTAATAGCGAAGCAAAAACACATGATATTATATTCATAACAGTCCAACAGACGGACACACAGTCAGATCTTTGGAGATGAAGGATAATCTCCAATAATAAAGTAAAACTTCTCTAGACTAAACTTATTGGTTGAATAGTTTGTATTTTACTAGTTTTGAACCAACCCATCAATATTTTATAAAAGCACCCAACAAATGTTATGAAGTGGTTATAAAACTTTTGGTACCACTTTTGGTACCAGTGTAATTTACAGTCCAATGTCCCCTCATTTCCTAGAGAAATATAAAAAAAACTAGCGGCTTCGCCCATAGTCTCTAGGCGCTTTGCTTCTAGAGATTTGATTAAACCAATTTTTCGTAATTTAGATTTTAAAAAATAATCTAAATAAAAAAATTTTCTTTGGGGGGGGGATTTTTTTTCATGGGGGGGGGGGGTAGTCGACCCCACTATTTAAAAGCGAAGCTTTTATATAATTAGGGTCGGTCCGTACGTCCGTACGTCCGTCCGAGATAGTTAGCTTTTATTCGTTAATTTAGGCATGTTAGAATTGTCCAAACAGACCAACAGACAAACAGACACAGTTCTACTTTGTTCTACTTTGTATTATAGATAGAGAAGCTTCACTGGAGAAAACTTATGTACCTGAAGAAACCTGCACAATATCCAGGTCCAGTGTGTGAACAGTGTGCCAGCAGAGCAACGAGGTCAAAACTGTGGACAACATCATCAGCTTGCAGGTACTCGGGGCCATGTCAATCATCCTAAATAAGAAAATAGTCTTAAAAACAATAAATTCATAGGTGCTATGTGATCTCTAATAATAATTTGAAATATTAGCTGAAAAATTTGGACATTTCTAGTTTGAAAAGTACCCAAAGTTTTTGAGCCAGTGAATAAGGTAATGGAATTATAAAACTTTGTGTACTAGTGTAATCTACAGCACATTGTAATATTCCTCGCTGAATTAAATTTACTCTTTAAGTAAGATATATCTGTACGCCCATCTCTATCAGTCTTATCTATAATACAAAGTAGAATGATGTCTGTCCGTCCGTCCGTCCGTCTGAAGCTTAAGATCTTGGTAACAACTGAACCGATTGGATTCTACTCTTCAGGAAATATACCTAATGGTCCTGTGGTGGTTTTGGGCTATTTTCTTGGGGGTGGAACACCCCCAAAAAGCAAAAACAAACCAATTTAAAAAAAAAATTATTTTGCAATTATTTTGCGAATTCCCCATTTATTTGCGAAAATTGGTGACCCATTCGCATTTTTATAGGCTGGGTAATAGAAGATGTATTGATTCCCATACTCACATCATATTTTTTTAAACACTTGACTAACTTTTTAAAATTGCCTCTTGGGGCAAAGCCCCTAGATGCCAGGGGCGAAGCCGCTAGTTTCTTATTATTCCATAAATGAAAATGTTATTTAATATTCAAGTTACTAAAAAGTTTGATAACAAAGATGTTATTTTGTTTTTGCTATGCTTAGCTAAATTCAAAGTTGAAATAACAATACAAGAAGTATTAGACTATCTGTTTCGTCCTTCACTTAGGCCGTTATAGGGCAACATAAAAAGGGTTGAAATCACACAGACGAATATCAAAAATTTTTTTTTCGGTTTTAAGTAATACATTCTTCAATGGGAAACCTTAAAAACTTTCACTTCTAATACATATTGTACAGGTAGCTTAGTATTTAATCTTTAGAAATACTTTAATCGCTTAATAATCAAATCTGTGTATACCAGGGAGCGGGGAGAAATTGGCCTTGAATTTAATTGGTAGCAAAATGATAATTGAATTTTGATTGGTTTATTGAAAACTAGTAGTAATTAAACTTTTCAACCAATAATTTGTCTTATCCCTTAAGATCCCTGATGTATACAGAATATGTACATACAATGAATAATGAATGGTGGGCCATCATTTCTGCATCAAAAGCTTTTCTATAAAAATCTACAAAAAAAATTATAGAAAGTAAAACACACAGACTGACGGACCAAGTCAATAGTATACCGAATGCTATTTATCTTCACAAAAAAATCAAATATAATTACTCTTATCAAAGTTTAAATGATTGAATGACTGACAGAAAAGGTGATTAATGGAGTAGCTTCGCTACTCCTATTATATAAAGTAGTAAGTGTTTTTTGTCTGTCCCGATTGTTCTCCTTTACAGTGAAGCTTCTTATAGGCCCTGGGAAGGTTTTGAACTATTTTTGGGGAGGGTGTCTTCAACCACCTCTCCCCCCTAAAAAAATAGGTTGTTACTCTTTTAAAACTCAAATTTAAAATGGGATGAGGTCGACTTTTCCTCCTCTTACTTTAAGTGCCCCTAGATGCTTCTAGGGAGCGTAGCCGCTCGTCATGTATATAAAGTGAAGCACGTAGCTGGCTAAAATAACGATACCACTATCCATCCCTTTTTCCATCCCTTCCCCCACCCCTTCCCCTTCTATCCTTCTATTGGATGAACTAACTGACCAATAAATGATGTCCATGGCAACAACCTAAATAAACGACAATTTTTCCATTGTCATAATTTCCACGTACATTCTATATCCATTAATCCAGAAAATATAAAATGATTTAAAAGAAAATTTCTAATATTCAGAAAGCTATGTATCAATTTACTGATTTCTCCAATGTATCTATATAAGCCTAAAGCCCTGATTACGTTAGTATGGAAATGACCTCACCCCCCCCCCCCCCCTCTAGATCCTGGGGATGAGATTAAAACGAAGATAAATTCACATATGTAGAATTATTCCTTATTCCATTAATTTTAAATCTAAACCCAAGATTAGGATCAAATAATATAATTTAACCAGGAATCTTAAGGGATAAGACAATGGACGCTAAATTTATTTATATCCCCAAAGATGATAAACAAAGTTATCCTTTCTGATTAAGATTATTTACACTGCTAATAAGCAACACCATTGATTGATTTTCAATGACCCAATAGAAAGGTTGCACAAGGTTGATGCGATGGGGAGATACAGTTATTTAACCCTTTCTCCCTCTAGTGTTTTACTCCAATGGACAAAACAAACAAGATTTTAACAAGTTTTTAACCAATCAATGAGAGAAAGGGATTGTAAAATTTACAGTCCAATGTTCCTTTCCTCCTTGATTCTAACTATTGGAGTTTCTTAATTTTAGCAAGAAAATTTAAAATAAAAGCGAAAATATAAAGACAAATATCTATAAGCATCTTATTGGTTACTAGCGGTTGTGCCACCAGTATATAGGGGTTAAAAATGCGGGAAGGAAAAATCCTGAGAAATAGCCTAACTATCAATATTAATTGAAAAACAAAATGAAATAAATCATTCCAGGACCACATCAAAACTGAGAATTCAATCTTTTCAGTGGTTAGCGGAGAAAATGTTAAAGGCATAATAGCTAACAATACAAATCTGTTTGTTTAAATGATCATTATTTTCTTCATTTTGATAATTCTCATAACTCTCCCCTCTTTCTGCTTTTAATAAACAGTGAAACTTTTAATAATCTTTAAGAACTTTCTAAATTTATAGCTATTGAGAAATCGACCTTTCCGAGCAGATTAAAGCAGACTTAAAACTTCGAATGACTATTAAACAGCTATACTTGAAAAGCAGTTACAAAGATCTTAAGTACAGATTGAAAACACAACAACTAATTTATAAATGTGGAACTAGCGGCTACGCCCTTAGAGCCTCTAGGGGCACTTGAGGTGGTGGGGGGTTGAATTAGACCCCTTCATTTTTTATTTTAGTTTCAGAAAGTAAACCTCCTAGGTTACCCCCCACCCCAAAAAAAAGAAGTTAAAATCCTTATATGGGAAGCTGCATTGTAAAGGAGAATCATATCAGTTTAGTGGATAGCGAGATCCTTTGACACAGACATCCTGTTACTTTTACAGAAGATTAACTTAAAATTTAACTGTGCCCCTTTTCCATTCTTATCTGAACATTTATGCTTCTTGATGAATTGACCTAATCGCCGATTTCTAGGTTTTAAATAATTTAAATTTAACAGTACGTTAAACTTCATCAATCAAAAAGAAAGTTTTTTTGTATGAAGCTTAAGATTTACTACTACTTTTGGTAAAATAATAATAGCCTGAAAAGTTTAAAATATCTTAAAAGGGGGGGGGCGAAAGTGACACTTTTTGAAACCAAAACTAAAAGTCAAAGGAACTCAACTAAAAAAAGAGTTACAGGTCTGACATTTTGCATGGCAGTTGCTTTATAGGGGTACAATATGGAACTGTGAAGAAACGGCGGCGCAACCGCCGAAAACCGCCGAGAAAAGGCAACAAAAATTATGGCGGGAAACGGCGGTTTTCGGCGGTTGCGCCGCCGTTTCTTCACAGTTCCATATTGTACCCCTATAAAGCAACTGCCATGCAAAATCTCAGACCTGTAACCCTTTTTTTAGTTGAGTTCCTTTGTTGACTCTTAGTTTTGGTTTCAAAAAGTGTCACTTTCGCCCCCCCCCCCTTTTATCCAGTTAGTTTTTCACTGAAGACTTAAGGACTGTGTTCATATGCATATTAAAACCTTAGAAACCGCCATTTCAGAATTATGCAAATGATATTAGTGAATTGTATGATAAAAGGTAATAATGAGGTGCATGTATGTATGTAGGTATGGCTCTTGGCCATACAACAGGGTTACCAAATTTAAAATATAAATAGTAATAATGAGGTGCATGCATGTATGTAGGCATGGCTCTAGGCCAACAGGGTTACCAAATTTAAAATATAAATAGTAATAATGAGGTGCATGTATGTATGTAGGTATGGCTCTAGGCCTTACAACAGGGTTACCAAATTTCAAATATAAATAGTAATAATGAGGTGCATGTATGTATGTAGGTATGTATGGCCCTAGGCATATAGGACAGGGTTACCAAATCTAAAATATAAATAGTAATAATGAGGTGCATATATGTATGTAGTTATGGCTCAAGGCCATAGTACGGAGTCACCAAAAATAAAATTTTATTGAATAGCAGCATAAATGTATAGGTATAGAAATACTAGAGTTGGCTCGATATAACTATCTCACTATTGGCTAGTTTTCTATGAGTACATAAAGAAATTTTCCTCCCCCACCATTACTATCTAAAAGAAAGAAGTAAATATTTAATAATTTAAGGATTTTAAAAAGATTTTTTCAATTATATTTTTTCACATTACTGTCAACAAAGGGTTAATATGATTAAAATTTTAGTTTTAATATTTCAACACACAAAAGGAAGTGTCACCACAAACGAATTCTTTTAAAACAGAGTTTTTTAAAATTTACTATTTAAATAATTTAAATTTTCTTTTTTTATGATTAGAAATTAAATACTTCAATATAATGTAAATAGCAACATGAAATGAAAAAAAATGAATTTATTTTTAATAAAGTAAGATAATGGGTCTCATCGTTCTGGCCAATGAGAGTTAATTATGGATTATTGGAGCACTATGAGTTTTAAACATTCATTCCTTGGAAAACCTGAGCTCATTTCTAGACATTTATTTCCTTTATAGATCTGACATGGATCTTGAAGCAATAAAGCAGGCTGTTTTGTAAATGTTAAAAATTGGGAGAATCTATTAAATATAAGTTGTCGCAAATATACTTAGTAAATAAACTGAACAATACAAGCTTTCAATCAACAAGGTAAAATAATATACTCCTTGCTGTTTTGTGATAGAGTAGTATAAAGCAGAAGTTTTAAACTTTTTTTCCCCATAACGGGTAACTTTGTTTATTAAAATTGTGGGGTACATCAATGTAACATACATTGTCCCATCAGACCTTAAGATCCTTGAATACATTTTAAAAAATGTAATTCAAAAGCAAAATAAATTGAACTATTTGTGGCAACCCTGATTAAGGCAGAAACCTGTAAGAATTTGTATTATGAAGAATTTTGGTTTTACTGTAGATTAGTGGATAACATGATAGGGAGTGGGATGTGAAATCTCAGGAAAAACTTTACCACTATGATAAAAATAACAAATATATGTGTGAACAGTATTTTGAGAAATATATAAAAAAAGGGTTCTTTCACTCAAAGTGCTAGTTATGCACTTTTATCCCATATTTTACTATGAATTAAATTGGGTGGGGGGTTAGTTTTATCTTCCTATGAAAAACTAAAAGGGGGGGGGGGGACCTAAACCTGCATGGCCCTAACCCTGCAGTTCCACACAGTACTTAACATAATCTAACCTGAACTAAATTAATAGACAAACGAAAAAGTCGCTTACCCTGATTTTTCGGACTATGGAAAGTAAAGTAAAAAGGATACCAATTTAAATAACTTATAAAAAAGCTACTTAAAATTTGCATTAATGTTGACCGAATTTCCTATATTTGTGCTTCAAGGCATTATTTTCTAATTGTATACAACCACAGCTATGTAATTTACATATGTGGTTAGAGGTTGTTTCTACATACAGCAAAAAAAGTTTACCAATAAACAACCAAAATATTGTAATTCAAGGGTGTAAGTAAAGATAGCTGCAAATTTTTAAAAAAAATCTGCGATAAATAAGCTAGAATTTTTGTTTATAGATATCATAGAATTAAATACCAAATAAAACGATGAAATCTTTGCTATTATAATGCTGTCCAAAATTTGTAGATGTACAAAAACATAGTTTCAAAACATACCCAACCATAAACACTTAACAAATATTTTAAAACCCTACTTAAAAATTGTAAAATATAAAAAAAACAAGGACAATAATGATGCCAAGTTGCGCAGCGATTACTTAATACTTCTGCTATGATTATCTACACCAGTTAGCCAAAATAAAAGGTTAAAGTGAAAAAAAGGATGTACATAAATAAAGGATTCTCAGGGGATAAGACAATTGACGATCAATTAATGTACATTCCAACTGATTAACAACAAAATTAACCACCCTCTGGATTGGAATTACTATTTTGGACACTACTAGCTTGATCCAACCATTGAAGGTTTTAATATAAGTCTTTAGGCCAACGAATGTGATATAATGTTTACAAATTTGGGTAAGAGTATGATTTAAATTCCAAATGTCCCTTCCCTCTTGATTAAGGAATAGGGAAAATATATCTAATCTGCTAATAAACCTTCTTGCATATTTGCAATTAAGATAGGTGCGTCGAAAGGGGTGGCTTAATGGATGCAGAATATACGCCTATTTAGATTGCTAAAATGGACCTCATTTTTTGGTCAGTTCGTTCATTCAGTGGGAGGGGAGGGGATATGGTAAAGGGAGTAGATGGGGTATAATTATTTTTAACCAATCATTTTTAACCAAGCCTATTTAAAACTATTATTTTATTATAAAAAGGATGAGAGCAGCTTCAAACTTGTTTGTTTTTTAATTTAGGTTAGGTTATTTATGGCTTTGGGTACCCCTGTAGGGTTAGGAAACCACAGGTATAAGCCCCACACGGGATAAAAAAACCTCTTGCCTTATTTTCAGTTTATATAAAAAAAATAAGAAGTGAGATTTTTAGTGCTAGCTCTCATCAATTTAGTTAATTCAAAACTTATGGACAGCTTTCCCATATAAAACTTCTGAATACGCCTCTGAAAACGAAAAGGTGGGGATGGGCCTTGAAGCAATGAATTGCCTTCATTATCGAACAAATAATTGGAAACATAAATTTTAAATTAAGGAACCTCGGGCCCCATCAATATAAAAGAGTTCTAAGGTCCTTCTTAGTTGCGAAGCTACTCTAAAATTTAACATATACATCCATAATCCACCTGTGAGGGAAACAATATTTTCTTGGGCACTTTTCAAGATAGACGGCTGAAAATTTCCATCATTATTGAGCACAATTAACTATAAAACATCTATGGCGGTTGGACAGCTTGCAAGCAGCCGTTTGGCTGCTTTAACATGTTTTACATATTACCACATGTATTTGGTGTTCTTAGTTCGAATACATATCCCCTTGACGATATTGGCGCAGCCAATATTAGTTGATAATTGGATGAGATATATTTTAGAAGTTAAATTAATATTTGTATAGAACAGGTGAAACAAAAATATAATTACTAGATACTTTCATAACATGGAAAAGTATCATTGGCATTGGCAGAAAACTGTTTTCAGCCATACTGAAAACTCATGTATAGCATCGAATTTCAGACAATTTTCCAAGAAAATTTAAACAAAACTACTAAAATTAATACTAGTTTTGTTAGTCGGGGCCTTCGGCTCCTCGAGGCTGAAAAAACTGGTTTTAATTTTCATGTTAATATTCATGGAAAGCTGTCTGTAATACGATGCGATAAATAATAATTCTTTTTATAAAACTTGTCTCCGTACGTGAAATGTAGCATATTAATGGTTTAAATTGCAGAATTTAATTGGTCAATAGCCGAGGGCATTCCGTAGAGTTATATCCTCAGGGAGTTAGGGAGAGGACAATTCCGTAGAGTTATATCCTCAGGGAGCTAGGGAGAGGACAATTCCGTAGAGTTTTGTCCTCAGGGAGGGAGAGGACAATTCCGTCGAGTTATGTCCTCATGGAGGGAGAGGACAATTGCATATAAAACAATTCACACCCAACTTCTCCTAAAATAAGTTACTAAATTAAAATTCCTAACAAAAAACTTTTCTATTGTCCTTTCCCTTTGCTTGTAAGATAAAACTTAGGAAGGGAAAGGTCATTGGTCTAGAAATATTATTGGTACACAAACAGTGGCATGCACGGGGTTTTACAAGGGGAGGTGTATTGACGTGTTGAAAAAAAGAGAAAGGTAGGACTTAAAATTTCAATTTTACGGGGGTGTAGACACTTCTCTTCTGCACCTAAAGTTTTCAAACGAGTTTGCATATTTTTATGGGTACTTTTGTCCAAAATTTTAATTATATAATAAAAAACAACAGAAGGGGTTATTTTGTTTTAACAGTATTGGGGATGTATCAATTTATCATGGAATGTCTTATCCCTTAAGATACCTGGATAAAACCTTATATATTTACCACGGTAATGCAATGGATATAAATTATAAAACAAAAGGATATATCAACAGGTGAAGATTTGTCTTAAATTTAGCTTGCTAATATGGACATCATTTATTGGTCAGTTCATATATTCAATATAATTTGAGGGAATGGGAATTAGCCAGCTGCAAGCATCACTTTATCAGAATACATAAAAATCTGGTGCAACATCCAAGTAATTATGCATCGATTGGAAATGCAAACATTAAAAGAGAATAATCCTATTATATAAAGTAGTAAGTGTTTTTGTCTGTCCCGAAGGATCTCGCTAACCGCTGAACCGATATTGTTCTCCTTCACAGTGAAGCTTCTTATAGGTCCTGGGAAGGTTTTAAACTATTTTCGGGGAGGGTGTCTTCAACCCTCTCCCCCCAAAAAAATATTTTTTTACTCATTTGAAACTCAAATTTAAAATGGAATGATGTCGACTTTTCCCCCTCCAACCTTAAGTGCCCCTAGAGGCTTCTAGGGGCGTAGTCGCTAGTATGATAAATAAAGAGTATACAAATCAAAGGGATTAAATGTGTTTGAAATTATAAAGTTTTTATAACATTTCTTTTAACTTAAAAGTTCATATTTAATGACCATAGTTTTTAGTTTGTAGTCTATAATAACAGAAACTTTAAATAAAGAGGTTTAGTGATTTTATCAGCAGATTTTCTTTGAAAGTTCTTTCTTTCAAAGGTTTCGTGATTTTTAATGAACATAATATATTTCATCTCCTATTAGTAGACCCATGAACAACCAAGGACAAAAATAAATCCACAACCTTTGTCCAAGGATGGGGGTTCAGGGGTGTTGACACCCCTCAAACTTTAACGATCCCTCTATCACCCAAAACTTACATCTCCCCACCTAAAAGGAACTAGTGCCGATTTTTAAAGTAGTAAGAGATTTTTGTCTGAAGATCAAGATCTCAATAACTACTGAACCGATTGGATTCTATACTTTAGGTAAGTTTCACATAGGTCCTGTGAATATTTTAGGCTTTTTTTATTTTCAGATTTAAGTTTTAGGATGGTTTTAAGATATTTTTCTAGCTCCTCAAAGCTCTATGCCCTAGATGCCTAGGGCGTAGCAGCTAGTATTTATTAAAGAGGTAATCAGTTTAAACTTAGAAGAACCACATCATAAAAAAATCATCTCATAACAATTAATTTTGTACTATTTAGAAATTAACACACAAAAGAAATATAATGATATACATGAATGAAAATAAAAAGCATAATTATCAAATCATTTTTCATATAATAGCAATTATTAGAAATTAAATATATGTTGACGTTTTTTCTCACATGGCTGAATTGATCAGTAAATAAGTCAAAAAGCGTTAAAAACATTTAAATTTCTAAAGGGATAAGACAATGGCCGATAAATTGAGATTTAACGTAACACACAAAACTACACATTCTGTAAATTTCAACCAGTGCAGTGCAGTGGTTGAAACATTTTTATACTTAATGAACCAACTAAAATTCAATCAAAGTCCTCATAGTTGTTAAGCCAACAAATAATCAAATGTTATTTTAAAACTTTGGGTACTGGTGTAGTAAGCAGTCCAATTCCCCCCCCCCCCCCCCTCCCTGGTAATTACCTACAAGTCAAATAAACAGATTTAAAGAACATACTTTGCATGATAATGGGAAATCTTTTATAGCTATTTAAAAAAAAACATAAAATGTAAATAAAAACAAAAATATATTTTCTCGTATTCATTCGAATCCGGTGGATAAGAACCGGTTCTCATCCATACGCAACTCAGGGCTAAAAAAACTAGTTTTAATCTTATGATTGTACATTCTTTATCCGCGGAAAGCCGTTTATAATACGATGCGAGAAAAAACTATTAAGCAATTTATTTATCACTGGGTTATTTTTTGTTAAAGAATAACTTTTTTTTTATTGTGTGAAAACAATTAAAATCAAATTAAAAATAATTTTATTTTAACACAAAAGCAGATAATTATATGAAACTATTTTGTTGACTTGTCATTAAAGGGATAGTTTCACGAAGTGCATTTAAAAAAAAAATAGTGAACTGTAAGTTTTTTCTATTTTAAATAACGTAGTAGTGCATAATATAAAGTTATTGATTAAAATTAAAAGATTTGACCAGGGATTTTCCTTAAAAAATGAGTTTTTCATTTTTATTTTCAACTTCGTTGAATGTTATATATGGCAAAAACTTTTTTGTCATAAATACAACTTTACACATAACAACAAAGAATGACCAATAAAATATTTAATATAGTACTTAGAGTAGTGATCTTTTTATATGTCTTAGTAGAATATATTAGGCATTGGATAGATATGATTGTGATAAAGAATTTTAACATTGACCTTACCGAACTTTTTTGATTTGACAATATCTAAAAAAGTTAGGTAGTGATTTGCAACATAAATTACATGAGAATGGTCTTTTTATATATATATATATATATGTTGTATGGTTAGTTGGTATTTCCGCGTGAGATAATGTGTTTATTGTAAGTAAACCGGACGGTTTTCTTTATTTTTAAAAAGAATCTAGAAAACCTGTCCTATAATGAACCGGAGGTTATTTTTTATGTTTTTTTAGTAACTTGTTCCAAGGGGAACCCCTGTTCAATTTTTTTATAACTCTTGTGAAATATGTGGAAAAAGATTCTCTGATATTGGTGTTTTGTCTATACATATTTGGAAAAAAATAGACCATTCTCATGTAATTTATGCAGCAAATCACTTTAACTTTTTTAGATATTGTCAAATAAAAAAAGTTTGGTCTGTCAATGTTAAAAATTCTTTAACATATAATCATATCTATCCAATGCCTAATATATTCTACTAAGACATATAAAAGTTCACTACTCTAAGTACCTTAACTCTTTAAATACACTTCGTAGAACTATCCCTTTTCTAATATCAATCTATAACACAAAATAGAACGATGTCTGCCTGTCTGTTTGTACCGAAGAATCTCGATAACCGCTGAACCGCTCGGGTTCTCCTTCACAGGTTAGCTTCCCATAGGTCCCGGGAAGGTTTATAACTATTTTGAGGGAGGGTACCACCACCATCCCAAGAGAAATAAAAAAATATTAATTTTTATGAATGAACGCAACATAGATAGGTATAGTAGTGACTTGAACCAAAAAAACAAACATTTAAAGTGCCACTAGAGGCCTCTAGGGGCGTAGCCGCTGGTATTTTAAAATAGTAGATTGTTTTTCTATCAAATGGGCCACAAATTGATAGGCTATTTCTTGGATGTTACACCAGATTAAATGTACTCTAATAAACGCTAAAATAACGATAACCCCCTTTACCCTATCCCCTCCTTAACCTACTGCACTGTATGAACGAATTGACCAATAAATAGAGTCCTTGTTAGCAACATATATTAACAACAATTTTTCCCTTTCCTAATATCCTCGTATACATCCATTGGACCAAACAAACTTTTTGCAGACAACTTTCTTAGGTTTTGTTAAGAAAATGTTACTAGAGTCCATCATACCGATAAGGTCCAGCAGGGCTACAAACCACTGAATAAAGGGGAGGGGGGGGGGGGGAGTCGATTCGGTGGTCCAAAATAAATTTAGTGGAAGCCAAAATTCTACTTAAGAATTAAAAAAAGACAAAAAAGATAATTATCTACAGTACATAAAAAAATAGGTATATACTTTTCAAAGCAGCTTCGAATCTGCTAAAATCTAAACTCTTCTAAAGGGATAGTTTCACGAAGTGCATTAAAACAATTAAAATAGTGAACTGTAAGTTTTTTCTATTTTAAATAACGTAGTTGTGCATAATATAAAGTTATTGATTACAATTAAAAGATTTGACCAGGGATTTTTCTTAAAAAATGAGTTTTTCATTTTTATTTTCAACTTCGTTGCATGTTATATATGGCAAAAACTTTTTTGTCATAAATACAACTTTAGATAGCATTTACTAGTTAAAAGAACTTCAAACTTTGTGCAAACTCTTCTAAAGGGATAGTTTCACGAAGTGCATTTAAAAAAAAAATAGTGAACTGTAAGTTTTTTCTATTTTAAATAACGTAGTAGTGCATAATATAAAGTTATTGATTAAAATTAAAAGATTTGACCAGGGATTTTCCTTAAAAAATGAGTTTTTCATTTTTATTTTCAACTTTGTTGAATGTTATATATGGCAAAAACTTTTTTGTCATAAATACAACAAAATACACATAACAACAAAAAATGACCAAAAAATATTTAATATAGTACTTAGAGTAGTGATCTTTTTATATGTCTTAGTAGAATATATTAGGCATTGGATAGATATGATTGTGATAAAGAATTTTAACATTGACCTGACCGAACTTTTTTTATTTGACAATATCTAAAAAAGTTAGTGATTTGCAACATAAATTACATAAGAATGGTCTTTATATATATATATACATATATATGTTGTATGGTTAGTTGGTATTTCCGCGTGAGATAATGTGTAAGTAAACCAGACGGTTTTCTTTTTTTTAAAGAAAAGAATCTATAGAAAACCTGTCCTATAATGAACGGGACGTTATTTTTTATGTTTTTTAAGTAACTTGTCCCAAGGGGAACCCCTGTTCAATTTTTTTACAACTCTTGTGAAATATGTGGAAAAAGATTCTCTGATAATGGTGTTTTGGCTAAACATATTTGGAAAAAAATAGACCATTCTCATGTAATTTATGTGGCAAATCACTTTAACTTTTTTAGTTATGTTAAAAATTCTTTAACATATAGTCATATCTATCCAATGCCTAATATATTCTACTAAGACATATAAAAGTTCACTACCCTAAGTACCTTAACTCTTTAAATACACTTCGTAGAACTATCCCTTTAGCAAGTAGTGTGAAAGATCTCGTAAATGGCTAACCGATCGTTACATAATATTAGCATTGGTCTTGGTAATGTTTTGTAGGCTATTGTGTGTGGAGGGGCGTTGCCACATCCCTCTTAGAACAAGGGGTACATATTTTTTCTTGTAAGAAATAAAGGACACCGGACCGCATCACCCATTCAAACATTGTCCTTAGAGAATGGTGGCGAAGCCACGAGCATAGTTATAAAATCTATATCGAAAATTTGACGCTTAGTCTAAAATTGTGTTGATTTTTTTAATCGCCACCGTTTCTGAGTGTATAATATTACGAAAATAGATTATCCCCGTCTCCCCACCCATAATAAACTTTTGACGATACAAATTCTTTTAGATCTCCATTTTGATTTATTTAAGTACAATCATTATTTATAGAGAAGCTGCGCTAATACCCAGGTTCTACGAAATACCACAAAATTTCACCCTTTTTACCGGAAAAGTGGTAAAGCTGGTCAAGCTGGTAAAATTTACCAGTTTCGTGGTAAATTTTACCAGCAAAAATTTTAGCCAAAAAATTAGTAAAATTTTACCATTTTTTTTGTAAAATTTGACTAAACAAAAAACCCCGTTTTTTGTGTTTTAAATTAAAAACAGCTCTTCATAATCAGTTGTAGTACTTTAAAATAATGACTTCTATACAATGAAGCCTAAATTTAAAATTTTTTTTTTTTTTAAATTTTACCACATTTGGAAGTTTTACCAAAAATGTGGTCAATTTTACAACTCTATTTTTCAGGTTAAGTCCGAATTTTCGGACTTAGACAAAAAAACGCAATTTGGTCAATTTTTACCAAAAAGTTGGTAAAATTTGACAAGGTATTTTTTCGCCGAGAAAAGGCAACAAAAATTACGGCGGGAAACGGCGGTTTTCGGCGGTTGCGCCGCCGTTTCTTCACAGTTCCATATTGTACCCCTATAAAGCACCTGCCATGCAAAATCTCAGACCTGTAACCCTTTTTTTAGTTGAGTTCCTTTGTTGACTCTTAGTTTTGGTTTCAAAAAGTGTCACTTTCGCCCCCCCCCTTTGTAAATAATAAAGACGCAATATTTTTTTATAAACAGTCTGATAAAAGTGTAAACTAATTCTCCAAAGTGGGTTATTTATTGTCCAACACAATAAAAAAGGATATTATTATTTTAAATAACCTATGAGATTCAACCCTTTGTAGACAGTGAGGTATTTTTTTTGTCAATAATACGAATTTAAAATATGTCTTTATTACCTAACTACTACGTTATAAAAAAACTAATTGGCAATTTTATAGCATAAAATAAATCCTTAACAGTAAGTAAATTGTTTCAACTATATATGACAAGTTAAATATCCCTACAAACATTATAAGAATCAAAAACGTTCAGATTTTCCCTGTTTTTTCCTTTTTCCCTCTCAAAATACCACAAAATCAAGGCATTATTCCTGGATATTTTTGTTAATAGGACGTTTTTGGTTGATCAGTGTAGTGAAATGTGCTTAGTAAATGTTAAGATTTGATAATCAGATGAGAAATTTTTACGTTCACACTCCCTTTAATGGCTTTTCACATGTCTTATTTTATAAAGTAGGAAGGCTTTTTTTTGTCTGAAGCTTAAGATCTCGGAATTTCACCTTGCATAGAGCATTCGTAAAATGTACTGGGGTGCCCTTTCTTTACTGTTTAGTTTTAATAAGAATTAAAAAAAAAAACAATATTAGGGTTACTTTTCCTAGGAGTGAGAATATATATATATATATAGTTATAAACATTCCCTGATCTTATGAGAAGCTAATTGAATAGGAGAACCATACAGATCGATCCAGCGGTTTGTAAGCTCAGCATTGTTAATTTTTAAAACATGCATTTTTAAACTCTCTTTACAAACTAGAATGGAAGAAAATAAAACCAAACAAATCAAATACATATAAGACCGATCTTTATTTATCCATCTTTCTTTATTACTTTAAATATATAATATTTATTTCCATATTTTTATTCTGTTCTTTACTTAGGAATGATAACTTTTTAACCTAACCAAAATATTCAGGGTCTGCTGTATTCCGGGCTGTTCCTGTACCACCTGGCCTCGTATGAGAGCGGCGGCGAGGCGCTGGTGTCCTGCGGCATGTTGGAGTCACTCCTTAAGGTCATACAGTTGGCCAGCAGTGAATTGGAACACATTACTTTTGTTACTAGGTATGTTTTTCATGGTTTGATATACAAGTATTACACTGAAAGCTAGGTAAAAAAAAACAAGGTTGACATCATCCATAATGTATATCATAGAAATAAAGAAAAATACGCACAATTTATAAAAATAAGTTTCTTTGTCTTTTAAAGCATGACCGACGGACGTAGTAAATTATATACTGGTTTCTCGCCGTCTGTCTTGAAAAGGATCGCATGTTAAAGATTGCATCACAGACGTATAAAGCGGACAAACAAAGCGTATTATAATAAAGTAGATTCTTTATAATAAGAAATATATTCAAAAGTTTAGAAAAATTTGTTTTTCATTCTCCAGCGTGGCTTCGAAACAAATTAAAATCGATTAGAAACGGTTCTCAGCCATAATGATAAAACATGTATACTGACCATTTTCCAAATAAAAATCATAATACAAGTACCAGTTTTGGTAGCCTAAGCCTTAAGCCTCTCAGGGCTAACAAAACTGGCTTTAATTATATGATTTTTATTTGAATATCCACAGAAAGCTATCTATAATACGATGGAATAAAAAATATTATTTAGGGCTGTAAGAGTGATAGATCAGAAACTATTCATATGACGTAGCGGCCATAGCCGCTCAGGAGGAGCTGGCGGCGGCTCAGGATGCGGATGCTGTTGATCCCATTGGTGGTCCTAGTGGCTCAGGTTCTAGCTCTAGGCTAGCTTCTCATCTTATTCAACAGGTATGCATTGTTTATTTATACAGGGATCTTAAGGGATAAGACAATGGACGATAAGTTTTTTAAGTTGCAAGCCAACGAATGAGAGATGTGTTGATTAAACCTTCAAGACCAGTAAAACTTACAGTCCAGTGTAACTTCCTTTCCTGGCATTTATAGAAGTTGAATAAGAAATGATAAAATATTATAAAGATATGCGAAAATGTAAAAAAGAGATAGGATATATGAAGAAATATTGATTTTAATCTTATATTGTATAACACAAACTTTGCTTAAATAAAAATAAAATCCTATAACGTAGCCCTATACTATTGAAAATAGTTAAATATAACAAAACATATTATTAATATCAATCTATCTGATTATTTAGGACGTACCCAAGCCTGGTTTCACCTGCCTACCCCAGCGGGCTGCCTTGCTAAAATCTATGCTCAACTTCTTAAAGAAGGCTATTCAGGAATGGGTTATTAAATGATTTAAGACAAAGTAAAATATTGTTTAAGTTTAAAAAAAGATTGTACTAAAATAATTTACGTTTCTGTAGACACAACGGGAAACATGGTTCTTATGTGATAGGACAAAAGACGAAGTATTGAAATTAAATCAAGATTTACCTAATAAAAATTAGGTACTCAAAGTTTTTGAGTTGACGAATAAGTAAACTTGTTTCTGAAACTTTGGATACCATTATGATATTTACACCATATTTTACCCTCCCTGCCTGGGGTTTAGGTCTAAATTTATCTAATATTAGTACTTGTTTGGGACAGGGATCTAAAGGGACAAGACAATGGCGGATAAATTGATGTACATCAGCAATGATGATACACAAAATTACCCCTTCTGTGGAGTATAATTAGTTGTTGAAAGCTTTAGACACTTAACTTGATTAATCAACCATTCAAAATTCAATAAAAGTCCCTAGAGTTGTTAAAGCAACGAAGAAGAAAATAAAGCTTTGGGGACTAGTGTAATAAACAGTCCACTTCCTTCCTTCATTTAATCCTCCATAACTTAGGACCCCGCGTTCAGCGACTGCATACGCCACGTGTTGGAGGGAAGTTTGCCCAACAGTTTGAAGCATATATTCAGTAAAGCCGAGTACTATGGCCCCAGCCTGTTCTTGTTAGCCACGGATGTTGTTACTGCTTATGTTTTCCAGGTAAGCTTTCCCTTTATTTTTTCTCGTTCTGCGTTTTCAAAGATGTTTAGTTAGATAAGTTTGCTGATTTTTTTGCCACGTGTCAAGATGCCTGTAGGAAATGAATGAGGGGGGAGAGGGGGAGTCGAACCTACACACTTTTATTTTTGCTTTCAAAAGAAAATTTTAGGTGTGAGAGTAAGGGGGGGGGGAAGTTCTGACACATTTGCGTAAACAGCGAGTATAGGCTTTATCTTTGGGACGGACGGACAGACAGACAGACATCGTTCTACTTTGTATTATAGATTAGATATTTAGTAGGGAGGGATGGGACATTGGGCTGTAAATTACACTAGCCCCCAAAGTTTTAAAATAACATTTTCTTATTCTTTGGCCTAACAACCTTGGGTACTTTTATTGATTTTTTATTGGTTGGTTCATTAAGTTGAGTGTCCTAACATTTCAATCACTTATTGTAATCTACAGAATGGGTAACGATGTGTATCATCATTAGAGATGAACATCAATTTATCAGCCATTGTCTTATCCCTTTATATCCCTGTAATTATCTAATTAACTAATGAGCAATTTTATTCCAGGTTGAATATCATGGTTATACGAGGGAATGGGGCCGGTGCCCAGCAATTCCAGGAGGTTGCGCAACAGTTTTCGGCCAGAGCAGTAGAATCAAGAACACTTGTGTGTTTGGCGGCGCACCCAAGGGTCCTCAGCTGCGCGACATTGAGAACGGCTGCTGATTTATTAGAATTATTATTTTATGTTCAAGTTAAATAAATATAAAAATACAACAAAAAATTTTATAATTTTTTCTATTTTTAAAAACGAAGCTTCTCTATAATTAGGGTCAGTCGTTTTTTACTACTTTCTCACGATTTTTACCACCCGATTTTACCACAATTTTTGGTCAATTTTTACCAATTTGATTTGATTTCCGGTAAAATTTTACCAATTTAGGACAAAAATATTACCAGGTGTTGAACAGTTTTACCACTTTTTCGGTAAAATCTTACAGAAATTTGCGGTAAGATTTTACCAAAAAAGTGGTAAAAATTGGTCAAAATCTGGTATAAATTTGCGTCCTAAAATGGTAATATTTTACCGGAAATCTGGTAAAATTTTACCGATAATTGTGGTAAAAATCGCTGGTAAAAAGCGTGAGAAAATACCACAAAAAGTGTTTTTACCACGGTTACGGTAAAAACTAGGTTTTTTTATGGTATTAATTAAGTCCTGGGTATGAATGTTTAAATGTTGAACAAAACGGTTCTTCTGCCAATTAAGGTTAGTTATGTGTAAATCAAGGATGCCAACTAAATTATTTTTGTTTATTCATTGCCTATTAGTCAAAACCCGTATTACGGTTCCTTCATCCTTTGAGTTAATTCTTAAGCTTTTCTATGATTATAGTCTGTACGGTTAGCTCTTTTCATTAATCTAGGCATGTTAGAATTACCCTACAGATTTTAAACTTTGGAAAATAATTTTTGTAATATTACAGCAACATTTTAAAAGCATATGCACTTTTATAAAGTTCATAAGTCCATTTAAACATGCTAAATTGACAACAAATTTTGAGGGACCTTTAACACCTTTATTGACTATGAAGGGTATGAAAAGTAACTAAAAAAACTGAAAATACAAATACATTTTAATAACCATTAGTGTGAAAACATAAAACAAGAGATTAATTTTAAAAAAAAACTAGTTGGCAACCCTATTAGTAAGAATTGCATTGCATAATTAGTTAAAATAGTAAATAGTCATGCTTCACTTCATGTTACAGCTATTTACATACACTTATTTACAATATCTGTACAGTTTCTATTAGCAATATTACTCTATAATACACTTTGTCTGTCCGTCCGTAACGCTATAGGAAAAATGTTATGTAATCAGCTTAGATTTCAAGTAGACTGCTAATTTTTAGTAAATATAAAGTTTACAACAAAGAGTACCTAGCATACTACTAACTTGGTTTGTCGGTCTACCGGTCATGCTACTTTCATGCTCTCTAAATCTCTGTCTTTATATCTATCCATTAATTTTGCGAACTTTATAGCCAGATAGCAAGAAACTATCAAAAGGTTATAAGCGTCCCTAAAAAGCACAATTAAAGAAGTTTAGACGTTTAAGGAATCTTTTTCTAAAGATTGTTTAATTTTTTTTAGGGGCAATTTTTATAGAAGTTTTATAAAAGACAGTTATTATTTCTATAGGCTTTAAATCAAATTATATAAAAGAACCTTATTTATATATTTAAAAATTTTCAGTCCATAAAATTTTATGTTCCACTAAAATAAATTTAACTCTTATACAGAAAGTCCTATAAAAATTCCTGAGCTGGATCTTTAAATCATTTTAGTGGTGAGCCGAATTTCAGCCAATCACAGCGCGGTATTTCCTAAAATGCTGTGCTCTCATTGGTGGAAAGTTGGCTCACCCCGATCTGACTCACCACTAAAATGATTTAAAGATCCAGCTTTGTTTATTTTAAGTTTTTTGCTCTGTTAATTAGCATTAATTAACAAGGACCTAGGAATGTATTTTTGAAGCTTAGCAAAAAGGATAATATTGCTAAAAAGTAGTTTAGATATAAAAAATGTAAAGGACCGTTGTGACAAAAATTTTAAAAAATTACTGGAAACTCTTTTTTTGCAGGACCTTTATCTGGAAGTCCTTACATATTTTTTGGAAAATTGTATTTTTAATGCTTATTTTCAAGTTAGATTAGTTTAGGTAAAGATTAAAAGTGTCCCACAGGTATAGTGCCCTAATGGGATTAGAACCCCACTAGGTTAGGGACCCCAGAATGGGGCCTAGAAAGAAAATAATTTCTTAAAAATTTATAGATATGGGGAGGGAGTTATCGGGTCAAGAAATGGGTTTGAAAGAAAGCCCTTACATATTTATGTTAATTCAACAATATTTATGTTAACTCAACAAAATATAAGATTTTAAATATTTAGTAAAGACATATTTTTCGGAAAAATGTCCTATTCCTTGGTTTAAATCAATTGAAGATTATTTGATATCAATTTCATTAGGTTTGGGGCTTAATAGAAAATTAAATTGTAGACTCATCAAAAGAAATTTTAAATACTAAGAGGTGGGGAAGGGGGGGGGGGTAATGCAGCCATCTCGTAATCAATACCCAAACATAATATTTCCAATATTAGACATATATTCTTTTAAAAAAAATCCTACTCCTTGGTTTAAAACAATTGAAGATTATTTGATATCAATTCCATTAGGTTTAGGGCCTAATAAAAAAATATTAGACTGATCAGAAGAAATTATAAAATAGTAATTATGTAAATTAACATTAAATGAAGTTGCAGGATTTTGTAATATTTATTATTTTTTTGTTTCGCTGCTTATGTATGTTGTCACCCTTGTTGTAATACTTTAAGGATACATAATTACCTATCTTTAACTTGTGGAAAACCAAATAAAGCTTACCTGAAAAATAAAAATATAAAGTTTATATTCGAAGGAAAAAAAAACATTTAAAGAGAAATCTTTCAGTAATGAAAATAAATTTCTCTTGTTTATTTGGCCGTCGGGAACTCTACTAAGGTGTTTTGGTAAATACTTAAGGTACCTTCTAACTGGTGTTTTTTTTGCTATTTTAAGGTTTTGTTGTGTTAACCACCACTTTAGAAAAAATGACAATGATTTTTGATATAATAGACCCTAAATTCAAGGTGAAAAGCAATTAAAAGAGTGGATATAGAATATACGTGGTATGATCAAGAAAAATTGTTAATTTAACTCGCTAACATGTACATAACTTATTGGTCAGTTTGTTCATCCAGTATGAGGTAAAGGTATGAGGTAAAGGGGATGGATGGGATATTGTTATTTTAGCCAGCTACAAGTTTCTATTTATTAAAGTTCAGAGCATTATAATCTTATAAAAGATCAGAGGTGGATTCTTAAAAAACGTTTGCCCCACTAATCGCTTAGTGGGGCAGAATTGTTTGTGATAAATCCACCAAAATCACATTAAAAATCTACAACAAAAAAAATCATAGAAGGGTTATGAACATGAGATTTTATTTAACTTTTGTAGATTTTTTCTGTGATTTTGGAGGATTTTTCACGAAAACAATTTTGCCCCACTAAGCGATTAGTGGGGCAAATTTTCTTTAAGAATCCACCTCAGAGCATTAACAAATCCATTACTAGAAGTAACCAGACAAAGAAATAAATGATAAATGAGTTACTCTATAATAATAAATCTATTAGCCACAATTAGCTAAATAGCGGTTCTTATTTGCGGCTAGATAGGAAAGATAAAACTAAAGCAGGGAAGGGACACTGGACTGTAAATCATTATAGTACTCATTTTCTCTCATTCGTTGAATTAAAAATATTGACTGTTTATTATATCCTAATTGATCCATTCATGCTAATAAGTGTCAAAACTGACAAACTATGTATAATTTTAATTTACAAAAAGGTGCCTCAATTTATCATCCGTTGTCATATCCCTAACATCCCTGATAAAACCGGAATCTAGAAGAACAGGGACAAAACATATGCTAATATATGCGGAAAGCTGCCTATAATACGCCAAGAGATAGATAACTAACTCAGCGTGACTTAGAATCCGATCAATATCCGCTGGATTAGAACCGGTTCAGAGTTGTACTGAAAATTAATTTTCAACGAAAAGTTAAAAAAGAATTATAGGATTAATCCCTGTCTGAACAGACTGACAGACGAAGTGAATTATAGAGTAGCTTTGGTACTAAAAGCCTAGCAATTTTAACATGCCTAAATTAACGAAAAAAAGCTATCCGTTACGGACTGACGGACGGACGGACTGACAGACCCTAATTATATAAAAGCTTCGCTTTTAATTAGGAAAGAACTTCAAAAGCGAAATAACCAAAATATTATAATTGAAGAAATAATAATTCGGAACTTTCAGACTTTGATTTAATGCTTGGTGGATTTATTTGCAACTATTCTGTCAGTAACGCAGCTACTCTCTTCAACTAGCATTTTTCTGCAAAACAAAACCAAGCAAATAAAAAACTTAAAACACTAGAGAAGTCTTGTTAAATAGAATATACCTTGCCTACAACTATCCCAAAAATAATTAACATTCTAAATATCCGCTGGGATCTTTCCCTCAAAAGGTCATTCAAGCACTCGAAACTTGGTACTTAACTCCTGCGAGGGAACCTAACCCTAAGATGCAGATTACTTTACAGAGCCCTAACCATGTGGGGCAACCCAGTACCTAATACAACCTAATAGCACCTAAAGCAATAAACAAACAAACGAAAAGGCACACTAACTTATTTTCTATTTTCAAAATAAGGGAGGAGGAGTTTTGTGCTATACAAGGCACTTTGAGGGAAACAACAGTTAAAACTGCATATAATGTAGTAAAAACTAATTTTGAGATCATTGTGGCCGTACAAAAAGTGTCTTTTAAATCAAATTAGAGATTATTATTTTATTTTTTTCTGGAAAAAAAATTAAAGTTACTTCTAAGTAAGTTATTCAACAGGATACTAAAATTCATAGATGTTGCTGCACTACTTAAGTACTTATGAACACTGTTATCCTTGTTTAATGAAAATATGCAACAATTTTGCAATATGTTGATATCAACAACTCTAATTAATTGCAATTGAACGGTAAATATTAGCAAACAAGGATGACAACATCCATAAAAGCGAAGCACTGAAACGGTAGGACAAACGGACATTAACACTTGTATAGTGTCAGAACTGAATAATCATAATATAAATGTATAAGAGTCAAAGCAAAATTGTAAGTAAATTTGTTGAAAAACTGTTTGATACAGGATAGTGTTTATGGACATGCTTACATTTTCATGACTTAATTATAGAGTTGCATCGCTTATTTCATTATACTTTGTTGTCCCAGGAATCAATATACCAAAAATCAGATCAATCCGATGATTAGATCACATAAAAATTTGTTGTTAAAAAAGTAAAAAAAATCAACATGTTTAAAACTTCCTAATGTGATACAATAAAAAATAACTAGGTATACATTATCAATAGATCTTTTAAAAACAAGTTTACTTGCTAAAAAATGTATATACAACTTATATATTATGCAAAATTGGATAAATACCAAATTCGGATAAGAAGTATTCATACAATACAGCTAAAAAATAGGAGACTTAAACTTATATATAAAGGGAGTGGGAGGGTGTGACACTTTTTGAAACCAAAAAAAGGTCAAATGAACTCAATTTAAACAAAGAGTTAGAGCACTGAAATTTGGCACAGCAGACGCTTTAAAGAGAAACAATGTGGAACTGTGATGAAACAGCGGCGGAACCGCCGCTATCATCGAAAACAAATACTGAAATTTCCAGAAACCTGGCACAATCGAACCGTTTACAAGATCTTAATATACGCAAATACATAAATACACACACACATCAAGTTACTTAGTAGATAAAGTTGCACTAAAGCTACATTGTGTAAACAACCACCCGACGGTTTTTTGCACGCTTTAGATTATGCCACAGGCGTGCATGGGATATTTTACAAGGGGGATATCTCGACCAGTTAGTTTGTTGGGTCTTTCAAGAAATCTTTATCTATTGCGGGGGGGGGGGGGCTAAATAGAATTTGAAATATTCATGACCAATTCCTCCCCCCCCCCCCTTCCTATTTTAGTATATTAGGGTAGTAAAGATCTCGGGGTACAACTATCAATAATCCCCCAAAAGCAGTCTATAAAAATATTTTGCTTTAGTGCGCGTGTTATGAAACATTACATTACTCTTGATACGCTAATGTATCAAATCACATAAAAAGATATATAGATGGTAAAAAAAAATACAACCATAGCAGGAAAAATGATTATGGAATACCAGGTTTTTGCGTGTAGCAATGCTACTCTAAAAAGGTGCAAGGGTTAAAAAATCCCCAATAATGATTAACAAAATTATCCCAGTTTTTGAGTCAACGTATATAATAACGTGGTTATAAAACTTTTGGTTCCAGTGTGATTTAGAGTCCAATATTTTAATAACTAGACCCTAGTAATAATAGTATAAAAAATATATTGTTTACATAATTGTGCTGGGCCATTTTTAACCTGAAAAGGTCTATAAAAATTTAAAGTTAAATGTACGATACTTTTCAGTTATAATAAGAGTATCCCAATCGATTTTGATTACTAACCCAATATTATAGTTTCTCAATTGGAGAAGAGTCGATCGCTTTGGACGAAATTATCCTTGCTGAAACGAAGAATGATTAGTGAATAAATAATATCTAGAGTGTGGCAATTACACATTTATCAATATAAATCATTATTACCATACAAAAAGTATAAAACAAGAAACCCAACACCTAAAACAGCGAAGCAATAAAAATGAAGGGCAAAAAACTATTCATAAAGAAATTCAATGTCCGTCAAAGCATTTCTGACAGAACGACAGACAAAGTAAATCATTTTTAAGACCCTTAAAATGTGAAGAAGGCAATATGCATGAAAAAGATTCTATACAACCAAAATATAAATCATGGAAAAGATTCTATACAACCAAAGCACAAACCATGGAAAAGATTCTAAACAACCAAAATCATTAAAAAGATTATCTGCAACTATAATACAAACCATGGAAAAGATTCTATACAACCAAATATAAACCATGGAAAAGATTATCTGCAACCATAATACAAACCATGGAAAAGATTCTATACAACCATAATACAAACCATGGAAAAGATTCTATACAACCAAATACAAACCATGGAAAAGATTATCTGCAACCATAATACAAACCATGGAAAAGATTCTATACAACCATAATACAAACCATGGAAAAGATTCTATACAACCAAAATACAAACTAAAGAAAAGATTCTATACAACCAAAATACAAACCATGGAAAAGATTCTATACAACCAAAATACAAACCATGGAAAAGATTCTATACAACCAAAATACAAACCATAGAAAAGATTCTCTACAACCAAAATACAAACTATGGAAAAGATTCTATACAACCAAAATACAAACCATGAAAAAGATTCTATGCAACCAAAGTATAAATCATGGAAAGGATTCTATACAACCAAAAAACAAACCATGGAAAAGATTCTATACAACCAAAATACAAACCATGGAAAAGATTCTATACAACCAAAATACAAACCATGGAAAAGATTCTATACAACCAAAATACAAACCATGGAAAAGATTCTATACAACCAAAATACAAACCATGGAAAAGATTCTATACAACCAAAATACAAACCATGGAAAAGCTTCTATACAACCAAAGTATAAATCATGGAAAAGATTCTATACAACCAAAATACAAACCATGGAAAAGCTTCTATACAACCAAAGTATAAATCATGGAAAAGATTCTATACAACCAAAGTACAAAACATTGAAAATACACATAAGGTACAAACAATGAACTATCTATACAACCACAGTACAAACCACGAAAATAATTCTAGTTGACCAAATTCATTATTACATTCATATGCGTGAAGTATGCAATTTTTGCATTAGATTGGGCCAAATTCAGAGCATATTTTAATAGAGTCTCAAAGATGTATTTTATTCTAATTGAAAATCAAAAACAAAATGAATACATTACCAATCGCATCGTATTATAGACATCTGTCCTCGGAAAGGAACAATAATTTGATTATTTCTATATATTTTGTTTGTGGTTAATGTTATGTTCCAATTTCTCCATATTGGGTGAGGAATGAATCATCCAAACCCATTTAAATAAGTTTTAGAGAAAGAACGAACACATTCTTTGAGGGGGAGAGACTTTTCAACAATGCGAGATTTTATGGAGAGAATAGAAGTTACACTCTCATAAAAAAAAGTTATAAAAAAACTCACAGCTATCTTTGAGAAATATTCAGTGTTATATTTTTTCTAATATTATTGTGCCAGGCTACTGTGCAATAATTGAATGTGCAGAAAATGAATGCAAAAACGAAGAGGAAACGGGGAGCCTTAAAACAAGGATGAAAATCTTACGAAACGACAAAGATTTTTTTAGTCTTTGGCGAAATTAATATATTATAATAAAAAATATGATTAATAGGACTTTTAAGACGTAACGTTTTTTCAAAAGAACAATCAACTATTTAAATTGTATTTCAAGAAAAGACTCTGTTGTATGAAAGCTACGTTGCTTTAAAAATTACCGTAATCTATTTTCAACTAAAATAGTAATGTTATGAGCATAAACAATAGGTTTTTGTTTTACGTGTATGAATTGAGTAGTTTGCTCGAGACTTGTATATATATATATTCTAGTAATTTTGCAGCTTTAAACAAAAATAATTTTCTTTCTTGAAAAGCTCAGCAACCGCAATTTATAAAGCAAAGCAGTGACAAACAGCCGCCGCTGAAATTAAAAATTTCACTACAATTGAAAATTAAAACATAAAAAAAACATAATAAATTCAGCAAGACATTTAAAAGAACATTCATGAAAAACTTTGTAAACCAAGAATATCTTATTTGCAATGTTTTTACATTTTATATCGTAATGACAATTTATTTTTGAAAGAGTTGAAAAGATACGAACATTTTTGCCTTCACATTCGCAACCAATTAACCGATAGCACCTAAGTAAAACCGATTTAAACCTTAAAATTTTAGAGGATAATTGTCGATAAATTGCTGTTCGTCCCCATGGATGATAAAACAGAAAGTAATTGGGTGAAAAGTTTGAATACTGGTAGTTTGAACCAAACCTTAAAGCTTTTTTTTTATAAAAAAGTTTTGACCCAACAAAACAAAAGGGCAGGTTTATAAAACTTTGGGTACCAGTATGATTTACAGTCCAATGTCTATACCCCCAATGGCAAACCTAAGCTATCTATAAAATAATTTGCGTCGAAACAATAATTGATTATGTGAAATATTCAAATAAAAATATCTCAAAACATTAATTAGCCTTACTAATTAGATAATTCTTGAATTTGTAATGTAACAAAAAAGTTAAAAAGTATTATTAGGTTGAAAGTGAACCAGCAACCTTAGATTTCTAATTTTTAAACATTCGAATAAAATTTATTATTAAAAATTGACGGGTCTAATTTTAATTATTGAACTTATTTTCATTAAATACTAAATCCTATCGTAAAATTGCAAATAGTCTTATATGAGGCAAAACTTAGGATATTTGAAATGGCAAACAGAAACTTAAAATTATTCTTAAGGTATTAGGCTATTTTCTGACACTCTTCGTCAAGGGTAATAAAGCCCCCAAATAGCTAGGAATATTTAGTTTATAAAGTATTTTGAAATCAGAAAAGAAATAAGGCATCGACTTTATTTATAAATAAGCCAAAATTAATTGAAGAAATGTACATATAATACGTAGATGACGGATTGACCGACAAACGAACGAATTGTATAGTTAATTACTAGATTAATTGAAAAAAATCCTTACCTTAAAAACAAGTAGTAGCAGCAAAGCAATATTTTTTAAAAATCCGCGTAACTAATTTTCTAAAACTACATCACCCAATCACTAGTAAACATAAACTAAATAATAAACTTCAGAGTGTCCGTACTTTACACTACGTACGTACAGTACAACAGTATTGTAAACAGGTTGCCAAATCACAAGTAGCAATTTTTCACTTTTTATTTTTATCAAAATAAATGGTTCACTTCCAATTTGTTTCACTTTGTTTTATTGAATGTTTTAAAAATTATTTTACGGCTGATTTTTTTTTATGATACCAAAAAACCGCACAAAATTAACTGTAAAAATTAAATAATGTATGATTCACTTTTTCATTGAATAAAACTCGAAAACCTCTTTTGCAAAAAGTTAAATTAAAACTACATCATTTTTCAAAAAAAAAATCTGTAATAAAATAAATTTTGTTAAATCATCTTTATTATGTGTAATTATTATATTGTTGGGTTTTGTTGTTGAAAAAAGGGGCAGATAAAAAGGGGTGTAGATGATATTATATAAATGATTATTTCTTGTGCACCGTTCACTTTACTTAAAAGCACTGTCATGCACTATCATCTTATACTTGTGTGTATGTGTGTGTGTGTGTGTGTGTGTGTGTGTGTGTGTGTGTGTGTGTGTGTGTGTGTGTTCTAAGGATGATTCTTAGCCAACTGCAATAACACACACACCCACACACACCTACAAGCGCACTCACACACACATACAACTGCTGTTGCTCAATGCTGTAACAGCGCAACAGCACAACCGTCGAAGTAGAAGGGATAGCTCTTGGCTAATTCCTCCCCCTTCTCCAACCCCCTTCACCCAACTTCATTTTTTACCCTCCTATGACTGCTGTTGTGCTGTGGTGAGCGTAGTTGTGCGAGGTGTTGTGGCTGTGTTGTGCTTCGCTGTTGCGGTTCATCAGACCCAGGCATAAAGAGATGTCTAACTAAGTGGAGTTATGTCCATCATTATCTTCGCTTATAACATGCCTAATAAATCTAGGCATCAATATAGAATAGGAAAATTATGACACATTATGACATAATTGACATAATTGTTTTTTTTTCTGGAAATGATCCTAATGTTGCTACCCTATCTAAATTTTACCTTATCGTTAAAGATATCATTATGCCAACGACGTTAGATTACAGACGTCCGGACGAACCTATAGAAATATACTTATTATAGAAAAGCATTGTTTTTTCAGTAATCCAAGAAAAGCTTCGCTTTTAAAAACTATCAATGCCTTTATTACTGAATTGCCCACAGACTTTATATGTATAACAAGAACGGGAGATCCGTCGGACAGACGGACATACGGACAGAAAGACAGACGGACATACCGACCAGATGGACAGAATCACGGACACAGATAAATATTTTATGATTTTGATTGATTAAAATCATGTAAAGTCTGTATAAAAATTGCCAGGGTTTAAAAAAATAAACAGTTATCGCAAAAAAACGTGATAATGTTTCTTTAGTAAATGTTATAATTTAGTTTGGTTTGTGGTTGCGATCATCTAAAAAACCTAGAAATTTTAACAACTTATTTTAGTGACTACTAAAATTACTTTATACAATATTACTTAAGTGGCGTGCACATCAATTTACAAGGGGTTGTGTAAAACCTTGAGGGGGTTTTAGGGGGGTGTAGTCACTCCCTTTTCGTTTTTGATTTCAAATTAATTCTTTAAGGAGGACTATTAATTATATACACTTTTAAAAAGTCCTTATTTTTCAATGCATGTGCAGGAGTTTTCATGTATGTTCAGTTCAGTGAACAAGACATCCCCTACTATGATCTGATCATGGTATTAAATTCACGCATCTGACATAGCAGCAGTAATTTATATTCTTAACTTGGATACTCAGAATAGTTTTAGGATTTTTTTTATATTAAATTAAGTTCTCGGAGTTGGTTTAAGTCTACTGTTCTTCCCTTTTAAAATAAAGAGTCTCTCTAGATGCTAGGGACACAGCCCAAATTATACTGGTCACCAAAGTTTTGTATACACTGTCTCTCATTTATTTGCTTAAAAATAATGAACTCTTATTAAATCTTGAACAGGCTATACAAATGATCAAAGCTTTTTAACCACGAATTTGTAAAGTAACTAATAGGTTACAGGGGTAATCTAGTTTATAATAATTGGGGGTGTTTATAAATTTATTGTCCATTGTCTTATCCCTTAAGATGCCTTGCTTAACCTTTTTTCTTGTGTCATTATTTGTTATTATGCAAGTAAAAAAACATTGAAAAACTAAGGCCATTTGCAATTATATAAAACAGCCAAAAAGAAGTCAAGAAATCCAGTGCACGCTTTTAATCATAACACCCCTCCCCCCCCCCCCAACCCATCAACTATTTTAATGGTTTGAAAGTTTATGTACATACATAAGGAATTAAAAGTTAGATAAAATCACGTAAATTGGCATATTACAAGTTTTTCAACACTTGCTATTTAATGGTCTGTCCATTTCAAATTTTATCAAAAACAAAGCTTTTCTACATTTATGAACGGTCCGTCTGTTCGTTTGTAACGGGTGGCTCTCATTTTTAATTGTAGGCATGTAAGAATTGTCCTTTCGATTTCAAACTTGGAATGGTGATTCCAGTAACATTAGGTACAATTTATTGAACAGAAATGTTAATTTTAGACATAATGATCTTTTTTTATTATATGTTATTTAACTATATGATTCTAATGATGATAAGACACAATTTTAAAAGTGAAGCATCTCTATAATTTAATTTTAGACAAAATGATGACACAAATAATCAAGCTCATCTAACAGAATTTATAGGATATCTCAAAATTGATCATTAATTTAAAGCAAAGTTTTGACGAAATTCCAAGTAAAGAGAGGCTTATAAACTCTGATTGATTTATTAAGAGTTTATTTGTACTCCTATGCATTGATTTGTTGTTATTGCTTAAAATATTTCGAACAATTTTATCAATTTATGTCGGAATTATTTTAGGAAACACAGTCCTTTTAAGGTTATCCTTATTGCCTAAGTGTAAATTAGTGGTTGCGTATGTGTATGTGAGTGAGTGTGTGTGTGTGTTTGTATGTGTGTGTGTGTATTTGATTGTAAAGCCAACCAAATAATGCCTATTACATGAGTTAAGGAATTCAAATTTGAGCCAATTTAAAAGGACATTCCATCGAGTTATATTCTATCAACTTGCGTTATGTGTTAGATATCCAATTAAATAAAGTAGTTATTAAAGATTGTAGATTAAGATCTCGTGTTCTACTAACCTGATTGGGTTATTAATTTTAGTGAAGCTTCAAATAGGATCAAGAAGAGTTTGGAGCTATAGGTGATATTATGAAATAACTGAAAATAAGTGCGTTTATATCCAGAAGAATATAAGACCATAAAAGTAAGAGTATTCATAAGTTATGTTTTAAAAAAGAAGAAGAAAAGTTTATATTTAAAGGAAAATCATTTTTTTTTTTGTGTAGAGGCCTCTAGGTACTTGAAGTGGTGGGGAGTTAAATTGAAACCCCGTCCCTTTTTTATTTATTCCCCCCTATTTTTTGGGGTGGGGGATACTTCCTTCACAAAATTAGTTATAAACCTATGGGATCCTTTTATTTTTATATAAGGTTTTATTTATCTTTTGGTAAGGCTACTTTATTAAAGGCGTTGTCTAAAATAAATATACATGTTAGAATTAATTGTGGCCTGTACCTTTAGATTGATACCAACTCAGTACACACCTATCTTGTCTATGGGTCACATTAATGCATTAAATAAACAGGGACCTTAAGGATATGACAATGGACGACAAATTGATGTACACCCCAATTAAATTACCAAATCTGATGTGTAAAGTTTTTGTCTTGTCACTTAGGTTTGTACATCCAATGAAGATTAATAAATCTTCCTTAAGTTTTAAGCGTACCAAAGAATTGTTCGACAAGTAAGGGGTTATTGGATTGCAAATTATACTAGTACTCAAAGATTTATAATACCGTTACCGTATTTGTTGGCTCAAAATTGTAATTTTGTTCATCATTGGGATGTATGTAAATTGATCGTCCCTTTTCTTATCCCTTTAGATCTTCCAAAGGTCTGAACTTGTTCTAAACTTAACAAAAATGCATATTTATTTGCAAATGGATTGAGTATTTAATTTTGGCGGATTTTTTTATATAATATATTTTGAATATATTTTTATTTTATTTTTGCTCTCTCTTTTTTAATTTACTTTGGGGAGGGGAGGGGGTGAAGTGGTTGCTTTACTCATCTCCCTTCGCCCCTTTTAAAGAAATCCACACACCCCCATTAAAAGATTATCATACTTATATACAAACAGAACAATATAATTTACGATCATTAATACGCAACTCTGCACTTTAATTTATTTGTTTTTCAGAGAAAATGTAAGAAAACAAAACGCAGGACAAACAAATATTATTTTTTTGCAAACCATGAATGGATAAAGAAAAATTGTCGTCTATTTAGGTTGGTAACATGGAAATCACTTATTGGTCAGTTTGTGCATCCAGCAGGACTGGAGGGAGGAGGATGAGATAAAGGGGGTGAATGGGCGTTTCACTAAAGTAATAATAAATCCACATAAACAAGTTTCTGTTAAAATTCCTAAATAGAGAGCTTTAGACAACATACTTATGTCCAAAATCAAAAATATATCAAATTAAAAAAAAACACAAATTTCAACAAAATATTTTGAAATACTTATTAATAATAGCGAATCACTATAAAACTCATATTTCAAGTATAGCTTCGAAACCGATTAATATCCGCTAGATTAGAAAAGGTTTTGAGCCATACTGAAAAATAATATAACATAATATTAAAGAATTTTCCACGGAAAATGTATAAATTTCATAAAACTAATCCCTGCTTTGTTTGCACGGACATTTGTCCACTTAGGACCAAAATAGGGAATTTATTTTACTATTCGCGGAAAGTGCTAACACATAACCATTATTTGTTACTCACTGGAATCAGGACAAAATAAAACTGACATCCAAATATGTTGAAGATCAGTAATTTGAGTAAATACCTTTATATCTCATCTTGTCTACTTTTATTAGTTTATAAACTTCAGGGCAATGTATCAAGGTTGCAAAATAATGTCTTTGGGTCATGCATAATAAAAAAGATTGATTCTGATTATCATAAAATATAGTCTCCAAAGTTAATAGACAAACGTACTATCCCACCCCATTGGATGATTAAGGAGGAGCCCAATATTTTCTGGGGACATATTTAATTTTAGGGGGAAATAGCTGAAAACCTGCCAGACCAAAAACTGGTCGTAAATTTAAAGTCTGTGTAGGTTTTGGTGGAACCGTTTCCTTCTACTGTTAAATCTAAAAGAGACTAAAACTAATTTGTTTGCAATTGTAGAATCTGTGTATCTGTTTATATATCCTTGAGATACGCACATATCCTTTATATGAACAAAACTTGGATTAAGAATTTGTACATTTTATCTATACTTGTCTTTCATTTTAGTTAGTAAAAAGAAAGAAATTTTATTTTTTGTATTAATCATTTGCATTTGTCACGTATTTTTTAAAGTTATGAATACGCATTATACAAATAATTGGTGTTCAGTTTAGATCATCTTCTTTAATATGATTCCGATGGCCAATTTTCAATTATTTCAATTGTACACAAGAATTTTAAGAAGTTTTGATTTTAATTTTGATATCTGTTGTTTCAATAAAACAGCGAATAGTTAGTTTTTATAGACAGCACATTCGGAATCGTAGCGAACTTTGGCTACATTAAGATAAATTAAATAGTAAATGGTTATCAATTTTAAGATCTTTTCATAAGATCTAACAGCATAGGTTGTCAAATAAAAGTGTTAAGGAGGCCAAATAATATTTTGACTTTGCTATGGTCGAAAAATCTTTTTTTTAAAGTTAACTACACAGCCATTTTTAGACTTCAAGCTATAAAAGGATTCGAGAGAGTACATAGAGAGGGGGGATTTTTTTGCCCCTACCCCCCGATTTATTAAGTTATGAAATATTTGTAAAATAGTATATGTCAGCTAAATAGTTTTAGCCCCCCGATATTTTTGCTGAAATAAAAAATTTACTATTTCATAAGACAACCATGCATGATAATTTAAATTTGGGCGAAATAATTTTATTGGTAAAGGGTTGTACAGAGGAGAGAGAGTATTTTGGTATTGGGGGGAGGGATTTCAGTGGTCATTTTTACACGTTTCATAAAATTTTATTGATTAAAGTAGATTAAAAAGTAAGCATCTTTTTATTTAACGTATTTCATTTACATTTTTATTAACTATTCTAAGGAGATTCGATGCCGGTTTTCCTAAAAGTGCCTAGTCGAGCACAGGAAACTCCGCCGCCTCTTTATTTGGAAATTATGGGAGGGGGCTAGTGGTGGAGCTAGTTTTTTGTTTTACTTTAGGGCAGATTACATTGAGTACAGGGTAGCCCACAAGGTTAAAGGACAGGCCCACAGTTGGGTATACCGAAAAAATTGGGGGGGGGGGGGGGTTGCTTTCTGTGTTTGCTGGGTTCTATGAGGAAAACTACCGATTTGACCTATCTTACCAATGCAAATTATATTCAAGTATATAGAATTTTAATCTCCTCCCCTTTTAATCAGAAACATGGATTAGACAACTGAAGATAATTTATCTTTTGCCAACTAAAACGCCAAAGTTTATTAAGGGATAATAATGAACTTAATTTTGTTATAAATTCCCAATGATGATAAACAAAATTAAATCTCTTTGGTAAGATGAAATAATTGGTTAAAAAGTTTGAACACTGCAAGTTTGAACCAACCAATTAACATTCAAATAATGAAAATACCCAAATTTTTAAGTTAAATAATAAGAGAGCTTGTTTATAAAACTTTGGGTACCAGTGTAATTTAGAGCCCAATATATTCTCCCTCTCTGACTCTGGGTTTATTTATTTCTTCAGTTTACATATCCGTGTTTCTACTTTCAGTATGGATTAACATACCTACATTAGATAAGGAGGGAGGGGTCATTGGACTGTTATTTACACTAGAGCCCAAATTTCTATAACCCCTTTTTCTTAATCGATTGGTTAACAACTTAGGATACTTTTATTGAATTTTAATTGCTTGGATTATTGCAATTAATAAATTTAATTTGCATAAGGGGTACTTTTGTTTGATCTGTATATTAATCTATCGTCCATTGTCTTATCCAATAAGATCGCTGGCCTTACAGGATAAACATATAGAGTAGAGTTGTAAACAGGTGGATTAAATTCAGGAAGGGAGGGGACATTGGACTGTAAATTTTATTGCTACCCAAAGTGTTTTAACACATTCTCTCATTGGTTTGGCTTTAAAACTTTAGGTACTTTTTTAAAATAAGAATAAACATACATATAATCCAGTGAGGAAGGGAACATTGGACTGTAAATCTTATTTGTACATAAGTTTGATCATTACGTTCTCACATTCGTTGTATTGAAACTTTGGGTACTTTTATTAAACATGTCAGGTAGATTTCAGGTTTTCAACAAATTCAGGAAAGGAGGGGACATTAAACTATAAAATGAACTGGTGCCCAAAGTTATTAAAACCATTGCTCTTTTTTGTTGGCCTAAAAACTTTGGGTACTCCTTATCAAATCAGGATAAACATATAGAATACAGCTGTAAATGGGGGGATTTTGGGAGTCCAACAAATTCAGAGAGGGAGGGGACATTAAACTATAAAATGTACTTGTACCCAAAGTTTTATACCTATCTATCTCTTTCTATCTTTAACTAAACATCTTGCTATCTATCTTTTTCGGATTCCACAGTTATAAATCTTGCTGTTTTTCTCTAGCTATCTGTAATTATATATCCTGTAATCTCTCTCTTTCTATCTTCAATTATATATCTTGCTATCTCTTTTGATGTTGCATCTTTTATGTTAATTAATTCTTATATGTGCGTTGGACAATTAATCTAGTTTACAGAAATTATTATTTTCTCATTCAAATATTTTTGGACCAAATACTAATTACCAAAGTTCCTACAGGGATACAAACTCATAAAATAACCAAACTAAATAGACCTCTGTAAGCTTAACCTAATCTTTCTAATGTAAAAAATGAAATAATGAAATTCTATATGAACTAGCCTTAAAAGACCATTAAAACCTCAATACAAGAGATCTTAAGGGATAAGACAAGTTGATGTACAACATTCCCCTATGATGTCAATTAATAAATTACCCCTTCCGTAGATTAAAATTTTTGTTTCAAAGTTTGAAAACTACTATAAAAAGTGAAAGAGATTCATAATACTTTGGGTACCAAAATTAAATATTAGCATGCATCACAAAGTGTTATTCTGGCGACGTATTATGATATTTGTACCATCACGATTATTTTCAATTAGGATTAAAGTGGAAAAATAACACGCTAGAAGGAAGTGGACTTTCCTGGTCATTTTATTTCGATCTTTTTTCTATCCCTCATCTCCCGCATTAAAAATAAAAAAATTTGGATCATGGAAAGAAAACCAAGTAGAGCGTTTCATCGTATTTTCACAGTAGCTTTGAAAGGTTAATTAGGTTAGGTAAATGTTAATGATTGCCCCGCAGGGTAAGGAAAAAAGGGACTAGAACTAGGAGAAAAAGCTATTGTGAAAATACGACGATACCCGATTTTTTTCTTTCTATGATCCAAATATTTATATAATTCACTTTGTATGTCTGTCCGTGGAAATGGGGGAAATGTTAACATACATACAAACACATCAGGGATTCAAACTTAATGAACCAACTAATCAAAATTCAAGAAAGGTCCTCAAAGTTGTTAAGCCAACGAATAAAAAAAATATTATAAAACCTTGGGGACTAGTGTATAAAACAGCTCAATGTTCTCTCCCTCACTGCAAACACATACGTTAGCATAAGGACAAGATGGTGGACAAAATAATGCCACGGTCGTAGCGGTTATGCGTCTTGCATCAGGTTGGGAGGGATACGCAAATTTCAGTCCTCAGATTTGGCGATTTGAGAAAAATTTATCTTTATATTATAGCGAATTAGATAATCTAGCAACCATCGCTTTTATCTTATAGAGAAAAATAGTAAAACAAATAGCAAAAACTGAGATCTGAAATTTGCGTCACCCTTTCAATATGACACAAGACGTATGACTGCTACGACCGTGGCATTATTTTAAACCCAATCTAAGGACAATGGGTGTGGGGTGATGGGGGTTAGGTAAACTTCATAGGAAATCGTTAAAAGGCCTTTAAGTTTACAAAGGGCATTCTTAGAGCATTTTATGAGGTTTAAAGTTGTTTAATATGTATACTTACAAGAATTAGCAAGGAAGCTAAATTCTAAATTAGCTTAGCTCCGAAAATAAACATTTTATGGGGTGTAAAGCAATTAATCTTGCTGTTTTAGTAGTTTTCAGCTAGAAACAAGGATGAAAATTGTGAGCATCATAGTTGAGAAAACAATGAAATCACATTGTAAAAGTTTAAAAATAGTAGGACAAGAACATTATAAACATAAGTATCATAGTTCAAGATTATTTGAAAACTTTTGAGCACAAAAAAAATCAAAGTTTTTTTAGGGAGAGGAACTTCCTTTACCCTTCCCCCCCCCCCCTCCGACCATTGGACGTTTATGGCCACTACCTTATGGAAAAAGTGGAATGATAAAATTGTAGAGTAACTACTTGAGCCACAAAGATTGATAAGTAAAGATGACAACATCCATAAAGCCGGAGCTCTGATATGGTAGTACAAAATTATATCACCTAAAATTTTATTGTCAAAAAAGTTAAAAATCAACATGTTTAAAATGGACTTACGAACATTCTGGTAATGATTATAGAGTTGCTATGCTTTCAAACTACTACATGAATCAACGTGCCAAGTTTGAAATCGAAAGGACAATTCTAACATGCCTAAATTTATGATTAAAATTATATGTTTCGAACGGACGCAAGGACGGACCGGACATAGTTAAAGAAAAGATTTGCTTTAAAAAACAAAAAATACAAACGATGCTCATAAATACCAAACTGTAAAAATTCCATTACCAGTAATACAGAAAATAGCATGGAACCTGAAACGGTCATCACTATTGTATTGTATATTTTATTGGTACCTAAACTTTTAACCAATCATTTTTTAACAAGGGGTCGTTTTGATTTTCATCATTGAGGATGTTTGTACATCAATCCTTCAACCATTGTCTTATCTCTTTAGAACCCTGGTCATACTAAAAACACTGAAATACAAATTTAAATCTTAAAAGTTAAAATATTGATTAAATAATACAAATGTAAAAGAATTAAAAGTCGTTGTTATTACACTCTTTTTAATGCCCTTGAGTCATTCATGATTTGAAAAAGGCCCTTGATTAAAAGTTTATAATAATTTTATAATTACCTGCGAGTCTATTCTATTACGAACTCAATATGTCCGTCCTAATGGTCAGGTACACCTTCTTAAATAATTGTGAAACATAATTTTTTATATGTCAGGGATCTCAAGAAATAAGCCACTCGACGCTGATTTGGTGTATAACCCCAATGATGACAAACAAAAATATCCCCTTCTGTAGATAAGATTTATTTGTAAAAAGGCTTAGACACTGCTATTTAGCAATCAAAATTTTATAAAAGTTTTTAAGCAAATGTGTTTATAAAACTTTGGTTACTAGTATAATTTGTAATCCAATTTCCCCTCCCTCTCTGTTAGAAACTGTTTTGTAGCAATTCAGAAAGTCAAATTTAAAGGGAATCATCGATTTACACTTCATTAGAGTACATGAGAATTTGGTGAAACATCCAAGTAATAATATATCTAATTGATAATTATTCAGGTTCTTCTATTTCTAAATGTTTGTTTGTCCGACTCTCTGGTTTACTTTACTGAACTATGAATGTTGTCATCCTTGCTCTTAAACGATTTGCATTGAAGTCTTTAGTAGACAAACAAACCAGGTTGTTTGTAAACACGCGTATTAACAAAAAACATTGATTACTGTAGTAGGGCGACTCAAATATTTATATTTTTTTATGCACATTTGTAAACTGCTATGCATTTTACATTCTGTGCATAAAATTGTCAGTTTATAATATGCTTTAAAAACTTTTTAAAGTACCATAGGTAATTTTTTTTCTTTTTGTAATTAATTTTCATAACATCCTGCACATTGTGACCGTTGAATCTAACTGTACCTGACTTTGAGATTAATTAGGATAAAATAATATATTTTACTTTTTCTTGTTATCGTCCATAAAAAATAGATATGGAATAAAATTCATTTATATGCGTTAAATACCATACATACAGATAATGTGAGGGATTCTAAGCTATACAGAGCACCCAATATAGGTTAACATATGAAGGGGTTGGAACTGAAACTTAAAACTTTATTTTACTTATGGTTTTTATACCCTTTCCCTCCTAATACACCAAATGAGGTGGATCATAACCACAACCCCCACACGATGTTTATACATCCATAATTGATTACATAAAGTTACAGACAGACAAAGTTAGGGAACCTAAGCCTTACAGAGTGCCCAAAATGTTTTAATTTATGAAGGGGTTGGGACTGAAATTAAAATCTTATTATGGTTTCAGTTCCTCTCCCCTCTTGAAACTATTAAAATGAGGGTGGATCAGTATACACCCACCCTTACACTACATTTATACAATAAATAAAGAATAAAGGAGGGCGGGGTTAAATAGGGTGGGTAACCTGTGCCGACTTTCAATTGGGTCTTTGAAAATCAGCCAATAGTGTTGGAAATAATAATATAGCCAAGTCGCCACAATTGAGCAGAAAGCAATTTGCTAGCAGACGAAAGAGGTTCCCTCCACTGAAACCAGGTAATTGTCTGGCTTATACATCTACACTTATACATTTATTATACATCCCTAATTTTAAAAATTATATTAAGCTTGTTTCCTCAATAAAAAAGTGAACACTTTTTTTACTAGGAAACTAAAACATTTAAAAAGTTTTTGTCAAATCATTAAGTAAACACTTACATATATGTCATTTTTAGTAGCTAAGCAACTCTATAAATCACTTTGTGTGTCTATCTGTCTGTTTTGATTATGTTCCGTTCTTTTCTCATATATTCTTCTTTATATATATTTTTTGTGACCACAGAACCTTTTTTTTTAAATTCACTTTGTCCTTAAGTCAATCCAAGTTTTTTTTTACTTTGCTACTTATTGATTTTGTAATCCTTGCTTTTTAAAACAAACTTATTTTAAAGAGATTTAGATTTGTCGGAAGTGAAGCTTAGTTTTAATCATGTATGTACGTACGTTTATCGGTAACGGGTTAGCGGTGGGTTGGTTGTCAAATCTGATATGTTTTAAAATTTTTTTTTGCCCAACCAAATTTGTTTTGAAAAGGAGTTTAACCATTTTACCCCCCCCCCCCCGTACAAATAACAGTGAAAAAATAATGTTGCATCCTCCCATAAATTAACTTGTCTTGGTTAATATAATTATAAAATCAAAAAAGATAAGAAAGGTTTCGTGAATAAATAGATAATTAATTTATTTCCCCATTCTTTATTTTACAAAACACGAGTAAATATATAAAAATCACTGTTGAGACAAAATATAATGTTAGAAATTTGCTCAGTTGTAATTATTAGACAGTAGTTATTTAAACTCTGATGTTTTACGGTAATATTATGATTCTTTTATGCCATTATTTGCAAAAATTCCTAATAGTAAGACGACATTAAAGAATATCTTTTGCAGTTTCTATCAATATTTTTCTCATTATTGATTTTTTGAGGCCGGTTATATTGCAGAATCTTTGTTCATAACAAGAACAAAAAGTTATTTTTTCCGTGACTTGGTAAACCTGTCTTTATTAGTTACAAGACAATTTATATTTTGTACAAGATATAGCAATACCTCTTCTGTATATTACAAATATTGGTTGACAAGTTTGAAAACTCTTTGTTCAAGAAATAACTTCAAAATTCAATATAAGAACCCAAAGTTTTGAGCCAACAATTAAGATAAAGTTGTTATAAAATTTCGGGTTTCAGTGTTATTTTCAGTCAATTGTCCCCTCCCCAATATTAAACCTTTTTTAAAACTTTATCTTAGCCCCTGATTTACTACTTACAACTATTAAACAAAATACACATTATTTTTAAGTCAGCTTTTAAAGTAAACAAAAAAATCCAATATTCTTAAGAGACGTCTTGGGGGGCATGGGGAGGGAAATTTAGAGGACAAAGAGAGAAAATGGGAAAGTCTCTGATGAGAAGAGAGAAGAGGCTAAGATTGGGAAGGGGTAAGTAAAGGACTCCGAGAGGTGGGAATGGGGTAAGAGAGGCCCTCTTCAGGGAAACAGGGATAGGGCAATAAAGATAAGTTAAAAATTTACCAAAACTTATTACTTAATTTCTTTTTCGTGCATTTCTGTTAAATAAAGAATTGATTTTTCTGATAATGACTACTTTAACTGCCAACGACCCCCCACTCCCTGAATATTATAAAGACCTCAATGAGAAAGTGACTTCAGCTGTTTTTGATTTTGTTCTATTCTTCATACGCAATCTTTAAGTGATTATTAGAATAGTGATTTACAGTTTATTGCTTTATTTAATGCGCAGCTTTTCTTAATTCAAAGCCGGCCAGTCTTCCCGAAACGGAGAGGTGTAAACGGTAATTTCGGCTTGTTAGAGTTGTCCAATCGATTTCAAACTTTGTATCCTGATTCCTAAAAGCATTGCGACAGTCTTTTGTTTTGTTAAATATGACTTTATTTTCATAATCTATTAGGTAATACTTAGATTATACGACCATGTTAAATTGTAAAATAAAATTAACAAGCAAATATTTAACAGTGACAAGAAAGTCAGTATGCCTCTTATAGATTTGAAATTTTTCCCTTTTTTGATAATATTATGTAACTAAGTTTATCTTCATCTAATTTATATGGAAATCTCTTTTTTTAAGATTAAAAAAAATGGGAACTTCTGACGGAGGTAGAAAAATGCAGGTAATCCTTAAAAAAGTAATAGGATGTTGTATATCTTCTTAATTGAACCAAATTCTATACACCCAGGAAAGTAGCGTATTCTCAACCCTTTCTTCTGGCTCTTTCTGTTTGATAGCGCACAATAATATAAACAAACAAGAATAGTTATTTCTTTCATCGTATTATAAACCGCTTTCCGCGGATATAGAAAGTACAATTATGAGATTAAAACTAGTTTTTTTTAGCCCCGTGGTGCCGAAGGCACCGGCTAAAAAAACTGGTTTTAATCTTATGATTGTACAATTCTATATTCGTAGAAAGCTGGATTTAATACGATGCTAGACATAGTTTTTTCGTATGGATGAGAACCGGTTCCTCCGGATTCGACTAAATACGAGAAAATTCAATTCAAATATTTAAATTAAATTAATTAAAACTAGAACTGATACTAATACTGAACAAAAGCGAAGCAAAGTTACTGTTATGGACAGACGTTACATACACTAGTTATATGGTGGCTGCTCAATCTTTAACATAATATTTTTTTCAGAATGGAGTAGCTGGGAGCTATCCTGGAGGTTATTATGGAGCCATACCCCCTGGTTATATGTTACCTCCAGGTATAGAGATAAATAGGTATACAGGTGTAGATAGGAGCTATACTGGAGGTTGTTATATTGGAGCTATAATAATAATATTATTTAGAATATCACAAATGGGAATATACAAAACCAAAGCAGAGGTTTTAATAATATTATTATTTAGAATATCACGGAGGAAACATACCAAACCAAAGTAGAGGCTTTAATCATAATATGCAAGGTAACACTTTTTCTTTACAAAACGTTTGTTTTAACAATTTATTTTGTTTATGGACCAATTTTAATTTTTGTGAGAATTTGTTATTTTATGTGAATAATTCAATGTCAAAATTTTACTCCTTAAAATCCGGGAGACAGGGGACATTGTGCTATTTATTACAATAGTACCCAAAGTTTTATTTTAATGTTTTCTAATTCGTTGGCTTAACAACTTTGGGGACTTTTATTGAATTGTTAGGGATGTATATAATTTCATTGGACATAGTCTTATCCTTTTAGATCCCTGACTTAAAATAATAACAATTCACATTAAAATTCAGGTTATCCTGGAGGGGTACCCGGTCACCCGGACATGGCGGCCAGCCACAGATACCCTCCGGATGCCAGGATACAACAGGACAACAGGTTTCTAGATCCAAGGTATAACTATCCTATTATACAAATCAGTAAGTTTTTTTGTATTTAGTTTAAGATTTCAAAAACTACTGCACCAATTAGATTCTCAACTTTATGTCAGCTTCACATGGGTCCTGGGATTATTTTAGGCTTTTTTATTTTTAAACATAAGTCTTGGTACGGTTTTAGTCTATTTTTTTCTCCATCCTTCCCCTTCAAATCCGTAACCCTAAGATGCCAGGGTCGCAGCCACTTGTGTTTTTGAGCCTGAGGAAATGGTTAATACCTACATAAAATTATTTAACCTGTATCAAACACCAAAATTTTAAACAAAATATTACCATTACCCCTCAACTCTCCCTCTTGGAGTATTAGAGTACCATTCAAAAAAGGGTATTGGACTATAAATTACATAGGTACCCAAAGTTTTATAATCCCGTTATCTTCGTTCACTTAAAACTAATGATCTTTATCTACAATAATAATTGCTTTTAGATTGATGAATCCTCGAATGGGTAGTGTAATACCTGGGCGGGGAGTGCCTAGCCCCATGGGGGGACCTAACCCTGCAGGGCCAAGGCTCAACCATAGGTCCCCGTCACAAGAGGAAGATTCAGAGGTAATTTAGATTAATCAATTTTAATTTTCGAAAAGTTGAAAGAGAGGACTAATTTTAAGAAAAACAAGAATGACAATTTTTAGGACTTGATTATAAAGAACTGTACCATGTTGTACTAGGAATCACTATTAATAAAATAATATGAAAGGATAAATATATAGCACTAAAAATGTTAAATGAAATTGTTCGTGAGCATCCAGTATATAATAAACTTGGTCGGTCTTTCAGTCATACTAAAACATTTATTAAGGTTTCGTGATATTTCATTGATTTATGACTACTGAGCATCTACTTTTTAAATGATTTTTATATCATTTAGGATGATGAGGAACGGATTGAAGGTTTCAGCAATGCTAAAACTATTCTGGTTATTGCTATTGTCGTGAGTATTTGTATTATTTAATGCTGCGCTACTGTCATCAACATTTGTCCTTGTTTTAAAGGCCAACAAGGCTTCATATCTTCTTAAGTACTACAGCACAAAAAAGACAACATTATTTATCCTTAAATAAAAGTAAAAGCATGTTTGTCTATTTGTGTATAGGATCTGCTAACCGCTGAACAGATATAGTTTTCCTTTTCAGTAAAGCGTATTATAGTTCCAGGAAACTGGAAAGGTTTATCAATACTCTTGGGTAGGGTAAATGCACCAACCCAGGAAATTTATCCCTATAACAAATCACCACCCCACCCTCTCAAGTCTTTTTTACTTTCTTTTTATTAAAACTAAAATTGAAAGTGATGGATTGTTTTTATCTCCCTTCCTAACTAAGGTCCCTAGATCATTAACCAACATACGCAGAACGAACGTACAAACATAGTTATAGAGAAGCTGAACTACTAAAATTGTAACCTTGATTTTAAAAATTGTACCAAGTTTTAAATGCATAGTACAATTCCATCAATATGAATCTCAATATTTTAAAGGTTGGTTGTTTTGCAGTTCTGTGGCCCAAGATTTTTTACCCAATGCTTTTTGGTAATAACGATACAAGTAGCTTAAAAGATGGTAAGTTTTTGTTAAATTACTCTACGCAAAAATATATTGGAAAACGTGAGAAATTTGCTTAAAAGAAGTGCAAAATGACAAAATGGTGTAATGATGAAAATCATGTTTTATTTTATGTAATTTACTAGCGACTTCGCCCCTAGAGGCATCTATGGCCACTTTGGGTAAGAACGGGTGGGGGGGGGGGGGTAATGTGGGTAATTGCCCTCCATTTTAATATACATGATAATTGGGTGTAAGATCCAAGTAATAATGAATCCATTGTATTATGGCAGCCGAGGACCCGTCTCCTGGTGGAAGGCCTGTTTTTCCATTCCAAGGTGGTTCAACCAATAAAACTGACAAAATTTATAAAGAAAAGTTCATTAAGTCGGTGTTTTCATAAAGTTTAGTAATATTAATGGCAATTTTCTCAGGGAGGAAGGAGATATGGACTTTTACATTTACACCGGGACCCAAAAGTTTTAAATTTTCAATTATTAACTTTAATTCATAGAAGGGATAATTCTGTTCATCATGATTGGGAATGTACATCATTTATAGTTCATTGTCTTATCCTTAAGATCCCTGAAAAATTGAAGGAAAATACTAAACTCTGACTTTAACATAGCCTTAAACGCCCACTATAAATTTTGTCAGTTTTAAAAAAACTTTGAAATTGTACAACTTTTATTAATTAGGTTAATATATAATTTATTTATTTTAGAAAGAAATAAACAATTCATCTATTTTATCATGTTCATTATAAACAGCATGAAAAGTTGTAAAAAAGATTGAAACTCATTTAAGATTAACTTTATTACTTTTCAGTTTGGATTATCAAATACCCTATATAACGGGAAAATTTTGATATATTTCAATTTTTGACAAAGATAATACGTTCAACAGTTGCAAAAAATATGTATATTTTCACTTTTCTAAATAAGTTAAAAAATGTTAGCTATACCTACCTGCTATTGGATGTATTCTTTCTTGTTGAAAAAAAAAACTGTTTCATGACACTTAAAATATGGAATGAATATTTTATTTTGCACTTGTATCATACTTCTATGCACAATACCTATAATTGTTTGCTTTGCATTTACCAATCATTTCTTAGTTTTTTTTTAATTTTAATAATTATGCATCGAATAACTTCATATTTATAATTATTTGATTAATTATGTTTGTTTCACTTCATGCTTAAACAAAATATTTTTATTAGTTAACCAATCAAGAGGACAACTATTTTGCCTTAAACTTTTTAATAAGGTGGTCAACATGTCAAAGCAATAGAAAGATACTGATATTTTTGTACAAATTTTGTTGAGATTGAACCTGTGGCAGATGAGGAGTAAATGTTCTATGATTGAGCTATGAAAGGCACCAAAAACCAAATAATGATTATTTTTGTTTTGAATATTTTGTTACATTAAATCCTACTACAAAACAGCTCTCCCTCTCTTGAAATGGATAGAATCTGCAACATACAGATAGGGACCCTAACATTCTATGGTTGAGTTATGAAAGGCACTAAGAAGCAAATACTGATTATTTTGGTTCAGGAGAGCCAGTGCATCCTGCCATGAAGGAGAGAATAGCAATGGGTGGACATCCTGGCACAGGAATAGATAAATACTTTGTTTGAAGACATTTTCAAATTTTATTAAAATTATGTTGTTTTGGGCAGAATGTATTTTTATATCCTTGGTCGTTACATTAAATACAAATCATGTTGGACGACCCTTTTTAAAAGTAAAAATATAAGTATTTGTATTGAATTAGGACCTACAAAAGCACCACCACCGCCCCCTATCAGGACTGTTGAGAAAGAGTGGGCTGGAAGGGTAAGATCTTTTCTCGTATTTATTCGAATCCGGTGGATAGGAACCGGTTCTCATCCATACGAAAAAACTATGTCTAGCATCGTATTATATCCAGCTTTCTACGAATATAAAAATGTACAATCATAAGATTAAAACCAGTTTTTTTAGCCCGTGCCTACGGCACCTAGGGGCTATAAAACTGGTTTTAATCTTATAATTGTACATTCTATATCCGCGGAAAGCCGTTTATAATACGATGCGAGAAATAACTATTCTCGTATTCATTCGAATTCGGTGGATAGGAACCGGTTCTCATCCATACGAAATAACTATGTCTATCATCGTATTACATCCAGCTTTCTACGAATATAAAAATGTACAATCAAAAGATAAAAACCAGTTTTTTTAGCCGGTGCCTCCGGCACCTCGGGGCTAAAAAAACTAGTTTTAATCTTTTAATTGTACATTCTATATCCGCGGAAAGCCGTTTATAATACGATGCGAGAAATAACTATTCTCGTATTCATTCGAATTCGGTGGATAGAAACCGGTTCTTATCCATACGAAAAAACTATGTCTAGCATCGTATTATATCCAGCTTTCTACGAATATAAAAATGTACAATCATAAGATTAAAACCAGTTTTTTTAGACCGTGCCTTCGGCACCTCGGGGCTAAAAAACTGGTTTTAATCTTATAATAGTACATTCTATATCCGCGGAAAGCCGTTTAAAATACGATGCGAGAAATAATTATTCTCGTAGGGGCTAAAAAACTGGTTTTAATCTTATAATTGTACATTCTATATCCGCGGAAAGCCGTTTATAATACGATGCGAGAAAAAACTATTCTCGTATTCATTCGAATTCGGTGGATAGGAACCGGTTCTCATCCATACGAAAAAACTATGTCTAGCATCGTATTATATCCAGCTTTCTACGAATATAAAAATGTACAATCAAAAGATTAATTAATTGTACATTCTATATCCGCGGAAAGCCGTTTATAATACGATGCGAGAAATAACTATTCTCGTATTCATTCGAATCCGGTGGATAGAAACCGGTTTTAATCTTATATTAGTACATTCTATATCCGCGGAATGCGGTTTATAATACGATGAAATAAATAACTATTAAACTTCAATGTTATGATAATTGCCTCAGATTTTAAAAAGACAAAAACAAACCACCCTCATATTATTCTCAACTATTTTTGCTGCTATGTCAAGCTCATGACATCAATATAAAGAGTATTGCAAATATCATGCCCATAAACAAGCGCAACACAACCCAATGTACAGACATTCAGACAAAGATTGTGAAATTAAAGGATTGGATGTCTGTTGTTGTGTGTTACTTAACTTTGCCCTGGATGTTTTATAGAAATAAAAACAATACTCCCCTTTAGTATTCTTGGTTGCAGTGTTATAAATTGCAGCCTCGCCAATATTAGGTCAAATAACCTACTGTACACACAAAAGTTAGACTCTTTGGTCCAAAATAATGTAGAATGTCGCCTTTTACATCGTAACTGTGATTTTGATATTTTCAGGGTGGACCGATGCCTGGCATGAGACCTACCCTAGGAGCAGCTCATGGCATGCATCCAACACAACCTAAGGTAAACATTTGCAATTTAAACCATTATTTTGTCCACTTGACTGGAGCTATTTATTTTTTTTCCCAACCAACTTGTTCTGTAATATAAACTATTCAATAAAGTGGCTAAATTCTAAATTACTAAATAATACAAGTTGATACAAGTGATAATATTTCATAATTTAGAATGCTGGAACCATGGGAATAAAAATACCTATCTACATAATTTAGAGTGCTGGAACTATGGGAAAATTAATGCCTATCTCCATATTTTAGAGTGCCGGAACCATGGGAATAATAATGCCTATCTACATAATTTAGAGTGCTGGAAAAATGGGAATAATAATGCCTATCACCATATTTTAGAGTGCTGGAACCATGGGAATAATGATGCCTATCTACATAATTTAGAGTGCTGGAACCATGTGAATAATAATGCCTATCAGTATCTAGGTACATATTTTAGAGTGCTGGAACCATGGGAATAATAATGCCTATCTACATATTTTAGTGTGCTGGAATCATGGGAATAATAATGCCTATCGACACAACCCAATCTTTCCAGATTTTGTATAATTATTTGAGGAACACGACTCCAGTGACGTCATATTTTTCTTTCCCGAAAAAGGGAAGGGGGGAAGAAAATCTCTTTAAAAGAGATGGGGAAAACCCCCTTTTCTCCCATCTCTTTTTTTCTTCCCACCTTCCCTTTTTCGGGAAAGAAAAATATGACGTCACTTGAGTCGTGTTCCTCAAATAATTATACAAAATCTGGAAAGATTGGGTTGTGTCATGCCTATCTACACAATTTAGAGTGCTGGAACCATGGGAATAATGATGCCTATCTACATAATTTAGAGTGCTGGAACCATGGGAATAATAATGCCTATCTACATAATTTAGAGTGCTGGAACCATGGGAAAAATAATGCCTATCTACATAATTTAGAGTGCTGGAACCATGGGAATAATAATGCCTATCTACATAATTTAGAGTGCTGGAACCATGGGAATAATAATGCCTATCTACATAATTTAGAGTGCTGGAACCATGGGAATAATAATGCCTATCTCCATATTTTAGAGTGCTGGAACCATGGGAATAATAATGCCTATCTACACTGTTGGAATCATCATATTCTTTGTTTACACCACTATGAAGGTAATTTTCAAAAAAAGATAAATTTATTAAAAAATTAAATATGATAAATTATACATAAAAAACTAGGTGGATAAAGGCTATTTTTTTAATTTAGGGAGGGAGGGGACATTTTCTGTAAACTATACCTGTATCCAAAATTTTATAAACACTTTATTAATTGTTGGCTCAAAGCTTTTGGTACTTCATTGGTAATTTTGTTTATCATCTTTGGAATAAACATCCATTTATTTCCATTATATTATCCCTGAATTAAAATTCATTTTTTTTTTTAAAGCGAAGCTTTTCTATAATTAGGGTCGGTCCGTCCGTACGTCCGTCCGAGATAGATAGCTTTTATTCGTTAATTTAGGCAGGTTAGAATTGTCCTATCGATTTCAAATTTTGCATGATGATTCCTGTAGTAGTTAGGTACGATTTAGAAAGCGTAGCATCTCTATAATCATTACCAGAATGTCCGTACGTCCATTTTAAACATGTTGATTTTTCTACTTTTTTAACAACAAATTTTTATGTGATCTAGTTATCCGTTTGATCTGATTTTTTGTATATTGATTCATGGGACAACAAAGAACAATAGTATAAGCGAAGCAACTCTATAATCAAGTCCTAAAAATGTAAGTATGTCCAGAAACATTATCCCGTATCAAGCAGTTTTTGAACAAATTTACTTACAATTTTGCTTCGACTGTTTCGATTCTTTTATATTCTGATTATTCAGTTCAGACAATATACAAGTGTTAATGTCCGTTTGTCCTACCGTTTCAGTGCTTCACTTTTATGAATGTTGTCATCCTTGTTTCAGATAATGTTTAAGAACAAGAACGAAGAAGAGGAAGAACTGAATGGAAAGCCGAAGCCTAAAACCCCTGCGGATGATTCCAACAGCATAGCCGAGGATTTTAAGTGAGTTTTAAAATATAATTTTAATACCTGTTGAAAAAAAAGCCTTTTTGTTTTCACTTTACTACCAATAGATTTTTTTATTGTATGGTTTTGTTGGGAAGAATAGATTATAAATAGCCAACCATTCCAAATAATAAGTTTAACAATAAAAAAGCATAGAACCACCCCGAGACCTTTGTAAAGCTTCCCTTTAATGGAGAAACTAATCGGTTCAATGGTTATCAAGAAATAAGAAAAAAAGTCCTATTTACTTCAAATAGTATTAAAAGATACTTACCAAATATTTGTAGCTGGACAAAGTGTCTTAAAAATCAGCCATGTAACGTCATAAAACGAGGGAGTATACATCTCATTTTTTTAGGGGTTTTCTTTCCCACTTCTCCTCTAGTCTCCCTCATTTTTTATGACGTCACATGACTGATTTTTTAGACACTATGCCCCCCTACAATATTGATTATTTCTAGGTATGGATTGGACCATGATTATATGTCCTCATATTAATATGGAACACCTGCCATATGTTTATTTTTTCTAGGTATGGGTTGGACCATGATTATATGTCCTCATATCAATATGGGACACCTGGATACCCTCATCCTGCAAGGCACATAATACTGATTTGAAATGTTCAATAAAATTTTATTGTGTTCATTAAATAAGAACACACAAATTATCTTTTTGGAGATTTGTTTAGAAGTTCGATGGCAACTTTCTATTGCAGAAATGATCATAAGAGATGGAACTTATAAAGAGTCGCCTGAAATAGGAGAATTTTTTTTTAAAAAGCATTTAACATAAGTATTCCGATTGACATCATATAGTTTCGCCAAACTTGTAACATTTGTCAGGAATCAATCTCACTAACTTCAAAAGATAAGACATAATTTTAAAGAATTCTTTAGATTTATTCCATTGTGTTATCACTTAAACATTTTAATGATTTTAGCTTCAACAAATAAAGTATTATGATTATTAGATTACCTGAGGGGGAGACAGCTGGTTTACTTCCCCCCTATCCATCCCCTCCCTCCCCAACATTACAACCTACACCACCCCCTTACTCACAAAACGATGACGTTAGAGGTTAGTATGTTTTGTTAGTGCTAAGAAAAATGCAATACATTTTAAATTACCATTTAATTTAACAAGGATGACAACATTCTTACACCAGGAATAAGATATAACCAACAAGCGAAATAAATCTAAAATAATATTCGGGGGGCAGATGTAAAGTTCGTCAATTCTGCCATGTGTTAACCACAACTACAGCTGAAATCACTTATAGGTTTCGTTATTTTTTTCCGAATTAATTCCGTTGTTGGTATAGGCTGTGTTTACAAAGATAATCATGTTCATATGTTACAAAAAAAGAAGAAAAAAAAGAAGGACATAAGACAAGAAGATAAAATAATGATAGAAAATCTCGAAACACTCGTAAAAATATTTATTTGTCTAAAGTAAAAATTGCAAAGTCATTCTAAAAGAAATTATTAAAGAAAATACTGATTTGAAAATAAAAGTTAATCTCACATTACAATTTACTCTAGTGGCATATAATCTGAGGGCATTCTAATAGCATACTCTAATACTTTTCTGTTGTAAGGAATGAGTTAGCGAGGAAAACAATTACTTATAGAGATGCTACGCATCTTAAAAAAAAAACAACAGTGTAAAACATTTTCCAGTATGGCTTTGAAACCGATTAATATCAGCTGGATTAGAACCAGCTCTCAGCAATACTGCAATTACATCGTATTACAGACATTTTCTTTGAATATTAAAATAAAAATATAAAATCGATAACAAAAAAGCTGTCTATAATACGATGCGATGAATAACTATTAAATTAAGGTGTTGAGAAGATACCAATTATTCCTGTAGACATATCTGAACCTGCTACTGCTGATGTAGATAATGATAATGATGTTAATAAGTTAGTGAACAAACATATTGATCAACCCAAAGAGAATCCTAAAAGAAAGAGGTAAGAATATAAAGCTCTTTATAGTGCCTATAAAAATAACGTCATACAATACAAATGACCAATGATAGTCCAATGCACATTCTAAATTACTAATGGCAGGCCAGTATGATGCCAAGTTTTATGGGCACAATAAAAAGCTTCTAAGAATATATCTGAAATAGGATATGTTAACTAAAGAATACCTGTTTTGTGTCTAAATTCTCTCGCAATTGTTTGCTCGCATTGATTTTTCGTTGCCTGAACTCCAAGCATCCGAGTATTTGTAAAATAAATGAAATTAAGTTGGGGGGGGGGACTAACCTCCCACAGGAAGCACCCCCCATTTTCCTTATTGATTCCTAGGACAATATAGTACAATGTCAGAAGCGAAGCCTCTTTATAATCTAGCCCTAAAAATCTAAGTATGTCCTTAAACATTATCCTGTATTTAAGCAGTTTTGTTTAGACTTTCTACATTTACTACATTTATATTTTGCTTATTCAGTTCTGACACTCTACAAGTTTTAATGTTCGTTTGTCATAAAATTTCAGAGCTTCTTTTTCATAAATATTGTAAACATTGTTCTATTTAGCAGCAAGAAAAAGAAGAAAGAAGTTCATAAGCGTGCTTTAACAGCTGTTGCCGACAAAACTACATCCAGCGATATCTCAGAGGATGAACAGGACAAAACTGTTGATAGAAAAACTACCAGTGATTCAACTGATTATAGTAAGTGTAAAATTGTTGCTCATTTATTCGTCAATAGCAGCTGCTACACCTCTACTGGCTTCTAAGGGCATTTGAAATAAGAGAGGTGGGAAAATGAACCCCCTACTTCCAATTTTAGTTTAAAAAAGAAACTAAAAGGGGTAATTTTAATAAAGGCAATTTATACTTTCACACTTTACAATATTAGTTTTGTAGTTTCGAAGCTACTCTATAATGATTAACTTCGTTCTATAAAAGAATTTCTATCATTAAATATCACATATTCCCTCTCTTTATTTTTGTTATTTATGACCGCTGAATATCTGCTCTAAAGCCCACTTTGTCCGTTTGTCAATCCATGATTGTGTTGTGCTTCGCTACTTAATGCTTATTGATGTTATCTTTTTCAAACTTGTTTATCTTAAAATTTTAACCGCAAATTAATTGTTACAAAGATTATTTCTACATATTTTTTCTTATTTCTAGGGGATGAAGAAATCCTGTTATTAAAGCAGCGGCTAGACCAAACAGAACGAACAATGGAAAGAATTGTCGAGCAAATTGGAGCCGTAACCAGCAAACTACAACCCCTGATTCTTGCACAGGCTATTCTTGCTCAGCAGGTATTTATTTATTTTTTGAACGAGGCTACCAAAACATATTTTATTTGGTTCATTTTTTTAAGCTGTAGCCCTAATCATTTCGAATAAGTGATAGGTTTTTTTTCAAGGGATTGGACTGTTAGATACACTGGTACCAAAGTTTTATAACCATGTTATCTTATTCGTTTGCTCAAATTTCTTTGAATATTTGAATAATAGTGTTTAAACTTTTCAACTAATAATAAATCTACAGAAGGATCAAATAATTTTGTTTATCATAATTGGGGAGGAACATCAATCTATCGTTCATTTTCTCTAAAAATATAATTACTTTAAAATTTTCAGAAAGGAATAGAGAGTGAAGATATCCTTTCCTTGAAAGCTTTAGTCAAAGATAACTCTGAAAATTCTACACAAAGTGCTAAAGAAGATAAACAAAATTGTGATAATATTGAGGAAAAATCTGCGAATGAAAATAATGAAAAATCCACCAATGATATTGATGACGCTAAAACTAGAGATGATAATCTAGAAGAACAAAATGATGATATTTCTGAATCAGAAAACGAGTCTGATAATTTAGAATCTGAAAATTCTGCTGATGAAGTTAGCACTGAGGAATCTAGTGGTGAGGGGAAAAAGGATAAATAAAAAGGAGGAATCATTGTATCTAACCCTTTAAAGCCTACATTATAAAATAGTTTTTAGAATTTGCAATAAACCACGTTCTAAAAATATTAATTAAAACTTTTACAACAAAAAGAACTTTACAAGATTTGGAGAAGATTATAAAAAAGCAATAAAAAATGGCAGTTTTATGAGAATATTCATATAAAAATTAGGAAAATTAAAGCTTTTTTAGTGAAAACAGCCAAAAAGTATTATATATTAGTGTTTTTAATTTTAAAATGTAGAATAATTGCATTTTATACACGTAAAGTATTAGTAATACATGGATAGAGGGTCTATGATATCACAAGAAAAAATATACCTAATCAGTTTTTAAAAGATAATTATATCAATGAAAGTTTTTAGAAAAGTGTTGGATGTATTCAAATGACTTAAAGGAAACTTTTTATCCATTTTCAATGCCTTACAGCTTTTAGTTTTCAAAAGAAATGTCGCTAAATGATTATAATTCTATTGCTTTTTTTCTTCAGATATTAATTATAACCCTTGTATCCCTGAATTTAAATATTGTTTACTTGTTGTACATTTATCCCTGAAAACATGGATGATAACATCAATTAGTAGCGAAGTATTAAAATATCATGGATTGACAAACAGTCAAAGTGAGCTATAGACAGATGTTCAATGGTCATAAAAAAGGGGAAAGGGGGGAGAAAATGATAAGATAAATCATAGAAAATCAATAAACCTTTACATTACAGTTTATAATTGTCTTTTGTAGTTTAAAAGACAGACTGACGTAAATGAAAAGTGAATTATAGAGTAGCTTCGCTACTACACAATGTAAATATAAATCCTGTTAGAATTGATATTTTTCCGATTAAGGTACTTTAATGTATTAAAATCGTAATTATCTCAAAAATCTTTCAGGGAATAAAGCCTTACCCTTTTTTATATCATATTGTAAATTTTGAGAAAATAACTTTATAGACATAGTAATAATAACTTTTGTCTCAAATAACCAGAGGTGAATTATTAAAAAAACTTATTTGTATCACTGACTCACTAACAAGTTATCCCCTCAAAATTTTTAGCGAGCCTCACTTATTTTAGTGAAGCAGTGAGCCAAAAAGTTTGGGAATAGTCCCTTTAGCAACATCGACACATAAGGGGCGATTCGTCGTATTTTTAAAATGGCTTTTTATAGGTTATTTTAGGTTAGGTTAGGTTATATTGGGTTAGGTGATTGCTCCAAAGGTTAATGTAATTGGCCCCGCAGGGTTAGAGCCCCCAGCAGGGGCTAGAAATAGGAGAAAAGCTACTGTGAAAAATATGAAGAATTGCCCCATAAGGTGCGATGTTACGAAAGGGACTATACCCAAAAGTTTTTTAAGAATTCACCTCAGGACTCGGCAGTCGCGCCTCGGCTGCGGCTTAAACATAAACATAAACCAACTTGTATGCAAAAAAATCCGAAAAGATGGATTGTCTGATTAGGAAACGGTTAAGACATACAGCTAAATTTACAGTAATAAGATCACGATTTCACTGAAGTGGCACAAGCGGCATACGCGCGGCTGCCGAGCCCTGGAATTAACTATTTAAATGTTTTCTTATTTAAAACAAGTTTTTTTTTATTATAAGTAAGATATGATGTCTGTTTGTGCTCAAGAAAGGAGGGGATATATACTGGACTGTAAATTTTACTGTTACCCAAAATTGAATAAAGCCGCTCTCATGCTTATTGATTAAAATGCGTTGAACACTTTTATTAAATCATGATTGAATTACAAACTAGGGGTATAGTCCCTTTCGTGACATCGCTTCATATGGGGCGATTTGACGTATTTTTCACAGTAGATTTTCTCCTATTTCTAGCCCTTGCGGGGGGCTCTAACCATGCGGGGCCAATTACCTAACCATGTGGGGCAATCACATAACCCAATATAACCTAACCTGACCTAAAATAACCTATAAAAAGCCATTTTAAAAATACAACAAATCGCCACATAAGAAGCGATGTCTCGAAAAGGACTATTCCCAAAACTAGTTACATTAAGGGGGTAATTTTTATCATTATCATAATTGCGGGTTTTCACCAGTTTTCAAAAAATTTTAATGCAATGTTCATAATTTGTGCCAAAGTTTAAAAAAGTGTTAAACAATAAAAATTACACTTAAAAATATCTAATTTATGTTAATATTTGTGTCCTTTTGTACATTATAAAGTTTGAAAAATAAACTATTGCATTTAATATCTTTTTTTTGGTGTGTGTTTTTGATTACGGTGAAGCGAAACTGAGAAACTCTTGTAAAGTGTCAAAACTGAATGTAAAATTTTTGACAAAATTGTACGTAAATTTGTTGCAAAACTTCTTAAATACAGAATACTCTTTAAGGACATACTAACATTCTTAGCACGTGATTATAGAGATGCTTTGCTTATATTATTGTACCTTATTTTAGTAGGAATCATTACTACAAAAATCAGATCAATCGGATCATTATATCACATTAAATTGATGTCAAAAAAGTTAAAATCAAATGGACGTACGTACATTCTGGTAAAGATTATAGAGTTTTTAAACCGTACCTAACTACTACAGGAATCACCATGCAAATTTGAAGACAATTCTAACATGCCTAAATTTACGAAAAAAGCTATCCGTTACGAACGGAAGTAAGGACTGACCCTGATTATAGAAAATATTCGCTTTTGAAAATTATACATAAAAAATAAGCTGATTAGTGTAAAGGTAAGACATTATTTTTTAAAAATAAAGGCATTGTGTGAGATATGTTTCTTACTAAAAACAATTCGGGTATAGTCCCTTTCGTGGCAACGCCTCTTAAGGGGCGTTTCGTCGTATTTACACAATAGCTTTTCCCCTATTTCTAGCTCCTGCCGGGGGCTCTATATTTTTTTAGCAAGCTTCGATTATCACTTTATTAGAGTACATGTAAATCTGGTGCAACATCCAAGTAATTTTAAATCGATTCATGTAACTGAAACTACCACAAAGCTTCTGTAACACAATAGATAAAAGAATAATCCTAAATTTGTTGATATGTTTTTATACAACCTTTTTGCTACTTTGATTTTGGAATAATCCCCCCCCTCCATCTTTCCATTGAACCACATAGCACCTTTTCCCCAATTTTGTTTGTTAATTGCCCTCTCGCTTATTCCCCCCATCTATAATACAAAGTAGAATGATGTCTGTCCGTCTGTCCGTCCGTCCGTCCGTCTGAAGCTTAAGATCTCGGTAACCACTGAACTGATTGGGTTCTACTCTTCAGGGTATATACCTATCAGTCCTGTGGTGGTTTTAAGCAAATCCCCCCCCCCTCAAATTTTTTTTTGTATTTTTTTCTAATTTTCATGTTTTTTAAGTTTTTATATAATTTTATATATGTTTTAAATTCTTTATATCTTTTTATATTTTTTTATACTTTTTTATATTTTTTATATTTTTATTTTTTTTTCTTCTTTTTAAATTTCTTTTCTTCTTTTAAACTTTGTTTTTTCAAATTCAAAAAGATTGTGAAACCTTCCTTCTTCTGTAGGGGCGAAGCCCCTAAAAGGCTAATGGCAAAGAAATTTTTAAAAACATTAAAAAAGAGAAAAAATTGAAGGGTTTAGAAAATATAAATTAATATAAATAAATATAAACAGTTATAACAAGTTATAAAATGTTATAAAGAGTTATAAAAAGTTATAAAATACAGAAAATATCTAAAAAAAATGTAAATTTCTTTTTTTAAATTTTCACCTGAACCTTTAGGGAAAAAGCCCCTAGAGGCTATGGGCGAAGCCGCTAGTAGAATATAAAGGGATAAGAAAATGAAAGATAAATTACTCCTTTTGTAGATTAAAATTATTGGTTTAAAATTTAATAACCAAACACCCTTTGATAGCAGAACCTTTTTTGCATGTCCTTACGAAGTAGGTACTATGTTAAACGCCTTTAGTATAAAGCAGTGGAAACCAACACCTACTCTCAAAAAGCCGACATGATACTACTACTAATTACGCTATATTTGCAGATTAAGGGGGGGGGGGGAGTTGTAGGGTATACTTGAAAAATTTAAGGATTTATCCCAGCTTTTTCCATCCTGACCTTAATCCTTCTATTAAAGGTTTTACAACAAATTCTTTTTCTATGCGAGATCCAAGCAAAATTGTCCAATAATACTAGGTGTCAGGAAATTTATAAAAACAAGGATGACAACATCCATAAAAGCGAAGCACTGAAACGGTAGGACAAACGGACATTAACACTTCTATAGTGTCAGAACTGAATAATCAGAATATAAATGTATAAGAGTCAAAGCAAAATTGTGAGTAAATTTGTTGATGAAAATAACCTAAAATAATTTATAAAAAGCTACTGTGAAAATACGACGAAACGCCCCTTAAGAGGCGTTGCCACGAAAGAGACAATATACAACAATTCTTTTTGCCTTTTTTTGCAATTTTGAACTAAATAGAACAATTGAAAGGTTCGAATCTCGGTACGACATTATCATGTACACACTGTTAGGACTTCTCAGACAAAGGTCGTGCAATCAAAGGGTTTGGTTGTCTGATGGGTGTTGGTTTACCATCAAATAGGACAATAATAGCACGCCAATTTAGGATTATTCTTTTATCTATTGTGCTACTGAAGTATTGTGGGAGTGTCAGTGACGATTTAAAATTACTTTGTTATTGCACCAGATTTTCATGTACTCTAAAGTGATACTCATAGTTGGCTTAAATAACTATACCAACAATTCTCCACATTTACCCCATATCAATCCCCCCCCCTCCTACTAGATGAACGAAACTGCCCAATAAATAAGGTCCATATTAGCAACCTAATTTTTTCCTTGTCAATATATCCACGCTTTCTATATCCATTGTATTCAGTAAGATATCAACAAGGATGACAACATCAATAACTGAAGCAAAAAATCATAATTGGCCAAAGGATCAAAGTATATATAACTTCTGGACCAATTGTCCCTTCAAAACTTCAAATTATTCTAGTGATCTTAAGGGATAAGACAATGTACTGGTTACGATAATAGTCATTTCTCGCATCGTATTATAAACGGCTTTCCGCGGATATAGAATGTACAATTATGAGATTAAAACTAGTTTTTTTAGCCCCGAGGTGACGAAGTCACCGGCTAAAAAAAACTAGTTTTAATCTTATGATTGTACATTTCTATATTCGTAGAAAGCTGGATATAATACGATGCTAGACATAGTTTTTTCGTATGGATGAGAACCGGTTCCTATCCACCGGATTCAAATAAATACGAGAAATAAATATAAATACTTGAACAATTATAATAACTAAAATTGCTGTTTGAAGAGTTTTTACACTACTAGTTTTAAACCAACAAATCAAGATTTTAAAAAGTAACCAATTTTTTAGCCATTGATAAAGATGATGTTGTTATAAAACCTAGGGTACTTATGTCATACAGTTCAATTTCCTCTTTAGTATTTTCTATTCTGCACCAAGTCTAATTAAAAACCCACAAAGGGTCGTAATCTTTTATTTATTTTACTTTACATTTGAAAATTTTTATTTAATTTGAAATAATAACATAAGTATGAATAAATGTATTTCTAACTATCACATTCATATATCCATATTTTTCATCTACATTTACTGAATATTCCTGAAATCCTCCTGTTAAAAAAATGATATTTTTATACAAATTCTTTTTTCCGCTTCTTTATTCAAAATGAAAATTTTAAAATCAAAACCAGTTTTGTTACCCCAAAGGGCCCGGATTAACAAAACTGATTTTAATCTTATGACTTTATTTTTTTTGTGAAAATTGCCTGTAATTTGATGCTATACATAATTTTTTAGTTTGGCTGAGAACTGGTTCTAATCCAGCGGATATTAATCGGTTTCGAAGCAGTACAGGAAAAAAATTCTTTCATCTAGCAGATTTCAGCGACATTCCATAAAAAATAATTCACACCACATTTAGTTAACTTCTCACATTACAGTACATTTTTATTAATATAATTATTAGCAATCTTGGATCAAGTAAGAAAATCCAGGGTTCTAAATAAATAAGACGTTGACCGATAAATTGATGATACACAAGATTACCCTTTCTGTAGATTACAATTAGCGGTTGAAACGTTTGGACACTCAACTTAATCAATCAACCAATCAAAATTCATAAAGTCCCTAAAGTTGTTAATAATAAGAAAACGTTCATAAATTTTTGGAGACTTGTGTATTGTGTAATAAAACATTCCAATGTCCCCTCCCTTGCTGAGAAAAAACCCAGCTTTTGAAAAAAAAACAGCTGGCAACAAAGCCTAAGATTGCTTATATCAATGCACAGCAAATCATCTGGAATAATACAATAATAAACACGGAGAGCGCAGTGTTGGTAAATGCGCGAAAAAAGTTAAATTCTACGCGCATTTTATCTAACTGCGCACTTTAACTAGGCATAAAATTGGGCTGTTAAAGATGTTTGTGTCCGTTTTAAGGATGTGCTGCCAGCCGTTTAGAAGTTATGTAGGTTACTATGTTTTATCATTCTTTGAATAATTGCTGTTTTTATTTGCTATCAATAGATTTTTATAGATGTCATAATATCCATATATTTTATATCCATTGTGCTACCTACGGACAATACAATATCCTAGTAAAGCATGCTCAATAATTATTCACATGTTATATAATCATCACAGAACTAATTAATTCAAATTTAATTCAGCGTTGTTTAATTAATGAATTAAAATCAATGAAATCAATATTTATCAGAAATATTGAGGGATAATACAGTGGACAAAAATCGTTGGTTAAAAAGTTTGGATACTACTAGTAATCAGATTTGAAGCAAACAATCAAAATTCCTAAAAAGTATCCAAAGTTTTTAGGCCAATGAATATAAGAATAGCGTAATTTAAAACTTTGGAGACCAGTTTAATTTACAGTCCAATGTCCCCTCCCTCTCTGGTCAGTTCTGCTTGTTTTTTTCTTTTTTGTAATTTTTAAAAACAATAAAGCATTATACAGAATATCTTATTTGAAAAGCTACTTTGATATTTTAAAAGATAAATTTAGAAATTGGTCGTTGGTTTATGATATTTAAAAATTGCATTTTGATTTTTTATTTTAAATTTTGAACACAAAAATACAACTATTTTACAGTAAAATACAATATTTGTACTTAATGTTAAAACAATAATCAACCATTTAAAAATTGCTTTATATTCTTAAAATGCAAAAATGAATTAGGGTAAGATTTTTTACACCAAAATAATGGAAAAAATATTTTTTTTTAATTATACAAATGATAAAATTTAACCGACACAAAATTACTCCTTCTGGTTGAATTGGTTGAAACGTTTGGACACTTACTTTATTAAACCAACCAATCAAAATTCAAGTCACAAAAGTTGTTAGTTCAATGAATAAGAAAACGTTATTATAAAACTTTGGGGACAAGTGCCAAATGTCCCCTTCCTTTCTTAATTTTGGACAAGTTTTAAAATTAAATCATTATAAGAAGCACACATCTACTCTATAATTTGTGTGTATTGGTAAGACTTTTTTTCACTTCAATATAAAGAGGGGGAGGGGATTTCGTGTCATAGTGTTTTACTGGATGATAGGATTGGTTATTCTGAGTACAGGATAGCCCTAATTTTCATTTTTAAAATGGGGTGGTGGTTTCTTTGCTTGGTAGTCACTTTAAGGAATAGCACAAATTTGAAATGTTTATACTTACACTTCGCTACTTTTGGATAAAATTGTTTTGTATAAGTATATGTATTATTGTATTATTAGAAAAATACCTTATTATTTATATGAGTATTTGACAGTAGAAATATAAATATTATTTCAGAAAATGGCGTCTATGTAATTTAAGAAAATCATTTTGAAATATATTTATAGTTTATTCAATGATAAATGATAATATTTAATTATAGCAATGTACCATAGACTGCTTTCCGTGGATAGTAAAATAAAAAAAATATAAGATTAAAACCAGTTTTGTTAACCCCAAGTGGCCGAAGGACAAGGCTAAAAAACAGACTTATTTTTATGATTTATATTTTAATATTTGTGGAAATTTGTCTGTAATACAATGCTATACATGATTTATCAGTACAGCTAAGAACTGGTTCTTATCCAGTGGATATTAACCTGTTTAAAAGCCATACTGGAAAAGTTTTGCAACTGAAAACTTTTGGCAAATAAACAAAACTGCGTCTTTTCCACTATAAGCAAACTGGTTCCAATCCGTGGTGATAATCCATGTCTCGCATGGGTATACAGAAATCTACATAGAATTAAAAGTCGTATCCACTGACAATATTTTCTCAAATTTATTGAATTATGATTTATAAAAATTGTGGTAGCCAACTTGTAGTTCGGTCTTTCCGTAATGAAGCAAATCTTTAACCAATCAAACAATTATTTTATCAAAGTTCTGAGCCTTTAACTTAATCTATTGTTTATTTTTGATGAATTATAAGACAACTTTATAGCTTAAATTTTCTCTATCTTTTAGCCAATATTCTGTTTAGTTTTATTTTGAGTTAATTTCTTCAGCCACGGCCAAATTTATTGCTTCTTTCGAGGTTGCGGGCGTCAGAAAATTCTCGCAGGAGACTGAAAAAAAAAAAAAAAATTATGTACAATGAAATAAATTTGAATACATCCCCAATAATGATTAACAAAATTACTTTTTTATAGGCTAAATTTATTAGTCGAACTCTGCTAGTTAATCAATGACGTAAGGTTTTTGAGTCAACGAATGAGATAACGTGTTTATAAAACTATTTTTTCAAACATAAATTACAGTCCAATATCCCCTCCCTTCTTTTTTTCGGATGGAATCACTAAAATTGGCACATTTTTTCTTAGTCTTTATATTCAATTTTCTAACCTTTGGCATGTCATAATTATACATATATCGGGATGTCTATCTGTCTGTCTGTGCCGAATTGGTTTCCTTATTTTACGATGTGGCTACTGATAGGCGCTGGGAAGGTTTATATCTATTTTGGGGTACCATTACAATCTCAAAAGAAATCGCCCATACTTTTAATTTTTTGAAACTATAATATAAAATGGAGGTTTGACTTTTTCTAAAAGGCCCCTATGGGCTTAGCGGCTAACAATATTAAAGTTACCTAAAGGAGCTCGAAGATTAAATATGTCCGGCGAATCCGCGACCATCTTCTTGTTGACCAGCCCGCCGGCGGCTGGGAAGGCGTAGTTGTCCTGGGACACGCCAAGAGACGTTATACTTCGGCTCTTCGAGTCTATCGCCGTTGGTCTCTAAAATTATAAAAATGTAAAATTTCTAAAGAGATGTTTTGTTTCTAACAAAATATCCCACTATTTTATTTTAAAGGATTACTTTAAAATTTATTACATCAATGATCGGTTTAAAGTTTTGGTATGCTGAACTCGCAGATTAGATTGAACAAAGTTGGAAGAGTTAAAGCTTTTGCACAAACTCTTAATTCCACACTCTACAGTTTCACATCATTCTGGTGGAAATTTATGTAAGAATCACAGAAAATCCAGGAAGAAAAGCCAATAAAGAAGAAGTAAAAAATTTCAATTTATAAATTAGTACAGAATTCTTTTTTAACAGTAATAATCATTATTTAAACCTTTTTTTAATAAATAATAAACTATTCTGAGACATGATGATATATTTTGATTTAAACAATCATTGTAAATTAATTTAGTCTCTTGTAAAAATGAATCAAGCAATATTAGCTTTGTCATTTGAGAGCAATGGCCAAGGCAAGGGTTTAGTACAGTAATTTTTAATGGTCTCCTAATTTTCAGATGAAACAATTTATATAGGGTTAGCTTTATTTTAGGACAAGACATCCTGACACTGTAACAGTAGACAGAGTCTACAGCTTTCTTCTTAATAATATATTTAGAAAGTAACACATAGTCTAATTTAGTAGAGTCTATTTCATTACCCAGTTGACTTTCTCTATTATTCTATGATAAAATTGCAACACAAATCCAAATGTTGCAATGTTGCTGAAAAAATTTATTTTTCTTACTTCATAAATTTTACTGGAAAAAAAAGAAAAAAGAATATCTACAGTCTTAGTAATACAGATCTTTACAATGTTAGTAAAGGAGTATTTTAATAAATTTTCTAAAAGAAAGGAAATTTTACATATTAAATGGTCAAAAAACAAACAAATGACCCTTTCTTCGAGGAAAGTTTTTTCCCAAGAAAGTGCAAGTGAGCAGTGCATTGAAACTTTGGGTATAAAAGTATGTAGAACTATACTACTTATGCGTAAGCACTTGCCTATCAAAACTAAAACTTTTCTCATTTAGGAAAGAAAATATTTAGAAGGGTGGATTAATTTCTCAATATTTTGCATGTAAAATGCATGTTATTATAAAAATTTACAAATTCTACCATTATTAGAATTTTTTTATGCACAATAATAAAGTAACTTTACAAAGTGTTAAAAAATCAGCCATGTGACGTCATAAAAATGAGGGATATGAGAGGAGAAGTGGGAAAGAAAACCCTTAAAAAAGAGATGGATAATCCCTCATTTTTATGACGTCACATGGCTGATTTTTAGTATTTTATTAATATAATATTTGTTTTTTAATTGCTTTATATATATTACTAGCGGCTACGCCTCTAGAGGCCTCTAGGTGCACTTGAGAAGGGGAGAGTTGAATCCCAAAACCTATTTTTTAAAATTTAGATTTCTTTTAACCCTTACAGCTCGGGCCCCAATTCCCACCTTAATAGATCGGGGGGGGGGGGGGGGGGCTCCAAGAGCCCCCCCTCTATCTCGGCTCCTGTTACAGATAAAGACGTAAAATTTTTTTCTGGTGGTTCATGTGTATTTTTAGAGAAAATTACTTTTACTAGTCATAGCGGCCAGGCCGCTTCTTAGCCTTTTTAGCGGCCAGCCGCTAAATTTTAAAACAGCTGTAGAGCGGCCAATTTTGCAGCTAGGTTGACCAAATTTTAGGACGAACTATTATTTTTCATAACAAAAAAATTACTTTTTCTGATCATCGCCGAAAAACGGCAAATAACGGAAACCGCCATTTTCGGCGGTTACGGCGGTAAAACGGCGGTTGGCGGCGCCAATTAATATTTTTATCAGTTTGATGTTGCTCAAGGATTTACCAAAAAAAAATATAGGTCTCTAGCTGTAATAGAAGCCACGATATTAATGATATATGTCTGTGGTAAAAGCCGGACAAAAATCGGTCATAAAGTCGGTCGGGAAGCGGTCAAACGGTCATAACACAACTTTTCTCAGAAGGTCATTGATATCTAAGTATTCACCAAAAAAATTTTAGGTTTCTCCTTATACACAAAAGTCATAATGTAGAAATTAAGATTTATTTAGAATTTTTTTTTCTAATTTTGGTGCTACCCAATCGACTTTGACCGGACACCACGACCGACACAGACCAGATATCCTAATAAAATCAACTCTTGCCGACGTATAATTACTGTCATGAAGTCACAGCACTCCATCTTACCTACAAAAAAAATGAGATTGAAAAAACTAGAGGGGGGGGCTCTTGGAGCCCCCCCCCCCCCCGATCTGTAAGGGTTAAAAAGTTAAAAAAAATTGTTAAGGAGAACCTGATCGTTTCCGCGGTTAGCTAGATCCTTCGGTACAGACAAAAGATACACAGACAGACAAAGAGACATCCTGTTACTTTATAAAACACTAGCGGCTACGCCCCTAGAGGCCTCTAGGGGGCACTTGAGGAGCAGAGAGTCAAATTTTATAACCCAATTTCTTATTGTAAATTTTAAAAGAAAAAGTAAAAAAAAATTTGATTATTTCATTTACAGAAAGATTATTTCTTTATAGCATAAAACATTTATCTTATATATAACAATCCTTATACTAAAGTAACAGGATGTTTGTTTGTGTGTATCTGTGTGTCTGTGTGTGTATCTGTGTATCTGTGTGTCTGTACCGAAGGATCTGAACACAGTAATAGTGTCTGACTGATTATGACGTAACAAAAAAAAATTAGCCAATAAGAGGCCGTTATTGACCAATGGTAAAATTTATAGTGGCCTCTCATTGGCTAATTTTTTTTGTTACGTCATAATCAGTCAGACACTATTACTAGGTTCAGATCCTTCGGTACAGACACACAGATACACAGATACACACACAGACACACAGATACACACACAGACAAACAAACATCCTGTTACTTTAGTATAAGGATTGTTATATATAAGATACACGTTTTATGTAATAAAGAAATAAGCATTCTGTAAATGATATAATCCTAATCTTAACAGACATTTGTTTGGACCAGCTCACAACTGGGTATCATAACATATAATAAAGGGGATGAAAAGAGAACAACACTATATTCAAGAAAACAAGGATGACAACTTTAAAAAGAAATCAAACTGTGAAACAAAAATGTAAAAACATCTCATCAGATTAAGAGCTTGAATCCCCTTAGAAGTAAGGCTTCTCATATTAGTTGTATCCTAAAAGGAATTACTCCTAGAAAGAAAAATAGACCAACTCTATATTTATTTTCTTGGTAAATTGCATATTCTTTTATTCAATAAATAACGTCTTTTCCTTTGCTTTTTCTTCTAAAAAAAAACTCTATAAGTTTCTCTATTGATTAGATTATATTCTGTAGGCCATAGCTTTGAATGATAAACTCTATATGTATTATCTCTATTGTTTATATTTTATTTTGTGGAAATAGCTCTGAATAATAAACTCTATATATAATATCTCTATTGTTTATATATTATTCTGTAGACATAGCTCTGAATAATAAACTCTATATATAATATCTCTATTGTTTATATATTATTCTGTAGACATAGATCTGAATAATAAACTCTATATATAATATCTCTATTGTTTATATATTATTCTGTAGACATATCTCTGAATAATAAACTCTATATGTAATATCTCTATTGTTTATATATTATTCTGTAGACATATCTTTGAATACTAAACTCTATATGTAATATCTCTATTGTTTATATATAATTCTGTAGACATAGCTCTGAATGATAAACTCTATATGTAATATCTCTATTGTTTATATGTAATTCTGTAGACATAGCTCTGAATAATAAACTCTATATGTAATATCTCTATTGTTTTTATATTATTATGTAGACATAGCTCTGAACAATAAACTCTATATGTAATATCTCTATTGTTTTTATATTATTCTGTTGACATAGCTCTGAATAATAAACTCTATATGTAATACCTCTATTGTTTATATATAATTCTGTAGACATATCTCTGAATAATAAACTCTATATATAATATCTCTATTGTTTTTATATTATTCTGTAGACATAGCTCTGAACAATAAACTGATAAGATTACAAAATTTATGAACTCCCCCCAGAGCAAGGAGCTAAATATACAGTGTGAGGTTTAACCAAAGATTACTAAAGACGAATGGTTGGGTAGCTTGTTCTCAATGATTACCCCCAGCTCATAAAGACAAATAGCGGTTTTATTTTCAAACAGATTTTCAAAAAGTCAAGTATGGAAACTGAACATAATATTCATAATCCTATAGTATAAAGTAGTACGTTTTTTTTTGTCTAAAGCTAAATATCTAAGAAGTTACTGGCGCCAATTAGTTTGAGAAGCTTTATAAATGCCTTTGGGTGGTCAAATGGTATTTTCCTGACCTTTACGACCCAACTCTAGAGGCTAGGAGCAAAGCAACTAGTAAATTTATGTTCTATAAGAAGATTTACTTTATATGAGATCAAATTTAATCCACATGCAGAAGTAAGCGAAATCTTTTAAACAGACACACAAACAAAGTCATCAACACCTTTTTTCTGAAAGATAGTGTTCTATGGTTTAAATGTATCTAAAATAATATTTGCAACACAGGAAGAAGTATATAGGTGAATTCAAAGAATATCTACAAAAGTTGGTTAAGCAGTTTACCCCGAAGAACATTTTCTACCACAGAACCCCTCATCCCCTTAATTTGAATATAAAATGAAAATAAAATGGTTTGATTATACTGGGTACACGGAAGCCCAGCAAGGGGAGGATACCACGGGTGATGGCCCTACAGATTTAGTGCGTCCTGCAGTGGTTAGGTATAAAAAGAACAAATATCTTCCCTTCGTTTTTAATTTTCTTTTTATAAGGGGGAACGGTTGCTACCATTCACAATACAGATGGTAATTAGGGTATCACTAAAAGCATTTCAGTTCAACTTAAAATAATAACATGAAGAAAGAATCTATATCTATTATTGGTTATGTTATATATAAGAGCCCTGTGTGGTTTGTTTCGGTTACTTTTATTTGTTAACTTTGAAGTTTATGTTATAAATTTTTAACACATATGTACTTTAACATTCAATACTAAAATCTTTCAGTTTACGAACCCATACATTTCCTTTGAATTGAAATAAATATGAAACAAGGTTTTAACGTTTGAAGAGTTCAATGTAATACATCTTTCCTAAAACTTTGTATTATACTAGTTTCTTTAAATAGAGGAGTTGTAAGTTTCTAGTCCATTGTCCTATCATTTATTTTATAAGATATTGCCGGTTGGCATACTTCTTTGGAAATAGACTAAAACCTGCCGAACCAAAGCAAATCTTCTGTAAATCTAAATTTTAATTTCTGTAATATAGACTTTATATGTGCAGTTTTTCTCTCGGGAATCGTTCCATTCTATACCTATATAAGCGATTACTTTTTCTGTTTTTAACCTTACGAATTATTTTCGACAGATTTTTTATAAAACGGCTTGCTTTATTGCATCAAGATCCATGACAGATCTATATAGGAAATAAACGTCTATAAATGAGCTTGAATCATCCAATAGTAGAGTGTTTAATACTCATAGTGCTCCAATAATCCATAATAAACTCTCATTGACCAGAATGATAAGACCCATTATTTTACTCTATGAAGAATAAATTATTTTTTTTAATTTCATTTTGCTATTTGAATTATATCAAAGTATTAAATTTTTATTCATAAAATAGAAAATTTGAATTTATAAAATAGTAAATCAAAGAAAACTTAGTTTTAAAATAATTTGATACTAGCAAAGCGTCCATAATGTGTTCAGAAATTAAACTAAAATTAAACAATTAACTAAACATTCTAACCCTTTCAGGACGATAATTTGAAACAAAAAATACTACGATCTATTTTAAAGAAAGAGAGACAAAATTATAAATACAGTTTTAAATAAAAATAATGAAATTTTAAAAAGATGGAATGAAAGGAAAGTGAGAGAGAGGGACATTTAATCTTTAAAAAATGATGAAAAAACGAAACTAAAGTTGTAGTAATCTTATCTTAACCCATTAGTGCCGAACCGGGCATCAAAACCCGGTTCCGAAAAATGGAAAAAAAACCGGTTTCCGGCTTCATAATTGCATCATTCTCAGAATGAATCCCCCCTCTACTACCCTGACTTTCATTTCCCCCTGGAGCAGGCAGTTTAGCTTACTTCCGTTTGCTGGTATAGCTCAACAAAATTTGAAAATCATGAAAATCAAAATACCCCTTCTAACTTTTTTGTTTTTATAGTAAAGTCGCTGATTTTTTTTGTGAAATCTAATGTTTATTGACAAGTACATCTATTTGTGAATTCGTTTTATTCAAATTATAATTTTTTATATGATTTTTTTATCGTTTTTTTACGCCCTATTATGACCCGGTTCGGCTTGGCCATAAATACCCGAAAATTTTAAAACCCGGCTCGGTTTCGGTTTTTATTACCCGGTTTTAACTTTTCAACCAATAAAAATAACAGTTTACGTCATTAGTAAGGGTTTGAGCCACCCTAATAACCCTAGTAATCTCTATAGGTGTCACCCAATAGTTTTATGCTCGTTTTCTGATATGTAACACCCAAATTTTATATGTTCTTTTTTTGTAGTGTGTGTCTTTTAAAACTTCGAGCAACGGGTTTTTTTACCCGAAAACGGCGGCACCTATAGCCGAAACACTAAATTTGAAATAAATCGCTTCGTATTATACTTGTAGCTCTTTAGATTACATGAGGTTGTGTAGTTTTCAATTACGGATCGTATCAAAGTTCTAAAAAGTGTTCATCTCACTTTTGGCGTTCAAAAATTACATTTTTCGATTTTTGGTCAAAATAACCGGGTTTATACAGGTCAACCGGGTTTTAAAACTGGGGGAAAGCACCAAAAACGGGTGTTAATGCCTGGTTGGTATTTATGGCCAAGCCGAACCGGGTTTTTTTGCAACTTTCCTGTGCACGCCACTAGAGCAAAACAAAAAAATACGAATTCCGTTTTGACCATTATAAAGCTTCCCTGAAACTTACAGCTCGATCGGCCCATAAAAGTGGCGCTCGGCACTAATGGGTTAAAATAGTAACTTTTTTGTAGTTGGGTTGATATTCAGGGATCGGACAATGGAAGAAAAAGATTAGTATTCAGGGATAGGCCAATGGAAGAACAAGATTAATATTCAATCTAGCCAATAGCGGGATAATTTTAGAACGCCGCCTCTAGTACTATCATATGTAACTATCAATGATTGTTAGTTGCGAATACTGGGATAAGACAATAGCAGAGAAATCAATCTTAACCCCCCTTAAACACAATTAAGACATAATTTTGCAAGTTAGAATTATGCGATATATATCTATTTATCTTCTATTGAAGTATCATTGTATATTTGGTAGTAAACACACTTAACTGAAATTGGAAAATTATACAGTTTCAATTTCAAATTTAAATTTATTTCTACACAATACTTGTGTTGCAATCTTCTTTCTCAATGTTATTGAATTGCTTTCAGTGTTTTTCCTCAAAATGCCTAGGAAGCTCAGAACCCCCCCCCCCCCCATTGTCTCACAGGGGGAATAATCCTGCTGGGCATTCATCTGCAGTGCCCTAACCCTGCAGGGTTTCCCTATACTCAATATAATCTAACCTAATCTGACCTAAAGTAAAAACAAAGACACGAAAAACTACCCCATTTATTTTCAAATTATTTTAGAATTAAGGGGGTGGGGGTTCTGTGCTCGACTAGGCGTTTTGAGGTTAACACATTGCTCTTATTTAGCGTGGTAAGTGCACACACGACTGTAAAGAAAAAGTAAAACTATCCAATTTAGGCAGTCATATAAAAACAAATGAATAATTTTAAATTAAACTGATTGATGCCTTAAAATTAAATATTGTTTGAAAAGACAATTAAAAAATGCATTTTGTTCTGCCTTTCTTTAAACTTTTATCTTTATTATTTTTAAGTTTTTACAAGCGACGATGGTAATTTCACTGAATTTCTAAATTGACCCCCAAACATATATACTTTTGAAGAGGACTACAAAAAAATAACTATGCTGCATGGAAAGCGACCCGCAGTGTTAAAGGACTACACCAAAAAAAATATTGAAAATAGGGTGAGAACACTTTTAGATGCGAGGGATTTACTAGCTAAAACTTTTCGAGTCTGTCGAGCCCTGGAACTCTCCCCTACCCCCTGCTCAATTACTCTAAATAAAATGAAAAGAAGGTGTCTTAACTTTTTTTTTTAGCTAGCCGGTGCTTTTAGTAAGTAGTAGATGTAAAATTTTTCATAGAATTCAGATATGCAATCGTTTTTTTGTAGACCTCTTTTTTTAAAAGTAATCTAAGTTTAAAAAAAAATTAAGTCGATTTTAAGGTACTAAAACGCAACAAAAAAAAAGGAAGAAAATAGCCATTATGAACAAAAATAGTAAGATCTTTAATTTGACACCTTACTTTTTTAATTTTGTCAGGTAATTATTGAAAAAATAAATTTTTTAAAACCCACAAGAATAAAAACTTTGAACTTAATTTTATCATTACACAGGTAAAAAAATATGGGTTCATATATACCTTTAGAATCAGAAAAATATTACGAATCCATTGTAAGCAAAATTGAAAAAAGTAAAAAAAATAAAAAATAAAAAAATGGCCTAATATATTTTTTTGTACAGGCAACACTTTCTTCATCCCCTCTTTACCCCCTTCCCATTTTTATTCTCAATTCAAGAAATAAGATGGTTGCCTGTATAATATAATATAATATTTTCTTATAATTCTTTTTATTGTAGTTTATATACTATATTGTAAACTTTTTATTTCAATTTTGCCTAGAATGGATTTGTAATATTTTTCTCTTTCTGACAGTATATATAACGCCTATTTCTTATGCCTGGGTAATGATAAAATTAACTTCAAAGTTTTTATTCTCGTGGGTTTAAATAAATCGATTTTTTCAATAATTACCTGACAGAATTGAAAAAGTAAGGTGTAAAATTAAAGATCTTACTATTTTTGTTCATAATGGCCATTTTCTTTCCTTTTTTTGCTGCATTTTAGTACCTTAAAATCGACTTAATTAAAAAACAAACAAACTTATATTACTTAAAAAATAAGAGGTCTACAAAAAAACCGATTGCATATCTAAATTCTATGGAAAAATTTACATCTACTACTTACTAAAAGCACCGGCTAGCTATACAAAAAAGTTAAGACGCCTTCTTTGGGGGATAGGTTATTATTTTTTCAGAAGTCATATCTATACTGGCGGTGCCTGAACTAAAGTTATAAAAAAAACAATTGAAAAAATTACCCCACGTTTTTTTTATTTGAAAAATAAGTCTGGGTTTCTGTGCTCAACAAGGAACTTCGAGGAAAACACCAAACTTTGTCTGAAGTGCAAAGTTAGCTTGCTTGTATTTCAATAACAAAAATAATTATGGCCAATGCTTCCGAAATTGAGATGTGTAAATTATCTATAAATCGTACGGATTTTTTGGTGTTTTCTCATAAACCTATTTCTTGAACGTCTCGCCGTAAAACCGAGCCCTACTTTGAAAAAGTGTTTTAAAACGCATATATTTCTAATCCTACAGGGTGCTATCCCTGCATGGTAAAATCCCAACCTTTTAACCTTTTATTAACCTAACTTAACTATAATAAGCACCAAAGATACGTTTATTATAATTTTCGTTTGTTCCCACTTAAAAGTTAAATAAAAAAATAAATAGCCTGAAACCATTTCAGGACTTTAGTGTCATTTGTTAACAGACAAATATAAAAAAACCTTACTATTGTATTTATAAAAGGATATAATCCCTTCTTGTTGTTAAAGGTACAAATTTATTATACTTTTATTACATACTTTATTTCATGATTAAGAAATAATAAAGTAATTGTCAGGGGAGAAATTCATTACTCGTTGTCAAGGTTGTAATTTTGACACAGAAATTAGCTACAATTCTTTATTATTATGTTAATATTTTTGTCCTTTTTAAGGGTATGCCTAAATCAAAATAAAAAAATCATTATAATTATATCTGTATTATTTTTTAAAGGGTAACATCTAAAAAAAATAGTGCTTAACTTTATAACAGAATATTAGTTAGAAATTTAATTACTAGTAAATACATAAAAAGGTTTGTTTGTTGGAGCTAATGATCTCGGAAAAAAATTATCCGAATTGTCTGTACTTTTCAAAGAAGCTGTTGGAACTATTTTTAACGTCTTTAGTTATGACGCTGTGTCGGGCCGAGATTCGAAACTATTACAAAGCCCGGGTTTAACCTGTATTAGAGACACACCCACAACAGTACTTGTAAAGTATCTTCGCAACTAGAATATTCAACTAACCTGACTAAATGAGGAAGCTTTGGGACGCTTGTTGGATATTGATACTAACTCAGGAAGATCTTCTAAAATAAAGATAAAATTATCTAGCTTTCTATCTATCTATCTATATAGATTGTTGGATATTGATACTAACTCATGAAGATCTTCTATAATAATAGGTAAGATTATTTATCTAACTAGCTATTTATCTTTCTATATATCTTGTTGGATATTGATACTAACTCAGGAAGATCTTCTATAGTAAAAATGAAATTATCTAGCTTTCTAGCTATCTATCTTCTATCTAGCTATATAGCTTGTTGGATATTGATACTAACTCAGGAAGATCTTCTATAATAAAGATAAATCATCTAGCTTTCTATCTATCTATTTATCTTTCTATAATACTTGTTGGATATTGATACTAATTCAGGAAGATCTTCTATAATAATAGATAACATTATTTATCTATCTATCTATTTATCTTTCTATATATCTTGTTGGATATTGTTACTAACCATGAAGATCTTCTAAAATAATAGATAACATTATTTATCTATCTATCTATTTATCTTTCTATATATCTTGTTGGATATTGATACTAACTCATGAAGATCTTCTATAATAATAGATAACATTATTTATCTATCTAGCTATTTTTCATTCTATTTATCTTGTTGGATATTGATACTAACTCATGAAGATCTTCTATAATAATAGATAACATTATTTATCTATCTAGCTATTTTTCATTTTATTTATCTTGTTGGATATTGTTACTAACTCATGAAGATCTTCTATAATAATAGATAATATTATTTATCTATCTAGCTATTTATCTATCTATATAGCTTGTTGGATATTGTTACTAAATCATAAAGATCTTCTATATTAATAGATAACATTATTTATCTAACTAGCTATTTATAATTCTATATAGCTTGTTGGATATTGATACTAACTCATGAAGATCTTCTGTAATAATAGATAACATTATTTATCTATCCATATATCTTGTTGGATATTGATACTAACTCAGGAAGATATTCTAAATAATAGATATAATTATCTATCTATCTAGCTATACATATAGCTTGTTGGTTATTGATACTAGATCAGGAAGGTCTTCTATTATAACATATAAAATTATCTATTTTCTATTTATATTTAACTAACTAAGGAAGATCTTCTATTATAATAGATTTATTTATAAATATTTTTATCTAATTTTCTATTCCAAAGGGTTGGTTTAATATCAATACTGTCTTTCTTTAAGTAAACACTTTTGATTTAAAACAACCTATCAAAATTTAATAAAAATACCTAAAGTCCTTTAGCCAACGATCAATATAACGTGTTTATAAAACTTTGGGTACCAGTACAACTGGGTACCAATGACCCCTCCCTCATTCCCTGTTGCATACCTGCAGACGACTGAACATCAATGAGAGGAATATTATCATCATCATCCGCAAGTATCGACATTCTCTTGTCATTCTTGGACTCCTCGTGAGGACAATTCTTGTTCTCATCCTCCTCCAGCTTGTCCGTCAACTCTTGTGCAGCTTCCTCCTATAAATCATCCAAAATATCGGTGGTTTTCCTTAGAGTATCTTTTAAAGAACAAACCCCTTTTTAAATAATAAGGTGGATGGCGGTGTTTTATTTTTGGTTAGGTAATTTTCGGCAATGAGTAACCCCGAAGGATTACGGCATTGCAGGTATAGGTCCCGCAGGGTTAAAAATGCCCGTCTCCATTTTTTTTTAATTCATTAAAAATATAATGGAATGTGGAGTTATCTGCGCTTGCTAGGCGATTTAAGGGAAATATCTCTAATTTTAACAAATTAGTTAAATAATCTACAATATAAATTATAAATCTTTAAATCGCCCAAAGTTTTACAAATTCAAGCTTTTCCAAATTAAGAATTTGAGAGGGGAGGGGGATTCTTGCCAAGAAAATAGAAAGAAAATTATTTCTTTTTCGTCAAATGTTTTGCTAGAGTCAAATTGACTAAAACTATAAATTTACAAAATTGCTGGCAAATTATTAAATGAAGAGTATATCTTTAAAAAAAATTTCCTCCCCTATATATACAAAAAAAAGTCTTCATTATGGTGTCCCAGAAAAGCCATTTTTTTAGATTTTTGACAAGCACACTATCTAAACCCAGCACTCTAACAAAATAATGACGATTGAACCCAAAAATTAAGTTCTGGGACCATTATTTCATCTTTGTTTAAATTTAAATTTTTAAATTTTATTGCATCAGAACTATGGCTTCATGGTGCTCTTAGAAAAGGCCTTGTAGACTAGGAGTAGAATCAGGAATCAAAGTCCGTTGAAAAATATCTCGCTATCAGTCTTAAGAAAATCTCAAAAACCTCTAAAAAATTGCTAATTTCCAAAAACACCTAAAATTTGTCTTTTTCAGTACTTTCTCAGACTAATAAATATTTTAAACGGGCTTCAGTTCCTGATTCTGCTTCTCAAGACCTTTTATGGGAGCACCATGAAGCCATATTTCTGATGCAATAAAATTTTGACCTCCATAAAAATAAAAAAAATAAAAACTTACATAAAGCTAAACTAAAAGCCTTAGAACATTTTTAAAGGTACCATTGGTCTTGTAATGAGTAATGACACGGTTTACAATAGTGTGCTGAAGGGACAACCTAGTCTTCACCGATTATGTGAGAGATACAAACCTTAGTTTTATCTTGTTTATCAGAATGGTTGACAGTGTGGCCGTTTTGTTTCTCCTCAGTTTCATCCGTAGATTTTCTAGAAAAAAATTAAAAATCAACATGTTTTCAATGTACCAATAGACCTTTTGGTCATAATTAAAAAATTGCTACGCTTTGTGTCCAACCTGTATCAATTTTATACCACTTTTGATTCTACATTCATCTCCCTCATTTATATGACGTCACATGAATCAAAAGTGGTGCAAAAGTGGTACAGATTGGGCTTCGCCCGCTTTCTAAGTTGTACATAATTGTTACAAGTTTCATCCTGCCAAGTTTGAAAGAATAGGACTTCTTACATGCCTTCATTCAGGATAAAAGCTATCCGTTAAGGACATACTGACCGCTATTACACATAAGCTTTGCCTTAAAAAGCAGGAATCAATACTAAATATTACAAATACAATTATTCAAACAATAAACTTTATTGAAAATTATTTACCATAACCCTTAACGGTCGGGGGGGGGGGGCGTTGAACGCCCCCCCCCATCCGGTTTTTTCTATCTCATTTTCTGTGTGTGAAAGATAAAGAGCCCAAACTGCGTGACTTTTTAAGTTTGGGTATGACACATAACTGAGAGTTGGAATTTTTTGAATATCTCCATCCTGGCGTGCACAGGATGCCAGCAAACCTGGCAGGGTCATCCAGGTAAAGAGCAAAAATATTTTTTTGACTTAAACAAAGTATTTTATCTTGCCAGAATACTAAAATATCCTCTAGTAGTACATCCTTATATGAAATACAGGTGTTCAAGTCAATTTCAGGTTCCAGGTATGATCCTGCAGGTCCTGATCCTCCAGACCTCCAGAAATATTTAAAAGGCTCCTGTGGCCTCAATTTTCAATTTTTAAACTTAAGCTTTTCTTACATGTCTACATAATGTATTAAAATTTCATAAAGATCCACCGCCGTTTTCCCGCCGACCGCCGACTGCGGCGGCTGGCAGCTGCCAAGTACAGCTACGGCCACTGAAATTTATATTTTGACATTTCAAATATAAAATTTACATAAAGATAAACATTTTCTGCAAAAAAATTGTTCTTCTAGCTTCAAAAATAAGAAAATTACAGCCGTTTGAAATTTTTAAGTAAAAAAGGACCTAAAAACAAAGGTTGTTAAATAAAAGGGTAAAGGAAGCGAAAATTGACTTTGACTTACTTAAGGTCGGAAATTCATCATAACACAGGGGACTTGTACAAAAAAATTTAGCCCTCTAGCTCTAATAGGAACTGAGATAATATGGGGGGGCGTTGAACGCCTCCCCCCCCCCCCCCCCCGACTGATTAAGGTGCGGCAAGGGGCCCGACTGTTAAGGGCTAATTGAATTTGGCTTTTAAAATAGCTATAAACCTTTCCTTGACCTATAATAAGCTTTGCTGTAAAAGACAAACATTTCTTTTCATTGGTTAATAAGATTCCTTTTCAACACAAACAAACACAGAAAGATAGACATCCTGTTACTTTTTATATAAGAATTCCATGTTCTCATACAAAATTCCCCCCATTAATCATCTAGATATGAAGTGAAGTTTTATAATAGAAATAACAAGTAATAAAATAATAAATATAAAGTGCATCTTGTTTATAACCATATTTTAGAGCGAAGCTTCTCTATAAAGTACACAAGTAAGTCTTACATACTGTACTTATAAATGATGCTGTGAGTATTGGTGCAAAAAATATGACGTAACAAAAAAATTAGCCAATGAGAGGCCACTATAAATTTTACCATTGGTCAATAACGGCCTCTCATTGGCTAATTTTTTTTTGTTACGTCATATTTTTTGCACCAATACTCACAGCATCCTTATAAATTATTTTTCTAATTCTTTCTTTTTCTTTCACTCATTTCAATAACTTAGCCATTGTTTTTTCGTGCAAATACTGAATGCTGACTATCTGTTTTGATAGCTGAGCAACTCTATAATTTAAAATGTCCGTTAGTCTGTTCATCCGGCTGTCCGTTAAAAACGGCTTTTAGTAATAAAATGAAAATCATGAATATAAAAATGAAATAAAGAGGGCAAATAAATGATTTTGAAAAAATTTAGAAACTCTATGTCTGATCTGCAGACCAACTGGCCGACTAAAAGAACGTCTTAGCTAAAAAAAATTGAAAACCAAAAAAGTTCATATTCTACAGACTACAACATTAACCCTTACTGTGAAATTTTAAGTAACTTTCTTGTAAAAGAAAAGAAGAAAATATTATTTACAAATTAACATTTAACAACGTTCACATACACTTTACCATTTTAAGCTTGGGATTCATACAAATAAACTTCATGATTTCAAAATAATACTTTTATAAATTTACAAAACAAAAAAAACATCTAGACTGTTTTATTGATAGTAATAATTGATCATTTTATTAAATTTCTATTCTAATGTTACGAACGACGTCTAATGGCAAAATCGGCTTTAAAACTTTTAAGAAAAAAATAAACTTTTCTAAATTAAATAATTCCTTTAATAAACGGCCTTTCTGTTACGGCTAAGGGCCATGCGATTTTTGTAAAAATGAATATGTCAGGTGACATTAGAATTTAAACAACCATCCCCCTTATTTCATAATTTAATTGAAGGGGAGGGGGGAGGAGTTCTATGGTCAAAAATCGATTTCATGGAAAGCATTAAACACCATCCGCCCATTTTGCCATGAGAACCTTATTTTGATAAGTTTGATCATGTAAAGTTCATCGTAAACGCCGACAGCCTGCTTGGAACCAGTCGATATTTTAGGCTACCTAGCAGTAGAAATATCTAGTAATGATCAATGATATATGAGAATAGACGATACATTGATATACATCCTCAATGATGTTAAATAAAATTAAATTTTCTGTAGATTAAAATTAATTGTTGAAAGGTTTAATCACTAATAAAAATCCAATAAAAGTACTTAATGTTTTTGAGTCAACAAGATAACTTTGGGTACAAGCGTAATTTACAATAAAATGCCCCTATAAGAATAAAACCAGTTTTGTTAGACCCGAGAGGTCTAAGTCCAAGGCTAACAAAACTGCTATTAATTTTATTATTTTTATTTTAATATTCGTAAAAGATTGTCTGTAATACGATGCAATAAATGATTTTTCAGTGTGGCTGAGAACCGGTTCTAATCCAGCTGATATTAACCGGTTTCGAATCCGTACTGGAAAATGCATTTACCTGGAACAGTCGCTGCACAGATCAAAGTCACATTTGAAACAATTGTACCTGAAATATTATGTTAGGTTAAAAAAAGATTCCTCAGATTCCTGTAGGGCTTTTGTCCATCCAGGGTTAGGCCAATAAGGAAAAGTGATTATAAAATGAAATAATACAATGTGTCAACAATAAGGCAAAAAAGAGGTCACCGCTAAAACATTAATGAAAATAGCTTAAAACCATCTCAGAAGCTTTATGAAGCTTCCCTAAAATTCAGAACTTAAAACCATTTTAATTGTTAACTAGATATCAACAGACAAACAAAAATATCCTTACTACTTTTTAAAAGCGAAAATAGCATCTAGAAGCTCTGTTTTGAAATGCATTAATTTTTAATTAGAACAGCCTGAAACCAACCCAGAAGTTATGTGCGTTTAGTAGTTATCAAAACCATAAGTTTCAGACAAAAAGAACAACTGCTGTTAATAATAAGATGATAAAAATTTAATAATTAATGCCTTGTTAGTAAAACTACAGCAAACAATTAAATAGAACCTTGTAATTTTATCTTTGATCTGTGTTAGATGTTAAACCCGGGGATAGAAGGGTTAAGGGATTGTGATTTAATTAATGCAAAAAGTCAAGCAAAAACCTAATTTAAAGATACTATTAAAATACTTTTGAACGTTTGATATTATGGCCAAACATTTGCGTTCTTGTGTTTGAATTTTGATTGGTTGGTTCCAAATTAGTGATGTCAAAATTTTTCAATAAACAATTTGAATTATTATTTCGGATGCGTGTCTTTTATAAAAATTAATAGCGGCTTCTCCCCTAGCCCCTAGGGGCTTTGCCCCAGGAGGTAATTAAAAAAAATAGTTGGAGATGCAACCAATGCAACCAATGCAACCACTAATACATTTTTAGAAAAATGGGGAGGGAATTTTTGTTTGTTTTTGGGGGAGTTGTGGGTGTCCCACCCCCCAAGAAAATAGCCTAAAACCACCACAGGACCAGTAGGTATATTCCCTGAACATTAAAATCCACTCGATTCAGTGGTTACGGAGATCTTAATTGACTGACAGACAGACGGACAGACATCAAGCTACTTTGTGTTATAGATAACCATTAAATTCCTGATTCAAACAATTAGATTTTAAAATATTTTGTTGGAAAAATGATTAAAGAGAATTGAGTTTTGATGACAGAGATAAAGTAATAAATATTTTGATAATTCACCATAAAATCTATTTGTACATTAGTCACGTTAAAATAGTCTTAGCGGATTTAATCTTGAATTAAGGAATATAAATTTCGATATGAAATTAGAATGGAGATTCCTCACACAAAAACAGCAATCTTATTTTAGTACATAAAAAGTGCTAACAAATGTTATGTCGTAATTATGTCAACATAAACATGTAGATAAAATGTCATTAAACTATTATGTCAGCCATGGTAACTTTTTATTATGTCAACATAAATATTGTTTATCGAAATATCTTGTCGATATTATGTCAGACACACCCACTTTTCTTATTTCTAAGTCTTATTAACCACATAGTCATAAACGCTTGAAATTGTATTATGTATAATGGAAACAATTTTTTAAATGCCGAATTTAAATGTGTTTTCCCTTAAATTCATTTTTTCTAATATATACTATTTTATTAGATCATTTTCTTAGTTCTTTTCCCCTGATTTAAAGCAATTTACAAGTTGAAAATATCTGTAAACAATTTTCATCAATTTTAAGTTATAGTGTGTTCAGCGATGAATTTTAAATTTACAAATGAAATATTTTATATATGAACCATTAAATTTTAAATTTAAATGCTTCAAACTAAATATATTACAGATATTTAAAAACAGGGATGGCAGCATTCATAAAAGCGTAAATGATAAAACCTGAAATGTTGAGATGCAACACTTTATTGTTACAGGAATTATGATCTAAAGTATGAAACTGATAGGACAGTTCTATCCAGCCTGTTAAGTACGGATTATCTACCCTTATAATCATGGATTTCAATGTTCTATGAAAATGGACGACAAATTGGTATACATTCCCATTGATGATACACAAGATTACCCCTGGTTCTTAATAAAAATATTTAGCTTGGAACCAATATATCAAAATTCAATAACAGTACAAAAAGTTGTTGCGCCAACAAATAAGATAACATTGTTTAACAAACTTTGGGTACCAGTGAAATTTAAAGCCCAATATCCCCTTCCTACCTTGTCCTGCTAGAATAATGATGGTACCTACCTATTATCTCCAGTGGATGGGACCAGTTTGTTTTTATTTTCACAAGAACGAGAATCACATGTAAAGCTTGGACCCTAGATAGATAGAATGAAAATAGATAAATATAAATAGATAAAAACAGATAAGCTGACAGGTAGAGAAATTAATAGATATAAAAATGAGATAATGACAGACAAACAGCCAAAGTATCGGGCGTCTAGATTGTAGACAAATAATAATAAGATAAATAAATAAATAGATATTCACCTGGGCTGGCCAGAGCCTTAGCTTAGCTCCACAGCGCGCACACATCCTTGTTTGGTGATAGACAGATATGTACATTGTACATAGATAGATAGATAGATAACTCACCTGGGCCGGCCAGAGCCTTAGTTTAGCTCCACAGCGCGCACACATCCTTGTTTGGTGGAGAGGGAAGGTAGAGAGTTGGGCAGTGTTTCTACTAGCACAGTGTCGTCTAAATATGAAGCAAAAACTACATGGTGGAAAATATTAACATAGATATTATAGATGGATAGAGAGATATATGAAAAGTTTGAAAGTGTTTCAATTAAACTTCAGTGTTGTCTAAATATACAAACTATTAAAAATAGATGAATAGTTGGTCAGTTTGATGGATAGATGAACAGCTAAATGGATAATGAATAGATGGATGGAAGTATTGGTGGATAAATTAATATATGGATAGATAGAAACATAGATGTATGAATTGATGGTTGCATGGATAGATAGATACTGATTGATAAATGAGTGGAATAGATGTATGAAAAATGAATGTATACATAACTAGATGAATGTGTGTATTGATAGATGGATAGTTATTTTTTTTATTAAAAATTATCCTCTTAAAAAATATTGGTTAAAGGGAATGTGATTCTTCCAAACAATTCTAGAGGAAAATTACCCCATAACCCCCTTCCTTTTTTTCTCCCCTTCTTACCCACTCCCCTTCAGTTACATAAAATTAAGTTATATGCCAACTTTACCCCAACAAAATATTAAATTTTGCAGAATTAATCGGCTGAATAGCAGCCCCTGATCCAGATAAGTATAAATTTATGAAAAAAACAAAATATTAAATATGTTTAGAAAGAGAAAATGCTTTAGCATATTAAATTCTGTTATTTTTCAGACTTTTCCAATATATTTTTTATTTATGGGAAAAATGTAATTAGTAAATGTTCTTGTAGAATTGATGTATATTTGTGTGAAAGCTTTACAGTGATTTGGCTACAAATTGACCTTACTAGAGTCTGTTCTCTATAATAGACAAGACTAACAAGACAAGATGTTCAGAGATCATAAAAACTAGAGAAAAGAAAGAGATAGAATGATATTATCACAAAACTTTGAAAATATATTATGCCTTTTTCATCATTACAGACAGACCAGCCAACGAAGTAAGTTGTTTACTAGATTCGCTTTGGTAAGTGGTCTCTTAACATAAAAATAAACAATCTATTTTAGGTAGCGGCTCAGAAAATAACATTTCCCCTAAAGAGTTACAGACTGTCATACTGACAGATGCACGTATATTTCAAATTAAAAAGTATTTTCACAACTAAACAGTAAATTTCATATTTTTGGGGAGAAGGGGGCTTAAAGAATGCCCAATTGATGCTACATTGATATTATCCTCCAATATTTTATGGTATGAAATATTATTGCTATTATATCAATATTATGGTCCATCAGTCAATTCTATACAATGTAATCTGCCATGCATCTTCATTGAAAACTCTTACAATTAAACAAGAACGATCTAACATTCTATGAGAGCAAACCTTTTTGAGAGGGTAAGCTAAGTGTGTGGGCTTATTAAAATCCTACTTTCAATACTATTTTTATTCATTATTCAACGTTTCACTAACAGTTTATTTTAATTAACAATAAATTGATTTACTTCCCCAAATATGATAAATAAAATTATCCCTCCTTTGATTAGAATTATTGGTCCAAAAGTTTGAACACTGTTGGTTTATAACCAACCAATCATAATTGCTACCAAGATAGTATATTTCTGTAAAACTGTTTACTGTTTATCTAAATTCTGATAATACTGAGCTGTTTTTTCTTTCTTTTTTACTCTATGTATGTCCTTATGCATGTTTTATTATTATGAAACCAGCTTAAAATTGTATATTGTATACTCTAGTGCATTTGTGTTTGTTATATGTTGTTTATACTTTCTTAGTATGGTATTATAGAGATATTGCATTTATAGAAAACTATTTTACATTGTAACTATTGTTCCTATGCTATGTATCTATACAAGTGTTCATATCCCTCATTGACTTAGAAACTTGAACAATATTGTGTATTTTAGTTTGTTATATGTTGTTTATATTTTCCTAGTGTGGAAATATATGAATATTTCAACAAAATAAATGTTATATTTTTAGAATACTTTTTAATTTTGAATGCATCTCTACAAATGTCATTATTCTTTACTCAATTAAAATTTCTTGTCATGTCCAAATTTTGCTATTAAAGTAAAGGCAGAGAATCATTAAATGATGCATATCTTATATTTATGGTTTTATATAAAGAACAAAGGGATGCAGGATAAACTCAGGAATAAAAGGATCTGTAGTTATTCATAATAATAATTAAGAACAAATGGAGACATGTCTTGGACAATATATAAGAATTTTCAGTTATGAATAGATCTAATAATAGTAATTTCTCTCATCGTATTATAAACAGCTTTCCGCGGATATAGAATGTACAATTATAAGATTAAAACCAGTTTTTTTAGACCCCGAGGTGCCGAAGACACAGGCTAAAAAACTGGTTTTAATCTTATGATTGTACATTTATATATTCATAGAAAGCTGGATATAATACGATGCTAGACATAGTTTTTTCGTATGGATGAGAACCGGTTTCTATCCACCGGATTCGAATGAATACGAGAATCATTTTTACACAGAATAATAGAAATACAAATTTTGATTTGGATGATAGAAAAAGAAACACATTTGACAATTTAGTTTTTTCTTTATCCATTTAAACATATGGAATATGATATTCTTTTCAGATGTTTACTCTCAATGTTGTTATTCCAACAAAAAATATAAGGCACACAATAAGATTTCTGTCTTAAAAAGTTTGAGGCTGATTCCCAGGATGTTGTAAAATTAGAAATAAAATTCTTTTTGAGGGGGATCACTGTCAAATAGGAAAAGAAAGTGCCCTCAAACATAACCTTTAATGGAAAAAAGAGTTTGCTCTAAGTGTTTCAAAGTTCAGAAATAACAAAATTACAGACATAAAGGCACTGTATCATAATTTCAAATTCCTTATATGATTTTGTATATTTTAATATACATTAAATTTATCTGTTTAACCTGTTTGTACCTTGCTGACTTTATGTGTTTCTATTTTCTTTTCTTTTTTTGTAAGATTAAAAGAAAGAATTTTGTTCATTTATTTTTGCAAAATTTAATGATATTGGAGAAACCGTAAAATGCACTGAACAAACTTTTCTTTCTTCTCTCATATGTTTCCTTCTTTTATCTTTTTAACCACATTTGTGAAGTTTTTGAAAATTATTTATAAAATCTAATATAATTTAACTCCGCATTTTTTTTTGAACAAAACATTTACTTATAATGTATGTTACCCTTAACCCATAATGGCTTTTCTTTCTTTTCTGTGTGTGAAAGATAGATGGCTGTAATTAAATGACTTTTAAAGTATGGGTGTTACACATAACTAAGTGCTGAAATTTTTTAATATCTCCATCCTGGTGGGCACAGTATGCCAGCAAACTTGGCAGGATAATCCAGGTAAAGACCAAAAATATTTTTTAAGAAGCATTTTAAGTGGCCAATATACTAAAATATCCTATAGCAGTGAAAAATGTGAAATATAGGTGTTCTTATCCTGCTGATTCTCATCCTCCAGGTCTCCAGCAATCTTTAAATTGCTTCTGCGATCCCAATTTTTTACATGACATTAAAATATGGAAAAATCTCTAGCCTTTTTCCAAAAGACGGTAATAAATAAGACAAATATATTCTGAACCTGTCTAATGTAAAAGTATGTAATTTCATATGGAAATGCATAGAAAATTGAGCAGGAGAAAAAGTGTCAACTATTTACATATTCAAACTTTACTCTAAAACATAGAGTTGGATTCAATAGAATGCGGATAGGACCTAAAAAGTTTAAATTTGATATACCACTACGAAATGAATTTGTTTTAATGAATAAGGTGAATTTTTAAAATTTATACCATATTTGGCCTAAGGAGCCCCTGTGTAAATTTACGGTATAGTAATTAATCTCCATGACATTGTTTAAGATTTAATACTTCCCACCCCAAAAACCAAAATATTTCATCCCATATAAAATAACCTGTGGAAAATATGTAACAATTAGTTATATTCTATGAAATGCACATCCTAATTGCTCCAGATTTAGAGAACAAATTTAAACAACTTAGCTTGACTTATTTCATAAGGTAGGCGTTAAGAATTACAGAGCTTATGGCTGTAGGGAATTCAAGTCACTATTTCTTTCTTTTTGACTGAGATGGGATGCAAACAACAAAAGAAAAATAGTGTTTTCAGTCACATTGAAAAACTTGTAGAGTTTAAAATCAAATGAAAATTTTATGCTTGAATATTGATGTAAAATGAGGAAATTTGTTTAAGATTATTCATAGCTCTGTCTTAATGGTAAGTTTTTTACTGTGGCCAAAAAAATCAAGTTCAATTGTTTTTAGCTCTATTTTTAGTGTTTTTATGTTATTGTGATGAACAATTGTTTGATCTAATTTATTTCTAATTCTTTAAGTTTCAGTTTTAAATTTTATTATGTTATACAATAGTTGATTTAATTACAAAATTCCAAAGTTCCAAATTTGAGATTTATATTTTATTGTGGTATAAAATTGTGTGAGTAAATTTATTTGAAATTGTATACAGAAAACTGAAAACAAACACCTTGATGGAATTCAGGAGCGTATATAAGAGGGGTGCTAAATCTTCCAAATAAAATTATGATCGCAGTATACACCACCTTTCACCTTTATGAAAGAATGCTTGGGATTCGTTGCCCCCTGCCTTACTTCCTACACCCCTAAAAGTTGTGCCAGAAAAATTTTCCATAGAACATGTGAAAATCAAAATTTATTTTACTACTAAAATCACTGAAAATTATGAGATAAAACAAGGAGGACTACATCCATAAAATCAAAGCACAACAAAACGAACATAAACAAATATAGGGTAAAAACTAAACTTTTTTAACTGTTACAAAAATCACCATGCCAAACTTTAAAACGAAAGAACAATTCTTACGATCATAGCTATACGTTACCGACGGACCGAACCTGTTCAAAGTGTAAAAAATTAGCTTTCAGATAAATTCAAGTTTGAAAGCATAACAACTTAAATCCCTGTAAATATACATGAAAAGCAGAGAAATGTAAAATAATAAAAAAAATAAATTGCCAGACATTTTTTATGTAAATCAATTGAGTAAATCAAGAGGATTAAATTAGAGAGGGTTATGGACAATTATGGCCATAAGTTTCATATCTATAATACAAAGTTGAATGATGTCTGTCCATCTGTCCGTCTGAAGCTTAAGATCTCGGTAACCACTGAACCGATCGGATTCTACTCTTCAGGGTATATACATATTGGTCCTGTGGTGGTTTTAAGCTATTTTCTAGGGGGTTGGGACACCCCCAACCTCCCAAAAAAAATAAAAAATCCCCCCTCCGATTTTTTTTTTCTTGCGTAGAAGTTTGATTTTTTTTCTTATGGAGAAGTTAGATTTTTTTCTTATGGAGAAGTTAGTTCACAAACAACTACTGGCGGCAGCAGCATTAGTACTTTTTTTTAATTACCTCTTGGGGCAAAGCTCCTAGAGGCTAGGGGCGAAGCCGCTAGTTTCATATGAAGAAAGAACAATAAACTGTTATAAACCAAAATAAAGTATTTTTTGAAAAAAATACATAACACGACAATTAATTTTTAGTAAAACAACGTTTTTTTACTTCAATTTTATTTATCTTTAACTTAAAGTTTCGTGCTTTCGCAATCTTCAGAAATGACAATGACAATAACATGACAAATATATGAGGTACATAAAGGGATCTTAAGGGATAAAACAATGGACGATAAATTGATATAAACCCCGAAAATAATTATGTATATATTAAATTAGTGGTTGAAAAGTTTGGACATAAAATATATCGATATCTATTAAATTTCCCTAAAGATTTAAAGCCAACTATAGAGGTCGAGTTTATAAACTATAGGTACTGGTATAATTTACAGTCTTACAGTCTGCCTGCCTTATAGTGAAAATACAATCTAGGTAATATGTGAGACATGACCACTTTTATCTATTGCCTCAAAGTCGACAAAAATTATCATATTATCTAAGTTTGTCACATTGAAAATAAGGTAAAAGTCTGGTCTAATTGTAAGTTAACTCTACACAAGGAAACCATACAATTTTATTTAAATCTTTTTTTTCACTAACTTTACTTTTATTGTTTTCTACATCCATCACGACGACACAGGGAGGGAGGGAGATTGGACTGTAAATTGCTATGGTACCCATTTTTTATATCCATGTTATCTCAACGTTAAATTTTAGTACTTATATTGAATTCTAATAAGTTCATTCAAAACTTTCAGCAATAAACTTTTTTATGTCTGTAACGAAGGATCTCGAATGACCGTTGGATCGATATCATTCTCGTATAATATACATATATTGTTTATATACAGTGTTATTCTTTAAAAGCCCTGATTCAGTCTAATATATTTCTTTTCTAGCAGGGAAGCTTTACCTGTAGTCACCAGAAGTCCAGGCTGTATAATGAATCTCATCAAGGCATAAATACCATGTTATCATGACTGTGGCCTCTAGAAATCCAGGCTGTATAATGAATTTCATTCAGGTATTAATACCATGTTATCCTACCTGTGGTCTCCAGAAGTCCAGACTGTATAGTGAATCTCATCCAGTTATACATACAAATATGATGTTATCATACCTGTGGTCTCCAGAAGTCCAGGATGTATAGTGAATCTCATCCAGTTGTAAATGTCATATTTTCAATTATCATATTGCCATATTTTCAATTATCATACAGAAGTACAGGCTGTATATTGAATCTCATCCAGGTATAAATGTCATATTATTACAACTGTGGTCACAAGAAGTCCAGGCTGTATAATGAATATCATCCAGATATAAATACTATGTAATCATGACTGTGGCCTCTAGAAATCCAGGCTGTATAATGAATTTCATTCAGGTATTAATACCATGTTATCCAGAAGTACAGGCTGTATATTGAATCTCATCCAGGTATAAATGTCATATTATTACAACTGTGGTCACAAGAAGTCCAGGCTGTATAATGAATATCATCCAGATATAAATACTATGTAATCATGACTGTGGTCTCCAGAAGTCCAGACTGTATAGTGAATCTCATCCAGTTATACATACAAATATGAAGTTATCATACCTGTGGTCTCCAGAAGTCCAGGCTGTATAGTGAATCTCATCCAGGTAAAAATACTATGTTATCATACCTGGAGTCTCCAGAAGTCCAGGCTGTAGAGTGAATCTCACCCAGGCATGAATATTATGTTATCATACCTGTGGTCTCCAGAAGTCCAGGCTGTATAGTGAATCTCATCCAGGCATAAATAACATGTTATCATCTCTCCCTAGGATGAAGAATTTAAAATTATTATTATTATTTAAAACAAATGACGTTCATCTTTTCATACAGTTTTCTGAAGCTATGAAATCGAACGATCTTTACTTTTTGGAAAGTGTTGCCATTTTTTAGGCCAAGAATGAACAAATAACCCAACGGCACTAAAAATTGAAAGCCTTCCTCTCTAATATCTTAGAATAATATCAAATAGCGGAAAAAAACAAAATATTTTATGTTAGTAGGACAATTCTACCATAAATACACATCGACTTGTTTTTAAATCATCAGTTGATAGTTAGTAGGATAATTCTATCATATCTACCTGTCCTCCGCATAGTCTACCTAAATCTCCCCGGGTTTATAGTTAGTAGGACTATTCTATCATAACTACCTGTCCTCCGCATAGTCTACCCAAAACTCCCCAGGTTTATAGTTAGTAGGACTATTCTATCATAACTATCTGTCCTCCGCATAGTCTACCTAAAACTCCCCAGGTTTATAGTTAGTAGGACAATTCTATCATAACTATCTGTCCTCCGCATAGTCTACCTAAAACTCCCCAGGTTTATAGTTAGTAGAACTATTCTATCATAACTACCTGTCCTCCGCATAGTCTACCCAAAACTCCCCAGGTTTATAGTTAGTAGGACTATTCTATCATATCTACCTGTCCTCCGCATAGTCTACCTAAAACTCCCCAGGTTTATAGTTAGTAGGACTATTCTATCATAACTATCTGTCCTCCGCATAGTCTACCTAAAACTCCCCAGGTTTATAGTTAGTAGAACTATTCTATCATAACTACCTGTCCTCCGCATAGTATAACCCAAAACTCCCCAGGTTTATAGTTAGTAGGACTATTCTATCATAACTATCTGTCCTCCGCATAGTCTACCTAAAACTCCCCAGGTTTATAGTTAGTAGGACAATTCTATCATAACTATCTGTCCTCCGCATAGTCTACCTAAAACTCCCCAGGTTTATAGTTAGTAGAACTATTCTATCATAACTACATGTCCTCCGCATAGTCTACCTAAAACTCCCCAGGTTTATAGTTAGTAGGACTATTCTATCATAACTATCTGTCCTCCGCATAGTCTACCTAAAACTCCCCAGGTTTATAGTTAGTAGAACTATTCTATCATAACTACCTGTCCTCCGCATAGTATAACCCAAAACTCCCCAGGTTTATAGTTAGTAGGACTATTCTATCATAACTATCTGTCCTCCGCATAGTCTACCTAAAACTCCCCAGGTTTATAGTTAGTAGAACTATTCTATCATAACTATCTGTCCTCCGCATAGTCTACCTAAAACTCCCCAGGTTTATAGTTAGTAGGACAATTCTATCATAACTATCTGTCCTCCGCATAGTCTACCTAAAACTCCCCAGGTTTATAGTTAGTAGAACTATTCTATCATAACTACCTGTCCTCCGCATAGTCTACCCAAAACTCCCCAGGTTTATAGTTAGTAGGACTATTCTATCATATCTACCTGTCCTCCGCATAGTCTACCTAAAACTCCCCAGGTTTATAGTTAGTAGGACTATTCTATCATAACTATCTGTCCTCCGCATAGTCTACCTAAAACTCCCCAGGTTTATAGTTAGTAGAACTATTCTATCATAACTACCTGTCCTCCGCATAGTATAACCCAAAACTCCCCAGGTTTATAGTTAGTAGGACTATTCTATCATAACTATCTGTCCTCCGCATAGTCTACCTAAAACTCCCCAGGTTTATAGTTAGTAGGACAATTCTATCATAACTATCTGTCCTCCGCATAGTCTACCTAAAACTCCCCAGGTTTATAGTTAGTAGAACTATTCTATCATAACTACATGTCCTCCGCATAGTCTACCTAAAACTCCCCAGGTTTATAGTTAGTAGGACTATTCTATCATAACTATCTGTCCTCCGCATAGTCTACCTAAAACTCCCCAGGTTTATAGTTAGTAGAACTATTCTATCATAACTACCTGTCCTCCGCATAGTATAACCCAAAACTCCCCAGGTTTATAGTTAGTAGGACTATTCTATCATAACTATCTGTCCTCCGCATAGTCTACCTAAAACTCCCCAGGTTTATAGTTAGTAGAACTATTCTATCATAACTATCTGTCCTCCGCATAGTCTACCTAAAACTCCCCAGGTTTATAGTTAGTAGGACAATTCTATCATAACTATCTGTCCTCCGCATAGTCTACCTAAAACTCCCCAGGTTTATAGTTAGTAGAACTATTCTATCATAACTACCTGTCCTCCGCATAGTCTACCCAAAACTCCCCAGGTTTATAGTTAGTAGGACTATTCTATCATATCTACCTGTCCTCCGCATAGTCTACCTAAAACTCCCCAGGTTTATAGTTAGTAGGACTATTCTATCATAACTATCTGTCCTCCGCATAGTCTACCTAAAACTCCCCAGGTTTATAGTTAGTAGAACTATTCTATCATAACTACCTGTCCTCCGCATAGTATAACCCAAAACTCCCCAGGTTTATAGTTAGTAGGACTATTCTATCATAACTATCTGTCCTCCGCATAGTCTACCTAAAACTCCCCAGGTTTATAGTTAGTAGGACAATTCTATCATAACTATCTGTCCTCCGCATAGTCTACCTAAAACTCCCCAGGTTTATAGTTAGTAGAACTATTCTATCATAACTACATGTCCTCCGCATAGTCTACCTAAAACTCCCCAGGTTTATAGTTAGTAGGACTATTCTATCATAACTATCTGTCCTCCGCATAGTCTACCTAAAACTCCCCAGGTTTATAGTTAGTAGAACTATTCTATCATAACTACCTGTCCTCCGCATAGTATAACCCAAAACTCCCCAGGTTTATAGTTAGTAGGACTATTCTATCATAACTATCTGTCCTCCGCATAGTCTACCTAAAACTCCCCAGGTTTATAGTTAGTAGGACAATTCTATCATAACTATCTGTCCTCCGCATAGTCTACCTAAAACTCCCCAGGTTTATAGTTAGTAGAACTATTCTATCATAACTACATGTCCTCCGCATAGTCTACCTAAAACTCCCCAGGTTTATAGTTAGTAGGACTGTTCTTTCATAACTACCTGTCCTCCACATAGTCTACCCAAAACTCCGCACCAATCTTCCATTTTTATATTATTCAAATCTGAAAATAAATAATATTAAAAAAAAAGTTTAAAATTAAAATTAATTTTAAAAGTATTGTTAAAACTAACCTTTTGATAAAAAGAAAGTATTATACCATGAAATGGTTTGAATAATCAGGGAAATTTATAAATATCTAAAAAAATTATCATTTAGATATAACATTGCAATAGAGTAGTAATTCTTAATAAGGGGCTATGCCCCTAGCCTCTAGAGTCTAGGGACATCAACCAAAAAGACCATTTCTCTTTGACTAAGGGGGTGTTTCCTCCTCGTTATATAACCTTTAAGCTGTGTAGAATTAATATTTAGCTTTACTAATAATTGAAGCGTAGTTCAAGCCGTTTATAGGATCTTAATGGTTATACAGTGTAACAATAACAGCTTTATAAATTTTTTTTTAGAGTGTGTTAGAGATAGAAAGTTATATTTTGTAGTTATGAATAATTGATACAAATATGGATTATTATATTTACCATCAATATTTTATGAGTGTATATTTGGATTTTATCAGGGAGATTCAGGGATAAGACAATGGATGGTAAATTGTTATACAACCCTAATGTTGATTATTACAAAATTACCCCGTCTGTAGATTAAAATTATTGGTTGAAAAGTTTGGAAACTAAATAATTGTAACCAACTAATCAAGATTCATTAAAAGTACCCTATGTTTTTGATACGATAAAAAGTCTGTAATACTTTGGGTACCAATTTAATTCACAGACAGTCCAATATCCCCTGCCTCCCTGCATTTTAACCCTTTACAGTCGGGCCCCTTGCCGCACCTTAATCAGTCGGGGGGGGGGGCGTTCAACGCCCCCCCTTATTATCTCAGTTCCTATTAGAGCTAGAGGGCTAAATTTTTTTGTGCAAGTCCCCTGTTTGATAATGAATTTCCGACCTTTTATAAGTCTAAGTCAATTTTCGCTTCCTTCACCCTTTTATTTAACAACCTTTGTTTTTAGGTCCTATTTTACTTAAAAATTTCAAACGGCTGTAATTTTCTTATTTTTGAAGCTAGAAGAAAAAATTTTTTCCAGAAAATGTTTATCTTTATGTAAATTTTACATTAGAAATATCAAAATATAAATTTCAGCGGCCGCAGCTGTACTTGGCAGCTGCCAGCCGCTGCAGTCGGCGGTCGGCGGGAAAACGGCGGCGGATCTTCATGAAATTTTAATACGTTATGTAGACATGTAAGAAAAGCTTAAGTTTAAAATTTGAAGTCTCTAAGTCAAAAATTGCGGCCACAGGAGCCTTTTAAAGATTTCTGGAGACCTGGAGGATCAGGACCTGCAGGATCATACCTGGAACCTGAAAGTGACTTGAACACCTGTATTTCATATAAGGATGTACTACTAGAGGATCTTTTAGTATTTTGGTATGATAAAATGCTTTGTTTTAGTCAAAAAAATATTTTTGCTCTTTACCTGGATGACCCTGCCAGGTTTGCTGGCATCCTGTGCCCGCCAGGATGGAGATATTCAAAAAATTCCAACTCTCAGTTATGTGTCATACCCATACTTAAAAAGTCAAGCAGTTTGGGCTCTTCATCTTTCACACACAGAAAATGAGATAGAAAAAACCGGATGGGGGGGCGTTCAACGCCCCCCCCCCCCCGACCGTTAAGGGTTAATATACATTTACTCTTTACAAGTTTAGTCTAAATTTTTATGTTTCTGAAAATCCATTACACTTAAAATGTTTAACCAAAAAATTTTGTACTCAAGCAGGGAAGGAGGGGAAATCGGGAGGAGGCAAAAATAGCCTAAAACTATCTATGCCACCGAGTACAAAATTGGTCACCTGACCTTTGTTTTATAATAATCTATATGAAACAAATGGTAATTTTAACTTAATCCTGTAACTGAACCACTAAACTTCCAATCCATTATTTTTAGTTTAAAAATGTATTTCTAGCCCCTGCGGGTGGCTATAACCCTGCAGGGCCTTGTCCAAACGGATTACCATAGCTACTGCTGGCTTAATTTACTTTTTTATCAAAATGTGTATGTTCCAGTTACAACCAAACAAAAATATGGCCATTTAGCCATAAAACTATAAAATATCCATAAAAATGGTTAGTAGAGTTAGGCAGCTCATAATAAAATTTCTACATACAGAAAACTGTTTAAAATACCAATGTTTTTTACATTGTTTTCGTTTAAATGAATAAAAATGAATTTTTTGAGGCAGAATAGTTTTTAATTGTAGCAGTTTTTTCTATTTAAAAAAGCTAATCTTTTTAACAGAACTTATTCTTTCATAGTTGCCCAACTGTTGAGGATACTAAATCAACTATAAAACCTAATAATTTTTAGTAGCATAGCTACTCTGAAGGATCTGGTATGGTTTTATGTGTCCGTCTGAATTAAAAGTTATTATGATGATAACCTTTTATATATAACACGTAGAATTTTGACTGTCCATCCTTCTGCCCGTCTGTCTGTCAGTCTGTCTGTCCGTCTGCCCGTGTGAAGCTTAAGATCTCGATAATTGCTGATCAGATTATTCTCTACTTATTAACAACAAAAAAACATCTGAACCTGCAGAGGTTCTAAGCTATTTACGCATCCCCCTAAACAGAAAAGTACATTAGATACATCCTACCACAAAAAAATTAAACTGATGCAAACATTTTAAAAAGGCAAATTATACATTTGAATTTGTCACCTTGTTATTGCTGCGCTACTTATGAACGTCATCGCCCTTGTTATAAAGTATATCCAAATAAATATTTATGTGTAGACTCATAAATAAAATTGACAACAAATATATTTTGCACAACCTATCTACAAACTTCAATTTATCAAAATTCAATTTTCAGAACAGAAAAAAAACTCAAGAGAATATTTTGAATAAAGAATACAATAATGTATATAGGATATACGTGGATATATTGACAGGAGAAATTTGTCATCATTTTAGCTTCCTAATATGAATCTCATTTACTGGTCAGTTCGTTCATTCAGTAGGAGTGGAGGGAAAGGGTTAAAGGGGGTGGAGACCGGGCATCTTTATTTTAACAAGCTGCGAGCATCACTTTATTGCAGAGTAAATGAAAATCTGGTGTAACATCCAGGTAATAATATATCCATTAATAATAGAATGCTTGAAAAAAATTGGATATTTATTATTAGAAATGTAACAGGATGTTTGTCTGTGTGTGTGTGTGTGTGTGTGTGTAGCGAGAGATCTCGCTAACCGCTGAACCTTTATGGTTCTTTCTTTTTAAAGTGAAGCCACTTATAGAACCAGAAGAAGGTTTATGACTATTTAAGGGAATTGGGTGTTTCACACTTCTCCCCTCCCCCAAGATAAAACAATCCTTGATAAAAAAAACACTCACCGTGCACAAAAACTTCCTAATTACTTTTTCTTTTAGAAAATAATTGTACATCCCTCCTTTCCCCAAGTGGTCCTCGAGGCCTCTAGGGGCTAAGCCGCTAGTATGGAAAGAACGACACAGCAATGAAGAATGAAAGAAAAGTTAAAATTGAATTTATTGTCAAGAAATATACAGGAATAAATTGATATGCCAATAGAAGATAAATATAAATTTTTATGACCTAGATGCCCCTTGGCTGAAAGTCCTGATTTGAAATAATGATCAATAACATATGTTTAGAGGCAGAGGGGAGGGGACAAAAAATTACTTAAACCTTTTTTATATATGACGACAAAGTAACAAGTAAACATTATTGTGAAACTGTTTGTTCTATCATCTATTTGACTATACCCGTATCCTTGTAAAAATATGGGAATATGGAACTATACAAGTCAACTTTGCTCATACAAAATAACTTTCCCATTGTCGAATTCATTTTCAGAGGTGGTAGAACAGTTAGGAGCTTGAAACCAACTATGAAATAGGAAAGCAGAGTCTCCAAAAAAATGAGCAAATGTTACAAAACTGAACTATTCTTATTGGCGTCATATTAAAAGGGAATAGACGATTATTTTCAGCACTAGTTTTCTCGTCCCTAGCCTCTAGGAAAAAGGCCTAAATCACCTCAAGGCATTTATAAAGCTTAACTATAAACTCATGTAACCACATATGTTTATCTTTGAAATGGAGATATATAGTTTATTATGCTATAAAATTGGATTCGACCTCTTAACTGAAAAAAAGAATTATGAGAAACAAGCTTAGGAATTTAACTACAATCAATAAGAAAAACTTAGATTAAAATCATGTCAGTAGGCTTTGTAAAATTGGCAAAACAAATTTGATTTAAACGGTATGGGAAAACGTCATGTTCTCAACTGCTTTTCAACAAGATATGACTAAAAATTTTGTTGAAAATTTCTAAGGCTATTCTTACGATATATTTGTCTGTCTATCTAGTCAAATGATGTGCTTATCTTCTATGCAAGCCTAGATTAGTTTTTTTATCCTTTTAACTAGGGATCTTAAGGGAAAAGACAATGGACCATAAATTAAAATACATTCCCAGTGATGTTAAACAAAATGATCAATTATTAAGAATAATTTTAAAAGTTTGGACACTAATAGTTGGAGACCAATACATAAAATTTTTTTTGAGCCATCAAATGGATATCGTGGTGATAAAACTTTGGGTATTAGTGTCTTAAACAGTTCAATGTCACCTCTCCCCCTGATTTTAATAAATTGTTTATGTATACTTTTTTAAAAGCAAAGCTTATCTATAATTAGGGTCGGTCCGTCCGTAGCGGTTTTTTAACAAATTTACTTACAATTTTGCTTCGACTCTTATACATTTATATTCTGATTTTTCAGGTCTGACACTCTACAAGTGTAGTTTCAGATCTTCGATTTCACGGATGTTTACATCCTTGTTTATATTATAAATATATTAAATTATAAATGTATTTGGCTGAATGAACTTCTCTGATTATAATCCAATTTCTGTGTAAAAACCACAAGGCCACCTAGCTCAATGGATATATGATATACGTGGATATATAGACAGGGAAACATTTGTCGACAATTTAGCTTGCTACTATGGACCTCATTAGTTGGTTAGTTCGTTCATCCAGAAACAGGGAAGGGGTAAAGAGGGTTATTTTAGCCAGCTGCGAGTATTTCTTTCTAAGAGTACATGAAAATGTAATGCAACATCCAATCGATGATATATCCATTGCCAACTTTTAGTCAGAGGTTGAGAAAATTTTTCTAGATTAATATAAAAAATATAATTGTAAAGTGTCATGTTTCATAGATCTATTCTACACTGTTGTCTTTAATAATCTTTTAATTAAAATCATAGTTTTGTTCTTTAAACATTTGCCTGTCTAAAGAATAAAATATATTTTCCACACCCAAAGGAAGCAAGATTCGTGCAATGCATAATTAAGACATATACAGACAAATATTTTTTTATTAAAGAGTTTGTTATATGCCTCACAAATAGCCCATACCTTTTAATACCTCCTATAAGACCAATGCTTAAACCTTTGACCCACTTTTAGCTTTTATTTTTATAATACCTATTTCTATCAATACAATATAATCTTCTTTTTGCTCAACTTAAAAATATACCTGGAGAAAGAAAGTATATGGAATTATAGTTTATCAAATTATAAGATTATTCGGGTATAGTCCCTTTCTTTACATCGCACCATAAGGGGCGATTATTCTTATTTTTCACAGTAGGTTTTGTCCTATTTCTAGCCCCTGCGGGGGGCTCTAACCCTGTGGGGCAATCATCTAACCCAATATAACCTAACCAGACCTAAAATAACCTACAAAAAGCCATTTTAAAAATACGACAAATCGCCCCTTAAGGTGCGATGTCACGAAAGGGACTATTCCCGATTATTCTCATCATCAAATTTCCCCAGTTAAAAATAATCCTTATTAAATCGAAATGTATTGATTTTCACGCATCTTAGGACACTTAAGGAAAGGGGGGGGGGGGTGGAGGGGTTATTGTAACAACCTTCAAAATATTTATAAACCCTCCCTCAACTTATAGGAAGCTCCACTATAAAGACAGTTATCCTTTTACTTTTAAAAAAGGATACATATACAGCAATACAATATCAGGCTTTAACTTTTTACTTGTGATAAGACCAAAATGGCAGCCATATCATGTTACTGTATCAAGATAGTTGTGAGCAGGGATGTCAAGGGATAAGACAATAGACAATAATTTGATGTACATCCCGAATGATTATAAACAATATTATCATATTTACTGATCAAAGTTTTTATTTATAATGTTTTGACGCTACCAGTTTGAATAAAGAAATGAAGATTTTCTAAAAAGATACAAAGGCTTCACCACTAAATAGAAATCCTGTTGTTAAAACTTTGGGTACCAGTATAATTTTCCATCTAATGTCCCCCCCCTCCCTGGTTTTGGAGGAACTTGATAAACTTTTAGCAAAACTTTTTATTCTTTCTTTGTTATGTTTCAACAATGATAGAAATTATATTTTGCCACAAAATACTTTTATTTTTAGATGAAAATAAAGATACTATGAATACGAAGAAACGCCCCTTAAGGGGCGTTGTCACGAAAGGGACTATACCCGAAGATTTCAATTTTTGTTAAAGATCCTTTCGTGAGGTGGGATTCCAAATACTTTTTGATTGCTCGACGTTTTTCTAGATGCCTTTATTGTAAATGGTAATTGTATGTTTTTATTTACAGGTCAAGGAATTCCTCCTTCTCTTACTATATTATCAAGCGCATAAAGCATATTTTAACATCTTAGTTGTGATTCAATAGAGGCTGATATTCGATTCAGGGAGGGAGGGGAAATTGACTGTTTATTATTTTAGTCTCCAAAATCTTATATTATTGCATTATAATTCTTTGGATTATGAACTTAGTTGACATTATTGAATTTTGATTGGTTCAAACGTTTCCAACCACTAATTGTAATTTATAGAAGGGGTATTTTTGTGTATCATCATTGGAGATAACTTACATGTATTGGCCATTAACTTATCCCTTTATATACCTCATAACAAGCGATCAGGTATAAAAAATTGAGCGTGTGTACGTCTTTTTTTTTAAGGTGATAAAAACGGCATTTAACTTTTTCTATATAGACTAAAGCTATAAAACACATTGTATGAATTCCTTTCTTTGTGTGGTTAGGAAAGGAAGATGTTCACCATAGAAGTTGAGAAAGGATGACCAAATAGACAGGGTTCTAAAGGGATAAGGCAATGGCTGATAAATTATTGTACATCCCCAATGATGATACACAAAATCACTCCTTTTTTATTTTATAATTAATGGTTGAAATATTTAGGCTCTTAACTTAATGAACCAACCAATCAAAATTCAATAAAACTTTGGGGGCTAATGTAATAAACAGCACAATGTCCCCTTCCTCCCTGTGACCAAATCGACCAGTAAATATAAAACTTTTTCTTGAACCAGATCAAGCAAAGCATGTATATTTTGCTATGTGACACTGTGACAGTATTTACTGTTAAATAAGCCAAATGTCTTGTCCGTTTAAGAAGGAAAATATAATTTCCTTAAGAACAAATAATTATAGACAAAGGTCATGAGTTGAAAGAGTTTGTTGTCTGAAATAGAATAGTAATTATATTTTTTTAAGCAAACAAATGAAAATTTGTTTTCATATAATTTTGGGTACCAGTTGAAAATCCATCAAATACTTTGATACAGTCATAACTTCCAAAATTAACATATGTTAAGACAACTTTAAACATCCATAGAAATAATCTCAAACATAAATGGTTGATAAAAGTATCTTTCACAAGGTGAAAATAAAATAATTGTATCACGGCATTAAAAAATGTTATAATTTTACTTATCTCCCTCTTATAATATTGAAGTATGTAACATTTTCTTGTATCGTAAATAATGTTAATTATTTATACTTAATTATTAATTAGAACTACAAGAAGCATTAATTAGGTGTTATATATTTGTTACATTATGTAAAAGCATTTTTAGTAAATTGATATAAAGATGAATAAATGGATAGACAGATGGATAGATTGATGAATGAATGGATAGATTGATAAATGGAAGAATAAAGGGATAGATTGATAAATGGAAGAATAAAGGGATAGATTGATGAATGAATGGATATATTGATAAATGGAAGAATAAATGGATAGATTGATAGATAAATAGGATTGATAAATGAAAGAATGAATAGATAGAGTAGTAAATGTATAAACGCATGAATGAATAAATGGATGGATGAATAGATGAATGAATGGAATATGTATAGCTGGATGAAGTGATGGACAAATGGATATATGAATAGATTATAGATGTACTAGCTTATATAACTATTAAATATGTAACAATGTACAGCCAGAAGTAAATGAAAACAAAAAACCTTACTAAATACATTATATAGATGTATAAATGAATGGATAAGTGAATTAATAATTTAGGGGATATATGTAAAGATGGATGAATGAATGACGAATTTATGGACGAATAGATTTATAAATAGATTAAAGATGTATTTATGGATGAATGGGTGAAGGAATACATGAATGGATAGATGAATAAATGGAGGATTATAGGTGGATAAATAAATGGATTAACAAATAGATTGATAGGTCAGATTAACGGATAGATGAATCAATGAACAATTGAAAAAATCGAAAAATTGTATTTAATCGAGAATAAAATGTATTACCAATAAATAAATTCAATAATTTATGATAAATTGATAAAAATTATTGATAAATTGTTAAATTAATGGATATTATAAACGGTCATGTTTATGGTTATAATTTATGAATAAATTGGCCTCTGTTAGTTTATAGGTATGCATTCACTTCTGCATATCATCAAATGCAAATGTTCGGTGGTAATAAAAATGAGATGTAGATAAAGAGAGAGAAAAAAGGACAGAAGATATTACAAAAGATTTACAAAAACCTAATAAAAAATAATATGTGTTTTGTTGCATGAACAGCGGACAAAGTAACTTATATCTTCCAACAATCTACCTTTAATAGCAGCTGAGAAAATCAAATTTCCCCATAGAGATACGGACTTACAAAAGGATATCAACGGGATGTTTAGAGTAGCCTCGCTACTGAAATTGAAGGGATGCTTTATAATGAGAGAAAAGTAAAGAGAAAGGTAAATTTGTGGTGTTGTAATAATTTCCAGGAATGAAAGAACACTGGTTAATATGCATGTAATCATTATTATGGGTTACAAAATGGTTTTTGTTAAAAGTCGCAAATAAATTTTTTACACATTGTAATATTAAATTTTAAAAGCTAGCAGAACCAAAAGAACAAAAAAATATACATCATTACAGAGTATGTCATGTAAAATGATTTATTGACAATGCAAGTCTAGAATGAAAATATTTTTTCCCAATATGGCTTCTTAAACGATTAATATCCGCTGAATTATTACCGGTTCTTAGCAAAACTGAAAAAGCATGTATTAAATCGTATTACAGACAATTTTCCAAGAATATTAAAAGAAAAATCATAAAATGCATAATAATTGATAGCCCGGGCCTTCCACACCTTGGGTCTAACAGAACTGTCTTTAACCTTCATTTAATTATTTAGATATCCGCGGAAAGCTGTCCATAATACGATGCGATAAATAACTATTATCAAGATTCAAAACATGGTTGATTTGAATAAAGACCTTACATAATAACATAACATTAATAATATATTTTAATAGTTTATATAATTTCATACTATAATTAGCATCGAGAGAGGGGACACTAGACTGTTAATTAGTCCCCAAAGTTTAATAAACATATTTTTTTATTTGTTTGCTGAACAACTTTGGGGAGTATTATCAAAGTTTAATTGGTTGGTTCATTAATTTGAATGACTAAACGTTTGAATCACTAATTGTAAACTACAGAATGCGTAATTTTGTGTATCATTGTTGGGGATGTATATCAATTTATCGTCCATTGTCTTATCCATTTAGATTCCTGATTTTAAGCCGACATTTTTTCTCCTGCCCTCTCCTGTTTACATTTTAGGCCCTTTTTACACCTTTATTCTCCTCTTAAATGAGAAAATCTATTAAAAAGTAAAAAAATAAAGAAACTATATTATAGATGTAGATTATTCATCTAATATGAGAAAGTATGTGATTTATTATTATAATATGTCACATTTAGAATAAGTAAGTAGGTAATGCCCCCAATACAGGCTAGTGGATCATTATATACCCCTCTTGCTCTTCTCATAACCCTCGCTTTATGACAAAGACCAAAGTGTGTAAAAAAGATAATAAATTTAATTACTATTATATTGGTCCTGGTTTTCGGCCCATTGCATCGGTGCCAACAGCACATTGGACAATTCGTGGAAAACTATCTATTATACAATATCATTAATAAATGTTAGAATATCAAGAAACTAAAAAAACAACTTAAATTTAAATGCGCCATAAAAGAAACTGATTTCTTTGGTCATTGTAATGGAAAATAAATGCATATACGAGAAACATAAATCTACCTTTGCAATGCAAGGAAAACAAGGATGACAAAATCCATTTATAGCATATCACAAAAAATGAGATAGAGGGCAAATGTTCAGTGATTATAAAAAAGAGGGATAAAAAGAAAGAGAGAAATATTTTAAATATATAAATGATCATATACATATATGTATATGTCTTTTGTAGCATTCCCGACGGCCCAACATACCAAGTAAAGGCAATCTATCTATATAGCGATAAAGACACACGTACAAAGTTAATTTTAAAGTAGCTCCCCTGTTATAACAAGTTATTAAAATTTAATTAACATACGAACGAGTCATAAATATAGCAGTGCTGAAGAAATATAGTAGTTGATGTACATTCTTAGAGACTCTTCTATTTTTCTTCCATATTTCAACTTATTTTCACTTTACATATTTTAATAACCTACATGGAATGCCAAAGTCAAGTATTTGAAATCAAATTTTGATATTAAAAAAGAAAGTAGCATGAAATGGCTCGGCCAAGATTAGGTCAATTTATATTCTTTATAGCCATTAAATTTAGCTTTAATACATTTGGCGACAGTTTCATTTAAGTCAGGTACTGCCACCCGCAACTTATGTACAACAACCGCATTTTTACCGTGGCTTCAAAGGTTCGATCTTTGACGGGAGGGAGGGGACTTGGATTGTAAATAACACTGGTATTAAAAGTTTTAAAACTACGTTACCTTATTCATTGGCTCAAAAATTGCGCTCTAACCTTTCATAAAATTAAAATACTTTGGTCTTTAAAGCGCGACCGACGGACACACAGAAAACTGTCCCGAATTTGTATTAATTTTTAGGAACAAGACTCCAGTTTCGTCATATTTTTCTTTCCCGAAAAAGGGAAGGGTGAAAGAAAAAAAGGGAAGGGGGGAAGAAAAAAGAGATGGAGAAAAGGGGGTTTTCCCCATCTCTTTTGAAGAGATTTTCTTCCCCCCTTCCCTTTTTCGGGAAAGGAAAATATGACGTCACTGGAGTCTTGTTCCTCAAAATTAATACAAATTCGGGACAGTTTTCTGTGTGTCGACCGACGGACTGAGAAAATTCTATACAAGATTTTCTTGGTACATAGAATCAACACAAAAAGTTTATGGACGTACTGATAGACGGATATAATTGCAAGATGAATTAGAGAGTAGTTTTCCTACTAAAAATAATCCGCATATTATCCATAAAAAAATGGAAAGACGGAAGGCAACCCCTTAAACTTTAGCATTCAAATATACACTGGAGTATAATAGTATGTATGTATATACATATACAAGTAAAATACAGTTTAATTTCTCTCTGTTTTAATGCAAATTAGTTTAGGCTAACAACAGGGGTTTAAAGGATAGGTAATCAAGTGATTTCATGAATTTATAAAGTTTTAGGCTTCACTGAAATGCAAATTTAAAAAAAGTGTTAATTTATTCATAAATTTGTTTTGTTAATTCATCAACTATTCATATTGAATTTAAAAAGTTCACCTAACATACCCGTCTGAACGATCATATATAATATGATACTAGCTATTTTTTATACTACACCTTCAGAACCTATAGTGGCACTTAAGATTGGGGTTGGGCCGGATACTTTTTTGGCCGGATACCGGATACCGGATATCCGGCTGATTTCAAACGCCGGATATCCGGTAACCGGTCAAATTACCGGATATCCGGCCGGATAACCGGCCAAATTACCAGATACTAAAGTAGCAAAAAAAATTTCTTCAGAAATCTTATATAAATTTACATAAAGTTAAACTTGTTCAGAAAAAATGTTCTTCTAGCTTCAATAATAAGAAAATAATAGCAATTTAAAATTTTAAAAAGCAGAGATTTTTGGTGTAAAGTATAAAAAATGATAGAGCCGGATATCCGGCCGGATAGTTTCAGTATCCGGTATTCGGCCGGAAATTGAAAATGGCCGGATATCCGGCCCAACCCTACTTAAGATATTTTTTTGCATTTCTTCTTGTGGCTATTTCTACTGTACTACAGACACACATACAGACAGACATCATTTCTTCTAGTGGCTATTTCTAGTGGGATACTTCACTACAGACACACATACAGACAGACATCATTTCTTCTAGTGGCTATTTCTAGTGGGATACTTCACTACAGACACACATACAGACAGACATCATTTCTTCTAGTGGCTATTTCTAGTGGGATACTTCACTACAGACACACATACAAACAGACATCATTTCTTCTAGTGGCTATTTCTAGTGGGATACTTCACTACAGACACACATACAAACAGACATCATTTCTTCTAGTGGCTATTTCTAGTAGCATACTTCACTACAGACATACATCATGCTACTCTTATGAAAGGAACAATATTTTTTTTGTAATTACCTATCCTTTAATCTTTAGGTAAAGGAAAGTTTGGTGCAAAATTATTAAACATTTCCTGCAAAATTATGATTTTATAACTACAATAATCTTTGCGAATTAAATCTATAAATGCACAAAAATTAAATCAAAACTAAAATGTAATTTCTTTACAGAGAAAGGTGACATTAGACCTATAAATTAACCTGGTACCCAAAGTTTTATGATTACGTTGTTATATTATCTGTTGGCTCAAAAACATATGGTGCGTGGTAACGCCTCTTAAGGGGCGATTCGTCGTATTTTTAAAATGGCTTTCATAGGTTATTTTAGGTTAGGTTAGGTTATATTGAGTTAGGTAATTGGCCCCGCTGGGTTAGAGCCCCCCGCAGGGGCTAGAAATAGGAGAAAAGCTACTGTGAAAAATACGAAGAATCGCCCCTTAATGTGCGTTGCCACGAAAGGGACTATACCCAAACTTTTTCACTTAATTTTAATCAAAAGTTTATAGTTATAGGGATATTTTGTTTATCCTCATTCAGGATGTAAAGAATTGATCAATCGTGATTGATTTGTGTTCGTTAAAACATATATATTACATATAATTCATATTAATGATTCTTTAGTCTTAGATTGATAAAGTTACAATTATAAGCAGTTTGACTTTAACAAAACATTTGATAGGTACATAGTTTTTCTATGCCAATTAGAAGTAATTTTTACCAATTTTTAAGTATAACACAAGAAAATGGATATAGCATATACAGGGTGGGGCAAATAAGACTGGACAAACTTTAAACGGCCATAGCGCCAAAACTACTTGACCAATCAGGACGTTTGACCCCACTATAGAAAGCTTAGGTAATGACCTTTTAGCACATAAAAAATCTTTGGACGAAGATGGACATGTACATTGTACAACGAGCTGGCCGCGCATATGTTAAACAAGGCAGATTCCAAATGCGCTGGTGGTTTAATCTTGATTCTTGACTAGGGCCCACTACATCTGACTAAAAGAGGTGGGTTAGAGGTATCGTTACTTTAGCCAGCTGCAAGCATCACCTCCTCAGAGTACATGAAAATCTGGTGCAACATCCAAGTAATAATATTTCTCGTATTCATTCGAATCCGTTGGATAGGAACCGGTTCTCATCCATACGAAAAAACTATGTCTAGCATCGTATTATATCCAGCTTTCTACGAATATAAAAATGTACAACCATAAGATTAAAACCAGTTTTTTTGCCTTGAGGTGCCAAAGGCACTGGCTAAAAAAACTGGTTTTAATCTTATAATTGTACTTTCTATATCCGCGGAAAGCTGTTTATAATACGATGCGAGAAATAACTATTAATAGATTCATATGAAACAAGAACCCTATAATATTTCTAAAACTAATCTTCTTAAAAATATAGTTTATTAAAAGTTTTACCCTATCTATAAAATAATGAGTTGGTAAAAAGTTGTTGGGGAAACTTATAAAGTTAAAACTTTATCAGAAATATATTTTTTTCTTCTAGAGTTGGGAAGGTGAAATAATAATGCCTTTCATAAAAAAAAAAAAACTGTGATTTCCCTCAAAGTGCCTTGCGAGCACAGAACCCCTGGCATCTAAAGGGATAAGAAATTGGCCGATAAGTTGATGTACATACCAAATGATGAAACACAAAATTACCCCTTTTTTAGATTACAATTGGTTGAACCGTTTGAACACTTATCTTAATAAAGCAACTAATCAAAATTCACTAAAGTCCCCAGAGTTGTTAACCCAGCAAATAAGTAAACGTTATTATACATAAATTGAAAACAGCCCATTGTCCCCTCTCTTTTTCTGACAAAACCCCCTCCTCTTCCCCATTTTTAAAAGTGAAAATAAGTGGATGGTATTTTTTCCTGCGACACCTAAGTTGTCCTTACCTGTACCCAAAAATGCATAACTTGGGGTAAACTAATAAAAATCAATGTATGTCTTTTTAGGAGATAATACCATTTTTATCTTCTTAACTGTTCTATGGAGTGAGATAAATATAAAGTTATTTTATATTTTCAATTTATCAACATTTTTTTCTTCTTAATTTTTAAAGTTTAGGTTTAAGTTTTATATATTAACTTTTAGTATCAATGGGAGGCCTCTAAGGACACTGGAGGAATGGTTGGGGGGGGGGGGGGGAGGGAGTAGCCCCTCAATTTTAAATTTTATCTTAAAAAGGGGGAGGAATATTTTTCTGGACCTTACCTGGACCTATAAGAATCTTCACTGTAAAGGATAAATCATATAAGAATAGAGCACTGAATTTTTAAAATTAATAAGCATTTAGTCCACAACTTTTTTATCTTTTTGTTTTTCTATTATTTGGTTCAACAGAAAAAAAACTTGCTTACCTAGTCAAAAATAATTCCAGACATCAAATGCATTTTTTATATTTATGAAATAGAATAGTTGGATAGGAAGGGATTTGATAGAAAGATTGACAGGTAGATAGATAGATGTTAAACATAAAGAAAACTTCGGTAAAATAAAACTGTAAATTTAACAAGGATCCCCATGATTGCAAAAATTGGTAATAGTTAGTGAAAATTGCAAATAATTGCCAAACTTTGGCAGATTTGTCAATAAAAGGAAATAATTAGCAAAATTTGCCAGAAAAAACTGCTTTATGTTGCCAAAGGATCATATTTTAATCAAATTAATTTGCAATAGTTTTAAATTATTGTTCTATTCCCAATATTATTAACCTTGCAAAAAAATGCTGGGTTGATTATGAAAATATTTGTACATGTTATGTTATCTTGGTCAAATTCAAAGCTGTATTTTTTGTGTATAAGATTTAAGTTTGTACACACCTGCATCTTAAATTTTAATAGTTTTTGTTTTAATTAATGACTGTTGCTAACATTAAACTTAAATAAAACTTAGATAGTTCCAAATTTATAAAACTTAAAATTAATTAGTTTAATAAAAGTTCATGTTTAGAATCAAGAAGTCTAATAATATGAAAGCATATTAAAAGGTTATTTTAAGTAAAAATGTAGGAAAATATCTACTATATCAAACATTTTTAGAACTTACAGGGCTTGTCCAAATTAAGTTGGTTTATTCTAAATGTTTTGTGATTTACGAAAGTATTAGTGTTAATATACAAAACAAACAACTGCTCACCATCCAATTGACTTATGTAAATAAAAGTTTAAATTGTTGAAGCAAAACTGGTTTAGAAGTATTGATTAGGTTAGGTTAAGTTAGGAACAGGTTAAACCCACCGTGGTTAGGCACAAAGATGAAAAGCACCCGCAGAGGCCTCTAGACGCCCTTGACATGGGAGGAGTTGACCCCCCCTCTTTAATTTTGTTTTACAGAAAAAGTAAAATTTACATTGGTTCACCGTGTAAGATCCTTTCGTACACACTAGACAGACAGACACAGATCCTGTTAAGTAAGGATATATGCATAAGAATATATTACTGGAACACCCTGTATAAAGATTTATATGACTCCAGTGCAGATATACATTTGTTTTATAGGCCTCAGAAATATCTTTCATTTTTTTTCTTCTCAGAATTAACAAGAATGACAAAATTGCATAACATTATTTCTCTGTAAAAATGCTGAAATTGGTTGTGATAAAAGAAACATTTCTAAAAGTAAAGTTTCTACACTGAGCTTCTGTACGTTTGTCTGGACGTAGGTAATATATCTCTAATCTTAAATAAAACATGTTAAAATCGTTATATTGGCTTTAAACCCTAGCTGCATGAAGGTTCATATTATAAATAGGTAAATATATATTTTTTTTATACAGAATATTTGTCCTATTATCAGATTTTTTAAATGCTGAATTCTATTAAGATTAACAATTGTGCTGGCATTTATTAACAGAATCTTCAACGAAGAATATAGTTTAATCAGTAGGGATATTACACTGAAAAATACACTGGTGCCCAAATTTTTAAAACAATTTCTCGTATTCATTCGAATCCGGTGGATAGGAACCGGTTCTCATCCATACGAAAAAACTATGTATAGCATCGTATTATATCCAGCTTTCTACGAATATAAAAATGTACAATCATTCTATATCCGCGGAAAGCCGTTTATAATACGATGAAAGAAATAACTATTCTCGTTTGCCTACAAACTTTGAGAACTATTACCAAATCTTGATTAGGCGGTTTAAATATCTATTTTTTTCAACCTATAATTTTAATCTACCTAAGAGGTAATTTTGTTTATCATTATAAGCGAATAAGAAATTAGCCAATTATCCTTTTTTCATGTTACCCTGCAATGGCTTGGCTATATTTGTATGCACGGGGCAGAGACACAATTACCATTTACTTAGCTTTCATAAAATAGTTAGGGACTTGAATTAGATAAAGTGTATTAAAGCTGTTAGTCTAGTATTAAGGAATAAGAAAATGGACGGTAAATAGTTTATCCCCGATGCTGAAAAACAAAATTAACCCTCTTTTTGTAAATCTGAATCATTGTTTCACTACTAGTTGGAACAAACTAATCAGTGTTTTAAAGCTGTTAATCTAATCTTAAGGATAAGAAAATGGAAGATGTATTGTGCATACCCAATGATGATAAACAAAAATACCCCTTTTTCTTTAAATCTCAATCATTGTTTCGAATTTCCAACACTAATAGTTTGAAACCAATCAATCAGAATAGAATAAATATTTATGAGCAAACGAATAAAATAAATTGGTTATAAAATTTTGAGTACCAGTGTAATTTACTGTTCAATGTCTCATCCCTCCCTGATTTTTTTACCATTCTTATAAAATGATAATTTGAATGAATTGATAGGCCAATGACACAAAATATTTATTTAGACCTCTTTCATCCTCCTAATAATTATAGGCTAAACAAATTAGGAATGCCTATCATATCATCTGTTATTCTATCCATGTTTATTATGATTATATCTATATATGGGATCTTTGACAAAGTAGCTTCGGACAAAGTAGCTTCAGACAAAGTAGCCTCCTAAGAAAAGTAGCCTCCACTGTTAATGAAGGTCATGGCCGCAGTGCTCGGCCCCCTGGCCTGCCTAGCCGCGGGCGCTCGGCTCCCTAGCCTATAACCTAACCTAACCTAACCAAAATATTGTAAAAACATTATGAAAAATTGTAAAAACAATATTTAAAAATGTAAAAATCTACAAATTTCTTTTTGTAATTTTGTAAAATCTTTTATTACTATTGGAGACTATTTTTCTTAGGAAGCTACTTTTCTTAAGTAAATGTCCTGAAGCTACTTTGTCCTGAAGCTACTTTGTCCAAAGCTACTTTGTCTGAAGCTACTTTGTCCGAAGCTACTTTGTCCAAGATCCCTATATATGTAGATATTACTATTCACAGATTTTTCTTTCTGCAGTGTGATAGACATATTTAAATAGACTATTACACCCTGAAAATAATAAAAAAGGATGTGAGTCTAGCAGTTAGTTTTAAGTTATTTTAGGTAGTAGACTCTATCATCAGAAACTCATATTATCAGGGGAGGGAGGGGACATTTAACTGTAAAGTAAAATGGGATCCAAAGTTTTATGTTCGCGTTATCTAATTTGTTAGATCAATAACTTAATTTTCAATGTTTGTGTAGTCAATAATTTTAACTACTGAAGGGGAAGTTTTGTTTATCATCATTGGGGATGGTACATAAATATAATTTTCTTGTTTATTAAAGAAAATACATCTATTAGATGATGTATTGCATTGTCTGAACTTTTGTATTATGGATTATACCAGCTAAACTCAGGGATATAAGCAGAGGCTTCCACAGTGTTTTGTCAGGGGTTTACACCTCTTTGATTTTAAGAGGGTGTCACTTTTAACTCCTGCATTAAGGGGGGGGGGAGGGAATATAGGGAAGTGTATCTATCCCCTATTATTTTGATTTGGGGTAGATACACCCCCCTTTCTCCACGCCTGCATATATTAATTTGATATATTTTTACTATATTATATAATATTATTTTTTACTATATTAATGGAAGTAGTCCTAATGGGGTATACATACCAAATTTCCAATACCAGATTAATTATCTTCCATTGTCCTATCCCTCATCCATACAAATGACAACAAGCAGCCAACCAAGAGTCATTCAAAGTGAAGGGAAAAATATTCAAAAGAATAAAATGGGAGTTTTTATCTTGACTATATAAGAAGGGATGTTAATGGGGGGTGTAGATGTACAAGGATGTATAGGTATAGGTTACATAAGTAGGTGTATAAACACCCTTTCTTTACACCTCTGCCCCAATCAAATACTTGCACAAAAAAAAACTTTTTGTCATTTATATTAATTTTTTACTGGTATTCATTATTAGACGAACGTTATTTGTTAAATTAAGACAATCATAATTTTAGCATTGAAATTCATGCAAATAATGTTTTAAGATAATATGCAAAACACCACTTAGTATTTATCTCCTTCTTTGTAAATGAAAAATATGTATTTGTTTTTTTGGTTGGCGTTCACTTCCATAAATCATCACAACGCATATTGTTTATTTTTGCAATTAAGACAAAATTGCAAATATATAATAGCGGATATTTAATGGTAGGAGTAAAGAGCAGTTTATTATGTTGTAATAATATACAGTTTTTATACTTTTGTATAAAGAAGTAAGCTTTTTTTGTAGCGAAAAATCTCGTTCACCTCTGAACCGTCATGCTTCTCCTTTACAGTGTTGCTTTCTATAGGTTCAGAGAAGTTTTTTTTTACTATTGTAGGGGAGGTGATCTTCACAAGCCCAATAAAAAGAAACCTCAAAAAAGAAAAAAAAAACATTTTTACTTTTAGTTTTTGAAACTCAAATTGAAAGTGGGGGAGTCCACTTTTACCCCTCCTACCATAAGTTCCCCTAGAGGCTTCTAGGGCGTAGTGATTTGATAATGTTATACATGTGCGGAAATGAATGTACACTATTACTGTCTGTACTGTAAAAAATCAATAACTATGTCTGCTCGTGGTTTTTTTTAACATAATTAAGTTAATGAAATAAGGAATCTTACATAAGAAGATACAAAAAAAACTTGAAGATGAGAATATTTTTTGTTGCATAGCTGCTTTAATAGTTGCCAAATTCTTTCTTTTTGTCTGTCCCAAAGTAACGGCTATTGTGGATGAAACTTACTTTCGAATATGGCTAAACCAATTAATTTCCCATGGATTAGAACCGGTTCCAAACTATAATAAATGATAGAATTTTCATATTTTGCATATTGATTCCTAGGACAACAAAGTGCAAAGTTATAAGTGAAGCATTACTATAATCAATCCAAAAATATAAGTGTGTCCTTATCAAGTATTCATCCAGCTTTGCAACAAATTTACTTACAATTTCTTTTAGACTAGTACATTTATATTCTGACTCTATACAATTGTTAACTTTTGTTTGTTCTCCTGCTTTAGAGCTTCACTTTTATGAATGAAATGAATTATGATATTATTTTTTTCCAGTATATGTTTTTGTTTATTTATGTATTGTTGTAATATAGATATAATGTAATATATAATAAAGATTTGCGGATCAAGATGGATATACACAGAGATATTTTTATAACTTTGTAGGCTTGGTTTTTGGCTATTTACACGCTGGGAGGAGACATTGAAATGTAAATTATACTGGTTGCTAAAGGTTTATGAACACGTTCTTTCATTCGTTTGCTCAAAAACTTCGTTAAATCTTTATTGGTTTGTACAAAATATATTTTTACTTTTTTAGATTATGGATTTAATTTTACTTACACCAGATTTTCCGGTACACCGACAAAACCTCCTACTACGACAAACGTCTTAAACCTCAAATGCGACAAAGCTCCTAATGCGACTAACCTCTTAATGCGACATCTCATAAGTAAAACCTCCTATAATTTTTCAAAAATTATAAAATAAAAAAATCTTCCAAAATTTGAGGACAAAATCCACCACTGCAGTCAAGAAAGTTGAACAATAAAATCCAAAATGGCGATAATACACATTACACACGGACCTAATTCAAAATTGAATTTTATTTCTTGAATAACTTTGCACACAGGCTGAAATTTAAAAATCCGTCCGACAGTTTTCCCAAAGTCTGTGTTGGCTATCAAACGCATGGTTTCGAATCCGATACATCCTTGCATTAAAAAATTCGACCTTTAATTTAAAAAAAATTATTAACAAAGTTTTCCATTAATTTTCGAATATTTTTACCCGAATTTATTTATTTTTTATAAATTTTTTTAGGAGGTTAGGAGCTCCCTTTAAGTCAAGGCATGGACTTGCAGTATACCTAACATGATCCATAATGATGTATGCAAGTATTTTCTGAACAAATATAACATAATTTTATTTATCTTTTCTCTTACCCACATCTATCTATTTATAGCAATTTTTCTTGTTAGAAAGATTGGCTATAATTCTTTATTTTTTGATAAAACTTACAATAATCAAATTGTGTCATTTATTATTCGTTTTAGTAATAAAAATTAGGAATATGAGAAAGGGAACAATAAAACATAATTTGGAAAGAAAAAAAAACTTATTGCTAAGTTTAGGTTAGGTTAAGTAGGTTAATTTTTTGTTCATATTTTTCTTCGGGCAGGACAGATATGTAGTAATCAAAGAGGAGCTTTGCTACTATAAAGATTAATGTATTCTAAAAATGCAGCAATCATTGTCTGTATTTTATCTTATAAATGGCATGTCATATTGTTATAATTTTTAATGATAGTAAAACCCCTCGAAACTATGTCTAAAATATAACTCTATATAGGACTTTTAAATTTTTATATATAGAACCTTAACCTTAATCAGTTTAATTTTAGGTCTGAGCCATAGAATATTTAAGTAATTTTTCTTTAACTAAATGAGTTTAATTTGTAATTTATTAAAAAACTATCAAATGCGTTACTAAAGTTAAACTGTAGTTAAGTAACGGATAACATCCAATTTTAATTTAATTGTTAATTATGAATATATCTTAACAAAAACCTTTGTGTTTTAACAAGACATTCTGACTCTATGGTAATTAATATAGAGTTGTTATGCTTTCTACTTAACTTTTACAGGAATGATCATACCAAGTTTGAAATCAAAAGAAAAATTATAATATGCCAAAATTAGTGTTCGGAGAGTCTAAAGTGTTATACGGCATAGATTATGTTTAACATAAATGTATATTTCTGTTATCAACAGGGGAAGAGGGGGTCATTAGGCTGTAAATTACACTGGTTCCCAAAGTTGTTAATTTATGCGTTGTCTTAAAACTATGGGTACTTCTATCAAATTTCTATTTGTTGCTTCCAAACTTTACAACCAATAATTTTTATTCTCAGATAGTTTATCATCATTGGGAATGTATATCAAATGTATCGGCAATTGTCTTATCCCTTCAGATCTCTGGTTTTCTCCAAATTTCCTATGAATACTATATTTCAAGCATATTTAACAGTTCAGGCCTTTAAGGTCTGCTAAATATGAAAACTGAAGAAAAGAAAAAAAACAAGGATTACAAAATTTATAAGAGCATAAAAACATGATGAAAATTTGGGTATAGTCCCTTTCGTGGCAAAGGAGCGATTCTTCGTATTTTCACAGTAGCTTTCCTCCTATTTCTAGCCCCTGCGGGATGCTTTAAGCCTGCGGGGCCAATTGCCTAACCCTGCGGAGATATCACCTAACCCAATATAACCTAAAATAACCTATTAAAAGCCATTTCAAAAATACGATGAATCGCCCATTCAGGGGGCGTTGTTACGAAAGGGACTATACCCGAAAATTTCAGATAATTTCAATCTCTCCTAACATCAATTTGATTAACGATACTTTATATAGATACCTAGTTTATAAAAATGCTTTGATTATAACATTAAGCCTTTTCACCCTAGGAATCACTAGACCAAAAATTATGTGAGTAGAAATATTATATCATAAAAAAAATTGCCAGGAAAGTTAAAAAATAAACAAAAGTTTGATACTATATGAAACATTGACTAACTGGCAGAATAGTTTTTCTACAGACAAAACATTCCGCCATTTAAAAGTAATATTATTTGACCTTCCAGCTTTACTCAATAAAAATCATTTTCTTAGTAAATTTTTGTAATATTTCCCTTTTAGAAATATTTTCTTTCATTTTTACTCGGTATGAAATATATAGAACCATGCTTTCTCAACTAACATATGTAAGAAATGCAGGGATCTTAAGGGATAAGACAATGGAGATAAATCTATATACATTCCTAATATGGATGTAACAAAATTAACCCATCTTTTAAAAAATATTAGTGAAACACTACTAGTTTGGAACCAACCAATCAAAATTCAATAGAAGTTATGGGGCCAACGAATATGATAACGTGGTAATAAAACTTTGGGTAACAGTGTAGTTTTCTGTCCAATTTCCCCTCCCTCCCTGATGTGAAATGTAAGGAAGAGAAAATGTAAAAAGTTTAAAAATTCATCAAAAGAAAAGAAGGTTGCAATATAATATACTAGCGGCTTCGCCCCTAGCCTCTAGGGGCTTTGCCCCTAGAAAAAAATAATTTTCTGCACCAGCACCAGCAGCACCAGCAGCACCAGCTGCACCACCTGCACCAGCAGCACCAGCTGCACCAGCAGCACCAGGAGTATTTTTTTGGGGGGGGTAAATTTTCATTTTTGGGGGGGTTGGGGGTGTCCCACCCCCCAAGAAAATAGCTTAAAACCACCACAGGACCAGTAGGTATATTCCCTGAAGAGTAGAGCCCATTCGGTTCAGCGGTTACCGAGATCTTAAGCTTCAGACGGACAGACGGACAGACGGACAGACAGACGGACAGACATCGTTCTACTTTGTATTATAGATGATGTTCACACTACGTGCTAGCAAACAAAATAAGTTTCATGCAAAACTGAAATCTAAAACCATTACCATACCGTACAAGTGGCGACACCCAAAGTGGCCTCTAAGGGAATATTTTTTTTCTAGGGTCAATTTCTCTTTGCTGAGTGGTTTTAATTTCCACTAAAATAGTTATAAACCTTCACAGGACGTATGAGAAGCTTCATTACATAAGAGAACCATATCGGTTTAGCGGTTAGCAAGATATTATTGGTACAGACAGTCATTCTGTATAAAAATAAAGAATGTTTAAAAATTTGACTGAATTTAAAAAGAATACATTCTAGACCCAAATAAACAAATTTGCATAATTGTTAAACTTACTTGGACTGCTAGCACATAGTGCTACAGCCATGTAGTTGCCATATATGTTGCCATGCAGTGCTATATGCATTACTAGTGGCCTTGCCTGGAATTGCCCCTTGAGGTATGAAGGGTCGATTTCCCCAAATATTGTGTTTAGTTAAAAAAATATTAAATCACTAATAAATTGATGGGAAAGAGCAATATATTGGGAACTGGGTGCCCGCGAAGGAAAATAGCCCAAAAACACAACAGGACATGTTGGTATATTCCCTTAGAAACACAACCTAATTAATTCAGCGGTTAGCAAGATCTTAAACTTCTTATTGACATATAGTTTACTACTTTGTATTATAGAGTTTACTTGACAGATACCAGTTTCGTAATTATCCCATTATTTAAAGTAGTAGGGATTTTTTCTTTCTGTAGCCTAAGATTTCGATAACTTAAAAACAGATTGAGTTCACAATTTTAGGGAAGCATTATATAGGTCAAGAGATGGTTTTAGGCTGTGTTATTTTTGGATTAAAGTATCTTTTAACCTTTTTCACTAAAGGTCCTCTAGAGGTTAGGGGCGCTACCGCTAGTATATAATGAATAATAAAGGAACTTTAGGAGCTCGATGGCGATCTTTTTGCGGCTGCAGCTGCTCTGCCTAGGTAATTATTGCAAAATGTTAATTTCTCGTTTATTAGTGTGGGGAATAAACAGAAACAAAAGTTGTTAAACCAATCATAAAACTTTGATAGAATGCCAAACAAACAAACACACACAGAAACATGAATATAGACACACAAAACAAGGATGACACTTGCCAACAAAGCAGAGAGTTGTACAAACGAACGTTTACAATTAAAGAGTTACTGCCTTTTTTATATTGAAGAAAATACCTTTACTAAATTCTGAAATAATTTTCAAGTACACTTTGAGAAATAATGTTTATCCATATCGAATTTGCCATTTCAAATCTCAATTAAAATCATTTCCTACAAAAATTGTATTAAAAAAAGTTAAAACATAAGTTTGAATGCAAGGTCTAACATGCGTAGGACAGACTTATCTACACCCCTTTTCTATAGAAAAGCTTTGCTTTTACAAAACACATGCACACATATATAGCTCATAAATGCATCAATCCCCCTCTTTACAGCTCTTTTACTAAATCATTTCTTTTCTTTATCTTTTCTGTATGATATTATATTTTATATTTTTTTTAGTTCATTCTTATTCATTTTAACCCTATTATTAATTTCTCTCTTTTCAAGTATTTAATGTTGTAAAGTTTTACTTTGTCCGTTAAGATATATCTATCTACTAATACGATTAAGTTCATCCTTTAAAGGAAGCTTTCTTAAGTCTACCCCTTTTAATGCCTTTTTTGAATAAGAAGCCCCTATGTTCTTATTAACTAATTAAGAAATAAATTTTTTGCTTTTTATTTTTCTTAGTTTCCTTAAACATATTTCAGTTTTGTTTTTGAAGCAATATTGACAATGCTTCTAGTTTTCTTTCCACATAGGGGATACTTTATTTGAAGAAAAATCATATTGCCACCAAAAAAGATGACATTTTACTACAGTGTTCGTTGTTGATAACAATATAGTACACAAAAAGGACGAAAAGCACAATGTCAGAAAAAAATAAGTTTGTTTGAAAACAAAATATCCCCTGCACCAATTTACCACGAATGAAGTGGACATTGGACTATACACTTTACTAGTACCCAAAGTTTTGTAAACATGTTCTCTTATTCTAGAAAACTTTGGGTACTTTTAATAAATCTCAATAATTGCATTAATTTATCGTCCATTTTCTTGTCCCTTATGATCCCTGTCAATTTTCCCTTATTTTATTGATCATACTGTATCAAACTTTTTTGTGTAAAAACTTTGACAATTTTCAACAAATGGAATCCCTATGTTATGTTAATACATTCAAATTTTTACAAGCAAAGCATCTCTAAAATTATGATCAGACAGTCCGTACGTCCAGAACGGATAACGTTTATCGGTAATTTTGGCATTTTAGAAATGTCATATCTATTTCAAAATAGACATTATGATTCCCGAAACAATTAGGAACAATACAGATAGCGTAGCAACTCCGTAATCAAAACCATATAGTCAATATGTCCATTTCAATTATAATTATTTAAAAATATATATATTTTATATCATAAATAATGTTATTTACTAAGTATATTTGCGATAACTTTTATTTAATGAAATCTTCCAATTTTTAACCTGTACAAAACGGCCTGCTTAATTGCTTCAAGATCCATGTCAGATCTATATAGGAAATAAATGTCTATAAACGAGCTCAAGTTTTCCAAGGACTATTCGTTGAAAACTCATAGTGCTCCAATAATCCATAATAAATTCTCATTGCCCAGAACGATAAGACCCATTATTTTACTTTATTAAAAACAAATTCATTTTTTTCATTTCATGTTGCTATTTACATTATAATGAAGTATTTAATTTCTAATCATAAAAAAAGAAAATTTAAATTTATGATATAATAAATTTAAGAAAACTCTGTTTTAAAAGAATTCGATTGTGGCGACACTTTGTGTGTTCAAATATTGAACTAAAATTGTAATCATATAATAAACCCTTTGGTGATGGTAATGTAAAGAAAAAAATATAATTTAAAAGATCTTTTTAAGATCATTTAAATTATTAAATATTTACTTCCGTTTAAATAGTAATGCCGGGTGAGGAAAATAGATTTATTGAGAAATATATATGCATATAGAAAACTAGCCAATAGGGAGATAGTTATATCGAGCCAACTCTAGTATTCAAAATATGTCTATAATCAAGTATTAGAATATTGAGTATGTTTGTTTTAATCATAATATATTTCGATAATTTTGGGATATATTTTTAACGAATTTATATATCTTTATTTACAACAGGTTAAATTAACGTTCAGAGCTATCCGTTTCGAAGGATCTTCCCGTAGTGTAAAAAATCTTTTAACTTTTATCTAAATAAGTAAAAGAGGTATAGGTAAAAACATTTTCTAGAAAAAGGATTAAGAAAAAAAGACACATCATATTTATATGTAAATATATTATAAGTAGAAAAATAATGTAGAAAGAGCCAGGGATCTTAAAGGATAAGACAATGGTAGATATATTTATATACTTTCCCAATGATGATAAATTATAATAATCTCCTTGTACATTTCAATTATTGGTTAAAACTTTGGAACTATTCAATTCAAATTTAATAATAAATACTAAAGTTTTTGAGCTATTGAATAAGCCAATATGACTATAAAACTTTGAGTACTAATGTAATTTACAACTTAAAATTTAAAAGACTAAATTTAGTGTTATAGCGCAATTTAGATTACACAAATTTATCGTCTATTGTCTAATCCTTTAACACCCCTGGCTATTATTGAGAAAAAAATGTCCAGCTATTTACAAAGCTGAGATATTTATATTTGGGAAAAACAAGAATGAAAATGTTAATCTAGTCGTAGCCAAAAAAACAGTGAAAAATTTAATATTAAAAAAGAAAAAAAGACTGGTAGGATTGAATAAAAAATACAGTTACAGAAAAAAAGGAAAATTTATAAAATTGATAAGAAAGTTGAAAAATAACATAATTAAAATATATTTAAAGCAATTCATATTCTTTAGATTAGACAAACAAACTTGAAGAGTGTCAGAACTGGAAAAGCATTATATAAATGTATAAAGGTATAAACAAAATTGTAAGTAATCTTCACAAATACAGGTTGGTGTTTAAGGACATACTTACATATTTAGGACTTCATTACAGAGAAGCTTCGCTTTTTCTATGTAGCAATCAGTAGAACCTCATTATTGAAAAGTTTCGCTTTAAAAACAAATTTTCATTGAAAATATCTTTAAAAATGTATAGATAAGAAAATAGGATATAAATAAAGATGGTATGAATATGAAAACAAATAAAGTATTTATAGTTTCCTTAATAGACATGGTGGTGTACATTCACTTCCATAAATGTATCATATTATCAAATCATTAGAACCGCATATTATTACACATAATGCCCTTCCGGCTTATTATATAAAGCAATACAAGTTTATTGTCTGAAGCTTAGGATCTAAATTAGGCAAACCTTTTAAAGATTTAAATGTTAGGCCTGTTTTAAGTTTTTTTTTATCCTATCAAAACAGAGCTTCTAAATGCTAGGATCGTATCTGCTATTCAATTATAAACTAAAAGACCTCCTACTATTAATAAATATTCTGACTATTTACGAACAGAAATAACTTTGTGGAAGTGAGTACACACCAGAGCAGACATAGCAGCTTTCACAAAAACATATCTCTCATGTTATTTGTAAAAATGCTTTTTGAGTGATATTTTTATATTTTTCTTTCCTTCTTTTGGACAGCTGTTTTAAATAAATTTGCACGCAAATCAAGACCCCAGTGTATTTTGAATCAATATTTATTGTTTTACCTCTTAAAGTTTATTCTAAAGTAAATCTAACAATTGGTGAATAAGTATTCATGTACGATAGATTGGTTTACCTACAATAAACTTATCTTATTCGTTCAAATTTTGATTTGTTAGTAGTGTTCAAATATTTCAACCAATAATTGTAGAGAAGGGGTGGTTTTGGTTATTATTATTGGAGTTATATCAGTTTATCTTTATTAGGTATCCCTATAAATCTCTGTTTTTAATAGGTCCGGATTAGTATGTTTTTGTTACTTAAGATCTCAAGTGGAATAAACTCCATGCACTCAAATTTCAGATTTGATAAAAGTACTAAAAGTTAAATAACCATTTAGAGATCTTATTTTAAGAAATAAAGGTACAAATATAATATACATTTCAAAGTCCCCTACCTAACATTTACATTTAATCTCTTATTTTTGTCGACATTATCATTACTACATGATAATTCTATGAATAATAATAAATATGATGTTGGTGTATTAACAGCAAAAATGTTTAACACGTATAAGGCGACGCGACGTGTCAGTTTGTTGGCAGCTGCCAAGAATGACCACAGTACACTCTATTATCATGTATTCAACTGTTCTTTTTATACACAACAAGAAGAAAAACAAGGATGACAACATCCATAATCAAAAAAGCATAAGAAAATAATGTATGGACAAACGGAAAAGTGACTTTAAGAACAGATGCTCGGTTTTCATACAAAAGTGGAGGATTATTAACGAATAGAAAATCACAAAACCTTTGTTCATAAATGAAATGCATCTGCCTTTTGTAGCATGACTAAAAGACAGACCGTAAAAGTTGTATCTTTTATACTTTTTGGTAAGGAGTATCTTTACATATAAAAATAAGTTGTATGTCCTAAATGCCAGCCGATAAAACAAGGACAATTATGGATATTTTTAATGAAAAGGAAACAAACGCGACCAAATGTTATACAGTCATACAGTCAGTAAAACTCTTGTCTGGAAGTGCAGTGTAGCATGGTAATGATATGGGCCAAATAAAAATAAGTAGTTAAAGTTAAGTACAGACTATCCTTAGAACTTATTGATATTCCTTAGATATAGAGTAGCTTAGCTACTAATTCATGCTTTTGAGACTACGTATAATGCTGTCTTACAAAATAATCTTTAATATGAAGCTTCCAAAAAAATAAGAACCCTGTTAATTTAACCGTTTGGTAGATCTAAATGTACAAACAGACACACTTCTTAACATTTTGGATTGGGATTATCGTCTCTGTGAATCTATCCCATTTATCTTTTGTTTATCATTAACTGTGATCATTAATTACAGGATAAGTCTTTTTGGCAATATACCCATATTTCGAATTAAATATTCAGTATTACCCTTTTCATTTAAGCTGTTTTAAGAGAAACTTGACGCTTCGTCCCTAACCTTTAGGGGCGGTTAGGGGAGGTCAGAACCTAAAACATAGCCTAAAACCACCATAAGATACTTTTATCAAACTTCCCTGAAAAATACAACCCATTTAGGTCAGCAATTTTCGAGATTTTAAGGTTCAGACAAATGAATCTTTACTAGTTTATAAAATACTAGTGGCTTCGCCCCTAGCCTCTAGGGGCTTTGCCCCAAGAGGTATAATTACATCTTCTATTACTTACCCAGCAGAACGGATCACAAATTTTCGCACCTACCCAGCAGGAAAACATTTTGCGATTAAATTCGCAAAATTCGTAAAATTCGTAAATTTCGTGAAATTCGTAAAATTCGTAAATTCGTAAAATTCATAAAATTTGTAAAAAAAAAAAAAAAAAAGGGGGGGGGATTTTTTGTTTTTGGGGGAGTAGGGTTGTCCCACCCCCCAAGAAAATAGCTTAAAACCACTGCAGGACCAATAGGTGTATACCCTGAAGAGTAGAATCCAATCGAATCAGTGGTTACCGAGATCTTAAGCTTCAGACGGACGGACGGACAGACATCAAGCTACTTTGTATTATAGAAGATAAAAGTAACTTTTTAGGTTAGCAGAAAAATGAAAATTTAAAAAGTATATTTTGGGTTACAAGTCTACTGTTCAAGTTAGGCTAGATAAGGATGAAGAAGGTACGCTGGGTTAGTTTCATAGGCAGGAATAATAATAAGTTTTAAAATGAAAATAAGATTGAAATAAGATCAGTGGCGTGCACAGCGATTCACCATACGGGTGTTAAACCATTCAGGGGTGAAAAAGGAAAAGACCTGCCTTCCACATTTTAATTTTAAGGGAGGTGTTGACACCCCTCTACATCCCCTACCGCAAGCAATTGAATTAAAAAAAGGAGAGAACAGAAATGTTTATATCCTATATCAAATAAAAGACTTTACAGCGGATTTATTTAATTTACCATTATGATAGTGAAAAAAAAGAGTTATTTCGTAATAAATAGTCTAATTTTCAGTGTAAAGGTTTTTCTTTAGATTTTTACCTAGTTTATTAAACAATAAACTATGATAGTAATTATCCAATCAAATTTAACCAATGTTTATTTGGTGATAATTAAAATTGACCTTTAAATTGTATACCAAATTTCTATAAAACTTTGATACAAAATATCTTACTACAATATTATAAGCAGAGCTACTCTATCTTTTATTAAAGACATTGATTTGTAAATATGGTATTTTTAAGCAGACAAAATACCACCCCAATCAATTAAAATAAAAATATGTTTTTTTTCTCTCTCAATCTTCTAATGCTAAATTTACTTAATAAAATTTGAGAGAGAATTTGCAAAAAAATATTTGCAACTTGTTTTTACAAATTGCATTTTCCTAGACAGGGGTTAACGATTTTTGCATAAACTTTTAGGTTAATTGAAAAAAATGTAAAACAATCACTTTTTTGCAAAAAAATGGTCACAGCAAAAAGTTTATCACTTTCATGTTTTGATTAATTTGAGAGACAGACAGAGAGGTATGTTGGCTCCGGCAGACTTGGTAGTGCAATTCTAACTAGTGGTACATGGTTCTCTCTCTCTCTCTCTCTCTCTCTCTCTCTGTGTCTCTGTGTCTCTCAGAGAAAATAAGAGGTAGGACCCACACACATTCATAGAGAGAGAGAGAGGAGGCGTGGGAGAAAGAGAGATAGCGTGAGAAAATGAGAGAGGGAGAAAGAAGTCATATATACTCTGGCTCATAAGTGGAAAGGGTTATATTTCCAAATATATATACAACATATATACTTGCAAAAAAAGGGAGTGGAAATTCTGTTGGTTCATTTAATTTAACAGATTTTATGCCATGTTCTACATATATAGCAAGGCTTTATCTAATAGGATAAGAGAATTCAAGAATGCAAAATTTTCTGATATGTTATGTTGCATATTTTAAAGAAAAAATGGCATTATGGACATAAATTAAAAGGTGTGCTATCATTCCTTCATAAAAACCTGATTATAACAAGATCTGAATTTTATTTATATGAATAGATGTAGAATATAAGTGAACTTTATGACATGGGAAAAATTATCAACAATTTAAGTTGCTATTTCCCTATCATTAATTGGTCAGTTCGTTTATTCAGTGGGAGGGGATGGGAGAGGACGGGATTAAGGAGGATCATTATTTTAGCCCGTTATAAGTTTCACTTTTGAGTACGAAATAATCTATTGTAAGATCCAAGTAATAATAATAAAACCATATGTATGTGCTAAAGATGTTAAAACAGAAAAAGTCAGAACAGCAAAATATTGACAAATCAAAATGGTTTAAAATATAAATCTGCTAATTTGAGAAGATGATTAAAGTCCCTCCACAGATAATGACGTCATACGATAGAATAACCAATGAGAGGTCAGCATTGTGGGTGCGAATGGGGCGTTTGTCCATAGTTAGGTATGGAGACCGCTCTTCTATGCGTACTACTAAATCCTAATTTTAATGCAATACACATAGACATTCTCATCGTCGGTTCGTTTGTTTAGAATGCTTAACCCTCTATTCCCACAAGTATAATACGAATTTGGTTGAGCTGGTGGAAGCTCAACAAAAGACCCACGCGAAGTATTATGTTGCTTTAACCTAAGAATAAATGGTTGGTTTTGATATTCGATCAGAATCATATAAGTATATTAAGTATTAAGGAAGGAAAATGTTTTTATAAAGTGTATTTATATCACAAGTGCATAAGTTAAGTATGGAAATATTTACAGGATAAGTGTTAAAATTATAAGTAGAGTAGGACAGAAATGTGCCCTAAGTCCCAAGCAGTGAATTGTGCTAAGTGTTAGAGTTCTAACATAAGACCTGAGCTCAATTCATGCTAAGTACTAAGGGGCCTAAATTTAAACTACAATGCATGCCAAACAACTAAGTCATTACCTTTTTAAAGCCAGAAAGAGAAGTTGATGGTAGGAGAGTTAGTAAATAACTGAATAAATTCAAGAGGTACATGCTATAACATTAGCTCTGGACCAGGATTTTAGTGTTTGTCTGTGCAATTAAATATCTGTGTGTTAATATGTGACGTAAATCAGGCATGGTTGTAGGCATACATATTTGAACTGGTTGTTTATAAGATTACATTAACTATAAACATAATATCTTTAATAAACATATACTATTAGCAAATCACATACAGATTACCACGAATAGGCTAGCGTTACCTATATATGGTGTCATATAGGTAAGGATAGGCCTATGAATGCATAAATTGATACAAATAATGCCTTGGGCCTAGCTAAAGTAATTGTGTCTTGCCCCTGAGTGCTACTAGTTAATTGCAGGGCACGTGTCAATCAAAGGTTCATAATATGATCTATAAAGTGTTAACTTTATATCAAGCATAGATAGATAGTCGTGGATGCGAAGCATTTCTGTAAAAGTCTCATATGTACGTTCAAAGAATTTGAAAATTGAGGATCGCATCTCCAATGGGGGTAAGTTGTTAAAAAAGAAAAAAGAGAAAAAGAAAAAGTTTAATAGTCCCAGTATATAGGCATATATAATAAACTATAATGTATTCCAAGCTAAGTTAAATACGCTTTCCATTAAGAAAGTATGCTTTGCGTATTTTCATAGCTGGGTATACAAGATGATAAACCTCACAAATAGAATACATTCTTTTCTTGAGGGGTTTAGTTTTATCTAACATTGTCACATCAATAAATGTTTTTGCGTTGGTTATTCTGGATAGTTCAGCTTCTTCTGATGATGAACTAGGTGGTGAAGTGCTCTCGTTCGAAGTGTAGGTTGAGGTTGGGGGTGAGGTAGATATGTAGCCAAGGGCGTCCACTTGTGCTACCTCGTTTCCATTCTCGTCCAAGGTGATTGAGTGATTTTCCAGGTCATAGTAGAGTTGGTTGAGGTCATTTGTAGAGAGGGATAGTGTGCTGCTGGAGCTAATGTCACTATCGGTCTCCACTCTACTATCTTCTGTGGTATTCAGGGCTGTATTTAACAAGAAATTCCTGATGGTGATGGACAGGTTCTCTGAGAATCCATCGTACTCTGGTGTGGTGATAATGTTGTTGTTCTCATCTATAGTGTCAAGGTGTTGACAGGAACACAACCGCAATCCGTCCAAGGTAGGGTGGTGGTAGGGCTCCAATACTCCATGATCATCTAGGTTATCTCCAGGCTGGTCCATGGTAGATCCTAAAAAGAGTTAGTGCGCGTGCTCCAACCGGTTCCTTGGGGTATCCTGGCTATGGTAATCTAAACAAAAGAAGTTTTAATAATCTTTTATTAATCCTTTTATCCCTGGGATATTCTAGAAATTCTTTCGTTACAGATAGACCTATAATGGATTGGTTAGTTATCTCTATTTCTGTTAAATATAACTGTTTCCTGAATATAAACAATATTTTATATAAAATGTATAAGTACAATTAGTATTTACATATCGTATTATTTTCTTTGGTTACATTACTCGTATGTATGTAAAAATATAAGATTTTACTAACAATAGTTGGTAACCCTTTGTTTGTATATTTTGTATATGTACATATGGTTTATACCATTGTTGGCATTAGCTGTATTTATGTTATTTTTAACATGAATAAATTTTAATCATTTTAAAGACTAATATCTTACATTACGTCGCTATCAAGTGTACCTTTTAGACTTAATATCTACAAAATATATCGTTCGACGTCCGTAATTAAATTTTACGTAACAATAAGTTGTCAACCCTTTGTTTATGTTTGGGCGGTCAAAAGTGATAGGGGTTGGATTTGAGCGAGGTTATAAAAAGCTGGCGGCCCAGTAATTATGCTCATTTATATAATAATTGTCTTTGCGAGCGGAGCTTGCGTTCGAGTGTTTAATTTTACCGCTAAATTCCAAGAGAGTTTATATAAAAGTGATAAAATATAGTAACCCGTTTGTTTTATATGAATGTTTTTATGTTATAGATTGTTGATATGCCCATTATTGCATTCGTTAGCCGCTATTTAAGACTCAAGAATCTTATTTTCTTCGTCGATAAGGCCTTTATCACTGTATTTTTAAACGAAAGTGGGTTAGAAGCAATATGGGTACATCTTCGATATATGACAATTTTTATTTTATATAATATTTGTAGTTTTGATAGGACATATCTGAGTCATCAGGTAAATTGACGTACCTTGTTTTGTTTACGTTTTCCGTCTGCAAAAGTTAAATTCGTTCGCCGTAAACAAAACTTATATTGACACAGATATGTTCCATCATTCTATTCGTTTTAACTTTTGATTACAGCATTCCCTTTTTATAATCAAAACTTATTGAGTCCTGATTCAAATTTTCTAAAACAATTTTACTATAGGTTTTAAAATAAGATTTTCTTTTTACTTAATTCAAGTATAATGACGTTAATTGATAGGTTATTTATGTTACGAGTAACTCAACCATATTAAAAAAAAATGATCGCTTACAAAAATTATATTTAGCTAGCTTTATCGAAAGTGTTTTTAAAACATCATTGAAGATATTCAGATTTAGCTAGTATATAAGTTTTTAATTGCTTGATACATCATAATGAATATGTTTTTGATAGCTCAGCGATAGCTATTTTTAAGCGTTGAATCATGTAAAATTAATTACATATTCTTTAACTTAATTGAATCTAATAAAACAAAGTTTTAATGTTTGAATAGCTTAACGATAGCTATTTTTAAGCGTTGAATCATGTAAGATTAATTACATATTCTTTAACTTAAAGAATTTTACTTTTAGATGATAAATTAAAGTTTCAATGGTTAGGAGGTTCAACCATAGTTGCTTAGAATACAAAAAAAATTCGTGTGTACAGTCTTTTTCATAAAATTAACTTTACTATATTGCCTTTCAGAATCACTAGTCCTCTATTTTAAATTTACATTTGCTCATAATGTATGTGCCTGACAGCCTGGACGCGCATCAGAATATTAAGGAAAGATTCGAGGAATCAATGAGGGCGGCTGCGGCCACTCTTGCCAATTCCTCGTTTCTTGAAAACTCCTTAGACGACTCGAGTTCAGTGTACAGCGACCAGTCTGGGATGCCAAGCCTTGCTGATGTCGATGACTATGGGAGTACAAGTACTTTTGATACTGTAGAGTCCGAAAGGGATCAAGGGGAGATGTTTGGCAACGAGCATCTCTCACTGATGCTTAGTAGAACGATACAAATCATCTGGTCTCTCCTCAATTCGGTGATGCAGAACTCCTGCGGTGACATTGGTGACGATGTTGCCGGAGGTGATTCTGGGTCTGCCGAGTCGAGGAGAGACCAGAAGACGAGTCTGGACACATTCAACATGGATGGCTTAATTAACATGTTGTTGGGTTTAGGCTTGTTTTCATGTGCTCTCATAGTGGTCTTCTTCGGCGCTGTAGGGCTTGAGACTCTAACACGTATTGACAACACCTCAGACAGGTCGCTGGCTCGCTGGATAAGAGATGTATGTACGCGCCTCCGAAACATAGGCGTCAGGACCATTGAGCTTCTTCACTGCGGTAACAGGACCAACAGGACTAGATCTGGGGCTATGTCGCCAACTGCGGAGCCGTCGGACACCATGTATGAAGCCGCGTCCTCTGAGATTGATGATATTCTGTCAGATACACAGGTGAGTTTTCTTCTGTTGTATATTTCTTTTTTGTTTTGTATAATATTTTTTTTTCTAGCCACCCGTTTTGTCTAATAAAGCATCATGTTGTTGCAGGGTTGTTCTGTCCTATTCTCACTTCCTCAACGTTGACTTTCGGCTCTTCCATATATATCGCTCACCGTTTGTCGTCGTTTTATGTCGCCAGAGAAATCCGCTCTGTTACCGCAATTAATTTGAGATACCAGTTAACATTTACTAAAATCTTAAGTAGCAACCTAATATTATTTCCCTCTGGGAAGGTTAAGAGTTTGCTCGTGCCGCACGTTTCTCATTGGGGTTTAAATGTTAGATCAAGACTTTAATGTTTTCCTTTTGTTTTAGGCTCCCTCTGCTAGTCCATCGACTCCAGCAGAAGTAAGGTCCAGAATTGGGCTGTTTGCCGTACACCGTCTGTCTGCCACTGAGGATCGAGTTACTGGAAGTAATGTGCCTGCGGGATTGGAAGCCTCGACGGGAAGTCCTGGCTTCCGTCCGTTGATCGTTGATCAAACAGAGCGTTTACATGTAAGTATCCATGCTTTAGTTTTCTATTAATTTTCAGAAAGAGGCTGTATATTTGTACACATATCTAGAGGTATTTGCAACTAAAATTCTTTTATTGGTAGAGTATTAATCTTAAAATGTATGGTTGCATAAGCATTTTTGAACCGATCTAAGATTTTAATTCTAGTATAAAGTGGGTTGAATTGCTACCTAATCATATAGCTTTTCAGGATTTTAGGCATTCTTATTTCCTGATTTTCCTAGATTCTTTGTTGGCGTTGCGATTAAATTAATAAGATCTATTATATTTTAGGCGACCAACTCAGTCAATCTGGAGGAACACTATACAAACATGCTAAGGTTTAGCCCACCCAGTTCTGGAGGGTCTGCAGAAGGATCCAGCTATAGTTCGTCTCTATGCTTGAGTCGCATTGATTCCCCATCTGCAGCGGACCTTTCAGCGGTAAGTTTGCTACATTCGTTTAGTATTATTAGTCGCCAAAACTACGTGACTTGAGGTAAAGAATTTGGTGACTTTAGCTATGCGTATATACAATAAGTTATTTTAATCATGGTGCTATTCCCGTTCCATTGGTTAGCATCATGACTTTAGCGGAGTTAATAAAAATTTTCTAAAAGTATCAGGGCTGCTCAATTATCTATATGGGTAAGCATTATTATATTTCTCCCTGATTATTTGCTAAGATGTTCTGTTTTAACTAATTTTTTTTTTCCTATTTTAGGAAGCGGAAACTACACTTCCTCTGGTGAACGTGTTCGAGATTGATATACCATCCAGCCAGTTCGGTTCCATGGGTAGTGAGATTCGGTTCCCATTGCCAGAGAGAGTAGTTGGAGGTTTAGAGCGGCTGTGTCTTACAGTCGAGACTCCCACCCCATCTCTTCCGCCAGAGACTGCCTCAGAGACGGCTAGCCTGACTTCAGTTGCGCGTTCGTCGGATAACAGCAGGGAGGAGTCCGATGCTGAAGGTGTCCCTCGGCGACGGGGTTCTGCCGGCCCTAAGAGTACGCGCCGAAGTGGCGAATGTTAGCTTGGTCATAGACATTGTAAATTTTATTAGACAAAGACTGCTCAGACACGTGTGACAAAATTCTTAATCTATGTAACTAGTCAAAAATAGTGATTACTATTTAGTAAAATATTAGACGTTATGACTTTTATACTGTACAAGACCAAATAATTTACACCATTGTTATTTTGTTATATCATTACATGTTAGCTTGTAAGGAACTTAGTATGTAAGGAGATAATGGTATAAGGTTGTATTCTCTTTCCCCTAATTTAAAATTTCGTGTAATCTCAATTACTTTCGTCATAGTTGATCTAAATTTTTTTTTTTCTCAATATTATATTAACAATTTTAATTTTCAGCCTTATATCACAATGTATTCATTCTTGTTAGCTTTTAAGGGTTATGTATATAGATATTTAATCGAACTTGCGCCTCAGTACCTTTTCTCTGATCTTTCATTTATATCCATCCCTGTGCATTAATCGTGAATCTTAATTGTGCTGTGATATATATAGAGGACCTGTAAATAGCATATATTTTTTTTGTAACCAATATCTAAGTAGACTGAAGGACTGACGTTAGACAAAGCTATTCAAATATGCTTATTCAAGTACTTATAAGAGAGATATGTAAAGACTGTTTGTAAATTTTAATATTTGAGCAATTAAAGTAGTTTCATTGATCGGGTAATTTCATTAAGGAAGATTATTTAACTTATTAAGGTTTAGAGTATATATCATTCCTCTTCAAAACTATAGAACTTTACATCCCTTTAATTCTTACTACAATAGCCGTAAAACTTAAGTTTCGGGGTAAAATTTTCTTAGGCCTGTCATTAAAGTTAAATCTAAATTTTTATTTCCACCAAATAGAATTTTCCTGATTCAAGTAGAGTCGTTGATAGGCTGTGTGCCTATATATATATATAAGTTTTTGCATTTTTTGCTCAATTATTTTTAATGATCTCGGAATTTTTTCTTATGTGCCAGTATACAGCTTAAGTCAAGAAAAGAAATATATTAACTAAATTTGTTAAAACTTGTCAGAAATCTTTTTTATTATCACAACTTTGTTTTCCAAAGATTTTGTTAAATGAAAGTTTATATTCTGTTTCCGAAATTGTCTTAACTTTATAATTTTCATCAAAGAGAAATATTTGTCAAAATTTTATACCTTTTTCTAAAGATTATCTACTTTTGTTAAAATAAATATAGAGATGTTAAGTTACATATATACTTGTTAATTACTGGTTTAATATATGTTGTGTAAGATCCTATTTACGTAGCTTACTCTATAAGCGTTACTTGTTCGTTTGTCACGTTAGTAGTGATAATGATTAAATTAAATTGTTACCTTTATGAAGCGTTTAGCCTAATTTTAAAGTTCGCTTATTTTATAACAATTAAATGAGTAATAACATTACCTACTATGTTCTTTTGGTATCATAGTTACCATATATGTGGTTTATTTTCTTACCGTTTCTATCATTACCCTTTTAGATAACTCATATAATAATAACGTGGAGATTTTTATAAGAACGTACAAGAATATAAGTACAATATTGTATAGGTAACTACGAGAGTATTATATTTTCCGTTTGGCAAAGTCTTTTATATCATTGGGAATGTCCGTAAGTCTTTCCATCTGGATGCATTAGAAGTTAAGTCATAGGAATCATGTTAACTTGTATATTTATCTAACTATTCTGTTTGAGTTTCTAGGTCGATAACTAGCGGTAGTCGCGGCGGGATGACCTCTCCTGCCGTAGATTACCGTTAGGTTATGATGATGTGCATCTGGTCGTTGAGGGACAAGCGTTCTACCGCGTATACGCAAACTCCTCTGAAATACTCTCAATATTCTTTTCAAGAGTCTGACTAGGAATGTAGTGATCCTGTCTAATATTATGACCATGATAATTGTTATTGACACGTATATAGCTATTTCTTCTATATGAGCGAAGATAGTTCTAATGGTCAATGGTTCTTTAGGTTTTGGTGGGCACAGTGATTTTGACGCAAATGGTAAAGTTCGTGCCGTGGTCTGTCGGTCATATCCTAATGCGAACTGTGCGATCGTATCTCCCAATGTGAGATTATATGATCCTCCTGTTATAATAAAAGGAGTGGATGTAATAGTTATTGATGCATTCTCTAAACTGCGATTAGTATTCTCGCTCAAGCTAGTAAAGACAATTCCATCTTGCACATGAGCGTAGGGATAAGTCTGTTTTGCCAAAGGGCAGTGCTTGGTTATCAATGTTTCATTAACGCTAAGTAGTCCCTTAAGGCACTGGTCAGCTTCAACCGGTAGATAAGCGTTATAGTAAGATTGTCTGTAAACTCTTTTGGTTTTATCCAAGTAATAAATGGAATCGATATAGCACTCATCAAAAGGAATTGGTGCGTATCTGTAGATTTTTATTGGCTCAGAACTTAATTCCATGGATAGGATAGTGGTGAATGATGTGGTACCACCACTTAAACGACTTTGGACTTCCAATCCAAGATTATGAGTATAGTCCAAGTTAAGCTCTTGCCTTACAAAAGTTTTAATAGAGTCTGTGATGTCTGTCTTTGCAAGATCTTGAATTAGAGTAAGTCTGAAGTTTAAGTCTGCTTTAAGCTCTTCTAAGTTCGTGATGGCTAAGTTGCTCAAGCTATCAACATAAGAGTATTCTGCTGTTTGCACAAAGTTAGCTGCTTTGGCATGAAGAATTATACCACTTACAATTTGTGGTACTATCTCCGCAAGCAATAACTGTGTAAAATCAAACTTATCATGATCTAGCTTATAAGAAAGTTTATTTACGTTATTAGTCACTTCAATGCGGTTAGAACTTATTAAAGGAGTTACTGTTTCAATAGCTTCCTTGATTTTGCGGATAAGTTTTATTACTTCATTAAGCAAGTCCTTAATCTTTTTGGTATATAACTTGCCTATAAGTTTAGTTTGTGCTGAAGTGAATGTGCGTCCATCGTAGCTAATGTCTAATTGAGTCTTCAGGCCATCATAGATTGCTATTTCAGGCGCTGTATTGTCTACAGATATATCAACTTGAATGGATCGAATTGCTACAGCCGTGTAGCCTATATATTCTCCACTTTGATAGTGAGTGGGTATCAAGTCTGTCATTGTGTCTGCTGTTGTACTATAGTAGTACGTACTTAGTATTATTAATATTATCTTAGAATACATTGTTAAACAGTTAAGTTTATTTAATAGATGCTTATATCCACAATCAAAAGTTACTTTTCTGACTGGTACACTTACACTAATAGTTAAGGTCTTCACTGCTTGGAGTTCTATGATAAACTAACTTATTTTTCCAAAATCTATTTATTATCCCACTTTCGCTACTGCTAGATCCTGAGTGGGCGTTTCCGGTTTCTAACTATAATTAAAGTTTTTGACATATTTTTTTTGTATGTAGATTGGTTATAAGCTTAATAACTAATCAAGTTCATCTTAATTCAAGGCATATATATATAGGTTGTCTAATAATATTTTATGCTTTTGTGATTTACATAGTTTGCATTAGATATTTTAACTTTTAACTCAATTTTGTATATATTGGGTTACGCAGTGACATGCGTATATTTGTACAGTTTGTATTACACGTTTGACTCTGTTTAGATTATACAGATTCAAAACTTATACATATACAATTTTCTTTTTATATATTTTTGTGTATAAATATTTTTGAAGGGATCGACTTATTTAGTCGACGTGTATTGTATATGGTTGGTCTCCCCCTGTCAAGAGAGAAGACGTAAATTTTACCACTGGATATATAACCTTGAGTGGGAAAATTCTACATAAATTATGATATCTCTGTTATCAGATTAGAATAACATACTATTATATTGTTCCCGAGTTTACAGGGTAAACGGAAATGCAAGTGATTGTTATTAGACTTGATTTATATCTCTCGAAATCTGATATTATAATTTATGTTTAATGTTTTATGGATATGAATTCTGTACGTGTGCAGAATTATAGGCTTTGTATTAATTAAATTTGCATTTTGTTATAATGACAGTCATTCTGCTGTTTATTTGTGCATAAAGGGATGACTGTGCACCTATTTTTAGTCGCAGACTTTGCTTTGGCCAAAATTATAAGCGGAAGCGTCTCGTTTAGTTAATTATCTTTAGTCCATGACTTTATTGTAAGACTTTATAATTACTCTTTTGTATTCTCTATGAAAGTGTCAAAATATTAGCCAATTGGTTTGAAACTCTTTGATTTTGAAAGGGTATTTAACTTGTCTGTATTTATATCAGATTTCCTTTCAACCATGTTTATTTTGAAAACTTGCAATTTATTAATACTGTGAGAGGATATGTGTGATATTAGGATTGGTTTACGTGGAAAGTATTTAGTTAATTTCATGAATTTTCTGTAAGTTTACCTTTATATTTTTTTTATGTGATTTTTAGTTGTAATGTTATTTTTAGTTAGCAATTAAAACAGGTTTTGGCATCTTTTAAAATAGATATAGGGGAGTTTTATTATTTAAACTTTTAAATATCCCTGTTTTATCAAAAATTGCGTACAGCATATAATATCGCGTAAGGAAAGAAGAGCAAAAGTGTTCCCTTCTTATAGTATGAGTTATAATTAGTTCATATGGTTTATAACTTAAATATTTTATGGTATTATTATTAGTTGTGTTGCTGTTATAGCAGTTCAAATCTAATTTGGTTAGAACTGTAATATGCCTGTTAATCATTTGTTGACAAGATGCATTGGTATTTGGGTTATGTTATAGTTCTGAAGTTTAAAGTTTTTAAAGAAGTCTGAGTACAATATGCAAGAAAGAAAACTTAATCTTGTTTTGATTGAAATTTTCTTTGAGGGTAGGCAATGGTTTTTGCTTAATTACTAGATTTTTAAATAAAATCATTGATGGGTGAAATTGTGGCATATCACAATGTATACTGTTGCTGTGTTCTTAAATAAGAGCATTAAAAATATAGTTTTGTTCGTACAGATCCTAATCGATAGTTTTTGTCTTTATCACAATTATATACAAATTAGATGCACTTTTGCCGCAGCATAGTTTTGGGTACATGTTTCAGGCATTATTAAAGGCTGATGGGTTAAGTATCCGGGATGTGTTTCTTAGACTTAATGTTAACTGCAAGGTTACTTGGGAATTATAATTCATAGGGTTTTCGAGATAATTAAAATTTAAATTCAAGCGATTCAATACTGTTTTCCCTTGCTTGCAAATGCAACGATAAGCTTGGTATCTTATCACCAGGAGTGATATAGTATTGTATGCTCATATAAAGATTAGATCAGGTGATAAAAGTGGTCTGTGAGTTCTGATAATGCAGTGTATAATAAGACTATTACATAAAAGCTAGAGGTGGTACTAGCCTTATTTGACAGGGTTATTTTACATGTCAATGTGCTAGTTAATTCTACCAAAACTGGTCCAATTGCCAAACTTTCTTAGTGTCCTCTAAGTTTCACCGTTGTGCTAGGATTGAGACAAAAGCTCATCCAACCCAAAAGTATAAGTGAGATCGAATGTGCTATAGGTTCATTTATGCCTATTGTTGTGAATATGCGCGTAAAAAGTCTTTTTTTTTTTTTTTTTTTCAGTAAAATCTGTAAGTCCATATATCTTTTGAAAACTGCTATGCTTGTTTTCAATTTATACTGCGATAGACATGTAAACCTAGAACCAAGGAAAAGTTACAACTTTTCAAGGTAAGTGAAATTTTCTCAGACTAAATTTTCTATCTTTTATGTGCGTATTCTCCACAACTTTCTTCAGAATATTCAAAATGTATGCTCAGTAATTCTGACTTCGGTTTTAGATAGTTCAATCAATTTAATGATACTCCCTAAGTATACTGGGCTCCTGGGGTGGAGTGTACTATCTAGGTCATGTCCTTAATATATATATTTTTGTTTTACAATTTTGTCTTGTCTGTCTTAGGTTGAGTTTTAGTGTAAAGTTTGCTTCACAAGTAATGATAGTCTTTAGACAAAGTCCCAGTGGTATTTTGGCACTGTTGATTGTTCAGGACCTTTTCTTTTGTCTACATGTGAATGTATGAAGATTTTAGAATTATGCCATAAAACATTAGCTATATTACTATTCAAGTTTCTCTCTCTTTTTTTTTTTTGAAATAGTAGTGTGTGAAATTTTCAATCTTGACCATACACCTTAACCTAATTTCTACCACATCATCTATGTGTTCAATGAATTTACTGTATTCAGGAGTAGGTGAGACTGGAGTTTTTATTTAGCATTAAGATGATAATCAGATTAAGATCACTCATGATATGTGAGTGCCCTTGTTCGATAGCTGTATGAATTAAAGTGTATCTATCAGCTTAATAAGTTAATCAATGTAATTATTGATTTTGTGTTTCAGATTGGTATAAGAGTATTATTGGGTTGGCTACTAGTAATTAGAGTGATCTAATTAATAGCTGGCGTGTTTCGTGCTATGGCAAGTTGGTCCAATTCGTCATCAGATTCGTCTACTTCTGGTAGCATAGGTAGTCCATATATGAATGATCCTGAGAAGTCAAAATCAACGACTACCTCTCTGACAATAGATTGGTCGCTGGACTCTATGTAACCAGTGATAACTGTGTTGGTGATAGTGTGATTGGAGTTGTTGATTATTAAAGCTCTGCCACTGAGTTGTCCATCATCATTGATAATGAGTTGTGTTTGTCCAGGTAAGATTTTAATTCCTGCATTTTCGTTTGAAATATGATCGTCGCTGAGGATTACTTGTGTTCCAGGTGCTAGGTTGAAAAAGTGGTTGATATTCATTACTATCACTTGGGTTTCTTTAGCTTTGATCTTTTTAACTACTCCTGTACAGAGCTGGAGCTCAAGTTCAGAACAGAAGATACTGCTCAGCGGTCCTTCAGGGTGAAGAATAGAATACAAACACGGTGCTAACCGGTATTTGTCTGTGACAGGCGTCCATGTTAGCTGTAGGCTTCTAATACCATTTAGTCCAATTATCAGAGGTGCGACATCCTCATGGTCTTCAGCTACAATTGAAAAGGGAATTGGGTAATGACGGCTTGAGAATGATGTGGGGCGAATCATGAGAGTTACTTCTCTGGGTTCGGGAATCTTGTGATCTGCACATGTAACTGGTAGATCATGACTTTCTTCCAGCTGATTTTTATCATCGTTCATTACTATGCCAAACAACTTGCTATAGTACCTGGCTGATATGATGTTTTTATCTGTTGCTGAGTCAAGTAAAGCTGTCATGCGTACATCATAGTCATATTTACAATCTATTTCTTCTGGCATACAACCAGAGCAATGAAGGTACAATTTTCTTTCTTCCTCCTTTGTTGGTGTAATGTTATCTCTTACTTGATCTTTAGGCTCATTGGGAATTATTTCCGCTGTGGTAGCTGTGATTCCACTGAGGTTACAATCTCTAGATGATTCCTCAGCATTGGCCTTAGCCCAGTCTTCATATGTTTGCCTGAAGACACCACTAGGTTTCACCTTACCACTATGGTATAATTCCATCATGGCTGGCCTTCCAGGACATAAGTGTCGAGAATGGTATAACTCTTTACCATATGTCTTATAACAGTTTGTACAGAAAGCTGATGTCAATACCGTTGGGTATAACCGCCCTGTATCATCGCATAATAATCTACATCCATCAGATATGTTGTGAGAATATTGTCCACATGCTACACAGTAGCGTCCAGGTGATAACTTATAAGAAGCCTGATAATCCCGCTTGGTATTCCTCTGAAAATGCCTGTCCCTGTTATCTCTGTGATGAGGTTTGGGATTGGGTGATTTTGTAGCCATTTCTTTAACGGTGGATTTTCTTCTATGATAATTTGAGATGGCCTCTATTTTGGCAATTTGTCTGTCTCTGTAATTAGCTCTTCTCTCTTTAGATTTCGAAGTGTTGGTGGTGTGGATTCTCTTGTGTTCTATACTCGTTGTACAGTTTGTGCAGAGATTCCTTCCAACTTCAAGTGAACCACTCGTGTTAGGTCTACCAAGTTGTATTGTGTTCAGTTTCTGCGAGAGTAGAAGTTCTTCTGCTGGTTCTGCTACTTTTGTCTGCCTGCGGGAAACAGTTTTCCATGAGTCTGTTAAGTTAGCTTGAGTGGATAGTGAGGCCAGAGATATTGCATTCACTTCAGGGCTCATACTCCTCTTGCCAATTTGTTCTGATTCTTCTAGATTGGATATTTGTATTTCCTCATAAGCATCGGAGTCTCTAATGTCTGTATTAGCTGAAGGGGTGTTTATACCAGGTGTTGTCGAGCGTCCCCGACAAGGAGTGGTTTCCTTACCAGCTTCATCATCCTGCTGGCCTTGCTTGCGGGCAGATGACATGATAATAGTTGTAAAGTCTTAGAACTAATTGTAAGTTCTTTTAGATGCCAGTGGAATGTTGTACTATTTTTATGATAAAAATAGCGGGAGTTCGAGAGGAGTACAAATAATGAGTATAGTTTAAAACAATCAAGAATCTGTTTAAGTTAACAATTCTTTGCTTTAAAATGTGTTTAGCTATAGATGGGTGTGATATATGCTTCACCTATAGTTGTTTCTACGTCGTATATACGTGCGTTTGAGCTTTTGATTGATATTCCAAAAATGTGCGCTAATGCACCCTTATCCTTAATTAAGCTCAACTGTAGAAACACTCCTACTTAACTTTTATATAGGTTTATTTATGGAGTCAATTTGAGCTAGTTAGCTATTCAAATTGGTTATTAAGTTAAGTAATGTTTGCAGCGGAGTTAATTTGGGTATGCTTATATACTATCGCAAATTAACTTTTAGTTTGCTCAGGAGTCGACTTTCCTAGCAAATTATGGTTGTCGAGAAAAGAAACAGCAATTTATAATCCTTGTTGAACTCTTACTTCACTCTAGGATATGTGTTTATAGCCTACGATCTACTTATTCCTGTAAGGCTATTATGAATATAACTTACTAAGGTTCACTCCCAAAGGATCGTCTATATTCTAATAATATTGCAACAATTTTGCCTGAATGTCAAAGATCTCGCCACCTCTTACTTATAGTTGTATTAGGGGTTTCCTTCCAATCCTATAACGTAATTTGCGCAAAATTGGGGCTTCACTTATGACTTCAATTCTTATAACTTTAATAAGATATACAATTTAGATATACCTATATTTATATACGTAAAGATTGTTTTCAAAATTATCTGACCGGATGTAATCTAATTATAATTAGTAGTAATACAGTATTCAAGTGCAAGTTTACTCTGAGGAAGTGTGAGATCCTACACTAGGTGGCCAACCTATAATGTGGAGGTTGTCAATCAAACTTCAAAGGAGCCTATCAACTTTGAATTAAACAATACTTATACTTTTTGAAAACTAATCTAACTGATTTTAGTGCACTTTTTTTTCTAACTTATCTAAAAGTAATCTGTTAGGTTATAAAAACTCTGGGCTATATGTAGACACACCTTTATGTTACTTGGTTATAGTCTATGTGCTAGTAAGCCTAAGTAAACATACGTTTCTCGATATGTAAAAAATTTATGATTCCGGATATTTAAAGACAGTAGGGTACTTTTCCGTAGTACTTCTGCTACTTCTTTTAGAGACGTCCTACTCTCCCAAGGTAGGCTGCTGCAACCTCCTGCTGCGTTTGGTTTATAGAACTTTGTCTCTTAAAGTGTGCTATTCAGTACATATAGGGCCTATATTGTTGACTATACTTTTATATCACTAATGGTCACTATCACTAGTAATTAACTTGTCTTCACTTTCACTGCTGAATCCTGGTGGTACATGAAATAGAAATGTTAGCATTAACAAAGTAAGTAAAAATTTAGTTTTCATGTCCTACTTATTGTTGAGTGAACTGCTTATTGTATTTATGTATGTATTTGTAAGGAGCATACAAACAAAAGTTTTCTAAGTTAAGATTGAATTAAAACTTTCTAAGTCAAAATAAAATAGAATCACTCTAAGTCCAAGGTTGGAAAATTTTGACTAAGTCCAAAAAGTTTCTAATGAAATTATTCTAAGTACAAAATCAATAAATTTCGGCTTAGGAAAAAAAAATTCTGAAAATATCTTAAGTGCAAAATTAATAAATTTTGACTAAGTCAAAAAAAAATTTTATTGAAATTATCCTAAGTACAAAGTTAGTGAATTTTGACTAAGTCCAAAAAAAAAATTTCTTTTCAATGAAATTATACTAAGTACAAAATTAGTGAATTTCGACTAAGTCCAAAACCTTTCAATGAAATTATGCTAAGTACAAAATTAGTGAATTTTGACTAAGTCCAAAACCTTTCAATGAAATTATGCTAAGTACAAAATTAGTGAATTTTTTTTCTTGAGACAAAAGAAATAGAATTACTCTAAGTCCAGACGTGGAGTATTTTGTCCGAGATGAAATTTCCTAACAGTTCATTCACAAAGCTACTTTAGAGATTGCCTATAAGTCAAAAGAAATAGAATCACTCTAAGTCCACTATTGGAATATTTTGACTAAATGCAAATCTCGCTAAGTTAAGGATTTTAAAATTATAAAGTATTAGAGTGTTAGAATTATCCTTCACCAAAAGAAATAGAATCTCTCTAAGTCCATAATTGGAATATTTTGGCTAAGACAAAAATACTCTAAGACAAAATTTTCTTTTAAGTGTGGTAAATGAAATTTGTTAATCTAGTTGGAAAAATCGTAATTATTACAAGTCCGAATTTTGGTAAATTTCCAACCAAGTTCACAATTTCATAAAAATTACTGTAAGTCCAGAGATTCGAATTTCTCTCTGTAACAAAAGAAATAGATCGGTGCTAAGTCCAAAAGTGGAGTATTTTGCTCAGAGCATCAGGAAGTCTCTGGAATTATTGCTGATTGCATACAGCAATTTGTTTATACTTATATCATTCCAACCGATCGATGTTGAGAATATCTTTGAGACTTTGAAATATTTTGTTTAGCTCAAAATTTTTGGAGGCAATAGTTATTTTGATACATCCGCGTATAAATCAGAATTGCATTAAGAATATAAGTCCTAGGCATGTATAAGTAAGTGCAAATCTCAGAAAATCGGTTCTAACGGCACCAAAGTATTAGTACAGTTTAACTTGAGTATAAATGCTACAAGTTTGTAATAATCTTTTGGCCCTTTACTACGACTCAAGAGTACTAACTGCTTTCGGCATATTGTTTCAGAAACATGGCTCCAAAGACAATATGTATCCCAACTAACAGCGTTTCCCGTGTTCTATAGGATTTGCTCCTAAGTTTTCATTTAATAAGGCAGTTCAAAATGGTCCTTTACAAATAGTATTTTGATAGCTTATAAATGAAAAGTTACTCCATGCTTGATTCTTAATAAGTTCTGGTTTAAGTATCAAAGATTCAAGTATTTCAACACTTAGAGAATTCCCGAATAAGTAAAAATCATACTAAGTCCGAAGATTTATATATATATACTCCGCCACCTAGCACAACTCCTAAATTTCAAAATTCTGACTAAGTCCAGAAATCAAAATTTTGCACATAGCTCAATCATAGATTATTCCAAATCAAGTGTTTTACTAAAGAGAGGCGGACATGGAGGTGATGGTGTGCTGGTATTCTCTAGGGCCTCTAGAGTGTCAACCAGTGCGAGTGTCCTTATAGGGCGGCGACCAATGGCCACAAATATGCTAGCATTCTCTAGGGCCTCTAGAGTGTCAGCTAGTGCAACTGCTCGTACACGAGGCTCTCAATTGCATTTGCGTCGTGCCTTTCAGTCCCTATCTCTTCAAACGCCTCATAGTCCTAACCTTGCTCTCAAATAGTATCACAGGTTTTGGTAAATCCGATTTTGCCATAACTACAATTATTCGATTTTGGTAAAAATACCTGCCTTAGGCGGTTCGGGTACGGTAAGGAAAAAAAAGAAAAAAAAATTTATGAAGTAAAATTTTTCCAAGATACAACCGGTAAGTTGCACCATTGTGGGTGCGAATGGGGCGTTTGTCCATAGTTAGGTATGGAGACCGCTCTTCTATGCGTACTACTAAATCCTAATTTTAATGCAATACACATAGACATTCTCATCGTCGGTTCGTTTGTTTAGAATGCTTAACCCTCTATTCCCACAAGTATAATACGAATTTGGTTGAGCTGGTGGAAGCTCAACAAAAGACCCACGCGAAGTATTATGTTGCTTTAACCTAAGAATAAATGGTTGGTTTTGATATTCGATCAGAATCATATAAGTATATTAAGTATTAAGGAAGGAAAATGTTTTTATAAAGTGTATTTATATCACAAGTGCATAAGTTAAGTATGGAAATATTTACAGGATAAGTGTTAAAATTATAAGTAGAGTAGGACAGAAATGTGCCCTAAGTCCCAAGCAGTGAATTGTGCTAAGTGTTAGAGTTCTAACATAAGACCTGAGCTCAATTCATGCTAAGTACTAAGGGGCCTAAATTTAAACTACAATGCATGCCAAACAACTAAGTCATTACCTTTTTAAAGCCAGAAAGAGAAGTTGATGGTAGGAGAGTTAGTAAATAACTGAATAAATTCAAGAGGTACATGCTATAACATTAGCTCTGGACCAGGATTTTAGTGTTTGTCTGTGCAATTAAATATCTGTGTGTTAATATGTGACGTAAATCAGGCATGGTTGTAGGCATACATATTTGAACTGGTTGTTTATAAGATTACATTAACTATAAACATAATATCTTTAATAAACATATACTATTAGCAAATCACATACAGATTACCACGAATAGGCTAGCGTTACCTATATATGGTGTCATATAGGTAAGGATAGGCCTATGAATGCATAAATTGATACAAATAATGCCTTGGGCCTAGCTAAAGTAATTGTGTCTTGCCCCTGAGTGCTACTAGTTAATTGCAGGGCACGTGTCAATCAAAGGTTCATAATATGATCTATAAAGTGTTAACTTTATATCAAGCATAGATAGATAGTCGTGGATGCGAAGCATTTCTGTAAAAGTCTCATATGTACGTTCAAAGAATTTGAAAATTGAGGATCGCATCTCCAGCATAAATTTTACCATTGGTCAATTACAGTGTATAATGGTCTCTCATTCTATCGTATGACGTCATAATCTGTTAAGGGACTTTAATCATCTTCCTAATTTGAATATGTTGGGTTTCTAATATTTGTCATAGAGAAAGCCTGAAGGAGCTGAAGATTTGACATCAAGAATAAATCTCTTTAAAAAATATTTTATTTTACTATATCAAGGATATCTTCCCTCCCTTTGGAAGTATGTCTATATATACAGGGTGGGGCAAATAAGACCGGACAAATTCTAACTTCTAAACAAATAAACATAAAATCGTCAATTTTAAAGATTTTATTGAATTTTAAAAACTGGCAAGCAAAATAGGTATATGACTAGTAGATAATTCAACAAAATCGCCGCCAGCCTCAATCACCGCCTCTATTGGCCTTCTCAACCACCGGCAGGTCCAGGTCAAAATGTACCTGTCAAAACTGACGTAGTTCTCCTTGATAGTGGCAATGAGGGAGGTCTTTGTGTTATGGGCACGTCTATTGGTGCATGCTTCAAAGTAGCCCTAGGCCCAAAAGTCCATTGAATTAAGATCGGGCTGCTGGGAGACTACATTTCCTTAGGAACATGAGTAACCGCCAAATTGACAAAATCCATATTTTTGCTCTCATTTGGGCTAGGATTTAGCTACAGTGGACTTTAAGTACTCAAAATGCGTGTCTCGTTGAGCTTAAGACACACAAAAATTTTTGGGTCAAATTTCCAACTCCTTCCCTGTTGGGCCCTACTGTTTGTGATTTCTTAAGGCTCAAAATCTTGAAAAATCGATCTCATTTCGGCTAGGATTGAGCTAAATTGGATTTAAACACGGCAAAATGTGTGTCTCAATGAGCCTAAGAAACCCACAAAATTTGGGGTCAAGATTCCAACTCCTTCCCTATCGGACCCTACGTTATGTGATTTTGCGCATTAACCACCGGCGCATTTGGAATCTGCCTTGTTGAACATTTGCGCGGCCAGCTCGGTGTACACGTCTATCTTCGTCCCAAATTTTTTTTGTGCTAAAAGTTCATTACCTAAGCTATTTATAGTGTGGTCAAACGTCCTGATTGGCGCTATGGCCGTTTAAAGTTTGTCCGGTCTTATTTGCCCCACCCGTATGTATAGTAGTATTTTATTTCATAATAGCTTTGCCTATAGCATCTAGGGGATATAAAATTTCAAAAAATAGTGTAATATCATCCTTAGATTTCAATCTATAAATAAAATATCATAATGTCATGATCCTGGGAGCTACAATAATGGAGAACTTAATCGGTTTTGAAATCTTAAGCATCAGACAAAACAACATTTCTTCTTTATATAATAGGATTATCGCATACAGTCTGGTCTAGAAAAAAAATAATTGCATTTTTGTTGTCTGCTGTGATGTTAATTGTTGATTTGTGGGGAAAAGATTGGACACCAAATTTGAGAGTTAGGGCGGGGACCAAATGGAGATCATTACAGAGAGGTAACCAGAATATAGGAGAGAGAGAAAGAGAGGGACATACAGAGAGACATTCAGAGAGAATAAGAGAGAGATAATATATAGAGAGAAAGAGTAATTTCAAGGGCGAAAGAGCAATAAATGTGGAAGGTAAATCATCTAAAGAAATATAAAGTTCTATTTCTGGAATCAGAGGTAGAGGATAGGACAGTGGCTGCTAAAATAATCTACATCACTTTCATCCCTCATGATTTCTAGTCGCCAAAGGTAGTAATATTAAACTCTGTCATTTGGGGGGCAGATCAAATCATCATCCACGTATTCCTGACCTGAAATATATAAATGAGGGGGGTACTGCTGGGGTTATTTATTGAAATGGGAAGGAGAAAATGATAAAAAATGAGGTGACTTCTTGGGGGGTAAATTTGTTGATTACCCCCCGAGAAAAGAGGAGGGGTAATTTAGAGTCAGTAAAGGAGGGGCCTTTTTTATCAGTTGGGGAAATTAAATATATTTTAATTGATATTATTTTACAAATATTCAATCTAAAACAAGAATGACAACAGCCATAACATCGAAGCGCAGCATAAAACCATTGGTGGCCGAATGGATAAAGACAGGCAGGCCAATGGACCAAGTAAATTACATATTGGATGTTGATTGTTACAGGAAATCAGGTACCCATATTGTATAGCAGCAAAGAGACTTATATCTCGCATAACATCAAAGTTAAGGACATATAAATAGACTAAAATTTTAAATTATAAACAATCCCAAGACTTTATTTTTTAATAAAATATCCTTTGAAGGATCTGAAAATTTCTTTAAAAGGAAAGTCAAGTAGTTCAGGGGCCGTGATTCAGCAAATTAGTTCGATAATGAATAAACAAAAACATTACTTCTTTATATAAAATGATATTTATAGTCCCAACTGTTAATGGTTGTAGGTAGACTGAAAATCTTGTCATTCCGAAAAGATTGGATGCAACTCTTCTTATATCTATAATACAACTGTCTGTTTGTTTGTCTGTCTGATTGTTTTTAGCGAAGGATCTCGCTAACCGCTGAACCGTTCGGGTTCTCCTTTACAGGGTAGCTTCTTATAGGTCCCGGGAAGGTTTATAACTATTGGGGGTGGGACACCTAAAAAATGAAAAAAAACCTCCTCAAATTTTATTTTTCAATTTTCTTTAAAATCTAAAACACGAAAAATTAGTTTGATCAAACCTCTTGGGGCAAAGCCCCTAGAGGCTAGGGTTATATGCTATGTAAATAAAGAAGCATACATTTTTGTAAGGCAATGTTTGAAATTTTGAAAAAGATGCTATTGATTTTGATTTGATACATTTTAGACAATATTTTAACAATGAAAGAATTAAGGCGCGGTTATGACGTTTTTATCGGTGTTAGTTGGGGATAGAGAGGGGAAGGGAGAGGCGGTAGAAGGTTTTTAATACAGGAGCAAAGAGCCAATATCAATGAGAATGTTGCGAAAAATGTCTTACACCGATGACGATTGCGTCTAAAAAAATGAATTTGGATTAAAAGGAACATTATTCATTTTTACATAGAGAACTAGAAAAAGTAGCATAACATTTTTAAAAATTCAAAGATTTTAAAAAATATTTTGTTGGAAGATTAAAAAAAAACATTTAGATTATTTGTAGTTTATCTCACATACTATTGGGTTTTAAAAAGGTAACTTAGAAGGATAAATTGTATTACGATTTGTAGCTCTGTCTAGAACAAAGCTGTAGGAAAAATTCTTTGAAATTATGCTAAACAATTTCCCCAGAATTTCTGGTAGAAAAAGAACAACAACTTGTAGAACGTAAAAAGTCCAATTCTATCCTATTTACGAAAGTAACTGGATGTCTATTTGAATGTGTGTAAATAAGTCTGTTAAGATCTAGTAAATAGCAGAACCTATCATACCCCCTCCCCAATCATAATTTTTTCTATTCCAACGGTTGATATTACTGTAGGGCTCTCCTAACCTATCCTAATGAAAGCAAAAAATACACAGGGATCTAAAGGGAAAAGAAAATGGCCGATAAATTGATTTACAATCCTAATAATGATACACAAATTTACCCTTTCTGTAGATTACAATTAGTGGTTGAAACGCTTGGACACTCAATAAAATAAACCAACCAATTAAAATCCAATAAAAGTCCCCGAGATTAATACGCCAAGAAAACTTTTTTATAAGACTTTGGGGACTAGTGTAATAAACAGACCAATGTCCACTTCCTCCCACAAAAAAACATTTATTCAAAGTTTGTTAATGGTCCATTTGTGGTATTGGGGAAACCGCCCAAAGAATAATATTATTTAAATGAATCATATTTTCTTGTTCTCTCTGTTTGTGAAGAAAACAAAAGTTTTTAAATGAATGCAGTAATACAATTAATGTCTATCAGTCTGTCTGAAGCTTAAGATCTTTATAACCGCTGAACCACTTTAAATGATCTTAGATCCACCCCCCAATAGACTAAAATTTATTCTAGGCCAATGCAAACCCTAGAAATTGTAAAGCAAACAAACATAAACCCAGATAAACATCCTGTTACTTTATTTGGATTGATGTTTGTTTTTTTACTATTCCCCAGCTGTTTTATAAATCTTAAATATCATTTAACCCTTAACGGTCGTTTTTTTATTTCATTTTCTGTGTGTGAAAGATAAAAAATAAGAAAATTACAGCCGTTTGAAATTTTTAAGCAAAAAAGGACCTAAAAACAAAGGTTGTTAAATAAAAGGGTGAAGGAAGCGAAAATTGACTTGGAGTTACTTAAGGTCGGAAATTCATTATCAAACAGGGAACTTGCACAAAAAAATTTAGCCCGCTACCTCTAATAGGAACTTAGATAATAGGGAGGAGGCGTTGAACGCCTCCCCCCCCCCCCCCCGACCGATTAAGGTGCGGCAAGGGGCCCGACTGTTAAGGGTTAAGCTTCGTACTGTTGTATTTAGACAGGATTAAAGATCAAAAAGGCATGAAGGGGAGGATATCAGGGATCTTAAGGGATAAGACAATGGATAATAAATAATCCATTCTTTATAGAAAAAGAATTTGGCTGCTACAAGTTAGGAACCAACCAATTAGAATTCAATTTGAAAGCAAACAGAGGTGGATACTTTTAAAAAAAGTTATTAACATATGATTTTGTTTAGTTTTTGTAGATTTTTAATGTGCTTTTGGATGATTTTTCACAAAAATAATTTTGCCTCACTATCGAGTAGCGAGTCTATCATTTTTTAAGAATCCACATCAGCTTGAGTCGAAAGTAAACAATACTTTTGTCTGCTAGAAATGTTCCTTCCGACGAAAAAAGGGTTCAGAATATGCTTCTATTCTTATATTTCTATTATAAAACTTTAGTGTAATATTAGAGTAAAACACTAGAGCGAGAAAGCGTTAAATAATTGTATCTTCCCATCGCAACCGTCTTGTGCAACCTTTCTATTGGGTCATTGAAAATCAACCAATGGTGTTGCCTATATTAACAAAGACAAGTAGCAGAAAATGATTTAGAAGCAGACGAAAGAGGTCTTTGAAAAAGGAAGGGAGGTAGTTGTCTGTATATACATCTATACTATAGATCTGTTAGTGTATAACTTGCAATGTACCCTTCCTCCATGGACGGATATAGAATGACCAACTGAAAATAAAACAAGAACAAATATGCCCATTTGACAAGCAGCAAAGCTTTATTCCAAAAACTCATTGACATACATAAGATTTTGATTATATCTAGAAGGTAGGACATATGACTGTAAATTGAAATGCTACCAAAAAATTTAAACTAGCATTGTCGAAAAATTTTTAACTTTTAAAAAAGATCAACATTTTTTTCTGTTGTTCATTATTGTTCATGATTTTGTTCATTATCATTGGGGATGTATATCAATTGATTGTTTATTGTATTAGCCATTAAGAAATATTTATGGGAGAGACATACTAACCATCAGACAATACAAATTATAGAGCAGCTTAGATCCTAAAAAGATCTAAGTAATGTATTCTATGTGAAGTGTGGTGTGAATTCATTTCCGCATATTTATCACTTCCTCATAACTTGGACACAATTTCTATTCTAAGAGATACAATCCTTATGATAAAGTAATAGGATCTGTGCCAGTCTTTCTTTACCGAAGAATATTCCTAAACGGTTAACCGATATGGTACTCCTTTACAATGTAGCTGTAGGTCCTGGGAAGGTTTATAACTATATTGGGCGAGGGTATCATATCACCAACCTCCCAAAACAAATCTCCTCCTCCCTCTCTAAAATGACGCTATGCTTCGCTAATGACTTAATGGACTTCTCTTTGAACGAGGTCACTAGGACTTTTTTCAAAACTACAATTCGATGTTGAGGGGGGGGGGGTAGACTTTCCCCATCCTTACTCCACACCTACAGGGCCTTAAGAGTCCTCTAGGGGCGTAACTGTTAGTAACAATGAAAGACAAGAAGTGATGAATGATATGAGATGCAATTGAATATTGATTACCCATTTTTTCCCTAATTTCCGAATTACGACAGATAACCCAATTGTTGCAAAACTATTTTCAGCTTACATTAATTAAATAAGTTAATGTTTGAAAACAAAGCGATTTATACATTATACATTCAAAATTTTAATTAATCAAATTTTGATTTTTTGGAGAAGTTTGGAGCTTTTTAGCTAGTAGTAAATATTGAGATAGGATGGGGGTGTTACGTACACAATCAGAAACTCAAATTCAGCTGACCGATATGAGTTATAAAGAACAGAGGAAGAGGCAGTTTGTGCTGTTGTAATGATATTTTTTCCGGTATGGCTTGGAAACCGATTTATATCCGAAGGATTAGAACCCGTTCTCGGCCATACCGAAAAATCATCTATATCATCGTATTACAAACAATTTCCCGCAAATAATAAAATAAAGATTATAAAATTCAGTCCAGTTTTGTTAGCATGTATCTTGGCCCCTAGAATTTTTATTATATTTTAATATCCGCGGAAAGCTTTCTATAATACGACGCGATAAATACGACTTTTCTGAAGATCCTGTAATGTAATATATAAGCGGAAGTGAAAGTGCACCGGGATGTAAAAAATAAAAGAAGGATTAATGGATTTAGAATATACGTGGAATTTATGTTGCTAACATGGAACTTATTTATTGGTCAGTTTGTTCATCCAGTAGGAGGGTAGTAAATGGGATAGAGGGCGTGGAAGGGGAAATCGTTAATTTCGCCTGCTACAAGTCTCTCTATATTAAAGAACCTAAAAATCTGGTGTAAGATCCAAGTAATAATAAATCCATTTATAAAATAAAAGAAGGATTAATGGATGAAGTACAAAGTCAAAAAAAGGGGGAAATTTACAGGGATATAATGGATAAGACAATGATCGATAAATTGATATACATTTCCATTGATAATACACATAATAACCTTTTCTGTTGATTACAATCTCTGAAAGTTAATATTAATTTTAACCTTTCATTATTCTGAAGAAAAAACATGGAAAATAAAAAGTATATTTATAAAGTTATTCTAAAAGTATAACGGCTTTGTCTTTGATCTCAGCATCTTTGCTTTGTTTAGGGAGAATGCTTGGGTCCAAAAACAGATGCAACCCCTGTGGCAGTACCATTATGACAAAGGTCATTTAATCAAATAGTTGGACTGTTTAATGGTACTTTTACTTACATAGATGAAAAGAAAAGGAGACATTGTTATTCTTTGCTATTTGAACAATGGATGTATAATATGCATAGATATGTCAAACTTTGGTCAGTTAGTTCATACAGTAGAAGGGGGGGACGTGGTAAAGGGGGTGGAAGGAGGCAATTGGGTATTATTTTAGCCCGCAACGTGTTTAACGTTATTCGAGAACAAAATCTAATTTAAGATCCAAGTAAACACATATATATTGTTACGTTACATAGACAGGAACCTCGCCTGGACAAGGTAATTTACAGCAAATTTCAGAGTAGCTGAACTACTTAAAAACATAATTCCGGAAGCCAAATAAAATCTTGCTAATTACACAGCTTTGCTATTTAAAAACACACTTCAACATTTTATTTTGTTGATTTATAAAAATGGATATATTTTTACTTGGATCTTTCACCAGATTGTCATGTTCTCTGATAAGTGAAACTTGAAGCGAGCTAAAACAACGATTCCCCCCTTCCATTCCCTTTACCTCATCGCCTCACTGGATGAACGAACTGACCAATAAACGATTTCCATGTTAGCAAGATAAATCATGTTGTAAAACAATTTTTAGTAACAAATATTCTCTTAAAGATTAGTTTGTACTAGACTAATACTTAAAATGCCTAATTTTCTTTTAATTTCAGGGTTCTTTAAGGATAAGACAAAAGTTGATAAATTGATATACATCCCCAATGATGATAAACAAAATTACCCCTTTTGTAGATTAAGATTATTGTCCATTGTAAAAATTGAATCCACGTGGCTGACAAATATAAAGTTGTGGCGTGTCCATTTAAACATTTTTGCGTAGAAAGGATTTATGCAAAAAAAATCTGTAATGTTTTATAATTAGAGGCAGGAACAAGGGAATGCTATTATGACAAACAATTCTAAATGAAAATTTCCCCACAACCCTCTTCTCCTTTTCCTCCCCTTCTTACCCACCCCTCTTCACTTACATGAGAAAACAAAATATACTTCCACAAAATTTAAAAAGTTTCGTGATTTTTTGTAGAATTGATTGTTACAATAGCTACCCCTGATTACAGAGAAAAGAGTTAGTTTTGTATTGCTCTGTATGGGTTTGGTAGCTCCAGGTTTCTCAATGGACGAAACAATGGAAGATAAAGTAAATACAGACCTAATTGTGATAAACAAAATTACCCCTTATGTAGAGTGTAATTAAATTTGAACGCTTCTAGTTTGCAAACCCGGCCAATTTATTATAATTATCCAACGTTTTCAGGAAAGATTTTGATAAAACTTGGGTACCAGACAAATCTCAGTCCAATGTCATCTACCTTCCTGCGTGGCTCTTGGAGGAAGGGTTTTCTCTTAGACTTTGGTAGTTTTCTTTGGAGGGGATAAATCACCCGGGCGGTGTGTGAGATAAACTTTGAAAATTTCTTCGAATAATAATTGCGACTGTTATGTTTAAGTTTGTCCGTTCGTCTGTCCTTTATATGTGTTAAGTCAAAATTTGTTTACATTCTATCTTTATTTATTTAATTTAATTTATTAAATTTTATTTTCATAATTGCTTTGTATATCCGTTTTCCGTGTAACAGACAGTACTAATGTAATATTCAAATAAAATGAAATGGCTTCTTGGTCTTATTCTACTTTTTACTTAATACAAGAAATTTCAAAGGATTAGGATATAAGGACTGAATAATCGGATAACAATTTAGCTTTTCACATTTTATCTAATTTTTGTCTAAGATTTTTAGGGCCCAGCAGTTCTGAGTTCTTTAGATGATCTCTTGAAATCGAAGGTAATAATCTAGGGTAAATAAACCTCGAGAGGGGGTAAGGGGCTTGGATACAACTTCCTGGGTGTCCAAACTCTACATATTCAAAATCTTAAAAATATAAAAGCGTCCTTTGTTTGGTAAATTGACTCGAGAAGCAATGTTTTAAACCCCCTTTAATTTAATAAAAGGAATGGACACAATAGATGTATAAATATAGGTATAAAATCCAGATAACTACCTGTATCCAGTGTTAGGAACCTTTTTTTGTAATGGCTCTCGGCTCTTTTGAAGCAACTTGGCTGTGTTAATATTTCCGACGCTTTAGGCTATTATTCAAAGACCCAATTGAAAGTCGGCACAGGGTACATAGGTTGGGGATATAGAGTTATTAAACCCCTTCCCTTCCCATTCTATTATTTTACTTTAATGGGGTTTATCCTACCCCCTTAACTGTGGCAGTGAGGTAGATAAACCCCCTTCTTATCATCTCTGTCAATGCCATAGTACAGTATACGTTACGAAAAATTAACGGTCTTTAAAATGATCTAGACCCCCCTGTAATGAAGTTATAACCCTATTTTATGTGTGTGTGATCTTTATATACATGTATGATGGTGTTTGTATCAATCAATTAGACTAAAGAACATTTTCCGACATTTAGCAGACTATAAAAGAAAATATTCAAAATGAAAAAATTCAGACCCCTTTTTTTTAAAGTATATTCTACTTAAGCCCAAAAATCACATAGTAAAATTAATTTTAGCCTAGGGGTTATACAGAGTTTTATCTCAAGCATAAAATTCTGCTTCTATAGACACCTTACTCAGCTTCATAGCTCTCATACAAGTCATATGAGCACAAAAAGCATGTATCAAGAACACAAAATCGATGAAATTTGGGCTCTGTGCCCAGGGTGCCCAATTTTCAGATCTCAGCCCACAGAAGGGCTAGAAAAAAGTTCTTTAGCTTTTTGGTAATGGCATAAGGAATACAAAGCTGTTACCAATTGAACTTATAGTCTAAAATGACTTTAGAGTACCCTTAGGGCCCCTAATAGGCTAGAATCCAGACATTTTCGATTTTTGATTTTCAGGATTCCAGGTATGAGTCTTTGGTTTGACTTTAGCTCGCTAAAAGTGGAGCTAGGATTGAGATATTGGAGTTTAGTCTTCTTTAACCTCTCACTGTGGTATCTCAGTGTACTATCCTAGCTTGGTAACTTGATATCTCAAATATCAAGGCGCTGAGACAACTTTTAGTGAGACCGTTTCGGTAGAGGTAGGAAAAAATTCACTCAAAATACATAATTGGTTGATTTTTGACATTTTAATATCTTCTTTTATAGCCTGCAAAATGTTGGTAAATGTTCTTTAATCTCTTTTACCGCAACAAACACAAGCATACATATGTGTAGTGGGTCTTACTTGAGATACTTATAAAATAAGCAGAATGACATTTTCGTGATCCTAAACGAGTGGACAGATTTTTATGAAATTAGTGGCATTTTAAAGCATTTATTTTTCTCTTTTGATTTTACTTTTATTTGAATTTTTAAGCCTACAAATGACGGATCTCGAGTTAAAATTATAAAACATTTGTACTTATTATATTCTGTTAAAATCGTATGATATCATCATGTGAGCCCATATTTTTCCAAGAAATCAATATACATATTTTGCTGCGCATAAATATGTATATCTGACCTTTTTATAATCTACGCGTGTAGGTTTTAGTCAATATTTAACTTATGTACTTTTATTAGAAAGGCTCCAGCTATCCAGGGATATGGCATCCTCAATGCATCACGGAGATTTCCCCGGCACAACTGAACGTGGCTAAACGGGAAACTCAACATACACTCCGGCCTGCTGATATATCATGTGCAGACCTACGTGTATCCCTAGCCATCCCTGTATGATCAGAAACGCCCTCCAATACTCTCTGTAATTTTCCTATATGTATAATGTTATAATATGTATTCATTAATTTGTGTAAACTATACTTGTCTATTGAAAATACATCAGTTCCGCACAAACAGTTGTTAGTAGAGTATCAACTCCAATTTTTATGCAGCTATCTCTAGCTGCCATTAATTATCCAGAAACTTACAAATCCCCTGTGGGTACTTGCGTGTAGTTTTGTTCTTTAACTTATCGGAGACGTACAGCCGAAGGGAACGAGTCGCTTCGCTCTTGAATCGTTTCAGCCGCAACGTTACCAACTCAACGTGTAGTGCCGTCACACCGCTCGAGGCGGACTATATTGGTTTTTAAAAAGATAGGAAGAACGTCCGATCCGGTACAGTCAAACTGGTGTCAGCTGTGTTTGGATAAACTGAAGTGCTCAACAGGAGATTTACGTGGAAATTACCCCGAGGAACTACGGTAATTTCGGACAATTGTGTGCAACCAGACAGTTTTATGAGAACTGAGGCCAGAAAGGACGAAGATCACTGTGTTTGGAGACCAGTGTGGGACCATTCTGACGTTTGGAGCACCAACTTGGTAAAGTTTTCTTTAAATTTTGAAGAACTTTCGTTAAGTTTCAACGATGGCGCAAGCTGCCGACCTAGAACAGTTGAATTTGAATCGTGCGATTCACGAGGCTCAGCAGGAAGGAGCGCCGAATGAGCAGGCTCAGCTCATTGCGCTAGGCAACACTTGGTTGGAGAACCAGCGCAGGAAGCTTAACAAGCAGAATTTCCCTCGGTTTTGCAACCGTGCAGGAGAAGATTGGGACGGCCACAAGACAAAGATGGCCAATGCGTTTAGAATTGCCCGTCATCACCCATCAGACCAAGAGGGCAGGAAAGGCCAATACATCATGAGTCTCGACGGAGAAGCGTTCCAGATGGCCAGAGAAGTCGCCGACAACCAAGATTCGCTCAGCTATGACCAAGTGATGGAGAGGCTGGACGCTATCTTCTTAGCACCTTCGGATTCAGACATCAACAAGGACGCGTATAAGCAGTTGTCGCAAGGCAAGAACGAGATTCCGCAGACTTACCTTGCTAAGAAAGAGCAGATGTGGTTGAAAGCCTATTCCCCGGACAACCGCGACCCAGGTCAATTCCGGAAAGAAGTAACCCTTGGTCTACGCCATCGAGAGGTACGGAAAAGAGTTTTCTGTCAGCTACCTAGTATTACCAGCATGGGTGTCCTACGGAATGTTATTATGAACGAGATTGCCACGCAGCGCCAACTTATTCACCATGGAGATGCCGAGGATACCTCCATGGATGGCCTCGCCACATCCAACCGTGTCATATATCGCAACGACGGCACTGAGGATATGGAGGTCAACGCAGTCGGAGATGGGAACAGTAGCGTCAAGTGCTATAACTGTAACCAGAATGGCCATTACTCGCGTAATTGTCCTAAGAAGAAGCAGCAAGCGAGTAAAGGTACGGGCGGTGCCACCAAAGACAAGCCGAAAGGCAACTGTCGGCGGTGTGGCACGCCTGGCCATTGGCAGAAGACGTGCACTATTCCTGAGGACCGGCTGGCGAACGTGCGCAAGAGAAACCATGAGAAGAACGCCAGCGGCAATGGACGCGGTCGGCAGCAACAAGACCGTGCCCGCCACGCTGTGCGAGAGATGCGTGCCAACGAACCTGGAGACAATGACAGCGGCGTAGGAGATGATGACCAGGCGCAGTTCTATGGAGATGTCAACTGTCTGGAAGCAGTTGGCCACCGAAGCAAGACTTCAAAAAATGTGAGAGAGGGCTCCCGTCGGTAGGTCGGAGTCCCTCAGCAGCTGTAGACCCTACCACCCTCAACCAGATGCAAGGACGACGAGGCGCCCGGGCCATGGTTAAGATCAGCCTGCGTGCAAATGGACCGACTGTGCGGACCTATGGTCTCATCGATACCGGTAATAAATTGCACGAAGGAGTCGCCGTAAATGAGGAGTTAGCCCGGAAGCTACAGTTGCCGATCGTTCCTTGCGATTTAACAGTATGAACAGCAGCGAATGGCGGAGATATGGACGTCACCGGCCGTGTTTACAACATCAGTGTCATCTTGGGAGATGACTGTCCTAGCTACATTCGAGAGGCCCTGGTTATACCTGAGCTTCGCACCCCCATCAATCTTGGGTGCAAGTGGGTCGAGGAGATTCGTGGAGTTCTAGATTATTCATCACCAGCGCAGGCGGCGTTAGTCGTGAAGCAGACGAGAGTTCCGCTTGTGCAGTCCATCGACTCCGAGGCTCCAAGTGCCTCAGAAGACGAAGAGCGGTCTGGAAAACCGCCGGGGAGCACTCGCCCCCCAACCCTCAGATAAGTGTTTCATTACGAGCCTTCGAGGAATTGAATGCAGAAATAAGTAGCTATAGTAGTGCCTTAAATGTTTGTAAACCCACTGTTAAAGAATTATGTAAAGCAGAAGATAATTTTGCGAATGGTAATGTGCACCATTCACGTGAGTTTTTAGCACTTAAACCGGATTCTGTCGAATCATATGTTGCGCAACTTTCTTTTAAGCACAAAGCAAAAGTAGATTTTGAGCGCAAAAACGTTTGGACACGTAATGTCAAGGGACCGCTTCGTAATTCCCAAGGGCCGGCCGTTCGTTTGAAAACCGTCGCAGTAGGTAAGCGGCCGCGTCCTGTCCGTTTGTCCGTCCAAGCGACTAGGATTCTCGCACCAGAGTCAGTGTCTGTCTTGAATTTTCTTCCTAGCCAAGAACTCCGACCGCAAATGACTGTCATGGTAGAAGAGACCGTTTTAGATGATAGTCCAGTGCGTGTATTGGAAGGAGTATACAGAGCTCAGCAAAATGGGATTGTCCGCATACCTGTTGTGAATTTACAGGAGCAGCCGTGTGTCGCATCGGCCGGGTGTGTGTTCACCGCCGAGATTTGTGAGGACAGCAGTATGGTGATCAACACCGACAGCTTGGTGTTGAGAGAGCCCCACGAGTATATACAGTCGATGTCCAAGACCAACGCGAGCGACCCCAGCAAGCCCATGACGAAGGAGCAGTTGGAGAACCCCACGTTCAAGGAAGTGTGGGAGGACCTGGAGATGGAGGACAACGAGCTACTGAACGAGCATCCCGACGTCAAGAAGCAAGTCAAGGAGCTTATTTACAAGTATAGAGACATATTCAGTCGAGAGGCCCCTGGGCACACAGACCTGGTGACCATGAAGTTGAAACTCAAGCCAGGGACGGAGCCCATTCGGCAGAGATACAGGGAGTTGAACCCCAAGATGTTGAAGGACCTGGAGGCGCAGATGGCCGACTGGCTCAACCAAGGAGTGATTGAGCCGAGTTCCTCGCCCTGGGCGAGCCCCCTTGTTCCTGTGCGCAAGAAAGATGGAAAGATCAGATGGGCAGTGGACTTCCGCAGGTTAAACAGCTGTCTTGAGCAAGACAGCTACCCGCTGCCGAGGATACAGACTCTATTGGACCGCGCAGGAGGGCACCGTGTATATTCTACGTTAGATGCCACAGCCGCCTACTTCAACATCTCCATCGATCCAGCATCCAGGGAGCTGACGGCTTTTGCCACGCCAATGGGTTTGTGGCAATTCCGCCGCATGCCCTTTGGCATCAGCACAGCACCAGCGGTTTACAGCAGATTCATCAGCACCGCCATGAACCCGCTGGGGAGCGAGGTAGCGCAATGCTACCTCGACGATGTAATATCGTATAACCTGAGAGTTGCTGATCACGTACCACAGATGCGACAGGTTTTTGAGGCCCACCGCAAGGCTGGAATCAAGCTGAAGGCGAAGAAGAGCAAGTTGTTCCAGAAGAAGATACAGTACCTTGGCCACATGCTGAGTCATGAAGGTATTGGTATGGTGCCTGAGTATGTGGAGCGTATCAAGAACTGGCCCCCGCCAACGACAGTCGCCGAACTGAATAGTGTTCTCGGTTTTTACGGGTACTACAGGACCTTCATACCTGAGTACGCCGACTTGACGTGTGAAATGAATGCACAGAAGAAAGCCACGAAGCTAGAGTGGACCCCAGGGATGGATGAGCAGTTCCAGCAGTTGAAGGACAAGTTCCAGAATGCACCCATCCGCGCTGTGCCTGATTTTGAAGCGGATACCCCGTTCCAACTGACCACCGACTATTCAGGAAGAGCCATTAGTGCAATATTGAGTCAGGTTCAGAATGGCGCCGAAAGGTTGATCGCCGCCATGGGACGCAAAACGACTGGCGCGGAGCAGAGATATCCCTCATGGAAAGGGGAAGCCTCCGCAGTTATTTATGGCATCAGAAAGTTTCGGACGATCCTGAGCTTCAAGCCGTTCCAAATAAATACGGATAACAGCGCCCTCAAGCAGTTGAAGTCACTGAAGAAGAACACTGGCATGATGGCCAGGTGGACAGAGGAGCTGCCTGGTTATGAATTCCGTGTAGTTCATCGGCCGGGGAGACTCAACACCAACGCCGACGCGTTAAGCCGGCGCACCGATGCTGATATGCCAGACCCGACAGCCGAGGAAGAGGCTGAGCAAGAGGAGTATGTCGGAGCCGTAGAAGATGAGCCTGCCGACGAGCTTCCCAACACTAAAGAACGGTATAGAGACAGAGTATACAAGCATCAGTTAGACGACCCTATTTTAGAGAAGGTTCGTAGATGGATAGGTCATGACCGGCGCGCACCAGACAAGGCAACGTTACGTGGAGAGAGTAGGGACGTGCACCGGCTGGCCGAGATTTTTGACACTTTGAGGATCGCAGAAGATGGAGTTATTGAGCAGGAGATACAGACCTTCACAGGGAAGCGACGCAGAATAATGGTTCCTTTGTCCCTGAGAGAAGAGGTGTTCAATCACTGCCACAGAACTACCACTGGAGCGCACTTTGGCATGCACTCCACGATATCAAAGTTTTTGAGGAATTTCTACTATGTGGGACATCAAGCAGACATCCGCCTGAGGATCGCCGTCTGTCATGACTGCGTTCAGAAGAACATCAAGGCCAACATCAAGATAGGAGCGCACGTGCCCATTCAAAACGGGTATCCTCTGCAGACAATCTACATGGATGTGGTAGGCAAGTTCTACACAACTCCAGAGGGATACAATTTTATCCTGACGCTGCAGGACGGATGGTCGCGCTTTGTTCAAGCGTACCCCTTGAAACAGAAGACCGCTGATGAGGTCGCTACGACGATAATGGACAAGTTTATCTGCACCTTCGGATGCCCGCAGGCATTCCACAGCGACCAGGGGAAAGAGTTCTGCAACACCATCATGAAGAAACTCTTGCAGAAGCTCGGTGTCAAGCACGAGCTAGGCCCCGTGGCGAACCCCCAGAGCAACCTTATAGAAAGGTGGCACCGGACCATGGAAGAGACGCTGAGAACCGTGATCCAAGGACGGGAGACTCTATGGCCAGAGTATCTACCTGGAGTTGTCCTGGCTTACAACACAAGGATCCACAGCAGCACCGGCGTGACCCCCTTTCTCGCCTTCCAGGGTAGAGAGGCTACTCTACCCGCGGATTTGATTTTGCGGTTACCAAACCCCGACGATGACAAGGATATTCCCACAGCCGTGAGAAATTTATTGGATAGATACACGAATGTATGAAGCCATGGCGAAGAGTCAAGCAAGCACCATTCAAAGAAATGCTTTGCAGTACCACAACGATCGCGAATTTAGAGTAGGCGATAAAGTTTTTTATTTGGCACCTAACCATGGTAAAGCGAAGAAGAAGATGACCAAACATTGGAGTGGACCATACTTAATTACCGAAAAGTGTGCCGACGTTTTATATAAAATTCAGACAATACCAGCGGGAGAAAAGGAGGACTTGGTTGTCCATGTTGGTCGGTTAAAACCATATTACCCCCCAGCAATGACAGACGGAGACCCAACTTCTCCCCCAGAACCATTTGAAGAAGACGGAGATGAGGCAGGGGAGCAAATTCCCCTGAATCCAGAAAAACAGGCGAAGCCGCCTAATCCAAGAGTTGATTTCTCAAATGGGGATGACAGCGATGAAGAGGGAGGACCACCCAATAGACCGGGAGGAGCACCACCACCACCGCCCAACATTGACCCCCTCAACCTTCCCCTACCGGACACACCACCGCCCAGATCACCAACGATGCAGCGCACACCGCGCAGAGAGCAGAGTGAGAAGAGAGGGAGGGAGAGAGATCAATCTTGCGAACCGTCCGGTTCGGGCATCCAACGGAGAGATGCCAAGCAAACCCCCGATAGAGAGAGAAGCCCGAGAAGAAGCTCGCCCCCGCAGACACCGCGCCGAGATAGAGAGCGCGAGCGAGCTACGTACACATACCCTTCCACACCCCGGGTAGAGAAGCGCGCTCTGAGCGACAATGAGGAGCCGTACACGGACTCACCCGAAAAAGGGGAGAGGGCTAAATCCGGAGGAAAGAAACAGAGGAGTGGGACACTTTGGCAACAGCAAGTGGAAGAGAGCAAAGAGGTGCTAGACAGCTCGGACGAGGATATGGACCCGCCTGCAGTGGCGACACTTGCGCGGACAATCAGAATCCCCGTCAAACGCGGAGCAAAGCTGCCACACAAGGGTACGAGAGAGAGTGCGGGCCATGACATATACTGCCCCGCCCACATAATCCTTCCCCCTGGACAGCAGACTTGCGTCCCTCTCAAGCTACACACCCGTGTACCCCCCGGATACTTTCTCAAGTTATTCGGCCGTTCAAGCATAGAACGGGAAGGAGTAATTCTACTGGCAGGATTAGTGGACAGCGACTACACCGGCGAGATACAAGCAGTCTTTTGGAACTTGAGTACCGAAGCAGTGGAGTTCAACAAGAATCAACGAGTGTGTCAAGCTGTGATCCTAGAGACTCGCGAGGTGGAATTTTATCATGTCGATAATCTTCCTACCACTGATCGCGGTGCTAACGGCTTCGGTAGCACCAACTAGTGAGGCTTACTCACTCGACATTATAGATTGCACAAACCCTTCTACCATCAAGAAATTTAACAAGGAAACAATATGCAGAGCAGAGGAACCTACAGAAGAAGTTCCAGTGAAGGAGCGCTACACAATTCTACAGAGGCCAACCCTGACTAAGGTATATGGATACTCCTGCGAAGTGAGGGTATCCCTATACCATTTTAAGTGTGGAGTTTGGGGCCATCTCAAGTTGCAGCAGGTACCCCAAACTATGAGGCACGAGGAGATTACTGCAGAAAATTGCCGCCGCATGTCACTGGTCCAGGAATATCAAATTTCTGGCTACGGTGACCCAATTAAAGTAAGACTTAACCGCCCGACCTACGTTTCGGCAACCCTAGCCGGATCCTTGAAGATGGAAGATGACAAGATCACCTGCATTGGACAGACCATCCGCATGGGCGACACTATCCACTACAACACCCTGAAGTTAGCCGAGTACCAGATTCTACTTAAAGAAGAAACCTTCCTGGTTAGCAACAACAAGGTAGAGAGCAAGACTGACCATTTATCTCTACCATGTCCATATCATAAAGGGGAGTGCATCACTGGCGCCGCGACATTCGTATGGAATATCAACGACAGTTCCTGCACTCTACAGATGGTCAACACCATCAACCCCCTCACCACCATGGACACCTACTTAGTGGACCACCAGCAGCAAGTTTTACTCAACACTACAGGTGCAATGAAGCTAATGCATTGCCCCTTTAATGTCCTCACCACGGACCACGACGGGATCTACCTGGGCAAGACCAGCGACCTCAGCAGACTCGCCACCATCGACCCCGGACAGATAGATGTGAACCTTCAAGCTGCAGTACATTTAAATTATTTAGCCTATAGTATGCGCCAAACCTTCAGCCAATTAGATGTAACATTACGGAAGACCATATGCGAGGCCCATTACCATGGAAAGTCAGACCAACCAGTACTGCTACATGAGCAGACTTACGGACTCTTGAAGGGAGATCTGTTGATGACCTTCCAGTGCACCAAGAGGACTCAGAAGATCAAGGACGACGTCAACTGCTATCAAGATATACCTTTGGACCTACGCAGATGCTGCAACTAAACATTATAAGTTGCATTCTACAAGGGTAACGTGCTCCGCGACTTTCCCCCTAACCGTCAAGTCTAAGGAAGGCTGGGTTCAGCTGACCCCCGCCATCATCAAGACTCAGGCCCCCATGGAGATGACCATCGACACCCCTCTAGTCAACTGGACGGATTACAGCCATGGAGGAATCTACACGGAAAGAGAGAGAGCTGAATGGTTACACACCCTCACCTTCCCCTCCTACACCGAGGCAAGCCTGAAGGAGATCACCTACGGACTCTGCATTGGAGACGGAAATTGTAACCAACTTTCTACCAACAACCTACCCCTGTACACCCTTGATAATCTAGTGCCTGACCTGGAGCGCGAAATTGACTTATGGAGCAGCGTCAAGAGCTGGCTCCATGAATATGGCGATTTAATGGCATTCGCATGCCTGGTCATCCTAGGGCTGAAATTTATTACTGATCTAATATGCATCATCCTCGCATTTCTACGTGTAGGACCTGGAGCCGCCATCGCCCTAGTTGCCCACCTTTATCTTTATAACAAGCATTCCTACCAGAAGCTTATGAGAAAGAAGAAGGCCGATACCAGAACTGAGAGGCGAGAACCTACGACAGCAGCAGAGACAACGTCGCTATTGCCAACGACATCAACCCCGAAGATACAGATGACAGAGATACAGCCCATCATCTTGGACCCTGCATCCTTGCCATCATACAACACTGCGACTAAATCATCTAGGATATCAACCTTAATACCATGACAGAATAATAGGTATAATTGGCCGGCTAGTCTGTTGTCTTTGCCAATTTGAGCGTTATGTTATCTGGCACGTCTGTCTAGCCAGATAAAAAGGGGAGAAAATGTAGTGGGTCTTACTTGAGATACTTATAAAATAAGCAGAATGACATTTTCGTGATCCTAAACGAGTGGACAGATTTTTATGAAATTAGTGGCATTTTAAAGCATTTATTTTTCTCTTTTGATTTTACTTTTATTTGAATTTTTAAGCCTACAAATGACGGATCTCGAGTTAAAATTATAAAACATTTGTACTTATTATATTCGGGTATAGTCCTTTCCATGACATCGCTCCATATGGGGCGATGATTTTAATTGATCGCCTCTTATGACAAGGGGCGATGTATTGGCTCCTTGAAAGGAGCGATTTAATAGCCCCTTATAACAAGAGGCGATGTTATGACTCCTTGAAAGGAGCGATTTGATAGCCCCTTGCCCTAAGAGGCGATTAAATGATCCTTTATCGCTCCATAATCGCTCCTTCTAAAGAGGTAATGATATGTCCTCTTATCCCAAGGGGCTATTTAATAAAATATCGCCTCTTCATGGCCCCTTCACGATTTTATATATATATCTGAGTTCCTTGATGGCCCCTACATCGCTCCTTCATCTCTCCTTCTTGAAATTTATATTACATTGTACTTACTTTGATGGCCCCTACATCGCTCCTCCATCGCCCCTTCATCGCTCCTACATCGCTCCTTCATCTCTCCATCTTGAAATTTATACTACATTGTACTTTGATGGCCCCTACATCGCTCCTCCATCGCCCCTTCATCGCTCCTACATCGCTCCTTCATCTCTCCTTCTTGAAATTTTTATTACATGGTACTTTGATGGCCCCTACATCGCTCCTCCATCGCTCCTCCATCGCCCCTTCATCGCTCCTACATCGCTCCTTCATCTCTCCTTCTTGAAATTTACATTACATTGTACTTTGATGGCCCCTACATCGCTCCTCCATCGCCCCTTCATCGCTCCTCCATTGCCCCTACATCGCTCCTTCATCTCTCCTTCTTGAAATTTACATTACATTGTACTTTGATGGCCCCTACATCGCTCCTCCATCGCCCCTTCATCGCTCCTCCATCGCCCCTACATCGCTCCTCCATCGCCCCGTACATCGCTCCTTCATCGCCCCTTCATCGCTCCTACATCGCTCCTTCATCTCTCCTTCTTGAAATTTATATTACATTGTACTTTGATGGCCCCTACATCGCTCCTCCATCGCCCCTTCATCGCTCCTACATCGCCCCTACATCGCTCCTTCATCTCTCCTTCTTGAAATTTATATTACATTGTACTTTGATGACCCCTACATTGCTCCTCCATCGCCCCTACATCGCTCCTACATCGCCCCTACATCGCTCCTTCATCTCTCCTTCTTGAAATTTATATTACATTGTACTTACTTTGATGGCCCCTACATCGCTCCTCCATCGCCCCTTCATCGCTCCTACATCGCCCCTACATCGCTCCTCCATCGCCCCTTCATCGCTCCTACATCGCCCCTACATCGCTCCTCCATCGCCCCTTCATCGCTCCTACATCGCCCCTACATCGCTCCTCCATCGCCCCTACATCGCTCCTCCATCGCCCCTACATCGCTCCTCCATCGCCCCTACATCGCTCCTACATCGCCCCTATATCGCTCCTACATCGCCCCTACATCGCTCCTTCATCTCTCCTTCTTGAAATTTATATTACATTGTACTTTGATGGCCCCTACATCGCTCCTCCATCGCCCCTACATCGCTCCTACATCGCTCCTCCATCGCCCCTTCATAGCTCCTTCTCCAAATTTATATTACATTGTACTTTTATGGCCCCTACATCCCCTACATCGCTCCTCCATCGCCCCTTCATTGCTCCTCCAAATTTATATTACATTCCACTTAGATGACCCCTACATTGCCACTCAATCACCTTAATCTTATAATTGTACATTCTATATCCGCAGAAAGCCGTTTAAAATACGATACAAGAAAATACTATTTTCAGATTTGGAAGAGGTTCACTTAGAGAAACCTATTTGAATCTGTTAAGTCACATAAGAGAAAAACAGATGGACGGATAGACGGACAGAAGGACGCACGGACAGATAGATAGATGGATAGACAGACAGATAGATAGATGGAGAGATGGATAGATAGATAGATGGATAGATTGATAGATGGAGAGATGGATAGATTAATAGATGGATAGATGAATAGATGAATAGATGATTAGATGGATAGATGGATAGATGGATAGATGGATAGATGGATAGATGGATAGATGGATAGATGAAGAGATGGATAGATGAATAGATAAAGAGATGGACAGATGGAGAGATGAATAGATGGATAGATTGATAGATGGAGAGATGGATAGATGAATAGATGGATAGATGGATAGATGGACAGATGGACAGATAAACAGATGGACAGATGGAGAGATGGATAGATAGATAGATGGATAGATTGATAGATGGAGAGATGGATAGATTAATAGATGGATAGATGAATAGATGATTAGATGGATAGATGGATAGATGGATAGATGGATAGATGGATAGATGAAGAGATGGATAGACGAATAGATAAAGAGATGGACAGATGGAGAGATGAATAGATGGATAGAAGGATAGACTGATAGATGGAGAGATGGATAGATGAATAGATGGATAGATGGATAGATGGACAGATGGACAGATGGACAGATGGACAGATGGACAGATGGACAGATGGATAGATGGATAGATGGATAGATGGATAGATGGATAGATGGATAGATGGATAGATGGATAGATTGATAGATTGATAGATTGATAGATTGATAGATTGATAGATGGATAGATAGATAGATAGATAAACTAAGTTGAAAAGTGGAATATGGCTATTGGCGAACCGCCACTATAAATAAAGGGTAGTGAAGGATCAGCTGAGCCGCTAGGCCCTTTGGAATCAGCTGTTTAGATAGATAGATAGATAGATACATAGATTGATAGATTGATGATAGATAGATAGATAGATAGATGGATAGATAGATAGATAGATAGATTGATAGATTGATAGATTGATAGGTAGGTACCTATCTAAAATTGAAATAAACTATTATTGGCATGCATGAGGCGGGCTACATTGAGTGGTAATGACCATGATACCCTGGCAATGTGTAGTTGCTGTAATACTCGCTGTAATATTAATTTAGCAGCAGGGGGGACTCGTCTTGCATGCAAAACGAGTTTAGATAGATAGATAGATAGATAGATAGATAGATAGATAGATAGATAGATAGATAGATAGATAGATAGATAGATAGATAGATAGATAGATAGATAGATAGATAGATAGATAGATAGATAGATAGATAGATAGATAGATAGATAGATAGATAGATAGATAGATAGATAGATAGATAGATAGATAGATAGATAGATATATATATAGATAGATATATAGATAGATATATAGATAGATAGATAGATAAATAGATAAATAGATAGATAGATAGATTGATAGATTGATAGATTGATAGATTGATAGATGGATAGACAGACAGATGGATAGATGGATAGATGGATAGACGGATAGATGGATAGATGAATAGATGGATAGATGGATAGACAGACAGACAGATAGACAGACAGACAGACAGACAGACAGATAGATAGATGGATAGACAGACAGATGGATAGAAGGATAGATGGATAGATGGATAGATGGATAGATGGATAGACAGACAGACAGATAGACAGACAGACAGACAGACAGACAGACAGATAGATAGATGGATAGACAGACAAATGGATAGAAGGATAGATGGATAGATGGATAGATGGATAGATGGATAGATGGATAGATGAATAGATGAATAGATGAATAGATGAATAGATGAATAGATGGATAGATGGATAGACAGACTGACATTCTACCTTGTATTATAGCAGCTTCTCCTTGTATCTATGACCTCTATTTTAAATTGCAATGTTAGATTACTCATTTGAATAGATTACTTAATAAATATATTAAAAAAATATATTGAGTTTTTTATTTTGTTTTTTTTATGTTTTTTTTCAGATAAGGTAAAATGATGTTTTATTTGTAGAAGGGGCGTTGTAGGGGCCATATAAATATATTAAAAATATATTAAGTTTTTATTTTGTTTTCTTCTTAGTTACCATCTATGTATTGCAATGTATTGCAAATTTAAGGAAGGAGGGATGTAGGGGCGATGGAGGAGTGATGTAGGGGATATCAAGTTGCAATGTAATATAAATTTGGAGAAGGAGCAATGGAGTGGCGATGAAGGGGCGAAGTAGGGGCCATCAAAGTGCAATGTAATACTAATTTGGAGAAGGAGCGATGTAGGGGCCATCAAAGTACAAAGTAATATAAATTTGGAAAAGGATCGATGTAGGAGCCATCAAAGTAGAATGTAATATAAATTTGGAAAAGGAGCGATGTATGGGCCAGCAAAGTAAGTACAATGTAATATAAATTTCAAGAAGGAGAGATTTAGGGGCGATGAAGGAGTGATGTAGGGGCCATCAAAGTACAATGTAATATAAATTTCAAGAAGGAGAGATGAAGGAAAAATGTAGGGGCGATGAAGGAGCGATGAAGGGGCGATGGAGGAGCGATGTAGGGGCCATCAAAGTACAATGTAATATAAATTTCAAGAAGGAGAGATGAAGGAGCGATGTAGGGGCGATGGAGGAGCGATGTAGGGGCCATCAAAGTATGTACAATGTAATATAAATTTCAAGAAGGAGAGATGAAGGAGCGATGGAGGAGCGATGTAGGGGCCATCAAAGTACAATGTAATATAAATTTCAAGAAGGAGAGATGAAGGAGCGATGTAGGAGCGATGTAGGGGCGATGGAGGAGCGATGTAGGGGCCATCAAAGTAAGTACAATGTAATATAAATTTCAAGAAGGAGAGATGAAGGAGCGATGTAGGGGCGATGTAGGAGCGATATAGGGGCGATGGAGGAGCGATGTAGGGGCGATGGAGGAGCGATGTAGGGGCGATGGAGGAGCGATGTAGGGGCGATGGAGGAGCGATGTAGGGGCGATGGAGGAGCGATGTAGGGGCCATCAAAGTAAGTACAATGTAATATAAATTTCAAGAAGGAGAGATGAAGGAGCGATGTAGGGGCGATGTAGGAGCGATATAGGGGCGATGGAGGAGCGATGTAGGGGCCATCAAAGTAAGTACAATGTAATATAAATTTCAAGAAGGAGAGATGAAGGAGCGATGTAGGGGCGATGTAGGAGCGATATAGGGGCGATGGAGGAGCGATGTAGGGGCAATGGAGGAGCGATGTAGGGGCGATGGAGGAGCAATGTAGGGGCGATGGAGGAGCGATGTAGGGGCCATCAAAGTAAGTACAATGTAATATAAATTTCAAGAAGGAGAGATGAAGGAGCGATGTAGGGGCGATATAGGAGCGATATAGGGGCGATGTAGGGGCGTTGTAGGAGCGATGAAGGGGCGATGGAGGAGCGATGTAGGGGCCATCAAAGTACAATGTAATATAAATTTCAAGAAGGAGAGATGAAGGAGCGATGTAGGGGCGATGTAGGAGTGATGGAGGAGCGATGTAGGGGCGATGGAGGAGCAATGAAGGGGCGATGGAGGAGCGATGTAGGGGCCATCAAAGTAAGTACAATGTAATATAAATTTCAAGAAGGAAAGATGAAGGAGCGATGTAGGGGCGATGTAGGAGCGATATAGGGGCAATGGAGGAGCGATGTAGGGGCCATCAAAGTAAGTACAATGTAATATAAATTTCAAGAAGGAGAGATGAAGGAGCGATGTAGGGGCGATGTAGGAGCGATATAGGAGCGATGTAGGGGCGATGGAGGAGCGATGTAAGGGGATGGAGGAGCGATGTAGGGGCCATGGAGGAGCGATGTAGGGGCGATGGAGGAGCGATGTAGGGGCGATGGAGGAGCGATGAAGGGGCGATGGAGGAGCGATGTAAGGGCCATCAAAGTACAATGTAATATAAATATCAAGAAGGAGAGATGAAGGAGCGATGTAGGGGCCATGGAGGAGCGATGTAGGGGCGATGGAGGAGCGATGTAGGGGCCATCAAAGTACAATGTAATATAAATATCAAGAAGGAGAGATGAAGGAGCGATGTAAGGGGATGGAGGAGCGATGTAGGGGCCATGGAGGAGCGATGTAGGGGCGATGGAGGAGCGATGTAGGGGCGATGGAGGAGCGATGCAGGGGCGATGGAGGAGCGATGTAAGGGCCATCAAAGTAAGTACAATGTAATATAAATTTCAAGAAGGAGAGATGAAGGAGCGATGTAGGGGCCATGGAGGAGCGATGTAGGGGCGATGGAGGAGCGATGTAGGGGCCATCAAAGTACAATGTAATATAAATATCAAGAAGGAGAGATGAAGGAGCGATGTAGGGGCGATGTAGGAGCGATGAAGGGGCGATGGAGGAGCGATGTAGGGGCCATCAAAGTACAATGTAATATAAATTTCAAGAAGGAGAGATGAAGGAGCGATGTAGGGGCGATGTAGGAGCGATGAAGGGGCCATGGAGGAGCGATGTAGGGGCCATCAAAGTACAATGTAATATAAATTTCAAGAAGGAGAGATGAAGGAGCGATGTAGGGGCGATGGAGGAGCGATGAAGGGGCGATGGAGGAGCGATGTAGGGGCCATCAAAGTACAATGTAATATAAATTTCAAGAAGGAGAGATGAAGGAGCGATGTAGGGGCGATGTATGAGCGATGTAGGGGCGATGGAGGAGCGATGTAGGGGCCATCAAAGTACAATGTAATATAAAATTCAAGAATTAGAGATGAAGGAGCGATGTAGGGGCGATGTAGGGGCGATGTAGGGGCGATGTAGGGGCCATCAAAGTACAATTTAATATAAATTTCAAGAAGGAGAGATGAAGGAGCGATGTAGGGGCGATGAAGGAGCGATGAAGGGGCACTGGAGGTAAAGGACTATGGAGGGGCGATGGAGAGGCTATGAAGGAGCCATCATGGGGCTATAGTATAGCCTCTTATCATAAGAGGCGATATTAACGCCCCTTCAAAGGAGCTATTAAGAGGCCATGAAGGAGCTATAGCATAGCCTCTTATCATAAGAGGCGATATGAACGCTCCTTAAAAGGGGCTATCACATCGCTCCATATGATAAGAGGCTATGCTATAGCTCCTTGAAGGAGCTATAGAAAATCATCGCCCCATATGGAGCGATGTCATGGAAAGGACTATACCCTTATATTCTGTTAAAATCGTATGATATCATCATGTGAGCCCATATTTTTCCAAGAAATCAATATACATATTTTGCTGCGCATAAATATGTATATCTGACCTTTTTATAATCTATGCGTGTAGGTTTTAGTCAATATTTAACTTATGTACTTTTATTAGAAAGGCTCCAGCTATCCAGGGATATGGCATCCTCAATGCATCACGGAGATTTCCCCGGCACAACTGAACGTGGCTAAACGGGAAACTCAACATACACTCCGGCCTGCTGATATATCATGTGCAGACCTACGTGTATCCCTAGCCATCCCTGTATGATCAGAAACGCCCTCCAATACTCTCTGTAATTTTCCTATATGTATAATGTTATAATATGTATTCATTAATTTGTGTAAACTATACTTGTCTATTGAAAATACATCAGTTCCGCACAAACAGTTGTTAGTAGAGTATCAACTCCAATTTTTATGCAGCTATCTCTAGCTGCCATTAATTATCCAGAAACTTACAAATCCCCTGTGGGTACTTGCGTGTAGTTTTGTTCTTTAACTTATCGGAGACGTACAGCCGAAGGGAACGAGTCGCTTCGCTCTTGAATCGTTTCAGCCGCAACGTTACCAACTCAACGTGTAGTGCCGCCACACCGCTCGAGGCGGACTATATTGGTTTTTAAAAAGATAGGAAGAACGTCCGATCCGGTACAATATGTATAAAGAGCACACACACAAAAAATATGGTTAAAACTTTACTAGAAGGGGGGCAATAGTATTTTAAAGACCGGTCATTTTTTGTAACGTATACTGTATTGTAAAACCTAATAGTTTTTCATCTGCGCTTCTTTGAACATAATCATTCTTGGTTCCAATAAAATTAATATATCTAAAGTATGAAATAAAGCTTAATTTTCTATAATATATGTTATTACTGCTAAGCTGTGTACAATGAAAGCTACAATTTAATGTAATGTTCTAAATTATAGAGCTTAGTACAGACTTCATTCAGAAAAAAAGAAATAGTTATTTTTCGTATATTAGGTTCTAAGTTATAAACGAAAAAAGTATTATTTGACATACGAGAAAATAATTTTAAATATGAATGTAATTATGTTCTGGAAATTAAAATGATTGGTTGAAAAGATTTGATACTACTAGTTTTGAACCAACCAATCAAAATCCAAGACCTTAAAGTTTATTTAACCAATAAATTTGAGCTTTGGTAGTTTTTTAGATGAAAGAAAGGTCGTAAATTAATTAAACCATCAATGTTCCCTACCTTTCCTGATATTTACTCTATTTTCTTGAAATCACCATTATCTTTTTATCATCTATTGACCTATCCTTAATTCCTGACAATTACTGCAATTCAAGGTCTAGATTTTGCAAGTTGTGCTTTTGGCTAGTGTGCTTTCCCCTCCGCATATTCTCAAAATTAATGATAAACGCATTCATGAAAGTGAAGCTCTAAAATCAGACGGTATAACAAACGAACAATATTGCTTGTTAAGTGTCTGAACTAACAGAATATTAATGTATAAATTACTTAAATACAGGATACTGTTTAAGGTCATACTTACATTTTCAAGACTTGATTGAAGTTACAAATCAGCTAGTTTCAAATGAACGGAACGAATATTGAGTCGCTTTCCAAGGTGTGCCCATATCATACAGAACAATTCATAACATATGCGGAAGTGAATGACCACCGTCGTTTTGGTTGAATGGCGAAGGGAACTTTATTTGAGCCAATTACTTTAAAGCAAAGCTTCTCAATAAATTAAATATATCATAGTCGGGCTGTAAATTCTCGCGGAGAAAGAAAATAAGAAATGCTTGTAAAGGTTGTCCAATTTTTTTTTAAAAGGGGGGGGGGAGATTAATTAAAAATTGGTGGGGGTAAATTAGCACGTCAATTTTAGCAATACTTCCTCCAATAAAAAAAAGTGTGGGGAAAAGTAAATCCTCCATCACCCTTACATTTTTTTGTGTTATTGGTTATATGCCCCGTTTGGGTATGAAATATAAACATGTACCTAATTTACAGAAACTACTGCCTTTGACCAATTTTTTTAGAAGTTTTAAAGGTTTTGGTGGAAAGATCTTTCATTAATGCTACCAAAATTAGAAAAAAAAATTTTGATTCGTAATTTTAATAATTTTTTTTGTCATTATGGCCTCTGAGCACCTTCTTCTTATGTATATTATAATACTTGTTGCGAATATGACACATTGCTGCGATAACAAGAGGATGTTAAGGCACCCCACTTATTATTCTTCTATCGTTTGGTCTTTTGATTTGGACTTTTTACTTGAAATATAAACTGTAAAATATAGGGAGGGAGGAGACATTATACTGTAAATTATAAAGACACCCAAGGTTTATAAACATGTTATTTCATTCGTTGATTTAAAACTACGATTTTTAACAAATATTGCTTTAACAAACTAGCAGTGTCCAAAAATTTCCACCAATGATATTAATCTACATAAGAGGTAAAAATTGATTACCAGTTAAACAGCAGATGCTAATTAGTAATTGGTAGGAAGTAAACACTTTATGAATTTAACTTTGAAAGCAACCGAGAAATTGAGAGCACCCCCCCTTTCAAAAAAAGTTTCTGACAGACATATAGAATTATAGAGTAGCTGCACTTTTAGAAATGAAACCCTCTGCAAATCTTATCAAATTTGACCTAAAATTTAGTTTAATGATTTCCTTTACCTCTTTTCTAATCTTCATCAGTCACAGTTGGAGAATTTGCATGGATGATGGGAAAATCGAGAAAAAAATCTTCTTCAGCTTATTCTCACTTGATCACTAAGTCCTAACTGTGCATGGTAACGGGTTGCGCCTTTTTACGGGTAAATGCGTTTTTCCCACTCGTACTATTATTGCCATGTGCCTGACTCAGTAGTAAATAAGATTAAAACCTGACACCTCCCTTAACAGCAAGCTAATGCTGCCTTTGGTAGCTAGTCAGTGTTTAGAGAAGGAATGGGATATAGATTAATTTATCTGCAATTGTCCTAGCCCTCCAAGGCTTAATTTACTTTAGGGCAGTATCTCCTTTCATAACCTCTCAAGGTTTCACGACCACCCTGGAAATCACTGTTCATGCAACTGCTTTTGTAAAAACGGTTTGTTCCTTTATCAAGCAAGATAGAGAAAATTCTATTTTATTTCTACTCAGAGAAAAAAGAAAAATTTATGTTAAGGTGTTGTCAAATAATTTCTCTTTATACTTTAATTATTGGGTAAATAGCTCGTTGGTTCAGTGGAGTATTATCCCTGAGCAGTAGAAAAAAAAGTCCTTAGATGTAAATAAACTTCCCTGCCACCAAAGTTTTAAGACTGTAAATTTCTAATATTCTTTTTCTTTATTAAGGTGTTAAATAAGGCGGCTCGGAAACGGGAGAGGTGCAGTACAGACCAAACAAACAGATCAAAGCAAATTTCAAGTTTTTACCAAGTTTAAAGTGGATAAGAAGATACAAGAATGTACCACTATGTATTAGTAGAGACAAAGAAATAAATGAATAATCAACAAAGGTAAAATTTGATTAAGTTTTCTTTTCTTTTATTTTACTTCTTACAGTTATACAAAGCAAACATCTGATTAGAAAGTAAAATGTATATTACAAAAAAAATAAGAAATTCAAGCACACAAGTATATACTAGTTAGTAATATTATTACAATGGATAAGATACCTGGTAAATATAACCAGAGCATATACTGTATAAAATGATTACTACTTAAAGACTATATCCTTAGGTTTAGAATATTATATTTATACCAAGTCTTTTGGTATTTTAGGCTTAAAGAAAATTTTAAATTGAAATTGTTTCTAAGTTTTTATGTATGCTTAAGACTCTAAGGTAAAGTATAAGCTAGGAAATAAATACAAGTGTTTTGACACTTAGAATCTTTAAGGAGAATGTAAGCTAAAATATTTCTAAGTTCTTTTATTCTTAGGGCTTTAAAGTAAAATATGAACTAAAAATAAATACAAGTGTTTTGATACTTAGAATATTTAAGGAGAATGTAAGATAAAATATTTCTAAGTTTTTTTTTATTCTTAGGCCTTTAAAGTAAATTATGAACTAAAAATAAATACAAGTGTTTTGACACTTAGAATCTTTAAGGAGAATGTAAGCTAAAATATTTCTAAGTTCTTTTTATTCTTAGGCCTTTAAAGTAAATTATGAACTAAAAATAAATACAAGTGTTTTGACACTTAGAATCTTTAAGGAAAAATGTATATTAAAATTTCTCTAAGTTTCAGGAACAATAGAAGAAAAATATGGCACTTTAAAATTTAAAGAAAACTCAAGCAAGAAAATGGCAAAGTATGAAATCTGCTTAAGAACTCCTTTACACTCTACTGAATAGAAAAACCTTATTGAACCTAAATTATAGTGCTAACCTGGATTAGAGCTAGAAGCTGAGTAGTGAACAATCTTCCCAAGACTGATACAAAAGTCTTGAGATTTGCCCTTTTTATACTAAATTTTGGCTATGACATCAGAGCTTTTAGCTTGTAAAATCCAGGTTAAATTTAGGTCATGATAGTAAAAAAACTATAAAATGAAAAGCTTCTAAAGCACTAGATATCTTATGTAATACAATTGTAGAATATATGTTTGATTTTCTTTTCTTGTTTTTCAGTGTTCTTATTTGTTTTCTATTTTCTCGCGTAGTAGTTGGATGTCTGTGTTTATTCTAAAAAAAATAGGTTTCAGTTTTTGTAAAGACATTTTTATCTTATGATTTTTCTTTACCTAATTCTGTCTGTATATTTATCCAGGAAAATATTCCCCTGGGTGTGTGTGTGATGTGGAGTGTTTAGCAATAAAATTTTCTTTATGTTAGGTGCATAGCTTCTCTACAATTTTTTTGTCTTGCCCTTATTTAGGACCGGTTTTTGTCCTAACATGCACTCTATTAATAGGAAAAAAAATAATTAAAAAAAAATTTTCTTAAGTCATACCTTGATGATAATTGTTTAAGCTAAACTGTCAAGAACTATTGATTGTCCACTCATCCTGATAGCTTGAACTGTTGCATTGATGATATCAGTGATGTTCATGATTACGTCACCATTTCTAGTGGTAAGGACAACAAGACCAAAACGTAGGGAACTAAGCAGTTGTTGTATTGTTGTGGTGGCTGACTTTAGGTATATCTGTACGTCCTCCAGGTTATATACCTGTTCGCTAGCAATGCATCTGCTCAAATGATTAATTTCCCAGAAACGCCCAATATATACCATAGCATTGGTTTGACTCAATATGTAACTCAATGGTGTTCTTTCCAATTTGTTTGGTAGGATATAAACAATGGAGAAGTGACTTAAAATATTTATCAAGCTTTCAAGTGAGTCCATAGCGGTTACATTAGTAAGCTTCCTTCTTGGACATACATTGATCTTGGCGGTTGTATCAACGTTTCTGGGTCCAATACTCATATTGTGTACTGCTGGAGGTGGTTTTGTAGCAAGAATTTTGGCTTTTCCAATCTCCACTTTGATGACTGCACACATCTCATGTATAGTTTTAACATCCTCTTCCTCTGTTTCTGTACATAGACATGGGTAATCATCATCTTTAGTAACTTCAATGGTTTCTAATGGTTTACCCTCTCCATCAATGATACATCGATCCAGGGTAAAATTCCGAATAATATTGACTCCAATATAGCGTTTGTTGCATTTGATGATGTGTATGACACGATTGCTGGTCATCCCAATATGGAGGTCGCATATAAGAGGGGGCATATCATATGCAGTCTCTGTGAAGGTATTTGGTTCTATCGAGAACTTATTTAACATGTTTTCAAAAAGCCTGTTCAGGTATAGAGTTCTGTCAGCTACCAGGAATCGATATCCTTCAGAAATGTTATTTAAGAATTCTGGTCTGTTTACTGACTGTTGAAGATTGGTACCGTTTTCAGGTACATGTCCATGTCTTACATCTACAGCTAAATTGTTGGTCTCGGGGTTTCCAATTTCTTGTGCATTATTTTCTTCAATTATCATGTTTTCATTTGTTGTAGAACTGGCATCTAAAAGAAAAAAAAATTCACGCAACCTTTATTATATTTTCCTTATAGTTTAGAAAATGTTAATTTTTTTACATGAATGATTCATATGGATTCTGCTTATCTTTTATATCTTTTTTTTTTCTAGAGTGTGATATGTCCATATTTATTTTATCTTATTATAATAAATTTTAGTTTTAGTTGCATATATTTTTTTATGTTTGTTAAAAAAAACTATTTCAGTACTAAAATAGTCAGGGAGAAAGGAACTTGAAAATATAAACTGCACCTGTTTGTATAGCTTTGTTTTGTTGTGCTTTAAAAAGAGCCTGTAACATCACTGTATTCTTTCCAGCTTTCCCCCTGTTTCTCGACAGCCTCCGTCCTCCAGGATGTGTCATGGAGGTTACATTGATGATCTTGGAATTAGCAACAAATAATATTTGTTGGCTTCCTTGCATCTCCAGTAAATGATTTTTCAGGGCAGACATCCATTTGTTTTCCTCAACTTTTAGTTTGTCTCTCAATTCATCAACATCATCTTGATCGATGAAGTCGTCTGGATTGAAGAAGTAGGTACCTTCTTCTGAATACTCCACGACGAGTATGGAGTTAGCTTCCAGCCCGATTGCCAGAAGAGTTGTTACCTAAAAAAGGAAAACATATTTATTTATCCTTTTATCTCTATATAAAGTGTTAATTGATATAGTGATCTTCTAAGTCGTTTTACATCCCAATTAATTACAATTTGTCTTTTTTGAGGATCCAGTAATATGATATACATACACTTTTCTTCTTTAGATGAGGGATCAATAAAATATTTTTTTTTTATTAAAAAATTAAGACTTACATCATTTCTGTTCTTTGTAAATAGAATGTGTTTCCTCATCTCTTCATTGGGGTATGTGTCACTAAAAAAAAATAATATTAATTTATTATCCCTGTATCCCTGTGATATGTATTTTGATTTTTAATATAGAGAGCAATATTGGAAAGCTGTAAAAGGTGTTTCTGTCATTCAATTAGAAAAAGAATTTTTTTTTTTTAGTCTTTCCTTTATTTTATTTTCTTTTTGTTCTTGCTTGATTTTTCTATTTTATGCATAAAAAAAGGTATTAGTCATAAAAATGAAAAATTATTTTAACTTACATAGCAGTTGCTAGAAGCCTTGAGATCACAGCTGGGTCTGCACACTTATCCAGATCTTCTCGTAGCTCTAAAAAAAAACAGTTCATTATTGGCTTTTAGAGAAAATGGATATGCTTTCAAACTTTGTGATTAGTCGTTCTCAATGGGGTGATTCAGAGGTGATAGAGGAAATTCCTGAGATTTTAAGTGACACGTCAAGTACATCAACTCTGTCTACTACGTCTGTGGTTACTCATGCCCCCAGTACCCCTGAAACAACTACAATGGTTGATATCTCTTTGAAAAATTTGGATGTTCTAGAGGAGAAAAGTTTTTGGGAAAGGTTAGTTGAAGATTTTAAAAATAAATAGAAAAATTATATAGATTTACTTTTTTTTATATTTATTATTCAGTCTGATGTCCTGCTTCAACGATTTGTACTGCGTGCGTGATGTGATTGTGATTGTCCTTGGAATCACTGTCCTTATTCTTTTGGCTCTTATTGTAAGCTTAGCAGGTAAAATAATAGTTCCCCTTTTGATAAGGTTTTACAGGTTGCCATGTTTGAATAGTTTTATATTTCACGAAAGTTTTTTCTAAGTCTTAAATTTTCATTATCACTTTTAAGTCTTTTTCATTCAAAGTTAGAAAAAACATATAACATTTATCATATATATACATTAATAATTAATTACATAATATGTTTTGGCAACCCTTTTGCCTTCCAAGTTCAAGTTTATGACAGGGTTATAAAAGATTTATTTTGGTTAATTTCATTTTTACTCAAAAAAAAACTTTGTTGCCAAAAAGAATAACTTTATCTATATTTCAAAGAAAAAGAAATATTGTTTCTGCTTTTTTTATTAATTTATAAAAAGAAAATTAAAGTTGGTAACCCTTTATCTGATTCTTACATCATGCTTGAAAAATACAACAATCGCCCGCAATTTTTAGTGATGGCTAGAAGTACTCGTGTTTAAATTGTTTATTTTTTTTATATATTATAAAGAAACATGTCCCCATATCTTTTATTTTTTTTTAGTGATTGCTTGCTGCCGTTATAAACGTTCGAGTTCTACCCATGACCGCTTGATTACGTCTACGAATGCCAGCTCTGTTACTGATTCTAACGAAAGAAACGATGTAAACGGTCAAAGCGCAGCTACTGTTTCCCAGGGTTCATCTGGTTACTCAAATCCCTTGTCCACCGTTGCGGCAGAACTGTTAGGACAAAAAACTACTTCTAATTCGCTGCAAAATAGTAACTTTGTAGAAGTACCCCTTACTTAGAATGTTCTGTTAATTTTTATCTTATAAAATTATGTAGTCTATTTACTAGTAGAATTATATTTTTATCTTATTCTGAAAGGCCTTCATTTGTTCTATTTATCTTTAGTTTTTAAGGAAGTTATTATAAAACTTTATTGTAGAACCATATTATTAAGAAATGTGTTATATGTATATTTTAATAAAATATTCTGAGGTTTTCTTTATTTTTCAGATTCGCAAAGTTAAAATCATGAGCTCGTCCTCATTCAAGAACCTTATCGGCCAGCCGGAAAATGAGAACATCGACATTGCGTTGGAGAGTTCCAGAGTTAATGTAGCGACTTTGTCGCTCACATGTCTTTGTTTGTTCTTGAGGTAAAAATAAATATTTTGGCTACTTAAGTTAGATATATTTGTCCTCGAGTGTCCTAAGATAAAAACTCTACTTTTTTTTGGCTCAGATATTAATCACGTGATTAACTTTGTTAATGTAAAAAACTTATACACATTTTAGTTTAAATATAGTTAAAGTTCTAAAATACTTAAAATAATTAGAAGTTGTTAAAAGAATTTTATCTAGTTAGGTATTTCTCTTTTAACAAAAATTTAAGCGTCCTATCGTAGGTAAAAATTAAAATATTAAAAGTGTAAATAAAAAAATGTGCTCGAAATGAAATAGAATATTTGAAGGAGAGAAAAGGGGTTATTCAGAAAGTTTTAATATGGGCTTAGTATTTAAAAATAAAAATTATAATATTTTTTTCTTTTTAGTTTGCTCGTTACTGTATGGTTCTTCAGAGGCTGGTTGAGATTCTTTTACATAACTGTCTGCGAGTATTGTGGTTGGCTTTGTTTTTACTGCGGTAAGAAAATTCTTTTCTTTTTAATACATAAAATATTTTTTTTTTTATGATTGGTGTACAAAGGATATCAAATTTAGTTTCTCATTAATTAAAGACAATTAAAAATTAGAAATCGAATCAGAAATAAGAGTGTTAAAACTGCGAATATTATCGTAATGTATATAAGAGCTAAATTATCTCTATTTTCCATCCTGTTTACTTAAGAAATTGATTTTAACCCGTTAAACTTTGTTATTAAACTTTTAATTACCTTAAGAAGTATTTCCCTTTGTACTTGCTTAGCTAGGCGGCTGTTTATTTTAATATATTTAAAAAATGTTATTGGTTTGACTAATTGATCAATTTGCTTATTTTTAATACAATGTTTAAGCTTTTCCTTATTTCTAATTTCATTTATCCTTTGTACTATTATATTTCTAATTTGCTGAACAAACAAAAAAAATAGAGATTTCTTCCCTGAGGCGCAAGTCCCTATTAGTACTTCTAATTATATTTTCATCCCTGTCCCTTGAATTGGGGATATTATTAAGAACTATATGTTCTCTGGAAGTCTTAAAGTTACACATTTAAGAATTTAAGAAAGATAAAGTCTTATTTATTTATATCTGAGTTTTCGTTAAAATTATGCTTTTTGTTTAGCCGGTAGAGATCCCCGCTCTGAAGATTTTTACTATGATGCTGATAACTACTACTCTAAGGTAAAAATCCTATGTTTACACTAATTGATTATATATGGTTTAAGATTTAGCTATACATACATATCATACTGATACATAAAGTAAAGTTATGTTTATTTTCTTAATTTTCATTAATCTTGGAGAGAAAAAAAAATAGGGAAAACTATGTTTCTTAAAAGTAAAGATTCTGACTTTTAAGTAAAATTCTTTTTAATGATATTTCCGCTATTTTCTTTGTCTATGCTTAATTATACTTTTTTTAGACGCCCACAGATGTTGAGAGGCCCGCGGATGTACCTCCGACGGCGGCGAGCTTCCCCGCAAGTAGTGTCCCCCCTTCGGCGGCTAGTGCTCCATCAGAGGTCTCAGAAGTGGTTTTTAACAATCCAAGCCACTTCTCTTCACCTGTACGCGCTCCCTCTGTTAATGGTGATAATCCTAGTTTGCCCGCGGTTTCTGGCTCGGAAACTGCGGGTGGACAGGATTCCACCGTTAATATGGACGCTACAGTGAAGATCAATATGTAAAAATTTTTATTTGGTTAATCATGGGGACAGATTCCTTCCAAAATTCTTTTATAATTAAAACTTTTAATAACTAATATTTGTCTTACTATTAGATTTTATATTCTATTTCAATGAATTTGGAAGGACTGTTTCCATGATTATCCATAAAATACTTTAAGTTTGCAGGCTGGGTTATTTTTAATTTTCAATTGTTATAAATTATTTACCTGAGTTGGTGATAAACTTGTATAACGTGCTAATATCCATTTTTCGTTGGGTTGCTATTAGTTTAAGGTTATGCTTACGACTAAACTTTATTCGAAAGGTCTAAATTAAAATATTCTTGTTTTTATTATTCACCTATCTGGGGGGTTGCTTTTACACCTTAATTAGTTTGCTTAAGTGTAGGTTTCTTTGTTAAGCTGTTTAAATTTTTATGCAATAAAATACCCACTATAGAGGGCAAAAAAAAACGACAAAAAAAAATTATCTATTGGGATAGGGCTTTTAAAAGAGATAAAAAGAAAGAATACAATGTAAGTGCAAAGATAATTATAAAAACTCCCCGGGGATACTGAAGGCGAAAATTGATAGATAAAAAGAATCCTGCCTGCATCCTGTAAAAAAATTAATGTTAATAGAAATCTTTAAATTTTTCTTATTCAATGTTATAGAGGGGAATAGTGCTATCTTTTTAATTCGACTATTATATTATCAAGGAATTTGTCTTACTTAATATTAAAGTGTATAAACATAAAGAATTTGGAGATTTCTGTTATAAAATTATATAAAATTAGTAGTGAGAATATAGAAGACTGAAATAGCAACAAAAAGACTGAAAAAAGCATTAATATAAATTGCCTCTAATTTCAGTATCTCTATTATCAGTTATGGGAAGAGTAAATAAATGTTAAATTCGCTTAATAATAAAAGGAAAGAAGTAAGGCTTTTTATATTGATGTTTTAAACCCAAGTATTGCTATAAATAATTAAACCCTGCAGGGGCGTAAATTTAGAAAAATTTTTGCCGTTGTAATATTATTCCATAAGATTATAGGTCAAAGAAACTGTGGGGCTTAATAAATATCTGGCTGTGGGAACAAAAGTATGTTTAGGTTCAAATTTTATAGAGGGGAATAATATTAGTTAAAATCAAGAAAATATTAAAGTATAAAATAGCAGGTTTTTTATGGTGGTAAAATAATTAATCCCCCAATAGACTAGGTGTTGGCTATATATTTTTTTATGCTAATGTAGGATTACAACGGGTAGAGGAAATGCTTTTATTCCTCAAATAAGTGTTAGATGTTAAGGGCGCAGCCTGTTTTAGATGAGCAATAATTAATAAAGTATTACCCACAAATTTTCGCTTTCATTAACAAGGTTCTAGAAATAGATTAAAGAGAAATTTGGGTTTATAAGCTAAAATAAGGGTATTTTCTAAAAATAAGAAAGAAAATATGTTTATTGTGTGCCAAAAAAAACGTATTTTATAGACGTATTTTGAAAATCCAAATACGATTATGAATTATATTCAAAAATAAGGTAGCAGATATTTCTGCTAAGAAAAGTAATTATATTTTGTATGTATAAAAGTGTTTTTCGATAATTTAGATCCATTGTCAAAATTAAAGTCAGAAAATTTTTGTATGAGATTATTTTATAGCTTGTTATTTTCAAAATTTGATTTATTTTTAGGTCCATTAGTCGAAATTAGAGTTTTAGTTTTAGAATTATGAAAATAAAGTATTAAAAAAAAGTATTAAATAACGTATGACCTGATAATATATATATAAGATCTCTATGTAAAGTAAAATTGTTAAGTTTTTGTTGAAATTTTTAGACCAATGTTACAAAATTAACTATGTAAATTATGTGTGATAAAATCAAGTATTATATGAAATAAAATTCGTAAAAAAAAAACTTTTTAGTTATCTTATGATATTTGTGTATTGAGGTAATAAAACTCTACTGAAAAAAAGGCGACGTTATTCTATAATTGTTATGTCTGTTACAGAAAAGGAAAACTATCGAGACAAAAATTGAGATATGAATCAAATAGTTTGTACAATGATGTTTGCTTATTTATTATGGGAGCAAAATGTAGTAAAAAAAAAAGACATGTTTGGTTAGAAAACTGAAAAATTCTTAAAAAGGTTTAATTTTTTTCTGACATTAATGAAAGCGAAAAAAAAAACTGACTTGTGCTATAAAAATATCTAATCCCGTTGTTGAGGGTATGAATGTTCTTGTTACCGGAAATTTAAAACAAAAATATAAAAAGAATTTTGTAGCTTCGAGAGAGGGGAATATATCCCTCGTAGGTAAAAAATTGAACTTATTCATATGTATATACTAGATAGAATGGTTTCATATTATAAAAATGGAAAAAGTATAAAGTAGTAGGATGTGCTGTTGAATATTGAATGCCATAATCAAAAGGCATTTCGAAATTGCTAATAGATATGAAGTTATTTAGAGAGAAAAAAAAATTATGGGGAATATAATTTTAAGTTACACATATAAGTTGAGTATGAAATATAGTCAAGGCAATATGTGCAGGTTGTTATTGTCTGCGAAATCTTTGACGCAAAATACGTAATACAAAGACGTTAGGATCGGTTGTAGATCTTTGGTAAAGGTCAATAAGCGATTTTATGATAACAAAAAACATTATAATGCATAGTAATATTACCATATTGGTAAAAACTTCATCGAAATCGTTGATAATATAATCAAAAATGTTATGTTGGGGTTGAGTAGGAAATAAAGTAGTATTAATAAAAGATCTGAATAAAGATAACATTTCGGGGGGAATGGAATGAGAGGTAACGGTAAATGGGGAGTTTTTTGATATTATAACGGGTCCTACTGTTGGGTCTGTAAAAGATAAATTACCGTTATATTCTATATAGGCGGGAAAAGTCGTGTCCTTAGCATCATACTCCAGATCCCTTTTTAGGCTGTTCAGGATTGTGGGGGTGATAGTGTGTATCAAAATTCCATTTCCTAGTATATCGAAATGTTTTTTGTTCTGTATAAATACACAGTATGAAATTACCGCAGAAACATTCTTAGTATTAAGGGCATTGAGACAGTTAGTTCTGTTCTGAAGATTTTGCAGGGTTGACCCAGAATGGGGCGGTGTTTTATCATAAATGTGACTCATGTCATCATAAAAATAATCAGATTGCAAAGAGAAACCGTAATAAGCGACAGGTATTTGCTTAGAAATTTGTCTCACAGTCTTGACCAATTCATATTCAATAATGAATACAGCATCATTATCCGTTTTACCAGCTGCTAGGAAAACAAATGTATCAAAATTTATATGAGAGGTTCCATCAATAAAAAAATGTTCTTTAAGATTTTCGTGTAAAGTACCCTCCGTGGAAAGTTTCAAAATCGATGTATGAACTGAAATTATTGAAAGATACTCATTCAATAAAGTTATGATGTTCTCAGCAGCGTTGGCAAAATTCGACAATCGAGCTGTTTGCGATTTAAGGGTAACCCAGCTTCCTGCAGCTTTTAATTCAGTTTCAATATTTGTTGCTGTGGTAGCTAAATCTTCTAGAAGTTGAGTAGCAGTATCTACGTTAATATTAACAACGAATGTTTTGTCGGCTGGGATCCCAGGGGGCGATCCTAATGAATTACGAATTCTTTTAAATTTGGCATATTCTGATTTAATTTTGTTGGCTAGGACGTCATATGCATTTATAAGGACGCTTATTTGGTCAGTTTTGTCCAATAATTTTGGAGCTTCATAATTAAGTGCATTTATTTTAGTGGCTGCGGCAGCAATTTTGTTGTCAGCATCGGCCATAATACTTGAATGGTTTATATAAATAGCTGCTCTTGTTTCAAGAATACCATTATCAGTAGTAATATCATATCCTTCATCCAGAAGGAAAGTAAAATCAGCATTTGTCCTATAGCCAAGAAGTAGGAAGAGAAACCAAAATAGTTTGTACATGTCTAAATATTAAATATTATGTCAATAGAAAATAAGTCACTGAGTATTCAGAAACACAGCATAAGGTGTGTGTTTTATTAGCCTAGTATAGGCATCACTTAAGCGGAGGAAAGTTACTATCCATCGTTTTGTCCCATCCCAATCCGTTGTGCAAATACTTTTGTGTTTATGACAATACTGTTTTTGCATCTTCAAAAAATAGAAATGAAATTTAGCTATTTTTATTTTCAGAATAGTTTTCCCTACGTGGAGATGTTTGAAATATATGTGTTTGACAACGAAATCTCTAGATAAAGTTTGGTTGTGGGTTTCATATGCCAAATGGTTCATTAAGTTTGAAGTACTGACAACCATTTTATCTAAACACATTTTTGCACAGTTAAGTAGAAAACGGTCCAACATTGCTTGGGTCATTATTATCAGAATATCGTCCCCAAAGAAAATAAGGGGCATAAGGAGTATTAATTAACAATTGATAGGCATGTAATTCATAAGTTTTAAAACTTGAAATCCAAATTTTGTGCGCAAATTGTGATTCCCCACACAATATTTTATGATGCGAGCAGAGATATTTATTAAGAAATGTCAGATTCTTGTGTATTTCTCGCAAGTTTTTGAGAAAATTTTTCAAAGTGATGTGTTTGAAAAATATGAAAGGTTTTTGAGGATTGCGGATGGCCTGAAATGATTTTCGTACATCCAATTGTACAAGCTTTACAATAGTATGGACGGTGTGGACAATCTTATAATATTTATCAACAAACTCAGAAAATTTGCTCGTGGGGCAACTATTATATCTGTGTCTTATTCCATAAGAATTGTTATATCCTCTGTACATCTAAAATTGAATGTCAATAGATAAAATTTTAGTTATATAGCCTTGATATGTACTTGTTCAAATATGAGTTGATAAAAGCCGTGGGAGAGCTTTTTGAGAGTCAAATAGCGTGAGGTATGTCTGTATGTTTTTAATGGGCAATGTATGATGTGGCATAATTGTTTGTGTGGATTATGCAAAGAAAAAAGTGTGAAAATGTATGAAGAATAAAATTATCTTGAAAAATTTAACTATTGTAAGATAGAGCGGAAATAAGAATATAAACAATATCAAGGGTACTTTCTTAAATCAAAGAAAAGGGTTAGTGTAGTAAAGATATTGATTGTGAAAAGTGTGAAGATGTTCTGTGTTATGAAAAATTGTAAGAAAATTAGAAAAGTTATCTTAAATGCATGCGTAAAATGTTTAGTGAGCATGTAAATGAGAATTGTGTTTGCATATGATTACTAAAATTTCAGTATTGATAGTGTAAGAGAAAAAAAATGCCAAGCTGTAACCAGAATTTAAAGAATCCGGATGGAGGTAAAATTATTGTACTTCCAATGTGCTTGTTGAGAAAAAAAAATGGAAAAGAAAGGTTGAGATAGATTAAAATGTAAAAAAAAATATTGTTTTAATTCTCATAAAAAAATAGTGTTCATGCAATAGAGTAACTATATTTTTTTTTATGTAGCGGCTGCAAGGAGGAGAAATAGGCAGTTGGAGAGACAATTTGGAATCTTGCAGCTGGCAAACAGGATGGATCGTCGCGTGGCTACAATGTATTGGGACCATCTTCATCAAGGGGGAGGTCAGGGTGGTATTGGGGTTGATAGACAGGTTATGGGTGGTGGAGACGGTCTACCTGATGTTGGAGGCCATCAGCCTGATGATGGTCCTGTGGTGCAAGAGAGAAATCTGTCACCAGAATATCATCCTGCGCTTGGAACTGATGACGATGGGCGGAGCTCTTCTCCGGATTACAACCCTCCTGAGCCTGTTGAACAAGAAAGAGAATCAACATTGGAGTACGTTGTGTCTGATGAGGAAATAAATAATAATGAAGAATAAGATTGGACAAAATTGTAGTAGTGAATGGAAACTGTATTTCTTTTAATTTATTTGTATACAGAAAAATGTTTCCTTGTAGAAAATTAAAATATCTATAATCTTGTATTATTTGTTTCAAAGTAAAAATGGCTGCGAAGCTTTGGAAAGAAGTAGAAAATTCAGTTTTTTTTTTTAAAATGTAAGTAAAATATTAAAGTGTGTTTTTTAATTTGATAACAAGTAGTGGATATAGAATTTCAAAAGATTAAATTTTTGCAAAATTAATGTAATTAAAGCAACACACATGTTTTGAAAAGTGTTGAGATAAATTATGATTATTTGTCAGGAATAAAGAAACGAACTTGTTTGTTTTCTTTAGAATTTGAAGTAAGATTTTCACGTATGTTTTTAAAAATAGAATGTTTATTGCTACGTGTTATTCTTTGGTCAATGTTGTCAAGAAAATCGCGTTCGATTTCCTCGTCTGTTAATGAAACATTTGGTGGGGCGCTATCCATGGAATCCAGATATTCTAAGATATCAGGATCTAAATCAGCTTGTTCGATAAAAGATTCAAAATTAAAGTTCCCTTCTTTTAATAGGGCATTAATATCATCTTGCTTTAAATCAAATTTAGTGTTAGAACAAATGTTTTTTACAATAGAAGGGAGATCTTCAAAATCAGGGTTTAAAGGGGTATAATGTTTAACATCATTTTTCGATCTAAAAATCGTTCTAGTGTCGCCTAATCTGCATAGTAAAAGTGTAGATTCATGAATATGTATTACAATATATGGAACATTTTCATATAAAGTTTTTAAAGGGCGTGTGTTACCCTGTAATTTTTGTCTGTCTTTACAAAGTACAATGTCACCAGGATAAAATAAACCTCTTATTTTATTTTTGTTAAGAGTTTCATTACGTTTCTCTCTATCCCTGATTTCCTGTTGCTTAGCCTGGTTCAAAATAGTCTTAAGTTTTGCACTCATAGCTATCAGATGTTCCTTTTCATTTCTAATATTAGGATGTAATTTAGGAAATGGGTCATCAAGAAAGGTTGAGCTTAGATGTCTGCCAGGCCCAAATACCAATTGAGAGGGGGTGTAACCTGTTTTGGAATTTGGAGTATGATTATGTATATCTGCAATATATGAAGGTAAAAGTGTCCAATTGTAATCATCTTTAGTAGCCAGACATTTTTTAAAGACATATTTGAAAATTTTTACAAAAGATTCGGCATTTCCATGACTGGCGGGGGTATATGCAGAGGAGAAAATTACTTGGGTACCCATTTTAAATAGTGTTCTTAAAGTCTTTTTTGCCGTGAAAAGACTCCCATTGTCTGTATATAATGCTTTAGGCCTAAGCATGGTCCATATATGGTTTGCAAAAACGTACACAAATTCTTTTGCTGTTTTCTCAAAAAGTGGGCACAAAATAACATAATTAGAAATTATACATTAAGAGATATAAGTTTTCCGGAATTTTAATGTAGGGAGTAGATTTGAAATCTGCATCAAATTTTAAGGATTTTTTATAAAATTCGTTTTTTGTAAAATTCTTTATCTAAAAGCGAAAATACATTTTAAGTTAATTAATTTTGACCAATAGGATAGGTGGATTTTAAACTACCCGCGCTCTAATTGGTTGAATGATGTACGACATCCAATCAGAGCGCAGATTTTTTAAATCCACCAATCACAGATGCCAAAATTAATTAACTTAATTTGTATTTCCGCTTTTAGATAAAGAATTATACAAAAAACGAATTTTATAAAAAATCCTTAAAATTTGATGCAGATTTCAAATCTACTCCCTACATTACAATTCCTTAAAACTTATATCTCTTATTATACATTTAACAACAAGAATATGGTTGTAACCAGAACTAGGGTTTAGTGATTCCATTAGATCCATATGTAAAACTTCCCCTACGTCAGTGTTAAAAGGAAAAAGGCCTAAATGTTCTGAGCGTCTAGGATGGTTTACCAGTAAGCAAGCAATACAACCATTAGCAAATTTATAACATAAATTTTGTAAATTAGGATGATAATAGCTAGTTAAAAGTAAAATCATTTTCCTAGGACCACTATGATTAGACATTAAATGTGCTAAAGCTATATATTTTGTTAGCAATTTATCAGGAATTAATAATTTAAGGCAAGATTTGTCCCATTTAATATACAAGACCCCATTGTGTAATGTATAAGTTCGATTATTTTCCGTAACAGAATTTGATATAGAGATGACACATTTATCATAAATATCTTGATATTGTATTTGTTGTAATTTAATAACATAATCAAGTGTCAATAATTTCTCCAAATCATGAATCGGGTCATATATTCTTTCAGCATTTTTAAGAGCCATGTTTAAGGAAAGAGCTGAACCTAAAGTTTTCCCTTCTGGTATTTCAGTTTCCAAAGACTGATTTTTAGTAAAAGTCGCATTGATGGATAGATGATGAGGGAGATAAGGTGTACTACATTGAAAATAAGGCTTTGTTATAGGTTTGGGTAATATGTATGAACAAGAATGTGAAGGGGGGTTTAAAGGAAGTGGGCGTGAAATTGCAGATTGCTTTAAAGAATAATTTACTTTAGGTGTCTGTGGGGAACTAGCGAAACGCAGCTGGCTAATAATTTCATCTGTGCTTTGCTGAAAGGTAACATTTATCGAAAAGGGTAAGGGGGAAATTGAGAAATTAGGCCCATATGCTAATTTTAGTAAATTATTATTAATTTTGTCAATTATAAAAGGTCGTACTGTGTCCCATACAGATGTCTTATTAGAAACTGTTAAACGTTTTATGTTAGCAGAGGGGGGGGGTATACCTTGTTTAATAAATTGAGGATTTGCTTCTACCCATGAAATCCAATCTTTTAAAGAAATTATGTTTTCCTCAGGCATATGAGAATCTAAAAGGGGGTCTACATAGTAAGGGAGCTTAGTTCTTTTTATATCCGATTTGGTTATATGAAAAATTCTTGTAAGGAAATCACTAGGGTTGTGTTCTGTTTTAATAAAAGCTAAATTTATCCCAGGGAAATTTACGCCTATGACTGGGCCCCAATTAGTCACATTGTTTTTGCTACTTATAACTTCTTTGTTGAAAGCATAATAAACAACCTTATTATCCACCAAACAAATCACCTCATCATGTGAAATAATTTTTTCTACAGCTCTCAAACTCTCCACAAGCGCATATAATTCCAAATTCATGATATTTTGATGTTTAAATTCTTTAGGAATTCTCTTAGAATGATACAAAATAATTTCAAAAGTCCCGGCATGTTTTCCTAAATTGTAACTAGAATGCTTGTCTACAAAGGAAGGGCGAATAATTAATTTATCATCCCTTTTATAAAGCAAAAAAAAGAAAGGGACTTTTTTCTTCCCAACATTAAAAGAAATTAATTTTTTTCCATTTAATATGGTAGTAGAATTTACTACTGTAAATGTACGTATAAGAACTTGTGCTAATGCATGTAAAATTTGCAGATTTTCGTCTATATAAAATATTCCATTTTTGATATTATTTAAGTATTCTTGCATTTTCGTTTTGTCCCCTTTAAAATCTCTATCTAGTATCATATGGTAACCCACATGACCTTTAATATATTCATAAGTACTGTTACAAATTTTTCCAAAATCCATGGTACAGCTATATGCTAAAAGCATTGATTTAAGTGATATGCCTAAAGAATTGTCAACATGTAAATCATAACCCAAAGTATTTTCTGTAAGATATTTTGTTTCAGGTGGATGAGAAAGAGAAATATTTTCAATAAATTTGGTTGGGCAGCTTCCAGGAAGAAAAGGTGGAATAGGTTTTACAGGTAATTTATTATCATATATTATTTGATGTGTTTCATCATAAAGATTTAATTCTGGCGGTACAGTTAAGTAATTTTGTTTGGGGGGAACCAATTGACCTAATATACACCCAAATTGACTGTTTTCTCCCGAAGCTGAGTCTGTCATTAAGATCTTAGGGACGCCTTTAAGGATTATTTTACAATATAAAGGGCCTTCCATGAGATTTTGTTGAAGTTGTTTAAATTTCTGTTTTTGCAAATCAGTTGGTTCAAATTTATCTAATTTACTAGAAGTAAGGGGGGTTAAATAATGAATGTCTTTCAAAATAGTAAAATTTAAAGTGTCACGTAGAAAATTTAAACTACCACAAAATCCTCTCATTCCTGTTTGACATTTAGGAAAAGGTAGATTAGCAATCGCTTCTATCCTTTTTGGGTCAGCCTGACAAAAATTATTTCCAATCAACCAGCCTAAAAAATTAATTTGAGCGCATCCTAAATGAGCCTTAGTCATATCAAGTTTTGCATTGTGCCAAGCTAGGCGAGAAATAACTATTTTTACTAATTTAAAATGTGTTTTTAAAGTATTTTCATAAGTGTCTTCTGGGTGTGAAAAGATAAGTATATCATCATAGTAAATTAAAACATTGTCAAGTTTATTACATTCCAAAATAGGAAATCCTTTAGAGTCAAGTAAAAGTTTATTATTGTTATATTTAGGAACCATGTTGATCATCTTATCCACAAATCTACTCAACGCGGTTGGACTGCTGGCCATCCCCGTGCACAAGGTATTAAAAACGAAAGTCCCATACATTGTTGAAAATTGAGTATATTTCTTTGAATCTTCTGTAAGTTCAATTGATTGAAAAGCAGATTTAAGATCTAAACTACTAAAAATTACAGCGTCCCGCATGGTGTTGAGTAGCATTTTGAAGTTTGAGATAGCAACAGGTTCCACCATAATTAATTCATTTATACCCCTAAAATCAACTACTAGCCTAGCAGCTTGATTTCTTTTATCCTTGCGAAAGACTAAAAAACAAGGGGAGGAAAAAGCTGGTAAATCCCCACCCTCAACACTGGCTTTATTCAAAACTTTAGTTTTAACTAAGAATTCTAAAACATCCCGTAAAAGCTCAGCATTTGCGCTATTTTCATAGTATATTTTTTTCATTCTAGGTAATTCAACATTGTCCTTTAATCTAATTTGATAATACCCGCATGTAGCCGAGATATTCCCCCTATCTAAAGAATGAAGTGATACTACTTTAGGATAGCTATCAAGGAATATATCTTTAACAAAAGGCCATATATGGGGTTTAAAATTTTTCTCGAGGACCATATCGGTCGCATTAGCTAACATTGTGTTTGGAATATCAAGTCCTTTAGGTAATAGGTCATCAGGTGTAATAATACAGTCACTATTAAAACCTAGTTGGATAGTTTGTTTAGGATCATAATACTTAGGCAATTCATGCTTAGGAATAATTTTTTCTTTTATGTCTATCCTTTCCTCTGTTAAACTTTTACCCTTAGTATTAACATCATTATTTTTGCAATGAGTATTCGAAAAGAAAGGTGAATTTTTAGGAAAGTGTATATTCATATTACTAATATGATAATTTTCTTTTTCAGTATCAGAGAAATTTTCATGAAAGCAAATGTTTTGTGCTGGTAAACGGCATTCATAATAAATTAAGGTATTATTTTTGTTAAAAGTACTTACCAAAGACATTAATTTTTCATCATCATCTGGGATAGGAATTGTAGGAGAGTGATGTACAGGAACTAAAGTGCCTTTAATGTTTCCTTCAAAATTTCCATTTCCTAAATTTTCAACATATCCCGGCAGTACAAAATTATTTTTATAAACCCTAAGGTCAGCTATAGTAGGAATAATTTTAATAAATCCCATTTCTTCATAAGGTATTTTATCTTGTGTAATGAAAAGATGTTGACCAACTTTGAAAAAGGCAAGTGCATGGACATGAAAAAATACAAGTTTAATTTCTTTAGATTGTAAAACAACATGATCTGAGACACACGTATGTCTTTCTGTATCATTTAAATAATAAGACTCCAGGAAAATTCTAGGAACAACGTCAACAAAAAGTTTAGGTGGGTTTTCATAAAAGGATACGGCGATTTTGAAATTTTTCAATGTGTTCATATTGATAAGGAGGGGGTCATCCATACCATCGGAGACATAAAACTGTATTTTTGCAATTTCATTTAAGCTAGGTAGAGTGAAAAATAAATCAATAGTGCCAAGTATTTTCATGGAGTGACCAGTAATGGAAATTAGATTATAATTAGATTTTGTCGTTAATTTAAGAATTTTAGCCTTATTATATTTTGGATAAAGAGTAAGTAAATATTGTAGGTTGACTAATGGCAGGCCCGCTCCGCTGTCAAAAAATGCAAAAGCTTCTTGGAGACAAGTAGAATCAAAACCAAGTTTACAAGGTAAAAATAATTTTTTTCCTACGTCTGTATCTACATTTGCAACTGAAATTTTATTTATTTTAATATTTGAGAGGAGAATAGAATTATTCAAAATAGGAAGGGTTGATTTATGACGCGGAGAAAAAGGAACGAAAGTATTAATGGGAGCGGTGCCTATTTCCTATTTATGAAAAGTTGCAAGCTGCTTTTTCATTTGTTGTTTAATTTCAAAAGAAGGCGCTGGCCATTGATTGTTGGATTTAAGAAAAAGGGCGCGCGGTCTTCTAGGACAAAAATCATCAGGATGGAAAAGCTCATCTTCAGTATCTGCTAGACATTGGGGACAGGGATCGGGCACTCTGTTCACAAGCGCAAAATTGCCCGAGTCCGTCCGCATTTCAAAGCAGAAATCCGTGGCTGTATGGCCTCCTTTTCCACAGAGAAGGCAATGAAGTTTTCTTTTATTGGAGTTATTAGTGTTGTTAGTTCTCGTGTTATTATAATTGTTATTATATCTAGGTTTTTCTGGTTTGGAAAATTGTTGTGATTGTTTCCCATTAGAGTGCTGCATTTTCATAAAATTAGGGTTTTTATGTTGTATGGTTTTATTAGAAGATTGAAAATAATTTGATCTATTGTTATAATTATTTCCGTTTTGATATTGTCTAGCTGCATAAGGTTTATTTTGTGTGTAAGCGTTATTAGAAAAATTGTTGTATTTTTGGTGAGCAGAGACTTCTTGAATTTTAATATTTCGAAAAGCAGAGCCTTCTAAAACTTTGTTGCCAGAACGAATGAAATTAGTGTTAGGCTTGATTGATTTTACATGCGAAGAAGGTCTAACAATTTGAAAAGAATTTCTACTTGGAGCGTGTTTAGATCTTTTATAGTTAAGATCTATAGCAGTGGCAATTTTGCGAAGAGATCTAGAGAATTCATCAAAGGTTGGAGGCCTATTATATAAAGTGACCAGCTTCATACGTGTTTTTTCACCATCTGCTTTGTTATCAGGTGGCAGGTTTTTAAGTAAAGCTTCTATAGCTGTGTAATTATACATTTCGTTTTTAATAGAGTCTGGTTGATCTGAACAGGCTCTTTGAGCAAGATTAAGTATTTCGCTAACGACAGAGTCATATGTAGCATTAGAAGGAGGTTTATAATTATGTAATAAGGTAACTGCTTCTTCTGGTTTAACTCTTTTATCATATTTTATAAGGAGAGAAGAAATTATTTCATTAATAGTCAGGTTGCCATCCAGAGCATTGCTAACCATTTCATAAGGTGGACCTGTAAAACAGCGAAGAAAAACAGATGCAAATTGAGATTCTGTTAACTGACATTGCAATTGTGCATTTTTAATGTTCCTTAAAAATTCCACTATAGAAGGATTATCTTTCCCAGAAAACTTTTGGCGGACAGGAAAAGTGTTGTTAACAAGACTCAACTTTTGGTCAGTGAAGAAAAGAGTATCGTTGTGATCTGGAAAAGGAGGAAGAAGAAAATTTTTGGTTTGTTGATCAAAAACTTCATTATGTTGTTGAAGCATGTTTTCATGAATAGCAGCTTTAATTGAAGCGTCAATATCAAGAGAAGAAAGGGGCTTAGTTGCTTCATGTTCTTCAAGAAAAGTATTATATTCTTTTACCGTGTCATCAAAGAATGATTTACCAAGTGGAGTTTTGCTTTTTTTAGCAATTTCAACAATGTATGCTGTTTGGCTAAGAAGAATTCGTCCTAAAGGAGATTGTAACAATTTACAAGATCTGGGGTCTTGTTGAAGTTGAAGTAAAAAGTCATCATATTCATCTGTTTTTGCAGAATCAGAGTGTTCAATCCTAAAAGGATGTTCAATTTCCTCAGTATCGCGTAAATCTGAATTAGATTTACGTTTGTTTTCATTATTTAAATTATCAGCAAGTACTTCAGCAAAAGTCCTATCTTGTGATTTACTGCGAGGAAACATTGATTTCATGATAGAAATTAAAAATCTGAATTTGTAATGTCAATAAAATTCACGCAATCTCGTACAATAATTTGAACTTAGTAGAGCTGAAAATATGGGAAGAAAAAAAAATAAAATCCAAGAACTAAGTGGATGTAATGGTATAGAAGATAGATAGAATTTAAGATGGTTAGCAGATTCAAGAGTATTTAGTCGAGAGTGTCTATAAGGGAATGACAAAGTATTAAACTAAATAATTATTTATAAAATAGAAATGACTGTGCACAGTAACTAAGTTAGGTATAAAAAAAATATGCTAGCAATAAAATCTTTATTGGTAGAAGCAATAAAGACGGACTATAAGCTTTATTGGTAGAAGCAATAAAAGCGGATTATAAACTTTATCGGTAGAAGCAATAAAGTCGGACTATAAGATCTGTATTAAGTAAGTATTATTAAATAAGGGTTAAAAGTCCTTATTAACAATAAAGCACGTTTAAAGTCCCTAAAACGTGATATAAAAGGCCTGTATATAATCAAAAAATAAGCGCTAAAGGATTTTGCCCGAAAGTATTTAGAAAACGGGAATATAATGACGTCAAAAAATCCAAAAATAGAAGTCTAGAAAATGTGTCTTATAAAGAAGAGTGATATGTTATTTTATGTCTTTATAAAAATATCTGTAGTGTGAATATTTAAAATATGTATAAAAACTTTAATATCTCAATAAAAGGGAAGGTAAAGTAATTTATGCAAAATATAGAGAAAAGATTGAAGTAAGTCTAGTGAAGTATAAAAGCTGTAAATACACTAGGTTATTTTGTTATAAAAAAACTTCAATGCATAAGATGTGTTAAAATGTTAAACACTCAAAGAAAAGACTGAAAAGACATATAGATTAGACACTGAGGTTTAAAATAAAAGGGGACTTGTTAAAATCTCATATACTTAAGGTAGAAGCTTAAGGGAGATAAAATATTCAAAGTATTCATACACTTAAGGTAGAAGCTTAAGGTAGATAAAAAATGTCAAATGTTTATGCACTTAAGGTAGAAGCTTAAGGCGGTTAGAAATTTCAAATGTTTTTACACTTAAGGTAGAAGCCTAAGGTAAATAAAATTTTTATATAAGTATAGACAGATCTTTAAAATAAAATTGCGCAAAGAGTAAAATAGTCCTTATTATAGAAAATGTGAATATATTCAAAACAGAAAATTAGTACCTGTATTGTACTAAAGTATAAGCGTTTAGTCTCAAGGGGAAAAAAAACTTCTAAGTTAGAAATGAAAACTAAACTTTAGTTTTATATCAATATTAATTTCTATTGACAAAAACCTGATGCTTCTTAGAATGTAGAAATGTTGATGTAGCTAGCAGGTAGAATGTAGAAGTTTTGATATAGCTAGCAGGTAGAATGTAGAAACGTTGGTTGATGTAGCTAGCAGGTAGAATGTAGAAATGTTGATGTAGATAGCAGGATCCTGAAAAATGTTCTTAAATAGAATAAGAAAATATAAAGCATGCAAAGCAAAATAACACACACAAAAATTAGGTTCAATGTGTCTTTTACAACTGGCCAGGAAGAAAAGAGCAGGTTTTCTGTAGAGTAAAAGTTAGGTCAGGTCAAATGCAATCTCTATTCCAATACCGGAAACGTGCGCCACATGTAAAAACGGTTTGTTCCTTTATCAAGCAAGATAGAGAAAATTCTATTTTATTTCTACTCAGAGAAAAAAGAAAAATTTATGTTAAGGTGTTGTCAAATAATTTCTCTTTATACTTTAATTATTGGGTAAATAGCTCGTTGGTTCAGTGGAGTATTATCCCTGAGCAGTAGAAAAAAAGTCCTTAGATGTAAATAAACTTCCCTGCCACCAAAGTTTTAAGACTGTAATTTTCTAATATTCTTTTTCTTTATTAAGGTGTTAAATAAGGCGGCTCGGAAACGGGAGAGGTGCAGTACAGACCAAACAAACAGATCAAAGCAAATTTCAAGTTTTTACCAAGTTTAAAGTGGATAAGAAGATACAAGAATGTACCACTATGTATTAGTAGAGACAAAGAAATAAATGAATAATCAACAAAGGTAAAATTTGATTAAGTTTTCTTTTCTTTTATTTTACTTCTTACAGTTATACAAAGCAAACATCTGATTAGAAAGTAAAATGTATATTACAAAAAAAATAAGAAATTCAAGCACACAAGTATATACTAGTTAGTAATATTATTACAATGGATAAGATACCTGGTAAATATAACCAGAGCATATACTGTATAAAATGATTACTACTTAAAGACTATATCCTTAGGTTTAGAATATTATATTTATACCAAGTCTTTTGGTATTTTAGGCTTAAAGAAAATTTTAAATTGAAATTGTTTCTAAGTTTTTATGTATGCTTAAGACTCTAAGGTAAAGTATAAGCTAGGAAATAAATACAAGTGTTTTGACACTTAGAATCTTTAAGGAGAATGTAAGCTAAAATATTTCTAAGTTCTTTTATTCTTAGGGCTTTAAAGTAAAATATGAACTAAAAATAAATACAAGTGTTTTGATACTTAGAATATTTAAGGAGAATGTAAGATAAAATATTTCTAAGTTTTTTTTTATTCTTAGGCCTTTAAAGTAAATTATGAACTAAAAATAAATACAAGTGTTTTGACACTTAGAATCTTTAAGGAGAATGTAAGCTAAAATATTTCTAAGTTCTTTTTATTCTTAGGCCTTTAAAGTAAATTATGAACTAAAAATAAATACAAGTGTTTTGACACTTAGAATCTTTAAGGAAAAATGTATATTAAAATTTCTCTAAGTTTCAGGAACAATAGAAGAAAAATATGGCACTTTAAAATTTAAAGAAAACTCAAGCAAGAAAATGGCAAAGTATGAAATCTGCTTAAGAACTCCTTTACACTCTACTGAATAGAAAAACCTTATTGAACCTAAATTATAGTGCTAACCTGGATTAGAGCTAGAAGCTGAGTAGTGAACAATCTTCCCAAGACTGATACAAAAGTCTTGAGATTTGCCCTTTTTATACTAAATTTTGGCTATGACATCAGAGCTTTTAGCTTGTAAAATCCAGGTTAAATTTAGGTCATGATAGTAAAAAAACTATAAAATGAAAAGCTTCTAAAGCACTAGATATCTTATGTAATACAATTGTAGAATATATGTTTGATTTTCTTTTCTTGTTTTTCAGTGTTCTTATTTGTTTTCTATTTTCTCGCGTAGTAGTTGGATGTCTGTGTTTATTCTAAAAAAAATAGGTTTCAGTTTTTGTAAAGACATTTTTATCTTATGATTTTTCTTTACCTAATTCTGTCTGTATATTTATCCAGGAAAATATTCCCCTGGGTGTGTGTGTGATGTGGAGTGTTTAGCAATAAAATTTTCTTTATGTTAGGTGCATAGCTTCTCTACAATTTTTTTGTCTTGCCCTTATTTAGGACCGGTTTTTGTCCTAACACTTTAGAGTATAATCACTTGGTTGAATTCTTTTCCTGACCCAGAAACAGTTTCTTTCTGCAGGGATCTAAGGGATGAGGCAATGGCCAATAAATTGATGTACATTCCCAATGATTCTACACAAAATTTCCTCTTCTATAAATTACAATTAAAACGTTTGGACACTCATCTTATTGAAACATCCAATCAAATTCGAACAAAACTCCCCAAAGCTGGGAAATGAGAAATTGTTATAATATAACTTTGGAGACTAGGACAATAATCATGTCCCCTTCCTCCCTGTTGTTTGTTTGTGGTGTGTGTGTGAGAGAGTGTGTTTAACTGTGATTGTAACTTTATTTGGTTAGGACATCTAAAGAGTCTACACAAAATTAGCAGGGATAAAGGATCAGAACAATTGACAATAAATTACAATAATGGATGTAGAATATACATGGATATTATGACAGGTGAAAAATTGTCGTCAATTTAGATTGCTGACATGAACACCATTCAGTGGTCAGTCCATTAATCCAGTAGGAGAGGAGGACAGGTAAAGGGGGTTGATGGTGTGGGGGTGGGAGGGGCTTTTTTATTTATCCAGCTACAAGTTTCACTTTATTAGGGTACATGTAAAATCCAAGTATTGATGAATCCATCAATTGGCAATAAATTATAATTCTACCTTGGTGTAATCCTGTTTTATGAAGTAGTAAACTTTTTTGTCTGTAGTGAAGAACCGCTGTACCGATATGGTTCTCCTTTACAGTGAAGCTCATTATAGGTACCGGGATGGATCTAGTATGGCTTAAAGCTATTTTTCTGCCGTCGAATGTCCCTAGATTCTAGGGACGCATCCGCTAGTAAAAGGATAAATTAAAAAGTTTTAGGAATGATACTTGGCTCAATCAAATCTTATTCCATCCCTTGCATTAACAATTTTATGTTAGCCAATGAAAGAATGCGTTTCCCAGTAAGGCTTCGAAACCGATTAGTATCCAAAATCCACATGATTAGAGACGGATCTTATCCATACTAAAAGTCATGGAAAGTATAGTATTACAGACAATTAATTCTTAATTTACAATTGGTCGTTATGCCTTTGATTGGAGGTCAGAGAAAGGTCTATGTTATAAAAAATCTATACCAATAAATTTTTTTTACTTCTTTTCATAATACAACTCAACTTTTAGATTAACGGATTTACCAAATATTACTTGGAACATTAATTTTAGAAGAACAATAAAATCAAAATGATTTAAAGACAGTGAAAGTTTGATTCCAATACATTACCCAGTTAAATTGTAACCTCTCTACCAATAAATCCTAATTAAGTTGATACAAGGAGTTTAAGTTTGAACAAACTTTATATGGGTCGGATTCTTAAAGCGAAAATTTTCTGTCAATTGTCATATTTCAGATTTGTATGGGTTGGATACTCAATATTATATCACTTTCAATTGGATTTTGTCGGTCGAGCATTAGGTATTTTTATGTCAGCAACATAAAATTTGAATTTAATCATGATACCTTAAAATGTGTTGAATTCAAACTTTCTAAAAGTGGATCTACTACTAAAAATCCTCCTATGTAAATAAAGAAGAAACATAGCATATTTTAGGTAATGAACTATGGTGAATTAGCAGCCAGACGTATCTACAGGTTTACATACACAAATTTCAACCTCATAATTTCATTAAAATCATTTAAAGAAAATAATAAAGTAATTTTCAAAAAAAATTAAACTTTTAAACCTTTCCTGTTAAAATAAGGAATTATCAACATACATCTAATGCTTTGTTAAAGTCAAGCTGCTATAAAGTATTGCTATGTTTTTCTATTACTTTTTCTCTTAGAGTATGTTTTTTTCTTCTTTATCCCTTAACCCGCGGGGACCGAACCATAGAGGTATATGCAGTACTAAATATAACCTAACCTAACCTAACCTAACCTAACCTACCAGAAAGAAAAAAGCCAATTGTTGACCTAAAACAACAAGGACCATGTAACCCCCGCAATCCTGATTAATAATTAAAGAAGCTCCCTTACTGGAGTAAGGTTAAAAGAAAACATTAAAGGAAAAAGACAGTTTTTAATAAAATATATATATTTTGAATTAAACAACAAACAAGTAACTTACAAACACGATAAATTATTTATTTTATGATAAATATGATAATGGTAAAATAAATAATGAAATGGGGCTTCCCTCCCCTTGCCTATCGATACCCCCCCCCCTTAAATTGTTTCTCAATATAAATTAAAAATGATGAAGGAAGGGGGAGGGGCAGTTTTACTCTTTATGCTTAATATCTGCGGGGCGAAGCCTTTTCCTGTGGGGACCAAAACCCTACTGGGTTACCCTGTACCAAATATAACCTAACCTAACCAAACCTAAGGTGAAAATGAACTCCAGAAAAATTACCCTTTCCCTTTTTTTAAACGGTGGAGAGGGCGGTTCAGAGCTTCGCATGGATTAGACAATACTGAAATAACTACCCCACCAACGTGTAATTAATTCTTAAAATAAGAGGGGAAAACCATCACAATTTCTTTATGCATTTTGATTTATAATATGTAAAGGTGAACAAACAAACAAATAGAAAAGAAATAAAATGAAATATTTGATGTTGTGACATATCAATGAAAAGTAAGTTGAACTTACAATGTAACAAATAACATAATAAATTAAAAACAAACAGCTATAGTAAAATATTCCTTAAGACAATATTATCAAGTTAAAATATTGGTGCATTTGATTCTAAATTTTGAAAACATTTTATTAAAATTTTAGTAATGGACAAAGTCACTCAAAAATAAGACATGTGACGTCATAAAAATGATTTAATTATCCAATATCCATCTCTTTTTGTTACTTTTCTTTCCCAATTCTCCTCTCATCTCCTTAATTTTTATGACGTCATATGTCTGATTTTTAAGTGACTTTTTCCATATACAAATTTTACTTTTTTATTAGACCACCAAAACAAACATTTGAATAACAAAACGCTTTGATATGAAGATGACATTCTTAAAGTTTGAATGTTAAACATATTTTTGTTTTCTTAAAAAGATCATGTAACCATTGAACAATGATATTAACATTAAGAATACATTCTTTTGTTGATACAATAACAGCAGAAAAGCTTGATAGTGTTAGATTTGTAATTTAAACTCATTGAAATTTTAATTTGATATTATAACATATGATGAAATGATAAATAAATTTAATGAATTTTTATGCAGGATAATTTTAAAAATGCAATCCTTGAAAAATAAATTTTTGTTAGAGAACACTTATGATAAAATTATTAATTAGATAAATTTTCCAAATAAGATTATTTTTAAAAATGTTATATCATTTTTCCTATAGATTTATAATTTTTTTCTTTAAAAATTTAGTTAAATTCACACAAAAGTACAATTTGTCACGAAAAAGATCATTTTTACAGACAGAAAAGTTAAGGCAAAATTACAAATAACATATTTTGCAAATTTTATCATTTTCAATTTATATATTGTAGAAATCCTTTAGCTTTTATTCCCTAACTTAAATAATCTCACAATGTAATAAAAAATAACTTACAACTTACCCCATCCTAATCAAAAATAAGCTTTTTTTCTTTTAAGGTTGAGGTGCCAAATTATTCAATACCAGTTGTAAAACTTATTAGAGAAGGGTATTTTATTTAAACCATAGGCTACGTCCCCTAACAATAGATATTTCCTCCTCCCCTTTTTCACATCTTAAGGTTTAAAACCCTGTTTACACCACTAATTTAATTTAACAATAATTTCTTCAGGTTATAGACATTTTTGTTGTTGTTCATGTTTTTAGTTTAACATTCCAATCTCCTTTCCTTCCGCACCACCTGAAACAATGGATATAGAATACACGTGGATATGTTGACAGGGGAATTTTTTGTGCTTATATGGACCTCATTTATTTGTCAGTTCTTTCATCCAGTAGGAGGGGAGGGGATGGGGTAAAGGTGTTGGATGTAGGGTATCATTATTTAAGCCAGCTGCGAGTATAACTTTATCAAAGACCATGAAAATCTGGTGTACATCAACTTTGACTTATCCCTTTATTATTCACTAAAATCTATTCAATATCCTCACTGGCAAAAAAGCAAATACTATTTAAAGATGTTTTAACAATGTTTTAAAGGTCGCAAAATTGATTTTGACAGTTTAACAATACATTTGAAAAGGTTATTGCAACAACAGAAGTAGAAATTCAGCGTATTCCCTCAAAGGGCCTGTTGATCACTAAACCCTGCCACACGTTGTTTTTAAAATAAATTTAAATAATAATTTGTTAACCTTATAGTATATATGGTTAGGTTATATTGGGTACTTGGTAATATTCTCCTTTAACACGGTGCTTTCCCTAAAAGTGCCTGGTGAGTGTTAAAAGACCCTACCCCCCTTATTTTTGAAATAAATAATCTCTAAAAACGTGTAAGACTAACCTTACACAATATAACTTAACCTCATCTGGCCTAAAGTAAAACATTGAAAATAAGAAATAAAAATGTACCTCTTACTTATTTTAAAATAAACTAGAAAGGATTTCAGTGCCCGGCTAGGCACTTTGAGGGAAACCGCCTGGATTACCTATCTTGTGCATAAAGCTTGAGTCTTCTCTGCAATTTATTCTGAGCAAACGTCGTGGTCGGACGTCGTACTATGCCCTCGCCCCAGCTTTCATTGAAATAGTTGTTCATCGGCTGTGGATCCATTTCTAAGATCAGTTGAATTGCAAATCATTTCTTTTATTCGCACATAAGTTGTTCATATGCTTGTCTGGTCGATAAATATACGCAAAATGTCATGATTATGTTTTGTAACATCGTCATCAACTGAGTCCTGTAATGTATTGCATTTACTATTTTATAGCACCAAATGTGGTGTTTTTTTTTCTACGCTTCCTATGGAAATAATTGTCGTAGTTGTTGTAATCATTTTTACTAAGCTTGAACTCTGAAGGTTTAAACATTTTTTCATGCAGTGGGTAGGAGTGAAAATTGTTAAGATCTTTTAGATATTTTGAATAACGAACACAATAAAACTACTTTATAAAAATTGGCATCTAAGTGCATTTGACGGAATCATGGCGGAGTCGACCCTCCAACTTCAATTCTTGTTTTAAAACGAAAAAGTGAAATAATATGACGAAGCCCAATCTGTCCCAATGTGAGGAAGACGATTCCCTTTTCTCCCATCTCTTTTGAAGAGATTTTCTCCCCCCCCCCCCTTTCCCTTTTTTTCCCCTTTATATGACGTCATATAGGAATCGTCTCCCTCACAGTAGGACAGATTGGGCTTCGTCAATAATATATTTAGGGTTGGGTGGGGTTCATTTTTTCCAGGGCGATTTATCGTTGGTAAGGTATGATACCTTTCCCCAAAAAAGCTATAAATATTCCCTGGATATATTAAAAGATCCTTCGCTACACCCAAACAGACAACCTACTACTTTAATATAAGGATACAAATATGTTTGTCTTACCTATTAAAACTTTGAAGGTTATATGTTTGTTATTATCATTCATCAACTTACATTCTTCCTGTTCAAATATAAATAACTTTGTTAGTTTTAGGAGCAAAGATGTTCTATAATATGGTAGGTCAGTTAGTTGTTAATTACATGAAATACTTCAGTCTTAAGCACGTTCTTTAAAAGGGAAATAAGGTGTAATACGAGATAAAGTAGGGGCCTTGGCCAAGAAAATGAACAGTACAATTTTACAAAAAAAATAATGCAATATTACTCTTGTATAAATATTGTTCTACCAAAAAACATGCTGGAAGGTAATAATTTTTTTCTGATAAAGCTTAAAATTTCAATTACTACTGAACTGATTGACTTCTGATTTTTTAGGTAAGCTTTACATAGGTCCTTAGATTGTTGATTTTAGATTTAAGCTTTGATATGGTTTTAGACTAGTTTTATATGCCCCCTTCTCATACATTTTAATACAGAGCCATTAGATTCTAGGAGAGCAGCCTCTATTTTAATTGATAGCACTTTTTTACATAAATGTTCGTGTTTGTTTGTTTCATTTTCTTGTTTTTTTACAATGTTATCAATTTTAGATAATTAAAATCAAGATAAACAATTTTGTTTATTTTCAACAATTTTTACAAATATTTTTTCTCAACCTTTCCTTTAAAGGATTAATTTAAGTAATAATAGTGATCTAAAAATGGGCTTGAACTTTAAAACTATATTGTTTTTTGATTAATAATGTTTTTAATATTCATGATAATTTAAACATTTCATCCAAAAGATGAAATAAATGAAATAAATGAAAAATAAAAATAGGTATAAGTCGATAAGGTATAACATATTTCGTCTGCTAACAAATTGTTTTCTGCTACTTGGCTGTGTCAATATTCTCGTTACCATCGGTTGATTTTCAAAGACTTAATCGAGGGTTGGGAGTAGGTCATTTCAATAGGGATTTACAGTTATTTAACCCTTTCTCCCTCTAGTGTTTCACTCTAATGTCGAAAGAATTTGCCATATTTATTATTAGAGACAGTTTGACCTTCGAATAGCCTTTGATTTTTAATGCATTTGTAGGCGCTGTTGTTTAAATAAATCTTACACAATAAATTCTTTGTGGGGAGGGGGTCGAAGTTTATATCAAAGAAGTAATTAAAAATATGAAAAGATTACTAGATTGTTCATTGTTCTAGCACTGCTAACTCTAGTAGTTTACTAAAACCTAACCAGTTTGCGTGAAAACCATCACATATATATTTTTCTTTACCTAAACTAGGGTTAAAGAGTAGGTTTTATAATAAGAACATGGCAGTGACGGATGTACGTTCTAATACAGTGAATTGTAGATTAGCTTTGCTATTAATAAACTTACTTTAACAAGAGAAATTTCCTCGACTTGAGCATCTTGAAATATTTGTATAACTTCATTTATGTATGTGAGATCATCGATAAAAATGCCAACCTAAAAATAAAAACATGACAATATCATGACAAAAGGGATAAAAAACATGGATCTTTAATAGGAGTCGAGAAAGTCATATTTCTCCACTAGCTTTACGGACGGACGAAAGGACAGACAGATTGAATTATAGAATAGCCTCGCTACAATAAATACAAAGATTACAACATCCATAAAAAACAAGGCTTCACAAATCATTAATGCAAACAAACACTAAAAAACTAATATCAGAAGTTTGAACTAATTGTCAGATGAATCCTTAGCCATAGTTTTAAACAAATAGAATGATTCTAAATCAACGACCAGAGTTATCCTTTATCCGTTATCCATAAATTGACTAGGAACAAAAATCTGCCGTTTTGCCGTTTGGTATCTTATGGATCCACAGGATCAAACTTACAAACACACACATACACAAACACATCTACTTTAGTATATTGTACAGGGTGTTTCCAGAGAAATGCGTTTTTAAAAAACTTAATTATGCATAGAAAATGAAACAATTATATTAAAGCTTTATATATTTGGAAAACCTATTTTGGGACATTTATGTTTCAAATATTTAAAAATGATTTTTTCGACAAATTATGCCTTAAAAACCGGTTTTTCCAAAGGCCTTATTTTCGAAGATTTACAGAATTAAAGGTTGTGGAAAAATGTGCACTTTTAAAATTCAAATTACGCGGCTTGTATTATTAGTAAAAAAAATGATATGCATACCGTTAGAATCGTCATAAACTCTAGTTTTTGGAAATATAAGTGCCATTTTTGTGCTATTTGTAGTTTAGGAGCTACGTTGAAAATGTGAGAAAGGTTGAAAAGTTTTAAGTAAGTTGGATCATTTTACCACGTAGCTCCTAAACTATACGTAGCACAGGAATGGTTCTTATATATCCAAAAACTAGAGCTTATGAAAATTCTAACGATATGCATAACATTTTTCTACTATTAATACAAGCCGCGCAATTTGAATTTTTAAAATGTGCACATTTTTTCTACAACAATTAATTCTGTAAATCTTCAAAACTAAGGCCTTTAGAAAAACCAGATTTTAAGTCATAATTTGTTGAATAAATTATTTTTAAATATTTGAAACATAAATGTCCCAGAACAGGTTTTCCAAATCTATAAAGCATTTTATATAACTGTTTTATTTTCTATGCATAATTAAGTTTTTAAAAAACGCATTTCTCTTGAAACACCCTGTATGTATATGTACTCTTCCGTGGGGATCTAAAAGGATAAGACAATAGACAATAAATTGATGTACATTCCAAATGATGATACACAAAATATCCCTTCTGTGGATTTTATTTAGTGGATGAAACATTTGGACACCCAACCAATCAAAATTCAATGAAAGTCCCTAATGTTGTGTAGCCAACGAATAAGAAAACTTTGGGGACTAGTGTAATAAAAAGCTCAATGTCCCCTCCCTCCTTAATACTTTGCCGTATCGTCCAATGAAGAAAGTATAGATATCCGATATTCAATCACAAATATACATACACAACATCAAAACAGTAAACATATAAGGACAGTTTTATCCATAAACATTAAACATACCAAAAACATTATAATTTATATTTTAAATAATAGACAAATGGACAAAGTGAGTTATAGAGCAGATGTTCAGAGGAAGAGAGAAAATATGCGAAAAATCAAAGAAGATAACGAAACCTAAATAAAAATTATTTTTGTCTTCAAATGTTTAACTAACAGACCGGCAGACCAAGTTAACTATATACAGGATGGGCGGACATTGGTGAAGGAAATCTTCATACAAAATTTCAGCTGTATATCTTGAATAAAAGCAAAAGGAATACATTTACGGTTTCACTGATCGACAGACAAAGTGAATTATGTAGTAGCTTATCTACTACTAGCGGCTTCGCCCCTAGCCTCTGGGGGCTTTGCCCCAAAAGGTTTAATCAAGAGGTGTTATTTAGATTTATAAAGAAAAAGTAAAAAAATAGGGGGGAGGAAATTTTTTTTTTTTTTGGGGGGGGGGAAGGCGGGGTAGTCGAACTTTTCTGTTTTGATTTCAGTTTTAAAAAGACATTTTTTAGGGGGGGTATTTTTCATTTTTTTGATAAATAGCTTGAAACCATCCCAGGACCAGTAGATATATTCCCTGAAGAGTAGAGCCCAATCGGTTCAGTGGTTACTGAGATCTTAAGCTTCAGACAGACAGACATCGTACTACTTTGTATTATAGATAGAATATATTTAATTGATAAAATATAGCTTTTATTATTGAACTATTTACATAAGTGATTCTAGCAGACGAAAGGACCGAAAACGAACAGACATACCCTAGTTATAAAGTAGCTGTGCTACTTAATAAGTATTACCTTTACTGTATTTACAATAAAGGTTTCTTTAATTTCCATAGCTAGAGTAAGACTTGAAATCTCTATAGAACCATTTCCTAAAAAAATTGTACTTTATTATCTTTATATTAGCGGCTTCACTCACTAGCTTATATAGACACTAGCGGCTTCGCCCCTAGCCTCTAGGGGCGTTGCCCTAAGAGGTTTGACCAACCTGATTTTTCGTATTTTAAATTTAAAAGAAAAATTGATTTATTCTTTTTTTGGGGGGGGGGGGGAATTAAGGGTGTTCCACCCCCCAAGAAAATAGTTATAAACCTTACTGGGACCTATCAGAAGCTACCCAGTAAAGGAGAACCTTATCGGTTCAGTGGGTAGTGAGATCCTTCGTTACAGACAAAAAAAACCTTACTACTTTATATAATACTACTTTGTATTATTGAGGATAAAATTTTAGGGGTGTGTTATATAGCAAAAATAAACAAAAAAAGTCTACCTATTAAATTTTTATGATATAATAACCTGTCATGAAAAGTAGTAAGTTTTTTTTCTGAAGATTATGATTTCAATAACCAGTGTAATAAGTTCTTCTTTTTAAATAAATACTGGGAGGGATTTAGGCTATTTTAAATTAAACTTAATGCTTCGAATAGTTTTAATGCTATATTTCTGCCCCTTTCAAACCTTTTTAACGCAACCGCAACTAAAAATAAATTAGGTTAATTAAACATGTTATTTGATTATACTAGTTTCTAAATGTTAAATTCTCGTATATGTGTTCGTTATAAAAGTTCAGGGCCTTAAAGAATAATAAATAAGCGTAAATATTGAACAATATATTGGGTTAAATTAGTTAAAGCATCAGTGTACTGTACACCGTAAACCCACTTCATACCCTTTTTGGTATTATTCTTAAGAAAATCTCATCAAACTTACTTTACCTAACCTAACCCAAAGCATTGGAAAATTCAGTTTCCATTAGTTTCTCAGATAATCTTATTTTACACAATTAAACAATAAACTATAAATTCTGCAACTTAGACCTAGGAATCATAACGGTCAAAGTTAAAGCTTCACATTTAAAAGTAAAAACTAGTTGGGTAGGGTATAAGAGTTTTACTGGCGATTTAAAAGGTTTCACCGTATATTGGAATTATTGGAAAAAGGTCAAACTGAAAGCAAATAGTAGTTTTAGGTAATAAATCAGAGTTATAAATATGTTTAATTGTTTAACATTGTTCCATAGTCCAGTCTTACATAAAAGTAACATGATGTTTGTGTGTTTTTTTTGTGTGGAGGATCTCGCTATCCGTTCCACGAATGTGGTTTCCTATTACAGTGAAGCTTCTTACAGGCCCAGGGAAGGTTTTTAACCATTTTGGAGGAGGCTAAATTCCTCCAGCAATAGTAATTATGTGTCAAAAAATTAGTATTAGTTAACAGAGCGTTACCGATGGACAGACAGATAACCGACACATTTAGCTTGTAGAGTAGTATTGCAACCAAAAATGGAAACAGTTAATTACCTATGGAGTTAATAACATCAAATTCTTGTCTTGTAGATTTTATTGTTCCAAAATTATTATGGTGGAATGCTTGAACTGTGTAGGAACCTAGGATAGATAGATAGATAGATATATAGATAGATAGATAGATAGATAGATAGATAGATAGATAGATATATAGATAGATAGATAGATAGATAGATAGATAGATAGATAGATAGATAGATAGATAGATAGATAGATAGATATATATATAGATAGATAGATAGATAGATAGATAGATAGATAGATAGATAGATAGATAGATAGATAGATAGATAGATAGATAGATAGATAGATAGATAGATAGATAGATAGATAGATAGATAGATAGATAGATAGATAGATAGATAGATAGATAGATAGATAGATAGATAGATAGATAGATAGATAGATAGATAGATAGATAGATAGATAGATAGATAGATAGATAGATAGATAGATAGATAGATAGATAGATAGATAGATAGATAGATAGATAGATAGATAGATAGATAGATAGATAGATAGATAGATAGATAGATAGATAGATAGATAGATAGATAGATAGATAGATAGATAGATAGATAGATAGATAGATAGATAGATAGATAGATAGATGGAAAGGTGGATGAATAGATAGATAGATAGATAGTATGGTTTATTGATACATAGATAGATGGATATATAAGTACCTGGCATTAATATTTTCCAGAATTCTCCCTTTTCATTCGTAATAACTTCTTTTTCTGTTCCAAAAGTAACCTGGGCACAAAGACGTAGTTAGTGGATGAGTTAGTTAAAAATTTACAGCCCAAATTAACCAGGAGGGAGGGGGCATTGGTATGTTTTTTTTATGCTAGTACCCAAATTTTTATAATAATGTTTCCTTTTCATTGTCTATGCCATGTAAAATTTAGGATAACAGAGGGGGGGGGGGGGTGATTAGGGGAATGATTTCTTGTTTTACGAAAAGCTATCTATGTACTGCACATTTTGCCTATACCTAACTGTTTATTTAAATGAGAAGGACTATCCGTTACAGACGTACGTAAGGACAAACGGACGAATGACTAGTCCCGCATTATAAGATAGTAATCCTAGAAATTAGTTTTTCATTTTATCCATCCTATTGCGTCCTTGCCTGAGCTCCTGGTTGGCCCTCTCCATCCTGATCCAGAACTATACCTGAAATAGAACAGTTTTTTATCGTATCGTATCGTAGACAGCTTTCTGCGGATTTTGAAATGGAAAATTATAAGAATAAAACCAGTTTTGTTAGCCCAAAAGGGCTATAGGCCCGGTATAACAAAACTGGTATTAGTTAATGGTTTTTATTTTAATTTTCATGAAAAAAAATCTATATAAATAGCTGGGAATCAGTTCTAATCCAGCGGATAATAATCGGTTTCGAAGCTATACTGAAAAAAAATCAATTACATATTAAGAGGCCCTAGTATCAACATATACTTCATTTTCAGTGAGGGGGAGATTGGACTGGTAATTACGCTAATACCCAAAGTTTAATCACCACGTTATCTTTTTTGTTGACACAAAAACTTTCGAAAATTCTAATTCATTTTAATCTATCATCTCTCAAGATCTTTAATTGCATGACATTATTCTGCATGTACAAATAAGTAATTGTGCCTGTCTGGAGCCACGGCATTCCAAAATCTATTTGTAGTTATGAAACTCGTCAGACATTGCAGCTGTAGGCTCAAATAATAGGTTATGGTAAAACCTATCTGTGTTAATTACTACTACCAAATACGTGACAAAAAGCTAGTCTATTTGGGAATTAAAGTTATTAGTGAATTTTGTTTTCTAATCATTTTAGAGTATTTTTTGGAGGCCCTACCGACATCAGCAGAGTTTTACGACGATGTGACAATAATTTCTAAATTAATTTTCCTCTCAATTATGATAAACATAATTCCACACTTCCCTCAAACTTGTTTGGCCACTAGGGGAGATTCGTTTAAAGTCTATTGGCCCCAACCTCTATTTAGGTAACTGGACAAAATGTTTCAAAAATCAGTGATATGACGTCATAAAAATGATTGAGTATCCATCTTTTATTTAGTGTTTTTCTTTCCAACTTCTCCTCTCATCTCCCTCATTTTTATGACGTCACATGACGGATTTCTTACACACTTTGTCCAGTTACCCATTTAGTAGAAGCTTTAAGAAAAGATCGATCCTCTATCTGTGCCTAGTGTGTATAATATTTTTGTAAATACTCCAAAAAAACGAGCTTTATTTCATTCCTGCCTTTTAAAAATATCCAAATATACCAGCTTTATTTTATTAGTGTAAAAGCTTAATTACACCCAGGAAATTACACCATATGAGGGATAAGACAATTGATAATAAAATGATGTGAAACAAATTACTCTTTCTCTAAAGTTAATTATTGGTTGACAAGTTTAAACACTGCTAGTTTGAGCCAACCAATCAAGTACCTACGATTTAAGCCAGCGAAAGATTTAGCGTGATTATAAATTTGGGTACAGTAATAACATTTCAATATCCCCTTTCTCTCTGACCAAATCTGTCTATCTTAATTTTATAAAATCAAATTAATCCCGTATAAGTATATAATAAACTAGCGTCTTCGCCCCTAGCCTTTAGGGGCTTTGCCCCATGAGGTAATTTAAAAAAAAAAAATTTTTTTTTTTTGGGGGGGGGGGGTGGGGGGAATTTTCATTTTTTGGGGGGTTGGGGGTATCCCACCACCCAAGAAAATAAACATCAAGGACGGACAGACATCAAGCTACTTTGTATTATAGATAATATTTTTTTATAGGTCGGGGTATTTATTTTTCGTTGGGCCAAATCTTCAAGAAGGATGACATAACCCTCCAATCAAAACTTTAAAAAAAAGTACCTAAAACGTTTGAGCCCATGAATACGATAAAGTGATAAAACTTTGGGTACCAGCGTAATTTACAGTCCAATGTTTCCTCTCTCTCACTAATACTAATTCTTCCCAAAATTTGTGAAATAGTCTGTACAGCCGTTTAAGTGATTTAACTGAGCACAAAATTTTCAACCACTTTTAAAATGCTGACCTATCATTTAAAAAATCAAATACATTTTTAAAAGAAAAATTTAGCAATATTGTATTTTTGTTGGAAAGAGCAATAATTTTCAATTCGCTGATTTTTCATTAATTTTTGCAAAACTAATCAAATAAAAACTAGAAGCATTTTCATTTTTAGAATATAAAAATGTGTGAACAGCATTTTTGGTGTATTTTAAAAAGATATTTAAAAGTAATTAAAATATCAAAGCTTCTTTAATGGCAAAAGTTTTTAGATTGCAAAGTTTTAAGATTACACAGCTATGTATATATGATTAAATATAAATTAAAACTTTTAAATAATTTTAGAAATAGTAAACTAAATTCTTTTCTAAGATCCTGAAAAGGCACTACTATTTTTTTCTCACTTTTAATAATAGTCTCAGGGTATAGAGCTAAAAAATAAATGCCAAAAACATAATTTAAATTTGTACTGAAATATAAAAATTCAACCCTTTTAATAGCTAGTTTAAAAAGCCCTCTACATTTTTGATTACTAAAAACGTATCACTTCGGAAAAACAACAAAAGAATGTTAAAATATAGAAAATAACACATTTTAACGTTTTATTAAATAGAATAAAAATTTTTTGATGTTGCATTATTTAAATTGTTTATGTTACAAAATTTGGCAGTAATGCAAAAATGCTTTTCTGTATTTACTAAACTAAGTATAAATTTAATTTGTTCTTAAAAATCTTTGGTACAGCCTTTATCTGAAAGTTACCTTTAACACCACTATGGACAGATTTCAGAAGAACAATCAAGCTATCCACATTGTTATCCCATTCTGTATCGAGGACCTTAATAAATCCTTATACTAAAGTAACAGGATGTTTGTGTATCTGTGTGTCTGTCTGTGTGTCTGTACCGAAGGATCTCGCTAACCGCTGAACCGATCGGGTTCTCCTTAACAAGGTAGCTTCTCATAGGTCCCGGGAAGGTTTATAACTATTTTCTTTGGGGGTGGGACACCACCAACCCCCCAAAAAATGAAAAATACCCCCCCCCCAAAAAAAAAAAAAAAAAAATCCACCCCCCAAAATATTTTTTTTTACTTTTTTCTTTTAAAATCTAAAATAAGAAATTGGGTAATCAAATTCGACTCCCCCTCTTCAAGTGCCCCTAGAGGCCTCTAGGGGCTTAGCCGCTAGTAATAGATAGAGGGATGGTTCGATGGATGGATGGATAGATATGTAAATCGGGCCGGGATAGAAAGATTGATGATAGATAGATAAAGAGTTTGAGAACATTCAAGCATTATACATTGTTTGTCGAGTACCTTAATATATAGATAGATAGATATGTAAATGAGGAGAGAAAGAGATAGACGAATGAAGGGATAGATTGATGGTTAGATGGATAAATTAATAGATTGGTAAAAATAGTACATTTAAGTTTGCATTCAGGGGCGTCCAACCCTTTTTTTTTTTGGGGGGGGGGTAAACATTTTTTAAGGGGGGGTAATCCGCAAATTTTTTTTACTACCCCCCAAAAAAAAATTTTTACCCCGGGGGTAAAATTTGCTTAGGGGGGGTAATTACCCCCCCCCCCTTGGACGTCTATGTTTGCATTGGCATTCGAAGAAAACAAACATGCTTGAAATTATTTGTAATGACGATTAAATATGTAAATAAATGGATAGATGAATAAATGATAAATAGGGTGGATAAATTGATAGATAAGATAAGATAAGATAAGATTTATTTCCTAAGGTGCATACAACTAGGGCGAGTTACTGATAAGGTTTACAATTGTTTTACTATAGGATAGAAAAGATGAATATATTCAGGGGATGGTTAGATATATAGATAGATGAAATGAAAGATGTTTGTTTACAATTATATCCTATTTATTTAATAGATGCTTTACAAAATTAATTTATATACCTGGGCAAGTGGCCGTTTCCAGCAGGACAGCTCGACAGTCAGTTCCAGACAGTTGGAGAACAGGTAGTTGAAATCTTGCATTCCATTATCTACAACATACCTGAAAAAAATGAAAATATAAAAAAGTCATGCTATTTCTATGACATCGCATATTTTTCCACATATCCAACAATATAAAGTAGTAAGGATTTTTATCTGAAGTTTAATATCTAAGAATAACTACTGATTGAGTTCTTTTTTTTAAAGGAAGCTTGACATATGTCTGGGAGGGGTATAAGCTGTTTTCTGACCACCCCCCCCCCCATTTCACCTAGAGGCTAGGGGCGAAGCAAAAAGTATTAATCACAGATAAATTTGTGGATATGGGTGATTTGTTCAGAGGCCTTGCTACTTAGAATAAAAGTAATTATTTCGTTCACCAATTTCCTACATGGTTCAGAAATAAAAGACAATCACAAAAAAGGAATAACCAGTGTTGGTAAGGGATAAGCCAATGGATGATAAATTGATTTACATCCCCAATGATTATGATTAAAATGTTTAGTTGATATGTTTTGAAAATAAACTGGTTGAACTAAACATTCAAAACTTAATAAAAGTTCTCAAATTTAACCCATGTGCTTATAAAACTTTGGGTACCAGTATAAAATACAGTCTAATGCCCCCCCCCCTTCCTGGGAATAACTAATTGAAAACATTAGTTTTTGTCCCAACTTTGTTTTACATTTTGTAATTAGAAAACTTTATCTGACTTTTTCTCTGATTTAAAGCGAAGCTCCTATACATTTGGCATCTGTCCGTCCATATGATTACCTTTAAAAACACAAGTTAAAACCTTTTTTAACTTGTTTCATGCCCTAACCCTCCGTGGCTACCCAGTACTCAATAAAACCTAACCTAACCTCACCTGCCATAAAGTAATAAACAAGCAAAAGAAATACTATATACACCCAACTTATTTTCAATTTATTTAAGAAGTACGGAGAAGATTGGGTGTTTTTTGGTGCTTTGAGGAAACCACTATCTATTCTTTTAGATAATATTTTGCTATTTATGAATTTTCGTTGTTTTTTGTGAACATTTTCATATGAATAATTTAAAGCTTAAGTCAAGACTAAGATTTTATACTAACTTTTGACCTAGATAATTTATTAGGAATACTAAGATAGAAAGGTTGATTCTTATGGCAATAAGTAATACTGCTAATAATACTAATCAAATGCGTAGCAAGTCTGTAGGTCTTTATTAAATAGGTTAAGTCAAATTCTATTTTATAGAATTGTCCCTTTAACTTTTTTTTTAATATGATGAATCCTAGAATAACTTCATCCTATATACAAGTTACAAGCGGCTACGATCATAAAGGCCTCTAGAGACACGTAAAATTGTATTGTCAATCTATGTTAAAATCAAAAATACCAAAAATATCCACAGGGCAGTTTTTGTTGGGCGATTTCTCATGGTAAACCTTAACAGGACCTATGAGAAGCTATCCTGTAAAGGAGAAACATATCGGTCCAGCGGTTAGCGAGACCCTTCGGTACAAACAGGCAGACAAACAATCGAACAAAGAGACATCCTGTTACTGTATTACAAGGATATGTTTAATTGATCTTTGATTTATGGAGAATTTTAACCTTGTTTTAAAATCTATGCTTATTAGTCTTTAGATAGTTAGCTATGTAGATAAATGTATAATTAAGTAAAGAAAATTTCATTAGCGAAGAGGAAAATTGTTTGAAAGTATTTTTAAATAAGGTCAACAAACTTATATATATATTTAACAAAGATCATTATTTAAACAAGGATGATTTTGTGCTTTTGTAGTGTAAATTAACAAGTAAAATGCTGTAATCTTAATAACAATGGAACTGGTTGAATTATTAATCATTAGTAATCTTGACATATGTATATGGTCTCTATATGGTTTTAATGTATTTTATTTTTCATTTCAGGATGGTCTTAGGCAGAGGCGTGTAGAAGAAATGTGTTTGAGGGTGGATATATATACCTCCCTAGCAAAATTAAGGGGCTCTAAACACCCATTATTAGTTCACCACCCCTAGGCCTACCCCACCTTGACAATGTTCTGATGCAAGGAAAAGTAGGTATATACTATAGGATATATAAGTTGGAAGGAATTTTAATGTTAGAGGGAGATTTGAAATCTGCATCAAATTTTAAGGATTTTTTATAAAATTCGTTTTTTGTATAATTCTTTATCTAAAAGCGGAAATAAAATTTATGTTAATTAATTTTGACTAATAGGATAGCTGGATTGGAAACTACCTGTGCTCTAATTGGTTTAATGATGTACGGCACTTAAGCTTCTCCAATCAGAGCACAAATAGTTTTCCATCCACCAACTACAGATGTCAAAATTAATTAACTTAAATTGTGTTTTAGATAAAGAGTTATACAAAAACGAATTTCATAAAAAATCCTTAAATTTGATGCAGATTTCAAATCTCCCTCTAAAATTTAAATTCTTTCCAACTTATATATCTTAATATACAATACAGACAAAAAGAACATAAGTAGCAAAGCACAGAAATACCATGAAGGATAGAGTCAAACGGACAGAGTGAATTACAGAGTAAATGTCAGTAGTCGTAAGAAGAGGAAAATTAAGAATAAGAGAATATAACAGAAATTCACGAAACCTTTATAGATCAATAAAAATGTTATTGGGGCATGACCGACAATCTGACGCAACTTGTCAGTTGTATGCTAAATGCTTTTTGGTAAGGGTTAAGGACTGACGGATGAACGAACTGACACACAAGGTGTTACTATTAATAAAGCTTACCATTGGGCACCATTACTGATCCCCCGCTCAAAAGTCTCGGAATGGCATAAGCACTTTCTAAAAAAAATATTTCATAATTTCATTATTATTATAAATAATTTAATAATATATGTAAATTGTTTTTAAATGCTTATAATTAGATTAATGTAAATTTTATATTTTATACTATTTATTGTATCAAAATGAAAACTGTAATTCTTTACTGGCGTAAAATTATTGACGATATTGTTTTTAAAAGCGAAGCTTTTCTATAATTAGGGTCGGTCCGTCCGTCCGTCCGTACGTACGTCCGTCCGTAACGGATAGCTTTTTTCGTTAATTTAGACATGTTAGAATTGTCCTATCGATTTCAAATTTTGCATGGTGATTCCTTTAGTAGTTAGGTACGATTTAGAAAGCGTAGCAACTCTATAATCATTACCAAAATGTCCGTACGTCCATTTTAAACATGTTGTTTTTTTTTACTTTTTTAAATAGCTTTTTTCGTTAATTTAGGCATGTTAGAAATGTCCTATCGATTTCAAATTTTGCAAGGTGATTCCAATAATAGTTAGGTACGAGTTAGAAAGCGTAGCAACTCTATAATCATTACCAGAATGTCCGTACGTCCATTTTAAACATGTTTATTTTTTTACATTTTTAACAACAAATTTATATGTGACCTAATTATCCGATTTGTCTGATTTTTGGTATACTGATTCCTGGGACAACAAAGTACAATATTATAAGCGAAGCAACTCTATAATCAAGTCCTAAAAATGTAAGTATGTCCATAAACATTATCCTGTATCAAGCAGTTTTTCAACAAATTTACTTACAATTTTGCTTTGACTCTTATACATTCGCATTCTAATTATTCAGTTCTGACATTATACAAGTTTTAATGTCCGTTTGTCCTACCGTTTCAAAGCTTCGCTTTTATGGATGTTGTCATCCTTGTTTTTTATGAAATATAACTTTGTTTGCTAATAACAAAAGGACACAAGACCAGAGGCATACTTAAATTACAAAATAAAGTAGCTTCGCTACTAAAAAGTGTATAAGACACCGTGTGCTTTCAAAATGGTAAATCTAAATAATTAATAACCTCTGAGCAAATAAATGCTAAAAATAGAAATAAATTCCACGTATTTTGCAAAAATTTATACACTGTAAAGAGTATAAAAAGTTATACTATTATAATTTATAACAATTTTAGGAAACTTGAAAAGGGGGAAGGGGATTTTGAAGTGGGTCCCCATCAAGAAAAATTGTAACGCACAAGGTTTTCATTAAACATATACAATACAACGGATTTGCATCCAATTCGCAATATAGCAATTACATTGGTTAGGCTAGGTTTAGTCAGGCTATATATAAGGTAAATCCCACACAGAAGTTGGGAAAAATCGTTTTAAAAACCCACTGCAAGAGCTAGAAAAAGACGTAACTCAAATTTTATATAGGAATTTGGGTAAAGAAAATTTCGCATTTTGTTGTTTCAATGCTCTACCCCCCTTTTAATGTTATTTTTTGGAGACATTTCCTGCATTTTGAATCTAGTAAATCTAAGTCCATGAAAAAAAAAGAATTATTTTGATACTGTTTAAATAGTTTGGTAGATAAAATAAAAGATACTTTTCAAAGAAAACTAAATCTACTACTTTATGGGTATATCTTTACATAAGTTAATCTTGCCTTGTAATAAGAGTACCTAACATTGCAATTAAAGATGTAAATACTAGAATAAATATTTTATAGTGTAGTATTCTAGGAATTGTAATTTGGAGATTTATAAATGCCAACAAAAAGAACTAATTCAAATTTTGATAATTTATCACTCAAACAACATAGGAAAAAAACAGATAGCAAAAGGATTTTTATAGAAAAGCATAGGTATGACAAACCCCAAACTGTCCCAGTTTTGAGCAAGACGATTCCAGTTACGTCATATACGTTTCGGGAAAGAAAAGGGGAAGGGGGGAAGAAAATCTCTTCAAAAGAGATGGGAGAAAAGGAAAGAGATTTTCTTTTCCCCTTCCCTTTTTATATGACGTCACAGGAATCGTTTTGCTCAAAACTGGGACAGTTTGGGGTTTGTCATAGGTATTGTCCATCAATCAATTTACTAAACAACATACATTCCATCGTTTTATTATCATAAAAGTTACTCAATAATTTACTTTGTCAGTCCGTCCGTCAAACAGAAAATCATAACTGTCTTTATACAGTTGAGATATCTTTTAACATACTTGGATTAGGGACAGACAGCGAATATTTATGATATTATTTGACTTACCCTGACCACATGTAGGCATGGTTGTCTGCATAAAGTCGCGATAATTTCTAAACAAAACAAATAATCAATTTAATTGAATATGGTTTATACACTTATAATCTTTGCCATTTCATGTCATTCTTAAATATATTTAAGAAATAGGGAGGAGGAGAAGTGGACAATTCAAAAGGGAAGTGGAGAATGAAATTATGTCTACATATCTTTTATGCATGTTTGTTTTTAATCACATTTTTTTTTTTATTCAGTGCAGTTGAATAATTAAACGGCGTTTTTTCTACAATTTCAGCTCTAAAGGTACACGACAAAAACAGGATCTTCACCAAAAGTTTAAGAAACACAGCACTCAAAATGTGTACTCCCAGTACGCAAGAATGCCGCGTATAAAATTGTTGTTAGTGGAATGACGCATATGGAATTGTTTTACCTGGAAAACATTATGATCTGGACAAGCTGCTAGTTCACCCTCTTCTGCATCTGCAGGACACAAGATACTTTTTTAAAAAAAAAATTATAAACAAAATTATTATTAATATTTAATGGCCTTTTATGCAGGTTTCTAAACATTGTTTTCCTCTCTTCCTTTTTCTTGTGCTCTGGTTTTTGCTGTTTATGGGTGTATAATATACTGCATATTTGTATGTAGCTGTATGAGACATTGAATTCGAATCATGAACAAATCTTATCACACTGGTAGTCTTTAAAAATTCCTTGCCTACTACAGAGGCGGATTCTTAAAAAAAATTGCCCCACTAATCGCTTAGTGGGGCTAAATTGTTTTCGTAAAAAATCCACCAAAATCACATTAAAAATCTACAAAAATTAAACAAAATCATATGTTTATAAACCTTCTATGATTTTGTTCAATTAAAAATCTACAAAAATTAAACAAAATCATATGTTTATAAACCTTCTATGATTTTGTTCAATTTTTGTAGATTTTTAATGTGATTTTGGTGGATTTTTCACGAAAACAATTTTGCCCCACTAAGCGATTAGCGGGGCAAATTTTTTTAAAGAATCCACCTCAGTTCTATATTAGACTCGTGATATGTGATAAGAGTAGAGTAGGTAGAATGCAAAGGCCCCCTAGCAGGTGCTACTTATTAACTAGGACTTTCAGACCAATGCTATAAAATAAAAATATCTTTCCCTGGTCCATCATCCCATGGATAGTTGACCAATACGTATCCATCATGAAAGCTCAGGCTTAGCACAAAGGGATTGTCCAAAACCCACCTGAAATGAAATCAAAAATAATTTAAGTATCTTGCTAGTGTTTAAACCTTTAACCGCAAATCAACAAAATTTAAATGAGTTATAGGGTACTTTTCATTGATTTTAAAAGATAAAAAATATAATTATTAATTGATTTTCTGTAAATAATATTTGAATAAAATTTGCCAGAAATAAAAAAGTCAGAAAAATGTTGAAAAAATCTGGGAAAAATACATTGTTTTTTTTCTCTCACATGTGTTAACAAGAAGTTTATTGGGCGTGAAGAAAAAAGAAATACTATTACTTCAAGGACATAGTGTGTATTCTTAACAGGGTTGCATATATTTCTCTGCCATTGCCCTCTTAATTCATTCCGCCCCATGATAACCGACAGACATAATTTTTAATTACAACAGTTTTGCACTTTTTTCGGGCAGGGGTGTAAGGGTATTGTGTGTCATATCCATACCAATTAAAAGCAAAGAAACATTATATGCATGTATTTTTAGTAGCGAAGCTACTCTATAATTCGCTTTGTCATTGAGTCCTTCAGTCAGTCAGTCAGTCAGTCCGTAACGCTATGAGGGAAATGGGATTTACTCAGCTTGTATAAATGATAAAAGGCTGAAACTTTTTGACAACATTCCCATCATTAAGGAGCACAATTAACTAAAATACATCAATGGCGGCCAGACCACTTTTTAGCAGGTTTTACCCTATTTTTATATTTTTTAGATTTTTCTCCATATCTTTGGTGTTTATGATCCGATTTTCAAAATTTTTTGAGATATAGATATCAAAATTAAATTTCCCGTCGATTACAGGAAACAACCATGACAATCCAACTGCCTTTTGCAGGTTTTTGGCTGTTTTTATATTTTTCAGATTTTTCTCCATATCTTTGGTGTTTATGGTCCGATTTTCAAGATTTTTTCAGTTATAGATATCAAAATTAAATTTCCGGTAGTTTTAAGTAAACAATCGTGGCGGTCAAACTGCCTTTTCGCAGGTTTTTGGCTATCTTTATATGTTTTACATATTTCCCCATATCTTTATTGTTTTTGGTCCTATTTTCAAACTTTCAAACCAGTATTAAAATAATTTTTCTCATTATTACGAGCATCTTTTATGTAATTTACTTTGACTGTCGTCATCATACAAATAAACCAAGGTTTTGTGTTTATTTTCTCCAATAAGTCTATTCTTGAATTCTAAAAATTCACTTTAAATCTACTTGTATACGATTTTTGTGCTTCGCTACTTATGGATGTTGTCATCCTTGTTCATGTATTATTCTCCTAAATAGTAATTATAAGAATATCTAAAGAAATGTAACATAAAATATTTAAAATATGTGTAAAGTAAAAGAATTGACTAACATATCAATTAATTTTTAAAATTTTTTAAAACTTTTATGAGTCGTTTTTCCAGTGTGGCTCCGCATCCGATTAATTTCCGCTAGATTAAAACCGGTTCTGAGCATAATGAAAAATCAAAATAACAAAAATTAAAACCCATAAAACTAAACTCTGCTTCCCTGGCCCGGTCCTTTGTCCCCTCGGGTCAACCAAAACTGGAATTGATCTTAGAACTTTTAACTTTACGATCAGATAACAAAACTTACTTTATAACTGCACTTGATTCCTTCTCTCTTTCTTGTAGCAACTCATTTCTAAAATAAAAAATAAATATCTCATGTTTTTATTTAAAAAATAAAAACAAAATTGTGTATTTCTTTCCAAATTCAAGGTCGATACGCTTGTTTACAGAAAAACAGTAAATTTGTTTCTTTTTCGTAGGTAGATTTATAAATCTTATACATAAAACTTTCTAAATGAATATCACAAACTAACTTTTATTCTGAAAACATAATCAAGGACAAAATTAGACACCTTCGTTGACCTAACTTCGGGGACTTTTATTGAATTTAGATCTGTTGGTACATAAAGTTGGGTGTCCAAAAGTTTCAACCACTAAATGAAATCTACGGATGGGGTGATTTGTGTATTATCATTGGGGATTAACATACATTTTTTGGCTATTGTCTTTAGATCCCTTGTTTAAGTGCTTGCAAAAAAACATTAAGGGAAGATTACCCCTCACTGATTGAAACAACAAGTTAATTTGTGTTCTTTTCCAGATAAATAGCATACCTGGATTTTCCTAAATCTCTCCAGCCAGGAAAATTTCTGTTGAGATCAACATCGTTCTTGTTATGCCTTGTCTGATGGTAATATCCATCTGGGTTAACCGATGGCATCAAGTGAATATCTACAGGCGCAAGAATATAGTTTTTATACACCAGAGTTGAGTCTTTGTTTCTCAACTGTCGTCTTCTTTTAAATCAATCAATAGAAATAAAATTCTATTCGGCAATATGCGCATTATAAACGACGACATTGGACTAATATGACTTAGTAATACAAAAAAAATAGATTATGTCATATTTGGTGATATTTTGATTGCAGTAGGTGAAATGCATATCAACAGTTTCAGGTACAGTGTTTTCAAAAGAAGAAAAGATGTTTTGATACCTGTAATTTTACTTGTTAATCGATACGCTTTTACTTCTATATTAAAGTCACAAAAATACATCCAAGATAATTTAAAATATGAGTTGAATATAGCCTTCCATAGTTTGCAATTAGAAAACTAGAAAAACCAATTAACTGGGAGATGGAATGGCATCAGGTCTTTTCCTCCCAATCTTTTAAAAATAATTTCAAATTTGTGTTTAAACTATTCCTTTACTCTCCAGTGGTGTCCAGGATTTGAGTTATTTCTTCATCTTTCCCATATTGCTCAGTTAGGTACCTATAACATTAATTGCTGGGAAATATTTTTATTTTTTAGTCATGTCCAATTTATACCCAATTTTCCATATCATTTAGGTACATAAGGGATTGGGGATAAAGGGCAATGTATCTAACATAATTTGTTTGGTCATCTTTTAGGATGAAAGAAAGTATTTTTACTTTTTTTTTATATGATTTTACGCTTTAAGGGGGCCATTATCTAGGTTCATAATTTTCATGGATTTGTGCTATTTCTATGTTTATATATCCCAAATTGCCAGATAAGGTACCTAAGATATTAATTGCTGGTATCATTCTAATTTATGAAGTCGTGCCTATTTCTATGTATACAAGTATTCATATCAAATGGGTACCTATCAGGGATAGGACAATAGTTCTTATATTAATTGTTTTGGTTATCTTTTTGGGGGAAAAACCAACTGTTAAAACTATAAAAATAAAACAAATTAAAAATAAGGGTAGGGGTAGCTTTTATACCCATGCCTCTGGGGGAAGCCAAATCCCTACAAAGCTTATATCTACAGAAACCTAATTCTACCCAGTACCCAATGCAACCTAACCTAACCTCACCTCAAATTCATTAATAAATAAAATAATTGAAAAATTAGAACAACCCGTATATTCAAATTATTTCAGAACATTGTGAATGAGGAGTTTTTAACTAGCAACTTTATGAGAAACCGCCTTATTTATCTGGTATCTTTAAAGAAAATAATTTATTGTTGTTTTTTCTAGCCCAAAGGTAAACGTCAATATATTTTAGCAAAGTTGCAACAAAACAAATATTTTCTGCATTTTAAATGGGCAGTTATCAATGGATATACATACACATAAAGACACTTACACAGGGATGAAAGGAAAATGAATATATATTTTAAATGGGCAGTTACTAATGGATATACATACATATAAAGACACTAACACAGGGATGAAGGGAAAAGGAATATATATTTTAAATGGGCAGTTACTAATGGATATACATACACATAAAGACACTAACACAGGGATGAAGGAATTGGGAAATATTATTAAAATGGGCATATACTAACACATCAACATCATAAATAAATGATATTAGTAAAGTAATTAATTGAAAAATGTAAAATTAACCAAAAACTTTGATGGCCCTTGATTAAGTTGGTTAACACTAGATATTGTAATAGTATGGATTATATTTTCTTATATAGGTTGCCATATGTTCTAAGGGTACGTATATTTTAGATGAGAATATCATGAATGGTAAAGCTACTTTATAATTACGCATGTACATCACCCCACCAGAAATACAGAAATCACATATTTTTTCATTGGCTATCCCTTGTAAATAAATAGCAATAATTTTGTCTTTGTGTGTGAATTTGTGTGTGTATGTCGTGGTGTGTTAGGGTGTGTGTGAAAAATATGGCCAAGTCTCAATAAATTACAGAGATATATGCGTACAACAAGAATATCAACATCCCAAAAAGTCACGTTAGAAAAACAAAGTAAAAATTTGAAAATACATTGTACTCTTTGGTTAAGTAATGATACACCTCATGGAAAAATTAAGGGTTTAATTACACCCTCACTGCTCCCACCTAAAACAGCAGATTGGGGGGGGGGGGGGGTGTCAAAAGACAAACTTTAGTTAAATTTCTGGAACATACACTAAATTATTTAAATTGATTTCAAACATACAGATACACAAAGTTATATAAAAGCTTTGTATTAAAAATTTGTTGTATATACATTAAATTATATTTGAATGTGTTGAAAGCTATTAATATTTGCATGGTCAGTTATACCAAAGGGATAGGGCAAACTAAAAAAAATAATTTAAACATTTTTGCTAATTTAGATAATTATTGTTGTGACAAAATGTATAAATTTTTTTAAAAATATCTAAATGTATATAAACACTGCAATATTAAAAAGCATCTACATTTTTAATTTAGAAAATGGCGTTATTAATTTCAAAGCCCTTTTGATTTTTATCTAAATAAGATATCCCTACTTTCCTTGAATATGATGTAAAATAATAACACAAATTGATTTTGCATTAAAATATAAATGTTCCTTTCAATTATGACATTTCCATTTATATCTTTTTTTTTGTTGCAAAAAAACGTCACCTAATAATTCTAGAAAAAAATATTACAATCTGAGGGTCAAGCTTCTAAGTTGTAAATTTCAAACTTTAAATCCACAATAAAACTGTTTTAGGAGGAAAGCTTCAATACAAGTCTTTCTTGTTTGTCTGTGTGTGTCTGTCCTTATATTGTGTGTTCCCTATATTGTGGGATTTAGTAGGTAGAATGCCTAATGACTCTATATTAATCATTACCAGAAAGCCTCTATCTTCATTTTCCAAAAAAAATATATATCATCTTATACACTTGATTTTCAAAATATTGATTCCTATTTTGATTAAACACTATGTTATAAGGAAAGCTACTCTATAATCATAATCAAGTCTTAAAATGTAAGTATTTCCATATAGAGCATTCAGTATGTAAGCATTTTTATAATGGATTTAAGCGAAATTTCCGATTTAAACTTACAAATGATGTGTATATTAAAATTCTTGTTACTCTATATTTATAAATATTTGTTTGGTTTAAACGTCGGATTTGTTGTGCTTTGCTTTTATGGACGTTGACATCCTTGTTTTTAGAATAACAATTAAACGTGCGGTCATTCAGAGGCTATGTCTTTGCATTTAATGTACTAATATAATTGTAGAAAATATCTTTTTATTAGTAGCGAAGCTACTTTGCAAGTCTTAAGTATTAAATTTCGGTTAGTATTACTCAAAGTTGTCACATAAGAACAAATTTTAACAAGCATTGGTTATGTTAGGTTATAAGTTTTTTTTTGTTAAATTCAATTCAACTTTTTTTCAATAACTCTTCAATCCTGTTATGAGAAATCAAATAAACAATAAAAAATCAATCAAATTTATGGTCAAGCAAGCAACCTTCTATTAAAAGAAGCCACAAGATGTTATAGGCGAAGCTTCTAGTAGAAGAAATAACATAATGGGTTATTAAACGAGTTTAAAGATGAATAAAATAATGAGAGCATTTTTTTACATCGATCGAACGATTTGCTTAAGTCTAAAATACACAAATTAAAATTCATCTAAAAATATAGAACAAATTAATGAACATACACAAGTATTTTCATAATGAAGGTGAAAAAATATATAATTACGCAGTACGCTCTTCTTTTCATAAATATCTGTCTGTTTACATTGATTACAATACTTTCATTAAATGACAATCATGTTCGAAATTCTTTCTCAAAAATGGCAACCTTGTATCTAAGTATTTTCATTTTTTAAAAGTGAACATTGCACACCCACCTCCTTATTTTTATTAAACCGAAAATAAGGAGGGGGGGGGAGTCTTATGCCTAACCCTGTAATGCTGCGGAGCGGTGAAGTACCCAATATAATCTAACCAAAAGTAATAAACATTAAATCAAAATATTGCCCATTCCATATTTATTTTTTTCTCAAAATAAGATAGGGGGGGGGGGGGGGTTGTAAGCTTTTGAGGGAAACCCTCTAAAATATTTGTATCCTTTAATGTATCTAAAAATTGTGAAAACTTTTGCAAGTTTACAATTAAATCCACCAATTAGGATAAAGATTTAACAAAACCTATTCTATACTGCTTGCTTAATTAATTTTTTCCAAAAGTATAAATTTAAATATGGTTATATTAGAATATAAAATAATATAAAGTTTTAAGAAACAGAAAGGTATATTTATAGTTGGTTTATTAAAGTACAAAACTTTTTTTCTCCAAATGTAATATGAAAATTTATTTCCAAAATCACATTTTTCCATATCAAAGAAAAATGCACATTAGTTATAGGTATATGGTTTGCTTAGAATAGCAACCCCCCCCCCCCCCCGCCTTCACAAGTTTTGTATATTTTTTCCATGTACTTCATTAATTAAATTACTTTTCAGATTATTTATCAGTGCATACGATAAACTAAGCGATGTTGTTTAGTTTAAATTCATGTTGTACATGTACAATTACGTAATTATACTAGTAGATTTTTAACTATTTAAATATTCAAACTTTTCCTTATTGAAAAACGTTTGGAATTAATTCGAATTAGAGAAAAAAAGAGACAAACAGACAGACTTCTAGAGTAACTTAACTGCTAATCTTATTACATAAAATAGTATGGACTTTTGTCTGAAGCTTTTAATTTGAAAATTTAGTGGACTAATTGAGTTCTTCTTTTTGGGAAGCTTTTATAGATTCCGTGATTGTTAAGAGTTTTTATTTTGGATTTAAATCTTAGGATGGTTTTGTGTTGAGACATGACGTCTCTGTCTTTAAAAAAAAGAACAAACCATCTTAAGTACTTAAAATCTTGTAGATAGACCCCATAATTTTTAGAATTTTTGATGGGGCATGTCAAGATCTTTCTATAGACACCTTAACCAGGTTTCTAAAACAATCTTAGCCATTTTGGCATCAAAAAGAAAGATCTGACATACATCAAGGACTAGAGAGAAGTGAGAACTTTTATGTCTCAATGTTTGATGGGTCTGTCTTTTTTTATCCCAAATTGGCTAGGATTGAGTTAGAAACCTAGGTAAGGTGTCTATAGAAAGGTCTTTACATGCCCCATCAAAACTCTGAACATTATGGGGTCTATCTACACGATTAATAGTATTTAAGACGATTTGTTGATGCTGTGAGAATTGGTGCAAAAAATGGGGACATGATTCCAGTGACGTCATATTTTTCTTTCCCGAAAAAGGGAAAGGGGGAAGAAAAAAAGAGATGGGAGAAAAGGGGGTTTTCCCCATCTCTTTTGAAGAGATTTTCTTCCCCCCTTCCCTTTTTCAGGAAAGAAAAATATGACGTCACTGGAATCATGTCCCCATTTTTTGCACCAATACTCACAGCATCCGATTTGTTGATTTTTAATCTCCATGTAAGGAAAAATTCTTCACAAGGGCTAGGACTCGACCTGTAGTGCTCAGGAGAGGTAAGTAGAAATCAAAATCAATAATGTTTTATAATTGTCATTGCTTGGACATGATTTGGTTCATTTTTTGTTGGTTTTGGACCAAAACTGTAGGGTTTATATCAAAAAGAGTGAAGCGATCGGTTTTTTTTGACACCCTTTATATCCTGAATGAATTTAGACTATTTTCTTGGCTTAGGGATTGATATAGATATTTCTCTGTCCATATACTTTAGTGCTTTTAATAATATTTTACATCTATAATGCTTATATAAGGCATGAATAAAAAAGTAAATTCATCATTTTTTGACATATTTGACAACTAAAAGACGCACTTTAAAAGACCAGTCTAAGATTTTAATTTTTAATCAAATTTGGAATTTAGAAAACATTTACCTTTTTTGTAAAATACCTAAATCAACTAATAAAGAAACAATTAGGCTTGGAGGTTTTAGAGAAGCTTTGTATCAATTGCATTTATCATAGTTTAAGTCTATTTTGTAAAGTTTAAATGAAATCCCTTTATAGAAATAGCACAAACAAAATATGCTACCCTAACCCATTCTCCAAAAACATGACAAGAGGAGTGTCAAGGTGAAAAAATCAGAACCTGGGCCAAAAAAACAGAAATTAAATTTTTCTCATATTATATCAAAAATTATATGTTTTAATACTATACTATGCATGATTTTTCAGTATGGAAATGAATCGTATTTGAAGCCACACTAGAACATCTAATACTAAGTAAATATAAATGTGAAACATATACCTATGATGTGTAATGTTCCTTGACCTCAAAAAAATAACGTCCATGACAGAAATGTATGACATATAACGTCATACCTGGGTAATGTATACGGGCACTGCAATTTTACTTCCTTTTTCAGTGTGAAGCTACTCTAAATATAGCAGCGAGTTAGCGCCCCTAGCTTAAAATTTTTGTAATTAATAAGGTTATTATTAAGGCCATTAATGTAATGTATGTTGGTGCAAATGGTCATGTAGGCCTGCAAGCTGCCGTGCAAGAGGCGCGCAGTTACACAGGATTAAATATCAAAGTTAATATCAACACATCTTATAGTTGGCCTTATTAAACTTATTATTATCATCGTATTAATGTATTTTTTTTATTAAAATCTTATTTTAGTTGCTAAAATAACAAATTATATAATTGTTATCTACTGTTTAATTTAAACTCTTTTACACCCTATCTTCCTTGCTATATTCTATTGTATAAAGTAGTAAGGTTTATGTTTATTTTTCTATTAAGACCGGACATGTTAAACTCCGAATTTGTTATATTTTAGGGAGGCTTCCTAGAGATTCTGGGATGGTTTTAGGATATTTTTTTTTAAAACAGAAATCTTGAAATTATTTAAGACTGTTTTTCTCTCTCGCTTGCACATATGCTAGGGGCACAGTCACTTCAAGTCATTAGAAGGGTCAATACGTATCAATTAGCTATCACAATGGAGATTAACTAGACTCAACTGTATAAAGAGTAGGACCAACACAATCTCAACGAGTAATTGACTAGCCCAACCCACTTTTTTAAAATACAAAGTAATGTTGGGTAATATGCTTGTGTTATTTCTATATTTTTTATCATTGTATTGGAAGTATAATAGTATGTTTCGCTTGTGAATCCGAACCCTTATCCTTTCTTTCTTTTCCTTATCATTATTGGGTAGTAAGGAGAACGCCACATTTGAATTTCATATGTGTGTGCGGCATTTCAAACAATGAATGCGCACCAAGCCTAAAACAAAGCCCACGGGGCCATCTTATTTTATTCCTTTGAACAGTGCGGAGTTTCTGTGTATGAAAAACTATGTTTCACAATGAATGTGGTGTTATCCGTGCTGAATATACCTTGAGTGCTTTCCGGCTTGACATGATCAAAGACTCGGTAAATATTTATTCCTTTTAAGCATTTTAATCAGAATGGAAAGATATTTTCAAAGCAGGCAAATCAATTTCTTTATTTTCATTAAAAGTAGACCAAGTAATTGATTTATTTTTATATCAGAATATTTTTATAGTAGTCTATGATGATTTTATCTATAAATTATAAACTCGTATTATGTTTTGATTTAATTTTAAGGAAAAAGAAGCCTAATTTTTTATACGCTTTTGAAATAATAATTCAAAAATCACGCAAACTTTTTAAAGACGATTATGTCCATTAGAAAAAAGATTTATTTTCTTTTACAAAACATTTCAACATTTTAATATGTCTTTATTATTTTGTTATTTTTTGTTTCAGATCCCACCGTTTCATACAATAAACTTGTATTTGTAACTGCACTAGTTTGATTCATGCGGGAAGTAGCAGGTTTAAGTGCGTCTGCACTATAAGATCTCGTACACGGCCATGTCAGCCCGTGTACCGAAACAATCATCCTTTTATAAATGAAACAGGATGTCTGTTTGTGTGCAATAATGAATCTTGCTGACCGCTGAACAGATTGGGTTCTCCTTTACAATGATGCTTCGCTTAGGTTTATGTAACATTTAGTATTATTTTTGGGGAGGTTAACTCCCCTATCTGAAGATAAATCGCCCTTGAAAAAAACCTTCTTCTACCATTTTATTTAATATACCTTTTAAAAACTAAAATTAAATAGAGGTCTATTTACGCCATCTCTCAAATGCCCATAGTGTCATCTAGGGGCTTAGTTGCTTAAGGGGCTAAAGAAAATATTACAATACAAAAGATTTTGGCGCTCTATAGAAAACTCTATTGGTTACTCAGAAGATTTATTTCTTTTTTCCATTATATTCTAAATTGATGAGGTTCTGTGCACGGAAAAAGAGATATACATAGAAGGAAGAAATTTGCTCAAAGACTGATTTTCGAATATTTTCCATTCCCTGTATCAATACTTTTCAGGAAGGGAGAGGACACTGGACTTTAAATCACACTAGAACTCAAAGTTATCTTAAGTATTGCCCCCAAAAATTAGAACTTTTACTTGATTTCGGTTGGTTTCTTCTAAACTGTTAATGTCAACATTTCAATCAATAATTTGGTTTTATAAAAAAGGGTAATTTTGTTTATGATTATTTGAGATGTATATCAATTTATCATTGTCTTATCCCTTAAGATCCCTGACACTATCCCTTTCTTTCTCTAGCTTTATATGAGTTTCAAAGACAATGTATTTTAATAGTATAATATTAAAGTTCATATACTTCAAGGTGGTTATTTTAGTGTTGCGCTTCACAAATAATTTCTAATAGAAATAGCATTGTTCCAATACTTATTTTTAGTTTCACACTGTACGTACAGCAATATCTAATTTTTGTATGTGTAAGAAAGACTAATTTAACTGGTAATCCATTTTATTTTGACCCATGACGTGGCACACCTGCTCATTTTCTGAAAGGTGATATGTTCAAATCGTGGCCAAACACTACGTTATAACCCAAGAGTTCTTACTGCAACTATGTCTGGTGCACAACATAAATAGATAGAATAGAGAGAATGAATTGGCCCAAAACAGTAGCAACTCATTACCCTGCACAGTTAGGACTTCTAAACAAAGGTTATGCAATCAAAGAGTTGGTTGTTTAAAAGGGCATTTGACCATATAATAATTTACAGCAATTAAGCAAGATCTGGTTCAGAGATGCATCAAAATAAGATCTTGTAGTTTATCCCATAATTATAGGCATTGATCTATCTTTAGTAAATTTAATCACTCTTTATTTTGGTGAGCAATTATAACATAAAACAAAATTTATGTTTTGAGATTTTTCATATAAAATTTACATAAAGATAAACATTTTCTGAAAAAATGTTTTTCTAGCTTCAAAAATAAGAAAATTACATCCGTTTGAAGTTTTTAAGTAAAAAAGAACCTAAAAACAAAGGTTGTTAAATAAAAGGGTAAAAAGCGCAATTTGATTTTGACTCAGTTGAAGTCGAAAATGTGTTATCAAACAGGGGACATGTGCAAAATTTTTTAAAGCCTCTAGATCTAATGGGAGCTGAGATAAAGGTGCGGCCTGGGGCCCGACTGTTAAGGGTTAATAATCAAAAGGTTAAGTTATCAGAAGTAAGATTTGGGTCTCCTTTAATATTCTTTATTTTTTAGCTTTATTTCTTTAAAATATCGGCTGCTTTTGTGGCTATAGGGCACAAATACTTGTAACTAATAAAAATAAATGAAACCTTACCTGGCTAATGCTATAAGCAGCTCTCTTCCCACACACTCATCTCCATGTATATTGGCCACATACTTAATCATTGGAACTAGCACTGGTCTCACTCCATTTACAGAACCCTAAAACAACACAACATTTTACTCAATAAATAGCTCAATTCTTGTGTAAATATAATATTTTACCAATCTACAGATAATAATCAGTTTTAGTTTATGGCTGTAATTATCATTTAAGTTTGGCCCCCACATTTCTAAAAACAACCACTTTTTCACTTAACCCCCTGTTTTAGTTGCTATTCATGCTCTTGTGAATCTGAATATCCACTGTGTTACAATTAACATGATCGGCCAGTTTAAAACTGAGATAGACACAACTTGAGTTATAAATCTAAATAATAAGACTCTAACTTTTGCATGGATATTAACATCTTGTTAGCTTCACAAGAGTTGCTTATTCTACTTGTTCAATTTTAGTCACAAGCACTTTGGAATGTTTGTACTTATTAAACACTAATAAGGCACTTTAGGCTCATTAGATATGAGCTCAGCCTAAATATTGTAAACTACCTAGTTTTGAATATACACATCCTTGTTAGCTTGACAACTGTATAAAGAGTTGTTATGCATAAGGATAATTGAATACTTGAAGCTAATTAACAAAACAATTTATTCAGAAAACAAGGAGTACCTATTTAAAAGGTGGGAAAGAAATTAATCTACAAATAATTAACCTTATCCTTTACAACAATTTAAGAAATATATCTAAAGAATGAAAAATATGATAAGACTAAATCAGAAATACCAATACCTTACAAGTGTCATTTTATATTATTATTATCATCCCCATAAAACCTTGCTCTTAATAGATACCCCTTTGATTGCAAGACTCTTTTTAGAAGTTCTAATCATTTGCCGGTACAGAGAATCACCAGTGGTGTGTGAAACCAGAAGTAGATGTAAAAAGGGGAAGGTATCCCTTTCCATTTCATTGATTATGAGTTGATAATGAGTTGTATGGGCCATGATAATCTCCCTGCCTTAAATTATCAATGTCATATATGTTAAAATAAGCAGTAACTTGCAACATTTTTCACATAATTTTGGAAAAATGTCATTAAAGACTGAATATTTTTCTTCTTGAAATTGTTCGCAGGTATTTTTGCAACATGTGTTAAAAGAACTTTGAAGCTAAAATGTAAATTAACACATGAAAATAGATACATTTACGATTTTTTGAGGTAGATTTGCATTACTTCGTTTTTCATTTTTTGCTTTACTCTCACTCTCTCTCACTCTCTCACTCTCTCTCTCTCTCTCTCTCTCTCTCTCTCTCTCTCTCTCTCTCTCTCTCTCTCTCTTTCTCTCTCTCTCTCTCTCTCTCTCTCTCCCTCTCTCTCCCCTCTCTCTCTCTTGCCCTCTCTATGTTTTTTTTAAATTTCTATCTGAATGTTTATTGACGCGCGCTACACATGATTTGCTTTCTTTCTACTACAGCTGTTTGTATGTATGTATGTATGTACTATATGTCTTAAATTCTATATCCTGAAATTATATCTTTCTTTCTATCTCAATATTTTTTGACGCGCATCGAAAAAGATTGTCCCCATTATTTTTTCCCTCTCTCTCCCTCTCTTTATCTCCATTTTCAAAAGCGAAGCTTTTCTATAATTAGGGTGGGTCCGTCCGTTCGTCCGTCCGAGACAGATAGCTTTTATTCGTTAATTTAGGCATGTTCGAATTGTCCTATCGATTTCAAACTTTGCATGGTAATTCCTGTAGTAGTTAGGTACGATTTAGAAAGCGTAGCAACTCTATAATTATTACCAGAATGTTACGTCAATTTTAAACTTGTTGATTTTTCTACTTTTTTAACAACAAATTTTTATGTGATCTAATTATCCGTTTGATCTGATATTTTGTATATTAATTCTTGGGACAACAAAGAACAATATTATAAGCAAAGCAACTCTATAATCAAGTCCTAAAAATGTAAATATGTCCATAAACATTAATCTGTATCAAGCTGTTACTTTACTTACAATTTTGCTCCGACTCTTATACTTTTATATTCTGATTATTCAGTTCAGACACTATACAAGTGTTAATGTCAGTTTATCCTACCGTTTCAGTGCTTCGCTTTTATGGATGTTGTCATCCTTGTTCTATTTACCTATCTATCCTTTCTTTCTTCCAATTTATTTTTAAATTGTGCATCTTGTGTTGCAAACATGATTTTAAACAAGCAAAGCTTTTCTAAATATTGTAAATTTCTCTATACGTAAAGAAAAGAGATGATTAAATACTGAAATAAAAATTTATAAAAGGTTGCCTATTACTATTCTGCAAGTCAAAATGATAAAGATAAAATACATGCTCTTTACTGCAGGTTAGTTTACAATACGTGCTCTGTACTAGCGGATACGCCCCTAGGGGTTTCTAGAAGCATTTGAGGGTGGTATGGAGAGGAATTTGACCCTCCAAAGAAATTTTAGTTTCAAGCAGAGAATTTTATTTTTTCTGGGGATGGGTAATTTTTACTCATGGGGTTTTTGAGGTATACTCTCCTAAATGATTTACCTTCTTTGGACCTATTAGAAGCTTTTCTGATAACACAGAGATAACACTTTTATATAAAAATGATAGTGAAGTGGGAAATTGGAGGCAAACAATGTTTTTTAATAATAAAAAGTTCCCTCCCTTATAGTTACTGAAGTTTACATAACTATGCTCATAAACTTGTCAGTTATGGACATGAAATCTAATTCAGTCGTTTAGCAGTGGTCAATTTACTTTTATGTATAATATTGTTCCTATGCAGAGAAAAATTGGACCAAGTCGAAAATATGAATTAACGTTTTTAAACTGGTACTTTCTTTAAAAGATGCTAGCAGAAAATAGCAGACTGCCAGTCTTTATCAACATTGCCACATATGAGATGAGGCAACCAAAAAGTCCCAAGCACCTTTTAAGGCTAGTAAAATAAGGCTGGGATTTGTATTTTAAACTTGATCCACAATTTTTGTAGGTTTTACAGTAATATGGAGAGTATCTCAATATATTTAAGTAGAACAAGCAGTATATATTACCAAGGATAAAGGGAAAAATTGGTGGCAAATTTAATCTAACCCCTAAATTTATGCATATAATTTTGACATCAGTATAAGTAAAAGTTTTAGAAGGAAGTGATTATATCTTTTTCAATAAAACTGATTTGACAACAGCCAATCTTATCTAAACCTCCAAAATTTTATCTATATCCCCAATTAAACCTCTTCCAAGGCAAAGTCCAGCCAGTAGTCTAAGCTGCAAATGTTTTTATATATATTACCCATGTTCTATATTTATATTACTTTTAACACATAGAATGCAGAAAACTAACCCTTAGTTGTAAGATAAGGCTTTAGTGCTAAAAGAGACAAAACTTACCGTAGCTGAAATTTGAATAACTGCCAGCTCTCTCCCTTGATATGATCTTCCTATGCTGTATCTAAAAATACATTAACTATTATACAAAATATAATTTTGTAGATTATTTTTAAAAAAAATATTGGACTAATGAGATGCTGTGAGTATTGGTGCAAAAAATATGACGTAACAAAAAAAATTAGCCAATGAGAGGCTGTTATTGACCAATGGTAAAATTTATAGTGGCCTCTCATTGGCTAATTTTTTTTGTTACGTCATATTTTTTGCACCAATACTCACAGCATCAACTAATGAGACAAAATCAAGTATTTTTTTCATCTTTCTGTATTTATGACTGATTTATTAAATAAGCTGAAACTAACATAAAATTATGAGACTTCAAAATAAATGTTTCCCTTTTGGTGGTGAAAATTTGTAACAGAGTTTATCTTCAGAAGAAAAAAAATGCTTAATTCTGCAAAGTACACATAAGCTACTTTCATAATCAAAATTAGGAAGCTAATTATGTTTAAAATCTTTAAAAGATTATTGTTTTAAAGTCATATGCAAGATGAAACTGGTGAAAAAATTTACAAATAGGTTAAGAAAATATAAAAGTGCATTTATTTTCTAACTAACATGTTGTAGACTAGTGATTATAAACCAGACAAAAACTATTAATAATAGGCCTCAGTAGTCCAAGGACAATAGCTATTTACTTACATATGTTTCACTTGCTTCAATGCAGTTCTACATATTTACTTGGATATGCTATTTTAGAAAAGAAGATGAATTTATGTGGATTTTCTTCAATTGTAAAATTGTTATACAGCATATTATTTTACAAATATAATTTTTGAAATGGTAGTATTTACTGCCAAAGAAATAAAATATGCTTTTAATAGTCTAAGGTTTTCTTTCACTTTTCCAAGAAACCAAGTCAACCTGATTAAATCTGAACATACAAAATTTCCACACTTTTAAATTTAATTTGATTACTATTATTCGCTCCCCATGTATTAAAGGGAGTGTGAACGTAAAAATTTCTCATCTGATTATTAAATCTTAACATTTTCTAAGCACATTTCACTACACTGATCAACCAAAAACGTCCTATTAACAAAAATATCCAGGAATAATGCCTTGATTTTATGGTATTTTGGGAGGGAAAAGGAAAAAACAGGGAAAATTTGAATGTTTTTGTTTCTTATAATGTTTGTAGGGATATTTAACTTGTCATATATAGTTGAAACAATTTACTTACTGTTAAGGATTTATTTTATGATATAAAATTGCCAATTAGTTTTTTTATAACGTAGTAATTAGGTAATAAAGACCTATTTTAAATTCATATTATTGACAAAAAAAATACCTCACTGTCTACAAAGGGTTGAATCTCATAGGTTATTTAAAATAATAATATCCTTTTTCATTGTGTTGGACAATAAATAACCCACTTTGGAGAATTAGTTTACACTTTTATCAGACTGTTTATAAAGAAATATTGCGTTTTTATTATTTACAAATTTGTAATTAAAGGTGGGCGAGAGATTGGCCATCTAAAGTTAATTAGATACTAATAAAAAACCTGTTTCTAGCTTTGTTATTGTATTTGGTTTTTAATAAAAAATATTGCTTATTTGATCAATTTCTAAGTAACTATACATTGGTTTAAAGCAAGGATTATGTTAAAAGTCAGCTTAACCTTTAGGAAAAATCAAAAACTATGTGAAAAAGTTTAATTTTAGCTATACTGGGAGAAAAAAGCAATTTAATGCACATTTTATATAATACAGAAAATTTCTTCCTTTCCCTGTACCTTATAAAAATCGCCGAAAAAGCCCTTTTTAACCCTTAAGTTTAGTAATTATACGTCGGCAAGAGTTGATTTTATTAGGATATCTGGTCTGTGTCGGTCGTGGTGTCCAGTCAAAGTCGGTTGGGTAGCAAAAAATTAGAAAAAAATTCTAAATAAATCTTAATTTCTACATTATGACTTTTGTGTATAAGGTAGAAACCTAAATTTTTATGGTGAATACTTAGATATCAATGACCTTCTGGGAAAAGTGATGTTATGACCGTTTGACCGCTCCCTGACCGCTCCATGACCGATTTTTGTCCGGCTTTTACTACAGACATATATCATGAATATCGTGGCTTCTATTACAGCTAGAGACCTATAATTTTTTTTGGTAAATCCTTGAGCAATAATTAACAGATAAAAATATTAATTTGCGCCGCCAACCGCCGTTTTACCGCCGTAACCGCCGAAAATGGCAGTTTCCGTTATTTGCTGTTTTTTTGCGATGATCAGAAAAAGTAATTTTTTTGTTATGAAAAATAATAGTTCGTCCTAAAATTTGGTCATCCTAGCTGCAAAATTGGCCGCTCTACAGCTGTTTTAAAATTTAGCGGCTGGCCGCTAAAAAGCGGCTAAGGAGCGGTCTGACTGCTATGACTAGAAAAAGTAATTTTCTCTAAAAATACACATGAACCACCAGAAAAAAATTTTACGTCTTTATCTGTACCAGGAGCCGAGATAGAGGGGAGGGCTCTTGGATCCCCCCCCCCCCCCCAATCTATTAAGGTGGGAATTGGGGCCCGATCTGTAAGGGTTAAGCAAACAAAAGCGCGTTTTGCTCTATCTGTGAGATATTATGAATGAGATAATGTTAAGATTTGATATTAAGATGAGAAAAATTTACGTGCACAGTCCCTTTAATAGGGTTATTTGTGAACCCATTTTCAGTAAGAAATATTATTTTGTTGAATTGTCTAGATTAAAACTATAAAAAAAATATAAGTAGCTTTACATACCCTAACTGTTAGAAGTGAACATGAAAGGAAGAAAAGAAAATAAACAAATAATATTTACACGAATTCCTATTGCCTTTTGTTTTATTTTCTGTACACAAACACATAATACATATTTAATAGAGGTTTTCTTGTATTTGTATAGTAAACAAGAATGAAGGCATCCAAAGGTGTTGTTGTTTGTAATACAAAATATATTATACAAAGATATTAAAGCAGTGCCATTTTACTAGACATCATAAAGGGATCATATAGGGATAAGATTAATTTATTTAAATCCGCAATTAAAATTATTAGTTAAAAAGTTTTAACACATCTAGTTTGAACTAACCAATCAAGATTTAATATAAAGGTACCAAAATATAGAAAATGTGTGTCTATCTGTCTATGTGTGTAGAGAAGGATCTTGCTAACCACTGTATTGACATAGTTCTCCCTTACAGTAAAGCTTATTATAGCGCCAGGAAAGGTTTTGGTGGGGGAACCACCATGAAGAGAAAGCAAGAAAAAGATAACCCAACTCCAATACAAAAAAATATTTCTTTTTCTTTCAACACTTAAATTAAAAGCTGTGGTCGACCCAAAACCTCCCTTAATAATTTATAGAGGTCTCTAGAGGCGTAGCCGTTAATGAAAGAAAAGATTTATATAATGAGAATAAAATTATCTGTGTTTGTATAGGGAGGTTATATTTAGATATTTGTTTACTTTTACCACGGCAGGAGTGGGCAATGGGCTGTAAATTACACTGGTACCAACTTTGGTTGCTTTCGATAAATGTTAATTGGTAGGTTTCAACTTTTCAATCAATAATTGTATCTACATAAGGTCTATCAATAGAGTACTTACATCAATTTATCGTCCATTGTCTTATCCCTTAAGTTCCCTAACTTTTACCCCCAATGCATGTAAAGAACATTTTTGATTATACTTTATTACTTTCTAGTAGTGCAGTTACTATATAAGTAAGGTCTGTTTGTCATAGAAACTTGTGATAATTAAAGTGAAATCTAAATGAATCAAACCTATAATTCTTTAATAAAAAACTTATGGGGAGGAAGGGATCATTGGATTCTAAATAACACTGCAATTTAGGTACTTTTTTTCTACTTAATTGTATGAATCAAACTAGCAGGGGCCTTTTTTTAACAAAAAAATAACATCCAGAAGGAATGATTTTGTAGATCATTTCTGGGGTTACATAAATTATACATCTATTGTCTTATCAACTAAGATCTTTGAGAATTCTAAATGGGAATTTTGTTAATTAGATTTTGACTTTATTTGAGAATAAAGGAATAATTAAACAGATCTAAATATATAAAAACTAAACCAGTAAAGTTATTTTTACCATAACACATGGATTGGGTAATGAAAAAGAACTAAATGTTATTATTTTTAAAATTTTAAAGCAGCCACTATAGCCCTCTTCCCCCCGAGGAAAATCTAAAGACAATTAACGATATAATGATATACATAACCAATGCTATGGTGATAAACAATTTACACTTTATGTAGATATTAGAGTAAAACACTAAAGGGAGAAAGAGTTAAATAACTGTATCTAACCAACTCAACCACCTTGTGCAACCTTTATCTTGGGTCATTGAAAATCAACCAATCGTGTCGCTTATATTAACACAGCCAAGTAGCAGAAAATTATTTAGAAGCAAACGAAGAAGGTCGTTGAAAAAGGAAGGGAGGTAGTTGTCTGTATATATGTACATCTATACTGTAGATCTGATATGTAGATAAAACTTATTAGTTGAAAAGTTTGGACAGTATTGGTTTTAAACCAAGCAAAATACAGCAAAACTACTTAAAACAATTGAGTAAATGGAAAAAAGTATCAATTTAAATTTAAATGTCCTCCCCCTGTATCCTATGAGAAATTGTCTTTTGTTTTATGATTTAGTTTCTGTGTGTAAAACCTTGTTTTACAACTGCAGAGCACAATATTAAGACTGGGTCTTAAATTACTTTTATCAAAAATATCACAACATGGTTCAAGCCAAACCTTGATAGAAATGGATATAATAAATATGTGGAGATTGACAGAAGAAAATCTGTCGTCAATTTAGCCTTCTGATATGAACCTCATTTATTGATCAGTTCGTTTATCCAGTAGCAGGTGAGGGGATTAGGTACAGGGGGTGGATGGGGATATACTCATTTTAGCCAGCTGCGAGTATCACTTTAACAGAGTCATAAAAATTGGCGAAACATCCTAATAATAATATTTCGATTTTAGAAGCACAGCTTCTCTATAACCAGATAAAAATTCTACGTCAAAAGAAGTGGATGAGAAATAATAGAAACACAGAACCTTTAAGAAAAACTTTTTAATCTGTAGCATGATTGACAGACTGATAAACTTAGTTTGTTAAGAAATTGAGTTTGTTTATAAACTGCAATTCAATTACTATTATTATTATTATTTGATTCTTTATTTGTCTTAATTATATACATAAAAAAGTTTACATCTGAATTATAAGAGTTATTATAACAATATTAAATAAAGATTATTCCAAGATATTCTATAATCTATTCTCAAAATATGTCAATTTTATACTAAAAAAATAGAACTTCAGTAAGTTCTAGAAAGAAAAATAAGCGTCATTAAGAGTTTACAAAAATGTTTATGATACAAATATTAGGTCAATACTAATCCTAAATATATACTGATTAAAACAGTGTCTAAAGGATACAAAGCTGAATTTCAAATTGTAAATGATGGATAAATAACAGCTTATACCAATAACGAATTTAATTCGGGGAAAAATCACGAAACCTATACATGTTTTTCAGCTGTCAATTACTGTTCAAGAATAAATCTAAAAATATAGATGTATAACCAGACAACTACCTGGATCCCCCTGTTGGGGAACTTTTTCATCTGCTAGCAAATTGCTTTCTGCTCTTTTGTAGCAACTTTGCTGTGTTAATATCCCCGACGCTATAAGTTGATTTTCAAATACCTAATTGAAAGTCAGCTCAGGGTTCTCGGGGTGGGGACAAATATCTAACCCATTCCCCCTCTATTGTTTTACTCTAATTTTTCAAGCCTAAGATTTTTTCAAGATAATATCATATTAGCTGCTTTATTGCACTAAAATTATTTATATACCCTTCACGTCCTTTGAAAGAAGCGAAGCATCTCATAATTATAGTATGTCCGTCCGTCTCTTTACCCTAGCAAATGAAGCAAAAAAACAATAAATGTTTGGTCAGAAGTTTCTTTTTTACTTATCAAAATTGTAAGTTAAATTATTATTGCTTCGATATTTATAAGTGTGTACATATGTACTGTCTTGTACTAACTAGAAATTAAAACTCGAGTTTTCTGGTCATTTAGTTAGCTTCGTAATTATTTACAGTTTAGACATAAAAAAATCTTGGAGCTATGCTTTCATACAAAAATGTCTGGCAATTTTCCTTAAAATACCTTATCAAGCACTTTAAAGATATTCACTTTCACTTTTAGTTTAAAACTGACAGACATCCTATTACTCTTATTTACGGAAAGATTGAATTATTTTGAAAATTGTTATTCTTTCAGTGTGTCCTATAAAATCTCTAATAAAACATATCATATACAGGATAAAAGCTTATTTTTATAAGAATAGCAAAATTGAATATTAATTTTGCTAAAATGATTGAACACCCTAACTAAAGCTCAATTACACGGAACAACATAGATACATCGGTGTGAATTCACATCCGCAAAAAAAGACTACTTTTTTTTCTTCAGTTTATGTCCTTAAAATAGCAGTAATAATACTCTATTAAAGGTGTACTATGTTTTCAAAATGGATAATTTGGTACATGAAATGCAGCTAATAACGTGTATGTAAATAAAAGTCCATTAATAAACATGAAATATGAGAAAAATTATTAAAATGGAAGAAAAATAATTTTGAATTATCGTCTATTTAAGACGTAAAAGCGCCAGAAAATTTGTTCTTATTTGCAATAAAACAAATACTTGGGACTAATGTTTTAATTACATAGACTTAATAACTAATATTTGTAGGGAATAAGTTTCACTCATTATACTAGAATAATACCATCATAACTACTGCAGTAAAACAATAATTTGATTGCACGACCTTTATCTAGTCCTGGCTGTAAATTGCAATGCATTGCGCCTGATTTTGGCCAAGGCATTCGCCGAACCAAGCAAAGAAACCACGACCTTCTTAACGGATGCGATACATTTAAAGCTGCATTTACTTGTTAAATAATATTTCGTAATTATGTACATTGTACACTACATTAGCTACTAGTGTTCTTCACTATTTGCACGAATAAGTAATTAGAAATAAATGTAGAAATTTAGATCCTTATTCCATTTATTGAGCTATTAAGAACAAATTTTATCAATTTAATAAGTAAGCTATTTATGGTTGAATTTCTTAGGCTAAGGCTAGCTTTTGGGAACTTATATCGTCCAAAAACTTGGTCGCACGTATTAATGGAATAAATTTTGATTAAGGAATAAACAAAAATCTTCGTCTGCTAGATTTTCCATTTTGAGTTTCGCGGATTATTGTGCAAGTACAATTCTTACACATTTTCTCAGATGAACATTTAGATTATGTTAAACAATTAGCATATCTTGTCAGACTTAAAACAGGGAGGGAAGGACCATTGAAGCTGTAAAATATTGTCATATCCAAATTTTTCTAATCACGCTCTCTCATATGTTGAATTAAAACTTTTAGCATTTTTTTATTCAAACTTATAATGTCCAGATACTAAAACAAAAATTTTTAATCCACAGGAGAGTTATATTTGTGCTTTATAATTTGAGATGTACATCAAATTATTGTCCATTGTCTTATCCTAAAAGATTACAGGACCAAACCACTTCACGTCACCCACACAATGTATCAGACAGACATACATACAGGCGGACATTACAAATTATACTACTTTGCTACTAATAAAATTGTGATATTTAGTTAATATTTACCTTTTACATAGATTAGGATAATTTTTGGCCACCTCGTCAATTGCCTCAATCATTTGAACATGAGAGTGGTAGGTCTAAAAACAATGAAAGAAAGATTCTTCATACCAACTTCATAATGACTGATTCGACAGGCACAAGCAGCTTTTGCTGAAAGTGGCTGCGGCTGAAATAAACTTTAAATGAAGAAGGCCTAATAAGGCTACGGCTTAGAGTGGCTAGCATTTTTTCTAAGTTGCGTGGATGCGTCTGAGGCTTTTTGGCTGAATTAAAACGCTTGGCTTAAGATGAGGCTTATGTAAGCGAGATCGTTTTATATATTTTAGGAGTGGTTAGCTACACCTTAGTAAGGGAAATCAACCCTTGTAAAAACTCCTACTGTATATTATTTTATCAATCCTCCCCTTTTAAATTTAAATTACCTATAGATAGCACCTGTGGCGCAGCCGTTGGTTTGATATAAAGACTTACCTTAATAAAGGATTTATCAACATATTCAACAAGTAATAATTCTCTTTTCTTCTTCTTTTGCCTTAAAAAATAGCAGACTTAGCTAGGCAGGGAGGATACATTGGACGGTAAATTACACTGGTACCCCAATTTATATAACCGCGTTATCTTCTTATTCGTTGACACAAAAACTTTGTGTAGCTTATTGAATTCAAACTAATAGTAAAATTTTTAAAAAATGATTTTATCCTCTAGGCAGGATAATTTCATTATATCATTATTGGGATTGTACTGTACATAAATTCATCATCCATTATCTTATCCCTGAACCCTAACGATCCCCTGAATCAGTTGATGAGAAATATTTATTTATCGCATCTTATTATAGACAGCTTTCCGCAGATAATAAAATTAAAAATGATGAAATTAAAACCAGTTGAAAGATGAAAGTAACTTACTTTACGGGACCTACTAAGATTGATTTAGTGATGGAACGTACTAAATAATACCCTGATTATAAAATAGTTGCAATACTAAAACACCACAAAAAAACTTACTTTGGTTTCCCATACAACTTGATGAGTTCATTGATATCTGATCTGTCTTTGAATTTTGATTTTGATGGAGGCGGAGGAGGGGCCGCTGCCTGCCATTTACCATCAACCTACAGATAAACATATTTATATAAAAGTAACAGGATGTCTATATGTCTTTCTGTGTGTTAAAAAAAGGATTTCGCTTAGAGCTGAACTGGCATGGTTCTTATTGTCAATTGTCAAAAAATCACAAAATATCAAAAGGGAATCAAATATCAATCAATAGATTATTTCATTATAGACAGTTTTTAGCTGATGGTAAAGAAAAAAATTATAAGGATAATAAGACCAGGTGATACAATGCGATACAAGGTTTTTTAATATGGCTTAGAACCAGTACTTATCCAGAAGCTTTCAAAGTGTCTAAAAAATCAGCCATAAAAAATGAAAGATGATGGAGAAATGGGAAAGAAAACCCCTAAAAAAGAGATGAATAATCTGATTTTTATTACGTCACATGGCTGATTTTTTGAGACAATCTGTAAACCTTCCTTATCTAGCGGAGATGAAACGGATTCGGAGCCATATATTGGAAATAGTTCATACCTTTTTCCAGGCACCAGAACTAGGGGCAACACATAACATTTTTATTATTTTCTAAAAACCCCTGAAATTTTTTATATACATACTACATAGGTTTTATAGAATTCATATCTTGGTGGTTGTAAAAAAAATCTGTCTGTTTTTTAAAGATGTATAAAACTATATTCTAAAGGTATTTTTTTATTTTCTCTGAATTGGCAGGTTTCAAACAATTATTACTTCTTTTTCTAATAATTTCATCTTCTTATTCTTTTACTTTTGTTAGCACATATATAGAAAGTGGTGTATAATAGTATACATATTTTTTGACTAAAAAAAAAAATAATTTTAAGGGTATGATTTTCACAATTTACGAATATTAATAGTTAATGAAGCTTAATTTGACCTACACAAACTTTATGGGGGTATTTTTTCCAGGAGCGATCTATCTTGGGCGGGTACCCTTCCCTGGGCCCATGAGATGCTTCACTGTAACGGAGAACCATATCAGTTTGGCGGTTAGCGAGATCCTACACTACACACAGACAGACATACAGAACATAAAGCTTAATATTTCAAATAACGTACTTGGCATAGAAAATATTTAAATTTTATTTTTAAATTTTAAAAAAGTAGAAATTTTTATTTTTTATATCTTAAATGTCATATGCTATCTGACTGACTTATTTTCCATGTAAATATTTTTACAGATTGCGTATCAATATGTTCTTTTGATACAGCATATAAATAGTAAATGATAATATTGTGTCTAGTAAGATTTTAGAGTAAAATTCATAAAATTTTGTAAAATTCGTGGATGTGACTTAATTTTAGAGCTAAAAAAATGCTTTTAATAATTAGGTTATTAAATTATGATTATGGTTTTAGACTTTATAAAATCAAATTCATGCCAGGTAGTTTCAGTCAAATTTTTTTCCCCTTTTAAATTCATGCTTCTAGATTATAGGGGGTCTGCCGCTTCTTATAACTATTGAAAGTATGAAGATTAAATTCTACAATATATATTTTTCAGCGTATAAACACATTATATCAAATATAAATGCAAGAAAATGCCATCCGTGGCATTTAAGGGCGAAAGACAGAGATAAAGTAAAAAAACATTTAATACATCTCACACCATACCTCTAGGGGCTCCTTAATTGAAGGATAAGAGAGGGAGTAGAAATAAGTCTACTACCAACCAAAGAATTAAATTTGAAAATAAGAAAGCCTCAAACTTAGGTCATTTGTAAAGCTTTTATAAGTTGGAGAACACCAATGCTTGAGTAGTTAATGATATCTAAATATAAAACATAGTTAGAACGAAATAAAATGTATGATACTTATATACTTTTAATTCAACAGTTTTCAGAAAAAAATATTTTTTTTCAAGTTTGGAATGTGGATATATTTCTCTGAATGCTACTGGGATTTTATCAAAATATTTTCCCTAAACAAAACTTAATTTTCATTAAGAGAAGATTTTCACGTTTCTGGCGTGACTGTACTTCCGTAATGCATAGCTCTATTAAAAAATCATCATTTAATGATAATTCCTGTAACAATAAGAAATAATGTAGAGCGTGTACCAACGCTATCTGTAATACAAAGTAGAATGATGTCTGTCCGTCCCTTAAAATCTCGGTAACCACTGAACCGATCGGATTCTACTCTTCAGGGAATATATGTATATGGTCATGTGGTGGTTTTAGGCTATTTTCTTGGAGGGTGGGACACCCCAACCCCCTCCCCTATTTTTTTGCTGAAGATTTCCTTGGTCCTTTTACGAATTTCGCCAAAAAAATTTTTAAATCACCTCTTGGGGCAAAGCCCCTAGAGGCTAGGGGCGAAGCCGCTAGTTTTTAATAATATTTACCACACGAAAAAAGCTTTGATTAAAATATCAAAATTTTCATTAATTATTAAAATAACCATAGCATAGCATCTCTAGCATTAAATCTGAAGTTGTAAGTACGTCTTTATCAAGCATCCTGTCTTCCAAAAAGTTCACAATTTTATATTTTGGACTTTTCAATTATTTTCCATTACGTTGATTCAAATGCAAATTCAATTTGTTAATGTTGTATTTGTTGAGCTGTGTTTTTATGTATGTTGTCATCCTTGTTTTCGCCTTAGTTGACAATGGGCAGGGTTGAACAATCCCCCCCCTCTCTACTCAAGTGCCCCTAAATAGCTCAAAGGGCGTACCTGCTAGTATTTATTTAATTTTGGTTGTGTTTTTATGTATGTAGTCAGCCTTGTTTTCCCCTTAGTTGACAGTTTTGTGCATCTCTAAGTTTTATCTTACTAAATCAAAACAACTAAAAATATCTTATAAAGTCAATGCGATTTGGACAAACAAAACAAGGACGTCAATATTCATAAGAATTTTTTATTTTATTTGACAGACTACTTTTGTTAATCGTCTCCTTTTTATCCACCGGGCACATGTTAATTGCCCGCTTTTTTCACTTTGACATATTTTAATAAGAGATTATTTTATATCAGTATTGACTAAATATCAGGGCTCGGCAGCCGCGCGTCAGTCTCCTGTAAGCCACAGGGATATCAACAATTACAATTTAAAAATAAGAAGAATAATGTCTGTCCGTCTATCCGTCCGTCCGTCCGTCCGTCACTTACGATCTCGGTAACAACTGAACCGATTGGATTCTACTCTTCAGGGAATATACCTACAGGTTCTGTGGTGGTTTTCGGCTATTTTCCTTAGGCTGGGACACCCCAACAACAAAAAATCAACCCCCCAATTTTTTAAAAAGGATTTTTGCGAATTCGCCATTTAATCGCGAAAATTTGTGACCCATTTGCAATTTTTTCGGCTGGGTACTACCCGGGGTAGGTAATAGAAGATGTAATTATTTCGATACTCACATCATATTTTTTTATTTACCTCTTGGGTCCAAATCCCTAGAGGCTAGGGGCGAAGCCGCTAGTATGTTTAAAAGCAAACGAGTAAGAGAGTGTGTTTTTAAAAATTAGGTTTGCTTTATTTACTTCCTTATTATAAACAGCTTGACTTTAGTAAAGCGTTTGACTAATTTAATTCGCATAATATTTTAATTTCAAACTTTTCTACATAATTATAAATTGATTTTAAAATTAAAAAAAAACAGTTATTATAAATTATAAGATTATACATATGTATGGAATAAATAAAATAAACAGATAAAACTAATCAAACATTTATTTTGCAAAACAAACCAAACATTAGAAAAAATATATTAATATGATTTATATAAATGGTAAAACTGTTTTATCTTTGACAGATTATATTTTTTAAGGTTCTTTTTCTCATTGATTTAATATAAAAAATCGTTTTACTGTTTTAATTTCACATAACTATTAAACTTTAAAGTATAACTCGATTGACCTCTCTCTTTCGTTTGTATTTGACTACTATCTTATATACTAGCCTTATCCTATACTATTAAGTAGTTTTCTACAATAGTAACTACTAGCGCAATAGATGTAAGATTCTAGATATATGACCACTTTATTGTACCAATGGGAGATGTATGAACAACCCTACCCTATTAATGGTTTGGCAGTGTACAAATTATGGTACAAAAAGCAGTTATTTCTATTTAAACCATATCAAAGCCAGCTTTGAATAGTTAAATTTCTTAGGATAAAGAGTTGCTGAGGAAAATTATATTGCCCAAAAATTCCTCATTATGTGATTAAATCATAAAAAAAAATATTTCTGTGTTAGAAATTAGGTTTATTATTATGTGTGATTGACCATCTAAAGTAATAAATCTATTTCAAGCGCATAAGCGACTTCAAAAAAGCAACAAATATTTCGAGGCGTTCCGACAATTCTCGCCCTTTTCACATCCCCCCTCACGCACAAAGTGTGCGATTATTTAGGCAAAAAAAAAATATATATATAGCTAATCTAAAACAAAGCATCTACAGTAGACCTGTTACTCAAAATACACATTTTCGGATTTAATTCTTCTGCTAACCTAAAAGGTTACTTTATACAAAAATTAATCATAATAAAAATTTTTTAATGATTGTTAAAAAGACAAGCTTATTAGCGGTTACGGAGGTTCACTCTAACGCATAGTATATGTAGACTGTATAACTATATGATCAAGGATTTTGAAGGATAATTCTGAATATAAAGCATCAAATAAATTTGGTTTTAAGTAGCAAAACTTCTATATAATTCTAAATTTCCGTCCGTACGGCGTCCGTCCATTTGTATGTAAGGGGCGAAATGGTGGAAACGTGAAGTTCATAGCTGCTAGCTGCTATTAAAGGTAGACAGCTGTGGAGATTTTCTGTATCAATGAGCATCCTATTTTTGATTAACTTGTTCCGCCAGTCTGTCTGTCATGCTACTAAAGACAGAAAATTATATATGTATAATATACAGACAGACAGATAGAAATCCTGTTTCTTCTAATTAAGGCTGTGTACCTTGTCCATGGCCGGAGGAAACATTTTTTACCAGTTAAATCTCGTATTTATTAGGGCCAGCCAGTCTAACAACACCCACAAGTCTACAATTTACTTATCGCATCGTATTATAGACAGCTTTACGCGGATAGTAAAATACAAATCATAAGATTTTAAATTTTCTATAAGACGATGCAATTTTTAAATGTAGTTCAGATCCAGTTTTAATCAGGATTAATACGGCTGTAGAACATTGACTTATTAGCGGCTATGGTAAATTTAAAGCTTTCAACTGAAATGTTTTGCATCCTTTTTTTATTCAATGACTTCTGCAAAATTGATAAAACTGTATGCTAGTGGTTAATTTGAGTTTTAAACTTGTAGAATACAAACTTTTCAACCAATAATGGTATGCTTTAAAACGTACATTATCTTATACCTTGAGATAGCTGTTCCTTTCTCTCTTGGCTATAGAATTTCTTCTCCTTTCATAAACATATTTGTTCTTGTGTAGATTAGATCAGGGAGTAAGGGAGGGGACAATGGGCAATTAATTCAATATAAGAGTTATCAAAGAAAGGGCATGAAATCCAGTTTAATCCAATAAATTTGTAGGAAATTATAAAGGGATTGTTAATTGAATAATAGATTTCCATAGCGTCATGTAAAGTGAAATCACAACTTGTTTTTGATGAAATATATTGAGGTTTTTTGGTGTGATTTTTATATTAAAAGATTATTGGACCCGGCCAGCTGCTAGCAAGAATATGACTGCCCCTTATTATTCTGTTTATTTCCCTTGCCCCTTGCCCCCACCTCCCTTCTCCCCGTCTGCTACATTCCAAACTAACACAACGAGTGTTTATTTCCCTTCCCCCCACTTCCCTTATCCCTTCTCCCCGTCTGCATTATTCAAAACATACATAACGAGTAGCGGCATTCTATGCGCAAGTCCCCAAACTCAGTCAGAAACTGCTAAATTCTTGCACATTCCCTTTAAGCCAGTCCCCAAAGTCTGAGACTCCAAAAAATTGAATATTCGATCCATTGTCCCCTCCCTTACTCCCTGAGAGATTAGATAGCATCAAATTAAAAAGATAAGAGATAAAAAAGTAAAAATGGACAAATTATCTAGGATATTAAGGGATAAGACAATGGAATACAAATTTAATTAAAAATCTCAAGTTCCTTCTCTCTAAAGTTCAATTTAATGCACAAAAAAAAATATTTAATTAAAAATGTTGAATTTTAGTTTTCTGTCCCCTGGAATGATCGATATAGTATAACTTGGATGTTGCACCAGATTTTCATGTACTATCACTTTTCAGTAGTGTTACTCGCTGCTGGCTAAAATAACGATATCACCAATCCACCCGTTTGCCCTTCTCATTTACTGGATGAACGAACTTATCAATTAATAAGGTCCATATTAGCAACCTAAATTGACGACATTTTTGTCAATATATCCCTATATATTATAAATCCATTCCTGTAATGATCAAGATATAAATCGGAAAAAATAAACAATGGCGATTGAATTCAATAGCAAATAAAAAAAAATCAAGTATTCTTAATATATATACTAAAGTAGTTGGGTGTCTAAGTGTTCACGTCCATTACGATCGGTCTACAATTTTCAAAGAATCATAATTGAGTCCCTGAATAGTTATGAAAGGCAGTGAGGAAGGGGCCATTGTGCTAATCCCAAAAAAACGTTTTTATTGGTTGGTTCATTACTTTAAGTGTACAAATGTTTCAACTACTTATTTTTACTTACAGAAGGGTGGATTTTGTGCATCATCATTGGAGATGTAAATCAATTTATCCCTTTAGATCACTGTAAAAAAGAAGTAGGAATTGTATATTGCAGACTGACTTATAAAGGTGGCATATATAGAAAAGCTTCGCTTTAAAAAAACTGGTGAACGCGAGACGAAGGTCAGTTATAAGCTTGTGCGTTCTCGTCACACACACACACATTCGTAGGGAGGGATATTTATTCTCAAGAAAATAGGTTTTAATAGACAAATTTTTAACAAGAGTTTGAATTAAAGGTAAAATCCATTGAACATTTAAACTCAAATGAAGGCTCTTTATACCGTAAAAATATTTATATTTATGGGATTTTAAGCATAACTATTGTTCTATAAATTTTTTATAAAATTAAAATGACTTAATTTTATAACAGAAAGAAAAATATATTTAGATTTATTTCATAAAGGAATTAGAAATTGATATATTCAATCATGAATAGTTCAAACATTTTTTTTCTTTTTATCTGACAAATCAAAAAAAACTTAGGATCTACTGCAGTTCACGGTAAAATATTGCTAGTAAGGAATATTTCCAAATATCTATTAATTTTAAAGGCTGCTAGCTGCCAAACGGCTGAACGTGCAGATCATGCCCGCACACTGTTTTAAGCGGCATGAGAAGGCCTACAAATAATCTGGAATAGCCATAAATCAATAATGCATAATTATCTCGCAGTGCAGAGAAATGCGCGAAAAAGACCTATTTTACGCGTTCTTTCTTCAGTGAAACTTTCCCTGTGCATCATTGGATCTTGGCTATTCCAGATTATTTGTAGGCCTTCTTATGCCGCTTAAAATGGTGTGCGGGTATGATCTGTACGTTCAGCCGTTTGGCAGCTAGCGGCCTTTAAAATTCATAGATTTTTGGAAATATTCCTTACCAGCAATATTTTACCGTGAACTGCAGTAGATCCACAACATATATACAAATTAACATAATTGCCCTTATTTTGTAAGAATTATCATTCCTGTCCTATCAAAACTTTTGCTATACATATTTGGAAAATGGAGTAATCTTAAGGGATAAAAAATGGTCAACAAATGTATGTGTGGTATCCGCCGAGGATAAATGGCAGACACCGGAGTTCAATTAGATTACGGCAGTGTGACAGACGTGGACACCTTACTATAGAGAAGCTACGCTTCTCTAGCATTCACTAGATAATGATCAACATCTATTTCAGTTGTCACTTTATTGAAGGTTTAAAAGATACTAAAGCTATATACAACAAACAATAATTACATGGATAGGAATAAATAATCATAACATAAAAGCATCATAATACATATACAATGGTCAGTTTGGGCAATAATGATCCCCCATCCCTGAAAAGGGTGGGGGAGAATTAAGAATACAGTTAACCATAATAAACATGACAGATTCAATCATTAATTTTAAGCATAGGGAGGGGGTCGCTAGACCCCTTCCCCAGGACTCGGGGGAGGGCCATTGACCCTCCACCGAACCCTAGATCAGGGGTGCCATAGGCATGGCTCACGGTTGCCGAATACCACAACTCTCCCCTCGGAAGGCTGGGAGATGATTTCCCTACCAGACTTCCGACAGTGGTTGAGGCCTTCGGTCCGCTCCTTAGGGCTAAGATATATATATACAGCGATAATGATTCAATGGAATCCTAGTGGTGAGTGTCTTCTTAGGGTTGATGGGCTCCCAATGTGGGATAGAAGGCAGAGGCTGGCTTGGGTTGGACACGTTGGTCAGCGCCGGCAGGTATCAGGTTTGCTGGTGGCACAGTTGTTGCTGGAACGGTCAGCAGTGGGGCCTGCTGGTTGTTGTTGGCAGCGGCTGGGGCGCTGGCTGCCAGGTTGATCGTCTGAGCAGCGGCCTGTCCTCCTGAGGGGCCGCGGGGTCTGCCAGAGGGCGGTCCTGGCCTACCTGGGCGGTCATGCCCGCTGTCGGTTGATTTCATAGACACCATTTCCTCGGCTGCTTCCCTGCCGATGGGAATGGCATCCCAGTCCACTGAAAAGTCCCGGGACTTGGCATGGTTGAGCCTGGCTCTAGCCAGCGCTTTCCTATACAAAGCTGGATGGTACAGGAACACTTGTGATATCGCATTCAGGGCTGCCCGGACTCCTCCTTGTGCTGCGGCCAGGGAAATGATGGTTAGGTCCCCCAGCAGTTTGAGGATCAACAACAGCAAACACAGTATGGCTGCGCCATCTCCCCACTCGTGGATGGCTTGTCTAAATCCAGCCCAGACATCCAGGGCTGCCTCTCCTTCCTCCGCCAGTCGGTCAATGTTGTAGGACACTATCCCATGGTCTCCTGTGGCCGAACAGCTGCCTTGCTGAACGCAGGAGCCATAGGATAGGCCGGTCAGCATGGCACTCTTGTATGCTGGGAACGCCAGCAGTTGTTGCCAGTCGTTCAACTCAGCCTGCGAATACAAGCCACCTGAACTGAAGTCATCTAGGGGCTCTGTCAACAATTGCTTAGGCGTATCCAGCGGGGGTGGCCTTTTCTTGGGAGCGGGGGTTAACTCTATCCAGCCTTCCTCCGCGTGCACGGTCAGGGGGTAGGTGGAGGAGCAGGGAATCTTGGTGGCGTGTTCACTGTATACCCGTGTCACAGCGTCTACAAAACCTGTGGGCTCTACTGGCACTTTGTCCCAACACTCCTTGTGTTCGCGGACAACGTATTTATGGCGTTGGCAGGTCAGCTGCAGCAGGATGTCTCCCCTCAGTACCGAGAACGTGCTCCCCTGGACACGCACCGGGTGGGCCGGGTCTAGTTGCTGGAGCTTCCAGCAGTTGGCCGCTACTTCTTCTGCTGCGGTGCTTTTCATGCGCGTTTCCAGGGTAAACCCAATATAACCTGCATGTATTTGGGCTTGAAGGGGAACGTCAACATCCCTGGCCGACACTCTGGGCAGCGCAGCCGCGGCTGGGTCAGCTGCCACGAACAACGCTGGATGGTTTGTGGCATGGGCCTCGAAGTCGCAGTTCACAATCGAGGTGGGGTTGGTCATGTTGATAAAAAACTGGGCCTGATGGTCAACCAGATATGCATCCATCACCAGGCTGGGCTGGAGGCTGCGGATCAGCCTCAAGGGGCAATCTCTTCCCAGGTGGTCCCACACGTAGGTTGCTTCCCCAGTGATGCAGGACAGCTCAGAATGGGGACACTCTAGGGTCAGGTGGTCAGACTGGGACTCCACCCGTCCATCCTCCACCACATAGGTCTCCTCCTTGACCAGCAGCCGTCGCTCCTGGAGCACTAATTCGTTGCGGTATAGCTGGCCCTCGAAGTGGACGTCCTCCCCTTCACAACCCACCCCCTCGGGGCTGTTGACGAGGGCGCCCACCATATCGATGGTGAAGAACAAGGGATGGTTCAGCTGGAACGTCAGTGGCTGGGTCTTGCCTGGCAACGTGTAGACTCGGTTCCTGGCCAGGTCTCGGCACGCTTCTGGGTCTATCTTGGTTGGCCTCATGAGGGTGGGGACCGAGGTCACCTTGAGGTGACCCCATACTCCACACCTGAATGTCCACTGGGACACGGTGAGTTGACAACTGTACCCGGTGGTTTCCCTCACCTTGACTTGCTGCAGGACGTGTACTTCATGGCCCAGGGGCACCTCCTGGTGTAGGGGCTCCGTGTTACACATCTTTTCTTTATTGTAGGATGTGACATGGGTGGGGTTGGCACAGTCCCATCCCACCAGGACGTAGCTGGTTGTAGGCCACACGGCTGCCAGCAGGAGGCCCCACAGGACCATCCACCAATGGGAGAGGCTTCCAGGCAACCATCTTCCTCGTACACGCGGCTGGGGATCTTCAGCTCTGGTCACGGCTGCTTTTTGGGACTGGACACGGCTGGGCTGCTCCTGGCTAGATACAAGTTTCCATTGAGCGTTATCCGTATGCGGCCGGGGCACCCCGATACCCTCCCCAATGACAGACTGGCAAGCGACTGGCACTTGCCTGGGTGTCGGCTCCCCTAGCCCCAAGTGCTCCCTTCCCTTGTCCAAAGCATGCCCAGTGGCATGGGGCTGAAGTGCATGTGGCACAGGCTCGCCCTTACTCACTTCCCTCCCCTGCCCTAGGAACTCAGGTGCATGTGGCACAGGCAAGTCCTTATTTTCCCAAATTTCAATCTCCCCAGCCTCTGGTGCAGGGGGCACAGGCAAGGCTGGGTTTTTACAATATCTTGGATACAACACATTTAACAAATTCAACTTATCCTGATGTTGAGCAGCTGGGTTCCCTTGGCTGGCAGGGGGCTCTGGATGGCATGTAGCTGGGCTCTCCCTGCAGGCTGGTGGCGCTGGCTGACTGGGGGTGACGGGTGTCACCCCTTCCTCTGGGACCGCTGGCTCGTTCCAGGACTCAGGTCTCTCGGTGGCGGCGACGGTTGTCGCCCCAGACATCAGGTTGGAGGCTGGCTCGTTCCAGGATCCAGGTATCTCGGTGGCGGCGACGGTTGTCGCCCCAGGCACCGGGTGGGAGGCGCTGGATAGCACCCCCCCATCATCCCAGGTGGCGACGCCGGGTGGCGTCCCATACATCAATGCAGAGGCGCTGGCTAGCACCTCCTGCCTCTCTCGTTCGGCGGCTGCCAGGGCCTCCCCGTACACCGTCGCAGGGACGCTGGGCAGCGCCCCTCCACTCTTGCTGGGTAGGCTCAGTCGGGCAGGTTCCATCATGTTGAGGCTAAAATGCTGGGGCCTCAGAATCTCTGGCTCGGCGACATTGTTGGGTTGTATCAGCTCTGGCCCCAGATGGTTGAGGCTGAAGCCTAGGCCAACCCGGTTGGGTTCAGCCGCGCCGCCCAGTACGTTGATCCTAGCTGGGACAGTCCCAAACTGCGGCATCCCATCGGCTCGGTCCACAGCTTTGGGCACGGCTGCTTGCTGCGGGGGTGCTGGGGGCGCGCCCCCTTCCATGTGGGCCACTCTGCTGGGCTTCCCTGGAGGGGCGCCCTTATCGGCGGTGCGCCTGCGGCTGGCTACCTGGGCCCAGTCAGCTCTACAGTCGGCCGCCGTGTGACCGTCATAGTGACAACGCTCACACTTGGCAGAACGGTCACGGCGTGGCTGGGTACGTCTCTCCTCTAGGCTGACTTCCACAGGCGTTGGGCAGTCTCGAGCTCGGTGGCCTCTCCCCTGGCAGCGGAAGCAGCGTCCTGGAACCTTGTCATCTGGAGCGACCTTCCCCATCTGGTGGAGACCCGGAGCCAAGGCGCCAATCTCCATTGGCTCCGAATCATCATACTGGGGCAACTGGATGCTGGCGGATCCAGTCAGCCCGTCGGTAGAGTCCACTAGGCACACACCTTCCTTCAGTTGCTTTGTGATCATGGTGACGGTAAACATGGCCTTATGAGTGTACTCAGGTACACTCGTAATTTCATGACCCATCATGATGCGTTTTACATTGGCGTTACGAATTCCACGATTTAATTCGTCCACCAACAACTCAAGATCCTCATGGCTATAGGCGTCCCGATACAGGGCACATTTAGTGGATATGTACGCCTGTATCGGTTCTGTCGAGTGTTGCTTGTAATCCCTAAACGCTTGTTTAAGCGTTTGGGATTCAAAAGCAGGACGAAATAACATTTCACACTCGGCCTTGACCTGCTCGTAGGTCAAGGCTTGGCCTGCCTCGCCAAACAGATGGGACGCCATTTCCGCCGCTTGCCCTACCAGTGACAGTAGGAGGGCGTTGCGGCGGTTGAGGGAATCATGAGGTGGCACGTGGTAAGCCGCCCATGACATCTCGAGTCTGCGGATATGTGACGACCAGGATTGCTTGGGCGGCCCTCTATACTCCGGCAGATTGCTCAGCATCAGCTTGCGGTACTCGGCTGGGGCCGGTTGAGGGTCATCCTGGAGCCATCCTGGGGCTTGGTCACCTCCTGGGGCTTGCGGCTGGTCCATTGGGTCAACGGTTCAACGGCGGGGCACAAAGTTATACAGTACTAAAATGAATGGTTTGTCACTTGAGGCTATCTAGCCTAACAGCCAACACTGTTTATATCACTAGGTTGGTAGTTTAGTTGCAAAGATATAACCTAACTGTACTTATCACTAGTTAGGTGCTGAGGTTGTAGGGTAGGCTGGTAGGGGTAGATAGATGTTGAGGGTCTGAACTGCTGTCAGGAACTGATTGGGTTTTCCTTTATCACACTAGAGCTAGAAGGAGAGAAGCTTGTAATTCTTTATTTGCTAAAAATACCCCTGTTAAATGCTATGGAGTAGCTCCGCTCCGCTCCGGTGTGTGTGTGTGTGTGTGTGTGCGTGTGTGTGCGTGAAATCTCCTGTCCTTGCAACGCGCGTCCGCACCGTCAAATCCGCGCACACGGGGAAAACGCGCTCTCACCCCTCAACTCGCTCTCTCATTGGTCCGCTTCGTCCGTTGAATTTATGATATTTTCCGCACTCTGTTGCGCTACCCGTGAATGGCGCTCTGTGTGTCCGATCGCTAGCCCCACACTACAGACGGACTTAGTCTAGTGTGGGTAGGAAGGGGGAAGCGCGTGAGGGGACGGGGGTAACTCCGTCCGTTTCCCCTGTGAGGGAGGGAGGTAACTGTGTGCTGGTGTAATAGTGCCTTTTCTTCTTAATCCTAGGCTTATCTATTATATCACCCTGATTGTATTTGCCTTCAATGGAGAGGGGCTCCTCCCTTTCCCTTGGAATAAGGGGTGTATTGTTGTTGTGCTGTGGGCTTGAGGTGTTTTGATTGTATATCAGGGTCTTTATTTTATTACATCTAGCTTCTATTTTTGTCCTTATCACAATTGCATAACAGATTTGTTTACCAACTCTGTTCTATTTTTAGCTGTTATCACAATACACAATAAATCCAAGCCTGTTCTATTCTTAGATTTATCACAACACAACAATTTGTTTGCCAAGCTTTGCTCATAAATCTATTGTTTAGCCATCACACCAGGGTGGTAATCCCTGCAATGTAACATAATATCTGTTTTTCTAGATGGGTGGCTGCGTTGTAGCCTCTCAGGATACTTGGAGTTGACGTAGTTTTTCTCTGTTCTGGTGCACTACACTCGTATGTTGGCTCGCAGCTTGCAGCTATGTGGCATGTTTCAGCCTATCGGCGGCAGGGAATGTCCCGTCCTGCTAGCGCCGCTGATCCAAATCCGGCTGATGGCGGCAGGGAATGTCCCGTCCTGCTAGCGCCACTGGTTCGGATCCTGCTATTTCTTGCAGTAAAGTTGGCCTATTTGCAGCCGTTTACACTTATTTGGCTTGTTTCAGCCGGTCCGCAGGCCTGTTTCAGCCCTTTGAGCGCTCAATTCTCCGTTAGATATCGGCGCTGCTCGCGGTTATTCGTCAAATTTCGCTGTCTCGCTTCCACAACTGCCGGATGCAGAGTTAAACTTTGCTGTCCAGGGTGGGTAATTCAGGTTGCTTGCGTCAGTTTTGCCAGATTCACTGCTGGGAGTACCTTAGCCTCAGATGCGCGTCTGCTCTACACTTGTGGTTCGCCGTAATCTCACACAGCTGTCACCAAAAGTTGTGGTATCCGCCGAGGATAAATGGCAGACACCGGAGTTCAATTAGATTACGGCAGTGTGACAGACGTGGACACCTTACTATAGAGAAGCTACGCTTCTCTAGCATTCACTAGATAATGATCAACATCTATTTCAGTTGTCACTTTATTGAAGGTTTAAAAGATACTAAAGCTATATACAACAAACAATAATTACATGGATAGGAATAAATAATCATAACATAAAAGCATCATAATACATATACAATGGTCAGTTTGGGCAATAATGATCCCCCATCCCTGAAAAGGGTGGGGGAGAATTAAGAATACAGTTAACCATAATAAACATGACAGATTCAATCATTAATTTTAAGCATAGGGAGGGGGTCGCTAGACCCCTTCCCCAGGACTCGGGGGAGGGCCATTGACCCTCCACCGAACCCTAGATCAGGGGTGCCATAGGCATGGCTCACGGTTGCCGAATACCACATATGTTCATCCCTAATGAAAATAAACAATTTTGCTCATTTTGTAAATTGAAATTAGTGGTTGGAATGTTTGACCACTGCTTGTTTGAACCTACCAATCAAGATTTTGTAAGGGTATACTAAATATCGAAGCAAACGAATGAAAGAACCTGTTCATAAAACTTAAGGTATCAGTAAAATTTACAGACCAATGTCCCCTTCCTCCCTGGGAAAAAAATGATAGGAAAAAGGGAAGGGGGTTGAGCATAGCGATAGAGATACTGACATACTAATTGTGCTTACACAAAGTCAAGGCAACAAAAACATTCATGACCTAAGTAGCGCAGCTAGAACGAATAGCACTTTTGTTAAATGTAGAATTTTACACCCAAAAAATTATACACAGCTTTCTGCTGATATGAAAATAAAAAACTGGTATTTATTTTTATTTCTATTTTAATGATTGTGGAAAATTGTCTGTAATACGATGCTATACATGATATTTCAGAATGGCTGATAACCGGTTCTAATCCAGCGGATATTAATCAGTTTGGAAGCCATACTGGAAAAATCTAAATCGAACGAAAAATAAAAGCTAAAAACACTTCCTTCACCCAATCCTTTCACCTGTTACTTGATCAAAAAACTGACCAATAAACGAGTTCCATGTTAGCAAGCTAAATTGACAATTTTCCCCTGTCTTTATATCCGTATATATTCTACATCAATTCAGACAGACGTTAGTATATTGATAAGTAGCTTTGCTATCAAAATAACAGCAGTAAGACTAGTAACTTAACTGTTAACTGTCTAAGCAAACTCTAATATGTTTTTGTATGTATTGACAGAGGTGTGCTTTCATTACCGTATAAAATAAAGTCTATAATTGTTTCATATTCGCAATAAGACGCTAAATAATCAAGGTGGAGATATTGACTAATGGACACTCTTCTTTCTTGAGCCCTGTAACCCCTCTTATTATTGAAATCAATAAAAAATAAGGAGGGTGTGGGGTTTAATTGTTTCATTAATATTTTAGGATAGGTTAGGTTAGATTATATTGGCTACTAGTTCCACAGTCATAGGGAAAAAATACGTCTCCTTCTTACTTTAAAATAATTTTAAGAATTAGCAGGGGGTTGTCTGTGCTAATACTCAATATAGAATGGGGATGTGCTGTTTTAACAACTATCATGCGTTTCTAATAGTGATACGTGTGCGGGAGTGTATGCACATTATTGACAGAAGTTTGCAACAACAGCGAGCGGTCAAATATCCCCCTGTAAGGGAGAAAAAGGGAAGTGGGTATTAGAGGGAAGGAGGTAACTATGGTGGGAAAGAAATTCTCCCGGAAACCTTTATCTCTCACTATTGATAGAACGTGCGTTTACAAAATGAGTAAACTTTTAAATAGCGCAGCTACTCTATATTCTTTGTACATCTGTCTGCTTCGTATTTTTTTCAATATAAGTGAGAAATAAATTATGGGTTATTTACGATTGTTAATGTGGTTGTAAAGGGATTGAATCTAGTGTTGGGGGGTAAATGTCATTATACCTACATTTGGCGCGCCTCTAGTATAGTAATTTAGATTCCATTCTATATTACTTAAAAATATCATACATACTTATTCAACTTCACCACACATCTTCGCTTGTCTCCATAAAAAAAAACAATTTGTAATTTGTTAAAGTCGACCTTCCTTTTGTTCCAAATATAGTTTTTAAAAAATAGGTAAATATCATTTTGGGAGTGTTTTTTCTATTTCTCTTGGGATGGTTGATTTACTGTTTTACAGATATACACCTTCCTTGGACCTATAATAAGCTTCACTGTACAGTAAAGGAGAAACATGTAGACAACCTGTTACTTTTACGAATTAGTATACTTTTATTGATAGTAAAAGAAAAAAAAAACACACAACCTCGTTCTTAAAAATAATCCCTAAACCTTACAAGCAAAAGAAATGTAATTTTTTTTCTAAATTGTTCTTGTTATTGCTGCGCTACCTACTTACATAATTGTATTTGGTTGGTTTATCTGTTATTAATATTAATGGTAAAATCTTTCATTTGATTTCAAAAATTAAGATTAATATTGTATTGCAATTATTACCAGAAAGTGCGAACGTCATTATAAACACTGAATAATTTTACACAAAACGCATGTATCTAATATCTAAAAAAATATTTTTTTCTTATTCTAAATGACATCCCGTATAAAAGTAACAGGATGTCTACTGTCAGTCTATGTTACTTACCCAGTGATAAGACTATGGATGATACATCCGCACTCAATTAGTTTGGAACCAACCAATCAAAATCCACTTTAAGTACCCAAAGTTTTGGAGCCAACGATGCTTAAGATCCCTTAAACAGAAAAAGCGAGAGTTCTTAAGTTATTAGAGATTTTTGTTTGTGTGACTGCCTGTTTTATGTGCTATTGTGCTTTCCCTCCCTATTATGATAACTTGTTTAATAACCATAAAACTAATCCTTATCATTATCTATTGTTTATTAGTAGCGAAGCTACTTTTTCATTTTTTATTCAATCTAGAAATATGATTTTTTAAACAGCTGTTTGAGATATACGGCTTATTTTTTTCAAATGTGTCGCTGAAAATTAGAATCCACCCTATAACTCATTTGGTCATAGATCTGTCCCTTTTTTAAATTACTTCCATGGCCTAATTTTTAAGCCCAAGTAAATAAATGATGTTAAAAACAGGTTTTACGTTTTTCTTTCCTTTATTAGTGACTTTTTTTCTCTCTCTGACATTTTTAGAATTTCAAAAAATTTAAAATATCCAAACTGTATACATCGAAAATCTTAAAGACCCAAGGGGATATAAATGGATTTTATTAAGACTATTTCTTTACCCGAAGATCTTAATTCGAAGATTTTTGAAATATTTTTGGATGATTTTAAAAAACCTTTTTTTCGTAACTTTTGTTTAACTCATTCGTGACGAACTCCCAAATTTCAAGTTTTAATTCACCGGGCTTTATCAGAAAAGATTTTTTCAATAATTACTTAGCAGTAATCAAAAAGTAAGGTGTCAAATTGAAAATCTTAAAATTTTTGTTCATAATGGAATTTTTTCATTTTTGTTGCGTTTTAGTACCTTAAAACCAACTTGATTTCAATAAAAAAAAACTTAAATTACTTCAAAAATAAGAGGCCTGCATATCTAAATTATATATGTAGATCATTTTACATTTACTACTTACATAAAACACCGACTAGCTATTCTTTAAAAAATTCAAAAAAAAGTTAGGACACGTTCTTTAAAAAAGACCTTCGGGAAAAGAAATGGATTTTTCTTACTGAAAATTTAAAATGTGTTTATATAGGAATGAAAATTTTTATCTTTTACTCCAATATGTTTGGCTATTCCATTAACTTTTACATTTATGAGTCTTGGTGCTTATTGCTGTTCTCATTCTTGTTTTATCTTTTCATAATTGCAATCAATAATTAGAGGGGAGGGGGTGTCTCTATTTGATTATGCCTATAAAATCTATGCATACTACATTGATATATTTATCTGATAAAATGGACAGATGAAATTGTTAGAAATTTATTATTTCTGACCATTAATAATAAATTCACATAATTTTTTTTGTGCATCGCTATTTATTAATGTTTTCATCCTTGTTTCTCTTGCTGAGGATAAATATCAACACGTACTGAACTTATATAATCTGTGATTCACGGTCTTATTTAACAAAAATAATTTAATATTATTTTCTCGAATCCGGTGTATAGGAACCGGTTCTCATCCATACGAAAAAACTATGTCTAGCATCGTATTATATCCAGCTTTCTACGAATATAAAAATGTACAATCATAAGAATAAAACCAGTTTTTTTAGCCAGTGCCTTCGGCACCTCGGGGCTAAAAAAATTAGTTTTATTCGCATAATTGTACATTCTATATCCACGGAAAGCCGTTTATAATACGATGCGAGAAATAACTATTATCAATAAAAATGTTGGTTTTAAGGTACTTTCATGCACCATTGTTTCAATATCTCATATAATTATATGTGGGGTCGAACCCTAAACTACATATATGTATAATTTTATATGACTTACATGCATTAATACCAGAGAACTTAAGAGATAAGACAATGGAGGTTCATTTAGATTTAAATTATTGTTGAAAAAGTTTTGATGCTAACAGTTTTTAAATCCCCAAAAATTTAATAAAAGTCCCTAACTTTTCAAGCTTACGAATAAGAGATGTTTCCATAAAACTTTGGGCACCATTATAACTTTGAGTTCAATGTTCCCTCCCTCCTTGATTAACACTAAACAAACAAAGGTATAGTTAAACTATAACAAATAGTCTTATCTTTCAGCACCTATGTAATTCACAGGGAGGGAGGGGACATGGGACGGAAAATTATACTGGGACCCAAAGTTTTATTATCTCGTTATCATATTCATTAGTTCTAACTTTTCAACCAATAATCTTAATTTGCTGTTTTTTTTTGTTTATTATCATTGAGGATATATATCAATTGTCTTATCCCTTATGTGTCCCTGATAATTCAAACTACTAATATCAGTTTCAAAGAATTATTCGTTGTGATTCGTTATTAGTCATGTTATCAACCTTTAATTAGTATCATGAATAACAGACGATAACTTTTTATCTCTGCTCGGACCCCAAAAAACTGTTAAAATATTATTAAAATTATTGTTATTTAAAATGAAAGAAAATGGACTTTTATGGTTATTTGTGCAGTGTTTTATATACTCAGGCATTTGAAATATAATTTACAAATAATTTATAATCACATTTTAATAGCAAACTAAAACGTGTAGTTGGTTAGTTAATTTAATTTATTTTAAATAGCCAAAACAATTTAAAGACGTAAATTTAAAAACAAAATAGCATAAAACCATGGTGGTTCCCGAGACCTTAACTGAAATAATTTACTATACGACAGTAAATTCAAATTATTTAAGTGTTTTTAAAAGCGAAGCTTTTCTATAATTAGGGTCGGTCCGTCCGTCCGTCCGTACGTCCGTCCGTACGTCCGTCCGTCCGTCCGTCCGAGATAGATAGCTTTTATTCATTAATTTAGGCATGTTAAAATTGTCCTATCGATTTCAAACTTTGCATGATGATTCCTGTAGTAGTTGGGCACGATTTAGAAAGCGTAGCAACTCTATAATCATGACCAAAATGTCCGTACGTCCATTTTAAACATGTTGATTTTTTTACTTTTTTAACAACAAATTTTTATGTGATCTTATAATCCGATTGGTCTGATTTTTGGTATATTGATTCCTGGGAATACAAAGTATAATGTAATGAGCGAAGCAACTCTATAATCAGATCCTAAAAATGTTAGTATGTCCATAAACATTATCCTGAATCAAGCGTTTTTAAAAAAAAATTACTCACAATTTTGCTTTGACTCTTATACATTTATATTATGATTATTCAGTTCTGACACTATACAAGTGTTAATGTCCGTTTGTCCTACCGTTTCAATGCTTCGCTTTTATGGATGTTGTCATCCTTGTTTTATATATATTTTTTTTTAAATTGACATATTTTGCGTTATCAGGGCTTGGTGAAAAATACGTACAGCCGAGCCTTGCCATCCTTTTATTATTATAGAAAAAAAAACTTATTTCTTGCCGTGTGTGGCTCTTTCTACAACAGGGTACTATTTCTACTGGGCTTTTTTTTACCATGTACTTGAACTAAAATAAGTTTTATAAAAAAATAATTCATAGAAAAGATCATTTTTTTTCTGAATGCAATATGAAAGGACCACCATTGATTTTCATAAATCTAAATTATATCAAACTATAGGAGTCCTAAGTACAGTAGCTGGAAACGTACAAAATAATGTACAATCTGATGAAAAATTAGTGTACGTGACGTACGGGAGCACCCATCAGTTTAAGCCCTGCTCAAGAAGGGCCTGGTCCTTCTGCACGTGAGTAGAAATTGATGTAGAATACGTGGATATTGTGAGAGATTCTCTCGCCTACTCTGATAAAATTTTTCTTACAGCTGGCTAATATAACAATACCCTCCATCCATCTATTTGCCAAATCCCCTTCCCTCCTACTCGAGGAACGTACTGGCCAATAAATGGGGACGACAATTTTCACCTGCCATATGCATACTTATAATTTCTACATTTTCTATATTCATTTAAGCAGAAAAGTCGGGTTAATAACAAAAATTGCTTGTTTTATATGGTTTAACTTCCAAAAGTTTTTATTTAAAGCAAAGCTTTTTATATTTAAGAATGTCCATCCGTTCATAGTGGAGAGCTCTTATACTTAGAATCAGTGGCGTACGCAGAGTTTTGTCAAAATTGTTTACACCCCCCAATACACCCCTTATTTGTCCTACCGATTTTTTATGAAGATTTTGTAACAGTTTAGAAAGCGTAGCAACTATATGATCATCATAAAAAAATTCCGTAAGTCTATTTTAAACATGTTGAATCAAGTGATAAAATTATGCTATTCTTTTTATTTTTTACTTTATATTTTTAAATGCTTTTTTGACAGATTTGTTTATTAACAAGTCTTATAAATTGCAACTGAATTATTTTAAATATATTAATAAAAAATCCTCCAACTTATGTATGAACAAGGATGACAACATCCATAAGTAGCGAAGCACAAAAAATCGTAGATTGGAATACGTACAAGTAGATTAAAAGGGTATTTATTAAAATCAAGAATAGATTTATTGGATAAAATAAACACGAAACCTTGTTTTATTATGTATGATGACGATAGTCAAAGTAAATTACATAAAAGATGCTCATAACAATGGGAAAATTTATTTTGATACTGATATCCCAAAAAAGTTTGAAAATTGGATAAAAAAACAAAGATATGGGAAAATATGTAAAACATATCAAAATAGCCAAAAACCTGATTAAAGGCAGCCTGGCCGCCATGGTTGTTTTCTTAAAACAACAGAAAATTTAATCTTTATATCCTTAATTTAAAAGAATTAGGAAAAATGGACCATATACACTGAAGATAAGGAGAAAAATGTGAAAAATATAAAAATAGCCTAAAACCTGCTAAAAAGGCAGTCTGACCGTCATGTTTGTTTTCTTTCAAAGACGGGAAATTTAATTTTGATATCTATAATTGAAAAAATTTTGAAAATCAGGCCATAAACACTGAATTTATGGAGAAAATTGTGAAAAATATGAAAATAGCATAAAACCTGCTAAAAAGGCAGTCTGGCCTTCATGGATGTTTCTTTTAACGATGGGAAATTTAATTTTGATATCTATAACTGAAAAAATTTTGAAAATCGGACCATAAACACTGAAAATATGGTGAAAAATGTGAAAAATTTAAAAATAGCCTAAAACCTGCTAAAAAGCGGTCCGACCGCCAATGATGTTTTATAGTCAATTGTGCTCCTTAATGATGGGAATGTTGTAAAAAAATTTCAGCATTCTATCTTTTATAGGAGCTGAGTAAATCCCATTTCCCCCATAGCGTTACGGACGGACTGACGGACGGACGGACATAGTGAATTATAGAGTAGCTTCGCTACTAAAAATCTTCTAAAATTGATGTGCATTTATGTTTTTATTTTTTCATAGTTGGAGCCGGGAGGGAGTAGAAGAATGTTCTTCGGGGCCATCGGCTTCTGTAATACAACAAACTATTTGTCAAATTAGGTAAATATGACTCTTGGTATATTTACGAGTACGAATATGATTCGAAATCTATCCATTACAGTTTCGATACTAATGAACTTAATGTCTGTCTGTCTGTCAATTTAGTTAAACTCTTTATTATTACAAACCTTATTCATCAAAACTATATTAGTCAATTTTCAATAACAAGAATTTATTTCTGTGTAAAATCCATTTTTGTACAATAAAGAATAAGAATTTATTGCCATTTTAACGTTCCTAGTATGACAAATAAAGATTTGATAGCCACTTTAAGTTTCTAATTAAAACAAGGACCTAAATAAAGGTTTCTAAATAAAGGGGCCAAGGAACCTACTCATAACATTTATTGACAGAATAACTTTATGATGAATAAAAAGCCCATAGAGATTTTTAGACCTTTAGCTATTATACAAGATTGAAGAGGAGGGGGGGGGGGGGGGGGTCGTATTTAATAAGCAATTTATTATGGTTTGTCTACACTGCATGATAGACTCGAAATAAAGTATTACCAAACTTTACCAATAAACTGTAAATAAATATGATAAATATACAAGCAAAATAACAAGTTAATGTTGAATTTCAATTCCTTCTCGTCCCTTCTTAAGCATAAAATGAATTTGAAAATTTTGAAAATAGATTTTAATTTCCTTATAAGGATGTTGTTTTTATATGTCGTCTTTATGACAGGTAAATATTTTATAAATATATTTCTTAAATTATTTATAAAAGAAAATATTATACAATAATATCAAATTAAATTAAAAGTATTTCAACTTGTTTTATTTTTTTTGGTACTAAACTCATCCCTGACTTGAATGAAAGAAAAAGTTTGTTTTGAATCAGTTTGCAGAAAGAACATAATAATAAAATACACAATAGTCTCTTTGTGAGTTTAAATTTATAACATTATTTTTTGTTAATGAATTAATGAAAATTATTTTGTTTAAAATTTGATTAAATGACATCTCGTATAATATACTTTACATTCCATCTTAAAAATAAATCTGTAAGGTGTATATATATGTTTAGATATCTGTAAACCACCAATTTATGACTATTGATTTTTGATCAGCTGTAGGTTTCAATACTAGATGTTTTTTTAAGTAGCGCAGCTACTCTAAATCTAGAGAATAAATCTAATTTCGCTTAGAATTTACTTTTAGGTGTTTTAAACATTGTAAATTAAAGATTTTATTTTAATAATTAATATTTTACAACAATATCTTCTAAAAACTGCGAGGAAGTTTGATAAAATTACATTTATTTTGCAAGCTTGTTTGAAAATATTTCATTATTTTTATAATTCTGACAAAATAGATTTTCTGTTTAAATAAATAACATAGCCACAAAAAGGTTTAAGTAGTTATTGAAATATTCTATTACTATTCTTGCTAATTAAATATTCGTTAACTATGTTTAATTTGCATTTTTAAAATAGACAAGAAAAATATCCTACTTAAATGCTAATTTTATGAAGTTATCTTAAACCTTTTCCAAAAGTTTGTTTTATAAAACTTTTTTATTTTTCATTGATTTTATTGATTATATAGGTTAAAAATATCAAAAGTATTTTTCAAAGGCTATAGATAAATTTTGATTAATTTCGATTTTTGATTTTTTAAATTTTTTAAAAAATCTGCAAGAATATGCATGTCTATTCAAAGAATAGATTATATAAAAAAACAAAATTAAACATATTCAGGCTATCAAAAAGAAAAAAATATTCTTTTTTACCATTAAATCGCAAATATTTAAAATCATTAGATTTTAAGCTTATTTTGCATGGAAACACATTTTTTCAGTTATTTTTTCTCAACAATTGATCTTAAATGATTATTACTGAAAACTTTTATGAAAATGTTATTATCCAAAACTTCAAATAAAGGAAATAATTGCCGTTTTCAAAAATGTGTGCAAAAAGTTGCCAATATCTCGTTAGAAGGGACTTAATTGATTTGAATTCTTACTGCTTATGAGTTAGTGGACTATAAACTATTAGAAAAGTATCACTTTAAGGTGAAATTTTGAGGGTCAACTTTTTTTCTTTTAAAATTCGCAGTGTCTAATGTCCCGATCTTTTACGGTAAACCATTTTCTAATAAGTCGCAAATTTCATTCCATATTTTATATTTTAGTGGAAGTAGATGGCTGGATGATTGTGTTCTAGAAGTGAGAAATATGACTGATAGTAAAGCAGGGGTCTGGTCACTTAATATTCTCCTTGGTAATTCAGAAGAGGTAACAAATTAATGTATATAAAATATAGGCAATAAATTTAATACCCTTTAATGGTCAGACACAATAATATTTATAAGGATTTCCTAGCATATAATTTATGTTTATAAATTTTTACATAATACTTATCTAAAAATATAAATGACACATTTTTTGACTATTTCTTGAAAGCTTACCCTTTAAAATTAAACTATTTATTATCATATTAGATAAAATGAAGTAATAACTTGACCTTTTTCCATGATTTGTACACTTTCTAAACAATAATGTGTTCTGGTTGTTTCTGCACTTTATTCCTATTGCCCAAATTAAAGTATTTTTATATTTATTAGATTAATAAGTATTAAACAATAAGGTAATTAATGCTACTGAAAATATGGCAGGAATCTAATATAAATAATATTCATATTTAATTTTGATATTATGTTTAGCAAGAATTTGTGAAATGTGAGGAAAAAATCTCAATAGCTTATCCTGCTAAAGTTTCAATGACAAAGCTACCTTACAGGTTAGTTTTAAACAAGCTTTGCAATTGTTGAACAGTTACACTTGCAAAGCCTTTTCATTACAAAAACAATATGCATAATTTTGTGGGTATTAATATTAATTTTCTTTTTCTTATGTTTGGATAAAATAATTTTATTTATCACATCGTATTATATGTAGATATCTTTCTGCAGTCAATAAAATGGAAAAAAAAATAAGATTAAAACTAGCTTTTTAGCCCTGATGGGTGGAAGCTACAGACAAAACTGGTATTAATTATATTATTTTTATTTAATTTTCAGGGAAAATTGTCTGTAATACAATGCTCTATATGATTTTTAGTATTGCCGAAAACCAGTTCTAATCCAGCGGATATTAATCGGCTTTAAAGCCATATTGGAAAAATTTTACCATCTAATAAAATCACATATACATAGGGTATAAGAATGAAATAAAGACAAAATTAAATTCTCAATTGAACTACTTTGAACATAAATCATTGTTTATTTAGTATGATAGTTGGGGAGCCTTATGTTGTACAATGTACAGCTGATAGTACAAATCCACCACCAGTTATCAAATCATTTGTCAAGTCTGAAAATAATACAAGGTTTGTAAATGTATAGCTTCATTAAAACAAAAAAACATTTTCTGACCCTTTTCCCTGTTTATCTTCTAAGTTTAATATCATACATAACTTATTTTACATTTTAAAACTAATAATAGTATTATAACCTTAGTTGGTCAATCTAATACAAATCCATGCAAATCTTAAAAAATTTCTAGCAGACAATTTAGTCACATATAGTTCATTATAATGAAACATGCAAAAAACTTTTTGACAATACAATTTTCCCAAGAAATGTTTTATCAAGTGAATTTGAATTATTGCTGAATTATTGTACAATTCAACTGGAAAAATAACTGCAATTTTGTACAAAAATGTGTACACAATATAATCAATAACTTAAATGAATTGTTCTGACTATATTTTTTGCACAAACTTTTTAAAAGGGACAGATAATAATATATAGGAAATCTTCTTCTAAACACCAATCATCAATTAATCTAGATATCTTGAAGAGGCAACAGACAGACAAGGAAAAAGAGTCAATATTTTTCAGTTTACACCTGAACTACAAGAAGCTGGAAGTATAGGTAAAACAAGATAGACTCTGGGAATTTTCTTTCAATTTCAAAACGATTGTATGATTAAATTCATATAAATTTCATATTATGCTGCTACGGCAAAGAAGGGCTGATACTTTTTACCGAAAAAAGGTACAACTCATTAACAAGCACACTAAAGACAAGAATGATACAATCAAAGGGTTGGTTGAAAGAATATTTGGAAAATTATTAAGTATTTTGACCCATAATAAATCTGTAAATAAAGTATGACTATATTAGAATAAAATATAGGATTAAATCTACTTTCTATCTGTCTAACTAAATCAGTAACTGAATATATCTTAGTGATTGATTTTGGTTAACAATAAAAATTAGAACTAAGAAAATCTATGTATATACCTATTTATTATTCTAGAGGTATGGTGCACCTTAGAACAAGATATTGGGTATGATGTGCTACGCCATGATGCTGCTCTCACCTCAACTGTAATATTTCCTCCACAGCCACCAACTCATCCATTAAAGGTATGCACTATATGTTAGATCTGAAATCATTGTGATGAAATACAATTTCAATATTGTAAGGTAACTTACATGACATCTAAAAAGTTATGGTGGACATGAAATTATATTAGAACAACTTATTGAAATTTCTATTTGACTTAAATTTTATTTCACATTCTAAATGTTTTGTATGAACTAACTAGTATTCTGATTCTAATTGTTAATGAGACAAACAATATTGCTTAGCAATAAAGTAATTTAACATTTATTCTATATATTTTGTTTCCCTGTATCATGGGATAGAACAGCTTCCTGAAATATTGAAGTCTAACCTCTTTATTGAGAGAACGACTATCTAGTAGTTGTTTGTTTTTAATTAAAGAGAACCTTACAGTCTACAATGATCAATGAATTAAGATCAATTATAAAATATTTTTTTTATTTATTCACAAATTTACATCATTTAAAGATGATTAAAAAATTTATCAACTGGTTTGAATATCTATGTCAATAATTAGTAAGTTTGTGCTACTGATTTAATAATCTCAATGAGTCGAAGTGCATTTTCACACAGATTGGGTTTTAAGGTAATAAGATAAAATTAAAGATGACAAGTTTTAACCCTTACAGATCGGGGGGGGGGGGGGGGGGTCATATTGACCCCCCCCCCTCTAGTTTTTTCAATGTCATTTTTTTTGTAGGTGAGATAGAGAGTTGTGACTTCATGACTTTTTAAGTTTAGTAATTATACGTCGGCAAGAGTTGATTTTATTAGGATATCTGGTCTGTGTCGGTCGTGGTGTCCGGTCAAAGTCGGTTGGGTAGCACAAAAATTAAAAAAAAATTCTAAATAAATCTTAATTTCTACATTATGACTTTTGTGTATAAGGTAGAAACCTAAATTTTTTTTGGTGAATACTGACCTTATGAGAAAAGTGGTGTTATGACCGTTTGACCGCACCCTGACCGACTTTATGACCGATTTTTGTCCGGCTTTTACTACAGACATTTATCATGAATATTGTGGCTTCTATTACAGCTAGAGACCTATAATATTTTTTTGGTAAATCCTTGAGCAACAGTAAACAGATAAAAATATTAATTGGTGCCGCCAACTGCCGTTTTACCGCCGTAACCGCCGAAAATGGCGGTTTCCGTTATTTGCCGTTTTTCGGCGATGATCAGAAAAAGTATTTTTTTTGTTATGAAAAATAAAATTTCGTCCTAAAATTTTGTAATCCTAGCTGCAAAATTGGCCGCTCTACAGCTGTTTTAAAATTTAGCGGCTGGCCGCTAAAAAGCGGCTAAGGAGCGGCCTGACTGCTATGACTAGAAAAAGTAATTTTCTCTAAAAATACACATGAACCACCAGAAAAAAATTTTACGTCTTTATCTGTAACAGAAGCCGAGATAGAGGGGGGGGGGGTCAATATGACCCCCCCGATCTATTAAGGTGGGAATTGGGGCCCGATCTGTAAGGGTTAACAAAAAATCAGAAATAGATTTTAATGTAATTATTTGGCAAGTTTATGGGCTAGAGTTGTCCACTGAATATTCCTGATGATGTGAAAAGCATGGAGACCAAGATCAGTCATGCCAAGCAGGGATAGTCCAAACCAGAATCCAAGTTGGCTACCTGGAAAATGACATGTCCCAATATGTTATTTTGACTAGTTTTAGTTCTTTTATGATTCAATGCTTAAACATTTCAAGAGTAAAAATTTGAATTTTAATCAGACGAAGTACCAAGACAAGTGCACTTAAAACTCTCTAATACTTTACATATTATTATGAAACAGAAAAGAATTAAAGTAAACAATCTCAAAATTAATTCAATTTCCTAACTCATCACAACATTATTGCTAGATCATAATAGTAATGAAAAGAAGTTGTATCAACTTTTTTGCTTTTTATTTAAGATAGCTAGCCGGTCCTTTCAGTAAGTAGTAGATGTAAAATTTTTCATAGAATTCAGATATGCAATCGGTTTTTTTGTAGACCTCTTATTTTTTAAGTAATTTAAGTTTTTTAAAAAAATAATTAAGTCGGTTTTAAGGTACTAAAACGCAACAAAATAAAAGAAGAAAATGGCCAGTATGAACAAAAATAGTAAGATCTTTAATTTGACACCTTACTTTTAAAATTCTGTTGAGTAATTATTGAAAAAATCTATTTTTTTAACCTCGGTTTAATAAAAACTTTAGACCTAAATATTTTCTCAAACAGACATAAAAAACATGGGTTCATATATACCTTTAGAATCAGAAAAATATTACGAATCTATTCTAAGCAAAATTGAAAAAGTTTTATAAAACTATAATAAAAAAAATAAGTTTATTTTAAGAATCATAATTTTCGGCTTTAAAGGGTTAGCTTAAACCAAACCTGAAAAAAACCTAAACAAAAGACAATGCAATGTAGCAGATATTTTTTAAACACAAGAAACAATAATGTATTTTTAACTTCATTGTTTTGAAGTTTATAAACAGACTGATGCATATTTGTTCATAATTTTTCATTCTTTACATGTTCTTTAATATCACTATTTTTTGTAGTATCTATTGTATATATTGTATGAATGTTCTCCTTTTTTTCTGGCAATTATATAGGTTAATTTTATAGATTAAGCTTCCCGATTCGTCAATTTTTGCGATTTGTGATTGGCTAGTTTAGTAGTTACAATTCTTAAAATAACTTTTTTATTTTTTCTATTTTTTATTACAATTTTTTTAAACTTTTTCAATTTTGCTTACAATGGATTCATATTATTTTTCTCATTCTAATGGTATATATGAACCCATATTTTTTATGTCTGTATGAGAAAATATTTAGGTTTAATGTTTTGATTAAACCGAGGTTAAAAAAATAGATTTTTTCAACAATTACTCAACAGAATTTTAAAAGTAAGGTGTCAAATTAAAGATCTTACTATTTTTGTTTATACTGGCTGTTTTCTTCTTTTATTTTGTTGCGTTTTAGTACCTTAAAACCGACTTAATTATTTTTTTAAAAAACTTAAATTACTTAAAAAATAAGAGGTCTACAAAAAAACCGATTGCATATCTGAATTCTATGAAAAATTTTACATCTACAACTTACTGAAAGGACTGGCTAGCTATCTTAAATAAAAAGCAAAAAAGTTGATACAACTTCTTTTGAAACTTACCAATGTCAACCAGAAAATTAGAAAAATCATAGGTCACAATTTTCTCAGTATGGGGAACTTCTTTTGCAAAGCTGATCTTGATTGAATTGCCGAAATCTGGGTAGGTTTTTCTGAGTCTTGCTGTAAATATTGTTAAATTACAGGGATGGGTACTCATATCATCAACTAGAATGTCATCACCATAAACAAAAGGGTTAACAATATTCATATATGCTTCAATATCTGTAACATTAACAACCTGTGAGCATTGGCTAGAAGCAGACATCCAGGGAATATTGCAACCTAAATGTTGCTTTACAGTACTTTGAACCTGTTCATCAACACATCTTGCAAACATATTGTCCTTGTAGTCTACACAATGGTCAGGGTTGTTTGGATCAAAATGAGACATTTTCTCTATGTCAATCTCATACCAATGGCGGTTCTCTGCATTTGTCAAAATGCTTTGACCTCTTAATGATTTTCCATGAAATCTGTAAAAAGTTTTCAGACTTTTGTCAGTGATGTAGATTCTAAATTCTCTGATTGGTTTGAAATAGAACTCAAGGGCATTTTTTATGTCATATTCTTCCAGTTCCCAGCAATAGCCCCATATTTCAATATAAAATTTCATCTTTAATTTGTGGGTACCCTCTTCTGAAGAAGAAGTTGATATCCCACCTTCTGAAGATACACTTGATATTCTCACTGAGCCCCCTAGCCTGCAAGAAATCAAGAAAGCGTTAAAGACTCTCAAGAATAACAAAGCTGCTGGTCCTGACAATATTCCTGCTGAAGTATTAAAAGCCGACATAGAACTCTCAGCCAAGTCCTTTTTACCCCTCATACACAAAATCTGGAATAATGAGATTTGTCCCGAGGACTGGAAAAATGGTCACATCACCATTTTACCAAAAAAAGGAGATTTGACTCAATGTGGAAATCATAGAGGAATCATGCTTTTATCAGTTCCCGGCAAAATTCTAAGCAGAATTATTCTAAGCAGGATCAAAACTAAAGTTGATGAAAAGCTTAGACCAAATCAAGCTGGTTTTAGATCAAATAGATCAACAATTGATCAAATTACAACACTTAGAATAATAATAGAACAATCTAAGGAATGGAACTCTCAGCTTTTTGTAAACTTTATAGATTACAAAAAAGCATTTGACTCACTGGACAGAACATCACTGTGGAAGATCTTGAGACACTATGGCATCCCAATCAAGATCATCAACATTATCAAATCTATGTACGAAGATGGTGGTGGTAAAGTGATGTTCAAGGGGAAACTGTCTGATCTGTTTGTTATTAAAACTGGGGTCAGACAAGGATGTCTCCTTTCCCCTTTTCTCTTTCTCCTTGCTATAGACTGGATCATGAGACAGTGTGAAGCAAGAGATGGTATTCAGTGGACCGTTACTGATCATCTTAATGATCTGGACTATGCAGATGATATTGGTTTACTCTCTACAACCAGACATCAAATGCAGAGAAAGACGAATAGGATTGCAGAAACTTCCAAGAAAATTGGATTAAATATAAATGTTCCCAAAACTAAAATCCTTAGAATAAATGCCACATCTCAAGAACCAATAAAGATTGGCGACATTAATTTGGAAGATGTTAGCACATTTGAATACTTAGGCAGTAAAATTGATGAATATGGTGGAACAAATGCAGATGTTAAGGCTAGAATATGTAAAGCTAGATCAGCTTTTGCTTGCCTAAACAATATCTGGAACTCAAGAACCATCTCTGTTCGCACAAAGTTAAGACTTTTTAACTCAAATGTCATGTCTGTTCTGCTCTATGGAGCTGAAACATGGTTTCTAAATAAAACCCATGAGACTAAGCTCCAGACTTTCATCAACAAATGCCTGAGAAGGATTCATAAAATCTTCTGGCCTAACATCATATCAAATAAAGATTTGCTTCTGAGAAGTGACATGAATTATATAAGATCAGTGATAAAGCAAAGAAAATGGAGATGGTTAGGACATACCCTAAGAAAAAGTCCCCAAGATATTACTAGGCAGGCCTTACACTTTAATCCCCACCAGGGGAAAAGGAAACCAGGAAGGCCAAGGAACACCTGGAGGAGAGAGTTGGAGAAAGAGATGATTGATTTGAAGATGGAATGGAGTGATGCTGTTGCCTTAGCAAAGGAAAAGAAGAATTGGAGAGACCTTGTCCGTAGCCTATGCCCATCATAGGGCTACCCAAGGCATAAGTAAGTAAGTAATACTTATCTATAATTCTACTACTTTCCTCCAACTCATTGACATGCAAACCAGTATGATTTTGTGTGGATACATCTAGAACTAAATCCAGCATTTCATCAAAGGTTTTGTTAAGATCATCACCCCAAGAGAGTTGTTCTTTCTCCCCAATGTTCTTAACACCTTTGAGAAAGTAGCTTGTTTTTCTATAACCAAATTCTTGAACTTTGCCCTCATTTATCTGATTTAGAGGGCAGACTGTTATAAGTGGTAAAGGGTCAATAGTTGAAAGTGCAGTAGTTAAAGAAACATCTGCAAGTGGAGGATTTGCCAATTTCTCCAGGCTATGGTTAAGCTGAAGAAAAAATATTATTGTGGATATAAGTATTACCACTATTTTGAAAATTGATTCTTTGTCCATTTTGTAATTCTTGTTTGCAAGTGTGGAGACCAACTGTTGAATTAATAACACTCTAAGCAAACAGTTCATATAAATAAATAATATAAAATTACTAGTAATGGCTTGCTTGTTAAAAGCAAAATAAATAAATTACGTATTTTATTGAAGTCCTATACAATTTAATTAAATTTTCTACAGTGTCCTTCCTTCTGAAAAATAAAATATTACTTATATTAGACTAATGAATTGCATGATAATGATAGTATAATTTTCAGGCAGAGGTGTTGGTAAATGAGACAGCAGAAATAAGCTTTGTTGTTAGGTAAATTCTACTTTTGGAATTATTTTTTTTTCAATTAAAGCTGTGTTTGGCACTTTAATTTACAAGAAGGTCAAATTTACATTAGTTTGTGTAGCATTAAAGAGTAGCATTATTTTAATTTTGACATGCTTCAGATTGTTCTAAAAAAGAATAGGTAGGATGTTGTTCTGTATATCTGTTTGGCACCTAAAAATAAAAAAAAATGTTGTGTATTCAGGTCACTTCCAGTACCAACCCTGGCAGACATCTCATGGCATTTCGTTGGTCCTAATTCATCTACCTCTTTTCAGGTAAGACACTAATATGTCACGCATTTTGTGTTCCTAGAAAGAGGGAGGAGACTGCATTAGCCTAGAAAACAGACGCAACTAACTGATATACAGATTCAAAATTTTCAAAAGCATACTGTAGTTTAAAATAGTTGGCTCTCCAAAAACTGGATACTGCCAGTTAGAACCAACCAATCAAAAACGTACTCAGAGTCTTTATGTCAACAAAGAACCAAAGGTGTTTAACAAAATTTTGGGCACTAGTTTAATTATAGTACAATTTAGTTTATCATGTTTAGATGATGGGTACAGATGGAAATGAGAACTATAAAATATCTTTACAAGTACTGAAGGAGGATTTAGTAAACATTACTGTAACAATCAGGTATAAAAAATTGTTATAGATGGATTCATTTAAAACAAGGATGATAATATTCATTAAAACAAATTATATTGAAAGACATATGAACAATAACAAATGTAGATTACTAATTTAAGGGGGCTAAATTAAGGATGAAAGCTATGCTTTACGTACAGACGGATTTACGGACCTACCCTTAATATCTATTTGTAGTATTGATTAGCTACTCTGTAATCATTGATTTATTACTGTTTATTTTAGTTGTGTGAGCCCAACAGATAAGGAAATTAATCAATACATAAGGTAATAGATGTTTGTGCAAATATTGTTTGTTATAAAATGTGTTCTAAAAGCTTCTTTTTTCTAACTTTATTTTCCTAGCGGCTACATCAATCCTCTTTCAATATTAGTTGTTTATTATAGGGATTTATTTTCTTCTTTGGGCGATTTCGCTTAGGAGGATGATGGAACCCTTCCCAAAATAGTTAAAAACTTTCCCTTGATCTATAATAAGCTTCACTGTATAGAAGAACAATATCGGTTTAGCTGTTTACAAAATCATTCGCTAAAGATAGACACAAAAACGCATAGACAAACAACCTCTTACTTTTAGCCTTAAGGCTGCCGACCCCTGTCTGTCATACTTTGTTTTTTAGTAAATTATCTATACCTATATCTTGTCTTTGTAAAAAAAAATACCAAGCTTTCTCTAAACAATTATTGTTCCTTAATTTTTGTTTTTAGAATCCAAACAGCGGCTGGTTCCCGAGATTATCAAATTTATCTAAATGTCAGGTAAAGTTAATATATCTACACATAATACATTAATCTATTTAAAAACTCTTTTAATCATCCGTTTGCTTTAAACCTTAGAGGACATAGAAAAAATTATGTTTGAGTTTCACACTTACAATTAATAGTATCCATATTTTTACATAATTCAGTTTAATCTACATTAGGGGTAATTTTGTTTATTATAATTTGTTAATACGATATTGTTTAATTCATAGGCATATCATTATCCATTTATATTGTTTTGGTTTATAATACATCTATTTAGTAATAGAGTAAACAATAGGGGGGGTAAGGGTTAAATAACTGTATGGCCCCACCCCGTGGACCCTGTTACGAATTATTACATTTATATATTTAGTACTGAAGACCCACTGGACCTAGAGAGCTCATCTGTAGCGCATATTATATTGGCTCTGAGTATTGGCACCCTACTTGTCCTTGTTATTGGCATCAGCTTGTTGCTTAATGCCAAGGCAACTGGAAAATGGTGCTTTGCCACGGGAAAGGTATGTTGTATTTGTTTGGTAGCAAAGCAACTCTAATAAGTTTCTATGTCTAATATCTGTCTCTAGCTGTAAATAGATGTGTTATTACATTTCCCTGTTTTACAACTTGTCCTTATTTTCTTTCTGTTCCCTTCTTTTCATAGGGCATTTTTTCATTTTTTGAGATCATTTCTATTTTTAGGGTTGATCCGTACGTTGATTTGTACGTCCTTCAAACGGATAGCTCTTATAATTTATTTTAACATGTTTAAATCATGGCATGTTGATTCCTGTGACCATTAGGTACACTTTAACAAAGGAAAACATTATGTTTTTTTAGATTTAATTAAGGTCCGTCAATGGTAAGTGGGTTATGTTAAGCAATATTATTGTTCCATTAACCCTTAACGGTCGGGGGGGGGGGGGCGTTGAACGCCCCCCCATCCGGTTTTTTCTCATTTTCTGTGTGTGAAAGATAAAGAGCCCAAACTGCTTGACTTTTTAAGTATGGGTATGACACACAACTGAGAGCTGGAATTTTTTGAATATCTCCATCCTGGCGGGCACAGGATGCCAGCAAACCTGGCAGGGTCATCCAGGTAAAGAGCAAAAATATTTTTTTGACTAAAACAAAGCATTTTATCATACCAAAATACTAAAAAATTCTCTAGTAGTACATCCTTATATGAAATACAGGTGTTCAAGTCACTTTCAGGTTCCAGGTATGATCCTGCAGGTCCTGATCCTCCAGGTCTCCAGAAATCTTTAAAAGGCTCCTGTGGCCGCAATTTTTGACTTAGATACTTCAAATTTTAAACTTAAGCTTTTCTTACATGTCTACATAACGTATTAAAATTTCATGAAGATCCGCCGCCATTTTCCCGCCGACCGCCGACTGCGGCGGCTGGCAGCTGCCAAGTACAGCTGCGGCCGCTGAAATTTATATTTTGATATTTCTAATGTAAAATTTACATAAAAATAAACATTTTCTAGGAAAAAATTTTTCTTCTAGCTTCAAAAATAAGAAAATTACAGCCGTTTGAAATTTAAAAAAAAAAAGACCTAAAAACAAAGGTTGTTAAATAAAAGGGTGAAGGAAGCGAAAATTGACTTAGACTTATAAAAGGTCGGAAATTCATTATCAAACAGGGGACTTGCCCTCTAGCTCTAATAGGAACCGAGATAATTAGGGGGGGCGTCCCCCCCCCCCCCCCCCCCGACCGATTAAGGTGCGGCAAGGGGCCCGACTGTAAAGGGTTAAAACAAAACACCCTGTATATATATTAGTAGTTTTTTGTATTCTTTTTTTATTATCTAACCTCCCCTTTTATGGATGCTGCCATCTTTGCTTGTATAATTAAAAAGATTTATGTTGAGACAAAAGAACCAGAGATAACTTTATCTCACCAACAAGAAGGTGATGGGAACAATGGAGATACACAAAATATCTCAGGAATGGTAAAGGGATTCATAAAACAAATTTGCAAATCCCCCAGATGCAAATGGACCACTTTTGATGAAAAAACGTACTTATAATGCTTAGATTAGGTTAGTTTAGGTTAAATAAGTACTAGCAGAGTCCTGTAAGGATGTTATTCCTTTTTAGGCATGAGTAAGAGCACACATAGATTTTATTCATTTAAAAGTACAGCTGCTGAATAATTGGGAGTTTGTGTTTACCTGTACAAAATGTAAGAAAATTGTTTATCTAACTTGAATTAAGTATTTATAGTTTATTTATAAAATTCAATATATGCTATTTTAAGATTTTTTTTTAACTTTGATTCCTTTTTTAAAACAGTAAAAAATGGAAGTGATTTTATGGCCCAAGCTTTACTTTTAATGTTTGTTTTTTTTTATAACAAAACGACCCAGTCAAATCAACCAGATAGAAAAAGTAGGGCTAGGTTTGATTTTATATTTGTAGTCCTGTAACGCATCTTCTCTACAAAACACTTATCCCTTAATCCTTAACGCAGGTGGCCTGCAAGCAACAGATTCTATAAAGCTAATAGGAACATTTAACGATTTTGTTTTTGATAATCATAGAGTTGCTTGACTAACATTCAAAGGAACGCTATATGATATATCACAAAAGGAGAACCAAATAGAAACAAATAAATTCCATGTACCCTAAAGCATTACAGACTGAACGACAGCCCAAATACTTATAGAGGAGATGACATAAGTAAAAAGGATAAGAGAATGAATACTCACCCCAATTTCATTGTAAAATATTACTTCCCCCCTAGTAAAATAATTTGTCTGCTATTTATCTAAACCGTCCGCGGCATTTTGCATCTTAATCATAACCTATTCTATATATGTAAAAAAAAAATAAAAAAAATTTTATCTTATTAATTATTATTATTTTTCTGTAATTTATTATGTTTTTAAAAAAATTTTTAGAAAATATTTAAAATACAATTTGATTTAGAATCTTAAAAAACAAACAGCCGAGGGCGGTCTTAGTGCAGCAGAAAAGTATGTTTCACCTAGTTTAAAAATAGGAGGGTTCACCTTTTATGATCAAAAATTAATTTTTTTCAAATTAGCCTAAATGTAATATTAAATCTAATTAACATGATAAAACTTTAAAATGTTTACTAATAAAAAATTAATAGTTTAGCTCTCAGCCACCAGGTTCGCTAGTTGTCTACTTCAAAGACATACATTAAAACTAAGGCTAAATATTAAATAAAAAATTTCATAACTGAATAATCTAAATAAGTGAATAATCTGTAATGCTATCTATGTTCTTTCTAAGACAATACTCGTTTTTACAATATTTTTAACATTTTCAAGTGATGTTATTTACCCCTCAGGGTTTGGCCCTTTAGTGACAAAAATCCAAAACAAGAAAAATACAGGCAAAATAAAAATTGATGAACGCTTTGATATTCTAGTTCTATATCCAAAGCTAGATGGCACTGGAAAACTGATTATTATAATATACAATCAAATGTTCATATTAAATTTGTAAAAACGTTTATTTATTAAGAAATAAAAGTTAGATAGAATGCAATATAAATCTTATAAGCTAATAATGAGTGTTATGATTAAAGTCAGTAGCAAAGTCATGAAAAATTAATAATATTAATTTTATATTCTTTATTAGATTTCATCAGAATGAATGATAATTCAAAATATTTCTATATCATCCTATAAAAATCAGATGTATGCTTCAAACAGCAACTATAATTGTCTTGAAATTACATTTAATTTTAAGATATTCCCATTTTGAAAAGTGGTGGAATAACATTAAAAATTCAGCGCGGCAATTGCTCAATATAGGCCTCTAGGCCCACTGCCTATTTTAGTCCTTCAAATACCTCGATTCCTCTCTTTTATTATTTTCTCTATGGGAGATGATGATTGGTCAGTAGTGATTTTTAAATATACTTTAGCTTTGTGTCTCTTACAGAAGCCAAGGAATAAATACCATGTCTCTCATAGCAATATTGACAGACCACTGACTCACATTTATAATTGTAGAGTAGCTTGGCTACTAAAAAACAAAATCGTAGTGTTTTTTTTCATAGATGAGGGGGACGTAGAGACTGGGGTTAAGATAGTTCTAGGGGCAGGTGGGGGACAACTGCAAGCACCCCACTCCTTTATGGGTGGGGGCAATAATCAACAACTACCCGCTCCACCCCCTGCCCCCTCAATTACTCCTCCCGTGGAAAGAAGAGCAAGAAGGGAGGTAAGAAGAAATACATTGTAAGAAATGTAACACGTCGTCTTCTAGTAGTCAGATGGGCAAATTAATAAAGTTTATCCAAATAATGGAGAAAAAATTCAATTATCATCCATTGTCCCATTCCTTAGAAATCGCTTAGAGGAAACAAAAAAAGTTGGTAAAAAGACTAACCAAAAGTTAATATTTTTTTTCTTGTAAAAAAGACAGGGAGGATTGGGGGTCAGAGACATATAAATATTGCTTGTCCCTAAAGTTTTATTACTACTTTCTCTCATTATTTTGCTTGAAACCTCATTGTCCTTTTTTGATTAAATTTGGCGGTGTCCAAACTTTTTCAATAATTTTAATTTACATACGGGAAAATTATTATCAAAATTGATATTCTTTTCTTTTTCAAGATTATATATTCCAAGTCTCGAAGTCCTAGTCCAAGTGGGCGAGCCTCCTTTCGGCGCAGTTCGAGTAAACGCTCGTCAACCTCAACTACAATGTCGGGTGGATTACACAGGACCTCGTCAGCCAATGCAGCAGTCAGCAAGGTTGGTAATATCCCTAAATCTCAGATTCTATGTTGTGTTCATTAAAATCTCTAACTGTGGGCAGGTTTTAATCATTTCAAGAGGAGGTTTGATTTACCTTGATATATGAGGGGAAGAAGGGGCCATTGCATTGAAAACTAAGTGGTACCCAAACTTTTATAAAGATGCTTTCCCATTTGTTGGCTTAAAATATTTTCATACGGTTGGTTCAAACTCTCAGTGTTCAAACTTTTAAACAAATTATTTTTTCTGCAAAATTCTTAATTTGGTTTTTCACCATTACCTTATCCTTTAAGATAACTGGGTTGGGTACATATAATTAAAGGGATATTACTAAAAGGTGTGTGTACAAAATACCATTGATATCAGGGTTTAAAATACTGACAGGTTCATTTTTAACCTAATTTGGAAACAATGTGTCAACACTAACAATGCAAATTACAAACCAAAAAAGATGGATTAACAGCCACAGTTATGGAATCTCGACGACAAAGATTTTTTTATCCAATCTTGACAAGTGAGGTATTTTTGGAAAGAGGAATATATATAGAAAACGCCTATGAAAATTAGAAAATCCGCAGAAATCATATTTGCAAGTTATTTGCAAAAATCTGCAATGTTAATTTGCAAAATTAATTTCATGCCTTAAATGACTTATTTAAAAAGAAATCTTTTTATGAAATGTGTTTATTTATAAGTTTAGAACATAATTAAGGCAAAAAAAATTTCTTTAGTGTTACTTTTTTCACCTTATATATGAAAAATGCAGTTTCTCACATTTTATGATAAAAAAAGGTATAGGAACAAAAAATATGTTTTTTCTTGATGTAAACACAATAATTGGCATAAAATCTATCATCCTAAATGTAAAAATCAGATATAGAATCCTTTTTAGAGCAAAAATAGTGCAAAAAGTAACCAAGACATTTTTGCAAAGTATGAAAATCTGAAGAAAATAGTTCTTTTTGCTTTTGATATACATATCAGATAAATGTATATAAAATTAGTGATCAAAAACTATAAAACAAGTTATAACTTTTTCAATCCTATCATTGATTAAAATGCACTTTTAGGTTTACTTATTACCAAAGTAGCACATAAAAACTCTTTTTATTAAGTTATTAAACAAAATAAATTCAAATCAACAATTAGGCGTTTTTCATAATGCAGTAGACCATTTTGTAGTTGGTTTTTTTGGCATTTATTTTGTTTAATTACATCATAAAACGAGTTTGTATGCACTACTTTGGTAATTCTTAAACCTAAAAGTGCAATTTAATCAATGACAGTGTTGAAAAAACTTATAACATGTTTTATAGTTTTTAAGCACTAATTTTATATACATTTATCTGATATGTATATCAAAAGCAAAAAGAACTATTTTCTTCAGATTTTCATACTTTGCAAAAATGTCTTGGTTACTTTTTGCACTATTTTTGCTCTAAAAAGGATTCTATACCTGATTTTTACATTTAGGATGATAGATTTTATGCCAATTATTGTGTTTACATCAAGAAAAATCATATTTTTTGTTCCTATACCTTTTTTTATCATAAAATGTGAGAAACTGCTTTTTTCATATATAAGGTGAAAAAAGTAACACTAAAGAAATTTTTTTTTGCCCTAAGTATGTTCTAAACTTATAAATAAACACATTTCATAAAAAGATTTTTTCTAAATAAGTCATTTAAGGCATGAAATTAATTTTGCAAATTAGCATTGCAGATTTTTGCAAATAACTTGCAAATATGATTTCTGCGGATTTTCTAATTTTCATAGGCGTTTTCTATATATATTCCTCTTTCCAAAAATACCTCACTTGTCAAGATTGGATAAAAAAATCTTTGTCGTTGAGATTCCATAACTGTGCAGCATGAGATAGATAATCGAAAGGAAAAAAATAGTTAGAGTTAAAAACATTAACAAATTAGACATATAGACAGATCTACAAATTAATTATTAAACAGACATACTTATTGACATAACAGACATAAAGATGGACAACTTTAGGATAAAGAAAGACAGTCCATTAAAATAAACTAGAAACAGAGAAGCTGAACCTTAAAAATAAAAAGACACATCTATCGAAAAGGTCAAGGGAGGGAATATAAGGCCCGTAAATTCTACCAGTCCAGTCTTAAAGTTTTAAAATCATGTTTATCCTTCATTCGTTGGCATTAAAAATATCAATTTGGTTATATCAACTAACAATTTTCAACTGATTTTGATCTAGAAGAGGGGTAATTTTAATAATTATTATTGGAGGATTTACATAGATTTAACGTCAATTATGAATTATCCTTTGAGATTCTAGCCGACCAAAAATAAAACCTAAAAACATTTTTGAAAATTGTTATTTTTTAGAAAATAAGTGTAACATCAAGAGAATCCACCTACCCTGTCTGCTGAACATTTGTTTCGTGATTATCGGGGATATAGGGAGAGGTCAATGGTTAAAAAAAAACATATTCCTCAATATGAAAAATTAAGCATAAAACATTATCACACATTATATACTTTACATAACCAAACTTTATCAATTATATATGTTTTAGCAAATTCAGAACTCTATGAATTAATAATTTTTTTAGTTCCATTGATCTCTCCCTGTAACCATGCATGTCTTTTAGTTTTAACCTTTTCTTTGTATCGTATTCAAGGATGTCTATGGGAGGAGGGTAAAAAGCAAGCAAGAACTATTAATTTCAATAATTTGAATAAAATACACAGAAATGATGGTTATTAATATTAATTTAATAATATTAGTCATTTAGACCAAACTTAAGAAATTTTAATTTACCCTTTTTGAAATAAATTGGAAATAAGGGTAGGTGTTTCGTATACCTAACCTGCAAATAGTCCTAACCCTGCGGGGCTTCCAAGTTCCTTACATGACCTAATCTATATCGCCTAGTTAACTCCCTACCCCTCCCCTCATTGCAAAAAAACATAGACATCTTTAATTGTATTATTGTATTCATGTCTATTGTCTAGTACCTGCACTGTCATTGTGAGCTTTTTGTTTAACAGACACTCAAATTTAACAAGGATGACAACATACATAAAAGCGAAGCTCTAAAATGGAAGGACAAATGTACATTAAGACTTGTAGAGTGTCATAACTGACTAAGCAGAATATTAATGCATGAAACTATATAAAATTGTAAGTAAATTTGTTGCAAAACAACTTGAATACACAATACTTTTTTAGGACATACTTACATTTTTAGGACTTGATTATATAGTTGCTTTTCTTATAACATTATATTTTCTTGTCCCAGGAATCAACATACTAAAAATCAGATCAATTGGATGATTAGATCACATAAAAATTTATTGTTAAAAAAGGAATCACCATGCAAAGTTTGAGATCGACAGAACAATTCTAACAGGCCTAAATTAACGGAAAAAAGTCTATTAGTGTGTGACGGACGGACGTACGGACCGACCCAAATGATAGAAAAGCTTCGCTTTTAAAAAAGGATGACAACATATTTAAGTAGTGAAGCTCTTAAGCATCATAATAAAAAGTACAGCCAATCAATTGAAAGGAAAAATGTAGTTTAACGTACGTAAGTTCAAGAGTTAACACTTTTAGCAGTCTTTGATAATGTCCGAGATAATATCATATTTCTAATAGGTATATGAATATATATGCCTAGGTCAAACATTTCTTTTAAAAAGAGCCTTCTATCCTAAATAGCAAAAATAAAAAATACAATTTTATCTGCTCGAGCATGAAAGACCGACGGACTAAAGACGGAGTTAAAGATGGCAATTGGTCAGGCGAATCCTCGTACACTGCAAACCAGCTGTATGTTAAATTGCAGACGAGAAAATCAGAGATGGGTTCTTAAAAGATAATGCCGCGTTTTTTCGACATTTTTTACGCTATGATTAACAAGCGCGGCATTCGCGAAATCTAAAAGAGTATACAACGATTTATTTAATTATTTCGCTTTTGTTGGTACGGCCTTCATAGAAGAAAAACAAATTATCTTCAATCCATTTTTGCTGCATATTAATTAATGCATCTTTTTAGAGCTGTGTTAGACATTATAAAAATTGCTAAAAAAAATAATTTAAAATTCAGTATTCTTAAGTTATATACTCTGTTGAAATTCTATCGTCTTCGTTCAATCAATCAATGTCTAAAAAACGCCGAAAAAACGCGGCATTCATCTTTTAAAAACCCATCTCAGGTTTTCCCAGGTTTTACTTTCGACTGTAATTTCCAATTGTAGTGAATCTTTAATATAACATTAACTTGTAAAACTTTGTAAGGCTAAAGAATACTTAGGTCGTCTTAGACGTTTTAAATATTTTATTATTCTTTAGACGATCTTTCAAGGGAAACCAAAATATTTTCTTTAGAATTAAAGTTGTTTATGAAATTGTTCAGTATGCATGGATGTAAAACCTAAAGAATAACTAATTTACATTCTAGTTTTCAATCGGCTGAAAATGTATTATAGGTTTTTACTGTTAATTAATAAATGTTAACTATTGGAGAATATAAAAGCAATTTTTTATTATTCTGTTGCCAAACTAGTGTCTCAGTATAATTGTAAGACTTAATTCTTAATTGTTGTACACAAATGTTAGGTCATGTAAATTAAATAAAAACAAAAAATGTCAAAATTGTTTCAGATCATTTTGGTCATAGTAAATAACTAATCTTTTTGGTAAGTATTCCTAAGTATATTTGTGATTACTTTTAATTAATGAAAACTTCCAATTTTTAACATTTACAAAACAACCTACTTCATTGCATCAAGATCCATGACAGATCTACATAGGAAATAAACGTCTATAAATGAGCTCGAGTCTTCCAATGGAAAAGTGTTTAAAACTCATAGTGCTCCAATAATCAACATTAAACTCTCATTGACCAAAGCAATAAGACATTTATCCTATTTGTTTATGGAATGAATTAAGTTTTTCACTTCATGTAGATATTTGAATTACATTTAAGTATTAAATCCTTATTTCATAAATAAAAAAATATACGTTCATAAGAGTAAATCTAAGAAAACTGTATTTTAAAAGAATTTGATTGTGGCGACACTTCCTTTGTGTTAAAATATTAAAACTAAAATTTTAATCATATTAACCCTTTGGTGATGGTAATGTGAAAAAAATATAATTGAAAAAATCTTTTGAAAATCATTTAAATTAATAAATATTTACTTCTTTCTTTTAGATAGTAATGGCGGGGGAGGAAAATTGATTTATTGAGAAATAGATAAATAGATATGTACTTATAGAAAACTAGCCAATAGCGATATAGTTATATTGAGCCAACTCTAGTCTTAAATATCAGCTGGAGCCTGGGACAGCATTTCTCAAAGAAAAACATACAAACCAATGGAAATAAAGAGTAGATTTGCTCCTTAAACAAGGAAGACAACATCCTTAAAAATGAAGCTATTAAACGATAGGACAAACTGACATTAACACTTTTGTAACTTGTCAGAACCTAAAAAGTAGAATATCAATGCCAAAGTCCAAAAATATTGTAATTAAAGTAGCAAAACTTCGAAAACATAGAACATACTTAGTTTAAGGATTTTTTTTATAGAAATACTTCGCTTATGATATTGTACATTGTAGTAATAGGAATATCATTCTCATTTAAACAAAAAAATCATTTTTTTATGCTAAAATGTGGTTTAATTTTGGTTTTTAATTTTCATTTATTTCCCGGCTATGATCATGTTTATCCCTGATATCAAGTTTCTTTTAATAATTAATAAAAATTCAAAAATCTTCCAAAATAATTTGAAAATCTTCTAAAAATGACTACCTCGGGGAAATAAATGGTTACCTCCGGGAAATAAATGAGTTATTTAAGCAAACAAAATTTAGCATAAATGGATATTTAAATCCCAAGGTATTAAATGATCGAGCGTTAGCGGACCGATCCTTATTATAGAAAAGCTTGCTTTTAAAAAGGCAGCTGTTAGAATAATACAATCAATAAGTAATTATTTAATTACATATTTTTATTTAACTTTATCTAGTCAATTACATATATTTACATTACATAAATAATTTAGTCATAACAATATTATATTTTCTTAAAGGGTTAGTTCCATCAAAATGAAATATCAAAAAAGCCTCTAAAATGATTAACCTCCATAATAAGTAAAGCACAAAAAAATCTCTGATATACTAAAAGAATAAAAAGGAAAAATTGTAAGAAAAAAAATTTAATATCAAAAAATATTTAAATGATTTTATATAAATGTTTCTCAGGTAGATGACCCAAGTATAGCTCATTGGTAGAGGGAATCTTATTCAAATTATTTTTTTTATATTCAGATCCTCCCTCCCGCGATCCAGTTTTTTTTACAGAAAGACAGACATTTAATAAATTATAATACAAAGTAGAACGATGTCTGTCTGTCTGTCCGTCTGTCTGTCTGTTTGTTTGTCTGTTTGTAGCGAAGATCTCGCTGACCGCTGAACCGATCGGGTTCTCCTTAACAGGGTAGCTTCTCATAGTTCCCGGGAACGTTTATTACTATTTTCTTGGAGGGGGAGACACCCCTAACCCCCCAAAAATGAAATACCCCCCCCCCCCAAAAAAAAAATGTTCTTTTTAAAACTAAAATTAAAATAGTGGGGTCGACTACCCCCCCCCAAAAAAAAAAAATTCCCCCCCCAAAAGAAATTTAAAAAAAAAATTTTCTTATATATCTAAAATACGAAAACTTGGTTTGATCAAACCTCTTGGGGCAAAGCCCCTAGAGGCTAGGGGCAAAGCCGCTAGTAAATTATATAGTAGCTTCCTTATTTCAAAACGCTTAAGGAATCTGATTAATTTTGGCTAGAATAAAATCGGTTCTGATCCATACTCAATAATTAATCATATCGTATAAAAGAATTTTCATTTTACTATCAATGGAAAACTAACTAGAATACTAAGGGATAAATAACAATTTGAACTTAATGGAACTAAACCTTTATAAATTTTGGCAGATTATAAGTAGCGTAGCTACTATATAATTTCTCTTGTAGATTTGTTGGTGTTTAATTGCGCCACATAGCATACACTTTAAATAAATCCTAAAAAGAAACTTAGATCAGTAAACAAGCAGGATTGCATTCAGTGTCACCTATTTGGAAGACTAACTGCTACACCCCAAGACACCTCTTGAGGTGTCGAATAGTTGACTTCAATCCTCCAATCTTTAAATTTTCAAATTTTAGGAGTTTTCCTCTTAGGAAATTTTTTTTTTAACTAACAACTAACAACTTTTAGTTTAGGTTAGGTTATAGGTTAGGGAGCCGAGCGCTGCGGCTAGGCAGGCAAGGGAGCCGAGCGCCGCGGCCAGAGTTGTTCGTTGTCGGGTTGTCGGAGAGAGAGGGGGAGGGGAAGGCTCAAATTTTCAAATTGAAAAAAAATTTCTAAGAGGATAATACCAAATTTTAATATTAAAACAAAAAGGGGAAATTTTTTTTTTTTTTTTTGGGGGGGGGGGATATATGAGAACATAATCTTTAAAAAATTGGTACCTCAATCATAGTTTCAGCGAGCATAACATCAGCAACCACCAACTCCCTGCCCAGAGCCCAGGTAACCAGATCACTGGGTATCAAGGCGGACATCCAACCAACAATCATCTGCAGCAAGGTTGCCATACCTAGACATATTATGGTTAGATCTCTGCCAAGGTCACCAGATTACTGGTTCAGGTTGGCCATCCAACCAACAATCATGTGCAACAGGGTTGCCATACCTAGAAACATATTAAGGTTAGATATTTGCCAAGGTTACCAGATCACTGGGAATGAGGGCGGCTATCCTTCCAACAATAATCTAAAACAGGGTTGCCATACCATAGTTATTTTAGGTAACCAGATCACTGGGAATCAGAGCGGCCATCTAGCCAACAACCATCTGCAACCTAGATAATTATTATCGTTGGCTCTCTAAGGGCACAGGTAACCAGATCACTGGGAATCAGAGCGGCTATCTAGCCAACAATCTGCAGCAGGGTTGCCATACATAGATACATATCATAATTAACTCTGCCAAGGTCACTAGATCACTGTGTATGAATACGGCCATCTAAACAACAATCATCTGCAACAAGGTTGCCATACCTAGAAACACATTAAGGTTAGATATTTGCCAAGGTTACCAGATCACTGGGAATGAGGGCGGCTATCCTTCCAACAAAAATCTAAAACAGGGTTGCCATACCATAGTTATTTTAGGTAAACAGATCACTGGGAATCAGAGCGGCCATCTAGCCAATAACCATCTGCAACAAGGTTGCCAAAACGAGATAAATTTCATATTAAGATCTCTGCCAAGGTCACTAGATCACTGGGTATGAATACGGCCATCTAAACAACAATCATCTGCAATAGAACCCATACCTATATACATATTAAGGTTAGATATTTGCCAAGGTTACCAGATCACTGGAAATGAGGGCGGCTATCCTTCCAACAATAATCTAAAACAGGTTTGCCATACCTAGGTATTTAATATATTTAATAAAAATCAGGGTTACAAAATTTGAAATAAAAACATGGTTGCTGTACCAAAAGAAAAAGTACTTCTAGTCAAAATATAAAAGTTGCCATCCAACCAATAATAATGTAAGCAGGGTTGCCATGCATAGTATTGTTAGTTTGATATCTTTTCGTTACTATGCAAAATAAAACATTAAAAACTAGAACTGACAGACTATGATGGTATAAAATCTTAAGCTTTGAATAATATAGCTCTTTGTGAATATAACTTAATGAAAATATTTGTTAGGACGACATTTACTCTAGTTATTTTTACCAAATCTTTAAAAATCCACTGTAACTTAATATAGAAGAGATTATTAAGAGATTTTAGCGGAGCTTGTCTCTTAATTGCCATTTACAGCATCACCCTTGCCCACCAAAGTTTTGGTTAAACACTACAGTAATTTTGAATACATATTATTGTAAAGCTACTCTAAACTAACCTCTTACAGGAACTCCCTTGCCAAGTAAGTCTTTAAACCAATAACCACTCAATAATTACATTAACATATAGCAAAGCTTCTCTATAATTACCTCTTATAGCAACTCCCTTGCCCATCAAAGCTTGGGTTAAACCAGAGACGACAGCTTCTGTTAAGTCCTAAAAATTAGTAATTGAAGTATGTAAACTAAACCTTCAACTTGATAGGATTTTAATAGAGGTAGAGATTTTCATTTGCAATTAGGGAGGGGACAATGGGCTTTTCAATGCACTAGCTCTCTAAAGTTTTTTTAACAGTGATTTCTTTTAGAGACTTCTGGTGAAATTTGATTGGTTGGATCATTTAATTCAGCGTTCAAACAATTATTAATTGTAATAAAAAAAATGTTTATCTTTATGTACAATTATTGGGGATGTACATCAATTTATCGACCATTGTCTTATCCCTAGAGATCCCTGAGTAATTTGGGTTGTACACAAATTTGATATTAATCATTTAAGATTTGTTTTATGTAAAAGTCTAAGAAAATTCTGGTGCTTTCTCCAAATCAAAATTTATTAACCAACCCCGCACTAAGTCCCCCCTCCCTAAAAAAACAAACAGATTTTAAATAGAATATAACAAACTGTTATATAACTTCGTTGCCCTAACCCTGCCGGTCTATCCAGTATCCAATGTACCCTAACATAGGGCAAAACATTAATATGATAACTCTTTATTTAAAGGAGGACCTGTAGAGGGAAACTGCCCAAATTATTAATTATTAAATATTACAATAAATATTAAACATATATTAACTTGTTATTGCTGCTCTACTTAATGAAACATTAATCTGAAAACTTACCTTAAATGATACTTTTTCTGAAAGATTATTGTTTAAATAATTCTTTAATGTCATATACTCAATAACACCGTTCGGTAATTCAGGAATAGATTTCCTAAAGAGAAAATAATGTAAGGGAGGAGTTTTTAATGCAACCATCTAGTAATCAATGAGCAAATGGCACTAAAAAAAACAAATTTTAGGATGAAATTTTAAATGAATAATTCTTGGTAGTTCTATTTTTCCTAAATCGAATAAAAAGTTGAAAAGTAACGGCTGGCAGCCGTTAAGTAGGTTTTTAGCTATTTTCAGGGCAAATCCATTATTACGTAAGAATTAACTTTATGAATGATATATGTACATTTTTTTTATTAAAATGATATTCTTGGCATTTTATAGCTTCTACCAGCAGTTTTTAGTCTGTTCTAGCTAATAAGCAGCCAGTATTAGAAATTTTGAAAAGTTTAGTCACTTAGTGGTATTATTGCCGACTATTTTGCCCTGAGAAAAGCCCAAAAACGGTTAATCGGCTTAGCCTACAGCCGTAAGCCTTTACATTCCCAATTTTAATTCAATTTAGTGAAAATAGTCCTACCAGGGATTACTACTTCCAAATTTAATCCTGAACTTTGGATTCTAAGGGCCATTTGAGCATTGATTAAGAGATGGTTGCATTAACCCCCCCCCCCCTCATATTAAAAATTAATTCACGGATGTGAAGCTTTCTATAATAAAGGATAGTCCGCTATTAGACGTCCAACTGAGGGGGTAAAATGGTATTAATACCCCTCAAAATTAAATAAATTACATTATATACACACCTTAAACTATTGAAAACCCTCATAATATCCCATTCGAAATAAAAGCTTGGACGTCCCTAATCTACTTATTTGATCATTATTCCTCTAAGGAAAATTTAAAGTAAAATATTTTTTAGACAATTAAAAAAATCACTAAACCTTACCAAGGGAAAAGTATCAAAATTTCAAAGCAAACTATTTCATCTACATGAAGTAAACGATGGCTGTCAGTCTTTTGAAATAAAGCTAAAGATTTCGCTAACTGCCAGAAGATTTATCACAGCTTTATGTGGAATATAAATAAAGAGTTTTAGCGGTTATTTAAATACCCTCTAAAAGTTTGAATTCAGAGTTTCAATATACAGCACTTTTAAAATTTTATTTCGCCGTGGATTTTGAAAAGTATGTTAAAATATTAAATGATAAATATGGGAGTTTACAACCTACTCTAAAGGGCGATGCCCTTTAAAAGGATATGGACGAAACTTTAATCATCCAAACATAAAGAAAAGAAAAGTTTACTAACCTTTTGTCAATAACAGCACTTAACTCTTTAGCTCTTTCTGGTGGGGTAACTGCCAGGATAGACGCACTGTATGCGCCAGTCAAACTTATTAGGATAAGTAATACCTAAACAAGGATAATCATGTTGATAATAAGCACAGCAATGCAATATTAATTTAAACTGCCATGATAGACGCGTTGTGGGAGCCAGTCTAGCTTATTAAGATAAGCAGTACCTAAAAATTGGGCATATAAGTAACGCAGCAATTTAATAAAACTCGGGGTAGGTAAGGTGGCCATTAAATCTAATTGAGAGTTGCATGAACAACATGCTTCGCTCTAATTGCTTAAAGACTGCCACAATCAGACCCAATGCCCTAAATTTAAAGCCTCCAATTAAAAAAAAACAGTAAACTTTAAAAGGACAATTCAGAGAGTAAGATTTTTAAATCTTCATAAATTTCCTGCAAGAATTTGAAAATTAAATTTCACATGTTCACATAATAATTATTAAAAATCATTACAAAAATCTAGGGATATTATCAGTAAAAATAAAAATGACATCCACGTAATATTTTTCACCTTCAAAAATACAAAACCATAACTTACTTTGGTTAATGAATTCATTTTTAATATGTGATAAAAAGATGTTTAAATCTATAAAGCTTATAGCCAACTAACCTAATTTTTGTCAAATTGGATTTTATTTGCTGTACAAAATGTAAACAAATAAATTTTAATATTTTTAAAATATAAAATAAAATAAATTAATATTAGTAAAAAATACAGTTTTTACTATTATTAATAAGAAAAATTTAATTTTGTCGTTTTATTTTAATTTTATAAGATATTTTGTTGTAATCTCCTTGTGAGTATGATTTTATTTAATTTAATTATATTGGGCATATAAACTCTATGAGCAAGGTGCCACTCAAAAGATGGTATATTCTTCAGAGCTTTAGAGACAGACCAATAACATCTAAAATAACAGCTCAATAAATAACATTTTTCCTACAAAAATCTATTTTATTTAATATGATTAAAAAATTGGTATACGGAATCTTCAAGAAAAATTTCATTAATCATCTTAAATGGAAACATAGTAGTTTACCACAATAAAGTTTCTTACGGACATATCAAATTATACAGTAGCTTCGTCGCTAAAATCCTTTTTTTATGGATTTTGCGTTCTATAACTTAGTCACTCTACAACATTTGTATAGTGTCAGAACTGAATAATCAAAATATAAATGTATAAGACTCGAACCAGGCAAAATTGTAAGTAAATTTGTTGAAAAACTGCTTGATACAGGATAATGTTTATAGACATACTAACATTTTTAGGACTTGATTATAGAGTTGCTTCGCTTATAACATTATACTTTGTTGTCCCAGCAATCAACATACCAAAAATCAGATCAATCGGATGATTAGATCACATGAAAATTTGTTGTTAAAAAAGTAAAACAAATCGACATGTTTAAAATGGACGCACGGACATTCTTGTAATGGTTATAGAGTTGCTACGCTTTCTAAACCGTACCTAACTACTAAAGGAATCACCATGCAAAGTTTGAGATGGATAGGACAATTCTAACATGCCTAAATTAACGAAAAAAGCTATCCATTTGTGACGGACGGATGGACGGTCCGACCCTAATTATAGAAAAGCTTCGCTTTTAAAAAGGGAGGAAGGTCCATTGGATTGACAGTTACAATTAGTTTTACAGCAAGTTCTTTCATTTACTAGCTTTAAATATATGAGTAATTGATTTAAATTATAAATATCTAGACTTTCCAACCAATAATTTGATCTACAGGAGGGCCATTTGGTTTATTAGGAATGCACGTCAATACAATTTTCTCATCCTTGTTAATAAAAGATTATGTAATTAAATGAAGTGTTTGATTATAACCTATAAATATGAACAGTTAGGTAAATATATTAGAATTATGTTTGGGAGTGACAAATATGGTTAGCCTCCATTTAAGTTGAAGGTTTTGAGGGGCCTAGGGAACCCACATATTTAGTGTTTTTTTTTGGGGGGGGGGGTGGTAGGGTAATCTGATATACATATATACTTCAATTTGATTCTTAGAACGGGTATTAGTCCTCTTCCCCCCCCCCCCCCTCTTCTTGGACGTCTATTATAATTCTACCACAAATAAATGTTTCAATTAGTTCAAATTATTAACAAAACTACGACATATAAATTTCAGGTATACATGCAGCAATCATATTTGGTTTACCTAACTGTTAATATGTATGTTGTGTAAATATCAATTAATCCCCCCGCAGGAAACCACTAATATGTAATAAAAAATAACTATGTTTATAACAGGCTATTAGTGACGAACTGCTCTATAATTCGAAATATCCGTCCGCCTGCCTGCACGTTTGTAATGGGTAAACATAAATTGGTGAAGATTTTCTGTACCAATGAGCATTTAGTCCGTAATTTACTTAATCTGTTTGTCATTCAGTCATGCTACAAACGACATATATGTATTAGATGGGGGACTTGACCTTCCCCCACCCCCCTAGACTCATGCGAAATATAGTTAAGCAATGCTTAAATTCATAAAGTTAGAATGAGGGACATCAAGCATCTAGAACAATTTGAAAAATCACATTATAAAGTTTAATTTTGTTACTCTAAAATTTCTCTACATTAAACATATTTATTGGGGAATATTTTTATATTTTTAGAAGCGAAACTATTTTATAAGTCTCAATCTTGTTTGTCTGTTTGTTTGATGTTTAAACTCAATGGTTTATCCAAGGATCTTAACGGATAAGACATATGACGATAAATTAATGTACATCCCCAATGATTTTATACAAAATGATCCCTTGTAAAGAAATAAATGGTGGAAAAGTTTTGTTACTTTCAAACAACCAATCAAAATTTATAAAAAAAGGCAAAAAAAAATTTTAGCAAACGAATAAAGAACATGGTTATTAAACTTTGGGTACCAGTATAATTTAGAGTCCTATGATATCTTCCTTCTTTTGGGCTTATGTTAAGTTATTATATATTAGGATTAGGTTAAAATTGAATTTGAGAAAGAAAAAAGACAATAAAGACTATAATATTTGCTTCGTCTTTTTTAGGAGTCATGCTTCTGTTAGATGAAATAATGTCCTTGTTATTTTCTTTATAATTGTAAAGACAATCCTATCCTTATGGATAGAGAATCTGTCTAATCAATATCTGAGGCAACTTTCTAACATTCAATATTTTGCCAGTAAAAGCATGACCAGGTATCTTTAGGGATAAAACAATGGTCAGTAAATTAATGTTTAACAAAAAAGATGATAGACTAAATTACCCCTTATGTACATTATTTTTTTTCCAAACATTTTTGACACTGCTTAGTTTGAACTAGCCAACATTTATGGAAGTTCCCAAAGTTATGGGAGTTATTATAAAACTTTGGAAACCATAATATATTACAATCCAATGTCATCTCCCTCCCTGGGCCAATCCTAAATAAAAAGAAAGTGGTTGGTTTATCTCATATCGTAATTGGACTAAAAACAAACTTCAAGTAAAAGGGATTTAAAGGCATAGTGAAGATTTGATTTAAATCTTCAAATAGTGTAAAGCAAAAAGCACAAATATTTTTTTTCAACTTATGTAATAAAATCACATTATTATAAATATGTTGTTATTATGTACATCCACTTAGAGATAGAATAACATCTTTACAAGTAAATAACATTTTTTTCTGAAAGCTTTTACTTGACTTTTAAATAATATATTATTATCCCAATTTTTCTTAAACTTTAGTTTTGATTGTGTAAAAATTAAATTACTTTTTAAATACCATGAATGCGCTTGTTAGGTTAAATTGTTTTTAATTATTTGTTTAATTACACTACAGGGGTGTGTTCAAAATTAAGTACAGATTGACCCAATAAGCACATTTGACTGGAAGCTTGAACCCATTATAGTTGAAAAATGACGCTCTTGATTTGTAAATAAATGTCTCCGTACTATAGAATAACTGATGGGAAACAAATCGAAGAATCCTCATTTTATTTTGGCTTAATCGTCCTTGTCTTACAATTTAAGAAAGTTGTCTCAGGTAAAAAGTAACTATTTGGCATCAGTCGGTCGACAAAATTTGCCAGGCCATCATTTTCAAGTCAAAACTTTTTGTCAGGGTCACATTTTAACATTAAGTCTAACACTGACAGGGACAGATTTTAAGTAATTTTAATCCTGAAATGTTGAGGGGAACTTCTCTTTATCACCTTTCAACTTCCTTTATTGCTGTTTTGTTTTAGGATATGATTATTAAAAAAATCCTGGTTCCTGCATTGTGCAGTTTAGTTGCATTATTAGTGATTAAATTTGCTGCTGTGATATTACAGTGAATTAATATCCTTAGAAATTGTATTTAACTTGAAGCACGATAAAAATTGTGAATTGGTTAACTGTGTATTTAGATAATGTGAATTAAAGATTGCTCCTCTAGAAGCTCTGTATTCGGAGGAGGGGTGGGCAGATAAAAAGCCTGAAACCATCCCGGGACCTAAATAAGTAAAGCTTGAGATCTGCAACACAATATTTAAATAATAGGATATCACCGTTTTTTTCAGTTTTTTAGAATTAAAATTTATTTGGAAATGTATTTAATATGGTGAAGCAAGCTTTTATATTTAGAATTGAGAAGGGAAATATTAACTTTTCGAGTTAGCTGTACAAGAAAATAGTAAGCGCCCTGAGCACAATAAGGCAGAAATTATAAACTACTACTAAGTGGAAATATTTTAGAGTAGGGTATTTCCAGTCCACTGAAAAAATTTTTAAGGTTCTGTTACGAAAAAATAAAGAGATAGAACAAAAATCACCAAATTTGTGGAAATACCATATCTGGATGAAAAAAATTATCCATTCTCTAAAAATTGGAGTGTAGAATAATTTATTTTCCAATGTCCCCTCCCTCCCTGGTTACAGTACTGATAATTGATTGTCTGTATAAAGTTTATAACTTTTGAACCTTGACTTTAGTTATGACACTGCAGTGCTACCCTTCGCATATAAACTTTTAACTATTTTTAGGTGATTTTTATTAGCACTCTACATTACATAATGGTTTCTAGAAGTGTATTTCATGGTGAAATGTTTAAATTGTACATGTATTTATTGAAAGAACAAGGATGACAACATCCATAAAAGCGAAGCTCTGAAACGATATGACAGACGAACATTAACTTTTGTTGAGTGTCAGAACTGAATATACATAATATGAAAATAAAAGGTTTGACAAAATTATACGTAAATTTGTTGCAAAACTTCTTAAATACAGAATTCTGTTCAAGGACAACTGACATTTTTAATACTTGATTATAGAGATGCTTCGCTCATAATATTGTACCTTATTGTAATAGGAATCAGTAATCAGTAATCAGTAATCAAAAAATCAGATAGATCGGATGATTTTATCACATAAAAAATTGTTATTAAAAAAGTAAAAAAATCCACATTTTAACATGCCTAAATTAACGAATAAAAGCTAACTATCGCGGACGGACGTACGGACCGACCATAATTATGGAAAAGCTTTGCTTTTAAAAATATAATTTGTAACAAATCACTGTTGTTAATAGTAAAGTTAGGTGTATTTCAGCACAGTTAGAATGATTAACCCGCGACTGTGTCATACGATCGTTGACAAAGGTTAATGTTTTTTTTCTTCTCAAAACAGGCGCAACTCATTATCATGCACAGTTAGGACTTAAAGATTCAGAAGAAGGGTTTAGTTTAGTTCAGAGATGCACAAAAAAATAAGATCTTATTGTGTATCCTGGCCTCAAAGCTATCGGAGGCTAAGTTGGAATGATTTTGATAAACTTTCCCTGAAAATTAACAAGTGTATACTTAACCCTTAGAGCTCGGGCCCCAATTCCCACCTTAATAGATCGGGGGGAGGGCTCCAAGAGCCCCCCCCTCTATCTCGGCTCCTGTTACAGATAAAGACGTAAAATTTTTTTCTGGTGGTTCATGTGTATTTTTAGAGAAAATTACTTTTTCTAGTCACAGCAGCCAGGCCGCTCCTTAGCCGCTTTTTAGCGGCCAGCCGCTAAATTTTTAAACAGCTGTAGAGCGGCCAATTTTGCAGCTAGGATGACCAAATTTTAGGACGAACTTTTATTTTTCATAACAAAAAAATTACTTTTTCTGATCATCGCCAAAAAACGGCAAATAACGGAAACCGCCATTTTCGGCGGTTACGGCGGTAAAACGGCGGTTGGCGGCGCCGATTAATACTTTTATCTGTTTGACGTTGCTCAAGGATTTACCAAAAAAATTTATAGGACTCTAGCTGTAATAGAAGCCACGATATTCATGATATATGTCTGTAGTAAAAGCCGGACAAAAATCGGTCATAAAGTCGGTCAGGGAGCGGTCAAACGGTCATAACACATTTTTTCTCAGAAGGTCATTGATATCTAAGTATTCACCAAAAAAATTTAGGTTTCTCCTTATACACAAAAGTCATAATGTAGAAATTAAGATTTATATAGAATTTTTTTCTAATTTTGGTGCTACCCAACCGACTTTGACTGGACACCACGACCGACACAGACCAGATATCCTAATAAAATCAACTCTTGCCGACGTATAATTACTAAACTTAAAAAGTCATGAAGTCACAGCACTCCATCTTACCTACAAAAAAAATGAGATTGAAAAAACTAGAGGGGGGGGCTCTTGGAGCCCCCCCCCCCCCCGATCTGTAAGGGTTAAATGAATCTTACATTATACTTTTCCTCCTGTCTTAAATTTAAACTCACCAAGAGAAAAAAATCTAAAATAACAATTCAGATATAGAAGGACAGACAGAAAATTTGCCAACTTTTTAAAAGTAATTTGAAGAACAAAATATCCAATTTAAATTTTTATTGCTACATTGACTGACAAACAAGATATTTTCTATTGTTATAGAGGGAAAAACTTTTCACTCCATGTACACAAAACACAATAGATAAGTTTTTTTTCTAGTTTATTTATTTTTGTTTTCAGCTTTTCTGTTGTTGATAAGCAAAGTTTCTTTATAGATAAGGCATGCAGTAATGACAATAAAGTATATAGAATATATTATATTTATATATTATATAGTGTAGATGATTATTAGTCATGTATATTATATAACCATGACTATAGGGACACTACCTAATCTATAGTCATATAGAATATATAGTGTAGCTGGTTGAAAATAAAGTAGTGTCTACTCTAGTCATGTATATATTATATAACCATGACTATAGAGACACTACTTTATCTTTAATTATATAGAATATATAGTGTAGATGGTTGATAATAAAGCAGTGTCTACTCTAGTCATGTATATTATATAGCCATGACTATAAAGACACTACCTTATTTATAGTTATATAGAATATATATATTTATAGATGGTCGATAATAAAGTCATGTATATTTTATAACCATGACTATAGAGAAACTACATTATCTATAGTTATATAGAATATATATATTTGTAGATGGTTGATAATAAAGCAGTGTCTACTCTTAGTCATGTATATTATAACCATGACTATAAAGACGCTACCTTATTTATAGTTATATAGAATATATATATTTATAGATGGTCGATAATAAAGTCATGTATATTTTATAACCATGACTATAGAGAAACTACATTATCTATAGTTATATAGAATATATATATATGTAGATGGTTGATAATAAAGCAGTGTCTACTCTAGTCATGTATATTATATAAACATTACTCTAAAGAAACTACCTTATTTATAGTTATATAGAATATATACATATATTTATAGATGGTCGATAATAAAGTCATGTATATTATATAACCATGACTAGAAAGACACTACTTTATCTATAGTTATATGAATTTATAGTGTGGATGGTTGAAAATAAGGCAGTGTCTACTCTAGTCATGTATATTATATAACCATGACTATAAAGACACTACTTTATCTATAGTTATATAGAATATATAGTGTTGATGGTTGAAAATAAAGCTGGTCTACTCTAGTCATATAGAATATATATGTATATTATATAACCATGACTTTAGAAACACTACCTTATCTATAATTATATATAATATATAGTGTAGATGGTTGATAATAAAGCAGTGTCTACTCTAGTCATGTATATTATATAACCATGACTATAAAGACACTACCTTATCTATAGTTAGAATATATAGTGTAGATGGTTGATAATAAAGCAGTGTCCACTCTAGTCATGTATATTATATAACCATGACTATAGAGACACTACCTTATCTATAGTTATATAGAATATATAGTGTGGATGGTTGATAATAAAGCAGTGATTTTGGGCAGGTTTGAGGCTATTCGTTCAGTTTAGAAAGTCGGTAATGTTCGCCATTTGTCAAAGAACATTAACCAGTGATTTAAAGTAAAAACAACCACTGAATTATGCCCTTCGACAAAAACAAACAAGTAAACTTTTATCCACAATTAGCAGGTACCCCAAGGAAACAGTAACACCGAAGTATTAATTATCCATAAGGGTCATTCGACTGTGATAAAAAATGTTAAAACTATATCACTTCCAAATAACCTTAATGGAATTTCTTCCAACATACATACAAGTGTAGAACCTAACCTTCTTAGACTCAGAATTAAAGATATAAGGATTTGTTTCACCTTATATACCCAAATTGATATAAATGGCTTCGCTGTAGGGCGGTCATATACAGGTTAGCGTGCTTGCTATGGCGGTCAACTAGTGCTCAGCGCGCTTCCTCAGGTGGTCAAAAGCGTTCAGCGCGCTTGCTTGGGTGGACGGGTACGTGAAGGATGGAAGGGAGCTTAGGCGGTCAAACATTGGGATGGTGAGTGACGGATTTTAAGGAGCTTTTTAGCGGTCAAAGTGGACAAATGAAATAAACTATTTAAACTATGATTAAGTAATATCTTAAATTTTAATTGATGAAATGCAACTTTGGTTGTTGGGAATAAAATATTGTATAACGATCCCTATAATGTATTACATACAATAAAATTTTTTCCGTCTGTGTGTTAATTATTTTGGCCTTGATTATCTAAATTTTTAAAGTTATAAGCTTCGCTACTTTTGATTTTTGTTCTCCTTATTTTTGATTGATTCTGGGAAAACTTATTTTCATGTTTTTCTTCTCCTGTGATGTCAAAAGTAATATTATGTCAATAATTAAAGTTATGAAAAAAACAGTATTTTTTTCCTTATTAATAGACAAGTACGTGGAACCGCTACTAGACCAACCATCATATAAAAAAAGGCAGCTGAATTTGAGTTTCCGATTGTATATGTATTACTCTCATTCTATCTCAATATTTACTACTAGCTAAAAAAGGCTCAAACTTTTTAAAAAATCAAAATTTGAAAAAATAAAATTTTGAATGTATACTGTATAAATCGCTTTGTTTTCAAGAATTAACTTAATTAATTTAATGTAAGCTGGAAATAGCTTTTGCAATAGCTGGGTTATCTGTCGTACAACTTCGGAAATTAGGGAAAAAATGGATAATCAATATTCAGTTGATATAAAAAAAAGGTTTATTAATGATTGTAGGATGTATGTGGATATTATGACAGGGGAAAAGAGTCGTCAATTTAAATTCCTAACATTTATTCAGTTCATTCATCTAGTAGGAGTAAAGGGTATGGAAAAGAGGGAATTTCATCTTACCTCCATCAAGTTTCACTTTATTAGGAAATACGAAAATATGGTGTAAAATCCAAGTAATAATAAAACCATTGGTTTATTAGTATCTTTAATCTATTTATAGTAGTGCAGCTACACTACAATAAAATATATGTGTAGATGTCTGTTTGTTTGTCTGTCGGTCTGTAGACAGTTAACGACGAATACCTTTTATTAATCAATTGGAAGAATATCATAATTAAACCTGAATATCTTTAAATTTGGTTAAGACATTTGACGAAAATGTTGAATTTTTTTCCCATCTTACAAGTTGTTAGCTTGTTACTAATCTATATTGTAGTTTTGCTACTAAATATTTTTTTATCAAACATATATTTAAAAATAGAAAATCAATTCATATTCTTTTATTAGAAAAACTTTTTCCTTCTGTTGTTTGCACAAGACATTGGCTTCAGGGCTGATAGGGATGGTAGATAATGTAGGAAATTTTTCTATATTCTCATATAAAAGTAACAGGATGTATATGTGTGTAGCAACGGATCTTGATAACCACTGAACGGAAATTTTTTATTTATATTTAGTCATTCCAAGAAAACGATAAATATTTGGACAAAATAATTTTCCGAAGCAAGTTTTATCCTAAAAAATTTAACTATTCCTAGCTGACTTATTACATACTAGCGGCTGCATCCTTAGCATCTGGGGACTCTGTAATTTGAAGGTAAGGACATAAAAATAGCCTAACACCGTCCAAAGACTTAGATTTAAAATAAAACAGTTTAATACCATCACTGGACCTATATGAGGCTTCCCTGAAATGGAGAACTCAATCGGTTCAGTAGTTATAGAAGTCTTAAGCTACAGAGAAAAATACCTTATGACTTTATATGTTAGGATTAAGACGAAATAAAACAATACTACACTTTCGTACCAATATGTGTACACATTATAACCAATAATCTGACCGGATTTTTCCTATATTGTGATTTTAATGTTCAATTTACTGATTAGGGATCTAAACCTACAATACTTGTTTTTGTCATTTGATGCTTGTCTAACATTAGTATTAGGTTGATATAAAGACTACATTGTAAAAAAAAATTCTGGGGGGGAACATTCCTACATATCTGTAAGTCTCGCATTAAAATTTATTCAAAATCTGGAAAGTTCAGATTATGTAAATATTTTCATTTTTTAATGCAGTCGCTTACGAAATTGGATATTGGACATAAGTGTATATATCGACAAGACAGTGGTAATATGGACAGTTCGTTGATAAAGTAGAAAGAAAATGGAATGGGGTAAAGGGGTTGGATAGGTATAGTTATTTTAGCCATCTGCGAGTATTACTTTATCAGAGAACACGGAAATCTGGTGCAAAATCCAAATATAAATAATATATTAATTCTTACGAAATGCTTGAGTTTGTATTAGATATTTCAACCTGTTATTAAAAGCGAAGCTTTTCTATAATTAGGGTCGGTCCGTCCGTCCGAGACAGATAGTTTTTATTCATTAATTTAGGCATGTTAGAATTGTCCTATCGAATTCAAACTTTGCATGGTGATTCCTGTAGTAGTTAGGTACTCTATAATCATTACCAGAATGTCCGTACGTACATTTTTAACATGTTGATTTTTCTACTTTTTTAACAACAAATTTTTATGTGATATAATTATTCGTTTGATTAGATTTTTTTGTATATTGATTTCTGGGACAACAAAGAACAATATTATAAGCGAAGCAACTCTATAATCAGGTCCTAAAAATGTAAGTATGTCCATAAACATTATCCTGTATCAAGCAGTTTTTCAACAAATTTACTTACAATTTTGCTTCGACTCTTATACTATTGTATTTTGATTATTCATTTCAGACACTATACAATTGTTAATGTCCGTTTGTCGTACCGTTTCAGTGCTTCGATTTTATGGATGTTGTCATCCTTGTTGGATTTAGCAGTCAGATTTAATTTCCAAACAGATTTTTAAAATTTTGTAATTGTAAAACCTTTATGATTTTATTTTTAGAAGCCAGGCTTTTCTTTATTTTGTGTCTTTACGTCCGGTTAGCTCTTTTGTTAATTTATGCATGTTAGTAGTGTTCTAATTTAAGATGACAATTCTTGCAACAGTTAGGCACAATCTAGAAAGCGCAGCAATTCTATGCTTTAAATTTTAATGGTTCATATAAAACATGATAATTTTTAGCTATTTTGACAATAATTCTTGTAAAATATCATTATCCTATTAATTTGATTTAATGATTCCTAGGACAACCCTTTTCTTATAACTCTCCATCTTTTATTTTTATAAAAGGTAAACTAACCTCAATAAATTGAAGCAGTATTCCTGGGGGCTATGGCCAAAGTCAGCTTATCATATTTGATTCTCTTACATAGCTGTAAGGTTACAAGATATGTGAGGAAAAAAATAAATTGTAAAAGGAATGATGGGGATACGGATTATTATTCAAGTTTTTAGATTATGTGATGTTTGTAATGAATTAGTCACGGAGGGAGGGGACATTAGACTGAGAATTACACTGGTACCCAAAGTTGTATAACCACGTTATGTTATTCGTTGGTTCCAAACTTTGGGTACTTTACTTGAATCTTGATTGGTTGGCTGAAAACAAGTAGTGTCCAAACTTTCAAACCAATAATTTCAACCTACAGAAGGAGGGGTAAAATCAATTATCATCATTGGGAGAGTACATCGATTTGTCATCCATTGTCTTACTTGTAGTCCTGTAAATTGGTGTTTGTTAAGGGGGAGAAAATTCAGGAAAGGTAAAGGGGCAAAAAATAAAACTTAGGGCAAAGCAATTGGGCGTTTTCTTTAAAGTGCATAGTCGTGCAGTGCCCTGTAGTTTTTTGTGTGTTTGTGTTTTACTTTAGGTCAGGATAGGTTAGGTTAAATCAAGTTGATTAGCCCCGTTGGGTTAGGGCACCGCTGATTTTTAGTCAAAGTGTATTGGGGCTAGTCATTCAAGATTTTTTTCTTGAAAATATTAAAAGTTACTTAGTTGTAGTTAAAGCAGCAATTATCGAGTCCCGGTTTATATTTGTGAATAACCAAACCTTTCCACAAGAAAATAAGTCTCACAGACATTTCCATTCCAAGAAAAAATAAAAAATAAATATTCTTTCCCAGTAAAGCAAATTATTTTCTTTATATCTCTTCTGAACCTACAAACAAACATAATATAATATAATTTTATTGGTCAGGTTTTAGACTATAATTTCGGGAGATATTTAAAATAAATGTCTATGATAAAAGGCTTTAATAACACCAACGCCAATTTTTATATTAAAGCAAAACAAGGATGATAACATTCACAAATTAGTCAAATGGACATATTTACATTTAAAACTTGAATGTAAAATTATACCTAATACCTACTCATGAAAGTAGAATATACGTGGATATGTCAGGCGAAAAATTGTCGTATATTTAGGTTGCTAACATGAACATCCTTTATTGGTAAGTTCGTTCATCCAATAGGAGGAGAAATGATGGGGTAAATGGGTCATATGAATAGTATAATTATTTTAGCCCGATTCGAGTTTCACTTTATTAGAGAATACGAAAGTCTGGTGTAACATATCTGTATTATTCCTAATACTTAAAAGCCCTACTTTACTTGTTTCTTAAACAAGTGGTATTTTTAACAACTCATCAAAGTTGCAGGGATCTTAAGGGATAGGACAACAAACTATAAAATCTTCTACATCCCCTATGATGAATAACAAAACTACCCGTTCAGCAATTTATTGGTTGATAGGTTTGGACACTTGTATGAAAATCCAGTCAAGATTTGATGAAAGTGCCCACAGTTTTTAAGGCAATGAAACAGATAGCATGTTTTTAAATTTTGTGTACCAATACAATTTCCAGTCCAATGTCCCTCCCTCCCTGGCAGAGTTGTGAAACCAATATTGAATATAATATAGATGAAAATATTGAACAAAACAAAAATATATTCCCTTCTCTAAGTAATATATTTCAAGTAGTATTTGTGAATTCTCTTATGGCGAAAGTATAAAAATTGTTTATTTAAAGAAAGCCTGCAGGAAATACTACTCTATTACTGCAAAAATGACTGCCACAATTAGATCTAATAAACCAATGTTGAAGCCTCCAGCTTAAATAACAAAAAAAGTATGCATCTTAAAACGAATGTTGAAGGAATTAAAAATCTTCAAAATTATTGCAGCTCTTACATCAGAAATTTCAATATAAAATTCCACCAGCTTGAATCAAACTATAAGGGCACTTTGGGCACAAAGTTAGAATGTCAGTAACTAATTACATTTCAACAATAATAACAACCCTTTTTATAGTCTAAATCTAGTCTAAATAGGCTAAATATTCGGTAACTTTTGTGTCATTGAAGGTGGAAGCTTCAAATTTGGGGTATTAGTTCTACTTGTGGCAGTATTTTAGCAGTTAGATTACTGTATTTTCGACAGGCTTCCTTTAACCAAAAATGTGTAAAAAATCTGAATACATGTGAAAAAGTTATTTTTCCTTACTCATTATAAATTATTTTCAGAAAAAAATGAGTTGACAGTTAGAATACCAAATATACAGAACTATTACCATTCAGAAATCAAAGGAAAAGCATTGGGAGATGAAAATATAATGGTTTATTATTTATTTTTCTCTAAACAGGTGCTTTCCCACATGTTTCTGGTTGACCACTGTAGCCCTTCCTTCTCCCTTATTTTGAAATTAACTTGATAAAAATTGGAAAGGAGTTGATTTTTTCTATACTTAACCTTGTTAGATCTATATCTGCAATGCCCAAGCTCTGAAGGGCTATCCAGCACCCAATAAAACCTACCCTAATTGAAATTCATTGTTTAATAAACCAGGATAGTCCAGTTCGTAAATATACAAAACACAGAAGAATCCAAGGTTTATTTCAAATGCCTATGCTTGTAGTCCCTGAAAACACTCACAGCTTGAATAGGACAAGATGAGAGGAAGTTCCAATCATTCTTCAAAACTGGTAATAACATAGATAGATATATAAATCAATAGATAAAAAGTTATATATGTAGAAAGATAGATTGATAGATATGATACATAGATAAAAAGTAAGATAAGTAAATAGATAGATATATAGGTGAATAGATAGATTATTTTATCATTTATTAAGATATATGGATAGATAGATATATAGATAGACATGTAGATAGATAAGTAAATAGAAAAATAAGTAGATAGATTGATAGATAGATAGAGGTACAACAAAATCACATCTTATTGAATATCTAAAATATAAATCTATCTAATGCAACTGATATTGTATCTATTTATATCTAGATTGTATTTCCTACCCAAGCCTGGCAGTTTGCTGATTATAAAACTCAGGTCAGCTTTATAGTGAAGATCCTTTATAATTTTATTTTTAATTTTCTATACATACAACCATATTGACTTTTGCAGCACCTCTACTTAGCGTTGCGGAGCCGTTTGATTTTGGTGCGGCTCCGGCTCCGACCTAAAATCAAGAAAAAACTCGACATATTTTTTTCCCACGTCTATTTTTGACTTTTGAAAGTTTTAAAAGTTAAATTTTTGATAAATATGTACTTGAAAAACTTAATAGGGGCATTTGCACATGACAAAACAGAGTTACCAAATTGTAATTTATAAAAAATCTCTTTATTTATCTAGTCCGGAGCCGGAGACGTTTTTTAACGAAAATTACGGCTCCGGCTCCAGCAAAATATGGCGGCTCCACGGCTCCCGGCTCCGCAACACTGCCTCTACTTATTATATACTGTCAGTATGTCATATGATTTTGAAAGTTTTTATTACAGGGTTGGGCCGTATACTTTTTTGGCCAGATACCGGAAATCCGGCTTATTTCTAATGCCGGATATCCGGTATCCAGCCCGATAAGTGGTTCACTACAATTAAGTTCTTTGATTCTTATTTTATAAAATTTGAAACATATTTTTTTTTTATTTCAGGGATCTGACACAAAACGCAAGAAAACTTTTAAGTAAGTCAAATTATACTAATGTCATGAAAAAGATTTTAAAACCAAAAAAAAAACTTAATCCCACTAATTCAGAACTGCTGCGAGAATAGAAAACTTATTACATTTTGTGATTTTCAGTAATTAAGAATCAAATTGGCACTATTGTATATTTTTCTAAATTCGTCTAGCTTAAGGACTGGTCCTATTGATATAAGGTACATACCTACACGAAGGAGGTGTAGAGAATATCCGCTTCTAAAATATGCTTTCATAAAAAGTTGATACAAAAATATTAAAACTTTGCTTTATGAATAAAAAGGCTATTTTTTAACGATTATAAACGAGTAATAGACAGCTATATATAAAGGAAGGTAAAATTTAAACCTTTATTAGTAGAATTTACCTAAAATAAAGCTAATATTAAAGGATTAAATAGATATTAACCCTCTAAAATTCAAGGTAAAAATGTAACGAAAAATGGTAAAACATATTTTAAAAGTAAGTAAATATAAAAAATGTTTAATTTAATAATAAAATAAGATAAATTTTAATATAAACATTAAGAGCTATAATATTTTGAATAAAATTTCTTTGGTAAAAAGATAAAATATTAAAATTAAAAATATCAAATGTTTTTAATAGGGGTGTTTTCTACATTTTATAATTGTTTTTTTTTTATGAACATACATATTCCCGAAGTTTTCGCTCAAAGTGCCATGTGGAGCATTGACCCCCCCATTTCTTATTTTGAAATAAAATTCAGAATAACTGTGGTAGCGGAGTTTTTGTATTTTACTTTAGGTTAGGTAGTCCCTCGGACCCTCAGAGCTTGGAAAAACGCAGGGCTGGGAGTTAGGCATACCAACAAAATTTCAATTTATTTCAAAAGTAATTGGGGGTGATGGTTATTGTTCGACAGACATTTATTAAGATATCCCCCTACTTAATAAACCAATTAACATTTTAATCAAATTTTTAGAAAAGTTGCAAATCAGATTCGAACAGGACAAAAATTAAGCTATGGTATATTGGCTACACTTAAGGTAACTCAATAAGTTATAACAGGATTTGTATTGTATCAAGTTACTTCCTAAGAATTTTTTTTTTAGTTTGCACCCCCTTGACAAAGCCTTGTGCACGCCAATACTTATAATAAAACATTTTATTTCTTCTATAACATATAATATTACTAGTCGATTACACCTAGCATAAATGGTTCAGTCGGTTCAGTGATAATTGAATTCTTTAGCTACATACAAAAAAAACCTTACAACTTTATATATTAGGATTTAGTAAAAATAAATATTTGCGTGATAATATACATATATTTTGACATTGAAACATTTTCCGTAAAAAGTCTTAAGGGACCTTCTTAACAATATAAATCTATCTTTTTACTCTAGAAAATATATATTATATATTCTAATTCGAAAGAAATTATATTTGAATTCTAAGTAAAATATTATAAATTTATAGTTGCAGGAAACTTGCATAATAATATTCTATTTCTTTAAGAGTACAAAAGATCAAATATTTCCTTAATTTCTTGATTATACATCTATTCATACAATTTTCTATCTTAGGTAAGTTATTTAAAAAATCATTGGTAAAATTCGTTGATTGACAAATTTACTGTGGACGCCCTATCTATTTATTTATCTAACCTTCAATATATCTATCTACCTATCTATCTTATCATTTATTTATCTATCTATCTACTTAGGACAAATCCACTCTAACTGACAAACTGACCGTGGACGTAAGCATTCATATATTAATCTACCCATCTATAATCTATCTATCTATCTAGGGAAAATTACTTGTAAAATCCTCGCTACCTGACAAATTGACGGAGGACGCCAGCCAGGTTCTAGACTGGACATTACCTCTTCCCAGGGTAACTTTTTGTAAACATGCCTAATTATCCTAGGAATTACCATTATCATATAAAAAGTACATTAAATTGTAAGATTTGTTGGAAGGACGTCCAAGCTTTTAATTTTCTTTTTTTTTGAGGGGGGGGGGGGTGGTAATCTTTATTTCATATACGCAAGGTCGTCCAAGTATTTATTTTGGGGAAGGGGTGTAATCACCCCTTTACCCCCCCCCCTCCTTGGACGTTCTTGATTTGCTGATTTTATGGAAGTTTCAAATGGTTTCATACTATTTTACTACTACCTTTCCTTCACTAGATGCTACGTGCGTAACCGCAAGCACAAATAAAACTAATAGTAAAATTAACCTAAGTAAACATATTAAACATCGACGTAAAGGATTTCTCATAAAGATTATCGAATTCCTTATGCTTGATTTAATAAAACTACAATCATTTATCTTTACGTTATGAACACAAAAACTTTGAAATGTTTATAAGGGGACGAAGACGGGATGGAAAATGAATGGAAGGAGAACAGAGGGAAAGTTAGGAGACATGAAGAAAAAAATGTGTTTTTGATATAAATCGGGCCAGTCTATTATTACAAATCAATAGAACGAAGTACAGACAAGATGTTTAAGACGGAAATATTTTTTTAGTTTCATGATAAAATTCGGGAAGAAGACCAAAGAAATGCCAGAGCTAGCCCAAAAAAGTTCAGAAAACCAAAGGTGAAATTTTAGTGTTAAAAATCCAATTAACTAACTTTTATTGATCTACTTTGCAGTTTAGGTTCGATCCATTGGATTGGAACCGGTTCTCAGCCGTTTTGAAAAATAATCTATATCATTGTATAATAGTATATTAAAATAAATAAAAAATAAAACCTGTTTTGTTCATTCGGGCCTTTGCTCCCTCGGGGCTAACAAAAACTTGTTTTAATAGTGAAGGAACGGAGTCTTGTAGTGACCTACCATATCCTATCTATCTATCTATTTAGAAAGCCCCAAGTGAAGAAACTAGTGAGGGAACGGGGTCCTGTAGTGACCTATCTTCTTCTATCTTTGATAAAAATCTTTATAATGGATTCTTAAGAAAGGTAAAATAACAATAACCTATCCTTAACCTAAGGTTTTTTTGTTCTTTAAGATCTCTCTATCCACTTAACTGATAGAGTTTTTTTTCTCAAAATTTTAATATCTTCCCCCCCAAAAAATTAAAATTAGAGGGGTAGGGGTTATTGAGATAACACATAAGATAACGTGGTTATAAAACTTTAGGTACTAGTGTAATTTACAGTTCTATGTCCCCTTCCTTCCTGGTTGTCCTACCTATAGACAGAATCTCAGTATAAAAGTTAATGATGTTTTTTTTAATATAATGTATATAGGATATGACAAAGCCCAAATTGTGTAAAAAATCATCTATGTGACGTCACATGGATCATTTTAACACAATTTGGGCTTTGTCTAGGACATACGTGAATATATTGACAGGGGAAAATTTTTCATCAATTTGGCTTGCTAATATGGACCCTATTTATTGGTCAGTTCGTTTATTTAGTAGTAGAGGAAGGGATGGGGTAGAGTTATCGCTATCTTATCCAGCTGCGAACATCACTTTTTTGGAGTACATGAAAGTCTGGTGTGACATCCAAGTAATAATACATCGATTTGAATAAATGTAAATTGTGGTTGTTGTTACAGGTAGAAGATGTTAAGGACGAAGATGAACAGGAAAAAGTTATCGAAGGTCTCAGGTTAGAAACATGTAATCAATCCATCTATCTATATTTAATGTTATTATCTATGTATTTAAAATTTAGTTCAAAATATATTTATCTATATAAAGTGTGTTACTTTATTTTATGTTTTATTATTATTTGGCCACAACTTGGTCAAAAATGCTCACAAATCAGACCTTTTTTGACCAAAGATACTCAAATGGTTCCTTTACAAGCCCTATCAATCAGTTTTAAGATATCTTTATATTTCAAGGAAAATTTATGAAAATACTAAAAACAGCAAATTTGCAAATTTAGGTGTTACCTTTTATATGCACAGATACCATAAAACCAATAGAAAATACTTATTTTTACTTTTCTGGGATTTTTAAAGTTTGATTCTGTTAAATTGGCTATTCTTGAAGGGATTTATGCATTGAAATATACTGAAACATAATATTGGGCAGAAATTAATGTATTTTAAAGAAAGAAAATTTTAAAAATAAGAAATTCGACCTCTATCACTTCAGAGGACAGCTGCCAACCTCCAGTTGACAGGATATAGTTTAATACTTGTTAGCAATAATAATTAGCCAAAAAAGTAAAACAAAAAGTTTTTTAATATGGTAAAAAAATGATAATCTAAATCTTAATTTGGGGGATGATGATCTGAAGGATGCTCTTACTGGTAGTGATGATGACCCAGATCGTATCCAAGTACATGAGCATTATGACAACTCATCTATTGAACTATGGTCCAATTTTTGAATTTGTAGCAGCCTTCAATTAAAAGTTGTAACAAGAAATATAACCATCTTTTAAAAACTACCATATTTACCTTATAAATTGGAGAATTTAAAAACCATGATTGTATGTTTAGGGATTTATCTTTATTGGAGTATGCTACAACTACAAAAATCGGACCATAGTTTAATAGATAAGTTGTCATAATGCTCATGTATTTGGATACCATCTGGGTCTTCATCACCAACAGCAAGAGCGTCTTTAAGATCCACATCCCCAAAATTAAGATTTGGATTATCATTTTTTTACCATATTAAAAAACTTTTTGTTTTACTTGTTGGGCTAATTATTATTGCTAACAAGTATTTAACTACATCCTGTCAACTGGAGGTTGGCAGCTGTCCTCTGAAGTGATAGAGGTCGAATTTCTTATTTTCCAAAATTTCTTTCTTTGAAATACATTAATTTCAGCCCAATATTATGTTTCAGTATAATCAATGCATAAATCCCTTCAAGAATAGCCAATTTAACAGAATCAAACTTTAAAAATCACAGAAAAGTAAAAATAAGTATTTTTTCTGTTGATATCTGTGCATATAAAAGGTAACACCCAAATTTGCTGTTTTTTAGTATTTTCATCAATTTTCCTTGAAATATAATGATATCTTAAAAATGATTGATTGGGCTTGTAAAGGAACCATTTGAGCATCTTCGGTCGAAAAAGGTCTGATTTGTGAGCATTTTTGACCAAGTTGTGGCCAAATGATAAAAAAACATAAAAAAAGGTAACACACTTTATATATTATTTATCTGTTTAATCTAGGTATATCTGTCATTTTATACGCCTATACATGTATTTTCAAATAAATTTATCATTCTTTCTATTTATTATCTGCATGGCCATCTTTATATCTATCTATTCATTAGGATATATAAGTTGGAAGGAATTTCAATATTAAAGGGAGATTTGAAATCTGCATAAATTTTTTAGGATGTTTTATAAAATTCGTTTTTTGTATAAATATTTATCTAAAAGCGGAAATACAATTTAAGTTCATTAATTTTGACCAATAGGATAGGTGGATTGGAAACTACCTGCGCTCTGCGCTCTAATTGGTTGAATGATGTGCGACACTTAAGCTTCTCCTATCAGAGCGAAGATAATTTTCAATCCACCAATCACAGATGTCAAAACTAATTAACTTAAATTGTATTTCCGCTTTTAGATAAAGAATTATACAACAAACAAATTTTATAAAAATCCTTAAAATTTGATGCAGATTTCAAATCTCCCTCTAACATTAAAATTCTTTCCAACTTATATATCTTACTATACATGTATTTTCAAAACTATTAATCGCCATTTCTATCTGTAATTTTCATAACTACCTTTTTATGTAACTTTAAATTGAAGACGATTGATAATGATAACCTTAGTTATTGAAATATATATATGGCCTCAGGGGCGTCCAAGCTTTTTATTTTGGGGGGGGGTAAAATGGCGCGCGAAGCGCGCCGCAAATTTTTTTACCCGCCCCAAAATTTTTACCCCGGGGGTAAAATTTGCTTGGGGGGGGTAATTACCCCCCCTGAAATCTGTTGACAGGGGTAAAATTTTTTTTGTTAGAGATTTTCTATTTTGGGGAGAGTATTTACCCCCCCAAAATTGTTTGGGGGGGGTAAATACCCCCTCCTAAATGGTTGGGGGTGCCTACGGCACCCCCAGGGTAGGGGTAAATTTTAAATGGGGGGGGTAAAATGAAAAAAAATTTGGGGGTGCCGTAGGGGGGGGGGGGTAATCGCCCCATTACCCCCCCCTTGGACGCCTATGTATGGCCTGTACAAAGATGTTAGTTTGATAAAGTAGTCTTGGGTTGAGATGGATCAATAGCTTTTAAAACTAACTTTAAATTTATTGTCTATTTATCTCTCTATCTTTAATATTAGTTATCTATATACATGTATTTCAAAATCTATTTATTCATTTCATACATTTATAATACATCTAATAATCTTTCTTTCTATCTATTTGAACATCTCCTAATATCTAAAAAGAATACTGAGCTGTAAGAGATATGAAACAGAAATTAAATATTTTGATCTTCCTTAATAACTAGGGGAGAGAACGAAAAACTATAGCATAGCAAAGTTTCTAACAAGGTCAGTTGAATTCGAGTTGCCGATTGTGTACACAGTTTCCTCGGTGTTTCCTCACCCTATCTCAATATTTACTACTAGCTAAAAAACTTCAAACTTCAAAAATCGATTTATTATACTGTATCGGAAGTATAATAGTATGTTGCGTTTGTGAACTCGAACCTTTATCCTTTTTGTTTTCCTTATCATTATTGGCAGTTTAGAAAGCGCCTATTTTCAAAAAGTTCATAAGTGTGTGCGGCATTCCAAACAATGCTTGCGCAACCAAGCCTAAAACAAAGCCCATGTGGCCATCTTATTTTTTTTCCGTTGGACAGTGCGGAGTTTCTGTGTATGAAAAACTATGTTTCACATTGAAATGTGGTGTTATCCGTGCTGAAAATACCTTGAGTGCTTCCCGGTTTGACATGTTCAATGACCTCGGTAAGAATTCTTTCTTTTAAGCATTTTTAATAGAGTGGAATGATTTCTTAAAGACGGCAAATTAATTTCTTTATTTTCATTAAAATTAGACCACGTAATTAATTTATTTTTGTACCAGAATATTTTAATAGTAGTCTATGATGATTTTATCCATGAATTATAAACTCGCATTAAGTTTTGATTTAATTTTAAGCAAAAATAACCCTAACTTCTTTTATACATTTTGAAATATAAATTCAAAATCACGAAACCTTTTATAAGGAAAAGATGATTATTCCCAAATGAAAAAGATTTATTTTCTTTTACAAGATTTATTTTCTTTATGATGTATTTAACATTTTAATATTTGATTATTAATTTTGTTATTTTTATTTCAGCGTGACCGTTTTCATACAATAAATTGTATTAGTAACTACGCTGGTTTTGAATCATGTGGGAAGTAGCAGGTTTAGTACGTCTGTACTAAAAGATCTTGTACACGGCCAGGCAAATGCCGTTGTACCGAAACATATACATTCAAAATTTTGATTTTTTAAATTTTGATTTTTTTTGAAGTTTGAAGCTTTTTTTAGCTAATAGTAAATATTGAGATAGGATGAGGAAACACCGAGGCAACTGTGTATACAATCGGCAACTCAAATTCAACTGACCTCTAACAAGATACTAGAGAGATTTTCATGGAGGGAGGAGACATTGGACTGTAATTTAACCAGATTGGTTGGTTCCAATATAGTGGTGTCCAAACTTAAAAAAAAATTATCCACAGAATGGGTACTTTCGGGTATGTATATCAATTTATCGTCCATTGTCTTATCCCTTATAATCCCTGAGCTAAGATAGATGTAGAACATAATAGAAATGTTTTGAAAACTTTCCTTTATTCAAAATATCAGGGATTAGGGATTTGCAATCCTATAATATAAAGTAGTAAATGTTTTTTTGTCTGTCCCGAAGGATCTCGCTAACCGCTGAACCGATATTGTTCTCCTTTACAATGAAGCTTCTTATAGGTCCTGGGAAGGTTTTAAACTAATTTTGGGGAGGGTGTCTTTACCACCCTCCCCACCAAAAAAATAATTTTTCTCTTTTGAAACTCAAATTTAAAATGGGAGGAGGTCGACTTTTCCCCTTCTACCTTAAGTGCCCCTAGAGGCTTCTAGGGGCGTAGCCGCTAGTGTAGATATAAAGCATAAATATTTGTGATTTTTTTAAACGGTCGCTAAAAATAGATTTATTAATTTTGGATGTAACTTGACAGTTTCATGTTCTCAAATAAAGTGAAACTCGCAGTGGGCTAAAATAAGATTTGATTAAGATTTGTATATTGATTGGGGTGCTAGATCGATTCCTAGTTTTTCAAATTTTCATCATTATCTAAACTCCTGTTCAAGATAAACGGCTGGAATTTTTATGGATTAATTAAGTCAACTTCTACATATTTCTATAAAGTTTTTTTTTAAAGATATGATAATTGGTTGGGGTGCTAGATTGATTCCTAGTTTTTCAAGTTTTCATGATTTTTTCGACTTTTTGTTCAAGATAAAAAGCTGGAATTTTTAAGGATTAATTAAGTCAACATTATACATATTTTCACCAAGTTTAATAAAGACTTGCTATTAGTTAGGGTGCTAGATCGATTCCTAGATTTTACGTTTTTTTTAGCTTAATGCCTCTAAAGACTTTATACATTTTTAAAAGGTTTCGTGATTTATTCCATTTATTTCTTTTTAACATACTCAAAAGATTATTTTTTTCAGATGTCTATCAATAAATTTTGAGCTTCGCTACTTATGGATGTAGTCGTCCTTGTTTTTATATTAAGTCACATATGATTATACCGCATTATATTAGCAATCGAATTATTGTACGAAACAATTTCCCATGGCAAATCGATATCCTTCCAAAAGAGAATCCAAATGTTTTTAGAGCCAAAATAAACTATCAAACAAATAATGCGGTAGGATTGTTCTATGTTACTATATAGGTCACGTCTGGTAATAGAATTTATGATCTAAACAGTCTTATTTTTCTTATTTTTCTTCTAGGTGTGATTTCTCTTTAGCCTCATATTAAAAGAGAACAATATCGGTTTAGCAGTTACCGAGATCCTTACTTTTATATAAGAATTGAGAATCTCAAAACCAAGAACAGTTGAGCCATATGACAATATTAATTCAATGGAAATGAGGTCTCAAAATAGTTACATTGTGCTATCCCTTAATTCATGGAATCTAATTTTAAATTCATATTGTTTCTAAATTCTACACATTACATACAAACATCATATGTATTCAAATTTATACAACCATATATCTATCTATCTATCTATCTATCTATCTATTTATCAATCTATCTATCTATCTATCTATCTATCTATTTATCAATCTATCTATCTATCTATCTATCTATCTATCTATCTATCTATCTATCTATCTATCTATCTATCTATCTATCTATCTATCTATCTATCTATCTATCTATCTATCTATCTATCTATCTATCTATCTATCTATCTATCTATCTATCTATCTATCTATCTATCTATCTATCTATCTATATATCTATCTATCTATCTATCTATCTATCTATCTATCTATCTATCTATCTATCTATCTATCTATCTATCTATCTATCTATCTATCTATCTATCTATCTATCTATCTATCTATCTATCTATCTATCTATCTATCTATCTATCTATCTATCTATCTATCTATCTATCTATCTATCTATCTATCTATCTATCTATCTATCTATCTATCTATCTATCTATCTATCTATCTATCTATCTATCTATCTATCTATCTATCTATCTATCTATCTATCTATCTATCTATCTATCTATCTATCTATCTATCTATCTATCTATCTATCTATCTATCTATCTATCTATCTATCTATCTATCTATCTATCTATCTATCTATATATCTATCTATCTATCTATCTATCTACATATCTATCTATCTATCTATCTATCTAGATCATGGCTTGGATTTGCTGGCACAATGACAGGAACAATGGCCAACACTTTGGTAGAGAATGAGAAGTAAGATTTGATAACAGAATATTTTTAACTCAAAACTTCGTACGACTTACAGAGCAATTTTGCTGCAGAAATTACTAAAAGAGGTACAAAAGAGGCAAAAAGTTGTTGAACAGGCTTAGTCAATCAAAGTTTTTTTCGGCTGAAATTTAAAGATAAGGGTTAATATTTTTTTTTTGTGCTGATTCCCTTTAACAAGAGCTTTAGAAGATGTTTTGGTGACCTATCAAAATATCTTTTTCTTAGAAAAGCTACTCTATAATCCACTTTGTCTGTCCTTACGTCCATATTGATTTGAGAAAAATTTAGTTTTCTCGGCTGCTCAGCATCATATAAACTAAATATCTTTAATGACCACTTAACATTTGTTTCACTTTGTCTATTTATCCATCCGTTATTTTTGAGTGCTTCGCTATTAATGGATGTTGTCATCCTTGCTTTATTTTCCTGACAATATTTTTAATTTAGCCGACCCTGGACAAAAGATCCTTTGGACGACCAATCAAATGAGGATAATATGACAAGGTAATAAAAGACCATTATACAAAAATTCTGAAACGAGAATATGAGAATTACAGATTAACCAACAAAGTTGGTCAATACAAGATTCGCTTCTTAATAGTTATTTCTCGCATCGTATTATAAACAGCTTTCCGCGGATATAGAATGTACAATTATAAGATTAAAACTAGTTTTTAGCCCCGAGGTGCCGAAGGCACTGGCTAAAAAACTGGTTTAAATCTTATGATTGTACATTTTTATATTCCTAGAAAGCTGGATATAATTCGATGCTAGACATAGTTTTTTCGTATGAATAAGAACCGGTTTCTATCCACCGGATTCGAATGAATACGAGAATAGTTATTTCTCGTATCGTATTATAAACGGCTTTCCACGGATATAGAATGTACAATTATAAGATTAAAATTAGTTTTTTTAGCCCCGTGGTGCCGAAGGCACCGGCTAAAAAAACTAGTTTTAATCTTATGATTGTACATTTCTATATTTCGTAGAAAACTGGATATAATACGATGCTAGACATAGTTTTTTCGTATTCATGAGAACCGGTTTCTATCCACCGGATTCAAATGAATACTAGAAAAAGTATTATGATATCTTATATTTTGTACTTTTTACAGGGAGGAATAGGAAATAGATTAAACCGGTTTTATAAATAGGTTTTTTAATTGGTTTGCTTAAAAACTTCAATTACTTTTATAAAATCTTGATTGATTGGTTCAAGCTAGTAATGTCCAAACTCTTCAACCAATGATTTTAATTTAGACAAGGGATAACTTAATTCTTGATTGTTGTGAATGTAAATAAAATTATTGTTCATAGTCTTATACCTTAAGATCCCTGGCGTTTTTAGGAATTATGGAGAAAAAAATAGTTTGTAATTTGTAAATATGAGGAAGAGGGGCTGTTATTCAATAAATTTAATTATTTAGATTGTCTAATGTTTTTATGTATTTCTGGAATGCTTTTAATTTTATTTTGGCCAAATAATTAATGTTAAGGTCGATTTTCCATAAAAAATTATATTATTTATAAATATTTTCCCCGTTCCTTGGTTAATACTTAATTAAGAAAATGCATTCTGGCGGCGACGCTACTTTACAACCTTTTTGTGTCCGTTTGTCTATTAATGAGACTGTTATGCTTTGACTTACATGTTAGAGTTACAAATAATGAAATAGACCACACTAGGCAATTAAAGGAAGAAAAATTAATCATCTCTACCTCTAAAAAACAATTGGGCTACCATAGTATTACAGAGAGACAGAAGGACAGGACAGACCGACGTATGGAAATTCAAACGAAAGGATGGTCAAACAAAAGGACAGATATACAAATTACAGACATACAAAAGGAGCGTTAGATAAATGACGAGAAACAGACAGAAGGAGACTAACATAAGGACAGACAGACAGAAAGGACAGGCAGACAGACAAAAACACAGAAGGAATGACAGACAGACACAAACACAGAAGGAATGACAGACAGACACAAACACAGAAGGAATGACAGACAGACACAAACACAGAAGGAATGACAGACAGATACAAACACAGAAGGAATGACAGACAGACACATACACAGAAGGAATGACAGACAGACACATACACAGAATGAATGACAGACAGACAGACACAAACTCAGTAGGAATGACAGACAGACACAAACACAGAAGGAATGACAGACAGACACAAACACAGAAGGAATGACAGACAGACACAAACACTGAAGGAATGACAGACAGACACAAACTCAGTAGGAATGACAGACAGACACAAACACAGAAGGAATGACAGACAGACACAAACACAGAAGGAATGACAGACAGACACAAACACAGAAGGAATGACAGAAAGACACAAATACAGAAGGACAACCAGATAGACAAAACACAGCTTTACTACTAAAAATATTACATTCTTTTGTTAACAAAATAAAAAATAGGGCTTTTCTAGCATTACGCCCAGACAGAAAGACAGACACAATTTGCTTTTTGACTACCCTAATAAAAATACTAACATTCTTGTTGTTTTTCAGAAAAGCTGAGGATAATATGAACAAAATTGGTGAGTAAAAAACCTTATTAGTTTTTTCATTATCTAAAAGTATAAGAAAAAAACAAGGACCACTATGTTCGATTGTAACCAGAAAAAGCATGTAATCAGATTTATTTTTTGTCTGTTAATATCTCGCCAACCATTGAACTGATTAAGTATCCCCTTTTAGGGAAGCTTCAAACAGTCCTTTGGTGCATATAATCAATTTTACTTTTTATTATCTTACAGTTTAAGCAAAAAGACTACAAAAAAATGAAGATACAACTGAAACAGAAAATGAACACAAGCTTTAAAAGTACAATGGCAAATAAATTTGCTCATTCTACTTCTTAACACAAAATTATAAATAACATTTGTAAAACTCGAGAAAAACATACATACATTATATATGTACATGATTTCATACTTTTTATGAGCATAAAATATAATTTTAAGCCTCTATTCACAAATTAGGCAAATATATGACAACAAACAGTCTCCTAGGTCAACAGGGCGCCATTTAGTAAATGATTCAATTTATTCTAGCAAATGAGTTTTGTTCCTGGCTTAGAGATCTACCTGGTGAAGATAAAACAGTCAATAATATCAATGAAACTCATCTAAGGTAAATTTATCTATCTATCATCTATATATGTATTCATCAATCCATCTATCTTGGCTAATAGATCTACCTGGGGAGGAGAAAACAGTCAATAATATAATATGTATCTATCTATCTTTCTATATGTCTATCTTATTATCTATTATGGCTACGAGATCTAACTGGAAAACCTATATTATCTATACTAATATACCCATGTATCTATTGTAGAGCTCTATTTGATAAAGACCAATCTGATAATCCTTGTAGGACACAGTTTGCTGTCTTAGTAACTATCCATCTATCCAACTATCTATCTATTTATTGTAGAGCTCTATTTAATACAGCCCAATCTGCTAATTCTGGTAAGACATGGTTACTGTCTATCTGTCTATCTAACTAACTATATATCTATCTTTCTATCTATATAACTATCTATTTAACTAACTAACTATCTATCTATTGTAGAGCTCTATTTGATACAGCCCAATCTGCTAATCCTGGTAAGACAAAGCTTGCTGAAGGATTAAGGTAAATATTTAAATAGTATCGCAGCTACTCTCAAATTACCTTAAGTATGTCCTTATAAACAAAATGAACGTACGGATATTCTGGTAACGATTATAGAGTTGCTACGCTTTCTAAATCGTACCTAACTACTACAGGAATCACCATGCAAAGTTTGAAATTGATAGGACAATTCTAGCATGCATAAATTAACGAATAAAAGCTAACTATCTCGGACGGACGGACCGACCCTAATTATAGAAAAGCTTCGCTTTTAAAAATCATTATCTAGATAGTTTGTGCTTCTTTTAAAAAAACATTATATGTTTATGTTTTTTAAATATAAGGATAAATATTTTCATAAAAATATATTTTTAAAGTAGTGTAGCAAATGAGACTACTTTATATTGAGTGGGCCATAGGCGGCAGGGATAAGACAAAAGAATATAATTGAATTGTAGTTTTCTTTTTTTTACAATCATATATATTTTAAAGGGTTAGTAATACAAAGCACACTTCTGACAGACAGAAAGACATAAACTGTTATATAGTAGCTTTATTACTGAAAACAACGTCGACATATCCATAAGTTGCAAAGAACAAAAAAATGAATAAGAATACTGATATGGAGAATAACAAAGTTTTTAACCCTTACAGATCGGGCCCCAATTCCCACCTTAATAGATCGGGGGGGGGGGGGTCATATTGACCCCCCCCTCTATCTCAGCTTCTGTTACAGATAAAGACGTAAAATTTTTTTCTGGTGGTTCATGTGTATTTTTAGAGAAAATTACTTTTTCTAGTCATAGCAGTCAGGCCGCTCCTTAGCCGCTTTTTAGCGGCCAGCCGCTAAATTTTAAAACAGCTGTAGAGCGGCCAATTTTGCAGCTAGGATGACAAAATTTTAGGACGAACTTTTATTTTTCATAACAAAAAAATTACTTTTTCTGATCATCGCCGAAAAACGGCAAATAACGGAAACCGCCATTTTCGGCGGTTACGGCCGTATAACGGCGGTTGGCGGCACCAATTAATATTTTTATCTGTTTATTGTTGCTCAAGGATTTACCAAAAAAAATTATAGGTCTCTATCTGTAATAGAAGCCACGATATTCATGATATATGTCTGTAGTAAAAGCCGGACAAAAATCGGTCATAAAGTCGGTCAGGGTGCGGTCAAACGGTCATAACACCACTTTTCTCATAAGGTCAGTATTCACCAAAAAAAATTTAGGTTTTTACCTTATACACAAAAGTCATAATGTAGAAATTAAGATTTATTTAGAATTTTTAAAAAAATTTTGTGCTACCCAACCGACTTTGACCGGACACCACGACCGACACAGACCAGATATCCTAATAAAATCAACTCCTGCCGACGTATAATTACTAAACTTAAAAAGTCATGAAGTCACAACTCTCTATCTCACCTACAAAAAAAATGACATTGAAAAAACTAGAGGGGGGGGGTCAATATGACCCCCCCCCCGATCTGTAAGGGTTAATATCCATATTTTGTATGATGACTGAATGACTGAGAGTCTAAGTATATAATATACGGGATTCTCAGAACAAAAATTAAATTAAATTTGTATCCACAAAAATTTTGAAAATTGGAAAAATACCAAAGATATGCAGAAATATGTAAATAGTAAAAAAAGTTACTTGTTATTTCATCTACAGATACAAAAATGTACAAATAATGTTATGTCAAATACTAATGAAAGATTTTTATGATTTGACAAATTAGTGAAAGGTAAAATTGTAAAATGCATTCTGATTTTTCTTATTAAATTTTATTTATTCTAGATTTGTTTCTAGCATGAAGTTTTATTTTAATAAAGCATGACCTCTAAGGGGCTTGGTGTCGCTTTGGGTTCCAAACCTCTCCACGCACTTATGAAACATACTCCGCGTCTTATGATTGCTTTGTAAAGCATTCATCTGTTCGCTTGATAAGCAATCCTTTGATTGCACAACCTTTGTATTGAAGTCCTAACTCTGCATTGAAATGAGTTGCCCCTGTTTATGGGCTAAAATAATCCCCAATTCTTACTATTGATGTCATACACCTGACATAGCAGCATTAGTAGTCATTTTAACATATCTAGTATGATGCGGTGTGATTCAGACTCAAACCCGACACCTTCAAAGCAACAAGCGGACATGTTACCTAATACCAATTTTTAATTAGGCATGGTCCTTTATTTTGTCACTCTGTACAGTTCCTCACCAATATTTCTAAAAAGAAAATAGTCCTTTAAAAAGTAACAATTGGGACTTTTAGAGCCAACTTTATTGCACAGATTAATCAAATTATCTTAAAACTTTTCTCGTATACCTTATAATTCTAACAGCGTTTTTTTTTTGCTTGACTGTTAAAATATAAAATTTGAATAGGTTTCAAGATGGTTTTAAAATATTTTATTATAAGAATTTAGTTTTAGGAAGGTTTAAGGCCCTCATCCTCCTTCTTAAAGTACAAATAACAAAACTACATTCTAATCTCTTCAATTTGTTTACTAGAATGATTGATTTTCTTATATTCTTCACTAGCGGTTATGCCCCTAAAGGCCTCTAGGGGCACCTGAGGAGTGGGGAGTTGAATTTGATAACCAACATTTTTATTTTAGATTTAAAAAGAAAAGTAAAAAAAATCTTTTTCTGTTTTTTACCTTATGAACTATTTTTGACAGATTTTTTTTTATAAAATGGCTTGCTATATTGCATCAAGATCCATGACCAATCTATATAGGAAATAAATGTCTATAAATAAGCTTGAGTCTTCCAATAGTAGAGTGTTTCATACTCATAGTGCTCCAATAATCCATAATAGACTCTCATTGACCAGAACAATAAGACCCATTATTTTACTCTATGAAGAATAAATTCATTTTTTTTTATTTTATGTTGCTATTTGAATTATACTAAAGTATTAAATTTCTATTCATAAAACAGAAAATTTAAATTTATAAAATAGTAAATCTAAGAAAACTTATTTTATAAAATAATTTGATACTAGCGATGATCCGTAATGTGTTCAGATATTAAACTAAAATTTATCATTTAACTAAATATTTAACCCTTTCAGGACGATAATTTGAAACAAAAAATACTCAAAATTATAAATACAGTTTTGAATAAAATAATGAAATTTTAAAAAAAGCAGAAGGAAAGGGAGAGAGAGGGACATTTAATTTTTAAAAAATGATGAAAAAACGAAACTAAAGTTGTATAGTAATCTTTATGTGTAGTAACTTTTTTTGTAGTTGGGTTAATATTCAGGGATTGGACAATAGAAGAAAAAGATTAATATTCAGAGATAGGCCAATGGAAGAAAAAGATTAGTATTCAATCTAGCCAATAGTGGGATAATTTTAGAACGCTGCCTCTAGTAGATATATATTGGGCTAAGTTTCATGAGCTATACTATAAAATTGTTTTCTAAGATAGCTGTAAGTAAAAGTTATAAATCAAATTAAAAAAAACACTTGGAATGAGATTTGTTACCTGAATAGAAAACTATTTTACCAGCAATAAAACGACCATTTGTTTTGTATAAGATCTAAAATATAATATTCCTATGCATGCTATAATTGTTGTCATGGAAGCAAAACATAATATATAATTTTTTTTCATAGGTTGCACTTTTCTTGTATGTTGATATAAACCTAATATATTTTCCAAATTTTTTTGGAACACTTATATTGCACACACTTTGTCAGGGAGTCCATAAAAGGTCACTGGCCTCTCCAATACCACCATTAAAAATGTCATTAGCTTAAAAAAGCATCATTAAGACTAACTTTTTTATGATACTTTGTTAGTTCTAACATATAATTGTACATTATGGTTCATAACTGGAGGCAGCATGACGATACAACCAGTCAAATTTTGTTTATCATTAGTATATCTAATGGTCTTTTTTTTCAATAAACAACATACTTATATAGATATAAAAAAAGATTTCATATATGTTTAGTATATTTTCTCTTTTACATTAACAAAATAGATAGAATAAATAGATAGCAAAACAAGGACTCGTTAACCGCCTGTAAGCCTGTAAAAAACAGCTGGAAGTCTAAACCTGGACCAAATATGACAATTCCTCTGTAAAAACTGGTTAATAATTGACGCGCTGCTGCCGAGCCTTGAGCAAAACTCAAGAAAGATTATTAGATACAATAGAAAAATATAGACAGAGTTATATTAGATTAATAATAGTTATTTCTCGCATCGTATTGTAAACGGCTTTCCGCGGATATAAAATGTACAATTATAAGATTAAAACCAGTTTTTTTTAGACCCAAGATGCAGTAGGCAAGGGCTAAAAAAAACAGATTTTATATTAAGATTGTACATTTTTATATTTGTAGAAAACTGGATATAATAAGATGCTAGACATAATTTTTTTGTATTTATGAGAACCGGTTCTAATCCACCAGGTATTAATCGGTTTCAAATGAATACGAGAAGAATAGATATTTTTTTCTTCCAAGCTTTTTATTTTTAATTAAGGTCTTGGGCTAAGTTTGGATCTACAATAACAGGTATATTTATAAATTTTGGCAGTGAAGTAAAGGACTTATTATATTTAAATTAATTTAATTTCTCAGCTGGTATTGAAGATATACAGCTGAACTTTTCTATGCGTAGATTCCTAAGGGCATTAAGCACCCAGTCATAATAATACAAGCTGATAAAATTTTGTGTAAATAGATATCTACTCTTTAACTCACTTTGTCCTTCAGTCTATCTGTAATGATTCAGGCCTAGCTATTTTAATTTTCCTTTAGAACTGTTTGACAGAATTACATTCCCTTTTCCTTGGTAATGATTAAAAGAAACACAAATTTGTAAAAGGAAAATTAGTTTTCTCGGCTACTTTTTAAGATAAAAGTCTGTTTTTCTTGTGAAAACTTTGAAGGATTTTTCAATGAATAATTGTAATCCTAAACAGGGGTAATAATAATCATCATTGGGGAAATAAATTAATCTATTGTTTGCCTGTCTTATCCCTCAATATACTTTTTAAATAATATGAATAATGTAGGGCCTGGAAGTAAGGTACAAGAAGTCCAGATACCCCTGATGAATAAAAAAGAGTTTGCGGAAAAAGTTCTCGGGAGAAAAAGTGGTGATTTATCTTCTAGAAAGGTAAACAGATATATAGATGGATGGATAAATAGATAGATGAATAGATAGATGGACAGATAGATGGAAAGAAAGATTACTAATGCGATGAACAGATTGATGGACAGACAGACGCAAAGATTCTTTACAAAAAATAGCTCGTTGTTATATTTTTTATAACAAATGTTAGTACCAGTCTGTTTGATGCTGACAAAACTGGAATTAATCTTAATTTTTCATTTAATTATCTACGAAAAGTTGTACATACCTAACACGATATTAAAATAATATTTGCTAACAGTATACTCTACCGTCCCTAATACACTTCAGTGTGTTTAGAGGTGCTGCTGTTGGTTTCATAATACTTAGATATTATATTCTAACATTCCCTTGTCAAGATATGCTACGCTTCTAGCAATTCTGTAAAAAAAACGTACTGCCAGACTCAGGGAAACAGGGAAAGAAAAAATGGTGAAAAAGTTTGGACACTGCTAGCTAGTTTGTACAGCATTAAAGAGGGTCCCCAAGTTTTAAAGCCAACGAATAAGAGTAAATATTTACAAACTTTGGGGACCAGTGTCCCCTACATCCCTGAAATAAATGCTTTTAGTCTAAATAAAATCATTGATATTCGATTTTTCAATAATTGATTCCTAGCTTAAGATCGGAAACAAGGATGGATACGTGTGCTATTGCAGCTAAGCTTTTAAGCATATAAAATTAGTCCTTTGGAGAATCAGAAGCCTATTGTAAATTTCTTAATTACATAGCATACCAGTTAGGCGAACAAAGTTAATTTTAAAGTAGGTTTGATTTTGAGCATCACTAGAACACAGAAATAATTCAAAAATATTATTTGGGGGGCCGATTTAAAGGTCGTCTTTACTACAAAGCATTGCCTATCAAAAGTCAGCTGAAATTGCCATATATGTTTCAGACTAATTTTGTTGTTAGTTAAATCTAAATAGAACAACTTCAAATATCAGTTAAAAAATTCTAATTTCCACGAAATACAGAGAGATAAAGTTAATTGTAAAGTATCTTATAACAACAATAATAGATATGTTCAAGGTTAAATTAAGAAACAAGATTATATAAATGTCCATAAGTAGCACAACAATAAAGCTAACGACACTGCTCTGTGAATGGGTCAATGCAATGGTACGACACTCGGACATGTAATGTTTATACTAATAATAAATCAATTTAAGGTTATATAAAAATGTTTAATAATATTAAGTCAGAACAAAAAAGGGATTTGGTTTTCTTATTTATATATATTTTATTTGTTTTAAAAGAGTGTCCCCCAAGAAATAGCCTGAAACCATTCCAGGACCGCTCGGTGTTTACTCTGAAAAAAACTGAGCTTATCTGTTCAGCAGTTACCAAGATTTTGAGCTAGAGGTGGAGAGATAGAAAGATGGACAAACAAAAATATTTCTAATTAGTATTATAGGTTTCTATCAACAAGCCTTTAACAGTGTTTAGTTTATATTGTAGTTTTATATATTAATGTCAGAAAATTGTTAGATGTCTTACAGTTTTTTTTCTGATTTAAATTTTCTTTTAATAATAATATGTTTATTTTTCCTTTCAGAGCAAAGTTTTTAGCCATCAACGGAAAAAGAAAGAAAAGAAGAAAGATACAGCGAATCAGGTATTATGTATTCTTATATAGAAGTAATAGGATGTCTGTGTGTAGCAAACATATCCCTTTTACAGTGAAGATTCCTGTAGGTCCAGTGGGAGACAGATCACCATTATGAATAGTTACTCCATGACAGTGGCGTGCGAAGCACTTTGTCTAGGAGGGAGGGGGGGGGTATTTTTAAGATTTTGTAAAATTTTGCCCGGGCGGAAGGCATTTTATTTATATATCCTAATTTAAATAAGGGCGTTTAAAGGGGTGGGATTATTTGATTTTGGGCCTATTTCCTTCTTCTCTATCCCTTCCCCCATCCCTATTTCCCATTTTTATCCCCCATCTCTTCTCCCCCATCCCTTCTCCCCACACTGCAGTGACCGTTTTGGTCGCTAGGGGGGGGGGGCGATTGCCCCAAATGCCCCCTTCGGTTCGCACGCCACTGCTCCAGGATAAGTTACCCAACTCCCTATTCTTGTGTAAACGGTATCTATGATGATTATATTCATAAATGTAAAGATATATCTAGCTTCGGCTTCGTCCCTAGCCTCCAGGGGCTTTGCCCCAAGAGATAATTAAAAAAAAAATAAAGTACCACTGGTGCTGCTCATAGTCTAATGTGTTCCAAAGAAAATTATTTTTTTTTTAGGGGGGGGGGGGATTTTCATTTTTGGGGGCGTCGGAGGTGTCCCCCCCCCCTAAGAAAATAGCTTAAAACCACCACAGGACCAAAAGGTATATACCCTGAAGAGTAGAATCCAATCGGTTCACTGGTTACCGAGATCTTAAGGGACAGACGGACGGACGGACGGATGGACTGACAGGAAGACATCGTTCTACTTTGTATTATAGATAGTACAATGAAAACCAAATTAGTCAGGTTTATATTTAGCAAAGGCTTTGAAAATAATTAAGGGGAGGTATACCAAAGTAGAAATTAATAAACTATATCAATCTTAATTTTATTACAGGAGGGTGAAGTTGAGACGCCTAACCCCCGGCAAAGACGTATGTATTATGGAGCATGGTTTCTAGCCCCATCTAAATGGCAGGTATATACAGACAGATACAGTTATAGAGCAGCTAAGTTATCAACGTACACTAGAGTTAAGAGAAATAGACTTATGAACTATGGAGCATGGTTTCTAGCTCCATCTAAATGGCAGGTATACACAGACAGATACAGTTATAGAGCAGCTAAGTTATCAACGTACACTAGAGTTAATAGAAATAGACTTATGTACTATGGAGCAAGGTTTATAGCCCCCTCTAAATGGCAGGTATATATAGACTGATACAGTTAAAGAGCAGCTAAGTTATCAACGTACAATAGAGTTAAGAGAAATAGACTTTTGTACTATGGAGCAAGGTTTCTAGTCCCCTCTAAATGGCAGGTATATATAGACTGATACAGTTATAGAGCAGCTAAGTTATCAACGTACAATAGAGTTAAGAGAAGTAGACTTATGAACTATGGAGCATGGTTTCTAGCTCCATCTAAATGGCAGGTATACACAGACAGATACAGTTATAGAGCAGCTAAGTTATCAACGTACACTAGAGTTAATAGAAATAGACTTATGTACTATGGAGCAAGGTTTATAGCCCCCTCTAAATGGCAGGTATATATAGACTGATACAGTTAAAGAGCAGCTAAGTTATCAACGTACAATAGAGTTAAGAGAAATAGACTTTTGTACTATGGAGCAAGGTTTCTAGTCCCCTCTAAATGGCAGGTATATATAGACTGATACAGTTAAAGAGCAGCTAAGTTATCAACGTACAATAGAGTTAAGAGAAATAGACTTTTGTACTATGGAGCAAGGTTTCTAGTCCCCTCTAAATGGCAGGTATATACAGACAGATACAGTTATAGAGCAGCTAAGTTATCAACGTACACTAGAGTTAAGAGAAATAGACTTATGAACTATGGAGCATGGTTTCTAGCTCCATCTAAATGGCAGGTATACACAGACAGATACAGTTATAGAGCAGCTAAGTTATCAACGTACACTAGAGTTAATAGAAATAGACTTATGTACTATGGAGCAAGGTTTATAGCCCCCTCTAAATGGCAGGTATATATAGACTGATACAGTTAAAGAGCAGCTAAGTTATCAACGTACAATAGAGTTAAGAGAAATAGACTTTTGTACTATGGAGCAAGGTTTCTAGTCCCCTCTAAATGGCAGGTATATATAGACTGATACAGTTATAGAGCAGCTAAGTTATCAACGTACAATAGAGTTAACAGAAATAGACTTATGTACTATGGAGCATGGTTTCTAGCCCCATCTAAATGGCAGGTATACACAGACAGAAACAGTTATAGAGCAGCTAAGTTATCAACATACAATAGAGTTAAGAGAAATAGACTTATGTACTTTGGAGCATGGTTTTTAGCCTAATCTAAATGGCAGGTATACAGAAAGAAAAATTTATAGAGAAGCTAAATTTTTTACCAATAATTGAGTTAAGTTACAAAAGTATTGCATTGAATAAAGAAAAGTACATTTAAATAAATGATTTTAGATGATGAGTTTGTTCTTTTAAACTTTTACCTTAAATCAGTAGCAGGGCAATGGTTGATAAATTAACATAATTATGTAAATAACCATAAACCTTATGTATACCATTTTGGAAAAGTTTGGTTACTCTTAGTTCTCATTAGCCAATTATTATTCAACTAAGAAAGAGAAATCAAGTGTATAAGAATAATTTATTTCAGGATAGGTATGAACGCCAAGTAGCCACCTGTGGAGGAACTAGGATTAAAGATAAAACAAAGGTAAAATTTATCAGCATATCGAAGAAGTATTTAATTAAAATACAAGAAAAGCCAATTAGACGGACGGATAAAATGTGTTCATAAGTCATAGAAATCGTATTGAGAATCTTGTTACTTATATATCTTTGTTAGCATCTGAGTAAATTAATTTTCTATTGTAGAATTTCAATCTTTGAAAAAAAATCTGACGAACCAAAAAAGTTTCACATAAAATCATAATGCCAAAAACAGAAGGACAACGTAAAATATTGAGTAGGTTTTATGAGTCATGAGAACATTAACAAAAAAATAGAGATCTCTCATTAATAGCTGCCGGAAATACTTTTTTAACTTTTGTCAAACGTTAAAAATTGTAAAAGAAGCTTTGCCACTAAAACTTTATTCTTAGAAACATCCTTTTTGCAATATGCTAATGAATTTAAACAAAAGTTTTCTTTTAAAGTTTTTCCTTTCTGAATAATTTAAAACAAAAAGCATCAAGAATTTGGATAAAATAACATTTTACAAAGAGTACTTAGTGTACGCTCAATTCATTTAAAGATATCTTCAACAGCTAGAACGCTGGGCTTTAGTCACATATATCCAGGGTGTCTCAACCATGACACTTTGGTTGAGCTTGACTTCCGAATTAGCGGGAAGTTCACGAGATCAGTTGGCGAACATACAAACCCCCAATACCAGGAACCATCAAGTTTCAACAGCAGGTTTGAATATAGATTTATTGATGAAATTATTTCAAAGACCTGAAATTACAATATCAATTAGTTCATAATTCCAGTTATTTATAACCACGTAATCTTATTTGCTTTTTAAAAATCATTTTTCTCTACGGTAAAAAATCTTTGGAAACTTTGGCTTTAAAGGAAAATTATTTGGTTTAATAAATCATTGTTAAATGCAACAATAAGGCACATAAAAATTACCAAAACATATATTAATCATAATTAAGTTTCATGCTTAGCTGGCTAAAGCCTTTTTAAAACTACATATAATCGTCCTATACACCATTCTTCCCAATAAAATTAACAAATTCTACCTGAAGCTCTTATGGTTTCAAATCCCTGGTATACTAGGGTCGTTCACACACTATGAGACCAATGATAGGCCCAATTTTGTTCTCCGAAATCTTCACACCCTCATGTCTCATTCAAAAGTGAAAAACGTGGGCGCATATAAACAATCCATGCTGCGTCACTTTATGAAGGGAAAGTCAAAAAAGACGACATTTGCGCTTAGTTTTAGAATTAATGATAAGGAATTAATTTCGTACTTGATAAACACAAAGCTTCCTCGAAAAGAGGTTAAGACACACCCCCCGTTTGAAAGTCAAATTAACTTCCTTAACGAGATTCAAGGTTTTTTTTGCGCTGAGCACTAGCAACATTTCTCACTAAACTCAACTCACCATAATCACAAGAGAATGGCCACATCCCGAAAACGTGACAATTTTGCTCCTAACTAAATGAAACCCCGTGAAATGCATACACAATATTATACTCCTCACTAGGACTCATAATACCTCACATTTTAGGATAGAAGGATGGGGATTGGTTTGTACCATACAACATTCCATGCACATGACAATCACAAGATCACATACACAAATCCTAAAATGGATAATCCTATTAATCATGATGTTGTAAATATAACAACTTATACTAAATAATAATCATTTCATAATCAATAGGTAATAAATCATTATTAATAAATCAATAAGTACCTACGAAATCAGGTCGAAATGTAAACAATAATGGTAAAATAAAACGAAATAAATCTTAGACAAGAAAATTAAGATTTATAGGTACTTAAAACTAAATTTGTTAAGCATCAAAAAGAGTAGTAAGAAAAAATGTTTCAAAATCCTTGGGCAGAAAGTTTTTCAAACTTAATGAATAAGAACTGTAATATCTTAATCAACAATAAAACTTTTTAATACTTAAAGAATAGCAAAATAATAATATCTTCGTTATAATTTTCATTGAAATTATGAAAAATACCAATTTTTCTTTGTAAAAAAATATGAGACTTTAAATATGAATTTTCAATCATTCCTTGATCTGAATAAAAAATGTTTACTTGATTGAAATTCATATATAATTTTAAAAAATCTGCTAAAAAAAATACTTGATTTTTTCTTAGAATAAATATCGAATCACGCAACCTCGACACATTTATTCCTTTTTGTTAAACTTTTCAGGTAAGTTTTATAATGAATTGTACTTTTGAAAAGAAATTAAACTCAATAAAATTAAATTTGAGCATATGAAATAGAATAAAATTTTATCGCATTTCATTTGATTCTTATTTTAGGCATAAAAATAGGCATATGAAAATGTAGCTTTTTACTAAAAAAATGTTCTTAGTTTTCATAAAATAAGAATCAATTATTAATCATAATTTTTTTATAACCGCTTTTATTTTAACATCTGCGATAAAAATGAAGGAAAGGTTAATTTAAAATATGCATAGTTTATCTTAAATTAATTCTGTGATATTCATATAAATAATAATCAATATTTTAATAATATCATACATCGTGTTCATTATTATAAATGCTTATCTCATAGAAAATAGAGTTTACATTTTTAAACATGAACGAAAATATATGTACCTAGGAAATAATTGCTATAAAATACTTTCTCAAGGTTTAAAATTGTCCGAAGTCGCTAGGTACATATATTACTACGAATCTCTGCTCTCGGAATGAAGAAAAATCTTTACGCGTGGATTATTAGGAATCCTTGCCTCCGGAGTGAAAGAAAAAACTTTATTTGCTTACAAATTAAAACAAATATCTTGATTTTTTGCGATAATCTTTTTAAAATAATAATAAGAAATATTTTAAACATTATCATAATAATTTTACATGTTGTGTTCTTTACTTCAATGCATTATCTCATACGAGAATCTGAGAAATAACATTTTTTAAGCAAACGTGAACCATGAAAAAAAATACCTCGAAAAATAATTCTTAAAAAAATCTATTTTTCTCAATCTAAAAAATCTGCAAAAATCATTTGGTAGTTGATACACACAAACTTTTGCTTTTCAAAATCATACTTAAAGAAACAAAATCTTTTAAAATCTGCTTTAAAAGTCTAAACAATTTTGTAGAATTTTTGTGCTTAAATATGAACAATAAAATTAGTGAATAATGAATACTTATTCTTTGCAGAACCTTTTTAGGTTCCCTTTACAAGCTTAATATATAACTTGTAATATTTTTTCTTTAAAGATCATTTTCACATAAATAGTTTATGTTGTAGATTAGATATGTGTGGTTTGAAATTTTTCAATGACTTTCTGGCGGCAACACCCGCCATATTTCCATCCGCCATTTGCAGGCCTCTTACCCTGTGTCGGGCGGCAAGGTTGGCAGCAGCCAAGTCGATTCTTGATTCATGACAGCACCAGGGCAAGTAATAAAAGTGTGACTGTCATAAAACTTAGAATCATCTACCGGCTTTTGTCCGGCCGGAACCGAAACTCCCGTCGGCTCTTGTCCGGCCAGAACCGAATTTCTTATTGGCTCTTGCCCAGCTGGAACCGAAACTCCCGTCGGCTCTTGTCCAGCTGGAACCAAAACTCTGATCGGCTCTTGTCCAGCCGGAACCGAAACTCCCGTCGGCTCTTGTCCGGCTGGAACCGAATCATTCAGCGGCTCAATACCCGCCGTAACAATATTCTCAACGGCTACAGTATCGTTACCAATATCATCAGGAATAACTGCAGCACAACTAACATCATTATCAATAGCAGCTACGGCAGACCCAACCGGCTCATTATCAACAGCTACGGCAGTACCAACCGGCTCATTATCAACAGCTACGGCAGTACCAACCGGCTCATTATCAACAGCTACGGCAGTACCAACCGGCTCATTATCAACAGCTACGGCAGTACCAACCGGCTCATTCTCAACAGCTACGGCAGTACCAACCGGTTCATTATTAACAGCTACGGCAGTACCAACCGGCTCATTATCAACAGCTACGGCAGTACCAACCGGTTCATTATCAACAGCTACGGCAGTACCAACCGGTTCATTATCAACAGCTATGGCAGTACCAACCGGCTCATTATCAACAGCTACGGCAGTACCAACCGGCTCATTATCAACAGCTACGGCAGTACCAACCGGCTCATTATCAACAGCTACGGCAGTACCAACCGGCTCATTATCAACAGCTACGGCAGTACCAACCGGCTCATTCTCAACAGCTACGGCAGTACCAACCGGTTCATTATTAACAGCTACGGCAGTACCAACCGGCTCATTATCAACAGCTACGGCAGTACCAACCGGTTCATTATCAACAAAGAAGGTACAGGGGCTGGGTGCAGAACTTGACTTGTAGACTGTATTCACACCAGCACTAGCCTCATGGAGCAACCTACGACTATAATAACTGTCGCAATTATTGGTGCCACAGACACCAAGCTTATCCGAGTTAGATGAACGACGTTCCATCTCTCTAAGCCTTCGGTATATATCACGTACTTCTTGGCGCAACTCCATGGAAATTTTAAGCACTCCCATGTCCATCCTCACCTTCTCAACGACGTCGAGGTTCCTGGCGACAGTGCTCGACCTCGCGTCGTCTGAATCATTGTCAAGCCAGTGCAGAATTTTCGTACACTGCTCCAACGACGCATAAACTTTAACTGCAACAGATTTCTGTTCACTAGCTTCATACAAATCACGCTTGAACTTGCGCATCTCACTAGTCTCCACGGCAGATTTTAGACTTTTTATTAGGTCAGATTGGTCCTTGACCTCACTAAAAATGTCACGAATTGATTTTAAATTCACATTTTCACATGAACTCAAACTTTGGCAGGCTTTTAGATTTTCATAAAACACTTTTATCTGTTCGTCAAACACCTCTAGCCTTTCATTGCCAATAGCGATAGCTCGCTCAATTTTCTGCTTTTTAGTGAGCACCATATTGATTCACTAGGTAATTATTTCACAGAAAAATTGTCAATGTTTTTTGCAACAATACACTATATGCTATTGATTTATTGAAGAATGCTAACGCCTATTCTTCAGATTCTTTGAAGAATGCTAATGCCTATTCTTCAGAACCATCTGAAGTTGCTTGTGCAGCTCCTTCAACCATCAGGTTATTTGAAATTTGCTAATGCCTAAACTTCAACCTTCACTTCTTTGAAATTGCTTGTGCAGCTCCTTCTTCAGAACGATTTGAATTTGCTTGTGCAGCTCCTTCAACTACAGTATTTTGAAATTCGCTTGTGCAGCTCCTTCAAACTCCAATCATTTGAAATTGCTTGTGCAGCTCTTTCTTTTTTGCATCAATAATCTAGATGCTATTGATCTCTTGATGAATGCTAACGCCTATTCATCAGATACTTTGAAATTGCTTGTGCAGCGCCTTCAACCATCATTCATTTGAAATTCGCTTGTGCAGCTCCATCAAACTTTAAGACTTTGAAATTGTCTCAACCATGACACTTTGGTTGAGCTTGACTTCCGAATTAGCGGGAAGTTCACGAGATCAGTTGGCGAACATACAAACCCCCAATACCAGGAACCATCAAGTTTCAACAGCAGGTTTGAATATAGATTTATTGATGAAATTATTTCAAAGACCTGAAATTACAATATCAATTAGTTCATAATTCCAGTTATTTATAACCACGTAATCTTATTTGCTTTTTAAAAATCATTTTTCTCTACGGTAAAAAATCTTTGGAAACTTTGGCTTTAAAGGAAAATTATTTGGTTTAATAAATCATTGTTAAATGCAACAATAAGGCACATAAAAATTACCAAAACATATATTAATCATAATTAAGTTTCATGCTTAGCTGGCTAAAGCCTTTTTAAAACTACATATAATCGTCCTATACACCATTCTTCCCAATAAAATTAACAAATTCTACCTGAAGCTCTTATGGTTTCAAATCCCTGGTATACTAGGGTCGTTCACACACTATGAGACCAATGATAGGCCCAATTTTGTTCTCCGAAATCTTCACACCCTCATGTCTCATTCAAAAGTGAAAAACGTGGGCGCATATAAACAATCCATGCTGCGTCACTTTATGAAGGGAAAGTCAAAAAAGACGACATTTGCGCTTAGTTTTAGAATTAATGATAAGGAATTAATTTCGTACTTGATAAACACAAAGCTTCCTCGAAAAGAGGTTAAGACACAGGGATCTAAAGGGATAAGAAAATGGCTGATAAATTTGTGTACATCCTAAAATTACTCCATTAGTAGATTATAGTTAGTGGTTCGTGAATTTAATGAACCAACCATTCAAAATTCATTTAAAGTCCCAAAAGTTAAAAGCTAACGCATATTAAGCGTTATTACAAGATTTTAGGGACTAGTGTAATAAACAGTCCAATGTTCCCTCTCTCTCTACATATATCACATATGGATAAGTGTATATATGATCTTTTCTAAAAAGATTTTCCTTTAAAAATAAAACTCCATGGTGCTGTTCCTTTTTAAAAAAAGTTTTTAATAGTTATTTCTTTCATCGTATTATAAACAGCTTTCCGCGGATATAGAATGAACAATTATAAGATTAAAACCAGTTTTTTAGTCCCGAGGTGCCGAAGGCACTGGCTAAAAAACTGGTTTTAATCTTTTGATTGTACATTTTTATATTCGTAGAAAGCTGGATCTAATACGATGCTAGACATAGTTTTTTCGTATGGATGACAACCGGTTCCTATTCACCGGATTCGAATGAATACGAGAAAATATTTTTAATGATACTTGTATTCTATTTTTATATTATTTTGTGAAGGTGGGATTGAAAGCCAAGCTGCCCGGTGCTGTAGATATGATGGGGTCTAATCAGCCTGTAAAGGAACTACAGGTATCCAGGGTTAGGTTAGATAGAGTACATTATGTTTAGAGCCCTGAGGGATAGATAAACGTTATTATGATGGGGTCTAATCAGCCTGTTAGGGAGTTACAGGTATCCAGGGTTAGGTTAGATAGAGTACAGTATGTTCAGAGCCCTGAGGAAAGATAAACTTTAGTTATGATGGGGTCTAATCAGCCTGTAGGGAACTTCAGATATCAAGGGTTAGGTTAGATAGAGTACATTATTTTAAGAGCCCTGAGGGATAGATAAACTTTAGATATTATTTAGTTATTACTTTACAAACTGAAGCTTGAAAAAGTACTAAGGTTAGGTTAGGTAAATTCTAGTTTAGGGTTTAAATCACCTTGTGAAGCAACTATATGTAGCCAGGGGTAAGTAACGTAATGTACATTAGGTAGAATCTTTGCAAATATCTTATACTAACAGACGGACAGACCATACTGTTAAACACATAGTGCAGCTCTGCTTTTTTAACTAAACATCTTAAAAGTAAGACAGGTAAATTTAAAGTTTAGTTGATGAGTTTAAACTCTTCATTTCATATTCAAGATAAAATGTTAAATAGACAGATAGTTGTGTAAAAAGATAGATATGTACATAGATAAGAAGATAGCTAAATGAAGAGATAAATAGATAGATAGACAGACAATCAGATAGTCAGATGGATGGAAAGATAAATAGATTGGTGGATAGATTTGTGGATGAAATATAGATAGATGAATAAATAATTAGATAGAAAGACAGACAAACAGATAGATAGATAGATGGAAATATAGATATTTAGATAGATGGAAAGATAGATAGAAAGACAGACATACATCTATAAATGGATGGAAAGATAAATAGATAGTCAGATGGATAGAAGTTAGATAGACAGACATACAGATATATAGTTAGATAGACAACCAAATAAATTAATGTTTTTTTTCTATCCTAGGCTACAGTAGCTTTTGGTGATTACTTGAAAGATAAGGGAATTAAACAAGCCAAGTTTGTTCAACATATCCTAAACTCAAAATAACCTATCAACGTACTGGGTTTAAATTTACAGTATATGTGGTATATAAATATTAATTGAATAATATGTTTTTTGCTCATGAATTTTTTGTAATCGATAATGTATCAAAATTACTTTTCTCTACGGAATTTTATTAATAAATATGATAAGAGTGTATATATTTTTTCTGAATAAAATATTATATTAAAGAAAAAAACAAAGATGACAATATTCATGAGAGTGAAGCTCATTTAAATAAAGGGTGCTCGAAAAGTGACAATATGTCTTATTTCAATAGATGCTTTGCTTATAACATTGTTTCTAATGGACCTAGGAATCAACATACGTAAAACTAAGTTTGTCAGATCATATACTAAAATGTTATCATAAAATTTATAAATTAATTAATTAACTATGAATTACTGTTATCATACAGTCATGTTAATATGATTTATAAATTGTACATAACTGCTAGAAGAAGCACCAAGCCAATATCGTATCGAACGAACAATTCGTGCATAGATTAGCGACCAGAGCTATCCGTTATGATCGAACGAACAGGTCGACCTGTTTGAAAGAGTAAAAAGGTACCAAGAAACATTTGGCAAATTAGATAATTAGATAACAAAGTTTAAAGTGCTTAAACTAAAAATTAAAATGCCCAAAGGTAGCGAAACGACCCTGGATAACTAAGAGGAGCCAAATGTCTCCTTTTCTGTCCAAACACCCGGGGTATTTGGGTATGTAATACTCATCAGACAACAAACTTTTTCATTGCACGACCTTCGTCTGAGAACTCCTAACTTTGCATGGTAGTGAGTTTGCGCCTGTTTTGGGCCAAGGCATTTCCCCTACTCTAACTATAAATGTCGCGCAACTGATATAGTAATAGTAGGAACCATTTTTAGCGTCTTTAGCTGCGACATGATTAAGAATAAAAACAGTTTAATTTAAATATATTATTAAAATATAAACTAACTAGTTAGATTTTTTATAAACAAATTCAAATGTATTAAAATACTATTGATTTTTCTACATAAAGTTAGAGAGAAAAAGTTCAAATGATAAAAAATTCGGAAAGGTAAATTACAAGTAAAACAAATAATTTAAATAAATACTGTTTTTGTTTAGAATCGAAGACTAATAAGAATCTCATCTAAAAGATACAAATCTTAAAATTGCTAGTGAAATTAGTCTGAAAAATGCGAAAAGACAACCATCAATTTTTTTATCTTGTGATAAGAATAAAGAGGTATAATCCCTTTTGTGACATCGCCTCTTAAGCGGCTTTTCGTCGTATTTTCACAGTAGCTTTTATGTTAGTCGATTGCTTCTCAGGGTTGAAGCCCCCTGCAGGGGCTAGAAAGAGGAAAAAAGCTACTGTGAAAAACGCCCATTAAGAGGCGATGTCACAAAAGGGACTATCCCAAAACTTTTATACTTATAGAGTAGCTTCACCACTAAAAATTTAGTTTTTAACAAGCCAATCCCAAACTCAAATATTGAAATATATTAGTATACTGTTTACATATCCATGTATTCATGCTTATTATTGGGTAAATTGGATAAATTGTGAATTAGTTTTAAGCTGCACCCACACCGTTTAGGGGATTTGAAAAATAGCCTTAAACAATTTACAATAATATATTATGCTTCCTTGAAAAGCATTACTAAATCGTTTCATACATTTTCGAGATATATTGCTTCAAACAACAACAAAAATCTATATGTTATAGACTAACTTTTATCTCGTATCCTCATTATTAAGAGGGATAAGACAATGGTAAATTTGTTGTACTTCCTGAACACAGTAATAGTGTCTGACTGATTATAATGTAACAAAAAAAAAATAGCCAATGAGAGGCCGTTATTGACCAATGGTAAAATTTATAGTAGCCTCTCATTGGCTAATTCATTTTGTTACGTCATAATCAGTCAGACACTATTACTGTGTTCGTACTTCCTAATAAGGACAAACAAAATGACTTCAATTGTAGATTATAATAAGTGGTTGAAACATTTGAACACTTAACTTAATAAACAAATTAATTAAAATTCAATAATGGTCTCAAAGTTAATAAGCCAACGAATAAGGATGCGTTATTATAAAACTTTGGGGACTAATGCAATAAACATCCCAATGACCCATCCCTCCCTGCTGGTTCTAACTGGATAATTGGATAAACTGTGGAATGTAATCCAACACTTGACTTTTACCACATAACCAAGGATGACAACATCCATGACAGTGTCACAAAGTGTTCATCTTACGGCTATGTTTATATAGGTAGTCCTTTTAATTTGTAATCTTTAAAGTTAGATTTAAAGAATTTTCAGTTTGGCTTTGATACTGATTATTTTTTGCTAAATTAAAACTGGTTTTCAGCCATACTGAAAAAAATCTTTCGTATTGTATTATAGCCAGTTTTTTTAAATATTCATATAAAAATCTTAATATTGATACCAGTTTTGTTATCCCGGGCATTCGGCCCCTCGGAGCTAACAAAACCTGTTTTACTCTTATAAATTTTCATTATAATATCCACTCTCTAAAACTTGTCCATTTGAGACAGGTTCATATTTGTTTGAACAAAAAAACTTTATACAAAAAAAATATCGAAAGAACTAATATATTACTTTTTATTAATTTTGTATTCTCTACTAGCAGCTGAAACCTAGTAATTAGGGGCTCAGTGTTCAAGTATCTAAAAATTGGGCTGAAAAATAGCCTTAAACCATCTAAAGGCTTTAATTAAAAAAAATAGCTTCACTCAACCCTATAAAAACTTCAAAAGAAGAACTCTACCAGTTCAGTTGTTGTTAAAATCTTAAACGTCAGTCTTTTATATGTTAAGTTGTTCTAGAAGGGTAAATAAATAGCTGTAAATTTCTACTTAATAATTTGGCGACTTAAGTTCTGATAGGAAAGTTTATTATTTATTGTTTTCCAAAATATTTATCTCATACTGTTTCGTATCACGAGGTCTACAAGACCATTCGTGGGGTGCCAATACAATCTGACAATTTCAACATCTCTATAATAGCTCAAACAATGAAATTATAGATATTATCATAACCTAAACATATTCATTGTATGACCTTTATTCGAAGTCATATTTTTTTGTGATACTTTTTTTACCTAAGCATTCCACCACTTTTAGAAAATCTTTAACTGTGATATAGTTAAAGTTAGTCGAATGCTTTGTTGAGTTCAAACTGCTAAGAATTACAACACTGTGGTATTAATATAGTCAATATGAAATATTCGTGGATATTATAACAGAAGATAAATTATAGAAGCTAAAATGGACATCACTTATAGGTTAGTTCGTTAATCCAGTATGAGAGATTTAGCCCTCTACAAGTTTCCCTTTATCAAAGTACATGATAATTTGGTTTAAGATACAACAAATTATATATCTACTATAGATATTGATTTATCGTCCCCTTTGCTAATTTTTTTATCCCAATCATTTTGGCTGTTTTGTCAAAAATACATTTTCGCTGTGTTTAAGTATATTTGTGGGAGTTGAGGGGGGGAGGGGGTGTTTCATTTGGGGTAAATTCACTTGGTTAGAGGTGGGGAGACCGGGGGTATTATTTTGAGGTCGAAATAGATGAATAGTTGAAAGGGGGGGGGGGTGGAAAGGGAAGCTATTAGGCATCTTTGCTTCATTTGGTTTACTAAACGAAGATAAAGGGAAAGGGCAAGGAAATAAAAAATAGTCTTTCGTCAATTTCTAAGAGTAAAATTATACCGTTTGTAACTTGGAAATATTTGAACCTTTAGTACATAATATAGACTTTTATTTAGCTTGACAAAAAAAATAATCTTCTATTATCTCTTTTTCACTGATAGTATCAGGCCGTAACTTTCGAGGTTCAACAAGAGAGAGAAAGAGAGAGAGAAAGAAAGAGAGCTGTAAGAGAGAGATAGAGCGAGGGAGGAAGAGAGAGAGAGAGAGAGAAAGAGGGAGAGAGATTGGCCACATTAGAGATGATTATTGTTAACTATAGAAAACATTTTAACCTTTAAGAAACAAAATAATATTAGCAAGGACAATTATGTCTAAAAAGGATTTTTTACTAAATCTGAACAAAATTTCTATAAAATCGGTTTGTATTCAGCAGAAATTAAGCTGAGTCTAAAGAGTGTAATATATAAATTTTAGGCAATATAACTTCTGGATTTTCATAATTTCGATATTAAATAATGATGTCTACATCCATAAAATATTTACAAATCTTTTTAAAAAATCATATTTTACTTATAGAGGTGCTTCGCTTATAAATAATGATTTATTATCCAAAGAATAAAAAAATCAAGGGAATAAGATGATTATATCTTATAAAAGTTTGAATATAAAAATAAAAATGGATAGATGTACGATTTAGAGTATATAGATTTGCTACGCTTTCTAAAATGTACCTTAAAGTTACAGAAATGAACAAGTTTGTAATGGACAGAACAGTTATAACATGTCCAAATATTGATAAGGAAAACTATGAAAATTTGATTGTGTTTTATACCAAACATATTCAGGCTATTTGCGTCGTTGTATGCACACCATATTTTAGAAGTAAAGACCATGGACTTTAAAGCAAATAAAAGAGAGAGAAAGAGAGAGTTAGAGAGAGGGGGGGGGGAGAGAGAGAAAGAGAGAGAAAGTGAGAGAAAGAGGGAAGAGAGAGAGAGAAAGAAAGAGAGAGATAAAGTGTTTATATGTGATTAAGTGAGTGAGAAAGATCATCGAGAGAATACAAAAGACAGAGAGAGAGAGAGAAAAGGGGAGAGAGAAAGAGAAAAAAGAGGAGAGAGAGAGAGTTAAAGTGTCGGAGACCGGAAGAAATCGGAGCGAGATGGTTCAAAACTGAGTGTCCACATATTTCAACATATTTAAGGTCCTAGGTAGGGTTGGGCCGGATATACGGTGTGGCCGGATATCCGACCAAATATCCGGCCTATTTCAATATCCGGCCGGATACCGGATATTGAAACTATCCGGCCGGGTATCCCGCTCTATAATTTTTTATACTTTACACCAAAAATCTCTGCTTTTTAAAATTTTAAATGGCTATAATTTTCTTATTATTGAAGCTAGAAGAACATTTTTTCTGAACAAGTTTAACTTTATGTAAAATTATATAAGATTTCTGAAGAAATTTTTTTTTGCTACTTTAGTATCTGGTAATTTGGCCGGTTATCCGGCCGGATATCCGGTAATTTGGCCGGATAACCGGTTATCCGGCCGATTACCGGATATCCGGCGTTTGAAATCAGCCGGATATCCGGTATCCGGTATCCGGCCAAAAAAGTATCCGGCCCAACCCTAGTCCTAGGACAAACGCAGGAGTCCCAAACGTCGGTGTGGACACTTAACCTATCCTAACCTATTTTGCACCATCTTATAGTTTTTTTTTAAATGCCTAGCCGCTGCGGGGGGCTTATTTGTACATTCATATCTTAACCTAACCTAATCTGTATAGAAATACTTAATTGAATTAATGATTTAACCTTCCTGCATTTGTCCACTCCGACGTTTGGGACTACTGCGTTTGTCCTGGAACCATATTTACCCTGAGCTGGATCTTTAAATCATTTCAATGGTGCGCTAAACCACCCCGCGCAGAATTTCAGCCAATCACAGCGGCGCATTTTGTAAAATACTCCGCTGTGATTGGCTCAAATTCTGCGCGGGGTGGCTTAGCGCACCATTGAAATGATTTAAAGATCAAGCTCTGTTTAAAAAAGCAATTTTAATAAGATAATGATTATTATACAGAGCTTGATCTTTAAATCGTTTTTATGCCGCGCTGAATCGGGGCGATTCAGAGGTGAACCGTAGGCGCGCTGGTGGTAAGCCACAGCGCACCTGATTTTAAAAGATTTTTGGCGCGGTGTTGTTAAATCGCTTGCGCACTCACTAAAATATCGATCCGCGCCAGTACAATTTTATTACTTAAGCAGTGCCAGTAAGGTATTTTATATAAAATACCGTGTCAGTATGGTATTTTATATAAAACATTAATATATAATTTATTTTAAAAATAACTGTAAAAATGTTTTCACGATAGTTTTGCAATAAAATATTAAAGTAATTTAAAAAAATATCCATTTATTACATATGCAATGGGTCTTTCGTTGGGGCTCAGTGCATGATTCACCCCGATTTAAACCAGCAATGCCACGCGGTGAGTGCCATTGCCGCGCCGGGCCCGCGCCACTGCCCGATTCAAATCGCCCATGCAAATTCGATTTAAAGATTGATATTAATTATTTGATGGTGCGCCAAATGAATCGCCCCGGTTTAAATCACCTATAAACGATTTAAAGATCGAGCTCAGGTCCCTGAAAGTTTTAAAATACATTATCTCATTCTTTGACTTAAAAACTTTATCACAAACTTTTCCACCAAAATGGTTATAATCTTACCATTTTGTTTATCATAATTGGGAGTTTATATCAACATAACGTCCATTGTCTTATTCCTTAAGATCCCTGGATATTAGATTTACTTAGCAGTCCAATAAAAAAAAAAACACAATGAAATTGTAATTTTATTTTTTTTAATTTTGGTAGTTTTGAACGTTTACCGTATGAGAGTAAAGAGAAAGAATAAGCACACATCAACCAATGGACGAGTTAAAGAGTAGTGTCTTTAATGATTTTACACCATATTTACAGCCAAGACATTCCTACTAATGTGATGTTATTATAGGGGAAATGGTATAACTTATTACCATAAGGCATAAGGGAGGTTTCATCATATGAGAGTGGAGGGTGGGGGGGGGGGGGGGGCGATAGTAAACTTTACAGAGGTCAAAAGGGAAAGGAAATTTACATAAATAGGGGCATGGGTAGGGTGTTAAATAAAAAGAGAAGGGCACCAGAAGGTGGGAAAGGGGGTGTATGAGGAGGGGGAAAAGTTCCGTAGGGACAATTTAGTGGGACGTTTCAACTCTCGGCCGTAGCATCTTTATACGATTGTGCATCTATTGTATATACATCTATGTATACTATATATATGTAACTTGAAGGGAGGGTGGTTCGTATAGTCCCGTGATATAGTGACTTATATATACAACTATATATATTATATTATAATATATATTAATATCTTTATGGCTTCAGTGGTCTTGTGCTGTTAGACAACAAAGTAATTGGAGGTTTGTGTGAGTGTTTTATTAAGATCTCTGGAATGGATGGAATAATTTGGTTATGCTTTTTGAAGCTTATGTATAGTCCTATTTTTATGCCTAGTGTGAAATTGGCAACCATTTAAAAGTTATTTATAAAAGCGGCACTTTATTCGAAGGAGGAAGAAAAATATTCAAAACTATCCCAAGGCTTAAATACAAGTAGAAAAAAGCCTTAAACCATTCAGGGACCTATCTAAAGCTTTTCTAAAATGGAAAAACATATCGGTTCAGAATCTATAGAGATCTTAACGGACCAAGAAAGAACCTTACTACTTTACATAATATGCTGCTCCTCAGCGTCTAGGATATTTGTATTGATGGGTGGAGGAAGAAAAAAATATCCTAAAACCATCCCGGGGCACTTAAATGGAGAACTTCAGTCGTTTCAATCGTTACCTAGGTCTTAATAGGCAAAGAAAAATGTACAACTTTATAAAATAGAACTAGAGAATGCACCCTTAGCATATTAGGGCTATATGATTAATGGGATGGTGATGATAAGAAGGGAAAAAAAAGCCTAAAACCAAACCAAGGCTTAAATCTAAAAATGATGTAGCCTAAAACTATCCAGGGACCAGTAGTTTTTAAAATCTAAAGCTAAAAAACTTTACATAATAGGATAAAATTATTTTAATGTAATGCTGTGTAAGATGTAAATTTATCTATAAACTTGAAAATATTTAACTTAATAGAATAATGTACATACAAAATAGCATATTCTGGGAGGGAGGGGACATTAGACTGTAAATTACACTGGTACCCAAAGTTGTTAGATCAAAACTTCGGGTACTTTAAATAAATATTGATAGGTGGGTTCCAATAAAGTAGTGTCCAATCTTTTCACCGAGAGAAAGGGTATTTTTATCTATCCTCATTGGGGATGTACGATTCATTAATCGCCTATTATTCTATCCCTTCAGACCCTGATGCTATTCAAGATGATAAAATGTTGCATGCATGTTGCATGTTTGTATGTTAATATCCCTAGAATGGCAAAATGAAAAATTATGAAATTTCAGGGGAAACTCAAATTTTGTCGAAAATACTTAATTTGATATGTTTTTGCTTTTAAGAGGAGCTTTAAATTAGTCATTTTATTTGCTTAAAGCAGTAGATTTAATATTTTACCAATTGTATATGAACATTTGAAAGAAAATCTAATTAAAACTTTCAAAGTGTAAAACTAAAGTTAAAAAAGGAAAACTTGAAATTTAATTTCTTCATTTATTTTGAATAACAAATAAAAAAATCAAATTAACAAATATGTAAGAAAAAAGTTTTAGTTGTGTAAATAAATCTTTAATATAAAGAATTCGGGTGTGTGTCTGTTGGATTGCATCTGTTGCAGGTGGAATGTATAAGATCTCAACAATGACTGACTAATATAACTTTAACCTATCTAACAGACTTAAAGACGCTTTAGATCTTGGGAAGCGCTGAACCTACGAGGTTATACTCTTCAGGAAATATACAGGGTGTCCCATGTAAACTGTTTTTTTTGAAACGCTTATTACTCCCTTAATATTTGAGCTATCTTAGTAAAATAAAAAGTATTTGGCAGCCTACTACTGACCATTTTATAGGATAATGATGAAAAATCCACAAAATAAACAGGAAAAAATCTACGAGGTATTACATAAGAGGTTCATTTTATTGAATTTAGACTAACCCAGAGGAAAATGTTTGCTTTGTAAACTTTAAGATTAGTTTGAGTCCAAACTGCTGGTCGCTCAGACTTTCTAAGCACAAAAATAGAACAATCTTGACATGGCATACTAGAAATTCTCAATATTCAAGAATCTGAAGTGTAATATAAGTGAACAATATGTAAAAATAAGCATAATATTGATCTTCTTTGTTAATTTTTCATGTGAGCTCGCTTTAAATGCACACAAAAACCTGAAATATACCAGATTTTTTAATTAGACTACAATGCCAGTTCTTATAATGTCAGAGTAAGTCTTTGTGATCCACCGTTTGACCACCAGCTGCTTTAAAGTTAACTAAGGCATATTTTTCTTGTGGATTAGTCTTATATTCACTAAAATCAGCCTGTTATGTATTACCTTGTAGATTTTTTTCTGTTAACTTTGCGGATTTTTTATCACTATATCATTAAATGGTCAGTAGTTTGCTGCCAAATACTTTTTATTCTACGAAGATAGCTCAAATATTAAGGGAGTAATAAGCGTTTCAAAAAAAACAGTTTACGTGGGACACCCTGTAGTTATTGGTCCTGTGTTGGGCTTAAGCTATTTTCATAAGGGACGGGATATCCCCCTCTCGACATTTTTTTTGTTTTTTTAAAGCTACACTAAACACACAAACAAACTTCCTGTTTTTTTTCAGATTGAATGGTCTCTTAGAATATAATAGTGAAATGTTATTGTAATCCTAAATCTACCAGTTATCAGAATATTTAATTTAACAGGTAAATAAACAGCTCTTTCATAGCAGAGCTACTCGATAACTCTTAATGTCCGTTTGTATGTCCACCTAAAATATTTGTTGAGAAACGTAATTTTTTCACAGCTTCTTAGTAAGATAAACGGCTAAAACTTTTATTGAATATTACCTATACCAATAAGTATCCTTTATATAATTTACTTGGTCTGACGGCTATGCTACAAAAAAAAGTGTATTTATTTAGGTTTCGTGATTTTTTTTATGACAACTAAACATCTGCTCTGTAACTCACTTTGTCCGTATAATCACTGTGCCTCGCTCTTCATAAAGTTTTACAAGTATAACAACACCTATCAATAGCTAATCAAGGAAGTTCTTAAATGTACTACAGTCGAGAACATCAACTATCTAAAAAACGTTTTATTGAGGACATAATGTTATTTAAAAATAAAGAAAAAGAATTTAGATTAAATACGTCAAATTTAATTAAACAAAATAATTCTGCTTTAAGGAAAATATTTAATGAATTAATTTAGATTTTCCATAATTAGATAATATTTTGTATTATCCTTATACTAAAGTAACAGGATGTTTGTCTGTTTGTCTTTCTGTGTGTCTGTGTATCTGTGTGTCTGTACCGAAGGATCTCGCTAACCGCTGAACCGATCGGGTTCTCCTTAACAGGGTAGATTCTCATAGGTTCTGGGAAGGATTATAACTATTTTGGGGGAGGGTACCACCACCCTCCCAAGAGAAATCACAATAAAATCGAAAAAAATTGAAATATTCCCGCCGCATAGTGTTGCTAGCGTAGTGGCGCTGCGTAGAGACATGAATTTAAAAGCTGATTGACCATAGAAAATTATTTCTCAAATTAGATATTTAAAATAAAAAAAATTTAAATGCCACTAGATGCCTCTAGGGGCGTAGCCGCTAGTGGTATTATATGGTATTTAAGGCATAGTACAACAGACGATCATCTTATTTTTAGACATGGGTTATAGATTATAGAGTGTTGATTATCTTATAATATTGTACCTAATCGTCGGAGAAATCGATATACCAAACCTGATTGAAAATGATTATACAAACTGTTTCAAGAATTATCATGCAAAGATTGAAAAAAGTATATTTTATTGTACCACTAATATTCTAAATTGAGGAAAAGTAAAATTTTCTTGAGATAAAATATCCCTTCCTGATGTATCCATGTAAGAGAATGAGATCTGAAGGTTATTTTTCTTGTTTTTGTGAGCAACAAACAAGTCTTCTAATTGAAGGGATACAGGGATAAAACAATGGGTAAAAATAATTGTTTTATTGATTTGTTAACAATAAAAGTTTGTCCATAAGCAGCGAAGCAAAAAGAAGCATTAAAACTTTTATTAATGGCTATGTAGACATTGATGTTTCAATTTGCCTACAAATTTTCAACCTGTCAAATTTCACTTTGTATTTTTTTTAAATTTAATATTAACCAATGTTACATACTTTTTCAATCTTATTAGAGATCTTATTCGTAATTAAAGTTTAGAAAATATGTCTATTATCATATGAATTTTTATTATGTATAAAAAAATCTTTATTATTTATTTGAATCTTGCCTAGCTTTTTCTTCTTTACCCATTGTTTTTAATCAAACTATTGTATCGAAAATAGATTTCTTTATTACCAGAGATCTTAGGGAATATGACAATTTTTAAGCTATTGGCTGAAAAGTTTGAATACTGCGATTTTAACCATTATATTATTATTTTTCAACAGAATCCAAAGTTTTTTAACCAATGTATAATAGAACGTGAGTACCGAAATAAACTATTGTCAGGTGTCCCCTCCCTTCCTGGTTATCACTGATTATATTAACTGTATGTGATATGTGATGTGCCAAAATGGATAAATACATTTATATATAATGTATATTACTTGAATGGGTATAGAATGCACGTGGATATTATGAAAGGGGGAAAATGTTCGTAAGGTTGCTAACATGGACATCATTAAGTTGTCAGTCTGATCATCCAGCAGGAGTAGAGGGGATGGGGTAAAGGGGTGGATAGCCTGGACCTATGTAAACCATACCAGAAATTCCAGATCATTTGTTCCTATTATAAGTTTCTATTTTAATTATTATTAAATGCTATGCTAATATTTAATGTATTCATTCTTGATATGAATATTTATAGAATTACTTATATTGAAAAAATATTTTTACTGCCCAAAGAAAACGTTTAAAGTGAAACAAATTTTTTTTTTCAATTGGAGCTCAAGCTGAGCCCACCCCCCCAATCTACTCTCGTATAAATCTCCAGGAATTTTAGGGGAAATCAATTAATGTACAGTCTCAATTATTCATGAACAATAGATGATTGGTGAAAAAGTTGAAACATTTTATTTTGTAGCAATCATTCAAGATTTAGACGAATAAGAACGTGTTAATAAAAATTTGGGTATCAGTATTGTTTATAGTCCAATGTTCCCTCCCTGTCAAAAAATTCTCACCTAAATTTTTACTAAAATAGGTAGAGGGGTAGAATGATTTACTTAGAGATTTTTGGATTCTAACTTTAATCTCGATATATTCAAACTTGTATGATTTATTATACACTTCCTTAAAAAAAAGGAAAAAATTGAATATTTTTGTTTTTAGATATTTTAAAACCTTTTTTACCCGTTTTTAAAAGTTATTCTATAATAGATGCATGAATAGAGAGGAGAGTTGATTGTGAATTAAACTGGTACCCAAAGTTTGGGTATAGTCCCTTTCGTGGCAACGCCCCTTAAGGATCGATTCTATGTATTTTTAGAGTAGCTTTTCTCCTATTCCTAGCCCCTGCGGGGGGCTCTAACCCTGCGGGGCAATCACCTAACCTAACCTAAGATAACCTATTAAATCCTTTTTAAAAATACGACGAATCGCCCCTTAAGGTGCGTTGCCACGATAGGGACTATAACCCAAAGTTTTATTGCTGATTCGATGGCTTTGGGTATATTTATCTAATCTTGATTAATTGGTTCTACCTAGCGGTGTTCTATTGTTTCATAAATAATTTAAATTTTTAAAGAGGTATTTTGTGAATCGTGATTGGGAATGAAACTCAATATCAGTCCATTCATTTATCCTGTTTTTTAATTAATTTTCTTTTTGGTAAATGTATAAAAACATCAAATCCCAGTTATAAATAAAAAGTATTTGTTTATCTATATAAAACAATCGATAGATTTTTTATTTGCTCACAATAAAAATGTCATTTGCTAGAAGTGGTCTAAATATAATCCAAGCTAGACATTAGATCTTTTCATGAAAATACCCTTTTTCAAATTTCAATCTTCTGCTAACCTAAAAAGTTACTTTAGGGGCCTAGAAATATATGTACAAAATTTCAGCTCTCTATCTCTACTGGCGACCTAGCGCCAGGCATGTAAAATATCAACAGATAACGGTAGCACGGCGGTTTTAACAATATCTCAGTAATGTGCAGGTTTTCAACTCTTCTGCATATTTCAATTTAAACACATAAGGCCAAAGATATTTTATCCAAAAAATCTTTTGTCAAAGTCTACTCTAGACCTAGCGCCAGTCAGTTTTCTAAATTCATGCATTTTATACCTGTGAAAAATGAAATCGCCAGCGCTAGGTGTAGAGTAGACTTTGACAAAAGATTTTTGGGATATCATATCTTAGGCCTTATGTGTTTAAGTTGAAATATGCAGAACACCTAAATTCCCCTTCCAAGCCATTCTCTAAGCATTTTGATTTTTTGTTGAAATAACGGGATTTCAAAACTGCCTTTTGAAAAGGCCTAAAAAATATCTTTTTTTGTCCCTTTTTTCACTTTATATAGTTACAACTTATTAAGATATTATTCTCAGTTAACAAAAAATTGGCGCTTCCAGCACCAAAACCGGCAAAAACAGGCAGTTTTACTTCTGAATCCCTACTTAACCCCCTGACAGACCCCCCCCCTCTATCTCAGCTCCTGTTACAGATAGAGACGTAAAACTTTTTTCTGGTTGTTCATGTGTATTTTTAGAGAATTACTTTTTCTAGTCATAGCGGTCAGACCGCTCCTTATCCGCTTTTTAGCGTCCAGCCGCTAAATATTAAAACCGCTGTAGAGCGGCCAATTTTAAAGCTAAGAAAACCAAATTTTATGACAAACTATTATTTTTTATAATAAAAAAATACCTTTTTTGACCATCGCCGAAAAACGACAAATAACGGAAACCGCCAATTTTGGTGGTAAAAAGGCCAATTTTAAAGCTAAGAAAACCAAATTTTATGACAAACTATTATTTTTTATAATAAAAAAATACCTTTTCTGACCATCGCTGAAAAACGACAAATAATGGAAACCGCCAATTTTGGCGGTAAAACGGCGGTTGGCAGCGCTAAATAATATTTTATCTGTTTATAGTTACAACCTTTTAAGATATTATGCTTAGTTAAAAAAAAAATTGGCGCTTCCAGCACCCAAACCGGCAAAAACAGGCAGTTAAACTTCTGTATCCCTACATAACCCCATAACAGACCCCCCTCTATCTCGGCTTCTGTTACAGATAAAGATGTAAAACTTTTTTCTGTTGGTTCTTTTGTATTTTTAGAGAAAATTACTTTTTCTAGTCATAGCAGTCAGACTGCTCCTTATTCGCTTTTTAGCAGCCAGCTGCTAAATATTAAAAAAGCTGTAGAGCGGCCAATTTTAAAGCTAGGAAAACCAAATTTTATGACGAGCAATCATTTTTCATAACAAAAAAAATGCTTTTTCTGACCAACGCCAAAAAACGACAAATAACGGAAACCGCCAATTTCGGCGGTAAAACGGCGGTTGGCGTCGCTAGTTTTATCTGTTTATGATCACAATAAAGACTACATAGAAAAATTGGCTGGTCTAGAGCTGTTTTAGAATTCCGCTACTGGCAGCTTAAAAACGGCAAAACTACAGGTAGGAAATAAAAAATCAGTTAAAAATCGGTTAAGGAGTGGCCAAACAGTGATGGCCTTACTATTCACGGAAGTTTATTATTACTCAAGAATTAATATATATTTATCAAAAAAATTAATTGATTTGAAGCTTACATGGACTGCTGCCACTGGCTGCGGTCAGCTGGAAACAACAGCTGATTTTTAAAAAAATTTAATATGTCATGTAGGCATGTAAGATAAGCTTAATTTTACAATTTTAAGTCTATGAGTAAAAAAATAAATACACTGGAGCCATTCAAAGTTATTTGAAGACTAGGAGGATTATATCCTGCTGGATCATACCTGAACACCTAATTTTCATCTTATTTTTTACTAAGGTTGATTAAATATTACAAAAGTAATTACTAGAGAGTTGTCCTTACTTCTGATCTTAGAGCTTTGTCTTTATGGATGTTGTCATCCTATTTTTTGTCTGTATTTAATCACTTATTAATGTTGTCATCATTGTCATATTATTTGATAAAAATATCAATGCTTTACAAATAAAATTTATAGGGAAGATCATCTTGATGGTTTTAATAATTAGATTTGTATATTTTGATTTTGTTGTTAACCCTTTGTAGACAAATATACAATATTTCTAAATGTTATTTTTTTTTAATTGTCTGCGTCTGGCATCTGACAAAAATAAAAATCTATTACATTAGTTTAAACAATTAACTGTCTTGACCCTTTCCAGACCTTATTCAGCCAATTTATGTATGTAGTCTTTTATTGTGATCATAAACAGATAAAAATATTAATTGGCGCCGCCAACCGCCATTTTACCGCCCAAATTGGCGGTTTCCGTTATTTGTTGTTTTTTGGCGATGGTCAGAAAAAGCATTTTTTTTGTTATGAAAAATAATTGCTCGTCATAAAATTTGGTTTTCCTAGCTATAAAATTGGCCGCTCTACAGCTTTTTTAATATTTAGCGGCTGGCTGCTAAAAAGTGGATAAGGAGCAGTCTGACCGCTATGACTAGAAAAAGTAATTTTCTCTAAAAATACACATGAACCAACAGAAAAAAGTTTTACGTCTCTATCTGTAACAGTAGCCGAGATAGAGGGGGGTCTGTTATGGGGTTAAGTAGGGATATAGAAGTTTAACTGCCTGTTTTTGCCGGTTTGGGTGCTGGAAGTGCCAATTTTTTTAAACTGAGAATAATATCTTAATAAGTTGTAACTATAAACAGATAAAAATATTATTTAGCGCCGCCAACCGCCGTTTTACCGCCAAAATTGGCGGTTTCTGTTATTTGTCATTTTTCGGCGATGGTCAAAAAAGGTATTTTTTTATTATAAAAAATAATAGTTTGTCATAAAATTTGGTTTTCTTAGCTTTAAAATTGGCCGCTCTACAGCTGTTTTAATATTTAGCGGCTGGACGCTAAAAAGCGGATAAGGAGCAGTCTGACCGCTATGACTAGAAAAAGTAATTCTCTAAAAATACACATGAACAACCAGAAAAAAGTTTTACGTCTCTATCTGTAACAGGAGCTGAGATAGAGGGGGGGTCTGTCAGGGGGTTAAGTAGGGGTTCAGAAGTAAAACTGCCTGTTTTTGCCGGTTTTGGTGCTGGAAGCGCCATTTTTTTTTAACTGAGAATAATATCTTAATAAGTTGTAACTATATACAGTGAAAAAAGGGACAAAAAAAGATATTTTTTAGGCCTTTTCAAAAGGCAGTTTTGAAATCCCGTTATTTCAAAAAAAAAATTAAAATGCTTAGAGAATGGCTTGGAAGGTGAATTTAGGTGTTCTGCATATTTCAACTTAAACACATAAGGCCTAAGATATGATATCCCAAAAATCTTTTGTCAAAGTCTACTCTACACCTAGCGCTGGCGATTTCATTTTTCACAGGTATAAAATGCATGATTTTAGAAAACTGACTGGCGCTAGGTCTAGAGTAGACTTTGACAAAAGATTTTTTGGATAAAATATCTTTGGCCTTATGTGTTTAAATTGAAATATGCAGAAGAGCTGAAAACCTGCACATTACTGAGATATTGTTAAAACCGCCGTGCTACCGTTATCTGTTGATATTTTACATGCCTGGCGCTAGGTCGCCAGTAGAGATAGAGAGCTGAAATTTTGTACATATATTTCTAGGCCCCTAAAGTAACTTTTTAGGTTAGCAGAAGATTGAAATTCGAAAAAGGGTATTTTCATGAAAAGATCTACTAGACATAGATGTTTTATATTGACAGAAAAAATCAAGGTTTATGTCTACAAATGTCGCCTAAATGGCAATTTTTTAAAAGATAGTTTTAACCATGTTAGACTGGTAGCATTTTGTTGACATACAATATCAATGATAAAGGGCAGTTTTAGTAGCAAAGCAACTTTATAATATACTTTGTATGTCCGTCTGTCAGTCAGTCCGTAACGCTGTTGGGGAAGTAAGATTTTCTCGGCTGGTTTTGAAGATAGACATCTGCTTTAGAACTCACTTTGTCCAATTGTCCATTCCATGATTATGTTTGATAAAGGTTGTTGTCATTCTTCTTATATTGGTGTTGTGTTCAGTTCAAATAATATGACAATAACGTTTAATAGGAGAGTTAAAATACAATTTTCATATAAACAGTAAGGTTAACAACAAAAACATTGTGTCATAGAGTAGCTACTAGATACATGTAAAATTTTCCATTAAAAATATAATATATTAATGTCTTTTAATTATCATGTATGGCTGTTATAATCCTATACTTTTTGTAGTTTTCTATTAACTCTGAAATAAAGCAATAATGGTCCTTGATTGAATAAAGCAATGGGATTACAATCAGGGATCTTAAGGGATAAGACAATGGATGATAGATAGATTAATGTGCAAACCCAATGATTATAAACAAATTTATCCCTTCAGTAGATTAAAAATCTTAGTTGAAAAAGATAAAACTGTGGGTACTTGTTTAATTTAGTTATTATCAACCAATTTTTTAAACCAATAAAACGGGAAGCGTTTTTATAATACTTTGGGTACTGGTGTAATTTACAGCCAAATGTCCCCTCCCCTCCCTGGATTGCACTGGTGTTTAGTCTGTAATCAATATAAAAGGTACACACAACACAAACAGATTTTTAGTAGCGAAGCTACTCTACAAGTAGACGCATCTGTCTGTCAGTCGCTGACGCTTGTGGGATTGTATACTTTAATATTCTTCTCTTTTTCCATTTTTTTTCTATTTTTAATATTTTTAGAATTTTGTTAAGGATATATCGATAGTAGAGGATCTAGAATAGGAAAAAGTCAACTCCAGATTTAACTTATATTGTACTAATCCTGTATCCCTTTTGGAGCAGACTTTAAATGATTTGTGGTTAATAATTTATATTCAATTTGCCTATCCTTGTTCCCTTGATGTAAAGAGTGGCTAAAAATAAATTTTCCATTATCCTATAATATTTTATATTCCATTGTTCTATTCCTCTTTACCTGTATTAAAAATTATAGTTTATGGTTCATATATAATATCCCATTGTTATTTCACTGATATTATGAGGAGGCCTAAAAGACAGTAGTTGATATTTAACTTTTTTATATTACAGGTTGCCATCTACCTGTTTCTAGGTACATATATACAGATATATATAGAGATTTATGGATGATGAATATGTGAGTAGGGAGATATTGCCCTACCCCTTTTTCCCTGGTGCAAAGAGCAGACTTTAAATGATAGTGGTTAATAATTAATAAGCCACATTTATTATTCAGATACACAGAGTAATCTCACTTTCCCTCTTTCTCTATTTCTCTATTTTATGTTTTTTCAATTACAGCTTTTTCGCCCACGATTATTAGAGTAAAGCTATTCTATTTCCTTTTGGTTACGTATTAGGTAGATTGGTCAGACCATTTTATTCTGACTCCTTTGTTTTTTTTGTGTCCATTTTTTGCCTTCAATAAAAAGCTTTCCTAATATTTTCCTATTTTACCTTGTTAAATGATGCTTAATAAGTTTAAATAAAGCATACCAATAATCCTGGTTTTATCTGAAATATATTTTGGGTTTGTCTATTTCAACTTCCTTTTCTTAGTTCTAGTTACTTTATTCTAGTTACTCTGTTTTAAAGGACAAAGTGGACATTGGAATGTAAATTACAGTAGTACCTAAGGTATTGTAAACATAATTTGGGTACTTTTATTGAATGTTTATTAGTTGGTACTAAACTATCAGTGTCTAAACTAATCAACCAATGTATTTTATATATACATAAGCAGTTTATTTGTTTATCATTATTGTGTATATCAATTTATCTAAATTGTCTTATCCCTTAAGATCACTAGGTAGGAAAATCCTGTTTCTCCACCCACAATAACTCCAAATATTTTTTTTTATCTTTTACTAATGTTAAGTACCATTTGTTATTAAGTATAAATTTCAATTTCACAATATAGTTTGACATTAAAATTAGAATTGTATTATTAAAATATGTAATTTAAATTTTGTAGTGTATGAATAAAATTTGTTTATCTATTATGCTCATCAGGGTCTTTATTGAAAAAGACTTAATTATATTTGTTTGTTAAGATCTGAGAGAAGGCATCAGGATGGATGGTCCTTACCTACACCAGATGAATGGCCCTACAGTGGACAGTATGAATGGCCACTCAGTACATCGGAGATTCAAAAGAAATGAGTTCATTGATAAAGTTCAAAAAGAGGTTTGTTTTATTTCTATGTATCAACTAAACCGCGAACATGGATTGCCACTTAGGTGATGGTAGAGGGTGGGATCATATCTATCTATCTATGTATCCAGGTAGAGAATGATGTAACCCTGGTATCCTCCACAACTAGTATGAAACCCTGGATGGTGATGGTAGTGGGTGGTATCATATCTCTCTATCTATCTTTCTATGTATCCAGGTAGAGAAGGATGTTACCCTGGTATCCTCCACAACTAGTATGAAACCCTGGATGGTGATGGTAGTGGGTGGTATCATATCTATCTATCTATCTTTCTATGTATCCAGGTAGAGAAGGATGTTACCCTGGTATCCTCCACAACTGGTATGAAACCATGGATGGTGATGGTAGAGGGTGGGATCATATCTATCTATCTATCTTTCTATCTATCTATCTATCTTTCTATCTATCTATCTTTCTATCTATCTATCTTTCTATCATCTATCTTTCTATCTATCTACTATCTATCTATCTTTCTATCTATCTATCTATCTATCTTTGTATCCAGGTAGAGAAGGATGTTACCCTGGTATCCTCCACAACTGGTATGAAACCCTGGATGGTGATGGTGGTGGGAGGTATCATACTGGTTCTTATTGTTGGCATCCTGGCTTTCTGCTTTATTAGATTTTTCAGGTAAGATGATATATCAACTTGTTCATGGTCGTTTATTATACATTTTGCAGGGAAGAACCGTAAATTTCACTTGTACCCAGTTATTTATAACAGCTTTATCTTATTCGTTGGCTCAAATCTATGGGTCCTTTTATTCAATTTTGATAATTTTGTCCAACCTTTTCAACCAATAATTCAATCTACAAAGGAAAAATTTAGTTTATTATGATTGGAATTGACATTAGTTTATCTTCCATTGTCTTCTCCCTTAAGGTCCCCGATAATTTGGTAAATATGATTCCTACTGTCCTTTATCTTGACACTTTTTTTTCAAAAGCTATGCTTTTGTAATCGTTTATTTTATTTATAAAATTGTATTTAATTGTTAAAAACTATATATATCATTCTCTGATTTAATTTCAGGTAATTTATTTTCGTCATACATTTTATTCATTTCAAATTTAATTTTTAATTCATTAAAAACAAAGATTTTCTATGTATAGAAAGTGCGTAGTTTTTTTAAAGGACATCTCCAAACATTCTATTTCAAACTTTTCAAGATGATTATTGTATCGATTGGGATTATTTTGAATAAAATTTTACATTTTCTATTGATTTTTGGAATGGTCATTCCTAATATCTTATATTCAAAGCACCTTCATTCGTATATTTAATGTTCGTTTGACCGTCTGTTTCATTTGTTAAGCTTTGCTTTATGAATATTTTCATCCTTGGTTTTAAACTTAATTTGATTTATTAAACTGATTTTCATAAAAGATAATTCCATTATTTTAATACGGAATTCTTACATAAGCTTACGAAGCCTTTTAAGTTATTACTATTTAATTTACTCAGAGATTTAAGGGATAGGACAATGTCGACAAATTAATGAACACTCCCATTAGTATTATGATAAATTAAATTCCCGATATAAATGGTTAAGGGAAAAGTTTGGACTCTGCGCTAGTTGATACAAACCAATTGAATAAAAGTTCCCAACGTTTTTAAAACAACTAATGAAACCATATGTTTTTTTCTTCAAACTTTGGGTGCCAGTATAATATTCTGTCCAATGCACCCTTCTTACTCCACCTGAATATGTGTGTTTCCTGTTAAACTGAGAGCTGTGTATTGACTAGAAATTTAAGTAGTTTGAGGAAAAATGTAACCTATGTTTTTTAATCACCATACCTTGCAATACTTGCGGGGCCTATACCTGCGGTATCATAGTTAAACATAATTAAATCTAACCTAACTTAAAATAATACAGTATTAGATTACATAATATTGAATTTTGCTAGGCCTACCTACCCCTTTTCATCATGCCTCAAAAGGTTTGAAAATCACCTGGCAAAACCCTGTTCTCAAAACTGGTTATGAATTTGGTTATGTGTCTTTAAAAAGATAGTTTCTTTTTCATAAAAAAAAAAAAATTATATTGGCCAGATTAAACTTTATTTCTCTATATTTTTCTTTAGCTATAATAGATTTTTACATAACATATAGTTTAAATTTTGCAAAAGGTCTAATCAATCATAGATAAACTGAGAGAACTTCAATTTACTATATAGGGAGAATAGACACCTTTATTATAGGGAGTTATAAAACACCCCCTACCCACCCCTAGATTACCATCATGGAAGAAAAGAACCCTCTTAGGAAAAACATTCACTCATTTCCTAACCAAGATTAAATGCACGCCATTGTCCCCAATATCTTACTTGTTGCTACTTCCAATTTAGTTAGTTAGTCCTCTATGACAAAGGTATTCTATTCATGGTGCCATAATAATTCTTACTGCCCTTTGATATTTTTGGTAGCAACGTTTTTAAATTTTTCATAAATACTTTTTCTTAAAAATAATTTACAAATTTCAGGGATCTTAAAGGATAAGGTAATGAATGAGAAACTGATACACATCCACAATGCGGATAAAAAAAATTACCCCTTCTGTAGAAAAATGTATTGCTTGTTAAACCCTACTAGTTTAGAGCCACCAAATCAAAACTCTTCTAAAGTATCCAAATTTTTGGGCAAATAATTAGGTTACCTGGTAATAAACCTTTAGGTAAAAATGTAATTTATAGCCCAGTGTCCCTTCCCTGACGGCATAATATGAAACAAATAACTAGCGAGGACTTTTTGGAAAATTCTAAAGGCCTGAAACAGATCATGATATCCTATATTGTTCTATAATTTCCTATTCTGTGACCAGCTGTCTCCTTCTCTCCTTCAATTTACATAAATCCACTTTAGACTGATCCCACAGATAATACATATGCATAGGCATATTTCTAAAGTTGAAAAATGAAAATTCACCGTAAATTTTCAGTCACAATTAGTGTGATGATATGCTGTAACTAACTTTGAAAGAAAATCTTTGAAAACAAGAAAAGAGTAGGACTAATAGAGTTTGATCAAATCTTTTTTCTAAGAATGATTTCGTGTTAGAATTTTTAAACCATTTTGCTTAAAAACAATTTTTTTGGGTAGTTTAAAGAATTTTTTTATCGGAATATATCATTTTTAATGAAAAACAAATTAACAACAATGATAATATCCATTAAAACAAATCCATCTGTTACAATCTTATTTAAAACTTTTATAAAAAGTAAAGATATTTATGACAAGAAAAAGTCCCATTAAAAAAATCCAAAAAATTTTGTTTTTAATATATATTTATTCTACTTATTTTTCCCAAAAACATTGATGTACACAATTTTATAACAAATAAAATTTGTGAGAAATATTTTAGGAAGCAAACAACTTTGTTTGTCAAAAATAGAACAAGCGGTTTACCTTAAAGTGCCATGTCGAGCACAAGCTCCCCCTCTCTTTTTTTAAAACTTTTGAAAATAATAAAACGGATAGGTTAGGTTAAGATGTTTTAGATACTTAATAACCCCTTCCATTAACCATTTAATTTTTATTTTTTTTTTAAATGGGGGGGGGGGGAAGGTGGGTTTTGTAGTTGACTACGCACTTTGAGGGAAAAGGCCGTTAGAACAAAATTCTCTAAGTACAAAAACATTGACAATATTTACATATAAGTGATGCTTTTCTACATTCGTCCGTAAAGGATATCATATCATATCATTAATTTAGACATGTTATAATTGTCAAATCGATTTCAAACTTGGAACGATGATTTCTATAAAACGTTAGATAAAATTTAGAAAGCAGAGCAACTCTATGTTAATTACTAGAAATATATTTTTGCTTGACCTATAATTTTATGTACAATGTGCATCTCCAATGATGATACCCTTCTGGTATTTACAATTAGTACTTGAAACATTTGAACACTCAACTCAATGAACCAACCAATCAAAAATTTAATAAAAGTCCGCAACTTGAGCCAACGAATAAGAAAACGTGATAAAAAACTTTAAAGACTAGGATAATAAACAGCCCAATGTCCATTCCCTCCCTAATTCATACAAAATGCACTGAATTTCCATATTGTTTTGGTTAGAAACATAAATAAATATTTAATTTCTTCTGAGAAAAGTATTAAACATTTGCATAAGAAGTTACTTAATATTATGTAACATTAAATTTTCTTAAAAAATATCCTATTTTATATATCAGTAAGATTTTATGTCTTTTAGTAACTACTAACCCGATTGAGTTCTCCATTTTATTGAAGTTTCACAAAGGGCTAGAGATCTTTTTAGGCTTTAGAACGTTCAAATATAATTCTTGGGTTGATTTAAGTCTATTTTTCTGCTTTTCCTACCTCTTTGTATGCAGAGCTACGATATGCTAGTGGCGCATCCCCTTGTGTAATATAAAGGGATACGACAATGAACGTTAGATCAAAATACATTTTCAATTATGATAACTAAAATTAAATCTTCTTATGATTAAAATTATTAATAGAAAAGTTAATACACTTCTAGCTTGAACAAACCAGTTGTGATTTAATAAAGTTCCCATTTCTTTTCATTTTTTATTAAACTTTGGTTACCTATATCATTCCTAATGTTTACTAAATTATGGGACAACTGCCATAATCAAAAATTTTCATAATTTTGTAGAAAGAAGAGAAAGGCGGGTAAAGATGGTAAGAAAGATGCGGACGAACAAGGTCTTGTTGATGGGGAGGAGGAGATTGATCAGGATGGGGATGAAGCTGCTAAGGTAGATAGGTAGATAGTTAGTTAGGTAGATAGATAGACAAATAGATAGACAGACAGACAGATGAAAAGAAAGTTGCGAATGAATAAGGTCTTGTTGATGGGGAGGAGGAGATTGATCAGGATGGGGATGAAGCTGCCAAGGTAGATAGATAGATTGATAGTTAGATAGATAGATATACAGATAATTAAATAGATAGACAGAAAGGCAGATGGAAAGAAAAATGAGGACGAACAAGGTCGTGTGGATGGGGAGGAGGAGATTGATCAAGATGGGGATGAAGCTGCCAAGGTAGATAGATAGATAGTAAGATACATAGGTATATAGATAGACAGATAGTTAGTTCGATAATTAAATAGATAGACAGAAAGGCAGATGGAAAGAAAGTTGCGGATGAATAAGGTCTTGTTGATGGGGAGGAGGAGATTGATCAGGATGGGGATGAAGGTGCCAAGGTAGATAGATAGATAGACAGATAGTTAGATAGATAGATAGACAGACAGATAGTAACATAGTTAGACAGACAGACAGATGGAAAGAAAGTTGCGGATGAATAAGGTATTGTTGATGGGGAGGAGGAGATTGATCAGGATGGGGATGAAGGTGCCAAGGTAGATAGATAGATAGACAGATAGATAGATAGACAAATAGATAGACAGACAGGCAGATGGAAAGAAAAATGAGGACGAACAAGGTCTTTTTGATGGGGAGGAGGAGATTGATCAGGCTGGGAATGAAGCTGCCAAGGTAGATATATAGATAGTTAGATAGACAGATAGTTAGATAAATAGACAGACACATAATTAAACAATAAATGTTTCAGGAGGCAGCTAAAGAGTATCTTGGAAAACTGAAATATGAACTTAAATATGATTTCAAATAATTATATATGCAGACAGATATATATGGATAGATAGATAGACAGATAGATAGATATATAGACAGATAGATATATTGATAGACAGACCTATAGAAAGAAAATAAATACTGAATATTTTAGGGGCCGGCAAAGGAGTATCTTGGAAAACTGCAGTATGAACTGAAATATGATTTCAACACTCAGACACTTTCTGTAACTGTCATTCAGGTTAGAAAATTAGTTTAAGAGTGCATTTTAAGCACAGAAACCCCCCTCCCTCTTCCTTATTTCAATCTCTAATTGGTTCATTGTTAAACAAACTAACAGTTTCTTTTCTTAGGGTGGTAAAAAAATAAGACAATGGCCGATTTATTGATTTATGATTGAATGATGGTAAACCAAATTAAAGATATTATAATTAGTGGTTGAAACGTTAAGATATCCAACTTAATGAACAAACCAATTAAAATTAAATAAAAGTCTCAAAAAATGTTAAGCCAACGAATAAGAAAACGTTATTATAAAGCTTTGGGGATTAGTGTATTAAACATCCCAGTGTCCCCTCCATCCCTGTTTTACTATATATATATATATATACTAGCGGCTACGCCCCTAGAGGCCTCTAGTGGCACTTTAAATGTTTTTGTTTGTTAAAGTCTATGTTAATTATTTATGTTACGATACCTAATATATGTTACGTTGAAGTCTCCTTATTTATGTTACGATACCTACCATATGTAACGTTGAAGTCTCCCAGATTTTAAGAAAATTTTCAATTTTTTGTCATTTCTTTTGGGAGGGTGGTAGTAAATAGTAAAATAGTTAAAAACCTTCCCAGGACATATGAGAATCTACCCTGTTAAGGAGAACCCGATCGGTTCAGCGGTTAGCGAGATCCTTCGGTACAGATACACAGACAGACACACAGACAGACAGACAAACATCCTGTTACTTTAGTATAAGGATTTTTATTTTATTTTTGATATTTTTCCAATGAATGAATATAGAAAGTCTTAATGAAACCTTAAATTTGACTAATCCGACTACTTTATTAGAGATGTATAATGTATATCAAGTTGTCGTTCATTGTCTTATCCCTTAAAATCCTTGTTAGTTTACGCAAATACAAACACAAACAAAATAGAATTTATTATAAAATGACAAGAATGACAGTTCATATCCGTGTGTATTTAGGGATCAGGGATAAGACAATAAAAATAAATTGATGTTCAACCAAAATTATTGAAATTATTGATGTAAAAGTTTGGACACTTGATTTGATTTACTTTTTTTTATATCCGTAAATAAAACAGCAATAGTAAAAAAACAAAATATTCAAGATAAAAAGTATTATATATTTATAAAAAAAAACATGTAACTACGTTTGAACATTCAGACACAAAGAAACACCCAAAAATATAAAGTAACTTCGCTACTAAAAAGTTAGTTGAATCTTAAGAACGACAAAACTTTAGAAATATCCTATTCTTGGAGGTTGAAAAATTTCCTTCTAACTTTTTTCCTCTGTTTTTCTTCTTATATTTTATTTTGGTGAACATGGAAAAATTCAGTTTTATTAGCGTATTTATATTTTATAATAAATAATTTGTCTATCCTTTCATAAGTTAAATTAATGTGGTTTTATTTCTAACAAACTGTGGTATCCGCCGAGGATAAATGGCAGACACCGGAGTTCAATTAGATTACGGCAGTGTGACAGACGTGGACACCTTACTATAGAGAAGCTACGCTTCTCTAGCTTTCACTAGATAATAATCAACATCTATTTTCAGTTGTCACTTTATTGAAGGGTTAAGAGATACTGCAGCTATATACAACAAACAATAATTACATGGATAGGAATAAATAATCATAACATGAAAGCATAAATAATACATATACAATGGTCAGTTTGGGCAATAATGATTCCCCCATCCCTGGAAAGGGTGGGGGAGAATTAAGAATACAGTTAACCATAATAAACATGACAGATTCAAATCATTAATTCTAAGCGTAGGGAGGGGGTCACTAGACCCCTTCCCCAGGACTCGGGGGAGGGCCATTGACCCTCCACCGAACCCCAGATCAGGGGTGCCATAGACATGGCTCACGGTTGCCGAATACCACAACTCTCCCCTCGGAAGGCTGGGAGGTGGTTTCCCTATCAGACTTCCGACAGTGGTTGAGGCCTTCGGCCCGCTCCTTAGGGCTAAAATATATACAAACGATAATGATTCAATGGAATCCTAGTGGTGAGTCTCTTCTTAGGGTTGATGGGCTCCCAATGTGGGATAGAAGGCAGAGGCTGACTTGGGTTGGATACGTTGGTCAGCGCCGGCAGGTATCAGGTTTGCTGGTGGCACAGTTGTTGCTGGAACGGTCAGCAGTGGGGCCTGCGGGTTGTTGTTGGCAGCGGCTGGGGCACTGGCTGCCAGGTTGATTGTCTGAGCAGCGGCCTGTCCTCCTGAGGGGCCGCGGGGTCTGCCAGAGGGCGGTCCTGGCCTACCTGGGCGGTCATGCCCGCTGTCAGTTGATTTCATAGACACCATTTCCTCGGCTGCTTCCCTGCCGATGGGAATGGCATCCCAGTCCACTGAAAAGTCCCGGGACTTGGCATGGTTGAGCCTGGCTCTAGCCAGCGCTTTCCTATATAAAGCTGGATGGTACAGGAACACTTGTGATATCGCATTCAGGGCTGCCCGGACTCCTCCTTGTGCTGCTGCCAGAGAAATGATGGTTAGGTCCCCCAGCAGTTTGAGGATCAGCAACAGCAAGCACAGTATGGCGGCGCCATCTCCCCACTCGTGGATGGCTTGTCTAAATCCTGCCCAGACATCCAGGGCTGCCTCTCCTTCCTCCGCCAGTCGGTCAATGTTGTAGGACACTATCCCATGGTCTCCTGTGGCCGAACAGCTGCCTTGCTGAACGCAGGAGCCATAGGATAGGCCGGTCAGCATGGCACTCTTGTATGCTGGGAACGCCAGCAGTTGTTGCCAGTCGTTCAACTCAGCCTGCGAATACAAACCACCTGAACTGAAGTCATCTAAGGGTTCTGTCAACAACTGCTTAGGCGTATCCAGCGGGGGTGGCCTCTTCTTGGGAGCAGGGGTTAACTCTATCCAGCCTTCCTCCGCGTGCACAGTCAGGGGGTAGGTGGAGGAGCAGGGAATCTTGGTGGCGTGCTCACTGTATACCCGTGTCACAGCGTCTACAAAACCTGTGGGCTCCACTGGCACTTTGTCCCAACACTCCTTGTGTTCGCGGACAACATACTTGTGCCTTTGGCAGGTCAGCTGCAGCAGGATGTCTCCCCTCAGTACCGAGAACGTGCTCCCCTGGACACGCACCGGGTGGGCCGGATCTAGTTGCTGGAGCTTCCAGCAGTTGGCCGCTACTTCTTCCGCTGCAGTGCTTTTCATGCGCGTTTCCAGGGTAAACCCAATATAACCTGCATGGATCTGTGCTTGAAGGGGAATGTCAACATCCCTGGCCGACACTCTGGGCAGCGCAGCCGCGGCTGGGTCAGCTGCCACGAACAACGCTGGATGGTTGGTGGCATGGGCCTCGAAGTCGCAGTTCACAATTGAGGTGGGGTTGGTCATGTTGATGAAAAACTGGGCCTGATGGTCAACCAGATATGCATCCCTCACCAGGCTGGGCTGGAGGCTGCGGATCAGCCTCAAGGGGCAATCTCTTCCCAGGTGGTCCCACACGTAGGTTGCTTCCCCAGTGATACAGGACAGCTCAGAATGGGGACACTCGAGGGTCAGGTGGTCAGACTGGGACTCCACCCGTCCATCCTCCACCACATAGGTCTCCTCCTTGACCAGCAGCCGCCGCTCCTGGAGCACTAATTCATTGCGGTATAGCTGGCCCTCAAAGTGGACGTCCTCCCCCTCGCAACCCACCCCCTCGGGGCTGTTGACGAGGGCGCCCACCATGTCGATGGTGAAGAACAGGGGGTGGTTCAGCTGGAACGTCAGTGGCTGGGTCTTGCCTGGCAACGTGTATACTCGGTTCCTGGCCAGGTCTCGGCACGCTTCTGGGTCTATCTTGGTTGGCCTCATGAGGGTGGGGACCGAGGTCACCTTGAGGTGACCCCATACCCCACACCTGAATGTCCACTGGGACACGGTGAGCTGACAGCTGAACCCAGTGGTTTCCCTCACCTTGACTTGCTGCAGGACGTGTATTTCATGGCCCAGGGGCACCTCCTGGTGTAGGGGCTCCGTGTCACACATCTTTTCTTTATTGTAAGACGTGACATGAGTGGGGTTGGCACAGTCCCACCCCACCAGGACGTAGCTGGTTGTAGGCCACACGGCTGCCAGCAGGAGGCCCCACAGGACCATCCACCAATGGGAGAGGCTTCCAGGTAACCATCTTCCTCGTACACGCGGCTGGGGATCTCCGGCTCTGGTCACGGCTGCTTCTTGGGGCTGGACACGGCTGGGCTGCTCCTGGCTAGATACAAATTTCCATTGAGCGTTATCTGTATGCGGCCGAGGCACCCCGATACCCTCCCCAATGACAGACTGGCAAGCGACTGGCACTTGCCTGGGTGTCGGCTCCCCTAGCCCTAAGTGCTCCCTTCCCTGGTCCAAGGCATGCCCAGTGGCATGGGGCTGAAGTGCATGTGGCACAGGCTCGCCCTTACTCAATGCCCTCCCCTGCCCTAGGAACTCAGGTGCATGTGGCACAGGCAAGTCCTTATTTTCCCAAATTTCAATCTCCCCAGCCTCAGGTGCAGGGGGCACAGGCAAGGCTGGGTGTTTACAAGATTTTGGATACAACACATTTAACAAATTCAACTTATCCTGATGGTGAGCAGCTGGGTTCCCTTGGCTGGTAGAGGGCTCTGGATGGCATGTAGCTGGACTCTCCCTGCAGGCTGGTGGCGCTGGCTGGCTGGGGGTGACGGGTGTCACCCCTTCCTCTGGGACCGCTGGCTCGTTCCAGGACTCAGGTCTCTCGGTGGCGGCGACGGTTGTCGCCCCAGACATCAGGTTGGAGGCTGGCTCGTTCCAGGATCCAGGTATCTCGGTGGCGGCGACGGTTGTCGCCCCAGGCACCAGGTGGGAGGCGCTGGATAGCACCCCCCCATCATCCCAGGTGGCGACGCCAGGTGGCGTCCCATACATCGATGCAGAGGTGCTGGCTAGCACCTCCTGCCTCTCTCGTTCAGCGGCTGCCAGGGCCTCCCCATACACCGTCTCAGGGACGCTGGGCAGCGCCCCTCCACTCTTGCTGGGTAGGCTCAGTCGGGCAGGTTCCATCATGTTGAGGCTGAAAGGCTGGGGCCTCAGCGCCTCTGGCTCGGCTACGTTGTTGGGCTGTATCAGCTCTGGCCCCAGATGGTTAAGACTGAAGCCTAGGCCAACCCGGTTGGGTTCAGCCGCGCCGCCCAGTACGTTGATCCTAGCTGGGACAGTCCCGAACTGCGGCATCCCATCGGCTCGGTCCGCAGCTCTGGGGGTGGCTGCTTGCGGTGGTGGTGCTGGGGGCGCGCTCCCTTCCATATGGGCCACTCTGCTGGGCTTCCCTGGAGGGGCACCCTTGTCGGCGGTGCGCCTGCGGCTGGCTACCTGGGCCCAGTCAGCTCTACAATCGGCCGCCGTGTGACCGTCATAGTGGCAACGCTCACACTTGGCAGAACGGTCACGGCGTGGCTGGGTGCGCCTCTCCTCTAGGCTAACTTCCACAGGCGTTGGACAGTCTCGAGCTCGGTGGCCTCTCCCCTGGCAGCGGTAGCAGCGGCCTGGAACCTTGTCATCTGGAGCGACCTTCCCCATCTGGTGGAGACCCGGAGCCAAGGAGCCAATCTCCATTGGCTCCGACTCGTCATATTGGGGCAACTGGATGCAGGCAGATCCAGTCAGCCCGTCGGTCGAGTCCACTAAGCACACACCTTCCTTCAGCTGCTTAGTAACCATGGTCACGGTGAACATGGCCTTGCGAGTGTACTCAGGTACACTCGCAATTTCATGGTTCATCATGAGGCGTTTTACATTGGCGTTACGAATTCCACGATTTAATTCGTCCACCAACAACTCAAGATCCTCATGGTTGTAGGCGTCCCTATACAAGGCGCACTTAGTTGATATGTACGCTTGTATAGGTTCTGTCGAGTGTTGCTTGTAATCCCTAAACGCTTGTTTAAGCGTTTGGGATTCAAAAGCAGGGCGAAATAGCAATTCACACTCGGTCTTGACCTGTTCGTAGGTCAAGGCTTGGCCTGCCTCGCCAAACAGATGGGACGCCATTTCCGCCGCTTGCCCTACCAATGACAGTAGTAGGGCGTTGCGGCGGTTGAGGGAATCATGAGGTGGCACGCGGTAAGCCGCCCATGACATCTCAAGTCGGCGGATATGTGCCGACCAGGATTGCTTGGGCGGCCCTCTAAACTCCGGCAGATTGCTCAGCTTCAGCTTGCGGTACTCGGCTGGGGCCGGCTGAGGGTCATCCTGGAGCCATCCTGGGGCTTGGTCACCTCCTGGGACTTGATGCTGGTCCATTGGGTCAACGGTGAAACGGCGAGCACAAAGTTATACAGTACTACAAGGAATGGTTTGTCACTTGAGGCTTCCTAGCCTAACAGCCAACACTGTTTGTATCACTAGGTTGGGAGTTTAGTTGCAAAGATATAACTTAGCTGTACTTATCAATAGTTAGGTGTTGAGGTAGATAGATGTTGAGGGTCTGAACTGCTGTCAGGAACTGATTGGGTTTTCCCTTATCACACTAGAGCTAGGAGGAAAGAAACTTGCAATTCTTTATTTGCTAAAAATACCCCTGTTAAATGCTATGGAGTAGCTCCGCTCTGGTGTGAGAGTATGTGTGTGTGTGTGTGCGTGGAATCTTCTGTCCTTGTAACGCGCGTTCGCGCCGTCAAATCCGCGCACACGGGGAAAACGCGCTCTCACCCCTCAGCTCGCTCTCTCATTGGTCCGCTTCGTCCGTTGGATTTATGATATTTTCCGCACTCTGTTGCGCTACCCGTGAATGGCGCTCTGTGTATCCGATCGCTAGCTCCACACTACAGACGGACTTAGTCTAGTGTGGGTAGGAAGGGGGAAGCGCGTGAGGGGACGGGGGTAACTCCGTCCGTTCCCCCTGTGAGGGAGGGGGGTAACTGTGTGCTGGTGTAATAGGGCCTTTTCTTCTTAATCTTAGGCTTATCTGTTATATCACCCTGATTGTATTTGCCTTCAATGGAGAGGGGCCCCTCCCCTTCCCTTGGAATAAGGGGTGTATTGTTGTTGTGCTGTGGGCTTGAGATTGTTTTGATTATATTACATCTAGCTTCTATTTTTGTCCTTATCACAATTGCATAACAGATTTGTTGACCAACTCTGTTCTATTTTTAGCTGTTATCACAATACACAGTAATCCAAGCCTGTTCTATTCTTAGATTTATCACAACACAACAATTTGTTTGCCAAGCTTTGCTCATAAATCTATTGTTTGGCCATCACACTAGGGTGGTAATCCCTGCAAATGTGATATAATATCTGTTTTCTAGATGGGTGGCTGCGTTGTAGCTTCTCAGGATACTCGGGGTTGACGTAGTTTTTCTCTGTTCTGGTGCACTACACCCGTATGTTAGCTCGCAGCTTGCAGCTATGTGGCATGTTTCAGCCTATCGGCGGCAGGGAATGTCCCGTCCTGCTAGCGCCGCTGATCCAAATCCGGCTGATGGCGGCAGGGAATGTCCCGTCCTGCTAGCGCCACTGGTTCGGATCCTGCTATTTCTTGCAGTAAGTTGGCCTATTTTCAGCCGTCTACACGTATTTGGCTTGTTTCAGCCGGTCCGCAGGCCTGTTTCAGCCCTTTTGGCGCTCAATTCTCCGTTAGATATCAGCGCTGCTCGCGGTTATTCGTCAGATTCCGCTGTTTCGCTTCCACAACTGCCGGATGCAGAGTTAAACTTTGCTGTCCAGGGTGGGTAATTCAGGTTGCTTGCGTCAGTTTTGCCAGATTCACTGCTGGGAGTACCTTAGCCTCAGATGCGCGTCTGCTCTACACTTGTGGTTCGCCGTAATCTCACACAGCTGTCACCAAAGTTGTGGTATCCGCCGAGGATAAATGGCAGACACCGGAGTTCAATTAGATTACGGCAGTGTGACAGACGTGGACACCTTACTATAGAGAAGCTACGCTTCTCTAGCTTTCACTAGATAATGATCAACATCTATTTTCAGTTGTCACTTTATTGAAGGGTTAAGAGATACTGCAGCTATATACAACAAACAATAATTACATGGATAGGAATAAATAATCATAACATGAAAGCATAAATAATACATATACAATGGTCAGTTTGGGCAATAATGATTCCCCCATCCCTGGAAAGGGTGGGGGAGAATTAAGAATACAGTTAACCATAATAAACATGACAGATTCAAATCATTAATTCTAAGCGTAGGGAGGGGGTCACTAGACCCCTTCCCCAGGACTCGGGGGAGGGCCATTGACCCTCCACCGAACCCCAGATCAGGGGTGCCATAGACATGGCTCACGGTTGCCGAATACCACAAAACTACCACCCCCCCTCCTTGTGTATACAGGTACCCTTCTAATAGTTGCTTTGGTTGCAGCTTCTATTACTTTATATAAAAGCTTTTTTAAAACTTAGTTATCTTCATTTTATGTTAATTATATATTAAAAATCATTGGTTTAAAAGTTTGGATACTGGAAGTTTGAATAAGATTTAACACTAGTTCCCAAAGTGTTAAAACCAACGAGTTTCCAGTATAAGTTGATGTCCAATTTCCCATCCCTTACTGACAAAAGCGCAGTCAATTTATTAATATAAATGTAAGTAGGTAAGAAGTTGGACATTGCATACTTAAGGAGTAGATATACTGCAAAAAATATTAGGATCTACTGAAGTTCATGGTAAAATATTGCTGGCAAGCAATATTTCCAAAATCTATGAATTTTAAAGGCTGATAGCTGCCAAACGGCTGAACTAACAGATCATGCCCGCACACTGTTTAAAGCGGCATAAGAAGGCCTACAAATAATCTGGAATAGCCATAAATCAATAATGCAGTGCAGAGAAATGCGTGAAAAAGACCTATTTTACGCGTTTTTTCTTCAGTGAAGCTTTCCCTGTGCATAATTGGATCTTGGCTATTCCAGATTATTTGTAGGCCTTCTTATGCCGCTTAAATGGTGTGCGGGTATGATCTGTACGTTCAGCCATTTGGCAGCTAGCAGCTTTTAAAATTAAAAGATTTTTGGAAATATTGATTGCCAGCAATATTTTACCGTAAACTGCAGTAGATCCAAATATTATTTCATAAGTAACTTAAAGCAATGATCTTATTATGTAAGTACAAACAGCAAGTACGTATCTATTATAGAAGCCATAGATACCACTAAATCTCAGGAATCTCAAGGGATAAGACAATGGATGACATAACTAATGAAGTTAAAAATTCTTTAGATTAGATTATTGGCTTAAAAGTTTAGACATTAGTAAAGGCCCAAACTAATTTATGTTCATTTGAAGTACCCAAAGTTTTGAGCAAATTAATAATAAAATGTCAGAGAGGAAGGGAGTTGACAATGGATCGAATATTCAATATTTTTTGGTCTCAAACCTTGGGTACCAGCTTAAAGTATTCGTGAAGTTTTTAGACTGAATTTGGGGACTTTGGGTATTGCCGCGGAATTTGTTATGAATTTAGCAGACAAAAATAAAAAACAGACAATTAACACAATTTCTAGCAAACAAGAAATTTATATAGTTTATAATTATTTCTGCTGGTTCTAACAAATATTTTTTTCCAAGAAAATGTCATTTCATTTTAATTGTTCGTTGTTCCCTCCCTTCCTCTCTGATAAAATGTAGTTATAAAACTTTGGATACTAAAGAAATATTTTATTCCAATGTCCCCAACCCTTCCTGACTTAATCCTTTTTTAAGCTAGTTTAAATCATTATTCATGTAACAAATATGACAACGTCCAATGTAATGTTTATGTAAACAACTAAGTTTTAATGATTATTAATTCTTATTTAGAGGTATAAATAGGAAAAAAATATAAATTTTTCATCCATTTGAAATTAAAATTATTTAAATCAAAAATAGAAAATATTTTTTTGTCTTTCCAACTTATAGCAAATAATTCTTTAAAGAAAAAAATATTTTATTTCAGGTTTGGTTAGGTTAAGTTAAGTAACCTGCATGGATAAGGTCCCACTAGGTTATAAGGTTTTTTTTATTGCTTCAAAAATATATTTGCGGAAAAGCACCTATTTTCTAATTTTGAATATTATTTTTCTAAAATAAGAAAGTATAATCTTTATGTTAAAAACTCTAATGTATCAAAAATAGGAAAAATAAACAATTGTAAATAATTTATTATTTTAGAAAATATTTGGGGGTAGAGTCACTCATAGAACTAATAGAACAACACTAATCCCCCAAAATCTTTTTGTTTTGTTTGTTATTCATGGTAAAATTGTTCAAAATATAATACGTTGCATGATATAACCAGTTATAATCCAGCAGTTATTACTCGGTTTCGAAGCCATATGGTAAAGAATTTTTTTATATACCTACCTGAATAGAAAGTTAGCAACGCCTTTGTAATATTATTTTTGGGCTATTGGTGGTTTACTGGTAATTTAAGGTATTCTAACTTTTAGTTTTAGTTTTTTTCACAATAAAATAACCATTTATTTCACTTACATACTTACATTTCGTTTAAATATCATTACATATAATAGTAATGGGATGTTTGTTTGTTTGTGAATTATATAGGCCATGAAAAATTGGGCCTCTAGGGACATAGCGGCTTGTTGTTATTTTTTTTAATAGCTTTACTTCTCTGAATTAATAACTAAATTGTTTAATTGCTTTTTGATTGTTATACATATATTATCTACTTGGTAAGTTATATTCGTATTGAGAATAGTATTTTTGATCAACCAGTGTTTTATTGTATAAATTTAATTGCAAATTGGTGTAATAACAATGAAATTCTGCGTGGTAATAGCGCAAAAAAAGCCCCCAAAGCCCACTGCCTCTCCTGTAGTTGCCTTACTTCCATTCTTTTATTTTTTTCTCTATGACATTGAGTTATAGAGTAGTTGCACTTCCAAAAAGTATAGTTCAAAATAAATAAAAAATTAGAAAGTGTTATAAAAATATATTTTCAATTTAGAAAGAACATTATCCTATTCTTATACAATTTTACTTTACAATATAGGATAAAGTTTTGAAAAACATTAACATAAAATACAAAACTTTAAAATTTCATTTCATAGAATTCACGTTTCAACATTCACTTTTATATTCAATCTATCTATCAATCTATCTATCTATCTATCTATCTATCTATTTATCTACCATTCTATCTATCTATCAATCTATCTATCTAGGCTATGGAGCTGCCAGCTATGGATATGGGTGGAGTATCAGATCCATATGTAAAGGTAACTTATTTGGAGGCAATCTAGTTTTTATTTTAACATATTTATTAGAAGTCGATTGTGCTACTATCTTTTATTCCCTGTGCTGCTTATACTCTCTAAAACAGCTAGATCAAGGAGTTAGTGGGTTTAAAAAATATCTGTTGCTTAGTATTACCAAAGGAAAGGTTTTAGGCTATTTGCTTTGTTTTCGTATTGATATTATTTGAAACAGCTATTTATTTTATTTATTTATTATATTTATTACTAATGGTTTCGTCCCTAGCCTTTTGGGATCGAACTTCTTGTTTGTTTTTGTTTACAAAATAAAGTTTTGGGTCCATTTTTCTTTTTGGTGTGGATAGGGGTGTTCCACCCAACAATAAACTAGCTTAAAACTACCACAGGACCAGTAGCTATATTATTTTAAGCTCAACAAATCAGACAGACGAACGACCGTTGACATATAACTAGTGTCTATCGGTGTTGCTCTGGAATATTCAAAATATGTATGGCAAAATTTGTGTTTTTTACAACTGTTATTGAATCAAGACTGCTAAAATGTTATGTAAAAGTTTATATTATAATACACTTCGAAATATTTTTTTGTATTTGATATGGTACTGAAATTTGGCGCTAGGTATCTCAAAATAAAATTTTATCAATGTACAATTTATCAAGATTTTAAATTTTATCATTAATAATCTTTTAAAATAATTTTAATTATTAAAACATTAGTAATTTTAAGATATTTAATTAACATCAACTTTGTTAAGGGCAATTTACAAATTACTTGAAATATTATTAATATTTATAATAATTTTGGTAAAAGACACAAATATTGTAATATTGCTTGTTACATTTGTTAATGTGATTTTAGCATTGAATCGTTGAATGCTCATTGCTGAGTGCCCCTAGATGCTAAAGGAGTATTTACTACGTGAGAAAATGGCTTAAAACTACCATGAGATATTTATGAACATAATAACATAATAAAAAATAATACAATCTATGTGGATCGTTTGATTTCCGACATCTTTAGCTTTAGACAAAAAGGCCTTACTACTTTATAACATATGATGTTGGTATAATAATAGCATTTTCAGAATGGCTTTGAACCGGTTCGAATTAAAAAAAATCATTATTACATCGAATTACAGACAATTTTCCCCGGATATTAAAATAAAAATCATGAAATTAATACCTTTTTTGTTACCCGAGCCTTCGGATCCTCGGAATTAACAAAACTGTTTTTTAATCTTAATTTTTTTTCATTTTGATATCCGCAGAAAGCTGTCTGTAATACGATGCGTTAAAAAAAACTATTGCAGGTGTTTCTTGTACCAGAGATTAAGGGAATGAAGAAATTTGAGACAAAAGTTCACAGGAAAACATTGAATCCATTCTTCAATGAAACTTTTCAGGTAAAAAAAATAATAATACATCTAACTCAAATAGCAGCTGAATATATCTGTATTTTTAGTGACCCACTTTGCTGGACAGAAGGACAGACAAGACCTAGTTAAAGATTAGCTAAAATATTAATAAATATGCAAAATGATGTTTACAAATTTTATAACAGTACATGTGAAAATTGCAGAAAGAAATTCCCCCACTTTTTATTTAAGAAAAACACGGGCCTCTTCTTAACTTGACTTAACCTAACCTAACCTAACATGCATTGCATAGGCAAAATTTTTGTTATTAAATTTGTTTGCAGTCCAAATGTGGTATAGGGGAAACAGCCGAAAAAAAGAATTTATTATTGCTTGGATGGGATTTAAAATGCATTTAGGGATATAAATTGTTCATTAATTGCCAAATTATAAATGGCAAAACATTTCATTTCCATATGACATTTCATGAAATTAATTTGTGCAATTTGAAACTAAATTTTGAAATTTTTGGAATGTTATGTATACATTGAGATTTAAATACATTTCCCAAAACTTTACCTATTTGTTTATCTGGGTGTATATCAAGAATTTTTTTGATGTACATTCTACACTTCAATGAAAATAAACAAATACTTTGACAAAACATAACAAACCAATCTATTTTACAATCTAACTGGCTTTCTAATTATTTATCTTACTCTCAATCTATCTCATCTATCTATCTAATATATTCTATCTATTTTAGTTTAAGAATTGTCCATACGCTGATACATTTGATATAACCTAACCTATTATATCTATTTATCTATCTATACAATTTACAAAATTTTACCTATCAATCTAATTTATAATCTATCTACTTATCTATCTATCTATCTGTCTAATATATTCTATTCATTTTAGTTTAAGAATCTTCCATACGTGGATACAATTTACAAAATTTTACCTATCAATCTAATTTATAATCTATCTACTTATCTATCTATCTATCTGTCTAATATATTCTATTTATTTTAGTTTAAGATCTTCCATACTCTTAAATATTTGACAAAACTTAATACATCAAATTAGCAATCTATTTTGCCATCTAACTGGCTTTCTAATTATTTATCTTACTCTCTATCTATCTCACCTATCTATCTAATACATTCTATCTATTTTAGTTTGAGAATCTTCCATACTCGGAATTATTTGACAAAACTTAACACATCAAATTAGCAATCTATTTTGCCATCTAATTAGCTTTATATCTATTTATCTATCTATCTAGATCTATCTGTCAATCTATCTAATATATTCTATCTATTTTAGTTTAAGAATCTTTCATTCGCGGATACATTTTGCAAATCTTTAGAAATAAATCTGTTTTAAAATCTATCTAGCCATTTATCCATCTGTATATCTATCTATCTATTTATCTATATAATTTAATCTATTCTATCTATTTTAGTTTAAGAATCTTCCATACGCGGATACATTTGACAAAACCTTGATGTTCACTATCTTTGATTTCGACAGATTTTCCAAGCATGACAAAATTGGAGAGGTACAATTTTATATCAAAAAGTGCATCAATAGCGTAGCTATTCTATATCTATGCTTTGTATGTTTGTCCTTTTTTAACGACGTTTAATAATATCTTGTATGATAAGGTCCTTACACCAATTTAAATTTAAATAATGTTCAGTTACTGTTACATGATCGATGTCATCCTTGTTTTTTTTTTAGATATTTGTTTATCAGAATTATAACTTTGGTAATTGTTATCCTTGTTTCCAAAAATGTAAAAATAATAAAATGTTATTTCTGGTAAAACTGTAAGATATAGGTAGAACAAAATGTAAAAATATAAAGAATTTTACAGGGAGTGAGGGGACATTGGACTGTAAATTAATATGGTACCCAAAGTCCTAAGATAAATAAACGTTGGCTTAAAATTTGAGTACCTTTCAATCTTCATTGGTTGGTTTAAAATTATTATTTTCAAACTTTTCAAACAATAATTTTAATCTACAAAAGGTTTAGACTTATATGTGATCATTGGGGATGTACATTATTTTATCATCTATTGTCTTATCCTTTAAAATCCCTGGTAATTTTAGGGAATCTAATATAAAACGAAATGAAACCTTTTTCACGGTTAATCTTATTTCTACTCTCTATCTCTCTCTCTCTAGAAGGGAAGCTACAATATAATCGTGATAAGTTCATAGGTCTGTCCGTCTGTAAGTTACAAAGATCTAGTAACAATGTTTAGATTTTATTTATTATCTCTTTCATTCTTTCTTATTTCTATTTCGCTTTTTCTCATTTTTCTATTTCTATAACCACTAAAATAATATTTTTGCTTCGCCACCTTTGAATATTACTGATCTTGTTCTCTTTCTCTCTCTCTCTCTATCTCTCTCTCTCTTTCTCTATTTATGTGTGTGTGAGTATTATCTGTTTTTGTTATTATCTTTACCATCTAAAATATAATTATTTCTGCCAAGAAACTTCACAGATTTTAATCAGATTATGATTATGTATTATTTGTATTTTTGCGACCAGAGAGGGATGGGAAATTGGACTGTAAATTACACTAGTACCCAAAGTTAAATACAAATATTAACATATTATTTGGCTGAAAAACTAAGGGTTCTTTCAATTAAATTTCATTAGTTGTTTACACACCATTTGTGTAGAAATTTCAACTAATAATTTTAATCTATTGAAAGGGGATAATTTTGATTATGATGATAAAAGATATCTTCCATCTGTATCCCCTATGATCTTTCCTAAGAAAAATTTGTAAAGTTTAACATCGAAGAATTACACGATTTAAATTAATTGATATCTATATTTATACCTCATTTATTAAAATAGTTATTTTTTTCATCGTATTATAAACGGCTTTCCGCGGATATAGAATGTACAATTATATTCGTAGAAAGCTGGATATAATACGATGCTAGACATAGTTTTTTCGTATATATCCAAAAACAAAGATAAACCAGGGATCTTAAGGTATAAGACAATGAGTTACAAATTTTTATCCTTCCCCAATGATGAAGAAATACTATACCCATACTATAGATAAAAACAAAATAGTGGGGCAGTTTAGACATTGCTAGTTTTAAACAATTGATCAAAATTGAAAGTGCTTCGAAAGTTTAAAGGCCAACGAATAAATGTATTGTTATTGCTATAATTTATAGTCCATGTCCCCTCCCTCTCTGAGATTTATATCCAACAAAACACACAAAACTTTTAGGTTAATACTAATTGATAATCTAATCCTATTGGTTTCAATCTTTGCTTGCATGCTTTTTATAGTGATTTATATGTACACAATAAAATTCCACAACGGTTAATATTAAAATGTATCTTATCTTCTTATAATGAAGTAAAACTATTATTAAATTTAACCCATGTAACCTTGACTTTTCTAGGATTGAAGCGAATAATTTTGTGATAAAGTGAGTGAGAAAAAATTCAGTTTGGTTTTAATTTTTTTTTATAAAAAATCTTTCACCAATTCATTTGATTAAGGACAAAATGAATGAATTAATAATTTTCAGGACAATTTGTGAGCGAGGCATGTTTTCATTATTAAATTAATTTTTACCAAGGACCAAAGCGTTAATAGATGCGTAAATATATCTTCGTATTGTAGACAGCTTCCCTCAGATATTAAAACGAAAAAATATAAGATTTTAACCGGTTTTGTTAGGGGCAGAAGACTAACAAAACTAGTTTTATTTTATTGGTTTTTATTTTAATATTTGTGGAAAATTTTCTGTAAAACGAAGCTATACATAATTTTTCAGTATGGCTAAGGTGTGGTTTTAATCCAGCGGATATTAATCGGTTTCAAAGCTATATTTGAAAATAGAATACACCGTTGATTTTTGTACTTTATATAGGGACAATTCAAAACAAGGAGCCAAGAACTACAAAATTTAAAGGGTGTAACTTTTTTTAAAATTCCCGCCCCCCTTTTTTAGAAAAAAATGAATTGAAGACAGAGTCGACCAATGGTGAGGGTAAAGGGGTGTTTACCCATTTCAAAATTTGAAACCCCTGATTTACCCCCCTCAAAGTTTAAGAAAATACAATAGAATACCCCCCTCAAATGTTTGTCACCCCTCATTTAACCCCTTCAAAATAAGAAGTTTGGACGTCACTAATTGGATACACTTGTAGAGATGCTTCGCATGTAAAAAAAACCCACATTTTACCCTCTTTTCTATCTTTCCCCCTTTGGAAATCTGTTTGGTGATTTGCATAATTAAAAATAACAATGATTTAATTGTTTTAAAAGAGTATATAAACAAAGACGATAATATCCAAAAGTAGTAATGCTTTTTAAAATATATCTTTTACGAAATTAATATCGTTTTTTTCTTAGGCAAAAGTTGCTTAAGCTCCTTGACTGCTTTAGTAAGAATGTAGGCCAATTTTTCAGATGTGTTTTTATCATATGAACTATGATCTTCACTTAAAATATCAGCCGTCTATTTATGGAATCTTTAATAGCAGTCGGGAAATTCGTTTTAAATAACAGATGGACAGAAATTTGAATTTTAGAGTACAAAAAATGAATAAGATGTAAAAAGGGCCATAGGCACATGGATTATTCAGAATTTTATTCAAAATTTTATATTTATTATTAAAAAATAAGAATACCGATTGACATCATTTCAACTATTATTATCAAAAATTCCTGCGTCATATTTTAAGAAAATAATTATTCATTTTCAGATTAACGCACGCATGTTGTCTCATTTTAGTAGCTAAGCTACTTAATAGATATTTCTTTTGGTCTGATAGGTCCAAAATCATGTTTTTAAGACAAACATGATTTAAAGGTTCATCTATCTATAATAATATATTAGAAGGCTTCAAACATGATAAAGAGAACGCAAATGAATGAAAAAAGAAAGACATTACTTTTTATAGTCAACTTTAAATCTTACCCCTTGCCTTTGTATATAAACACAATATACCCTGTATGTGATTTAACCTCCAACCCCCCACCAAAAAAAGCTTCGCTTTTTAAAAAGTAGAACAAATTCATCCAATAAGAGATGAATTGCTACAATAAAACGTATTACGACTAATAACATACTTCCCTTCCAATTGCCTTTTGACTAAATTATAATTAAATTTTACCAAAAGGACAAGAAATCTAATTTTTATTTTAGTTTTTATTTAATTTTGCTCATAGAACGAATGAAATTAATATTATTGAATTAGATTTATAATACGATTATGTTATACCAGAGCTCAATCTTTAAATCGTTTTTATAGTGCGCTGAATCGGGGCGATTCAGAGGTGAACCGTAGGTGCGCTGGTGGTTAGCCACAGCGCGCCTATAAAACATTGATTTTTAAAAGTTTTCGGCGCGGTGTTGTTAAACCACTTGCGACACTCAATAAAATATCGATCCGCGCCAGTACAACTTTATTACATAAGCCGTGTCAGTAAGGCATTTTATGTAAAATTCCGTGTCAGCATGGTATTTTATATAAAACATTAATATATAATTTATTTTAAAAATAACTATAAAAAATGTTTTCACGATAGTTTTGCAATAAAATATTAAAGTAATTAAAAAAAATATTTATTTGTTAAATAAATCACCCCGATTTAAACCGGCAATGCCACTCGGTGAGTGGCGTTGCCGCGCCGGGCCCGCGCCACTGCCCGATCTAAATCGCCCATGCAAATTCGATTTAAAGATTGATATTAATAATTTGATGGTGCGCCAAATGAATCGCCCCGGTTTAAATCACCTATAAACGATTTAAAGATCGAGCTCAGGGCTAGATAAAAGATAAAATAATTATTCTCTAATTTAACAGTAAAAACTAATGTATTATTAGGAGAACGATTATTGGAAATAGTCCCTTTCGTGGCAACGCCCCTTAAGGGACGATTCGTCGTATTTTTAAAATGGCTTTTGATAGGTTATTTTAGGTTAGGTTAGGTTATATTAGGTTAAGTGATTGCCCCACTGGGTTAGAGCCCCCCGCAGGGGCTAGAAATAGAAGAAAAGCTACCGTGAAAAAACGAAGAATCGCTCCTTAAGGATCGTTGCCACGAAAGGGACTATACCCTGATTATTATTTCTTATTTACTTATCCCTGTATCCCTAAGTATAATTCAACTTATATTTTATATTTCAAAAAGTATAAAATAAAAATTATCCGGTGAAAAGACTCGGAAAAAAGTAATTTAAGATTATTTCGTGTATTTTGGCTCAAGATATAATTAATTTTAAAATAAATTACATTTATATTTTGTTTTTATTTTCCTTATACATAATTCATAATTTGTTGTACTTAATATCTCTGAAATTTCAAGGAAGTTTTGAAATTGTCTTGGGCTTATTCCTAGTTGGTTAGTTCAAGAAAGAAAAAAAAACACCCCCCCTCACAAAAATAGTTGAACCATTCGTTAATACATAATTTGATGGTGTTAAGGGGGGTCATTAACGTCATCACCCTCCCCTGTGAGTTCAAAGGCCTTAATGCTAAGAAAAGCACTGCCACTAAAATGTCTTAAAAATAATGTTATTTTTATTTTGAGCTGAAAAACTAAAATGCACTTTCTTATACTTTTTTTTGTGCAAAAAATATCAATCTTTAGAAAAATTTTTCATTGACTAAATTAATTATTATATAACTCTTTTACCTTTTCTGTTGAATATAGAATCTTTTGTTAACATTCTTTTTAATAGGGAATGTCGTCATATACCTTATATTTACGTCGACATTATCGTTATGTCTATCGTTTGAAATCGTTCTTAGAAAGCTAATATTTACCATTTAACACTATTCTAATCATGATGATAATAATCTTGGAGTTTAAATTTCTAAAGATTAATATCTATTTAAGTTTACACCTTTTATTCTGATAAAAAGATACCATTTCACTACATGATTTTAGCACAACTAAAAAATTATTCCAATATATGAAATTTTTATTACATACTAAATTTTAAAGTTCATTGCATAAAACTTTGAGATATATTTAACTTTACATTATCTTAAAAGATAGTTGATTAGAAATTAAAAGATAACACGCCAAATCCTAAAAAAAGCTTTATTTGACTGGCTAATGAGTTTTATGTGCCATGTGTACTAATAGGATAGCCTAAGAAATATTATAGGTTTTGGCACAATAAAAGTTTCATATAATGGAATTAATCTTTAACAGATTTTGGATATAGTGCACTTAATGGTAAAATCTTCCTGGTGACAATTATCTCTTAAATCTATTTGTCAGCTAGCAGCCTGTAAAGATCATAGATTTTTAAAGATAATAGTTACCAGGAATATTTCAACGTGAACTGTACTAGATAACCGAGTTTAAATATCACCACTTTTACTTATTCTGATAACAAAATAGCATTTCATGACATGATAATTCTAATATTACGCATTTCTAATTTATTGTAGATATGAAACAGTTTGGAATTCATTTGCATGGTTTTATATTTATTTAATAATCGGCATTAGCAATAATAAAAGAAATAAAAGTTAAAACCAGTTGTCAGCACCTGTGCGTCAGCCTGAAAGCTTAGGAGAAATCAAACCTGACCAAAATATGGCATTTCTTATTCCTAAAAGAATTTTTAAAGCAGGCAAACATGTTTAAATATGAGACTTACTATCAGCTTGCGCACGACTGACGAGCTCTGGTTAAAACTAAGACGGTAAAAAATGACCTAAAAATTTGGTCCCAGAAGCTTTAACTATGAGACATAAATAGTTACTGGGACCTATTAATCAAAAACTGATGTATTACATTTTTTTTTCAAAATAAGATATTATAAATACTATTATTTCTTTTATTATTACTGAGAAAAAAAACATCAAAATCCTTACATTTTATATTGGTGATATAGAAAAAGTGGAATTAATAGAAAAAATATATTTTTTTTCCATGGATGCTCATTTAATTTTTCTTTTTATTGCATATAAGATTTAGGGATTTTTTTTTCAAAAATACACTTTGAAGAACTAGTTCCGTATTTGAAACCTTTTTACTATTCATTTTTGTGAATGGATTATACTTAAACGTTTAATATTGAATTATTACATAAATTTTTATGTATTAATAAAAAACTCTCAAATGTGGAAACAGTTTTTTACAGTGTAATATTTATTTATCGCATCGTAATATAGACAGCGTTAATTAGGGGATTAAAAAATATTTAAGATTTGGTGTCCCAAAAGGTTTAACGACCCGATCCAACATATCTGGTAATAATATTATGATTTGTATTTTATTTTCGAGATAAAATGTCTATAATATGATACGATACAATATTTTTCAGTAAGGGCAAAAGCCGGTTCTAATCCAGCGGATCTTATCGGTTTAGAAGCAATACTGAAAATATGTTTAAATATCTTGATACTAATGATAAAAATGCAAATAATTTTTTTTTTAATTTGGCAACCTTTAAGTGAAGTTATTAGTTAAAAAGATGCCAAATTTTAATATTTATTTGCATTTAAATCAGATAAATTATAATCATACTATTCTGCTTTTTGTGACTAGATAAAGTTGCCACTGTGTCAAGTGGACCTAGCCCAGCCGGTCAACGAATGGCGTGACGTGGAAGCTGACAAGGAAGACGACCAATACCTGGGAGATATTTGCTTCTCTCTCAGATATGTTCCCACCAGCGGAAAGGTTAATTTTGTTACAAAAATTTTAAGTACAAAGAAAGTTTCAAATATGGTATCAATTTTGAATCTACGAATTTTTAATAGTTTATATCAAATGATTTTTATTCAAATAACTTTTTAAAGATAAGAAGGTAAATACAAAAATTTTGTGTTTATAAAGTAAAGCTAGATTTTCAATGAGAATGGGGAATTCTACCCTCATCCCAATAAATCTAAATATTATTTAAAGATGCTCTCTTTTTTTCAATCCAAAAAATGTAGTTTTTAATTCTAATAAAACCACTTTCTAAGTAACTTAAATTACAGTTTAAGACAGTTTAACATTACAAACGTGTTTGATAAAAATTTAAATATTTGATTTTTTCCATTATGGCTCCGAATCCGATTAAGTTGTGCTCATATAAAACCAGAGGTGGATTCTTAAAATATTTGCCCCACTAATCGCTTAGTGGGGCAAAATTTTTTCGTGAAAAATCCACCAAAATCACATTAAAAATCTACAAAAATTAAACAAAATCATAGAAGGGTTATTAACCTAAGATTTTATTTAATTTTTGTAGATTTTTTATGTGATTTTGGAGGATTTTTCACGAAAACAATTTTGCCCCACTAAGCGATTAGTGGGGCAATTTTTTTTTAAGAATCCACCTCAGTTCTGAAAATTATGAATCATATATAAATTATCAATTTTGTCACACGTCTGATATAATATTATTAATTCAGTTAACTATTGGTATCTTGGAGTGTAAACGTCTGAAGAAAATGGACATTACTGGCTCCTCTGATCCTTATGTCAAAATTAAACTTCTAGACTCAAAGGTAATTGGAGATTTCTAGTATAAAAACAAGGTCAACTATGACTATAACTCGTGCAGTAATAAAAATATTTACAATTAAAACAAGGGAATGAAAGTAATAAGGGGGTGATTCTAAAGATTTTCAAATTAAAACAAGGATTGCAACATGTTAAAAAGCGCAGCTCCATGTTAGAACTTTGCTTAATTGGAAAAGCAAAAAATATTACTAGACCTAAAATATGTAATGTCAACATCTTAAAAAGCCTATCTTACAAATATAGCTACCTAAATCTGTAGATCAACAAAACCTTTTGATGATTCAATCACTTATGCCGTAAAATCATATAATTTAAATCCTAATCATTTTTCTACAATTGCAACATATTTTTTCTACTGAAACTGCAATATTGAGCACAATATTATAGTTTTTCAATAACATGGACAACTCAAACTTATTTACGGGAGGCGATAGTTTTAAAACCAATTTAAACCTACGAAAGCTGAAATAAAACACACCTCTAACTAGTTTATGAGTAACTATAGACTATACTCATAGCATTTCGGGGCTTTGTGAGAAAGGTTAGAAGAACAGCTTAAAAACATCCCAGGACTAAAATCTAGAATTAAAATAGTCTTAAACCCCCCAAAGATCTATGTGAAGCTTAACCCATCGGTTAAGTAGTTATTGAGATCTTAAGCTTTACTACTTACTACTTTATATATAAGAAAACCCTCCTATCCCTGCTCAGTTAGTATTTTCTATTTCTTTTAATTAAAAGTCGACGTACAAGTGAACAAACCAGGCCACAGTAATAAAGTAGTTGCGCTGCAAAGAAAGAGGAAAAATGCAAATAAACTTCATTTTATTTAAATATTCTCCAAAATGTCAAAAATCCTTTAGAGAAAAGGACGGATGACAATCTCCATCAGTAGCGAAACACAAAAAAAAACATGGTTGGACAAACAATTAAAGTCAGCTATAAAGCAGATCTTCAGTGTAATGAAAAAATAAATATACAGAAATAGAAAATCATATTTCGTGACTTAATGTAGTAGGACCGTCAGACAGAATGAGCAAGTAAATTATTTACTGGATTTTTAAAAGAATCTCTAATTTTGGAGTTTATCTCCAATAGCAGCAATTCGTGTTTCTTTCATATTGTTTCTAAAAAAGGACAGACAGACGAATGGACATTTTAAAATACCGTGTAGCTTCTCTAATAAACAGATTCATTCTTCTTATATTCCCGAATGTTAGAAGTGGTATGTATTCACTCTCCTTCCCCCCTTAGAGTTTTATTTTAAAACTAAGTTTCAAAATAATCAGACAATTCTTTTATGAGCAAAAAAACAATGAAATAACCGCCTGACTAACGTTGTGATTTACTGACGTACATACACTTACAGAGATCTTCTGTCTGTGTGTCTGTCTGTACAGAAGGATCTTGCTAACCGCTGAACCGATTGGGTTCTCCTTAAAAGGGTAGGGATGAGACAATGGAAGAATATTGGTTGATATACAATCCAATATACAAAATTAATCCTTCATATCTGTATACAGAAACAATTGGTTAAAATTTTTTTGACATTGCTACTTTGAACAAACTAATAAAAGATTTACTAAAAAAGTTGCTCCATTTTCAGATATAGATATTTTTCTTTTGTGTTTGATTGTAACCAATTTCTAATCTAAAAATACATTTCTATGTATTATTTTTATGTAAGTTTATACAAAATATACATATACATGTATATAACATATAATGATATAACAATTGTTATGTTGAATACCAGGAAAGGTTTGTTTGTCCAAACTTTTCAACCAATAATTTATAGGGGTGGTTTATCAACATTGGGGATGTATATCAATTTATCGTCCATTGTCTTATCCTTTAAAATCCCTGGTTGAAATATATTGTTTTCAAGTACAGATGAGATACAATCATATAAGAAGAAAAATATTCTTATTTTTTATATATCATAGTGGCTTTGTCCCTAGCATATAGGGGTATGTATTTAGATTTATAGAAGGGGCAGAAGTGGTCTAAAACCATCCAAAGGTTTTAATCTGAAAATAAAATAGCTTAACACCATCCCAGGATATATTTGAAGATTCCTTAAAACTCAATCGGTCGAGTAGTTTTTGAGATCTTTGGCATCAGAAAAAAAACTTACTACTGTATGTGATGGGATGGTCTTTTTTTATTTGTATTCAATTGATATATATTTTTTAAGGGTAAACGAATTGGCAAGAAGAAGAAGACAACGGTGAAGACAACCAACTTGAATCCATATTACAACGAATCCTTTGTATTTGTAGTCGAGGAAAATACACTGAGAAAGGTAGGCAAAAAGATATTAGATATATAAATTGATAGAATCTATATTAGTGTCACGTGTCAGACATAGCACAGTGCGTTTAGAGGTGCTTTGACTTTTGTGTCAGAACCTAAATTGGGACATTTCATTACCCTAGGTTAGGAACAAGTTTGCTTTTATAAAGTTCTTCATAAAACCACTCCTTAAGTGAGTTGATTCATGGCCATTTTTATCAATTGCTTTGCTAAGGTCACGGAAATTCAGCCTTAAATCATATATAGAGAGGTTTTATGACGGACTTTATAAAAGCAAAGTTGTTCAAAATTCTAAATGAATAATATTTGCTTTTCTTGTTATGATTATGCTTTAACTCCTAGTGGATGAAAATTGAACTTGAAATTTTCAAATCTAATTTTCTCAAAAACGGCTGCATTTTAGATTTTGTTAAAAAGTGAAATGAAGTTACATAACCTAAGGTAATGAAATGCACTATGTCCCAATTTAGGTTCTGACACAAAAGTCAAAGCACCTTCATACGCACTGTAATAGCATTAGCAACTACCATTTTGAACGTCTTTACAGTGACGTGGTGTGGACAAGACTCGAACCCAACACCCTGACAGCAAGCAGGCACGCTATCATTTACACTAATGCCAGAGATAGATAGTAAGATAGTTTGATTGACTGAAAGGTAGTTAGATAGCTAAAACTGCTTAAACAGCATATTTCAGCGAATTTTCTTATATCATAAATGATTTTATCATATGATGAAAATCCTTCTTTTTGTTTTGGAGAAGATAAAACCATCCCACCCTTCTCTAAAAATAGAGCCAAATATGAATTTCTTATATTCATTCAGGTTAGGTTAAAAAGTGTTTTAAGGTGTTCTGTAGGGTGTTGTTCTTCATTTTATACTCTTTAATGATATGGTAAGGGATGTGCAACCTTTTTGCCACCACTAAAATGTTCACCCTTTTTTCTAAAGAAAATTAACATTGGGTAAGGGTGAAAAAATATTGCACCTATTCCCACACTAAAATTTCTTTTTTATTGGCTTACAGAGATTTTCATATAGTTAGGAGGTGTATAATCACCCATGGACGTCCTTAGAGGGGTATGATAATGTTGAAAAGGGTTTAAGAACATAGATAAGAAGGTGATAAGGAGGAAAAGTTAACCCATAATGCCTTTTATTTTTTTGCGGGGGTTGGGGGTGCTTGGGATTTCTTACTCCCAAATGGATTTTTACCAATATAAGATAAAATTTGAATATTTTTACATAAATGTAAAAATTGTTTTAGATAGGATAAATCTTTTCTTTCTTCTCTTATTATCCAATTTTCATACAGTATTTGCAGTTCACTCTTACATATTTTTTTAAACGATGCTTTTCTACAGTTGGGTTCTTCCGACTTACGGCCGTCCGTCATTGACGGATTGATCCCATATGCTATTAAGTTATGTTAAAATTGTTCTTTTCATTTCCAAATTTTCATGGAGCTTTCTGAAAGAGTTAGTTTTAATTTTAAAATTATAGCATCTGGACATAAATATAAGTCATTGGAAGTTTACAAAGTGGCTGTAGTTGACAAATTATTAATATAATATTTTTTTAAAAAAACTTCTTATTGGGATTAAATAGATTTAATGAAAAGTGGTCATGAATGACATATTACTTGCATGGTATTTTAAAAATCAATTTATTGATTACTGTTTGTGTTAATTATACAGTAAGAGATATAATTTTTCCGGAATTGTAATGTAGGGAGTAGATTTGAAATCTGCATCAAATTTTAAGGATTTTTTATAAAATTCGTTTTTTGTATAATTCTTTATCTAAAAGCGGAAATACAAATTAAGTTAATTAATTTTGGCATCTGTGATTGGTGGATTTAAAAAATCTGCGCTCTGATTGGATGTCGTACATCATTCAACCAATTAGAGCGCAGGTAGTTTAAAATCCACCTATCCTATTGGTCAAAATTAATTAACTTAAAATGTATTTCCGCTTTTAAATAAAGAATTATACAAAAAACGAATTTTATAAAAAATCCTTAAAATTTGATGCAGATTTCAAATCTACTCCCTACATTACAATTCCGGAAAACTTATATCTCTTAGTATACAGCTATAAAGAAACGTTAGGGTGTGCATATTTTCGATATAACGACATTGTAATGACAGTATGACTACATGTAACTACTTATGTTGATATTATAACTACACATTTTATTATAAAAGACTAAAAATTATATAGTTTCTCAAAAATCGAACAAAAAGAAGATTTATTATATTTTGAATAACTTGAAGTCTACTTAAAATTGAAAAAAACGAGATCAGAGTTTATTCAACATTTATTAAAATTTTTCTAAATTTTTCTTTTTGAATCAATGATAAAAAGTATTTGAGTGTCTGTCTCAGGGAGGGATGATGCATTAGACAGTAAATTACACTGGTAACCAAAGTTTTATAACTACCTTATCTTATACAAAATCTTTGGGTACTTTTATTGAATTTTGATTGGTTAGTTCGAATTGTAGTGTGTAAATTTTTTAACCAATAAATTTAATTAACTGAAGGAACAATATTTCATCATCACTGGATATATATATCAGTTTATCATCCATTGTCTTATCGATTAATTTTAGTATATATGTTTTTTTAAAGAAGCCTTTTTTTGAAAAAAAAACAAAATATTTTTGAAGATTAAAAATACTGAGAGATATACTTATTCGAATTGATTTTTTTAAAGAATATTTCTTTCGGCATATATCACATTATACATAGAACATTAGCAGATTCCTTCCTGGCCTCACGTAAACCTGAAACCAGTCTAAGAGAAACTCAAACATACATACTAATTTATATTAATAGCCTAAAACCATCCCGGTCCTGTATGTTGGATCCACAACACGTGGAACACAGTATTCAGCGGAATCGAGACCTTAACGGACAGACAAACAAATTTATATTATAGAAATTCTCAAAAATTTTAATTTCACATTAAAAATACATTATTTTTTACTTAATACCTTTAATTTCCGCGGGGAGAAAAAATAGGAACTGATTCTGATTCAATTGGGATTAGATATTCAGCATTTCTTAATATTCTATAGAAATGCTACGTCACAAGGATATTTAATTCAAATAAAGCAGGGATCTCAATGGATATGACAATTGACGATTAATATATAAACATCCAAAATTATGATGAACAAAATTTCCTCTTACAGTAGATTAAAATTATTGATAGAAAAGTTAAGATACTGATATTTTGTATAACCTAATTAAGATTTTATGTAAAAGGTGCTAAAGCCGACGAAGAAGAGAATTTGTATCTGAAATTTTCGGATTATAATTTACAGTCCAAAGTCTAAAAATATATGGAGGAAAAAAAGAAATTTATGACTAAAAGGAAAAGTGTAAAAAAAGATTCTAGCGAGTACGAAAGTCCCCCCCCCCCCCCCTATTTATTAAAATAAATTTAAAATAAGAGAGAAAGATAGATTTTGCTTTGGTCATAATCCTTCCGGAGGATCTTAATCCTGTACCTAACCTGACCTAAAGCAAAACAAAAACAAACGAAAAACTAAAACCCCCTCTTCCCCCTGTTATTACATTTTTGTAAAAATAAGGGGGGGGGGGGTACTTTCTGCGCTCGACTAAACACTTTGAGGGAAATTAGAACATAGTTATAATTATAGAGTAGCTATGGTACTTATAATAAATAAATAACACTGGTAAAGGAAAAATATGTAAAAAATGCTGATATTGATATTTACATATAAAGTTAAGCTGATTAGTAATACTAACAAACTTTTTATTTTTAGAAATATATTACTCATATTTTTTAATTAAAAGTTAAAGCAAAGGATATTAATGTGTTTTGTATGTACATTACGATCTTGTAAACGGCTATACTAGATTAAAACAACTGATAATGGTCCAGTTTAGTGTTCTAAAGGAATAAAACAATGGAAAATAAACTACAATAACAAAATCACCCCTTTTGGCATGGAACAGTTTTGACACTTTTAGTTTGTAAAACACAATCATGATTTAATAAAAGTCACTCAAAGGTTTTAAGACAGCGGATGAGGATTGTGTTTGAATACTTTTGGTAACAGTATTATTTACAGTCAAATGTTCCATCTTTCTAAACTGTAGTTTGAATAGATATATTATTATTGGGATGTTTACACAAGATTTTCATGTTCTTAAACAAAGTGAAACTCAAAGTAGGCTAATAAAACAGATCTCCCATCCACCCACTTTAACCCATCGCCTCCACTCCTATTGGATAAACGAACTGATCAATGAATGAGTTCCATATTAGTAACTTAAATTAACTACAATTTACCCCTGTAATAATATCCACTTAGGTTCTAAATGAATTGTTTTTTGTTTAGGTAAATTTGGAAGTGACTGTGCTTGACTACGACAGAATTGGAGGCTCTGATCCCATTGGAAAAGTTACTCTCGGTCATAACAGGTAAGAAGCTGGTCAAAACTGGTCATAACAGGTAATAAGCTGGTCATAACTGGTCATAGCTGGTAATATATTGTCAAAACTGGTCATAACTGGTCATAACTGGCCATAACTGACCATAACTGGTCATAACTTGTCATTAGTGCTCATATCTGGTCAAAACAACAAAATTAAAAGCTCTGATCCCATTGGAAAAGTTTCTCTGGGACATGTAAAAAGATGGTAATTTTTGGTCATAAGGGGTCATAACTGGTAATAAGATGGATATAACTGGTCATACCATGTAATAAGCTGTTCATATTTGGTCATAAATGGTGATAGCAGGTCAAAAAGAACAGAATTCGTGGTTCTAATCCTTTTGGAAAGTTACCCATAATAGGAAATAATTTCTTTATAACTTGCCTTTAGTAGTCATTATGGAAAATGGACGACAATTAGTTTGTTATATTACCCAATTATGATGCACAAATTTATCCCATCTGTAGGCTAAGAATTTAGACTAAGATTATTTGAGGAAAGGTAAAAAACCTATAACCTATATCGGTTAGAGACCTTTTGCGAGGGGCCAAAAGACAAACATCCTGTTACTTTTAAACAAAAAAAGCTCCTAATTACATAATTATTTCTAATCACAGAAACATGTGACTTTTGAGTAACTTTGCTATTTAGAATGATATCCTATAATAAAAAAAGATATATTTCCAATATTCCATAAATCTGCATACTATTACTATTATCTCTGCAATACATATTGGAATATTATTCAGGGGTGTTAGAATGGGACAATGGATCTAAAATTCATTTTTTGACTGTATTGGAATTTGGGCACTAGAACAAATGCAACTTTTCTTATTTTGGCTAAGTTAAAGGTCTTTGGGGACTAGCGCATAGAATGCCGCTAAATGTTTTCTCCACGCAGACAAATCTTACAAAATATTATCAATTCAAAAAGTAGCAAACAATAATTACAATTTCTAAACAAGTATTTTTTATTCAGAAACTTGTGATATTCTAAAATAGCCTCTAAAGAACACCTAGAACATTTGGCGTAAATTGTAAATAAGATATAGGAGTTGTCCATATTCCTATCCACAAATCATTGAATATTATTAATAGTAGTGCAGTTACTCTATAACTAGATATGCAAATCTATCCTAAAATAACCAGCGATCTTAAGGTATAAAGACAATTGACCTTGATTTTTTATACATCTCCAATGATTACAACTTCATTAGGTTAAAATGTTAGTTGAAGACTACTAGTTTGCAGCTACCAATCTAAACACAAATATACATAATTGAGTTGTCTAAATGTTTTTAAAAGCTTCGCTACTTTTGGAGTAATTCATTACTCACTCAACTATGCGATTTATATAGGAACGTATGTTACTATTTTTGATCAGCTTAGTTTCTCTTTAGCTTTTCAATATATTTTTCAATATATATATCTAGCTATCAAACTTTTTATCCATTTATTTATCACTTATAAATTTTTCTATCTACACATTCAAATCTCTAAAAAATTCTTTTAATCTATCTATATATTTATTATAACATTCTAACTATCATTCTATTTATATATCATTATATCTATCCATCTATTTAAAAAAAATGTTATGTTCAAAAAGTCTTCCAAAATTTTTGTAAAATCCTTAAAATTTAGATTTATTTTAAACTTTAGTTCTACATTGAAATCTAAGGAGTGCAAACATGCACGAATAATTTTAATATGTAAAATTAATATTTTGTTTGTGAGTTATCCATCTATCTATATATCTATTTATCCATCTATCAATCTATCTAGGAAAAAGTTGGAGAAAAAGCATTGGATAGAAATGATTGACAACCCAAGACGACCCATCATCCACTGGCATGCACTTAAGGTAGTTAATTTGATATCTAGATAAATTTTTATCTGTCTATCTTATATATATCTATTAATCCTTCTATTTCTTTCTATCTATGCATCTATCTACATCTTCCAATATACAGATATTGAGAATCTAAAAAGATCCATTATTTATTGAATTTGCTATTTAGATATCAAATGTTCTGTTTTTTTTTATTATTGCCTACGAGGTAATATCCCTTCAAGGCTTTTGTAGCCTTTACCTAACCTAACCTAAGATGAACTTTAAAATATGGTTTATTATTATTTTCCAAATTTTCTGCCTCAAATGATAGAAATAAGAACAAACTTTACCTTTCTTTAATTATGTCTTTAATGATTTTTAGCTTTTTGTAGCACTTGCTGCATCCTAAATTGAAAGTTGTAAATTGTATCACCTTTTGAAATAATTTACAATAATTGAAGCACCTCTCAAAGTAAATTTGAGTGCCAAGTTTAATTAAGGTTCAGGCACACTCTTTAGTTGATATTCAAACATTTACACTGAAAAGGACAATAGCAAAAACAAAATAATTGTGTTGTTTTTATAAACATGTTCTCTTATTACTTGGCCTAAAAATCTTCGGGAATGTTTATCAAATCCTTTTGTACTATCTAACCTTTATACTAATAGAATAAATCTATAGAAGGGTTATTTTGTGTTCATAATTTGGGATGTACATCAACTTCAGTGTCTTATCCCTTTAGATTCATGCGTTTTGCAGTTTAATTCTCATTGCTAATTTGTAAATAATATAAAAGCAAGTATTTTTTGCAGTTTTTTTAAAACCTCTTCTAAATGTTTGCACGACTGCTTTTGGCTATTCATATTATCTCACTCTCTGATTAGTTGAATTATCCTTTTAGAAAAGGATGACAACTCTAAACTGGACTCTAATTCAGACAATTAGCTTGCCAAAATTTTTGAAATTTTTCTTATATTTTAATGTAATTACAAAATACCCTTCTATTGCTTATTTATCGTGAAAATAATGAAATATGAAAATTAAATCGACTGAAACCTTAAATAATTGTAAAGCTTCCAAAATAGCCAGCTAAATACTTTTCCTCTCCATGAATGCTTGCAAAAAGGAACGTTTATTATAAAATAGTTTGGTGATTTCCTTTTATTGTTTTGAACAAGAAAACGCCCCCCCCCCCTCTCACTCTCCCAATCAATCAATCAATAGCCATTTAAAATATGATTCAATCCTATAATACGAAGGAGAGGTGTTTGGAAAGTCTTTATCCCAAGAATATCACATCTTATTATAAACAGTTTTTCGCGGATATGTAAAAGTATAAGATTAAAACCAGTTATGATATAGCCCCGAGATGCCGAAGTTTCAGGAAAATTAAGTATTTTATGGAATAAAATACAAATTTTGTTCATGGAATGGATTTATTATCTAGACTTTTAATATTTATCTTTAATAAAGCTCGGAATCAATTGGAATATGCCTTTAGGAAAAGCTTTTTATTGATCCTGTGCAGCTTTTAAGCTATGGTTTTTTAATGGAATGGAGGGGGGGAGTAACATTGCAAATAAAAGGTATTTTCAAAGAAAAGTTGTACGTCTGGAATATAAATTTATATATTTGGTATTACACTCCCATACATCAAATATTTACAGTTATAATCGATATATTATTACGTGGATGTTGCACAAGATTTCTATATAACTTAATAAAGTGAAGCTCGCAGCTGGCTAAAATAACGATACACCTCCTTTACTCCATATCCTCCCCTTCTACTGGATGACCGAACTGACCAATAAGTTATGTCCATATTAGCAACCTAAATTGACGACAAATTTTTTACAGTCAATATATCCACGTATATATATCCATTTATACAGGATGACACATTCAAGTGCAGAAAATGATTATCATCAGAATATATTTTGTTCTCAGGGATCTTAAGGGATAAGACAATGGTGTCCTCTTCCAATTATAATAAAGTAATTTACTCTATAAGTACAGTATATTATACCAACCAATCAAGAAAAAATAAAAAGAATTCAAACAATAAAAGTCAACTAATGAGAGAATATGTTTAGACAACTATGAGGACTAGTATAATTGGGAATAGTCCCTTTCGTAACATCGCCCCATAAGGAGCGATTCGTCGTATTTTTAAAAGGGCTTTTATAGGTTATTTTAGGCTAAGTTAGGTTCTATTGGGTTTGGTGATTGCCCCACAGGGTTAGGTAATTGGCCCCGCAGGGGCTAGAAATAGGAAAAAAGCTACTGTGAAAATACGAAGAATCGCCCCATAAGGTGCGATGTTACGAAAGGGACTATACCCGTATAATTTACTGTTGGAAGTCCTCCTCCTCCTCCCTGATTGTGCTTAAACTTTGTGTACTTATATATTGTTTCTCGTATTCATTCGAATCCGGTGGATAAGAACCGGTTCTCATCCATACGAAAAAACTATGTCTAGCATCGTATAATATCCAGCTTTCTACGAATATATTAATGTACAATCATAAGATTAAAACCAGTTTTTTAGCCAGTGCCTTCGGCGCCTCGGGGCTAAAAAATTAGTTTTAATCTTATAATTGTACATTCTATATCCGCGGAAAGCTGTTTATAATACGATGCAAGAAATAACTATTATTACGTATAAACAATGAAAGAAGGTATTATTGCAGACAACCAACTCTTATATTGCACATTCATTGTCTGGACAAAATTAGGCACATGTTCAAGAATGCCCAGGAGGGTGTGGGTGGGTGGGGGTACGGTGGGGAGAAGTTATTGATGTAAAATATTCAAAAGCCCCCCCCCCCCCCAACGTAAAAAATTGTGATAATATCCACATTCAAATTTCACCTCTCGGGGTAAAGAAAGTGGTAAAAGTTTCACGCTAAAAGTTCAATTACACCCATAAGGATTGTTTAATGGTACTATGACATACTTATGTTAATATAGTAACAACATAAAATTTTGTTATGGAAAAATACTCCCCACCTCCTAACTATAGTCTGCCAAAGTTGTATAAAAAGTTTTTTAATACCTCTACTTTATGCAATCCAAAATTATTAATCACGTGGACATATTGGAGAGTTAAAGATGTACTTTTATAGAGCAGCTAATCTACTCATTTTCAGTCTGTAAGTCAGTAATGCTCATTTAATTTTTCATATTTTATTCTTAGTTTTTCATTACTATAATAAATCCTGTTTTTAAAAAAGTTTTTTAACATTGTAAAATCCTTGGACCCATAATTTTTTTTCTCGAACACCAATAATGGTCTCGTTTGTTCACTCTAACATGGTGAAATCCATGGACCTTTGTTGGTACGGTTTCTTCGTTCAAGCACAATGAAATCAAAAGAACCATATTTTTTTTACATGGTAAAATCTGTGAACCCACAATGGTCTGGTTTTTTCACTTTATCATGGTAAATTCTATGGACCCTGGCAGTATATATTAATAATGTTTTGATTTATAATATCTGCTGGTGACACATATTTATTAATATTGTCTACAAACATCTTTACATGATAAACTAAAAAAAAAGTACATCCTATTTATTTTTATTTTTGTAGTCATCATTTATTTATCTGACTACCTCTTATTTATCTTTCCCTCTGTCTCTATCTATCTATATATGTATCTAACTATCCAACCCAATCTAACTATCCAACTATCCATCAAGCTGCCTATGTATCAAAAATTCCACAAAACAATCAATACAAAAACGAATTAATTTATATGGATCTACTGCAGTTCACGGTAAAATATTGCTGGTAACGAATATTGCTAAAAATCTATGAATTTAAAAGGCTGCTAGCTGCCAAACGGCTGAACGTACACATCATGCCCGAACACTGTTTTAAGCGGCATAAGAATGCCTACAAATAATCTGGAATAGCAATAGATCAATAATGCATAAACATCTCGCAGTGCAGAGAAATGCGCGAAAAAGGCCAATTTTACGCGCTTTTTCTTCAGTGAAGCTTTCCCTGTGCATCATTGGATCTTGGCTATTCCAGATTATTTGTAGGCCTTCTTATACCGCTTAAAATGGTGTGCGGGTATGATCTATACGTTCAGCCGTTTGGCAGCTAGCAGCCTTTAAAATTCATAGATTTTCAGCAATATTCGTTACCAGCAATATTTTACCATGAACTGCAGTAGATCCATTTATATTTATGGTAAATCATTATATCAATCCTTCTATGCATGAATCTACCAAATAATTATATAAAAATTAACCAATCTATTTTTTTTTATTTATCTAATCACATGCTATCTGCATTTATAACTATCTCTATATTTAACGATCTATCTCAACTTATTTATCTATCTTTCTACCTATCTATCTGTCTAACTCTATCTATCTATCTATATCTACCTATTTATCTATATCTACCTATCTATCTATATCTACCTATCTATCTATATCTACCTATCTATCTATCTACCTATCTATCTGTCTAACTAAACCCTA